>NC_090921.1:1383240800-1384490800 GCF_040938575.1 Ambystoma mexicanum | reverse complement strand
TTTGCAATCACATCACAGAACACCAATTGGAAGTTCCGAAACAAACACATGTCCCTCACATACACCCAATGGGTGTCAGTGAATCTCAAAACACATAACATGAAATGCATGAAAACAATGAGATACCACACATTGAAGTTCAACAAAAAAATAATGTATTAAAGGAAACATGAATAGAATCAAAAATGAAGAAACAGAAATGTGAATGTAAAAAAATGAAAAGAAGCATGTCCGTTCAAAATAAAAAAAATAAAAATATATTGAAATCCAAAGTAATGTTCTACAAAGTCAATGTCCACAAAACAAAATCCAATGGGAAATAAAAATAAAAGCCATTGATACATGGAGAATGTTAAAAAAGAAAGTATGTACAAGTCTACAACTATGTACAATGCAAGAAGCCAGGGTCCATTATCCCAACAAAATAAAGGAAACCTATCTAACTACACTAACTAATAAAAAAAATATATACAAAAATGTGGCCAATGTCCAAAAGGTCCAAATGAAACAAAAACAAAAATGAAACCTAACACTACCTACATAACTATGTACAAGGGCAGCGGGCTAGTTCCACGGCTCACTTCTGGATGTGCCGGGCCAGGGCATCATCGAACTCCTCCTCAATGTCCCGGAGGCGGTCCTCCTCCATGGCCCCGAGGGTCCGCAGGGCCGTCGACGTGTCCACCTCCAAACCCCTGCGGATTGCCTCGAGGCACTCGGCCCGCCTCAGGGCCCTCTGCATGGAGTTCTCCGCCCTGACCATTGAGAGCCGTGCCTCTTCCGCCCGCTGCCGCTCCGCATCTATGGCGTGGCCCAACCGCTGCCACACGGAAGACACTTTTTGTCCTGGGTCCTCCTGCCCTCCGGCCGATGCCTGCCCCTCCGATGTCGAAGGCCCCGAGCCTTCATGGCTCCCACCATGGTGCTGCTGCTGCTGTGCCTCTGCCCCTGCACTGCCTCCTGCTGCCTGCACATCCTCCGCCGGCTGGGGTGCAGTCGTTGACGTGGCCACCCCTGCTGGACGTCCGACTCCCGACTGTGGCAGGGATGCCTCCTCCACCAGCCTGGCCGCACCGTCAGAGGCAGCTCCACAGGGCACCCAGGTGACTGATGGGTGGGAAGATGGCACAGAGGACGACTGGCGCGTAGGGGGTCCAGCTGAGGAGGGGGTCGTGGCAAGCCCCATCAGACGGAGGAATCCGGCCTGGGTGACCTGTCCCAGCAGGCTGACGTGGTCAACGAGCCATTCGAGATGACGTGCAGTCTCTTCATGAAAAGACTGCAGGTCACCTCGCATGGCCCGTTGACGCAACGCCACACCAGCCAGGACAGGCTCAACCCGGGCCTGGATAGCCACGTCCGCAGGCAGAGGAAGGCCAGTTGACGTCAGCTCATCCCCTGCCTGAAAACTGGTCTGGACATAGGCATCCCTGCTGGTGCAAGATGATGCAGGGACAGGATCAGGGACAGGATTGCACACAGGCACCTCCGCGGCGGCCTGTGCTGCCTCCTGTCCCTGGTCCTGCACTGCACCACTAGCACCAGTGGGATCCCCACCCCCAGACCCCGTCTCTGGTGCTTGCACGGCCTCCTCCTCCACCAAACCCCCCACCAACCTGGATGACTCTGTGCCATCTTCCCCCGTTGGGCCCTGTGGGGTCCCAGCTGCCCCTTCTGCTGCCGAGGAGTCCAACTGCAACCTCCGCCTCTTGGACCTCCCCCCGGCAGCTGCGGCCTGGGACGCGGCACCGGACTCCTCACTCCCCGACGAGATGACAACATGGGAGGGGAGCCGGGCCTTGCGTCTCCGGCTGGCGGTGGGATCCCCGCTGCTGTGCTCCACAGCACCTTCTCCGCCCTCTTCATCAGTTGACGCTGCAGACAGGGAGAAACAAAACACACGCATCAGGGCAATGTACAATGGACACATACACACATGACAGTTGTACATGAGTGGCATTGGCAAACCTCAGACATGTCATCACGATCCCCAACACACATGTCATTACAACTCGCACACACGAGCCATACCACAGCCATATCGCAACTGCCAACACCATCCATACACATACAACAGCATGAGCAGCCAAAGGTGAGCCAGACATCACATGCAACACAGGAAGTGCACCACACATGTACACACACCACCACACTTGCATGCATGTGTACACCTCTGCCAAGTGTCGCAGTGTTCAGACGGGCATCCATGTCACATCTGCCCATCAGGCTTCCACATAACATACCGCTGTCACATGCATCCATGTTGCATCACTGTTGCACCCTTGTCAAATACACACACATGCACATGTACACAGCGCTGATACATGCAGCTGAAAACAACATACATGCGTGACATCACGGACATGTCTACTCACATACACATTCATACAAACTTGTGTGCCCACACAACTGCATTTGGCATGCAAGCCCACACACACAGGCACCATCCATGTCTCACACATTACAGCCCTCGCATGTGTCAGCCCCACGGACCTGTACACCCGCACCCATACTCGACCCCATACAAACAGATGTGCAACCTGCACACTACTGAACAATCACCACACGCACTGCTCACAATCAGGATGCATGTACACTCACCGCTCGACTCCAGACGGGTCTGCCTCTCAAGGACCTGGACGTGGAGCGCTGGGGATATGTGTTCCAGGACCCCCATCTGTTCTTCCGACAAGTGGCCCCGGCGCCCCTTGGCATCCGCTGCCTTCAAGAGGCGCCGGGCCTTGTTCAGGGTCCTGGACCTGAAGTCCTCCCAGCGCTTCTTGACATGTTGGAAGTCGCGGACTGCCACCCCCTCCGCGTTGATGGCAGTCACGATGTCAGTCCAGATCCGAGTCCGTCCTTCCTTGTCGGCGCGGGAACTTCCGAAGAGGGCATCATACTGCCCCAGGACTTGCTCCACCAGGACACCAACTTCGGTGGCACTGAAGCTGGTGCCCCTCTGCCTCTCTGGCCGGGGGTTGTCAGTGGTCACAGATGGAGTTTGCCCCGACATGACAACCCCAGAGGCAGGAGTGGGTGGGCAACTGGGTCCTGGGGCTGGGCTGTGGAGCGATGGAATCCCAGTCGGGAGTCTTTGGTTCCAGCAGGGGTGGTCACACCAACAGCACCCCTGGCTGATGTGCAGGCAGCAAATGGCAGGGCACGTGGGCAGCAGGCAGTCAGGCAGCAGCAGATGGCAGGTGGGAGCGTGCTCGGGGCTCTGGGGGGCAGTAGTTCGGCCTTCTGGGCAGGAGCGTGGTCTTCCGTGTGCTTACGCGTGGCCAGCTTGATACGGAGTGATTTGGCACGTGAAAATTCTGCACGTCAGCGTGTAATTCGAGGAAAGGCCCTTAGCGCGTAAGCGCGTCTGCACGCATACGCATTTTCATTGGACCAAAGGCCCTCAGCGCGTGAGCGCGTCTGTGACGTGACGTGCGAGGGAGTATCCCTCATTGCACGTGATGACAGAACACACGTGGATTTCAGCCAATCGCGTGTGAAAGTTCACGGCACCCCGGAACACACGTACCCAGGCCAATGGCGTCACGTACCCAGGCCAATGGCGTGTGGAACTACCCGCGCACCCCGAAACACACGTACCCAGGCCAATCGCGTGTGGAACTACCCGCGCACCCCGAAACACACGTACCCAGGCCAATGGCGTGTGGAACTACCCGCGCACCCCGAAACACACGTACCCAGGCCAATGGCGTGTGGAACTACCCGCGCACCCCGAAACACACGTACCCAGGCCAATCGCGTGTACGCTCGCTCCCCTCCGATCACACGCGATGACACCCGAATACGGGAAACCAACGAGTCCGCCCACACGGAGGCGTCCCGCGCCCGCGCACAGCATAAAAGTGCGCGCAAACAACAAACGCGTATATACAGCGACATTTGTTGCTGCACTGATTGTGGGACACCGCAGGAGGAGGAGAATAGCCAGGGCACGCATTTTTGCACCACGGACAAGCCTTTTTGGGATGCCTGACGACCAGGTCTACGGCAGGTATAGGTTTCCACCCCATATCATCCTAGACCTGGTCAGGGAGTGGGAAGATGACCTCACATCCCCCACCCTTTGCTCCCAAGCATTGAGCCCCTTGGAGAAGCTGCTCAATGTCTTGCATTTTTTGGCCACTGGGTCGTTTCAGCGGACCACTGCCATAGTGGGGGGGGTCTCACAGGCCACGCAGTCACGCTGCCTACACCAGGTACTGGCAATCATGACAGCGCGCCCCTCAGTCCGCAGGCACATATACATGCCCAGAACACCCGCAGAAAGGCAGGCCGTTGTCCTGGATTTTTTCAGGGTGGCACACTTCCCCAAAGTGCTCGGTGCCATAGATTGCACCCATGTGGCCCTACGTCCACCTAGGGCCACTGAGCACATCTACCGAAACCGCAAGCCCTGGCATTCCATCAATGTACAGGTGGTATGCGATGCAAAGGGAATCATCACCTCTGTCTATGCAAACTACCCTGGCTCCACCCATGACAGTTTCATATACAGAATGTCCGCCCTGAGCCGGGCCCTGGAAGCTGGGCAGCATGGCGACACATGGCTCCTAGGTCAGTACAAATGCCCTTGCACATGCATGCAAGTCACACACAGACAAATATCCCAACCCTAATAATCTCAATTATTATCACCTCCCCAGGGGACAGTGCCTACCCTCTGAGCAACCACATGATGACGCCAATCCGGAACCCCACCACACCACCCCAGGTAAGATACAACGCCGCCCATATTGCAACCAGGGGCATAGTGGAGCGCACATTCGGAGTGCTCAAGTCACGTTTCCGCTCCCTTGACCGCTCTGGTGGGCAACTACTCTATGCACCACCAGTAGTGTGCAGGATCATTGTGGCAGCATGTGTCCTGCACAATGTTGCAACACGGCAGGGCGTCCCGGTGGACATGGTGGTGCCCCCACATCCCCAACCACAGGCACAGGCGCTGCCCATGGGAGGGGACAGGGCACGTGGCGAGGAAGCCCGGACCCAGCTTGTGGCCACATTTTTCACCTAAACTCCCACCCCTGCGGAGTGCACACAGGCCTGGCACATACCAGGTGACAATCGATGATGACAAAGTGACAGTCAACTGTCACAACCCTACCACCCTGAGATAGTTGCCATGGAAGTGCCACATCGTCTGCATCCCTAGCTACTTAAACACAAGCTATCCTGTGCAACCAAAATGCACACAAATGACATGTGACATGACATGGGCCATACACAAGTATTCCAAGGCCCAATGAGGCAGGGTGGGGGAACAAGGGAACACAGAGAACGGTACTACTAGGCCAGGTGTCATTGAGATTGTGCAAGTGCAGGGGTAGGGGGAAGGGAAAAGTGCAAGGGGAAGGGTGGGGGGGAGTCCAGTACAGGGGAAGTAGGCCAAAAGAATAATACATAGGTCGCCTGGTGGCAACTGCAAAGATAAGTGCAGACAAGTGCTGGGAAGGGAGGGCTGTAGGGATAGAGAGACAGTACTGCAGTGCAGGGGTTGCCAGGGTGGCAGTGCAAGTGGACAGTGGCTGGGCCAGGGACCGAGGTTGGTGAGAGTGTCCCAGTAGCAGCTCCTGTGCAGTTCCAGTGAAGAATTCTGCAAGGGAGAGGCAGAGAGTAAGCAGAAGCAAAGAGGAAGGTCTTGAGGTGCTTCCAGAACTGGAGATGGTTCCCCTCAAGTTCAAGTCAGCCAGGAAGTCTGTTCCAGGGGGAGGGCCCTGCTGCGGAGAGAAACATACCCCCAGCTAGTTGCTCTGAGAAGCGGATGACCTGGACATGCAAGGTGTGCATCACACACACCTGCAAAACAGGCCATGGCCATCACTGTCATGTCACTCAAACCCTCCCAAACATCAACATGCCATGGCAAGCAATACCCATACACTGACGCAGTAACAATAAGGTACACATTGCCATGTCCTAAATGTACAGTGGCATCGGACAATGATGCCTGACCCGGAATCAGATGAAATGACAGACCAACAAAATGTCCCACCCAAAATAAGTCGTTTCCAAATGCATTGCAACAGTCGTAGACGTAACATCACAATGAATGCCTGTCTATATGCACATTATGCATTGCAAAATCAACACTGCAGCTCATGTGTGCAGTGTCCCACTCCTGCATCACACTGCTCAGCGCACAGCACAGTGAACAGCCATTGCGTGTGATGCACACCCTGAGCATCACATCTAAGTGACAGACTACATCAAACATCAAATTTTTGGCATGTACTGGAACCATAATCGGTCACAGAACATGTGCTGCCGGGACACAGTGGGCACCAGAAGGCAAACAGTGTACACGTGGATATGCAAGGGTGGGAGTACATGGAGTACATCCGAGTGCAAGTGTGTGGTTCTGCAGGGACATGCACTCCACATATGCATGTGCACTCAAGTGACCATCAGTGTTCCCTACACATCACATGTGAACATCTACCATGTGTACACCCCAGCATGTCAAACCACAACTATCCCCTCGCACCTGAAAGGAAAACACAACACATGAACAGGCATTGATCAGCAGAACACAACATGTACATAGGACAACAACATTACAATGTCAGAGTTCCCATCACACTGCAGGGCAATGCAACTATCAACAACAACCCCCCCCTCCCGCGCAAATGACCATGACCCGCTGAACAACTGCACCTGGGTCATGGAGCCTCCAACCCTCATTTCCACCTGGCCACAGGATCACCTTTACCCTTCGTGTCCATCTCCCACCTTGTGTGTAAAAAGATGCCTGAACCCTCAGAATCCACACTCATTTACAAAATCACAAAATCCAAGGCATGAAAACGAACCCAAACACCCTCCAGTAGATGACTTGACGTAGCAGTACCTCACAAACGCCAAGTACTACCACAATGATGCAACAACCAAGGTAGCACAGCAGAACAATGTCACGACAGGATGTGAGACATGTGTGGTACATGACATAGGATGATGCACAATGAATGGATGTGTACTGTCACAGGTCCCCTGTACAGGCGCGGGAGTCTCATGAAACAACCACCCACACCATGTCCCGGGTGCCTGCAAGGTCAAACTCACACAGGCCCCTGAGATCATGGTGGGGAATGAGGTTCAGGGATATGCAGTCGGGACAGGTGTAGACACACTGGATGACTGGAATGAGTGGCAGGTGAGGGGAGGAGGAATGACACATGAAACTAGGGAATGCACAAAAATGTACAACCTGCATGAACACATACACAATCCAAACAAACTTGGACATCATTGTCATGACATTCTGTAGTCCAGGCTCAGGAGTGGTACGAACCAACCACCCCCTCTAGGGTTTTGGCGCCTGCAAGTTCGGGGCTTACACAGGCATCCGCAACCCCAGTGGGGAAAGAGGGTCAGGGAACGTTGCTTGGATATGCACGGGAAGCAGGAACACCGGGTAGAGGGTACAGGTTTCATAATTGCATAGGATCACGGGTGATTAGGGAAAAAAACATACCAAATAGGACCACACATACATCCATGCATCAGTACACTCCCCAGCAAGCCTATGCAGGGCAGTTTGTAAGGAAAACAACAAGACACTTAGCTCTGGTTTTGAGTGCTGGCCTCCTGCCTGCGCACTCTCAGGGCCGGTTACAGGAGCACTCCAATGCTGCAAAGAGAGACACAGTCAACAACCTGTATGTGCCAATTACACAAAAACACAACACAAAACATGCCCCATAGCAACAAACTACTCTACAAACAGACAATCAGTGCTCGATGCTTCGTACCCATATATAACATCACCCCTGTGACGGGTCATACACAGTCAATGCAGTGAGTCAGGCGCTGGTGGGTGCGTGGCAAATGGAACACCAATGTGTCACAATTCACACAACATGCAATGTTCCCTGGGTAAGCAGACAGACCCAAATGGCAAGCCATGACTACAGAGCAAGTTGCGTACCACCATGACCAAAATAAAGTTGGCAGTGCATTTATCATGAAGTACGTGGAATAGACATGCACTGCACCCAAGTATGTCCCTTGCTGTATGTCCCTGTGAGCTGCCCCTTTCCATGTCTCTGAAGGCTACATGGTTGATACAAGTGCCTCAATGAACCTTGGTGTACCGCAGGGTATGTGCCACTGCCCCTGCATGTGTCCCAGACAACCCTACTATCAACAGCCATCAGTCCACAAACACATCTGAGCTGCATTGTGTGCTTCAACACCAATATTCGTCTAAGCTCACCCTCAGTGCTGTGACTAAGCCTGCATGTGCAACTCGCCTGGTGCAAGCTTTGCTGTGTCGTGGCCCCCCTGTGATGCTCACCTTGCCTGGAGTTCCTTGGAACATGTCAGCAGTTCTAGGATGTGGGTCTGCAATCACTGTGGCTCTGCTCGTGCACACATGTGCATGTGGGCACCAACAAACGGGTCAGGCATTCCGTCGTCCAATGGGCCATGTCTGCTGCCAAAGGTGCTCTGGTGCCTCATCCCCCTGCAGAAAGTGCATGGAACAAATGATTAATGCATCGAAGTGATCTGTGTGTGTCTCATCAGGCATCTCATTACTTGACCATGTCAGAGAGTCACATCACAAATCACACCATCAGTCCGTCTTTGACTTCCAAAGTGTGGAACACTATCTACAGCATGAATTGCAACAGGCACGTGTACAGGAAAGAAATGAGACATAATACACAATGCATAGCAATCAATGTCCACATTAATCATGACACACCCCATCTAGCAAAAGCTGAACAGTGGACAATTACACCTAAATCATCCCCACTAGGGGTGTCAACACAAGTCACAAAGCACCAGACATGCCACAGATATGACAGTCCAAAGCCCTTGTGTAAAATTCTGTAACACCGAACCATCCTTGCGAGCCCATGGATAAGGGAGGCAGGAGTGGCATATGTGAGTCAAGGAACCCAAGCAGCAAACACATACACAAGACAACCATGAAGGGCCCAGCTGGAACAGACAGTGGATGCCTTCAAAAACCACAAGGCACCGCACTGTCACATGAAAGCACAATAGACTACAAATTTTAAACTAACTCAACTATTAACTAATTACACTAACTATGGAAAACCTACATTACCTATTTAAACTAACTATCAAACAGAAACTTAACTAACTAAACTAAACGAAAAATCAAAAATGGCCACATACGACCCGGGGGGGAGGGGAGGCACCCAGGAGGGGGGAGGTACAGGGTGCTGCTCAACATCCACATGCGATGATGCCGAGCCAAAAAAAAATACCTCCATGGGCTCAACGCCTGCACAGCACGACCTATGTGGGAGATAGATGGTCGTCCGAGTCTGGCTCATCCTGGTAAGGAGGACGTGGCACAGTAGCCTGGCCACGCCTAGCCGCAGCTTGCCCCTCGTCGGCAGCAAGTCTGCCGGACAGGTGAGCCTGGTTCTGTGTGGCGATGCTACATAGGTCTGCATGCAGAACCTCACGTGATACACGTGCTTCCTCTTGCAAGGTAGCACGTGTAACACGGAGTTCCTCCTGCAAGGCCTGGCTGGACAACCGCTGCACCTCCCGGCAAGCCTGTAGCTCAGCCGAGATGGTGCGCTCAAGCTGTGCAAACCTCTCCTCTGCCTGCTGCCTCTGGGACATCATAAGGACACCCAGAGTGGATCTGAGGGAGGCATACTCCTCCCTCAGGGCATCCATGTGCGCCTCTGCGTGAGCAGCAATTGCTTGACGCAGAGACGACATTTCAGCCTGGCGTGCCCTGTCTGAGGCCGCCATGCCCAGCCTGAGCGAGCGGGCCGTGGACCGTGCCGCCTGCTGCTGGAGAAGCACCTGCCTAGCAGGGGGGAGCACAGATCGGGCCACACGCTCCATGCTGTCAGCGATGTTCTCCATTGCTGCCCCCTGCCGTTCGGAATTGGCAGTCATGTCTTGCTCCCACTCAGTATACAGCGGTTGCGCGCGGCGACCGCGTTGCCGGGCTTGACCCCTGCGGGACCCAAGGACCGGAGGTCCTCGCTGTGTTGGCACCGCCTGCGGCTGCACGACTACATGCCCCCGTCGACGTGATGTCCCAGGCACATCAGTGACTGGTGTGGAGGGTGACCCTGCGTCCCGATCCACCACGGGCGGAGGAACCAAGACTGTCTGATCCCTCAGTGCAGGTGTCGCAGACAGAGGAGTGTCCACATCAGAATCACTCACCCCTGACACATGGACTTGATGGTCATCCAACTCAACATGGACGTCAGAGTCGTCATCAAGGCTGGACTCATAGGCAGCCAGAGACAGGATGGACTGCAGCACTTGGGGGTTTTCGTGGCCTACCACCCCACGACCCCCACTAGTGCCGGGTTGATGTGGTCTTACCAACCCTGTGTCTGGCGTGACAACACCATCCTCTGCATCCATTGCGTCATCACCTGAAAAATAGAGAGGAAAAGGTAACTACACATGTCAGAAGCACACAACACACACACACCGACAGCAAAGGCATCCGGCAGACATGTGACACACAACATATGACCTGGCATGCATGCTGGGTCTACTTAGAATAGCCACTGTGATCAGACCTGTTGAAAGGTGGCAGTTTGCATGGAAGTGGGTCTATGCAGTGCTGAAAATGTGTACGCCACTCACTACCTACATGTACAAGCACTCCATGGTGTGTGCCAGGAAATGTGAAGGCAGTGCAATGTCAAATTCAGACATCACGTGCATTGTGTATTCAATGTGTACCATGTCTAGCAGCCAAGCACCCCTCCACCCCAGTACCAAAGCAGGGATGCCTAGCATGGTATCAAAAGGCTGCCCATACACCTGTGTATTGACAAGCAGTGTTGACTGGCATCAACAGCTTAATGTGAATCAAATTACAACACTGCTAATGATGCTGGGACAGTGGGCAGGACACATGATGGAAGATCCGGAGGCCAGCCACGTGTGAAGAAGACACGACAAGAGTTGGACAGAGTCATTGGCCATTGAACAGGCTGAGGCCTGTGAGCCACACAGATTGTCATTGCCTAGACATGTGTGCAACGCAGGACTGAGCCACAGTTGACATGGGGAGGCCGATAATATGGCAGGCAATGTATGTAACCAAGGACTCATATTACAGTGCTCATCCAGTCAAGGACACATAGGGGCAAGCGTGCAATGCACATGGAGCATGAATGGGCACTCATGTCCCTGCGGGACATCTGACCCATGCACAGTACAAGTGGGATACCCTGCATCGAGTACTAAGGCTGTACCACACGGCATATGTCTGGCAGTTTCTAAGCTGGAAGTTAGCATCTACACAGGACACATGAACAAGAAACTACACATTGGCAAGAATGTAGCAGACCAGTGCAAAGGTGGAACTGGGGTGCAGAGTGGCGGAGGAGGGGCAAGGGAGCATGCCCACATGGAGTCCCGCATGCAGGCAGAGGAGACATGCATGACGGTAGCATTGCATTACTTACACCTCAGAACCATGTACACGTCACATGTAGCAGCAATCATGCACAACACATCCCACAAGTGAAACACACACGTCCTCAACAACTACGCTTTAACACTCACTGGACTGGGCATCAAAGTCCAGCATCTCTCCCACACCTTCGACCAATTCTGGTGGTATGAACTCCGCAACGAGAGCCTCATGCGGAGTGAGTTCTTCCTCCTCTGGTGCAGGCCCACCGCCAGTCACCAGAGTCAAGTTGTAATTTGAGGCACGCTTAGCCTTAGTGCTGCGCTTGATGTCATTCCAGCGCTTTTTGCACTCCTGCGCTGTGCGCACCTCATGGCCGAATGAACTGACATGTTCCGCAACATGCTTCCAGTGGGTGTCACGTTGGGCAGCCGTAGTCTGACTATTGGCACCCACTAGCATGTCACGGCTGTGTCCCCGCACGTAGTCCACGAGGAAGTCCAGTTCCTGCTTACAGAAAGGCTTCTTCCTCGACGTGCAGGAGGTCGTGGCTGTGTGTGGGGTCCCAGCCTGTGCTGCAGGTGCAACCTTCCTCCTCTTGGACTGTGGCGCAGACCCTGGCTGGCTAATGCCGCCCTGACCAGTATGGCCAGTGGGTTCGGTGGATTGAGCCGAGGGAGTGGCAGGTGGAGGGATGACCAAAGGCCTGACTTGTGTCAGTGGCAGCTGGGTGCCCACTAATGGACCCTGCGCAGCAACATCAGCTGTGGCAGGGTCATTGACCGCAACGGTCCTGGTTGGCAGACTCACAACCGGGGTGCTGTTGGGTGCATCTGCCCCTGCACTTGCCAACACCCGGCTGTTCGGGGCAGCAGATGACATGACTGCCCCAGGGACACGTGTCTTGGTCTGAGCAGCCCGGCGTGCCCCTATGGTTTCCCCCCTGGCCTGTTGGAGATCTACCAAGGGCTCTTCAAGTGCCAACGCAGCCTGCGCTGGCAGACCCTGAGCCTGGGTGGCGGTGTCCACAGCTGCACCTGCAGCTACCGCTACCCTTGGGCCCGTGGCAGTCGATGGAACGGACTGCTGGGTCATACGGGTGCCAGTGCCAGATGCAGGAGCTGCATCCCCCGGAACCACAGGGGGTGGTGGCATGGCTGCACCGACACATGGCACAACATTGTGCTCAAGTGGCGCACCCCTGCCTCTTCCCCCTCTGTGGCTGCCCTGGACACCCTGGAGTCCCCCTACTCCCTGGTCACCACGGCCACGTCCCCGACCACGCCCGCCACGAGGAGTACGCCCAGCTGAGGCGCCCCTCACCTTTGGTGGCCTCCCAACCATGGCACAGATGTAATAGTGCTGGCACAGATGGAGTGGTGCCAATGGGAGGTGTACACCACAATTGTCCTGGGCAATTGGGGTGAAGGGGGTGGGAAGCAAGATGTTAACAGCCCCCCTGCACCTGCAAGGCTGTATGTGACCCCGGTGATGTGGTGACGGGTCACGCAACGCTCAGGCACCCCAAAACTGCAGTAAAACCGTGCACGCAACCCTGCAGCCTACGTGCGTGGATTTGACCTCCCGCAGTACGCGGTGGCACCCAGTAACACGAATAACGCGTATGCGTGGGACACGCAGGCTACGATGACATCGAAAATGGGTGCAATACACAGGGGCACCCGCAGTGGGAAAAGGAGCGTTTGCGACTCACCGTCTGACTAGCGCGATGCAGAAAAACACGCGTAGCCAATACCCCCGCCAAAAGAAGAGATACGTCCTTGAGAGCTGTGAAGTAGATGGCGCGCGAAACAACTGGAAGCAGCAACACACGTCGGTCTCCACGGAAGGCACGTACAGCGAACTGCTGGGCCCGCTCACCTTTAACCCGTGCTGAGGGAAACGCACGCGCGCGTCACGTCACATGCGGACGTGCAGTTTTTCATGCGCGATTACGCGCATTACACGCGGACGTGCAGTTTTTCATGCGCGATTACGCGCATTACACGCGGACGTGCAGTTTTTCACGCGCGATTACGCGCATTACACGCGGACGTGCATTTTTCCACACGCGAATAGCCTGGGTACGTGTGTTCCGGGGTGGCGTGAACTTTCACACGCGATTGATTGTAATCCACGTGTGTTCTGTCATCACGTGCAATGAGGGATACACCCTCGCACGACACGTCACAGACGCGCTCACGCGCTGAGGGCCTTTGGTCCAATGAAAATGCGTATGCGTGCAGACGCGCTTACGCGCTACGGGCCTTTCCTCGAATTACACGCTGACGTGCAGATTTTTCACGTGCCAAATCACTCCGTATCAAGCTGGCCACGAATACACACGGAAGACCACGCTCCTGCCCAGTAGGCCGAATCACTGCCCCCCAGTGCCCCGAGCAGCCTCCCACGTGCCATCTGCTGCTGCCTGCCTGCCTGCCTGCCTGCTGCCACCGTGCCCTGCACATCAGCCATCTGCAGGGGTCCAGTTGCTGTGTCGACCCCTGCTGGAACAGTAGACTCCCGACTGGGATACCATCGCTCCACAGCCCAGCCCCAGGACCCAGTTGCCCACCCACGCCTGCCTCGGGGGTCGCCATGTCGGGGCAAGCACCATCTGAGACCAGTGGTGACCCCCAGCCAGAGAGGCAGAGGGCCACCAGCTTCAGTGAGAAGGAAGTTGGTGTCCTGGTGGAGCATGTCCTGGGGCATTATGATGCCCTCTTCGGAAGACCACGCGCCAACAAGGAAGGACGGGAGAGGATCTGGGACGATGTAGTGGTTGCCATCAACGCGGAGGGGGTGGCAACCCGCGACATCAAGCACATCAAGAAGCGCTGGGAGGACTTGAGGTCCAGGACCCTCAATAAGGCCCGGCGCCTCGCGGAGGGGGGCCGGGCACGCCTGAGTGACATCCAGATGAGGGTCCTGGAACGCGTAGACCCAGCGCTCCACGCCCAGATCCTTCGGAGGCAGACCCATCTGGAGTTGGCCGGTAAGTGGCCAAGCATTACTGTGTGAGACAGGGCATGTTGCAGTGTGCTGGTTGTCTGATACCTGCCTGTATGTGTGACATAGGCCATGTACGTATGTGTGTGTGCAGGGACATCATGGTCAGGCATGTGAGTACAGTGATGTGTGAACCACATGGTTGGTGCATGTGTTCTATTGCAACATGGGGGGCTCTGTGCGGAATGGACACATGGAAGCATGGCAGTCTCTGTTCCTGGACATGGGTGGGGGTGAGGGATGGGTGCTGGTCCCATGTACACGTATGGTGCCCATGTGTGTGTGTCTGAACTGCGTGTCTGTGACTTGTAACTGCCATGGATGCATGACACATGTCTGTGACAATGTTCAGATTCACTGATGCAGCCTAGTCATCCTTGTATCCACTGCGTCTGTGGTGTACGAGGCCAGATGGATGGAACTACGGTGAGGTGTGTGCATGTGATGGCAAGACCCATGATGCATGTGAGTCTAAAACCAACATTGTATGAATCATGAGTCCCTTGGTCATGTATGCCAATGTCCATGGCATGCGCCATGCCTGTTACTGTATGTGTTTTGCCTGCACTGACCCATGTGTTGTGGCGGGACATGATGGAAGTGATGTATGACAGTGCCACTCATCTGCTGTTGCTTCCTGTCTAGGGGACCATTGTACAGTACCCTGATGCTTGTGTTCTATGTCTCCCTCTACACAGTGGCAAGTGAAGAAGAGGGCGGAGAAGGCGCTGTGGAGCAGAGCGGCGGGGATGCCACCACGGCTGCAGTGGAAGGGGTGGGTGAGCCCCCACAGGGGCTTGCACCGGCGGAAGACGGCGTGGAGACATCCAGGTTGGTGGTTTCCACAGAGGGGGAGGAGGCCGCTACTGAGCCACACATGGGGCCTGGTGGGGGCATCCCCGCTGGTGCAAGTGGTGCAGTCCAGGGCCAGGGGCAGGAGGCAGCACAGGTCGCCGTGGAGGTGCCTGTGCATGTCACTGTCCCTGACACTATGACTGCACCACCATGCACCAGCAGGGATGCCCCATCCCAGGCCCGTCCGCAGGTAGGGGAGATGTCCATGTCATCTGACACTCCTCTACCTGCGGACGAGGGGACCCCTGGCCGTGTGGAGAGGGTCCTGATTGGTGTCGCGTTGTGCACGGCTGGCATTCGTGATGAGGTGCATGCGTCCCGGGAGGAGCATGCACATCATCACGAAGAGCACCGTGCGTACGTGAACCATTTGGGAGCCGCCATGGTCGGGGGTTTCCTACATGTGTGTGGCCTTCTGGCGACCCTCTCCTCCTCTTCCGGCCCAGATGCCACCAGGGCCCCCTGTGGACCTGCCCCGACCAACGCAGCCAGCTCGGTGGGGACCCCATCCCTGCCACAGTCGGGAGTCGAAGGTCCAGCAGGGGTGGACACACCAGCAACTGTCCACCTGCAGATGGAGGATGTGCCGGCATCATCTGGCAGGGCACGTGCACGACGGCATCGGTGGATTCCATCAGCCTGGATGCCGTCGTGCTGGCAGAGGCAGTGGCGTCGGAGGCAGCAGCAGGCTCGACGTGGGAGGCATCATGGCTCGGGGCCATCAAGATCAGAGGGGCAGGCATCGGCCGGAGGGCAGGGGAACCCTGGGATGGCAGTGTCTTCCGTGTGGGAACAGTTGGTCCAGCGGATAGGTGCGGAGCGGCAGCGGGCGGAAGAGGAGCGGCTCACCATGGTCAGGGCGGAGTTCTCCATGCGTCGGGCGTTGAGGCGGGCTGAGTGCCTCGAGGAAGCTCGCAGGGAGTTTGAGGTGGACACGGGGTTGTCCCTGCGAGACCTCGGGGCCAGGACAGAGTCCCGCCTCCGGGACATCGACATGGAGTTCGAGGATGCCCTGGCCGGCAACATCACAGAGTGAGCCGCAGGACTTGCCCGCTGCCATTGTATATAGTTCTTTAGTTAGTTAGTGTTAGGTTTCCTTTATTTTTTAAGTTTTTTTTGGACCGCTCGGACAATGGCCACTTTTCTGTATATATTTTTATTATTAGTTAGTAGTAGTAGGTTTAATTTATGGTGTTGGGCTCATGGACCCTGGGATATTCTTGTACATAGTTTGATGTTTGGAAAACATTTGTTGGATTTATATTTGTGTTCACCATGAGGCAATGGTTTTTCCTTATTTTTCCCCCCATTATTTTGCTTTGGACTACATTATTTTTTGGATTCCTTTGTTTTTTGATTTTTTCTATTAGTTCTCGGACATGGACCATTTGTTTTGTCATCCCCATTGTTGTGTGTTTTATTTCTTTACTTCATTTTCATCTTTAATACATATATTTATTACTTACATTTGTGGTATTTTCTCATTGGTTTCATGCATGTCATGATATGGGTTTTGACATTCACTTGCACCCATTGTGTATGTGTGTGTGAGGGACATGTGTTCATTTACATACTTGCCATTGGGGTTGTATCATGTAATTGCATCTACTATGTGGGTGGATGCAATCCTTGCCTGGGTGTTTGTGCTGGGTATGCTGCCCATTACTGCCATGATTGTGTTTCGTCAGGACCTGGGGGCAGGGGGACATGAGTGGGGGCCTGCTGGGGGGTGGGGGTGGTGGGAGACATGGTTGGGGGCCTGGTGGCAGGTGCCCCACAGTGCTGGGGGGTGGGGGTGCAAGGGGACATGAGTGGGACATGGTTGGGGGCCTGCTGGCAGGTGCCCCACAGTGCTGGGGGGTGGGGGTGCAAGGGGACATGAGTGGGGGCCTGCTGGGGGGTGGGGGTGCAAGGGGACATGGTTGGGGGCCTGCTGGCAGGTGCCCCACAGTGCTGGGGGGTGGGGGCACAGGGGGACATGGTTGGGGGCCTGGTGGAGGCTGCCCCTGGTGACTGGAGGGGTGGGGGTGGTGGGAGACATGGGTGGGGGCCTGGTGGAGGCTGCCCCTGGTGACTGGAGGGGTGGGGGTGGTGGGAGACATGGTTGGGGGCCTGCTGGCAGGTGCCCCACAGTGCTGGGGGGTGGGGGTGCAAGGGGACATGAGTGGGGGCCTGCTGGGGGGTGGGGGTGCAAGGGGACATGGTTGGGGGCCTGCTGGCAGGTGCCCCACAGTGCTGGGGGGTGGGGGCACAGGGGGACATGGTTGGGGGCCTGGTGGAGGCTGCCCCTGGTGACTGGAGGGGTGGGGGTGGTGGGAGACATGGGTGGGGGCCTGGTGGAGGCTGCCCCTGGTGACTGGAGGGGTGGGGGTGGTGGGAGACATGGTTGGGGGCCTGCTGGCAGGTGCCCCACAGTGCTGGGGGGTGGGGGTGCAAGGGGACATGAGTGGGGGCCTGCTGGGGGGTGGGGGTGCAAGGGGACATGGTTGGGGGCCTGCTGGCAGGTGCCCCACAGTGCTGGGGGGTGGGGGCACAGGGGGACATGGTTGGGGGCCTGGTGGAGGCTGCCCCTGGTGACTGGAGGGGTGGGGGTGGTGGGAGACATGGGTGGGGGCCTGGTGGAGGCTGCCCCTGGTGACTGGAGGGGTGGGGGTGGTGGGAGACATGGGTGGGGGCCTGGTGGAGGCTGCCCCTGGTGACTGGAGGGGTGGGGGTGGTGGGAGACATGGTTGGGGGCCTGCTGGCAGGTGCCCCACAGTGCTGGGGGGTGGGGGTGCAGGGGGACATGAGTGGGGGCCTGCTGGGGGGTGGGGGTGGTGGGAGACATGGTTGGGGGCCTGGTGGAGGCTGCCCCTGGTGACTGGAGGGGTGGGGGTGGTGGGAGACATGGGTGGGGGCCTGGTGGAGGCTGCCCCTGGTGACTGGAGGGGTGGGGGTGGTGGGAGACATGGGTGGGGGCCTGCTGGCAGGTGCCCCACAGTGCTGGGTGGTGGGGGTGCAAGGGGACATGAGTGGGGGCCTCCTGGGGGGTGGGGGTGCAAGGGGACATGGTTGGGGGCCTGCTGGCAGGTGCCCCACAGTGCTGGGGGGTGGGGGCACAGGGGGACATGAGTGGGGGCCTGGTGGAGGCTGCCCCTGGTGACTGGAGGGGTGGGGGTGGTGGGAGACATGGTTGGGGGCCTGCTGGCAGGTGCCCCACAGTGCTGGGGGGTGGGGGTGCAAGGGGACATGTGGCTTGGCTGGGGGGCATGCCCATGGTGGATGGGCTGCCTGCGGGACATGACCAGGGGTGCAGGGTAGTCCCCTGTGGTGTGGCTTGCCTGCAGAGGTCGTGGAGGGGGTAGAGGGGAGACCTGGGAGGACCCACACTGGCAATTCACCTCTTCAACTTCCCGCACACCCACGTAATACACTGCCCCACTCGCACAGGCCCAATCGCGTGTAGGATTTCTCGCGCACCCCTGTAATACACGTACCCAGGTCAATCGCGTGTAGATTTTCTCGCGCACCCCTGAAATCCACGTACCCAGGCCAATCGCGTGTAGCATTTCTCGCGCACCCCTGAAATCCACGTACCCAGGCCAATCGTGTGTAGATTTTCTCGCGCACCCCTGTAATACACGTACCCAGGCCAATCGCGTGTAGATTTTCTCGCGCACCCCTGAAATACACGTACCCAGGCCAATCGCGTGTAGATTTTCTCGCGCACCCCTGTAATACACGTACCCAGGCCAATCGCGTGTAGATTTTCTCGCGCACCCCTGAAATCCACGTACCCAGGCCAATCGCGTGTAGATTTTCTCGCGCACCCCTGAAATACACGTACCCAGGCCAATCGCGTGTAGATTTTCTCGCGCACCCCTGTAATACACGTACCCAGGCCAATCGCGTGTAGATTTTCTCGCGCACCCCTGAAATCCACGTACCCAGGCCAATCGCGTGTAGATTTTCTCGCGCACCCCTGTAATACACGTACCCAGGCCAATCGCGTGTAGAATTTCTCGTGCACCCCTGAAATCCACGTACCCGCTCAATCGCGTATTTAACTTCCCGCGTGCCACTTTTTTGATGCGCTGGGACTCTACCGCCTGCCTTCGTGTGGCGGCCGTGTTTCAGCTTGTGCGTGTCTTTGGCTGTGCGTGGCTTTGCCCTATTCGATTCCATGAATACGTGTGGTTCGAGTGCGTGTGGGCGTTCCGTCTGCTTCCCTGCAGTACATCCCCAGTTACGCCCTTATTTTCGCGTGTTGTTCCCCATTCCGCGCGTTACGCCCCATGTCCCGCCCACTTTCTGGTGTGTGCGCTGCGGTTGTGCGCTTTCACTGTGCGCGTCGCGCACGCCTTTCACGATGTTGCAGTGACGTGTGCGCCATTCACGGGTTTGGCGCACATCCCGAGGAAGACACGCGCAGGGACTTCCATGAATCGCACGCGTGCGCGTGCGCCTCTTTTTTTCCGCTTGCGCCTGCTTGCGCCTGCTTGCGCGTAGATTTTCGGCGCACGTTTGTTCCATGAATCAGCCCCCATGTGTCAGTATGAAGATAAGGAAGACTTAACTATACTACAATCAAAACTAAACAATGAGCAAAGTAGCATTTTTCAAGAAGTAACAAA
The DNA here is from genome assembly GCF_040938575.1 of Ambystoma mexicanum. Classification (NCBI taxonomy): domain Eukaryota; kingdom Metazoa; phylum Chordata; class Amphibia; order Caudata; family Ambystomatidae; genus Ambystoma; species Ambystoma mexicanum. The sequence continues at coordinate 1,384,470,925 of NC_090921.1, read as the reverse complement.
ACAAATTGCACATGGTGTAAAACATGAAAATAAAGAATGTTCCTGCCATAATTATAAACCTATACTACTGTACGTCAGTGGTGAAGCTGGTTCTGGCAAAACATTCCTAATCAAAATCATTAGTAAATTCTTCAACAATTGACAAACAATAAACTGTCAGCTGTTGTCACTGCCCCCACAGGTTTAGCTGCCTACAACATAGGTGGTGTTACATTACACCGATTATTACTATTACCAGTAGAACACCAGAACAAATTAGACTATTACAAACTTTCTGCAGAAGCTTCAATGGAATTACGCAGGGTATTGAAATAAATGAAAATGCTAATAATAGATGAAGTGAGCATGGTCTCCAACCTGATGTTAGCTTTGATTCACCTCAGATTAGAAGAAGTACTCAAAACAGACTATGAAGAGCTCTTTGAAGGAAAACACATTATTGTTTTTGGAGATCTGCTTCAATTAACACCAGCAACAGGTGAACCTATTTTTAAAACATTAGGGCACAAACTCTGCCGTAAAACTGTTGGCAGCATTGTAAATGTCAACCTTTGGCAACATTTCCAATACAGAGAATTAACAGAAAACATGCGCCAATCTGCAGATCTAACTTATGCCAACATTTTAAAAAGTTTGAGAGTTGGTATACTTTCTAAAGAAGCAGAAGCAACATTGAAAACCCGGCACATTAATGCACTTTATGGCGATAATGCATGTGCTACAGATGTTATGGAACAATTAGCCCACAAAAATGTCAATTGTATGGCCTTAATGCCAACTCTTGCAAGCTGTTTCAAATTCAATGAAATCATGCTAAGTAAAGAAATGCAACCAATAATGGAAATTAGCGCCACAGACAAACTAGATGTACATGGTATGATACTACCCATGTGTGACCAAGCCACAACAAGACTAAATAATTTAGAAAAATCAATCTCAAACACAGCAGGCTTAGAAAAGATGTTAAAATTATCCTTAAATTGCAGAGTAATGCTTAAACGTAACCTTGACGTGGACCAAGGACTAGTTAATGGAGCACTGGGTACAGTTGTTGGCTTTCAAACATACCCACGTGACAACAAAATTCAGTTTGTCAATATACTCTTTGACAAACTTTCAGAAGTAAAACGGATAGGACGCTCAACAGCTAGATTCCTTCTCTTCAAAGATATGTACGAACGCAGAGAACAATTTTCTCGAACTCTTGCATACGCAGTCACAATTCATAAATCACAAGGTCTTACCCTAGACAAAGCAATGATAGATATTGGTAACACAGTCTTTAAAGAAGGCATGAGCTACGTAGCACTATCACGCTTACGTACACTTGACAGTCTATTTCTAATCAACTTTGATGCAAGTAAAGTAAACGCTGATATTCCTTGCATTTTAGAATATAATAGACTTCGCTCACTATACACTCCCCATCTAAACACATATTCTGTTCCACAAAAACTAAAACGTTGTAAAAGAAAACTAAATCAAACAGAAATGCAACAGGACGTCACTGCAAATCCTCCAAAGAGAGTAAAAGAAACTAATACTTCATCAAGTACCACAAACAAAAAAGAATCAATTAGAGAAAGTAAACCAGGTACTTCTTTAAAGAAGGAAGACAAACTCCAAAAAAAGCAGTTAAATACAGAACTACCTGGACCATTTAAATTCTCAAATATAGTTGGTGTAAGTTGCTATGCAAATGTAGCAATGAATATTCTATTTCAATTACCACCAATTGTTGACAACATTTACTCACACAGTACAGACCCATTGTGTTTGCAAATGTTAGTACTTCACAGAAATGCAGCAAACAATCCTGACAACACATATAGGGGGTAATTCATAGAATTCAGCGCACAAGTGGCACACGCGGCTGGCGCACAGTGTGCGCGTGCGAATCCCTGCGCCAGCCGCGTGCGCCAAAACCCATTTCCGCGCACAGCGTATTCATGGATTCCAGCCACCAAAACCAGCCGTGGCGCACAGTGTCGCAGCGACCTTCCAGCAGCGCCAGTTACGCCCCCAAGAACGCCTTCCGCGCAGGGAAAAGCCATCAAAATCCCCAATCCAGCGCAAAGGGCTGCGCTAACCCTGTACCAGCACTGCAAGCGGGCTACGTGTATTTCAGGGGTTCACGTGAAGTTCCTCACGCGATCGGGCCTGGGGGAGCGTGCTACGTGTATTTCAGGGGTTCGCGTGAACTTTTTCACGCGATCGGGCCTGGGGGAGCGTGCTACGTGTATTTCAGGGGTTCGCGTGAACTTTTTCACGCGATCGGGCCTGGGGGAGCGGGCTAAGTGTATTTCAGGGGTTCGCATGAACTTTTTCACGCGATCGGGCCTGGGGGAGCGTGCTACGTGTATTTCAGAGGTTCGCGTGAACTTTTTCACGCGATCGGGCCTGGGGGAGCGTGCTACGTGTATTTCAGAGGTTCGCGTGAACTTTTTCACGCGATCGGGCCTGGGGGAGCGGGCTACGTGTATTGCAGGGATTCGCGTGAACTTTTTCACGCGATCGGGCCTGGGGGAGCGTGCTACGTGTATTTCAGGGGTTCGCGTGAACTTTTTCACGCGATCGGGCCTGGGGGAGCGTGCTAAGTGTATTTCAGGGGTTCGCGTGAACTTTTTCACGCGATCGGGCCTGGGGGAGCGTGCTACGTGTATTTCAGAGGTTCGCGATCGGGCCTGGGGGAGCGTGCTACGTGTATTTCAGGGGTTCGCGTGAACTTTTTCACGCGATCGGGCCTGGGGGAGCGTGCTACGTGTATTTCAGGGGTTCGCGTGAACTTTTTCACGCGATCGGGCCTGGGGGAGCGGGCTAAGTGTATTTCAGGGGTTCGCGTGAACTTTTTCACGCGATCGGGCCTGGGGGAGCGTGCTACGTGTATTTACACGCAAATAGCCTGGGCGCGTGTATTTCAGGGGTGCGCGGGAAGTTTTACACGCGAATAGCCTGGGCGCGTGTATATCAGGGGTGCGCGGGAAGTTTTACACGCGAATAGCCTGGGCGCGTGTATATCTGGGTTGCGCGGGAAGTTTTACACGCGAATAGCCTGGGCGCGTGTATTTCAGGGGTTCGCGGGAAGTTTTACACGCGAATAGCCTGGGCGCGTGTATTTCAGGGGTTCGCGGGAAGTTTTACACGCGAATAGCCTGGGCGCGTGTATTTCAGGGGTGCGCGGGAAGTTCTACACGCGAATAGCCTGGGCGCGTGTATTTCAGGGGTGCGCGGGAAGTTCTACACGCGATTTCAGCAGGGTACGTGTATTTCAGGGGTGCCGGGGAGTCCTACATGTGATTTGACAGTGTGGGTCCTCCCAGGTGTTCCCTGTACACCCTCCACGGCCCCTGCAGGCAGCCCACACCACAGGGGACTACCCTGCATCCCTGGTCATGTCCCGCAGGCAGCCCACCCAACATGGGCATGCCCCCCAGCAAAGGCACATGTCTCCTTGAACTAATGAACACCAACTCATGTCCCCCACCACCCCCACCCCCTAGCACTGTGGGGCACCTGCCAGCAGGCCCCCACCCATGTCCAACTCATGTCCCCCACCACCCCCACCCCCCAGCACTGTGGGGCACCTGCCAGCAGGCCCCCACCCATGTCCAACTCATGTCCCCCACCACCCCCACCCCCTAGCACTGTGGGGCACCTGCCAGCAGGCCCCCACCCATGTCCAACTCATGTCCCCCACCACCCCCACCCCCCTGCACTGTGGGGCACCTGCCAGCAGGCCCCCACCCATGTCCAACTCATGTCCCCCACCACCCCCACCCACTAGCACTGTGGGGCACCTGCCAGCAGGCCCCCACCCATGTCCAACTCATGTCCCCCACCACCCCCACCCCCCAGCACTGTGGGGCACCTGCCAGCAGGCCCCCACCCATGTCCCATCCATGCCCCCCTGCACCTGGGTCCCAACAATCCCCAATCATGTCCGTAATGGCCATCCTCCCCTGCCAAAAGGCCCAACCAACTATCACATCCACCCACATATCAAAGGCAATTACATGTTACACACCCAATGTAAATAATGCAAATGAACACATGTCTGTCACACACAATGGCTGCAAGTGAATGTTAAAACACCCAACATGACATGCATGCAAGTAATGAGATGATACGACACATTGAAGGATGAAAATAAAAATGTATTGAAAATCAACAAGAATGGAAATGAAATTAGAAAAACCACAAAGCAAAACAACAAAAAGAAGATGAATGAAAAAAATCCAAATAATACAAAAATCCATAGAAGAACTATATACAAGACAATCCGGGTCCATGAGCCCAACCACATGAAACCTAACTATGTCAACTAACTAAAAACTGAACTATATACAAAAAAGTGGCGCATTGTCCAATCGCAACCAAATAAAAAAAAAAACAAATTCTAAAGGAAACCTACCACTAACTATATAACTATATACAATGGCAGCGGGCAAGTCCTGCGGCTCACTCTGTGATGTTGCCGGCCAGGGCATCATCGAACTCCATGTCGATGTCCTGGAGGCGGGACTCTGTCCTGGCCCCGAGGTCTCGCAGGGATAACCCCATGTCCACCTCAAACTCCCTGCGAGCTTCCTCGAGGCACTCAGCCCGCCTCAACGCCCGACGCATGGAGAACTCCGCCCTGACCATGGTGAGCCGCTCCTCTTCCGCCCGCTGCCGCTCCGCACCTATCCACTGGACCAACTGCTCCCACACGGAAGACACTACCATCCCAGGGTTCTCCTGCCCTCCGGCCGATGCCTGCCCCTCTGATCGTGATGGCCCCGAGCCATGATGCCTCCCACGTCGAGCCTGCTGCTGCCTCCGACGCCACTGCCTCTGCCAGCACGACGGCATCCAGGATGATGGAAACCACCGACGCCGTCGTGCACGTGCCCTGCCCGATGATGCCGTCACATCCTCCATCTGCTGGGGTCCAGTTGCTGTGTTGTCCACCCCTGCTGGACCTCTGACTCCCGACTGTGGCAGGGATGGGATCCCCACCGAGCTGGCTGCATTGGTCAGGGCAGGTCCACAGGGGGCCCTGGTGGCATCTGGGCCGGAAGACGGCAAGGAGAACGATTGGCGTATGGTCTCCACAGAGGAGGAGAGGGCCGCCAGATTGGCCGACACATGCAGGAAACCCCCAAACATGGCCGATCCCAATTGGGCCACGTCGGCACGGTGCTCTTCGTGATGACGTGCGTGCTCCTCCTGGAAAGCACGCACGGCATCACGAATCACAGCCGTGCGCATCGCGACCCCAATCAGGACCTTCTCCACACGGCCAGGGGTCCCCTCGTCCGCAGGTGGAGTGGAGTCAGATGACATGGACATCCCCTCTACCTGCGGACGGGCCTGGGACGGGGCATCCCTGCTGGTGCAAGGTGGTGCACCCACAGGTTCAGGGACAGCGACATGCACAGGCCCCTCCACGGTGACCTGTGCTGCCTCCTGCCCCTGCCCCTGGACTGCACCACTTGCACCAGCAGGGATGCCCCCACCAGGCCCCATGTGCGCCTCAGTGGCGGCCTCCTCCTCCTCTGTGGAAACCACCAACCTGGATGGCTCCTCGCCGTCTACCGCCGTAGCAGGCCCCTGTGGGGGCTCACCCACCCCTTCCGCTGCAGCCGTGGGGGCATCCCCGCCGCCTTGCTCCACAGCGCCGTCTCCGCCCTCTCCTTCACTAGCCACTGCGTAGAGGGAGACATAGAACACAAGCATCAGGGTACTGTACAATGGTCCCCTAGACAGGAAGCAATAGCAGATGAGTGCCACTGTCAAAGTACACTTCCATCATGTCACACCACAACACATGTGTCAGTCCAGGCAAAACACACACAGTGACAGTCATGGTGCGTGCCATGGACATTTCAATGCATGTCCAATGGACTCTCGAATCATACAATGTAATGGGACTCACATGCATCATGGGTCATGCCTATCACATGCACACACTTCACCTCAGTCACATCCATCTGGCCCCGTACACCCCAATCACAGTGCATACAAGGATGACTAGGCTGCATCAGTGAATCTGTACATTGTCACAGACACGCAGGTCAGGCACACACACATGGATACCACATATGTATCTGGCATCAGCACCCATCCCTCGCCCCCACCCATGTCCAGGAACAGAGACTGCCATGCTCTCATGTGTGCAATCTGCACAGGGCTCCCCATGTCGCATTCAAACACATGCTACAACCGTGCGGTTCACACATTACAGGTCGCACATGCATTCCCATGATGTCCCTGCACACATACATGCGTACATGGCCTATGTCACACATGCAGGCAAGTATCAGACAACCAGCACACTGCAACATGCCCTGTCTCACACAGCAATGCTTGGCCACTTACCGCTCAACTCCAGACGGGTCTCTCTCTCAAGGACCTGGGCGTGGAGCGCTCGGTGTGCGCGTTCCAGGACCCTCAACTGGATGGAACTCATGCGGCCCCGGCCCCCCTCCACGAGGCGCCGGGCCTTCCTGAGGGTCCTGGACCTCAAGTCTTCCCAGCGCTTCTTGACCTTCTGGATGGTGTGGGTTGCCACCCCCTCCGCATTGATGGCAACCACACAGTCGGCCCAGATCCTGTCCCGTCCTTCCTTGTTGGCGCGGGACGATCCGAAGAGGGCATCATACTGCCCCAGGACTTGCTCCACCAGGACACCAACTTCGGTGGCAGTGAAGCTGGTGCCCCTCTGCCCCTCTGGCTGGGGGTTGCCACTGGTGCCAGATGTTGATGTGCCCGACATGGCAACCCCAGGGGCAGGAGTGGGTGGGCAACTGGGTCCTGGGGCTGGGCTGTGGAGCGATGTTATCCGAGTCGGGAGTCTTTTGTTCCAGCAGGGGTGGACACAGCAACTGGACACCTGCAGATGGCTGATGTGCAGGCACCAAATGGCAGGGCACGGTGGCAGCAGGCAGGCAGGCAGGCAGCAGCAGATGGCACGTGGGAGGCTGCTCGGGGCACTGGGGGGCAGTGATTCGGCCTTCTGGGCAGGAGCGTGGTCTTCCGTGTGTTTTCGCGTGGCCAGCTTGATACGGAGTGAATTGGCACGTGAAAAATCTGCACGTCAGCGTGTAATTCGAGGAAAGGCCCTTAGCGCGTAAGCGCGTCAGCACGCGTACGCGATTTCATTGGACCAAAGGCCCTTACAGCGTAAGCGCGTCTGTGACGTTTTGCGCACGGGCGTTGCCCTGGCAGGGCTTGGAGATCCCGCGTGCCTTTATGTTCTGTACGTGCTTTTCGTGCGGTGCGTGTGTTTTCCATCCGTTGGGGTTCACACGCTATTACTTCACAGCGGGTGTTGGCTACGCGTTCTACTACACGCAAGGCAGACGGTGAGTGGTACCCCGCTCCCCCAGGCCCGATCGCGTGAGAAAATTCCTGCGCACCCCTGAAATACACGCGCCCAGGCTATTCGCGTGTGGAACTTCCCGCGCACCCCTGAAATACACGCGCCCAGGCTATTCGCGTGTAAAACTTCCCGCGCACCCCTGAAATACACGTACCCTGGTGTAATCGCGTGTAAAACTTCCCGCGCACCCCTGAAATACACGCGCCCAGGCTATTCGCGTGTAAAACTTCCCGCGCACCCCTGAAATACACGCGCCCAGGCTATTCGCGTGTGGAACTTCCCGCGCACCCCTGAAATACACGCGCCCAGGCTATTCGCGTGTAAAACTTCCCGCGCACCCCTGAAATACACGCGCCCAGGCTATTCGCGTGTAAAACTTCCCGCGCACCCCTGAAATACACGTTCCCTGCTGAAATCGCGTGTAAAACTTCCCGCGCACCCCTGAAATACACGCGCCCAGGCTATTCGCGTGTAAAACTTCCCGCGCACCCCTGAAATACACGTTCCCTGCTGAAATCGCGTGTAAAACTTCCCGCGCACCCCTGAAATACACGCGCCCAGGCTATTCGCGTGTAAAACTTCCCGCGCACCCCTGAAATACACGTACCCTGCTGAAATCGCGTGTAAAACTTCCCGCGCACCCCTGAAATACACGTACCCTGGTGTAATCGCGTGTAAAACTTCCCGCGCACCCCTGAAATACACGTTCCCTGCTGAAATCGCGTGTAAAACTTCCCGCGCACCCCTGAAATACACGCGCCCAGGCTATTCGCGTGTAAAACTTCCCGCGCACCCCTGAAATACACGTTCCCTGCTGAAATCGCGTGTAAAACTTCCCGCGCACCCCTGAAATACACGCGCCCAGGCTATTCGCGTGTAAAACTTCCCGCGCACCCCTGAAATACACGTACCCTGCTGAAATCGCGTGTAAAAGTTCCCGCGCACCCCTGAAATACACGTACCCTGGTGTAATCGCGTGTAAAACTTCCCGCGCACCCCTGAAATACACGTACCCTGGTGAAATTGCGTGTAAAACTTCCCGCGCACCCCTGAAATACACGCGCCCAGGCTATTCGCGTGTAAAACTTCCCGCGCACACCTGAAATACACGTACCCTGGTGAAATCGCGTGTGGAACTTCCCGCGCACCCCTGAAATACACGTAGCACGCTCCCCCAGGCCCGATCGCGTGAAAAAGTTCACGCGAACCCCTGTAATACACGTAGCCCGCTCCCCCAGGCCCGATCGCGTGAGTAAGTTCACGCGAACCCCCGAAATACACGTGCCCCGCTCGCACAATTGCTGTATGTTGCCACTTTTGTAATGCGCAGGGACGCTACCGCCTGCCTTCGTGTGGCGGACGTGTATCGGCTTGTGCGTGTCTTTCGCTGTGCGTGGCTTTGCCCTATTCGGTTCCATGAATACGTGTGGTTCGGGTGCGTGTGGGCGTTCCCTCTGCTTCCCTGCAGTACATCCCCAGTTACGCCCTTGTTTTCGCAAGTTGTTCCCCATTCCGCACGTTACGCCCCGTGTTCCGCCCACTTTCTAGTGTATGCGCAGAGGTTGTGCGCTTTCACTGTGCGCGTCGCGGACGTCTTTCGGGATGTTGCAGTGACGTGTGCGCCATGCACGGGTTTGGCGCACATCCCGAGGAAGACACGCGCAGGGACTTCCATGAATCGCACGCGTGCGCGTGCGCCTCTTTTTTTCCGCTTGCGCCTGCTTGCGCCTGCTTGCGCCTGCTTGCGCGTAGATTTTCGGCGCACGTTTGTTCCATGAATCGGCCCCATAGTGTTTTTGGAATAAAACGACAATTGGACTACTGTGCTGGAATGGTGAAATTCACTATAAACTCACAGGAAGATCCACAAGAATTTCTAATGTACTTACTACAAGTACTGGAAAACAAAAAAATACCTATAAATGAAATCTTTCAGATTTCATACATGTGGAAACATACATGCACTCTCTGCAACAATGTGACACAAGAAGAAATCCCCAATGAACGCTTCATATATATATCAATACCAAATTGTGAATCCATTCCATTTCAGCAACTTGTACAAAATGCAAACCATGGTAGATTATGCTCTACCTGCAAAACAGATAATCGCTCCACGTTAGTAATACAAACACATAGTAAATACGTAATACTGATGCTTCTACGTTACAATGCAGATGGTACCAAAAACAACTGCAAGCTGACTGGATTCACACATGGTCAAATATCACTTGGTAAGAAAACCTTCACAACAATAGGTATAATCTACCACGCAGGAGCCACAACCAATTCAGGGCACTACACTGCATACATAAAAAAGAAATGTGGATGGTTTGAATGTAATGATAGTACCATTACTCTAAAGCAGAGATTACCAGCAAATCTTACAAACGCATATGATGTTCTTAAAACCAAAATTTGATAAATAAACTGTATTTAAACCTTTAAGTAAATTTGTGTTACAAAAATATAAACTGTTAGAATACTCCAAAAGCTATCTAACTGCTCAAAGATTCTACAACAACTAATCAGATAAATGAATACCACTAAATTAGACCAAAAAATACACAGTTAGAATACGCCAATTGGTATCTAACTGTCCCAAAATTATAAATGTGTGTTAAAATAATATAAACTGTTAGAATACTCCAAAAGCTATCTAACAGCTCAAAGATTCTACAACAACTAATCAGATAAATGAATACCACTAAATTAGGCCAAAAAATACACAGTTAGAATACGCCAATTGGTATCTAACTGTCCCAAAATTTAACAATATCCAAATAGGTAAATCAAAACCACTAAAATATATAAAATAAATAGACAGTTAGAATATGCCAATTGGTATCTAACTGCTCCAAAATTGTATAATATCAAAACAAATGAAGAATCTGTTACTGCTCCAAAAAAAATACAACAAAGTAAAGTATAAAGCATTAGCCAGAAACAACAAGTGAACACTGAAAACAAACAAACAAATAAACTGTAGCATACAGAAAAAGGTTTTTATTTTAATCCAACATGGATTTTTTTTTCTCCCACAGACCCAATGATTTTAGCACCAAATACAGAAACTGAGCAAATTGCACAGTACTCTGATTTGTACTCTACTAAATATGAGGGTCGAAAAAAAATAAAAGTATATTGCTTATACAATGTAATAAGTCATTACAAAATACTAATACTAACATGCTATTTTCTTTTATCACAGAAATGAAGAAGAAAAACATGGACTCCCATTACTAGACCAAACAGTAAGTATACAATAATAAGGACAACAATAGCAGCATATCACATCCATAGTATCTAATACCTTTGTTCCTTATACATTTGTTTTTCACCCAAAGTTATAAGCAAATATGAATGTGATATGCTGCGGTGGTTGTTGCCAGGGCATAGAGTCTTGGGTGCATGGCCAAATGACATTAAAAGTTTCCCATAGATCATAGTTGAAATGTTTGACTCTATGGATGTGATATGCTGCGGTGGTTGTTGCCAGGGCATAGAGTCTTGGGTGCATGGCCAAATGGCCATGCACCCAAGACTCTATGCCCTGGCAACAACCACCGCAGCATATCACATCCATAGAGTCAAACATTTCAACTATGATCTATGGGAAACTTTTAATGTCCACGAACAATGTGAGTGTTCTTAGAACACTTTGAACTTGCCAGCGAACAATACGGACACCGTTTTCAGGACACCCCCTACGAACATTTCAGAACAACGCGATAGTTCTTACAACACTTTCAACTTAACAACTAACAATACGGACAGCGTCCTAAGGACACCCCCTACGAGCATTCCAGGACACCGGGAGTGTTCTTAGAAGCGTCTTCAGAACACCACCATCTTGTTTATTTGCGAACATTTCAGGACACCGCGACTGTTCTTAGGACACATTCAACTTGACAAAGGACAATACGGACAGCGTCCTCAGGACACCCCCTACGAACACTCCCCGGACACCGGGAGTGTTCTTAGAAGCGTCTTCAGAACACCACCATCTTGTTTATTTGCGAACATTTCAGGACACCGCGAGTGTTCTTAGGACACATTCAACTTGACAAAGAACAATACGGACAGCGTCCTCAGGATACCCCCTACAAACACTCCCCGGACACCGCGAGTGTTCTTAGAAGCGTCTTCAGTACACCCCCATTTTGTTTATTTGCAAACATTTCAGGACACCGCGAGTGTTCTTAGGACACATTCAACTTGACAGAGAACAATACGAACAGCGTCCTGAGGACACCCCCTACGAACACTCCCCGGACACCGCGAGTGTTCTTAGAAGCCTCTTCAGAACACCACCATCTTGTTTATTTGCGAACATTTCAGTACACCGCAAGTGTTCTTAGGACACATTCAACTTGACAGAGAACAATACGGACAGCGTCCTCAGGACACCCCCTACGAACACTCCCCGGACACCACGAGTGTTCTTAGAAGCGTCTTCAGAACACCCCCATTTTGTTTATTTGCGAACATTTCAGGACACCGCAAGTGTTCTTAGGACAGACTCAACTTGACAGAGAACAATACGGACAGCGTCCTCAGGACACCCCCTACGAACACTCCCCGGACACCGCGAGTGTTCTTAGAAGCGTCTTCAGAACACCCCCATTTTGTTTATTTGCGAACATTTCATGACACCGCGCCTGTTCTTAGAACACATTCAACTTGACAGAGAACAATACGGACAGCGTCCTCAGGGCACCACCTACAAACACTCCCCGGACACCGCGAGTGTTCTTAGAACAGTTTCACTTTGCTAGCGAACAAAACTGACACATATTGACTCCTTAGAACACCCCCTAGTCAGTTTATTTAGAACATTTCAGAACACCCGTGATGTCCGCAAACAAATCGAACACAAAAAGAACGTCTAACACATAAAAAACACAACTTTCATCCTATCTCACACACTCCCACCCTCCCCAAACACTCCTACACACCAACACACTCTACAAAATACACATTTTGAACAAAGTTTCACCGCGTTGTCCGGGGACGTCCGCGAATCCAATATGGCGGGCGCTACCGAAAAATCTGACGCGCTTCACGCTCCACGCCGTCCAATCAGCGAACACTTTGCATGTCCGCGAACATCACGCAAGACGATTGTCCAATCAGGACACTTTCCGCGGAGCGAACAGGGAAGTGTATCCGCAAACCGAACACAGATATCACTAATTTTTTTTTACCTACTTTTTGGTCATTTTAAAAAAAACTACTGGACGAATTTTCACCAAATTTGCAAAAGCACGCTTTCGGGACCAAGCCGCTGCTCATGGTCCAAATTTGGTGGAAATCCGTCCAGCGGTTTGGGCTGTATGCGCGAGCAAAATTTTTTTCCCATTCACTCTATGGAGAGTGAGTATAATGTATACAAATATGAGCATATAGAGGGAAGGTAGAGTAATAAAAATAAAACTATGACAAAGTGCTGATAACCATAATGATTATCTTCATGCACAGAAAGGATTGCTCTCTTTCAAGCCTGTATCTTCCGCTATGTACATGTTTCATATGATGTGACAGGACCCCAAGTCTACAAATATAGTACCTTTTCAATTTTTACTTCCTGACTGTTACTGAAGAAAACTATGTGGCTTCGATATGTCAGTAAAGGATAAAAAGGGAGAGCCAGCCATGTGATGTCATCAGTTATGTCATCAATGACATTTGTGATGTCATCTTTGATGTCCTGGGTGTTAGTGTTAGCAGTGCACGGTGGCGCGAGTTATGGTTGCTTATGTTACCATAACTGGCGAATTTCAAGGGTTTTTCGGTTTTACTTGGAACCATAACGTCCCTTTAACAAAGTTTTTTCACGGAATTTCATAGGTTTTTAGTAGCACAACTTAACCATAATATCCCTTACATGTAACATAGAACATACTAACCCCCTCGTAGTGATTTTCATGTCCGCGGACTACCGCCATGTCCGCGGACACATCGAAAATCTGAGCGTGGTGAATGTAAATTTAAATAGTATGCCCCATTTCCCCTTTGAAGTTGGCTCTGAAAAGAGCCGTTTTTTTTTTTTACAGATGCTTGACAGACACCTGTTATTTTATATTTTTTTTCTTGTTTTTTTTTCTTACTTTACTCCTAAAATCTTCACATAACCTTCTCCAAAGCAACCCTTACATTCCAAAATAGAAAGGCATTTCCGGTAAAAGATAAAGAAATGCCATCTTCTTTAAAATTAACAGCATTACTGGCATCAATATTCTCATTGTTACAGAAGAACATACCAGCTCTAAGCATGAAGGCACACATGCCTCGGTTGATGACACACCTAGCAATGTTTTGCTGAGGACAAAAAACTGAACTATTGTGCCACATTGCCCTAGGTAGTAATCCAGAAAAAATTACTTTCGCATTTGGAAGGATCTTCATTACGGCTTGAACCAAGCGTTCCAAATCAGCCAACAAAGTAGGGGCACTGACGTTGCCCAAATGGAAAGCACCATAGTGCAAAACTACCACATGCGGACTGTTCATCGTGGCCATATCCGCACAAACTTGTACAATTCCCTGTACATTGCAATCAGGCACAGTGCTCCACACCACCTCCACTCCTTTCACATCAAAGTTCTTTGCAACATGCCTGCATTCAGCGTACTGCTGTAAACCATGCACAAACATATCTCCGAGCACCAACACCCTGACTTTCTCCACTTCTGCCATCTTCACCACACACAGTCTCTTTCAACACAAATCCACAACCTCGACATCTGATTGGCTGATCCGTACAGTCTTCTTTCCATGTTGGATTTCCTGGAAAAACCCGGATTTACCACGCCCTGTCCACGAACAGCCGCGGTGTCCGTGGACGGCGTCCACTTTACTCTCTGTACCATTCCCTCATTGCATACAGCTAAGCAATCACACAATACGAATAACGTCCTCAGAACACCCCCATTTTGTGAATTTTCGAACATTTCAGGACAATTATCATTTAATTATTCAACATATTAACATTACAAATATTATACTTTTATCTTGTACTCTGCACACAATGCTATCTTTCTCCATTAGTAGCTCAGTATACTACATAGAATCCCATAATACAATGCTATTTATTGATATAAATGCATTGTTCAAAGCACTAATAACGGTATGATATTTATTGCAATATCCTTGACACTTTTTTCGGAACATTATAATAAAAATCCCTAGTACACAAATTCCATGAAAAGTACATACACATGTGATGTCATCAGTGATTTCATCAATGAATTTGCGATGTCATCTTTGATGTCCTGGGTGTTAGTCTTAGCAGTGCATGGTGTTCGCGCGAGTTATTTTTCATAGCTTACCATAACTTGCTATTTTCAGGGGTCTTTCGGCTGTACTTAGAACCATAACGTCCTTTAAACAAACTTTTTTTAATATCACGCAAACAATATACAAACATGGCGTGCAAAAACCAACTTCTACAGATGGCTTTACACAGAATGTTGCAAAGTAAGAATTTATGCTCGTTCACAGTAGGTCAGCTGCTTCCATTTTTTTCTCGGGCCCCGGAGAGGCTCACGAAGCAGACTATAAGGTTGTATTGTGTTTTGACCTTGACAGACAGAGATTGTGATGAAAGACTTCTCTTGAAGGAGTGTTGCTAAAACGTAAGAGAAGCTAATGATGAAATTTCTGAAACGAAACCACTTTTACATATTATATCACTATGCGAAAGATCGTTGGCACATGCGGAGTCGTATTTTGGGACTGCACCACTCGTAGACAATGGAAATTGCAATTGTACTGTAAGTAACCCTTTAGATTACTTTATACCAAATATAATTACAATAGCGTAGCATTAAAGACCGCTGAAGTTGAACTTGTTCGTTGAAAGTGGCATAATGTTTTCTACCGCGCACTATCACCACCGAATTGATCCCCTGTCGTTTAGAGGGCTCTGAAAAAGGCAGACGACACAGAGTGGGTTAATATAAATAATTTAACCGGTCTATAGGCGGTCAAGCGCTCTACTCGCTGTGCCACTTCACTGTAGCCTGTCAAGTGGCACAGCGAGTACAGCGCTCGCTTTGACATCCGTGCACAGCTTGCTAACGCAAGTTCGAATCCCGGCAAGGCGAAACTCAGCCTTTCATCCTTCCGTGGTCGATAAATGAGCACCACACACCGTGGTTAATAATAAGCACCGCTTACATACCTCACAGTTCTTAGCGCTATATGAATGGGAAAATATTATTATTTTATTATTAACATACTCTGTTGCACTATCTTCGATAGCAAATAGTTTCACGCCCTAATAAATAAAATGATGATTTTTAATGAAGATCGGCTGGTGAGACTAATTTATGTTTTTTAAAACAGGTACGTGGCCCCATTTTGTCTATGTCACGAATTACAGACTCCAGCGGATGGGGTCTTCAACTGCCAGGTGCAAGTCCAAATATGCAACTTCATGACCCTCACCATTTTATGGGACAATCGCCAAGGACCAATATGCCCTTACGCAGTACTAGCGGCTACAAACAACATACCAACCAATAGGGTGGTCTAATGGCTCGTTGTTGGAGCAACCTTCCGATTATCAGAGCGACCATTTACTGCTTTTATCATAAACCAACAGCCTATTTACCGCAAAGGAACAACGCGTGGCTCTAAATAAACTTTTGCTGATCGACATCAGAGACAATAGCAAATCGCTGAATATTCACTAAACATTTCATGTGAAATAAATGTACTTTACCAAATGTACAATCCTGCTGTTTACTTTTAAACCACAGTTTCATATTCCGAATTGTGGCGCACTGAGTTGTAAGCTGATCTAACACTCTCTGTACCGCAAAGGAACATCGCGTGTCTCAACATGAACTTTTGCGGATCGACAACAAAGACAAATGCAAATTGTTGAATATTCTCTAATTATTTGATGTCAAATAAATGTACTTTACAACATTTACAATCCTGCTCTTTGCTTTTAAATCACAGTTTCATATTCCGAATTGTGGCGCGCTGTGTTGTGACATAATGTGTGTTGTCTTCCGGGTTCTGTGTAAAGTCGCGTAGTACTGGAGACGACTGGGCGCGTTTCATTACGCACCCTGTAACGTCACGGAGAAAGGCGGGGAATTTGAATGCTTTGATAATATCAGGCTTAGGGGCGGGAGATATGATTTAGTGTTGCAAAAGCAAGTCAGCCAGGTCAATAGCGCCAGTCATAGGATTATCACATAATGTCAACGCACACCAGCCAGATTTATCGTTTCTTTAGTGGACAAAAAGTCGGTTGACGCCCCTAGGAAATTGTACTATTAGCGAACAAAAGGAGTGCTCTTAAAACACTTTCACCCTGACAACGAACAATACAAACAACGTTCTCAGAACACCCTCATTTTGTGTAATTGAAACCATTTCGGGACACTGCGAGTGTTCTTAGAACACATTCAACTAGACAGATTACAATAGGGACAGCGTCCTGAGGACACCCCCAGTTTGCGTATTTACGAACAATTAAGTACACCGCGAGTGTTCATAGCTCATTTTTACCTTCCTTGCAAACAAAAATGACACATACTCCGTCCTGTAAACCATAGCTCTCAACTCACACGCTTTTGGCGGGTGTCACACGCCTTGTAAAGGGCAGACTCACCCGCCAAGCCTCCTGCACGCCCATTCATTCCAATGGGCGTCTCACCCGCTAAAAACAAAATCGGGTGATTTCACCCGCCTGTAAAACAAAAATGGTTGAGAGCTATGTCTAAACACCCCACCATTTAGTTTATTTACAAAATGTCAGAACAGCCGTGTTCTCCGCGGACAAATCGAACGCAACAAAAAGGTCTAGCACATAAAAAAACAAAACATTGAACCTATCTCATACTCCCCAATCCTCCCCAAACACTCTTACACACCAACACACGGCACTAAATACAATTTTTTATCCACGTTTCACTGCGCTGTACGCGGTCGACTGCGAATGCAAGATGGCGGGCGCCACAGAAAATCTGATGCGCTCCACGCCCCTCGCCGTCCAATCAGCGAACACGTCGCATGTCCGCGGACATGACGCAAGCCCATGGGCCAATCGGCGTGCTGTCCGCGGAGCGAACAGGGAAGTCCGTCCGCGAAGCGAACGCAGATATCACTAATTTTTTTGCCTTACATTTTGGTCATTTTAAAAAAAACGACTGGACAGATTTACACCAAATTTACAGAAGCACGCTTTTGGGACCAGGCCGCCGCTCCTGCCGCAAATTTGGTGTAAATCCATCCAGCGGTTCGGGCTGTAGCCGTGCGCAAAGTTTTTTCCCATTCAGTCTATGGGAAAAAAAAAGTTTTGGGACCCCCCCCTATAACTTTTCCCCCCCTGACGAATCCTCACCAAACTTTGCAAAAAAATTCAGAGTGACCCAACTACTTTTTTTGCAAAGTTTGGTGAGGATCCGTCCAGGGAGAGCGAAGTTATAAGCCGCCCAAAAAGTGCTCTTCCTATGGAAACAGCAACTTAACCATAACTACATGGCCACTACCGTACCCATGTAATATATATATATATATATATAGAAAAAACAATGTAGATTGCCTATTAAGCCTAAAGAGGCACTCACTTATGTAGTCCCTTCACCTCATTTGGTCCCTTTTGACCCTAACCAATTAGGTGGCAAAGCTTAAGTGCCACCCCAGGCAGCCATCTTCAGATTTTGAGCCGTGAAGTGACCACCATAATGATGACTGCCTACCACCGAAGCAGCCTCTCGGGTAATCTATGAAAGATACCAATGCTGGAGAAATGCAGTTACAGGTAAGTAACTGTGACTTCTCCAGCATATTTCATAGATTCACATGCTTGAATAGAAAAGCAAGCAGTGGAAGCATAGCACATACTTTACTGAAACACACAATAGTACACAAGGAGAGTACCCTTAACCCATTATGCATGCTTGAACATGAAGGTAAGGAGAGAAGAACAATGGCTGCTCCTACCTCACACAAATAGGTGTCGCAGGACTGCTTGACCGACTGCTAACTCTCTTCCGACATCTTCTTCCAGACAATAGTGTCTGGCGAACGTGTGGAGCATGCTCCAGTAGCCGCTCTGCAAATGTGCTTCATAGCCACTCCTGCTTGGACTGCCACGGTATCCGCCTTCGCTCTGGTGGAGTGTGCAGTAGCCAGGCGAGGGAGTGGGTCGCCTTTGAGTTCGTTGCAATTGGTGATGCAGTTCACCACCCAGTGAGCGAGGCCTCGTTTACATATGGATTGTACCTTGGCATGGCCTGCGAAGGCAACAAAAAGTCTGGCGGAAGTACTAAAAAATGCAAGTCGTTCTCAGGGTACCTGGACGCGAAACAAAGACATTTTGCATTCATTTTGCATTCTGACCGGTCGCAAAGTGGTCAATATTCGGATGGCCTCATTTCCTGAAAATTGTCAAGCTCCTATTTGTGTGGTGAGGAGAAATCTCTGCTTAGTTTGTCTGCCAGAACATTATCCTTCCCTGGAAGGGGCTGCACCTTGAAATGCACTCTATGCTGGAGGGCCCACTTCCAGAGTTTTTGAGCTTACACCGATAGCTTTGTTGACCTGGCGCCTCCTTGCTTGTTGGTGTAGTGCATGAGGTTGTTTTGTCAGTCTGTATGGTGACTGGTTGGAAGGACTTCAGTGCCCACCGAATGGCTCTGAGCACTAACACGTTGATGTGGGGTTTTCACTCAGGCTTGGACCACCTGCCTCTTGCATGGATGTCTCCAAGATGCGCTCCCCATCCTGACAGGTACGCATTCATACTGAGAAGGAGAGTGGAGGTTGATGCTTGAAAAGGCATGTGTAGAGAATGTTAAGCTGTCTTGCGGCGGTCGCGCTTGCTCTCGTGCTATCCTTTGAATGAGAGTCACGTGACCGCAGCGGACAGCGGCAGTTGAAATGAAACGAAAGTGAGCTCGGAGTGAGTAGGGCGACCGGCGAGCTCCGTACATTAAACAACTTACATATTCTATCGGTGTGGCCTCCCTTCTTCAAGTGGCGACGAGGGGGCACATGGAGCTTGCCGCGGAGCCTGGCGACGGTTCCCTCTACGCGGAACGTGCCGTTCGTGGCACGGAGGGCAGGTCCGGAGACAGGAAGAGGCCTGTGGAGAGGTGGGGGCCTGAAGAGGGACTGTCTCCGTGGCGCCTCGGAGCATGGCGCTGCAGGGGGACGTTCTCCCCACTTTCACTCGAGCGGCCACACAAGAAAAGGCTGTTTCTCCTGGTGGGTGCCGCCCACTCCCCCTCTCATTGGAAAAGAAGGTGAGGAGCAGGGAGAGGGGGGCCTGGGGGCACAGCCAAGGAGGAAGTACAGTTGAGAGGAACTCAGGGCCAACAAGAGCCATCATAAGAGGGGAGTGTGCCTAGGACAATAAAGCTGCAGCAGCGGTGAGCCCCTAGTGGACATTCAAGTCATTGCAGTGTTCACAGGGAGAGTGCCTCCCAGAGGACAGTAAAGTAACTGCATAGACTTCACACAAGGCTGTGTTTCAAGGAAATACTGAAATACAGTGAACCTGTGCCCTCTATACCTAAGAGTTGCTTAAGAGAATTTAAGCATATAAGACTGACAAATAGTAGGAGATAAGGAGAACAACAGTGAATAGGATTGGAGATAAGGGCACAGTAACGCAATTGGTGATAATTAGTGTGAATAAGCCACCATTTACAAGAAAATGTCACCCCCGCCACCGTTCCTGTCAGAACCTGGTGCTCCACCTATAAGGTGGGATAGGTGGAAGAAGTTGTTTGACACGTACCTGATTGCAATTGGAGGGGATAAGTTTGCAGCAGCGAGAAAAGAGGCGATCCTGCTGCACATTCTGGGAACCGAAGGCAGAAGTGTCTATGATGGATTACCTGATCTTCCACAGCAAGGCCAGGGAGAGGTGGACCAATATTCCATGGCAGAAAAGAAGTTGGAAGTTCATTTCGAAGCCAAGAAAAATATAACATTTGAGAGACACAAGTTCTTCCAAAGAGTACAAGATCCACAAGAGCCGGTGGAGAACTTCATTGCAGCGTTGAGGTCTCTTAGTCATACGTGTGAATTTGGGCTGCTCACTGACTCTCTTATAAGGGACCAATTAGTTCGTTGCACGAATAACCTAAAGGTACAAGAGAGGCTACTATCTAAAGATGCATCGCTGGAGTCGGCCATAGACATGGCAAGAAGTATGGAACAGACCCATAAATATATGACCACTATGAAGGGAGACAAGTCGGAAGGGGAAGTGGCTGCTGTGAAGGGATTTCGCAAGGGAGTCTCCAACAAGGAAATTAAGTGCTACAAGTGCGGTAGTAACCGTCATATTTCCACAAGCATGTTTTGTCCAGCCAGAAATATCTTGTGTCTAAAATGCAAGAAGAAAGGGCATTTTGCGAGAGTTTGTCGTGAATCAGGGACAGTGCAGAGCATTGAAGCAGGTGGAAGAATGTCTGAACAAGGTGAGGATCTGGAAATGGGAAAGAGCAACCAAACGAAGCATGTACTGGAAGTAACAGAGGTTTCAAGCAAGGGAGGTGCGCCTACAGATGTATTCATGGTCGATGGAAGGGTGGTGACAATAAAGGTGGACAGTTGCTCACCATGGACATTGATGTCAAAGGCGACATTCCTGAGTTGCATGCAAGGAGACGTGACACAATTGAAGAAGCACAACATAGAACCGTATGCGTATGGAAACGTTAGAATTGTAATTATAGGGATGTTCCAGGCTTCCATCAAGTATAAAGGGAGGAACTGCGAAGCAGAGGTGTACGTCACCCAAGAAGGTTCTTCACTCCTAGGATGGGAAGAACAGTGGAAGTTGGGAATTAGAATACAGGCGAACGCGGAGAGACCAGTTGATGTAGCTGAACTGAAGGATAAATGGGAAAGAGAGTATCCCATGGTGTTTCAGGAGGAACTAGGGATGTTGAAGGGTTTTGAACATGAAATTCAACTAAAGGCAGGGGCCAGTCCGAAAGTGCACAGGGTGAGGCCGGTACCTCATGGATTAAATGAGAAACTCAAAGATGAAGTGGAGTCGTTACTCCAAAGGGGAGTAATAGAGAAGAGTGAAAGTTCGGAATGGCTATCGCCGGTAGTAGTAGCAGCTAAGGCCAATGGAGATATTAGACTATGTGTGGATCTGAGAGATCTGAACAGGAACATATTAGTGGATAGACATCCTCTACCAATAATAGGTGACCAGCTATCAGTACTGAACAATGCCAAAGTGTTTTCGGTTATTGATCTCTCACAAGCTTACCATCAGATTCCGCTGAAGGAGGATTGTCAACACCTGACAGCATTTATCACAGTGTTTGGTTCATTCAAATACTGCAGGATGCCATTTGGGCTTGCATCCGCGGCAGCCGTATTCCAAAGGGTCATGGAGACGGTGTTGAGTGGAGTAAAGAACATTATTGTGTTCCAGGACGATGTGTTGATATATGCTAGTTCTACTGAAGAACATGATGAGGTGTTGAGACAAGTGTTAAGCAGATTGAGTGAGGCAGGGTTGACGGTGAAGAGGAGCAAGTGTAAGATTGCGGTACACAGTGTGGAGTATCTGGGACATGAGATAGATGAGCAAGGGGTGAGGCCTAAAAAGAATTTGGTGGAAGCAGTGAGATGTGCACCTGTACCAAAAGATAAAGAGCAGGTGAAATCATTTTTAGGTTTGGCCGAATATTATCATAGGTTTGTAAAGGATTTTGCCAAAGTGTCAGTTCCCCTCAGAATGTTACTCAAAAAGGGAGTGAAGTTTGAATGGTCTGCTGAATGTGATGTGGCTTTTGAGTGCATTAAGCAAGCAGTGGGTGAGGCACCATCCATAGGTAGATTTGACCCTAAGGACAAGACTGTTTTGGTAGTAGATGCGAGCATGTTGGGACTGGGTGCGACGTTAGTGCAGTACGACAGAGACAATACTGAGAGAGTGATAGCATTTGCGTTTAGGACGCTGAGAGGGGCAGAGAGCAAATATTCAGTTATTGAAAGAGAAACGTTGGCCATGTTTTGGGCAGTAAATCATTTTAAGTTCTTCTTGTGGGGAAGGAGATTTGTTGTCAGGTCGGACCACAAACCCATGGTTCAGATGTTTGAGAGTGGCAGATGGGCCATGGGTTCTCCAAGAATAAGCAGGTGGGGTCTGGGGCTCCAAAACTTTAACTTAGATGTGAGCTACTTGCCAGGGAAGCGGAATGTTGTGGCAGACTGCCTTTCCAGACTTCCTCTCAGCGGTGAACCTATGGAGGACAGAGAGACGGAGGAGGAGTTAGTAGTAGCGGAGTTACAAAGTGCGGTTAGTAAGGAGGAATGGGCAAAAGAAGAAAATTCTGATGATGATCTCAAGCTAGTCAAAAGTTGGACGGTGAGGGGGTGGCCAGAAAAAAAGGACTTGGATTGTAAATTCAATACTTGGTGGGAAGTAAAAAATGAGTTAAACCTATGTGATGATAGGTTAAGGAGAGGGAGGTGTATTGTTCCTCCTCATTCCCTTAGGTCGGTACTAGTTGAGCTGGCTCATCAGGGGCATCCTGGAGAAGCGGCTATGAAGAGGAAATTGAGGCAGAATTATTGGTGGCCGGGAATTGACAGGTGTGCGGAAAAGTATGTCAAGGATTGTATAATTTGCCAAACGAGTGACAAATGCAGAGTGGTGAGGGAGGCTCCGATGATTCCAAATGTGGTACCGGACCAGCCGTGGAGCAAGTTAGCAGTGGACATAATGGGTCCTGTAGCAGGTCTGGGAGAAGGCTTGAAGTTTGTGTTTGTCGTGGTGGATTTTCATTCCAAATGGTTTGAGTGGGAAGCTGTAAAGGAAGTCACGGCAAAGGAGTTGATTGGATTCTTGGAAAAAGTGTTTCTTAAGGAGGGGGTGCCGGTTGAAATTGTGTCGGATAATGGGGTGCAATTTGTGTCTGGGGCAATGAAATAGTTTCTTGCGGGATACAGCATAAGACACACAAGGACTGCTCTGTATAATCCTAAAGCCAATGGACTTGTTGAAAGAATAAACAGGTACATAAAAGGGGGCCTGCAGATGGCCATGAAATTGAGGCAACCATGGAGGGAAGTATTAAAGATGCTGACATGGAATTATGTCACTACGCCACATTCTGTGACGGGAGTATCTCCATTTGTTTCGATGAAGGGAAGGGAGCCTGGGACAAGGCTTTGTCCAGGATGGCTAGGAATGGCCAAAGTGGTTAATGTTGATCGGAATCATATTATGAAACTAATTGCATTGAGTCAGGAAAGAAATAAGGAACTGTTTGATGACAGGATGAGAGTGAAATAATGTGAATGGAAGGTTGGGGAAAAAGTATATGTCAAAAATCCTAGACTAGTGAACAAGTGTGTGGAAAGTAGATTTCTGGGTCCGAAGAAGATCTGTGCAGTAAAAGGTAATGTGGTCGTTCTGGAAGGTGGTGAAGTTTGGTCGAAAGGAAGGTTGGCGAGAGCGGGTGATGGGTAAAAGAGTAAATGTGAGGAACAGTTGAGAACTTTGGAGGAGGATAATCCTAAATTGAATGAAGAGATGAAAGGAGGGGTGCCGGATGAGAACATGGAAAATACAGGTGGGAAGGTCAGAGAAGATGACCTTCAAAGGTCAAAGAAGATTCTTCACATAGGGCTAGGTCTAAGCCGGTGTGGATGAGGGATTACGAAACTTGACACTGAAGTTGCTCACGTCATGTGTAAGATGTTCATTATGAAAATGGACACTGAGGTTTCTCAGGTCATGTGCAAGCTGTGCATTACTGTTGACTTTCTATTCTGTCCAGTTCGGACAATTTCTTTTCTGATTAACTTTTCTGTAGTGTTGTTAAGTTTTTACATTACTGTTATGAGCATTATTGGAAAATGTATTTGCCCTGTTTGAGGGGGAAGATGTGTAGAGAATGTTAAGCTGTCTCGCGGCGGTCGCGCGTGCTCTCGTGCTATCCTTTGAATGAGAGTCGCGTGACCGCAGCGGACAGCGGCAGTTGAAATGAAACGAAATTGAGCTTGGAGTGAGTAGGGCGACCGGCGAGCTCCGTACATTAAACAACTTACATATTCTATCGGTGTGGCCTCCCTTCTTCAGCATGCTTCAACTGAGTTTCTGTTCTGGATGCCACCAGTGTAGCTCTGCGTGAAATGAGGGTGGTAGGAGCGCAACATCCTCACTGGTGCCTGTTGTTTGTGCCCATTCTCTGTCTAATTCTCAAGCTTCTGTGTGTCTTCCCCGTGATCCTCCTCCTCACCTGGATCTTCTGTGGAGCTTTCTGAGGCTTCCGTCCTTTTCTTTCTGTGGGATATCTTTTATTCTTCTCCCTTACGATCCTTCTTTCTCTCAAAGAGATAAGGACTTGCTCCCTGTGGAGGCCACCTTGACTGGGTCATGGAGCTCCAGACAAAAGGGACCCAGTGGGAGCACACGCCTTTCAGGGAAAAAGCCTTTCGGCTGAAAAAACCCTGTTTGTTGTCCAAGTTGATGCTGAGGTTTGTTAGTGTTCCGTGGAATGTAGGTGAAATCCACAGGAAGGTCTTCCTTAATGCCTCTGCTCTCTAGGCGGATAGTTTCCAGGCTACTGCCAGTGCCGAACTGCAAGTCCGGAATGTTCCCTAGACGGACAAACAGTGATCCCAAGTAGCAGGAGCGGGAGTAGTGAATCAAGAGAGGGCAAGCTGCTTTACTCCCAATAGTTTCCTCCACAACGAGATGACAGCCGAGTACGGAAAGGGAATGTACGGCTCAATGGAAGTCACAGGGAACGGAAAATGGGGGAAACAGGGGAGGAAAAGGCCTGCTACCCGGAGGTAACCGGGAACTGGAGAGGAAGACAGAACGAGATGCCGCATGAACCAGGGACCCGAGGAGGGATACGTGACCGCTAAAGAGAGGGAGTGGCATGGGGAGAAAACAAAGGCAATGAAGCAAAGGTAGCAAGAAAGGACAGAAAGAGTCACTAGCGTCTTAACGGAGTGGGAAAACATAGGTTGCAACGCGCTGAACCGCGCACTGCGTAGAATGAAATACAGGCGGTGGCCATCTTGGAAGAAAACACTAGACTGCGTCTAGTGTTACGTGGGGAGCGTGACGGCCGCTAGCGGAACCACCATTGCTGCCATCGTTTCCACGGGCGGAGCGTGACAGCATGACCCCTCTTCTTCGGGGGACCCCCTAGTTTTCCTGGGTAACGTTGATGAAACAATTTCACCAACCTAGGGGCCCGAAGGTGACTTCTTGGTTCCCAGGTCCTCTCTGCCTCATTGTACCCCTTCCAATGTATGAGATACTGGAGAATTTGGTGCAGTATTCCTTGAGTAGCAAGGAGTGAATTCTGCTCAAGGTAGGTGGTAAACGAAGGCAGAAAGCAACTGGATTGACGTTAGAACTTATGGCAAAAGGTCCAAGATACCTGGGGCAAACTTCCCAGAATGAAGCCACCTAGGTAGAAATTTGGTGGAAAACCAAACCCTAGTTCCTTGATCCCACAAAGGATTCTTGTTTCTCTTCTTATCTGCCTGGATCTTGTAGTTCTTTCTGCTGTTCTCTAGGGACTGAACTGCAGTCTTTTGGGTTTCTTTAAGCTTGGACAACAGTTGGTCGATTCTTGGTGAATATCGATACCGTGATGGGAAGATGCTGAGGATTGTACCCGTAGGTGCAAAAGAAGGGACTCATTCATATGGCCGAAAGCTTAGTATTGTTATAAGCAAATTCTGCCATAGGGAGGTACTCGGCCCAGTCGTCCTGTTCTTGATTGCAGAAACAACGCAAGTATTGCTCGAGAGTAGAATTCAGTCGTTCAGTCTGGCCGTTGCTCTGAGGGTGGTATCCGTACGAGAGGGCCCTTTGCATCCCTGGTTGTTTGTATAGAGATGACCAGAAAGACGAGGTAAATTGAGAACCTCTATCAGAGACTATAGTACAGGGTTTGCTGTGTAAACGGAGCATATCTCTGAGAAAGACCAGAGACTATGGAGAAGAGATAAATGGGCAAGCTTACTGTAGGTATCCACCATGACCATAATGGCTGTATAGCCCTTGGAGTGTGGTAGTTCCACTATAAAGCCGGTGGACACATGGTGCCACGGCTTCAGGGGTAGGACTTCTTGTTGGAGTAGAACACTAGGTCTAGAAGTAGTGTATTTGTTAGCGGCGCAGACAGGACAAGTAGCCACAGAAGTCGTAACTTCTTTGAATGTCGTCCACCAAAAGTTCCTGGATACCAAATCCAGCGTTGCCTTCTGACCCTTGTGGCCCGCAGTAGGTAGATCATGATACCAAGAGATGGCTTGAGTTTGAAGTTCACTGGAAGGCAGGAACAACGCCTGGTTTCGGAAGTATAGCCCATCGATCTCTCATAGAAGAGGAGTAATGGATGTCTTTGTGGAACCTAATTTCACATCTCAGAGAAAAGTGTTTACTCTGGCTAGGAACCTCTTTCCTGGCAATACCTTCTCATGGGTCTGAGATTATCCTGCCGTAACTCCAAGGCTGCATGATAAGGCATTGGCTAAGGTGCAAGGAAGATAGGTAATATCAAAATCAAATTGCGAAAAATAGTGCTCCCAACGGGCATGACTGGAATTCTTGCATTCCATCTGCTGGAGGATCCGTAAGTTGCTGTGATCTGTGCGAACCAAAAAACGATGTGCTGCTCCTTGTAGTAGGTGTCTCCATTCTACACAAGCTTGCCGCATCACTAGGAGCTGCTTCTCAAGTATAGAGTAGTTTTGTTCACTTGGCATGAGAGTCCGTGAATAGTGCACTACCGGATGTTCCAAGCCGTCTTGAGATGCCTGTAATAATGCTGCTCCCAGTGCACCTTCCGAAGCATTGGTCTCCATGATAAAGGGTTGTGATTGGTCAGTGTGGGCTAGTATGGGAGCTGTAATAAGTGCGTTTTCAAAATACAAAAGGTGGCGTCCGCTTTCTTGCTCCACCCACACTTGCCCCTTTCTTCAAGAGTGAGGTGATAGGTAGAACCTTTTCTGAAAACCGGGGAATGAAACGCCTGTAAAAATTGGCCATCCCCAGGAAACGTTGAATGTCCTTGACTTTCCTAGGTTCCTGCCAGTGCAATAAAGCCTTGATTTTCTTGGGATCCATTTAGACTCCTTCATCAGAGAGAATGAATCCAAGGCAAAAGACTGAAGGTGCTTCAAAGCAGCATTTTTCAGGCTTGGCCAGTAAATGATAGTGGTGAAGATGGCGAAGGACTTCCCGGACTTGTTTCCTGTGTTCTTGAAGAGAAGAGAAGAAGACGAGAATGTTGTCTAGGTAAATGACGACGTAGGTATTCAGGATGTCAGAAAACACCTTGTCCATAAACCGCTGGAACACTAGACCAAATGGCATTACCGGGCATTCATAGTGTCCCAGCGCTGTCCGGATGGCGGTGTTCCATTCATCCACGCTCTTTATCCGTAACAGGTGATAGGCCCTCCTGAGGTCCAGCTTGGTGAATATTGATGATCCCTGCAGGGCCTCCAAGACATCTTTGATCAGAGGCTGTATCATGTACTGTGATATGGTTGAGACTGCGATAATCGATGCAGGGGCGAAGTTCTTGTGTGTCCTTCTTAGGGATAAAAAATAGAGATGCTCCTGCCGAAGATCGTGATTCCTGGATGAGACTGTTTTGCAGATTTGCCTCTAGATACTCCTTGAGGACCCTTCTTTCGGGTAAAGATAGGGGATACATGTGGCCAAATGGCACAGAGACAGCAGGTAGCAATTCGATGGCATAGTCTTCTGTTCTGTGTGAAGGTAGAGTGTGAGGAAGCTGATCTTCAAAGACCTCAATAAATTCCTGATAGTGCGATGGAATAGATTTTACTACCGAAGTGGATAACAAGATTTTCATCCCTTTTTGCAGAGCTGGAACTGGGTGAGAGAAACAATGTTGACTGCAGTAAAGGCAATTGAATTGTATGGCGTTTGCGGTCCAGTTGATGTCGGAATTATAATAATAATAATAATTTGGCATTTATATAGCGCTACAAACCATCAGGTATCTGAGTGCTGTTCATTATTACCCACGGTGTGTGGTGCTCATTTATCGACCTCGGAAGGATGAAAGGCTTAGTTTGGCCCCGCCAGGATGCGAACCTGCGTTAGCAGGATCTGCATGAATGTCAAAGCGAGCGCTCTACAACACAACATTGGGAAGGGCACGCCAACACCGAAGGGTAGTTTTGGGTCTCCCTCCATGCCATTTGAAGTGATTCATTTTGACTTTATCGAGATGAAACGCTGCCAAAACTACAGATACGTGTTAGTTGTGATGTGTGCCTTTAGCAAATGGGTTGAGGCTTTTACCCTGAAAGAGTTTGCAAAACTCTCATTCTTCTGTGTGTCTTCCCCCTGATCCTCATCCACACATGGATCTTCTGTGGAGTTTTCTGAGGCTTACGTCCTTTTCTTTCTGCAGGATTTCTTTGATTCTTCTCCCTTACGATTCTTCTTTCTCTCAAAGAGATAAGAACGTGCTCCCCAGGAGGCCTCCTTGACTGGGTATTGGAGCTCCAGACAAAAGCGACCCCAGGGAGCATACACCTTTTACGGAAAAAGCCTTTTGGCTGAAAAAAACTGTTTGTTGTCCAGGTTTATGCTGAGGTTCGTTAGTGTTCCATGGAATGTAGGTGAAATCCACATGAAGGTCTTCCTTAATGCCTCTGCTCTCTTGCCGAATAGTTTCCAGGCTACTGTCAGTGCCAAATGGCAAGTTCGGAATGTTCCCTATTTGGACAAACAGTGACCCCAAGTAGCAGGAGTAGGAGTAGTGAAGCAAGAGTGAGCGAGCTGCTTTACTCTCAATAGTTTCCCCCATGAGCCAGTTGACAGCCAAGTACGGAAAGGGAATGCACTGCTCAATGTAAGTCACAGGGAACAAAAAATGGGGGAAACAGGAGAGGGAAAGACCTGATTCCCGGAGGTAAGCGGGAACTGGAGAAGAAGACAGAACGAGATGCTGGGTGTACCAGGGAGCCGAGGAGGGATACGTGACTGCAAAAGAGAGGGAGCGGCACAGGAGAAAACAAAGGCAACAAAGCAAAGGTAGCAAGAAAGGACAGAAAGAGTCACTAGCATCTTACTGCAGTGGAAAAACGTAGGTTGCAACGCGCCGAGCCACGCACTGCATAGAATGAAATACAGGTAGCGGCCATCTTGGAAGAAAACACTAGACGGTTTCTAGTGTTACGTGCGGAGTGTGACGGCCGCTAGAGGAACCGCCATTGCTGCCATCGTTTCAACTGGTGGAGCGTGACACTAACATCTCCTGGATCGGTCCCCTCCTCAATCTTCAGTTTGGCATTAGAAATATACATGAGGACATCATGCCCAGCAGGGATTTTAAATGACGCACCATGGCGGAGCACGCTTTAAAAAACCACTGGACTAAATGCCTCATTGCTCCTATTCTGTCGCCGGATGGATGTACTCGGGGAAATGCGAGTGTCCAGTTCCACTCCTAGGAACAGAGTTGCCTGTGCTGGTGTGAGCACTGACTTTGCTTCGCTGCTGGAGAAACCTAACCTTTTTAAGGTTAGACTTGTTTGGCTGACAGCCTTGGTTGCTTGTTGTTGTGAGTTTGATGTTATCAGCCAGTCATCAAGGTATGGGAATACTTCTACCATGGATCAGCTGAGGTGCATCACCACCGGGGCAAGATACTTGCTAAAGACCCTTTGGACTGATCTTAGGCCAAACGGGAGCATGCAGAATTGGATGTGCACGTTCCCAACTGTGAATTTGAGGTAGCGTCTGTGTGCCGGATGTATGGGAATGTGGAAATATGCATCTTCTAGATCGAGTGTTGCCAGGAAACTCCTTCTGGAGCCAGAGTAGGACCTGTTGGAGAGAGGTCATCTTGAACTTTTCGCATTTCACGTACTTGTTCAAAGTGTGTAGGTCAAGGATTGGACGCCACTGTCAGTTTTTCTTTCTAACTAGGAAGAAACAAGAGTAGAATCCCTTTCTCTTTGGCTGATTGGTACAGGCTCTATGACTGCTTTCTGCAACAGTTTGTCTACCTCAGCTTGAGCTGTGCGATATGGTGGACATTGCTCAGCTGCAGTGGTGAGGATGGTGGATGGTCTACAAAATCGATGGTATGTGCTTTGCATACTATTTGAAGCATCCATTTGTCTGATGTAATTTTGTGCCATTGGTGCAGATGTTGGCTAATACTTCCTCCCACAGGGTTGCAGTATGGAAGGAGAGGGGGGGTTTCTGTCAATTTTGTTTTGATTGGGCCTTCTCGAGGCTGAACCACATCTACCTCTTTGCGTGTTGTATCTGGTGGAGGACTGTTGGCATCTATTTCCTGATGGAATGAGGAAGAAGGCCTTTGTGTGGTATGTGGTCTATTATACCCACAATACTTTTCTGATGCCCCCCAAAAGTTGCCGAAGGAGCACCAGTCTTTGTCCTTGCGCCTGAGAGAGCTGATGGTTCTGGCTGCGTCTGTCTTTATACCCTTGAGATGATCGTCAACTGTCTTACCAAACAACTCCTGGCCGTCAAACGCCATGTCGAGTATTTGGGCCTGGACTTCCGAACTGAAATTTGTAGCTTTCATCCATGCTTGACGTCTGAGTACATTACCATGTGCCATTTGCCTGAAACCACACCCCGCCACATCAACTGCAGTCTATCATATGATCTGAAGTAGCTTCACTGTCTGCAACCGCAGACCTTGCCTCCTCCTGAAACTCATTCAGAATGGGGTTGATACATTTGGACATTCTATGCCATAGTTCTCCTCTATCGTACCTCGCCAACATGGCCAGCGCATTTGCCACATTAATGGACTATGGTGCTGCAGACGACACCTTCCTGCCTACCGCCTCAAGTTTTCTACCCTCCTTGTCTGGGGGGCGGTTAGAGGAGAAGCAGGGTTTGCAAGCTACTTCCTAACGTCCACCGTGATGAGTCTGGCTTAGGATGACCTCATAGGCGCAGTGTCTGGGGGCCTTGTATTCTTTCTCTTGATGAGCTGCTATGGTCGGGTAGATAGCAGATTTGCTAATATTTTCTTCCCTGCCTCCCATCTGTTTTCCTCTTTTTGTCCCTGTGCTCACATAGCACTGACTTTTTATCTTTGCAAGTCACTTGAAGGCTGAACAATTCCGCTGCCTTGGCTATGGTGGTGTGAAAGGAGGCAACATCGTCTGATGGTGAGGAGCCCTCGAGGGAGTCCCACGTGTTTTGTTTTTCGATGACATACTCGTACCACTTGTCGATGTCCTGCTGGGGTGAATCCTGGGAAATCTCCCCTTGTTCAGGTTCATCATCCAGAGTGCCCGGAACAGAGTAATCCCTGTACGGGCCATTCATAGTATCTTGCCAATCGGGTGGGATAGAGTGGATGTAGCTCTGGTACCCTGTAACCAGGATCGTGGTGGAGGAGAGCTTAATTGTCTCTGTGCAGGGGAGCCTGGTTGTCTCCGTGGGGGAGATCTTGATTGTGTCTGTGGGGGAAAACATCCCTTGGGCTCCTGGGTGAAATGCTGTGCCTTGGATGCAGGCAGATGAACCTTTGCCTCTTGGAGGGCTCTTCAACAGATGGTGTGTGTGGACCTGCTACGTGGCAATGCAAGTCTTTTGTCTTCTTTGGAACTCATCCATGATGTTCTTCATGGATTGCATCAATGCAGTTTGGAAGGGAGCAGAAGTATCTTCCGAGGTGTGTGGCCACAGTGGACTGTACTCCTGATGAGTCAGCAGCACACAATGAAGTGTGCCGCCGAAAGGTAAGTACGGAGAGGGAGGTGGGTTGCGGCCGCGGGGCAAAGTGATCTATGTGATCACTGCACCACGCTGTAATGGAATTCGGCTTTTTGAAAGATGATATTATGGGCGGGGCAGTGATCACATAGATCCACCAGGGACACACTTCTTGTCTGCAGTCCATACACAGGAAAGGGTTGGGATAATCACCTACAGGGTATAGATTTTTAGGCACAACAAAAGAAAGGGTATACTTTCTTCAGAACATTGTGAGGATGGATAACCTATAATGGGTCAGGGATATTCTTAGGATGGGGATTTTGGATTCCCCAGATCTCGAGTGCACAAAACACACTCAGAAGTATAGCGTAGATCCGCCTCTTGATCTATAGTCTCAGGGATATTGTGCCCAGCCATTTCTTTTCTCTGCTCACAGTCCTAGGGTATACTGATTCTTTGCCCAGTCCTCTTCACAGGGTCATGGCACTCCACTCTCTATTTGTAATCCACACTGGAAGGATAGTGGCTGGCAAACTGCCTCCTGGTCTGAGGTTATATTGCCTCAGTTCTGTAGGAGAGGTTCAGTATTCCTATTCTGTCTTACAACGTGGACCTCTTATCTGTCCTTATCTTCTCACTTTCGTACTCTTTTTTTTCTGTAGATAAACAATACAGTGGCCCTGGTACGAATGGTATGATACTTATAAAGCGCAAGCGAAGGACCAAGGCATCTAGGTGCTAGAAACAGAAAGACTGATGAGCCAGCGGAACAGTGAGCTAAAACAGATGGGTTTTCAAAACACTGTGAAACTGGTTATGATCAGTGATGTGAAGTAGTGAGGGGGGAATAGCATTCCACAAAGAGGGTTAAAGAATCGAGAAGGAACGTCACCCTGCACGCACTCTCCGATAAAGTGGGACTATTAGTCGATTTTGAGAAGCTGAGCATAGGCACCTGTTGGGATGAATACGATTCACTTTTTCTTGTAGCAACTCTGCACCTATGTTGTGAATTGCTTGATGAGTAATACACAGATTTGGATTTAATATGAGAGCTCACAGGCAGACAGTGGAGCTGGCGTAGCATAGCCTGGGAGGGGGGGGAGGCAGAAGACACCCAGAGCCAGCCGAGCTGCCTTCCAGCTCTGAGTAGTTTTACCACTCTTAAGGGCTAAAGGGTCCTTCCCACCCAGGAGGGCTATGGTGCCTTCCCAACCCAGCTGACACATGCACACACACACACACACTTTCTCTCTCTTAAGTTTCATAATTCCTTTCTCACTCAGGAAGGATGTACTGCACTTCAGACCTTGGAGAGCTTGGAGGGCTTCCGGGATTAGGTGGTCAGGAGTCCCCTGCTACCTATAGCTCTCCCGAAGTTCATCCATCATAGTGACAATGTTCTTCATCATTGTAGAGTTCGCTGCACTGTGCTCCTTCTGAGCTGCCACACTCTCCCCAAACCTTCATGAAAAACGTTACTCCTCTTACTGCAGTCTTGGTCCCTCCTGATCTCTGCTTGCTCTCCTGCTCCCACACCTGCCCCTCTGTTCTGTGCTTGGTTTCACCTCTTAAACGTCTCTCAGGAGAGTAACATCGCCGTCTTCCGGTCCTCTATCCTCACAGGTGGGTATTTTGCATCCAGGTGGAAGTCTCACCTCTCTTGCAGCCCAAGTAGGTCTCCTGTCATCAATGCATTCGGATTCCCACGGCAGTGGGACATTCCAATTTTGTTTTGTGACTCTAGAATGTCAGTCACAACATTGAATGAAACCATCTAGAAATGCAAACTGGCACAAGTACTCCGGAGGTGATGTAAGAAGATGATAAGTCAGAGCAAGGCCAGGCCAGACAATTCAGTAATTGGGGTGTATCCTGTCTCTTGGGATACATTGACTTGAATGGCAGGAGAACATGGTTTGTTTTTAATCATTCCAATGTACTTGTCCTGTTATTTTTCCCTTGCTTTTGTTGGACCACAAGTTCTAGAATGGAAATTCTTGTGAGCTTAAAAGCCCGGACTGGCTGAACAGCTTACACATGACCAGGGCCACATTAAGGTCCCTGTAAACAGTGATGTCAAGCATAAGGCCTGTGGGCCAGATCAGGCCAATGAAGCGCCTTCCCTGGCCCTCGAGACACAATGTATATTGCAGAGAAATGTGCTCCGACAGAGGCGAGTAATACAGGCTCTTCAGCCGCAGATGCTCCAGATTCTATGAGAAAGGCGCTGACACAAGTAGCGGAGTCCTTGTAGAGCATGCAGGGAGCACGTGAGCTATGTGTAACATACATTGGCAATGCCAACAGATTGGACTTTTGTCCAGGCATGGGAAAGGTCCTTGTCAGGCACAGCTGCAGTAGTATTAGCTGGCCATTGATGATAGCAGGTGCAAAATGATGCCAGTACCTGGTCATCTAATAGCAGTGCCTGGCAAATGCCTAATACTTATACACAAGCCAAAACTGTTGGCTTTGCCAACGCTTGTTTTAACAGGACTTCAGTGAAGGACACTCAGAGTGCTTATAGATCGAGTGGCTGAAGGCAGACTTGGTAGGACACTCTCAGAAAACTGCTTTGAAAAAATACAGGAACGCACTTTGAGTGCACAGTTTGATGGTAAGGCTTGACCAAAGCGAGCTCAATGAGTTCCCATGAGGAGGTGTTTTGGGTGGGGAGGGCCAGGAACTGGGTGAGAATGCCCATAAGGATTAGCTTCGATGGGCAGTCAAAGGGGGTGCAAATAAACAAGCAAAGCCTACTGGCTGTGTGTCCCTCCTCATAGGCCATTCTTCTCTATCTGTACTCGAATGCAATAGTTTCAGCGTATAGGTGTTGCAAGCGACACGTAATAGCCCAACCTAAGAAGCACAGCAGCCTAATAGAATGGCAAGGTAAGCAAAGCAGTGATCAACGAAAATATAAAAAAACACATGATCACTTAGAAATACACTTTTACCTTCCCATTAAATAATTGTTTCGTTTAAGCAAAATTCAAATGGCATTTTCATCTGCCGCCACTCAAAAGATTTTGGCATCATATATGAACAATGTACACATTTTTATGAGCTAAATAGGTTGCTCAAAATGACCTCTAAAACATTCTTGTTGCCTGGAATTTGCTTCACTAGGAAGTCATGCTTGAAACCTGTTCTTTACCAGCCAAGGCTTAGGCCGCAGTTTCACAGAAGAGGACCATTCAGCACTCATTTGACCCCTAAAGCCTGCACCGACCCCTCCGCCCCCCACTACCCACCCTCGCCTTCTCTGATTGGTGTTCCAGGTGATGAGACCCAGAACACCAGAAGGACTCTGCGCCAGGTTTGCACGCTACCATTTCAAGGCTGCAGTTTCACCGAAGGACCATGCAGTGCTTGCACAGCCCTCTCCCAGTATTATTGCTTTGGGGGACCTCTGATCCTGCCAGCAGCGCTTCCATCAGTGCTGCCTGGCCCCTATAGCCTGCTCGGCCTCTCCTCCTATGATTGGTGTTAAAAGGTCGCAAGACCAGGAACACCCAAATGACTCTGTGCTGGGCCTACGCACAGCCATTTCCAGGCTGCAGTTTCACTGATGAGGACCATACAGGGCTTGCACAGCCCTCTCATGGTATTTTGCCTTTGGGGCACTCTGATCCCACTAGTAGTGCTTCCATCAGTGCTTCCCAGCGCTCCCTGGCTCCTAGAGCCTGCTCCACCTTCCCTCGTACCACTGCCCACCCATGCCTCCTCCGATTGGTGTTCCAGGTCACAAGAACCGGAACACCAAACGGACTCACACCGTGCCACCACACAGCCATTTCCAGGCTGCAGTTTTACCAAAGAGGGCCATCCACGGCTTGCAGAGCCCTCTCACAGTATTTTGCCTTGGGGGTACTCTGATCCCACCAGCAGCGCTTCCCAGTGCTCACTGGCCCCTAGAGGCAGCTCCGCTTTCCCTTTCCCACTGACAGCCCTCGCCTCCTCTGATTGGTGTTCTAAGTCACGAGACCCTGAACACCATATTTGAGACGATCACCCAGGGCAGCCTTGCCCGTGCAGCTGGCCCAGGGCTCAGGCAAAGGGCGCTTTCCTTTGAGTGCTTACCATAACTGTTTGACTGTTCACCCAGGCACCCCATCCTGCCAAGTCTTGCGCTCTCTCTGCAGCCACAATCAGGTAGGAGACTATGTCACTGACCTACGATTGCATCTATCTTAATTTCTGTTGTTTTGGGCCCCCAGTCTGCATTTCCCTCTACCGGGATTGTGCTGTGGTTGTGCATATTTGAATTTCACTGTTGTTTTGTGCCACCACTCTGCATTTGTCTCCACAATGATCTATTGTATGTATTTATTTATTTACTTATTACATTTGTGTAATGCTCAGACCCGAAGCTATCACTGCATCTGTACAGTAAGCAAGAGGAGTTAAGTCAAAGGCTAGAGCTACAGATAGGCATTAGTCATATTTGTTAAATAGCCAAGTTTTCACAGCTTTTCTGAATGTCAGATAAGAACATTAATTTCTAATGTTAGGTGGCAGAGAGTTTCAGAGAGAGGGTGCTGTGAAACAAAAGCTCGCGCCACAGGCTCTTTTACTTCTGAAACTCTGGGTGATCAGGGTCAGGCTGGCCGATGAGCGTAGCGGGCACACCTGGCGTTTCTGGGCAACACTGTTGTGAAGATAAAGCAGAGAAACATTTTTACGTGCAGCAATGTGCAATGGTCAAAAGTTTTAATTCAATGTGGGCCCTGATGGGGAGCCAGTGGATGTCTCGTCTGGTTGCTGAAATGTGATCAGCGTGATGTAAGCCCAGGGCTGTACAAAGGCGTTTATTTTTAAGGAGTTGGAGTTTAGAAAGCTTTTTTAAAGAGATACTCATGAGAAGTGTGTTACAGTAGTCAGGTTTACTGTCAATGATAGCCCTTGCTAGCATCAAGCAATTGTCCTGCGCGAGGAATGGTCTAAGGGAGATAAGCTTGGAGGTGTTGGCTGTGGAGGAATCTTTGACGTTTATATGTTTGGTCATGGAGAGATCCGTGCCCAGGTATATGCCCAGTGTTTTGACGTGTTTCAGGACTGGAATATTTGTGCCATCAATAGAGAAGGAGGAGAAAGCAGAATCTAGATTTATGAGCCGGAAAGGGGGGCCCACAGTGAGCAGCTCTGTGTTGTGATCATTGAGACATAGATTGTGGATGGCCATTCAGTTTTGGATGATGCTATAGACCATATCTATGGTGGTAGTATCAGTATGGTAGTTTCCTGTGATAGGGATGAGGATGTGGGTGTCGGCTGCAAAGTCTGTTAAGGTAATACCAAGTGAGTCGAGAAGGTCGTATAGTGACTTATATATGAGCACAAGTAGCTTGTTGTTAGCTTGCACCTTTGCATTTCGCTATTGTTTTGTGCCACCACTCTGCATTTTCTCCATAGGAATATTGTTGTAAGATTTCTCTCCATCACAATGGAACATAGCGGTATCCCTCCCGGGGCTCAGCCACCCCACCGCCTGCATCTGCAATAATCACTACTCAACTTCACAGCAAACATCACCACTGCCAATAGAATGCAGCTGGGTCTCATAGAATAATTCGGTCCAGCTATGCACATAATCAGTCACCTTGATTCGCCTACTCTCCTGACAGTCTATCACAGAACCCATCCACTATCCAGATCTCCATGTGTCTCTGTTAGGGACCGAGCAACCCCTACCTACCATCGTGCTGCCTAAAAATGCACACACGCATTCTAGAATCCTCCCTCACATCTCGGACCTCGGTCTTCCAAGGGCGATCGACCCAAAGTGCTTTGCGGCCATACCAATGGCACTAGACACTATACAAATGCCACATGACATAACCTCTAAAACAAAGTTGTATATACAATCATTATTAAAGTAGCAATCCACCTGTGCACCTCTGCTTCAAAAAAGAGATCATGACAGTTTGCACAAAAATTGTAAGCATACACCACACATTTAAATGAAAGCTTCGGTCGGCTATGCAACTCTTCCGACCCCCTCAATGTTTTGAAGTGGTGTCATTCCAACTGGCACATAGTTTACCAACTGACATTTTTCCCCAGTTTAGAAGGGGCAACTGTATCAGGTGCTGGTCTGGCAGAAATTTATGTTTGTGATCTACTCATCCATTGTTTAATTGGGTTCAAACTTGTTTTATGCACACTTCCATGATTTGCTGCAATGAGATACTCGTGTGCACTGCTGGTGATCTGGCAGTTGAAGTATTGGAATATTTAATGTGAGCACCTAGAAACATGTTAGCCCAGGTGCCTGTTACTTTGCGAGGGGAACCTCCACCAAACATTCATGGGGATTTTAGGCTTGTTCATTTGCTTGCTTGCATTAGTATGGGGAAAACATTTTACGTCACACCATTTTAAACAATTCACAAACAGCAAATCATCATTTGTTGTGTTTTGTATGGGCAATTATGCAGCTCTCGTGAGGTGAATATGAATCCAAACCGGCCCACTGTCAGATTGAGTTTCATATCCTGATGTAAACTCTCCACATTTTAAAACACCCCTTGATATAGTGACCTGCTTTTAGTCATTTTTGTTGCCACGGGCATGCAGCGTGCTTTTACAGAAGACAAGATTATATCTAGAGTTCAACAGAACAAATGTGATTTTTACTGAGAGTCTAGAAATAGCATAAACCGCTTTCTTTTTAAAAGCTTATTATTTGACAGGATCTAGACAGGACTGAGAATGTTAGCATACACCACACTAAGAATTGAGAACACTAGCCTGCGCCGTATCTAGACAGGATTGTGAATGTTAGCATGTGCAACACATAGAATTGAGAACACTAGCCTGCGCCGTATCTAGACAGGATTGTGAATGCGAACATATGCCACACTTAGAGTTGAGAACACCAGCCTGGGCCCTATCTAGACAGGATTGT
Organism: Ambystoma mexicanum; assembly: GCF_040938575.1. NCBI lineage: Eukaryota > Metazoa > Chordata > Amphibia > Caudata > Ambystomatidae > Ambystoma > Ambystoma mexicanum. The sequence goes on along the minus strand of NC_090921.1, from coordinate 1,384,431,922 downwards.
GAATGCTAACATATGCCACACTTAGAGTTGAGAACACCAGCCTGGGCCCTATCTAGACAGGATTGTAAATGCTAACATATGCCACACTTAGAGTTGAGAACACCAGCCTGCGCCGTATCTAGACAGGATTGTGAATGTTAGCATGTGCCACACTCAGACATAATTCCTAACTTTGGCCTACACCGTATCTAGACAGGACTGAGAATGTTAGCATACACCACACTTAGAATTGAGAACATTAGCCTGCGCCGTATCTGGACAGGATTGTGAATGTTAGCGAGTGCCACATAGACGGAATTACGAAGATTGCCAAGCACTACACTTAAAAGGAATTGAGAATGTTGGCATGTCCCGCACTTGGATAGAATTATGAACATTGGCCTGTGCGGTATCTGGATGGTATTGTTAGGGTTGGTGAGTGCCACACTCAGACTGAATTGTGTAGGGCAGCAAGTGCCACACTTAGATAGAACTGTGAATGCTTGCATGTTAAATGTTACATAACCCACTAACCAATATAAACTCTAACTCTCTGCATACTTAAAAAAACCTCACACAACCATCTCTCGCACAACCAGCTGCACGTACTTCACCACACTGCAACAACACATAAGCCACACCAACAGCACACGCGGACTGACACCGATCCAATACTTGCACCAAAGCTCAGCACCCGCTGTCTATCGAGTTGAAGCTGCCAACAGTACACCACTCCTCTCACTATCCTACGTCCTCTTCACCCTACTAACCCTTCCAACCTTCTCATTTACAGATCCTCCAGAGCACCTGGGGACCAATTCCATTGGTGACGGTGCGCTATATAAGTACCGTTAACATAACATAACAACATAACATTTGTATTCAGTTGTTGTTTTCTTGAATCCTTAAAAATATTGAGCAGCGGCTCGTCTGTGTGGGGTTTTCGCTATGAGATAGCAAACATGGGCCAAAACCAACAGTGGCAGAATCTTAACACACACTTAACCTATCCTATGGTGAAATGAGTACCCTCTCTAAAAATAGTGGGGGAATCCATCCACTCATGGGTACCCCCAACCTTTGCCCTGGATTTAGTTAATTGTCATTAGAATTCTAATCCACTTGAACACTCCATTGAAATACAAGACACTGGAGGAATGTTGTGCAAGACCATATCAGGAAACAGTGGGCCAGATTAAGAGTTTTGTGGTAGTGGGAAAATGTCCAGCATTTTCAAATACTGGCTATTTTACCACTCGGTCAAGTTCTGAGTTTCATTTCCGAAACGCATGTGTCTGCCTGCTTTTTCTGTCGAGGTAAATATACCTCCATTTAAATGCAGTACTCCACGAGGTTACTACCGCATGCAGTAATTATTGGACCCAACTGAGTCCTGTGGGACTCCAAAATGGAGAATGACAGAAAGGTCTGCATGACTTGAATCATGCGGAACTTTCCGGGCACCAAGTAATTCCTCCATGTGGTAGCGGTAAATTAGTTTGCCGGTATGACCCATACGCATTATTGCCAAACTCTTAAGCAAAGTGTCTTTTTCTCAGCAGTGGACGAAATGGGTGTCAGACGCAGGGTACTTTAAAGAAACGGTTAGGAAAAACAGAAGAGATGGGTAGGAAAAATGTGATACTGATAATTACGGTGCATTTTATTGAGCAGTTTTTGTCACAGACATCGGGGAACACAGACAGGTTTGGCACAACCGCAGAGCGTGGGCAAGCAAACTTTTCCTAAAGAAAAATGATGCGCCCCACTGGATCACAACATGTGTTCAAGAGCCAGAATTAAAACTCGGGTCGGAAAGGATTCTTCAACTGAAAAGGAAGCCGCTTCACTGCATGGGGTGTAATCTGGTTCACGCCCTTTGTTGCAATAAACACACAATGTCAAATTAAACCAAATAAGAATAATATGCATAAAGGGGGTGCAAACCCTCCAACAAAATCAAGTCTTGACCTTGGCATCGATGCATTGTTAACTTTATTTGTTCTACGCGTATGAATTGTTTGTTCAGAGACACCACAAATCCTAAACAATCCCTACATGAACGGAAGTCCAAATGTCATTAGTCGTTATTGGTCTGCTACCTACAAAGAAGAATTAAATTAACCCGGCGTCAGACACAGAAGAAAATGCTGGTCAATTTCCAACCGTGGTATGCTGCACTAGTACAGGCGCAGGAGTGCGCGCTGCGCGGCCGCGTCCACGAACTCCATCACACTCCAGGGGTGTTGCTAGGTCTGGAAATGATCCAGGACTAAGCTAATGTTGGGACTGTCAGAACTCCGGGCAAGCTAGCCTTTTGGGTGCCCCTGAGTTTCTATCCGGGGCTCCAATCAAAAGACCCGGGGGTTTAGACCCCTATCCCCTCCCTAGCAACGCCTCTGACTATCCTGCCCCAAATATCTCAATTGAACAATCGCAAAATAGTGCAGTCTCTGTTTAGTATTAGAATTCAGAAAGAGAGAGCATAACACTCCCCAGTCAACCGCTTACACTAGTAACTACTAGGTGGAAAGAGGGGGTTTAAAATCCAGCTGCATTGTTGCTCCTTGGGATTTTTGTGATATGGGCCGCCAAATATATTTGGCAAGGAGTGCACTATGTGGTCGGTATTTTGGGTTTTCAAGCATTGGTTTAAAGAATGCAATTGGTTTAAGATCCAACATTCAAGATGATCCATCATACACCTTACTCAACGAGAAAAATACTTGTCATCATTTTGTTAAAAAACGTGATCGCCTGAAGGGAAGCGCTTACGTTTGCACTTATATGCAAACAGGCCCCACCCTTTTAGAGTGCAAAGGAGAAGTGTAAAGAGGCACGGCGGAAGCAGCTGGCCATGTACGCAAAAAAACAGGCGGTTTCCATGGGAAATCGTTGGTTTCACATCAGGATAAAAATCTCCTGCTGGACGGGCTTCTTGGAGTGAAACCAACTTGTTTATGAAGGTGGAGGGCAAACGGGAGGCGGAAACGCAACTCCTGTCACTCACGCCCCCAACCTCTGCCTTTAAAAGCCATAAAAATCCCCCACAGGTTGAACAGAGGCGTTAAGACAGGCGTACCTCTGTCTTTAGACCCCCCCATTTATGTTCCAGGGACAACAAAAATGAGCTCCTCTGTCATAAAACGGTATGCGCCTGATTCACAGAAAGGCTTTATAACAGTGCAATCCCATAGGGAAACGTTCTGTGAATCAGGCCCCATGTGTGCATATTGCAAAGTTTGAACTATTTTTTTTAACTATTTACAGAATAACATAGCTCTCAACCATTTGGGTTGCAAAGGTGGGTGAAAACACCCGATTTTATTTTTGGCCGGTGAGAGGCCCATTGAAACGAATGGGCGTGCAGGAGGCTTGGCAGGTGAGTCAGCTGTTTACAAGGCGGGTGACACCGGCCAAAAGTGTGTGAGTTGAGAGCTATGACAATAGTCTATTAAGGAATTAAACAGGTGAAGCCAAAAGCATGTTCTTAATCAACGAATTGCTTACCATTATTCTTCATTACTCCTAGTCCTACTCTTCTTGGTCCCAGTCTTTACTTTTGAGATGCAGCATCCCGCCACCTCCTGGGCAGAAAATCTCTAATCTTGTTTTTTTCTTCTATTTTTCATGTGGATGTGTTAATTTCACCCCTTCTTCGCACAATCGCCCTGCGTTTTTCCAAAAGCCCTGTGGGATGGTACCCTCAATAATTGAGATCACAATATTTCAGTCTTTCTTCACTTGTTATAATGGTTATACTTTCGGTATAAAGCAGAAGTTGGTTATGCCCTCAGTTTGCAGTGTACGCGGGATAACAAAATTAGGCAACATTAGGCAGTGGTGGGATAGGAGAAAGGAATGTGATGACGAAGACTAGAAGTGGACATATGATAATTCGTGGCAACTAATCCGGCATTACTTTCTCCTCTGTCTTCTTCATCAAAGTCCTTACAAAATGAGGATGTCCCAAGGCAATGACTTATAAACAATATAGAAATAGACCTAGAGCTATATATGGCTACACATCCGCTGCAGGTCTGTTCTGGGAATATCGGAATCCACGAGGATAAAGCCAACATTATCCGCTTTGCACGAAAATCTAAGTAATGTGCAGCGCTCACACAGAGTTTGTAGTGTCAAATGAAGGTGGACGATAAAGCCCACGTTGCAGCATTACAAATGTAATGCAGGCCATCTCCTTGGAACTCATCCCATGATGCAGGCATGCATTACGTAGGGTGCCTTTGCACCTGGGAAGAATCTGATTCACCCATAGTATTGTAGGAAGTAGAAGTTCCCACCTTAACCCAGCGACGCAATCAGCTCACCGAGAGTTTCATTACTTGTTTGGATGTCACAAAAAGTTCAAACAGGGGTTGCAAAAAAAAAAAAACATTTGCAAACAGGGAAACCGACTGTATACAAATAACAGTACATTTTAAATTAATGGAAATGGCTCTTTTCACATCCAACGATGCAGGCCTGCTGCCAGGTTGGGGTCAGAGCCTTTGAAAAAAAACAGACGCTCACTGTCTTGATCTTCATGAAATCTAGAGGCTCGCTTGAATCTAAAAGACATATAATGTCTGAGGACAAATACAGTTCAGCACTATTACCAAGAAGGCCCAATAATCCAGCATTGCTCCAATTTGCCCTTCTCAACTTTCTGACATGACAGCAACTGGACAATCTACCAGAGTTTACACCAAAGAAAAGGGGCATTTTGAAGGTGTTCAAATGGAGCCCGCTGATGATCTTCCAGAACCCCGGTTTACAGTCGTTGAATCTACCCCCACAATCTCTGAGCCAGTGCTTCAACACTAGATTCTCAAATCCCAATTCCATGAAGGATAGCTGCAATTGCCCACACAAAGTAGAGGCAGGTAAATCTAACAAAAAACATCTCTCAGCAAATCTAGATTACTACTAGATTAACAGACACCAGAGATAACCCATTCTGAGAGCTCTGATGGATATACACCAAAGGATTCCCTGGTTTCCCAGGGTCACGGATCCTCAGAGCCACCATAACCAGCTGCCATTTTCCTGCAAAGCCAGTGAATCAACTACTAAACCAGCAAGAGGAGCTTGCTCAAGTGGGTCAGAGTCAAACTGGGAGATTTCACCAGAAATGGACCAAGGGGATCCATCAAGCTTTCTCTACTGCTGGATACAACTGGGGATGAAGGAGGCCAAAGCAGTACCATCCAAATGACATCTGCCATGTCTTGTGGGATTTTCAGAATACCTGGCTCTGGTAAAGGAATTGATGGGAAACATATAAAAGACCTGGGGTGGCATAGGACTCTTGAGACCTGAACAAGAGTTTGGAAACAAGTCATTTCAGTGTAAGCAAACAAATTGATTATTGGTGGTCTGAAATGATCTTTTTTCAGCTGAAGAACCTGTGGGCTCGGAGAGTAATGAACGAAGGCCTCAGGGTTCCTGATTAACCAATCAGGGCAGTGCGTCTAGGCTTCTGATTTAAGAAACATGATCATGACTCCGGACAACTGAAAAGTCTCAACTTGCTGCCCATTGAACAGAGAATTGAATGTAAAGCCTTCTTTGTCATCAGAAGACCATCTTGGGCGAACATCCCAAAATATTTCTCTGACAAAATAAATGTGAAATAGTTGCCTGAGATCCACTACCATCAACAAACGCTTCCTCTGAGCAGTTAAGCTTAAAGGTTTGGAGAAAAAATCTTGTGGTAGCTGGCCAGGAGTTATCAAACACCGTCCTCAATGATTTAAGACTGCAAACCGAGCACCTGAAGAGAACACAAGAAAGGCTCTCATTCCTTGCCTTCACCCTATCAAGGTCTCCTGATGCTTCAAAAACTGGACAGATCCAATCCCTACTAAAGAAGCCCACATGGGACGTGCATGACATAGAAAACTTCCACCCCGTAAACCATCTCCCCTTCATTGGCAATATCCTAGAGAAAACTGTCACTCTCCAACTACATGAAAAAATCACCCAACACAACCAATTTCAAGAATACCAGACTGGCTTCCAACCAAGAAGCAGCAACGAGATCTCCAACATCCAAGTCATCAACGAGGCCCACCACATCATGAAAAAAGGTAGCCCATGCCTCCTGGTCCTGCAGGGACTCTGCCACATTTGAAACAGTCAGCAACAAAGCCCTCCTCAGCAGGCTGTACTTCTAGATTTACTGGCAGAGTCCTTAGATGGTTTGACCTCAGCAACAGAGGCCACCTCGTCCAGGTGGGCACCCGCAGATTCCAACTAAACAGAGTGGAGTCCAAAAAGGTTCTATCCTCTTCCCTACCATCTCCACCATCCAAATATAGCCACTGGGAGCACTTTTTGCCAAATTCAACATCAAACCTTAATAGTATATTGACCACACAGCTATATCTAAGAGTCAATCATTTGGATGATATTCACCAATGTATAAACTTCCTCTCAACCACTCAATATTGGATGCCAAGTGTCTACCTGAAACTCAACCCTACCAAAATAGAGTTCATCCTCAACGGAGGCACCACCAAATGCCTCCAAGTTCAAATCCTGCCGGCACAGACAGAGCTTCGACAGCTTCTACCCCTTTACCCCCTAGTACAAAGTCCCCAGGCTTCACCATTAATTGCAACCTCTCCTTCAAAGCACACATTGCAAAGAAGGCACAACAGCATGTTATCAACTCTCACTGCTTTGCCAATTCAAGCCCTTCATCCCACCCTGAGACTTCAGATCTGTCATCCAGGCTATGGTGATCTCCCACCTGGATAGTGGCAACATCATCCTGGCAGATGTCCCAATCCTTGAAATCTGTCCAGCATGCCACAGTCATCCTCATCACAGAGCTGAAGAAATGTAACCAGTTTCCCCCAACTCTCAGGGAACTACATTAGTTAACCCTCCAAGCTTGCACTGCCTTCAAGGTAGCCTTAATCACCTACAATGCTGTAATATTTACGATTACATCATACTTAGCTGAAAAGATTACCATCTCAGGAGGTTAACCCAACACTAGGAGCCAAGATATTGCAAAACTGGAATCCAAGAAGTGCAAAAAGGAGAAACCAAGAAAACAAGCATTCACGTGCTATGCTACTGTGCTCTGGATCAACCGTCCTGCTAATATCAGGCTTGATTCCCCCGCCTCCTCCCGAGATTCAGGAAAGATCTGAAGACCCTGATCTTAAAAAAACACTTCACCGAACACTGAGGACCATCGACCAACAAGAGGATCCGGACTCCCCACCATGGCACACTCCCTTTATTGTACAGTGCTATGTTGCTTTCTAGCTAGGTTTGCACTTTATAAATCACCTTTATACACACATACATTCATTCTTGTCATTCGCCAGTGATTCTTAAAATATCTTATTTAATGTCTGGCCAATACCTATGTAAACTCCATGTAGAACTCTGTTGTTAGCCCAGCTGGGCCAGGAACCTTTCCAGGGACTAAATTGCTATTGCATTGTATATTTCCTTATCAGAAATTGGGAGATTTAATGTCTCATAATGGTTGTAGTGAAGCCGGACCAACTAGATGTGATTCAAATACTCACAAATTTCTGCATTGGTAGCTTTAAGTTTGGTCCTGTGTAGATCTTGTATGTATTCTACAAAAAGTGCCTTTTTGACCAACTATTCCCTGATGGCAGTGCCACTGTCAGCTTTTATATCCACAATTTCTCTTCCTCAAGCCTTCCTTCTGCCTGATCAGATAGGCCAGAAGCATCATGTGACAGTCCACTTCACCATATTTTCCAGACATTACATGCGTTTCCATGTCCATGATATTTGTTTTCCTGGAGGCCAAATCTCTGAATCTAAGTAGGTGTCCTTTTATTTTGTGTAGTGTTGCCTTGTGGCCCATAACATCACACACTTATCTCTTCTTCGTAAGTCACCTTTTAACTTGTTCAAGTCATTACATATAGTTGACAGAAGATTCCACCTACAAGGGGAAAGTACTCCCCAGGCCCACCAAAGAAGGTAACATGCTTTGTCTTAATGGTGATCCTATTGAGTGGCGCGCCTGTGGGTTGGGAAACCTTTGGCCAACTGAAGAAAGAGATGGTTGTATTGAGAGGTCAATATTAATTAGGTCAGTGAGTTCCATGATTCATGCACAGTCACAATTGCCTTACCTGGCCTAGGACACTGTCTCAAAGGGTACGCTGCAGCATCAGCATGAGGGGATGAATTAGGGAACCTTTCAAGAGATACAGATGCATGAGCTGTGGGTGAGGAGCCAACAAATGTTAGATATTGGCCATCTATCATGCAGTGCATCAACAGCTGAAAGCGATTGTGATGTAGACTCTCATTTAAGATTATAATTGTGTTTCTTTATTGTGTTTGTCTCTTGTAACTGTTATTCTGTATCTGTAAGAAAGAGCACTCTTGAAAACCTTAACTCGTCTGGGGACAGTCGCTGTCAGTAGTTAAAACACTTACATCCATACTTTTTGTTTAACAGATTATGGTACGTGTACAAAATCAGTATTCTAGAATTAATGAATGTAAAAAACAAAAAAGGTCTGCCTGCATTTTCTCTGCGAGCCTAATGCTGCAGCCATTTTATGTTGCATTGCTGCATCCACAATGCACTTTTCAGTAGTAGTTCTACATATTTTTCTATGCACGAACATCCTACTACTCAATATTTATTTGCTTTTACTTAGAAATTCTAACAACATAAATGTACTTATTTATGACATTGGTATGTGGAATATCCGATACTCTTCTCAGATTTTGAAGTGAGATCTTAATTTTCTGCTTTCTGCTGTTCAAAAGGGGGTTAGTTTTGACAAAGTACATAAATTACCTTTAATTGGGGCCTCCCTTCTTGGAAGCTTGCAAACAGCAGTCTTCTGATTTAATGACAGCTCTTGCTTTGAAAGGACATAAGGCATCTGAAGATAGAATTTATGCGGTTGTGCAAGTACCCAAACCTGAAAGCAAAGGACAGTATTTCTTGAGATGGCTGGCTCCTTCTGCCAGTGGTCAATGGCTATCCTTCAATTATAAAACCCCTTCAGAACCTCACCTTTGATTCAATTCCTTAACCCCTACCATGGTCCCCAAAGCTGATGAGGATTTATTGAAATCCGGCAAAAATTGTCGAAGGCTCCAGCCATAGGTCTACCAAATTATCAGAAACCATTTACTCTATATTGTGATCAATGTGAAGGTTTTACTCTGGGAGTGATGACTCAAGAGCATGGTGATAAGCATTTCCCTATTGCCTATTACAATGCCACATTACATCCTGTGGCTGCAGGCTTACCATATTGCTTACGTGTGTGTCTGCAACTGCACATTCAGTATAAAAAGCAGATACTTTGGTTCAGAGGCATCTGGTTACTGTAGCATTTTCATTTTGCTTAACATTCCCAATCTAGTGGAGTAGTGTAATGCTGTAATGGCAACATAAAAATAGGCTGTGTAAAGTACCTAAAGAGACTGGTCTTAAATGTTCCTAAACCCTACCACTGGTTTTGCTGCATATTCACAATAATCCATTACAAAAACATGGATTGTCAACCAATGAAATCGAGGCTATGTGCATGGTTATGGCCCTCCTTTGTCAGCATGCTGTTTGAATTTACATTTGGAATAATAAACTATTGTAAGTCTCTTGTGAAGGCTGTTAGATCTCTCTATTTGCAGATTGAAGAAGCAGTGCCAGAACCTGCTGAGGGACACTCCCGTTCCCTTAGACCTGGTGATTGGTTATACCTATGAGTACATCCGAGAAAGTCTGCAGTGCAACCTCGTTGGCAGGGGCCATTCCAGATCCTTCTCACCAAACAGGCTGCTGCCAAATGTAAAAAGCATCGAATGTGGATCCATGCCTCCAACTGCTGGAAGATGCAGTTTCCATCTGACCTAACTACCTGCCATTAGACACTTTATTAAACTACCATAGCTTCCGAGAAATAATAGACAATGCAACTGGGAAAATGTTGTTGAAGGCATGGGTTATTTAATGCCTGGAATAGGCGTCAAGCTGAATTGTGTTAACATTCTCAAATTGTCCCTGCTACAAGAGGAAGTGGCAAATTACACTTCAGTGTCCCTTTCACTGATTACCTATGAGCAAGTAGCTCTGCGTAATATGGTACCAAAACATTGAATGGCCTTATACTAGCCTGGCCTAAAGAGGAGGCATGGGGGCATAAATTGGATCTAAAAATTGTACATGTATCCTGAATTACAAAGAAAACCTTACTGATATTGTCACGCCCATTAGATAATATGTGACTATACTACACAGAGAAAATACATACACAGGATGGTACCTTTGGTCCCGGTAAACCAGTTCTTTTGGCTCACTAGAAGCTTATATAATGCATGGGATGCTGGTGATATTTGTTATACAATGGGACTATATTGCATGGATGTACTAATCAGATATGTCTTTGATTGTTTGGAGAAGAAAACGGTTAATGCTTTGAGTATAAGAGAGGGTTCTCTCAATCAAGACAACCAAAGAGATGTTTGAGAATGAACCGGGTTTCCTAGAATTGATTGATTATTCAAAGTGTTTAAATATGTGGGACCCCCCCTCAGCCACTGCATTATTTTAAAATGTGTGGGGGACACCCCCGCAACCCCGGCTCCCACAAATTATCCCCCCAAAAAATATCGCCTATGGCGAGACAAACACCATATGTACAGTGATATTTTTGGTGGGGATATTTTGTAGGGATCCGCCTATTGTAGTTTAGAGAGATTTCCATCTTGAATGATATGCTTGCAGACATGATGGAGAGATGAAACTTGCCTTCTATTGCTGAGATTATTGACACTCTTTGCATTCCTCTGGTGGCTTAGCAAGTTATATTAGGAATATGCTTACTCCACCAAAAGTATTATTTTCATAAACAGAAGCATCTTCAAATGAATAAGGTTACAGTGCGAGTCTTAACTGAATTAAGGGTGCATATCTGTGCTAGTTATCTCATGAAGCCTGGGGAAGTGATCTTGGGATGTTGGCCTTGTCTGTCTCCACATAGAATACCAATATACTAACTGGGAGGATTGACATCTTCCTAGGGAAGTCATAGTATCTTCCACTCATTGCACTGAAGTCAATGTGCTAGAATCTGTAAAAGTCACTGATAGATGGGCGATGTAACACAGTTTCAGGATTCCTTGGGGACTGCGTGCTGTCCATATTTGTGTTCACCCTGCAATGATGCTTATAAAGATGTACAGAACTAACCTCACCTGAGATTCAAGTCCAGCGTCTGATTTCTGCAACACCAGTCTCATTAATGGTACCTGTGATAATGACAGATCTGCCTTTAGAGTCGGTTGCAAACTTAACGCATCCGGAGTGCAGATCACAGTGAACAAAGGTCATCAACCTTCCTGAGTACATGGAGTAGTATTAATACCACTTGGAAATACCCACACTTTTTCCAAATCCCCTGTGGCCCTCATTAGATATGCGGGTCTCCTTTAACATATCCTGTTTCATCTGGTTTCTAATCAAGTAAGCAAGAAACATTCAAGCCTTGTCTGAGTTATGTAGCATCCTCACATCCCAGCTGACACTCTTAACTTGCAGTGGTCTATTCTATCACATAGCGCCATGTCTTGCCTTTTTAGGTTAAGGTAACATGTCAGATTTGCAAGGATTTGGACATATGCAACAGCAGTCTCAGAGCATGTGAATGCCCCCACCACATAAAAACATTCAGAACATTTACGGAACATTTCCCAATAGTTACAAATCACGGCCCTCCACCACCTGCCCTTCCTAACCCACAACTACTAGTGTGTGATTCAAAACTGTCAAACAAGAATGAAAGTGATACACACAATAGGGTAACCCAGAGTAGCTCCCAACATACATTTACATATATCTTATATTTTCCTCTAACAATTGACCATTTCATTTAGCAGTTCTGTGTGTTGAACTAGCAAGAGAGAAAGTAACCCCACGAGTAAACAGTGAGATTCAATGCCTACAATCCTTGGCATGCCGAGTCACACCCCTTGTCATAAAGGGGAGAGCAACCACAAATCTGGGCACCTAGTTCATTTTTCAACGGGCTACTGAAGGGGATGGTTGACAAAGTCCAATGCCTCCTATGAGGACACAAAGAAATGCAATTTTTTGATGTGTATAATCTTGAACTGGGCTGGGAACAGCATGGAGTAGAACACACCCTTCTCTCCCAAGACATTTCTCACCTTATTAAAGGTTTTCCTGAATGGCTGAACTGATGGACTGCCATGATTTACAATGGCACAAACAGGCCAGACCGCTTGAACCTTGACTATGACCCGGATCAAAACCTGAGAAAGGGCAAGTAGGGTAGGAGCTGACATAATTGGACTTCTCATGCAGCTTGAACTACAACCCCTCTGTTCCCTTGGGTTCCACCACGTATCGTGTGAATTGAAATCCCAGCAGGCATTTTTGGACATCTGATTATAAATAGCCATGCCCAAACCACGTCTCAGGAGGAATTTTAGTCAGTTACAAGAGCATTCTAACTACCACATTGATTGGATTAGTACTTAGGAACTTGAAGTTGAATAAAGATTCTATTATTTTTTCTATGAATATTGTTTTTTCCAGACTAGAATTATGGATCAATAGTCCTGAGTTACTGTAGTAGTACACACCTCCTTGAAGATCAGCAATCATTTTAGACTGCCATTGAGTATCACAAAGCATGTGCATGCTGTTTCTCCACATATAAGGTCACATCGAGTTTTAACCCGAGACTGCTACCAGGTGGCCTTTTTTGCCTCATCTACAAACCTGCCCAGCGCTCATCCCTTACAATTTAAGGGTCTGGTAGTAAGGTTGTTAAACTTTAAACTTTCTTCTCACCTACAATTACAGAGAGCCTGTGCAGCCGGAGTCTGTTGTCCTGGAGTGGCGCTAACATTTGGTGAACTCACGCACAAGAAAACCAGCACTTCCCCCCACCAAACCTAACAGAAAAAACCAACAGGTGTATGAGAGTTGGGAGAGATGGGGGAGTGAGGGAATACCAGGTGACTGTACTTATCTCTCCCATATTTCTCAGGGGCATCAGGGCTATGCATGTCATGGGGAGGGAGTGGACTACAAATCATCAAGGGTAAGATGCCTCTTCCCCCTCATGGGCTCCTACCCTACCTGTGTTTTAGAAAGACAGAGAGGAATTGAGTCAGAGTTGGGTCAGGTGGTCACCACGGTGATCCTGAGGGAATTAGAGAAGTGTTACATGGACGAAAGTCTAGGTAAATCAACATGGTAGCTGATAGATATTGCAGGGTGCTCATGGGCTGCTCAAAGGATTAGAACCCTTGTTCTGTATTTCTGGATGGGGGTAACAGCTTGACGAGGGGGTTGGCCTCGAGCAATGTGCGGCTCCAGGGATCTATGCACCCTTTATATTAGTAATTTAGTAGCAAATTATTCAGGTATTGACAGGTTCCATATGTTAAAGGATAGTTCCGGGACTTTTTTTTTATTGTCCCTACGGTTCGGCCATGTGTTTTTAAGCATAAATCGGTAGATCGTAGAAAACTTTCCTATGGACCTTACCCGACTTTTCGTTCATTAACGCACTCGAAATCAGCCGCCATTTTGTGATAATCCTATCATTTCCCCCCATCGACCTGGCTCACCTGCGTTTGCGGCACTAAATCATATCCCCCGCCCCTGAAACAGACTTTATCAAAACATTCATATTCCCCGCCTCTATCCGTGACGTGACTGTGCTGCGTAGGCAAACGCGCCCAGGCGTCTTCTACGCGACTCCACACAGAACCCGGAAACCAACACAGATCAGCTCACAACACAGCGCGCCACAATTCGGAATATGAAACTGTACTTTTAAATCAAACCGCAAGATTGTAAATTTGGTAAAGTACATTTATTTGACATCAAATGTTTAGAGAATATTCAGCAATTTGCATTTTTATTTGCTCTCGATCCAAAATAGTTCGTCTTGAGGCAAGCGATGTTCCTTTGCTGTACACAGGGTCTTAGATCATCTCACAATACAGCCCCTGAGCCTGACATCAGCAGACGCGTACCGCCCATTTCCCAACGCCAAAGCACGTTTCGTGTCAACAATCGCTGCGCCTCAGCTAATGAAGTGTCGCCATGGAAATGGCAGGACGCCTCTTTCCTCAATAAGTATAAACACACCGTTTCACAACACACAGCAGCAGATTTTCGATTCCATTACTCTCTCTGTGTTACTTTGAGTATTCTGTGACTCGTTTCTGTGCTCTGGTCAGCTACCTTCGCCCCTTCTAGGCCTTGTGAACACCTGTACCATCTCTGTAAATTATTTTACTTTCTTTACCACACAATGGCTACAATAATGCCGTATATGTACGAGCCCGAGTACACCGAGGAGGAACTACTGGAAAGGCAAGCACGCGAAAACGATGGGGATTCGGACGGCAGTTGGGAGGACCAGTCAACGGATGAAGAGCCTGGACCATGTCGCATGGACGGCGTCTCCACCTGGTGCACGTGCAATCGGTGCGAGCTAATGCCAACTGAGGAGGAGAACTGCTGCTGCCGTGAAAATTCTGGGTGCTTGGCCTACATTTCGGAAGGCGAGCCAAGTCCGCAATGCATCACCGAGCTGCCAGAGTTCAGGGAAGCCTGCCTCTCACGGACCGTGTTGAGGATGATGATGGTGCTTATGCACGAACTTCGCGGCACTGTTCGTCCGTGTAATCCGAGTAACGAGTAAGTATACTCTGGTTGTGATGTCAGTGATGCCACTACTATTTCATGGTCGTCTCCCACATATAAAATTACATCTACATATCATTCGAACGCATGTAAATTGGTTCCATATTGTGCATTTTCTAGATAGAATTTTTTTCAAAGCAGAATGACATTTTTTACCTGAATCGACATTGATAAGAAAGTTTTGTCATTTTAATACAGTTTGCATCTTTCTTTTTCACAGGTGGTACAGGCTGGTGTCCTATCGTTGCTTCACTTGGTGGCTTCACAGGAGGCTTGGACACCGCGTTCGGAGAGTAATACCTGCCTGTGCGGTACTTGCCATTAGACAACATTTCCCCAGCGACAGTGGACAATACCGCGGATTTTCCCTGGATGTGCTGCAACCGGAACTTTACAATGTGTAATGTTTATTATTTATGTTCAATTGAAATTACGATCTAAAATAAAACCCAACATATATTTTAACAATGGTTGTTTTGATTTTTTAAATGAATCTAGTGTGTCTCCATTGAATAGTCTTCCTGTGCCTTGTCTTGTCACACCACATGTCTCCGGCCAGCATCCTCCCTCACGCTGGCCGCCCACCTTCAATCCACATAACCGTTGAACCCATATGCAGCAGACATACATATGTTATTTTGCGGGTTGGCATCAAGCCTCCCGGCCTTGCCTCCTCCCCCAAAAATACTTACCACACCACTTTGTTCAAGCGTTGGCAATAAAAGGCCGTTGGATTTTATTGATACAAAACATGGTTATAGGTAAATAATCAATATGGTTGATCATAATAAATCATCCTTTTGGGCACCGGGTACAGAGATGACCCCCTCTGGCCCGTGCCACCTTGCCACCACAGGCCAGCCTGCTGCTGACTAACTGCGTAGGCATCCAGGGTCTCCAGGGTGAACTGCACCCATATATTCTCCTGGGAGGGTGAGGTATTTATAAACTCACCCCCCTGCCTTCCATGTACTAGATCCTGCAGCCTGCCTCTTACATGCAGTTAGATGGCCTCTCCTTGGTGAGGCCCTGCGGCAAACGAGTCTTGTCTGCACGACCACCGCCCCAATCCACCCCCCGCCCTATCAAAGGCAGTTCGCACCGGGGTACTTGCGCTGGCAAGTGGAGCTGTCAGGGAGCGATAAAGGCCAAGAGGTGCCAAAGACCATGTACACTTCAAAGTGGTCTATAGAGCATGGGTTGTTGTTCCCATGTCTACCTCCAGACCCCGTGTCTCCTGCCAAGCATCCCCCCTCACGCTGGACGCCCCCCTGCAACCCGCATAATGCCACCACATATACACGTCATTCATTCACAAACACACCCCTGTTTCGAATTCTTTATAACCCACTTCATATTTCTAATGAGAACTTCTTTGCGCTTTGCTAGTCAACCCGTGAAGGTGCTGGTTATCTGCTCTTCGTCTCTGTGAACTTCCGTGACCACTTCGAGCAAACTCATCAGTTTGCAACCTGTGAACTGCTCCCTGTTCTACGACAAGAAACTACTCTGATCCCTGCATCTAACTGTTTGTTCGTCAAGGTAAGGCCATGTACCATAATCATTTTGCGTCCAATTTTTTAATTTATATCTATTTGCTAGTAGTCATCAAATTGCATCCATGTTTTCTTTTCGTTCAAGACAGTACATGCAAGGAACTAGTCACATGTTCTGAGTTTAGTCAAATTATTTTTCTATTTTTTTAAAGTTATTCAAATACTTACCCGCATGTGAATAACGTGTATAGTTCCAAGAACCAAAACGAACCTTGCATTGAACCTTTTATGTGTCATTTAATTTTTTAACACATTGGTATTCATAGAGAATTGTTGATCTTTACTTTTCAGAACTTTCCACAATGCCTGCCTGTTCCATTGGCGGTTGCCCTTCGAAGACCCATAATAAATCTGAAGGTACTATAATGCATGTTTTCCCTAAGACAATAGATCAGATAAGAGAATGGGTCCGATATTGCGGATATCCACCGTCTGAGCTTGAAAGTAGAGTCCTAGAAGTCTTTGCGGACAAGAGGGGTGATCGATACCGCATCTGCAGCAGGCACTTTAGCTCAGACATGTACTCCACATCATTGCTAATAAAGAAGAAAACACCGCGAGCGACGCGAAAATTGCTCTCAACCGCTATTCCCACTCTATTCGTCCACATCCCTCCACTGGTGAGTCAAGTTTACGGATTTAGCTCTCGGCCTTGCGGTAGTGTGTAGCATTAGCTAACAATAATTTCCCCATTTATGTATCCACTCAATATGAAGGCGGAAGATTCTCCATCTGTGTCGTTATTGCAGTCATCAGCCACTTCAAGCGCCTATCGGGTAATCTTACTTAGCTATTCTGCCACTGACTTGTTTTAGGCATGTAAATCAATAGTTTTAATTTATCGTGTAATTATTTTACCTAATGGTACACCCTAGTACTCGTCCTCTAGTCTTTGTTTTCAGTTATAATTATTGTTATCCAAAATAATGCAAGTACTGTCTTTCAGGGAGATGCTGAGGAGTCCAACGCATTGACGACAACCGTTGATGTCACTCAGATGCTCGAGGTACGTTTCCGGACAGTTCCATCGATGGAGATCATCAGATCTTGCATTCTTGTAGCGTGATTGTTACACACAATGTTTCTTTCGTTTTTAGCCATTGATATGTCCTTCTGTCGTCGCCCTCCTATGTGTCTTCTTTTTTCAATATTGTGTTAATTACTAATGAAAGTCCTATGTTTCAGGGAGTCGATGGAGCATTAGTCCAAGAAGAAGGGGGAGCATGCAGTTTCGGGTCGGCGCAACAGCTTGCAGAAGTGTGCACCGCAGTTACAGCGTCCCTTGATGTTCTTATGCATTTCGAGGTATGGATACTGACAGTTCGATCAAGCGAGATCATATGACGTGATTACATCCGCTATACTTCCTTCTTTATTAACGCAAGTACTATGTTTCAGGGAGATGACGGAGCTTCTTCTACAAGAACATCACCCCTAGTAGTTGATGCAGATCTCTGGGTGGTGACACTTTCAACGATCGAGCAAATCGAATCATATTTAGATATCCATTATTTATTTTAGACAACTGATCATTTGTGCAGGTCTATTTAGATGAGCCGTTGACGCCTGCACAAAGTTTATGTTCTTTTTAACAAAATAGAAAACCATACTAATGCAATTACTGTGTTTCAGGGAGTTGCTGAAGCGTCAACTTCAATAATATCATCAATGGAAGTCTATGCGGAGCCCGAGGTATGGATCTTTACAGTTCCATCTAACTAGATCAACAATGCGGGAATAATTGTCGTTTGAATGTTCTACACAATGCGTTCATTCGTGTTTTGCTATTGAGATGTACGTGGGCATTGGTCCCCAAGTACATTTTGTGTTTTCAATATTATTATACATACTAATGAAAGTTCTATGTTTCAGGGAGTCGATGGAGCGTCAGTGCGTGATGGATGTGCTTATCATGAAAATATAGTCGTTGCAGCGCAAGAGGAAGTGGAGACATGCACACACGAGTCGGAGCAACAGCGTCCAGATGTTGAAGTTCGAGGCAAGAAAGTTTCAAAGAAAAGAAAGCAAAAGAAGGTTAGTGTCCTGGTCACTATATTATGTTGTTTTTCACTGTTAATAGTTCAATACTGTAAGTTGTGTTTAAACTGAACATCCCTTTTCCAATCTGTCCTCTAGTTGCGAGTGAGTGTACGAACTAGATCTACACAGACAGTGAAGCGAACGAGAGATGTTGCTTGTCAAACCTTTTGGCAGGGACTTGAGACTGGAGATGCATCGTGCCAATGGGAAGAATATGAAGTGATTGACAACGGAGCTATACCACCACCAGCCATTGATAGTGAATGTCCTCCTGGTAGTTCGGATGCAGTCGGAGATCAATTCACAGAATCCACACCCGCAAAAACTAAGACCGCGAGAAAGTTGAAGAAATTGTTTTATTCTCCCATCGCCGGAGAAGGAACAGATGTTGCAATGGAAGAGAATGAAATGGACGACAATGAAACACCATCAATATCACTGAACATAGCGGAAGACGATATCAGAGATTGTACCTTTAATGTGAGTGACATGTCCTCAACGTTACAGGCCGAACCAGCTGGGATGCAGAGTGACAGTATAAGGAAAGAGGCCAAATTCATTGTATTCGATAGTTGTTTGATTGATATTATTATTAAGATGAAATGTGGGCATTCGGTTGGTGGGGAAGTATGTGGGGAGCCATTGATTAATGTGACTCGTGCAATTCGAGGCACTAACCTTAAAATACATGCCACCTGTACACAATATCATCCGTTCTCATGGTCTGCACAACCCATGCTGGGGCAACTGCCAGCAGGCAATCTACTTTGTGCAGCGGCCGCACTTTTTAGTGGTTCAAGTTTTAAAAAGTTAGAGTATTTCTTTCAGTTTGTGGGAATCCATTTCATTGCGAAAACTCAGTTCTACAAATACCAAACCGATTATCTATTTCCAGCCATTAGCGAAGCTTGGAGAATGGAAAAAATGTCTATTGAAAGTACATTCGCGGGCAAACGGTTCAGGCTAGCCGGTGATGGACAGTGCGACAGCCCAGGATTTTCAGCCAAGTACTGCACCTACCACTTTCAGTAAGAAAGTTGTGAGTTCGGTGGTCGTGCAGGTGTCACAAAGTACATCCTCAGTGGCCATGGAGAAAGTTGGCTTTGTAGCATCATTGCAAGAACTACAATCGCGGGGAATGGTGATCGACCTGATAGCCACGGACAGACACGTTTCAATTGCCAAGACAATGAGAGAAGACTACAAAAATATAAATCACCAATTTGACGTATGGCATCTTGCAAAAACAATCAATAAAAAAATGTCGGCTGCAGGTAAAAAAAAAGATATGCAAGGTATTTCACAGTGGTCCAAGTCAATCAGCAACCATCTTTGGTGGAGCTCAAAAACATGTGAAGGGTCGTTGGAAATTCTACTGGAAAAATGGCGGTCAGTAATGCTACACTGTAGCAACGTTCACCGCTGGACCACAAACCAACATTTCCACAATTGTGAACATGGCCATTTATCCACAGAGGAGGCACGGAAGAAGAAGTGGTTGATTCCTTCATCACCCACTCACAAAGCCATTGAAAAGATTGTATTTGATAAAACTATAACAAGAGATTTGAGGGGACTCACGGAATTCTGCCACACAGGAGATTTGGAGGTGTTCCACAATATGTGCCTAAAGTACAGGCCAAAACGATTGCATTTTGGCATGGAGGGCATGATAAATCGGACTCTTCTAGCGGTCTTGGCACATAACCATAATGTTGACCGTCAACAAAGTAGGACGACCGGAACTTTAGGGACGCTTCGCTACAATAAGGCCTTCACTAAAAGAAGTAAACAATGGGTGATCAAACCAGTGTTTGAGGATATGCAATATGAGTTTATTGAGAGACTTATTGTTGATGTCCAAGATAGGCACATACATGGAGTTGTGAACGAACCTGTGCAGGGGACAACTGCATTGCCACCCAACATTGCCTCTGTTCCATGTCCACCTAAAGCAGGGCTCATTGAGAAATACACATCACGGTTTAAATGATTGTAATTTGATTGTCTGTTCTCTCAAGTCTCCTCATGTTGCAGGCCCATTGAATATGTGTATCTATGTAATGTGTAAATAAAAGTGATTGCTCAGTGTACATGCAATGTGTCTCTCCACCCTTGCCCCTCCCTTCACCGTGCAGTAGTGCGAACCACCCGGGTGTCACCTGTGACTTTGCTCTCGAGTCTCCTCATGTCGCAGGCCCATTGAATATGTGTATCTATGTAATGTGTAAATAAAAGTTATTGCTCAGTGTACATGCAATGTGTCTCTCCACCCTTGCCCCTCCCTTCACCGTGCAGTAGTGCGAACCACCCGGGTGTCACCTGTGACTTTGCTCTCGAGTCTCCTCATGTTGCAGGCCCATTGAATATGTGTAGCTATGTATTGTGTAAATAAAAGTGATTGCTCAGTGTACATGCAATGTGTCTATCCAACCTTGTTCATTTGCGCATTAAATTAAACCAAACAGTAATATAAATCATTTTTCAAAAAATATAGAATGTCTCCGTATTTATGGTTCTCTGGGGCTGCAAAGCACGCAGACAAAATGCAAAGATGGAGTGTAAATTTCAAGTCCTGTGAGATGGCCTTACACTGAATGTAGCTAACTAGGAATGTGTGCTCGTTCAAAGTGAAGGTCAGCTGCTTTGATTTTTTGCTCGGGTGCCGGAATGGCCCACAACTCAGTATAAGGTTCTATTGTTATTTGACCTTGACAGGCCGGGACCATCCCGAAAGACTTCTTTTTGGGGGTGTGGTGCAATAACGTAAGAAACGATAATGAATAAAATTTCAGAAACGATAGCCATTTAATGTTCGTTCATTAGAAGAAATAACGTCGGCATAGAAGGAGTGGTATTTCGGGGCTGCCCTATGCACAGACACAATGGAAAATGCAAATATAATGTAAGTAACTCTTTAGATGAGTTTATACCGCAATTTAATTACTATACAGTAGCTTTAAAGACGGGTTAAGTTGTACTTGTTCGTTCTATGTGGCATATTGTTTTGTACCGCGCACTATCTTGAGGAGAACCATCTCCTTTTACGGAAGCACCTCAAAACCTTCCTCTTTGCTTCTGCTTTCTCTCTCCCTCTCCCCTGCTACAACTGGTCCACTGTCTGCGACCACGGTCCTGGGCCCTTCCACTCTCCACCTGCACTGCCTCCCTGTCAACCCCTGCACTGGGGGACTGTCTCAGTATCCTACAGCCCCCCCTTCCCAGCACTTGTTCTGCACTTACCTTGCACTCGCCACCAGCTGGCCCTACGTATTTATTATTTTATGCTACTTACCTTGTACTCCACTTCCCCCCTCCCCTTCCCCTTGCACTTTTACCTTCCCCCTACCCCTGCACTTGCGCGATCTGAATGACACCTGGCCTAGTAGGATGGTTGTCTGTCTTCTCCTTGTCCCCCCCCCCTCCCTGCCTCGCCACGCCTTGAAACACTTGTGTATAGGCGCGTTGCAAATGCCATATTATATCATATCAGTGACGAAGTGGTCCACTGGCGCTCAGGCGGCTCTGAAAAAGGCGGAGGAGAGGGGGTGGGTTACTGGAAATGACGTATAATACCCAGTTGCACTGTCCTAGCTATGAAATAATTTCCCGACCTAATATATAAAATGAATAATTTTAATAAAGATCTGATGGTGAGACTAATTTAATTTTTTATGTTTTTAAAACAGGTACATCCTTCATTATTGTCTGTGTCACGAGTACCAGACACCGGCGGATGGCTTTTACAACCGCCAGTTGCTTCTCCGCGTGAACAACGTTACCACCCTGACCATTTTATGGGACGATCGCCAAGTACAAGTATGCCCTTACGCGGTACTAATGGCTAGATGCAACATACATACCGTTGTGGTGGCCTAGTGCCTCGTTGTTGGAACAGCCATGCGATTATCAGTGCGACCGAAGAGCTCATTTTATCGTAAACCAACACCCTGTGTACTGCACACGAACATCGCTTGCCTCAAGACGAACTATTTT
Organism: Ambystoma mexicanum; assembly: GCF_040938575.1. Classification (NCBI taxonomy): domain Eukaryota; kingdom Metazoa; phylum Chordata; class Amphibia; order Caudata; family Ambystomatidae; genus Ambystoma; species Ambystoma mexicanum. The sequence continues at coordinate 1,384,409,632 of NC_090921.1, read as the reverse complement.
GGATCGAGAGCAAATAAAAATGCAAATCGCTGAATATTCTCTAAACATTTGATGTCAAATAAATGTACTTTACCAAATTTACAATCTTGCGGTTTGATTTAAAAGTACAGTTTCATATTCCGAATTGTGGCGCGCTGTGTTGTGAGCTGATCTGTGTTGGTTTCCGGGTTCTGTGTGGAGTCGCGTAGAAGACGCCTGGGCGCGTTTGCCTACGCAGCACAGTCACGTCACGGATAGAGGCGGGGAATATGAATGTTTTGATAAAGTCTGTTTCAGGGGCGGGGGATATGATTTAGTGCCGCAAACGCAGGTGAGCCAGGTCGATGGGGGGAAATGATAGGATTATCACAAAATGGCGGCTGATTTCGAGTGCGTTAATGGACGAAAAGTCGGGTAAGGTCCATAGGAAAGTTTTCTACGATCTACCGATTTATGCTTAAAAACACATGGCCGAACCGTAGGGACAATAAAAAAAAAGTCCCGGAACTATCCTTTAATTCTCAGGATCTGTTTTCAATGTCATCATTCTGGGCCTTTACTACGACAGATTCCTTAATCAGTGAGGACACTGTGGTTTAAAGGCACTGTACTGCCTCTGTAATGTTGCAAATTCTATTTTTCTTCCTGTCATCTATCCATACAACCTTTCAGTCTTGACATAGAGATAGTCTAGCTTCTGGTCTAGAGTTTTCAAGATGTTTTGTAATGTTTCCATCATAGCCACCAAGAGATCATCAGCTGTGCCTTCTGCAGGGCCAACCCTGCCACTATCCACCCAAACTGAGGGACCCTGCTCATAATGGCATCTAGTTTGGATTGGCACTTGGATAAACCAGGCATACTCTACATACTGAGATCTTAAGCATGGAGTTAGGGGTCATGCTTAACAAATCTTGCATCCGTACAGTTCCTCAGGGCAGTCTGTTATGCATATATGGGCACATATACGAGGAGCTAGGCTCTTGAATAGTAGGCAGTTTTGAATTGCCCTGATCCCGACAGGTCCAGGTGGCTGAGGGGCAACCCAAGGTGGAGCATATGTTTCAGGGGAGCAGACTGCTGAGCATGGTCTCCCAGCCTTCAGGACAACCCCTGCCCAGTCGTGTCACCTCATTGTCATCTCAATGACTAAGGAGTGTAACAGAGACAGACAATGCCCATGATATGATATCATACATATGATATGGTATTTATAACGTGCCTATACACAAGTGTTTCAATGCGCGACGAGGCAAGGGAGGGGAAACAAAGGGAGGACAAGACAACGATCTTACTAGGCCTAGTGACATTGTGATCGCGCAAGTGCAGGGGAGAGGGAAGGGGAAAAGTGCCAGGGGAAGGGGAGGAGGAGCAAGTGCAAGACAGGATCAAACATCAAAGAACAAGTAGTGCGGCCAGCAGGTGGCAGTGCAAGGTGAGGAGGAGACAACAAGTGCCTGATAAGTGCAAGTAGGGGGGGACTGTAGGGATGTGGATACAGACCCAAGTGCAGGGTTGCCCAGAGGCAGTGCAGGGGTACAACTGGGAGGGCAGGGGCCTTGTCCCGTGAAAGTCCATGTGTGCAGCTGCAACCACAAGGCGACAAGGATGGACAACCTTCAGTCAGGATAAAGCCTGCAGTCCCTGAAAAGCAAATGCTTTCACTTACCACACCAGCAGTCAGCTTCTCAGCACCTCATTGCATCATATAAGCGGGTGCTGCTCATAGCCTCATGTACCAGAGTACAGTCCCAGCACCAGCGTGGGTCACCTGCTTTGCACCCCGGCGTGGGTGCTACAGATGAAACCTTGCTAGTAATCAACAAAAGGTGGACACCATCAGGCATCTGCCGGCTCCGCAGTCCCACTGCTTCCTCCCATAAATCCCCTGGGAAATGACCAAGGAACCCTCACTGACACACCATGGACGGGGCCCACCAAGCTGTTCACATTTACTGTAGGTCCTCCCCTCCCATTACATGCATTATTTGATCACCAGCTTTGCCAACACGTGTGTGCCAACCTTCTCAGTCTCCCTTCAAGGCACTCCCAGAGTGTAAGACACAGCTGATCAGGGAGTAACACACCTCACGCCCTACCTGGTTACAGAGCTGCATCGTCCAGCCCCACTGGCAGTGCTGGTGCTTTGGTGGCATCGTGGCTTGGAATTAGAGCAGGAGTTTCAGAGCCGAAGATAGCAGTGCCTCCTCCTCACTGAGAATACCTCTTTCTGTGGTGTTGCTGCCTCCAGGCATCACTGGATCCAGCGGCATAAGCAGGGGTGGGAACCAAAAGAGGCCCTGGAAATAATGTTCAAAGCGGTCCCATATTACACATGTTGGGCTAGCTCAACCCTTTTCCTATGAGAGAATGTGAAAATAAAATACAAAAGAGGCCCAAGCAATATCCCCCAACTCTCTACCGGACTGAAAGAGTCAATAGAACACTGTCTGCAAAGGCATTTGGATGGAGGAAACAGGTGAGATTACTCTGATAGTGAGGAGAGCTGGATCAACCAGTGGTTATCTGGTTGGCTGACCTCTAGTGCTACTCAAGCAGCATTCTTTTGAGAGGCTTTAGTATTCAAGTCTCTAAAATGAATCCGCCTTCTTGCCATCGCTACGGCTCCTGTTGGCAAGGCAGCTGATCTCATACCATTGAAATTCAGATCTGAAATTAACTCAACCTGACAGTGCATATTCTCCAGCGAAGCTGGACAGAGCGTTGCTTCATCTATTTGGTGTCCAGATCCTGCAAGTCGAATAATGAGACATGGCCAGTGTATCTAGTATAGAGCATAGGTAATGGCTATGGAGAGTGAGATAGAGGAGAGAGAGAGAGAGAGACTGCATATATTTTCTTTTGAACTGATTCAACCTTTTTGTCCGCTGCATTTCTCATAGATGAACCCTCCACAGACATAGAGGCCTCCTGGAAAGCTGGATAGGAGTGGCACGATCAGCAGCACAATCGGCTAACCTAACATCCTGGCCCACCTGGCGTAAATGTTGCCATACATTTCTGCAGTGAGGTCTTGTCTGGATCTTTCTATTAGAGGAGAATGTTACAAAGGGTATAAGAGGAAACCTCAGTCAGGTGCACAGATGAAATTGTCTGATGGATGGTTCTGTAGAAGGACCTGGCTCCTCAGGAGCAACAAATCGCACCTTAATATCCACGTTTGAGAGAACCCTGGCCAGGGCCTCCATACCCAAACACTTTACTTTGGCTCCGCCTCCACTTCATCATGGCTACAGCTAGAGGAGTCGGATCTACGAGATGACATTGCATACATTACTGCGAATACGATTTCGCTGAATTATATTTTTTCGCAGTTCATTGCAAATGAATGGGGGGGTTCCCCGCAGCCCCTCCCTCACATCCTTTCCACCTTATTGATATCCAAACCCACCGCCCCCCTCTATAACGCAATAAAATGTGCAGAAAAAGATCTGTTGAAATCTACCTCGCCGTAATGGGCTGCAATGTATTCGGTACGATACCGAGGAGTCAGGCTCGGGGGAGGAGTAGATGGAAGTTGAGGATGATGACGGAAAATGGCTTATGCCTCTTGATGCCTTCATTTCTTTGCTGCCCCAGACCTCCTTCATGACTCCCTTAAAATCTTTCTGATTTTGCCTTCTGAAAGAGGCGGGGTACTGTGGTTGGAACTGGAATGGTATCTTGTTCTTGTGGGATGAGGTCTAGACGAGGCAGAATCATGGGGGAGCATGACAAAGTAACCAGTAATTCCATGCCGAACGGACACATGAGTGCTGCAACACGCATCCCAATCACTTCTAGTGACTTCCTGGCGGCATCACTACATATTATCCCTACCAAAAATATCGCTGTATATATGGTCGTCTGGAACGGCCGTAGGTGATATTTTTGGGGGGATCATTTTGGGGGTTTTTGGGAGTGGGGGTTACAGGGGTGTCTCCCGCTCCTTTACAAATAATGCAGGGGTTGCGGGTGTGTTCCGCGCAGGTTCCATGCCTTCATATGCCGCAATAATATGGCGATATTTTTGTATAGCGATATTTTTGCGGAGATATTAACACATGGAACCTTCCTGACACCTTGTATCTGTGGTGCAGAGCCAGCATTTGAACACTCAATACTGCAAGCGGGAAAGGTCAGCATTCTTTCCAACTTGTCATGTATTACACTCTTTGTCCATAACAGCAAGGAAAGAAGCAAGGGGGTTGCTGCCTCAACTTGGGACTTTAACGCAATGGTGGGTTTCCAAGGTCCTGGGAAGCAACCTTTCCTGCCCAGCAAGAAGCTGGGTGGGAGTTGATCGTCATAGAGAGACACGCGGCCACCTATCAGGCTCTTCTGAGATCCTGTCAAGGTGACAGGACCGAAAACAAACAGGAGGATTCTGGGAAGAAGAGGCAGTATAATACCAAACACATAAAAAGAGGTTAGGGAGTTTCTGTCTGGAGAGTTGGGCCATCTCTTAAGCAAGAGAATGAGGGGTTAATGCTCAGCACAACCCACCTCTAGTAGAACCCTCTTTATTGAAATATGGCTGGCGAGACTAGTCCATTATGCCGGACCACCAAATAGCAAAATCCAATTTGGTTTTCAGGATATGCACCAGGAATATTTATTTAATGGTCACCACTGCTGAAGACGCTTACCTTAGTGCCGGGACGGAGGGACCCCCTGGTAGCGTAACCGATGCAAGCCCAATCTTACAGCCAGATCGGCTGCCACCAGGACAGGCTCTGCCAGGCTCCTCACTCCTCTCTCAACAGTGGGGCGGAGCAGGGCCGGGGCCTGACTAGTTCCGGTGGGCCAGAGGGGGACATTGCTGTTGTGTTTCTCTGCCATGAGGAGACATCTGGGAACCGGAAGAGCAGTGGCACACACTTGCTATGCTGCAAGGAGGTGAGCAGCAGTATGGCTGCAGCTGCACTAGCCCAGTGTCCGCGCTGCTTATTCTGCTGCAGGGATCTGTGGGCAGGCCGGGGCAGCTGGGGAGGTGGAAGGGGGTGGCATGTGAGGGCCTGGTGTCCCACAGGCCAAAAGGAACAAGGGGCACCTGCAGGAAGCCTGATAAGTCTCCTCCATACTGTGTCCCCCAGTGTCCTCCTGCTGCATGGTATATCATGGCCGCGGTCTGGGCTAGTAGGCCACACATGTTGCAGCCTTCCAGCTATGGACTGGCTGGAAAGCGGAGGGACAAGGCCCCCAGTGCAGATGTCCTGAGCATCTTCAGGGGGATGTGAGAAAGGTTTGAGGACTCGGAAGATGGGAGGAGACAGTAACCTCTGAAAAAGGTGTCAGGCACCCACAGCTGCGGCGCATGGCTGGGGCAGAGGGAAAGAGGTTCAGCAGACTTTTGAACAAAATGCCTTTCTATGTCTTTGGTCTTCAATCTCTGTCTTTTCAATGTTTTATTCCTTTTGTTTTGCCTTTAATGGGGGAGAATCCATATATCCTTCTTTAATAAATTACGGGCTCCCCTATCTTTTCCTACTTGGTTGATTCTTTAATTGGTGGTTATAGTCCTTCTTTGAATTACTCCTAAATGAAAAGGCAATAATGAAAATACTTACATCTGAGTTTAAAGACATTTTTTAAAAAATTACCAACTGCCCGCAGTGGATGGAAAAACTGGACATGGTCCCCAGTGATGGAAAGCCACAGTTTGGCCCTTTCTTCTTGGAAGTCGGGATCTCTAAGAAGGAGGGGAGGGGTAGTACCAATTCAGTACAGGGTAGAGCTCTCAGAGGACAGGTCGATTAACCCTTGGATAAGAGCAGGCCACTCCTATGAGAGGAAGCAAGGGAACGTGTGGACTGGTAAAAGGTCGTTTTATGCCCTGTGAAAAGACAGCTTTTAAGGAATTGTACCTGTTGTTTTTTGTGCCATCCAAGCAGTACTCGAGCTCGGTGGTGGCACTCTCAGTCTAAAGGGTTATCCATGCTCGTCCACATTATTTTAACCCTTTCCTCCTTTCCTTATTTCCGATTCATTTTCACCAGCCGTTTACCTGAAACCAAGATGTCGTCTGAAACACCATCCGTATGCTTGGCTCCAAGATTCCTCCTTCTTTCTTATGAATGTTTGGTCTTAAGGCATACACGGTTCGTTCTGTGATTATTTTCATTCACAGTTGTAAAGTTGCTTTATAAAAGCAGGAAGTCAACTTCCTTATGGACTGGCAGAATATTCCAGAACCCCACATGAGACCACCAGATATGTGAGTATACTGCCGTATAGGCTTTACACCACCACAGAAGTCATTATTTCACACACGCATGCTACTTTTTTAACGCTGTGTTTCAATATCAATTCATTGGACACATTACACAGTAGTCAGTATTGGTGAGTCAAAAGAAAGGTTTACATGGTGCATGGATTTACTGTGAAGTACCCACGGATTGGAGGGCTTTGGAATGCTAATGGCCCCCACCTACTGAGCTGTTACTTCACAGAGAAAGGGGCTATTACCTCTCTCCATCTCACACTTGTCTCTGCCTGGGAAGAAAAGAATGAAAAATGGGCTACTTAAAAGAAACAGAGACTTTGGGCGAGTGACCTGGGGTATGTGGGGGGGGGGGTGTGGGGGAGGGAGCTGCAAGCATCTGCTTGGACTTTACATAACTTTCTATCAAAGCCATTGATAACAGCCGGTCTGGGCACACGCAAAAGACACCCCTTAGAGCAGACCTCAGACTTTTCTGCGTCTTCTTGGACAAGGAAAGTGTCACCTCTGTAACCCCGCCCTATTGATCTGTAGCAGGTGATGTCTTCGTGTTGGGGGAGGGTATTGTGAATTGTACGAAGCACGAAATCTAGTGGCACTGGTGCTCCTGTTCTCTGTGAGATGGGAGGGGCTTAATAATTTGCGGCTTCGGAGGCACCAGCAAGGCATACTTTGACGTTGTGCTAAATCACTCACTCATTCCTACCCAGGTGCAGTAAATAAACGTCTGTTCAGCAGGGGTCAAGTCCTAAAAATTAAAGTGGGGGGACTCATCAGCAAATGCAATGGTATGTGACATCGCCAGAAATGAGCATATCAAGGTGAAATATGCACATTCCATTAAATTGGCTTTATATAACCACCCAAATTGCACAGGAAGAATGGCATTTGCCTTTCATAAAATCAACACACACAAAACCAAGAGAGAATATTTTCTTAAAAGGTGTGCATGTATTAAACTCCAGGAACCAATACAAATGTTTTCCCTGGAACTTGCAGTACCGAATTGGGACATTTAGTTTTTAGTTATTTTTCTTCAGGGTATATATATAGTGCATTGGTGAAGTGTCCGGCCTGCAAACATGACGACTGCAGGTCGATCCCAGAGGTTGGCTTTATTTAATAAATTCAAAGAGGACATTCAATGTTTCTCATTTTAGCTGGGGGGGGACTGAGTCCACCGTCTGAAAAAAGTGGGTGAACTCTGTCCCCCCGCGTATACCCTCGACTTGAGCCCTGCTTTTCAGTCCTATTTCCTTTTCCACACGTTTTTATTAACATTGTATAATTATGTTGCGGTTTATACATGAGTGATTTGCAGGTGTGACACTCACCAGACAGCAATTGTGAGGGGAAGCCATTTGTCAGGGAATGAAAGCTATTTTGATTTTTAATGTTAAAATGTTAAATGATGTGGGTAATTCTATACCCTAAAGAGAGGTCTCCTAATCAGACCCTCTTTCATAAAGCTCTATCCCAAAGGCATAGTGCATCCATCTGCCTTTTCTGCACCAGTTTCCTGACATATGCAGAGCTAGTCCTGTAATGGCACAGGGCAGGTTCAAAGCACACATGTGTATTCCTAAACGTTGCTGCTGGCAGAGGTGACATTTTAACTGACTGCACCTCTGATTTAAATTCTATTAATGTTTTTCTTTAGTCATCCTGGTACCATGCAACTCTTTCAATATGAGCCATGCCTCATTGTGATATGGTAGCTACTAATGTCAGACAATTATACAGCCACCGCAATTTGATACCATACCAGTATCACCTATGTCAGGGCAAGGTGGATTGCTGTCTGGTCTGACTGGCTGCACAGCTGCCATGGGGAACAATGGGCCGAATGCTGTTTCTTTGATTCCACTGTATGAAGGGCAACACCACTCCACGGTGCATAGGAACTCCCACCAGAAGATCTCCTGGGAGTCTGTGCTTCAAAGGCAGCAATGATATAAATAAAACAGCGCCTCTCATACCAGAATGCTGACCACTGAAGTCTCTTTGAAGTCAGCAGGAATGGGAAGTGGGGAAGTTAGAGTAGTCAGAGATGCAAGGTAGACTTGGAGAAGTGTCCCACCATATTAGTTTTTATTAGGGCTCTCTTTCTTTTCCTGTCCCCTCCATTTCCTGCAGTCAAGGCAATCGGCTGTGATGTTATAAGGCAAAAGCCACTAGTTCCAACAACAGGGATTGGACTGCTTACAACAGGATTTCTTTTTTTTGTGTGATTTTGTTTTAAATAAACCTTATACAGTATCGACATATCAACAGTACAAGTACCATACGTAAGAAAAAAAAACAGAAAAGAAAACAAACATAATAATAGATCTGATCATCAAAAGACATGTCATCCATATATTGCAAATCCAAAATTCATAGTTAGCGACAAGAATAGATAGTGACTCATTAAAAATGCCATATTTGAACAAAGCAGAGTAATTAATTATCATTGTAAAATAGTTAAATAATTCTGTATACAAATTTAATAACAGCAATAGTTGATGTTTCATTTCTTGATAGCAGGTAAAACCAAAAGTGGTCATCAAGAAGCTAGTCTTTAGCGTGGGCAAAGCCTGAAAACAGTTTCTCGGAGATGGTCATGTAATGAAAAGAAGATAAAGCGTTTTGATTTCAACTCCCTTCTTGAAAAAAGAACATATACCTACTGATGTGGCAGACTTATCGTGGATGTTACAAATTTCCCCAGATGTTAATAAATTCAGTCAGAATCACAAGAATTGAGAGCACCAATATGCATTAGGAAATTGCTCCAAATATCTTGGAATACTACCCAAACTCTTTTCACCTACAGTACAATTCTTATAAAGCTTATATTTTCTCGCAGGACATATAGGGCCTCATTACACAGTAGGCGGTAAGGGAAAAACGATGCCGGTAAAGGATTACCGGCATCGCTAACCGCTCCTGCCAATTACGACCCGCCTACCCGCTATTAGCGGCACCGCTAACAACGGTGCCTCTAATAGCGGCGCGGGCGCACGACCCCTCATGGCGGCAATAGCGGCATGGCGGAAATAGGAGTCCATCACAAGCCATGCGGACATGCAAATAGCGGCATGGAGCAGGCCCAAAAAGCCCATACGGGCATGGCGGAAATAACGGCATCGCGAACCACCCATAAAGGGCCATGTGCAGTGTTCCTAACTGCCACAGGTGCACACAATCAGCACAGGTGGAGGAAATGGAGACTGGGCCAGCACAAAAGGAGCACACCACACCCCTTCCACACCCATTCACACACCAAAATGATTCCAATACTAGTAGCATTACATGGGCTGGAGGACATGATTGCATTGCAACAGCAACAGCAACATGCAGCACAGAGGAGACACAGGAGGAGGATGAGGGCGAGACAGGCCCAGCAAGCCCCACCAGTGCAGCTAGTTGTACCACAGAGGCAGCCACCAATCCCCAGGATCAGAGCCAGTCCATTCAACCTAACCCCTGAGCAGATACACACCCTGTACCGTCTGGACCGGGATACCATCACCACCATCATGGACATGATACACAACGACATTGTCAGCCTCATAGACATCCGTACTGCCATCCCCCCTCTACTGAAGGTGGTTCCACTTCTTGGCCACAGGTACCTACCAGCATACGGTAGGGCAGATGCATGGCATATCACAACCAGTATTCTCACGCACGCTGAATCAAGTGCTCGATGCCCTCCTGAGGCACACAAGTGAACACATATCCCTGCCACGGACTGGCCAGGAGATCTCCAACACCAAATTTGGCTTCCATTCACTGGGAGGCACCCCAAGTTGCATCGGGTCCATCGACTGTACCCATGTGGAATTGGTGGTCCCTTTATTCCAATGAGGTAGTCTACCGAAACAGAAAGCAATACCACTCCATCAACGTCCAAATGGTATGTGACTCTAACAAGATCATCACACATTGTTGTGCCCGATATCCTGGATCCACCCATGATTCAATGGTCCTGCGGAACTCAACGATACCACGCTACATGGAGCGATATGCTGGACAACGTTTGTGGCTACTTGGTGAGTAGCATGGCAAGCACATGGCAGTGTGATGTGGGGAGTAGATTTGGGGGGGAGAGATGCATACTCCAACTGGGTGTGATTGGGGGGGAGAGATGCATACTCCAACTTGGTGTGATTGGGAGGGGGGAGATGCATACTCCAACTGGGTGTGATTGGGGGGGGAGAGGTGGATACTCCAACTGGGTGTGATTGGGGGGGGATGCATACTCCAACTGGGTGTGATTGGGGGGAGAGATGCATACTCCAACTGGGTGTGATTGGGGGCAAAGATGCATACTCCAACTGGGTGTGATTGGGGGGGGGATGCATACTCCAACTGTTTGGCATTAGTTGCCAGGATAAACAATGCCCATACAGAAGTACACCACTCTCCCCCAAGGCAGCCCAGACTGGACCTAACACATGAAAACCACATGCAAGAAGTAAGCTGCACAACAATGAAATGGAGCCATTACCCCAACCATGCCATATCCATCCACATGCACATTACACTTCATCAGACCGTATCTTCTACAACACAATGCAGCAACATGCAGCCAATATGGACAATGGAAATGTACGCTGAACAGCCTCACAACGGAAATGCGACCTTGAGTGCATACAAAGGGATCACCTGTAGCCATTATACGGATTCACACCCGTACACCACAACAGAAGTGCCGCATGCCAGCATGGGGACATCAAGTTTGGAATGGCAGTTCACTAGCAGTGTGGTTCAAACGGTGCCAGGACCAAAGGACACGAATGACTGGACTTCACCTAGTACATGGCAATAACTGCCGTAGGCATGCACAGTGCATGTCCACTTGCAAGGACTACATCACCTTCCCACATTGCAGTTACTTTGATTACCTCCATTGCATGTAGGGATTTGTGGATGTCATTCACAATGCTAAGTTTACTTGTGTGATATGTACTGGTTCCACTTGATGTAATCACTTGCACATACCCATTGTTGCACCCATGCAGGTGATGCTGGCTATCCCTTGAAGAAGTGGCTACTTACCCCTGTATGGAACCCACAGAACAGGCACGAAGAGGAATACAATTGTGTACATACCCGTACCCGTGTGGTAATTGAGCAGACATTTGGGCTTTTGAAAACACGGTTTCGGTGCCTCAGCAGGTCGGATGGGGCACTCCTGTACGGGCATGAGAAGGTGGCCAAGATCACCATGGCATGTGTCATGCTGCACAATGCCCCCTGACATTGAAATGCAACCACCTGGTGAGGATGATGATGAGGATGAGGAGGGAGAAGATGGGGCTGCACGTCATGCAGGTGGCGATGCACAGGAGGGACGTGCTGTGCGCCAGCATCTGATAGACCAATATTTCTAATACACATGGATGAAGAGGGTGCAATGGATGTGGGTATTGGGGCACTGGGTTTTGTGGTGAAATGTACACTGTGCTCTGTCCACCAATAAAGCACACATACACAAAGAAAATTGTCCACTCATGTGATTCGTCATGTCACCAGTATGTATTAAGTATTGTAAGTAAATGAAGTGCATGGACCCGACAACACACCCTTTACCCCCTCCCCCCACAACTCTCCCAAACACCCTTTACCCCCTGCCCCACAACTCTCCCAAACACCCGTTTCCCCCTCCCAAACACCCGTTTCCCCCTCCCCCCACAACTCTCCCAAACACCCTTTACCCCCTCCCCCCACAACTCTCCCAAACACCCTTTACCCCCTGCCCCCACAACTCTCCCAAACACCCTTTACCCCCTCCCTCCACAACTCTCCCAAACATGGCTTGCACATCAGTGCAGCATTGCAGTACACGTGCCACCAACATCAGGCTGGCCCTACTTCCCACCTCCTCTGCCACCATTGGGGGGTTGCGAGTGTGTGCACCGCATAGCCCGCATGGACCTGCACAGGGGGCTGGTCTGCCTTGAGCTGGCATAGGAGGAGGTGCTTGGTTGGTCCGGTGCCGGTGAGGGGTTCTGCCTATCCATAGCGTCTGCGATGCGTGTGAGGACCTGCCTCACAGCTGATATTTCCTCACAAATGCGGTTTGTGCTGGCTTCTATGGCTTGTTTGATGCCCTTGGCATGTTCCCTGCACTCCTCCCTCGCCAGGGCAGCCTCACCCACATGCTGGCCGACCAGCGCAGTGATGTCTTCCTGGCGCTGTCGGATGATGGCCATGTCATGGCATCTGTGTCTGCGTTGTACGGTATTTGCCGCACCTTGTGGCATGTGTCCACCATCAGGTGATGTCACCGTGTGACTCCAGCACCCTGCCACAAATTCATCCCCAGACTGCTCATGGCTGCTGGCATGTGATGTGGGGCGTGCGCTCTGTTGGGCTGACTGCTGCGGGCTGGGTGTGTGGTGTTCAATAGACAAAATACACGTTTCCTCCACATCGGACATGGGTGCCGTGGCAGCTGCCTCGCCGATGGAGCTATTTGCGGCGGACAATGTCCCTTCCGCAGGTGGATCCTGCGTGGTGTGAATTTCAGGAGTGGGTGCTGCAATTTCGTCTGGCGGACTTTCACGTCTTGGTGACGTGGGTGGCTGTGTGGGTTTGGCCCTCTGCGGGAGTGCAGTCTTTCCAGTGCCCCTCGATGTGCTGGCCATGGTGCCTGCTTCCATTCCCCTGCCCTGTTTCTTTGGAGGTGGGGCCTGTGTCGCAGTGTCCTGCTCCTCACTGTCAGATTGTGAGCCTGTGGGGGACAAAGAGAGGGATAGCATCAGTGATGGGTCAACGTGCATCATGCAGATGTTGTTGTTGCTGCTGTTCTATGCATTTGGACTTCATGTTTGGCCCTACAGGTCGTTAGCCAGATGGGTGAGTCATACATGCATGAGTCTGGGTGACATGTGTCTGGGGTGCTGCATGCATGTGTTTGTGTGGGGATGTGCACAGCATATGGGCAGGGTTGTGTGCATGTATGTTTGATGGCCCCATCCATGAGCTGATTTCAGGGTCACATTTGTGGGATTACCTCATGTTTTGCAGTGCAGTGTTTTGTGTGGACACTGACCTCCATCTGACGATGACGGCACACCGCGCTCCACTTCACCTACTCCCTCAATGGATTCGACCCCAATGGTGCTGGCACAGGTCTCCTCCCACTCCTGCAGCTTTATTGGGGATCCTCCTCTGCCTCATTTGCCCATGACTAGGCTCCTGTTGGTGACCGCTAATGCCGAATTCAAGGACGGCGGAAGTGCAATCAGCGATTTCCTAGGTGCAGCTAAGGGACTTTTTGGGGCCTTTAACGGCATGGCGGTAAGGTCCTTACCGGCATGGCGCAAAGCTCGTGCCCGCGTACTCGTGATGCCACACAATTAGCGGGCTGATTCCTACAGGACACGTTATTAGCACCATGCCGGTAAGGGCCGTCACTTACCGCCTACCGTGTAATGAGGCCCATAGTGTCATAGCAGTCACTTTCAATAGGCGTACTTTTAACACCTAAAGGATTTGCCACTAACAGACAACTTGATGTACCTAAATTAAGTAGAACTTTTTCACAGATTTGCTTAAAATTGTGTAATGGGCCAGTCAAGTACTCATTCATCATTTTTTTTAAGATCATAAAATAGGGTGTGTACTAAAGAAGCTTGTATACATCTATAGAGCTGTGGCCTTTTCCATTCAAACCATCCATTTAATGAACGTTAGGCTAGTTCATACCTGATAACAGAAATTGGAACAGCATCTGGTAGCGTGAGTGTCTTTCACCACAGATAGCCTCCAATAGAGGGTACAATGTAAGTTTCGACCATGCCTGAGACATCTAGTCTATACATTAATGCAGGAACAACTTTGAATTCATTAAGTTTAATTAACGGAATCTGTGAGACTCTGCAGTATTTACGATTTATAAACTTCATTTGAGGAATGCATTGAGTTAATTCCTCTTTAAGTTGGTCAAGAGAAATGTTTTATTTGGAATGGCACAGAAATTAAAACCAAGATAATTCAAATAATGTATAACTAGAGATAGTCATCCATTTTCCACACATAAACCAGCTCTTTCCTGATAGTAGCTGAAAATCTTATGATTTTTGCCTAACTGATTTAATCATCAGATCATTTCCTTGCATGAATTGATGCAAAGTGTTAATTAAACATTCTAATCGGCAGATCTTAAATGAATGCAGATGAAGGGAAATAAGGGAAGCTTGTACCAGGGAGTCACCCACATCAGAGATATGAAGTTTAAACAGTCAGGGAGCCCAAACAAATCCCCACTGCAAGCCTCTTTATGTAGGAAATTCCATCATCAAAACTCATTGCTGCTGCTGTCTAACCTGAATTTTGGCGTCAGAATGCAGATGAATCAAAAATGTGTATTTTATTTGTTTTTTGGTTTAAGTAAATAAGACTCTATTAATATAAAAGCCGAAAAATGAACTAAAAATCTGTGTGTTAATATCTGTGCATTACAAACCCAGCAATGATTTGTTCTCGCAATTGGTATGTGCCCTTAAGGAACCTAGGACGTTGGTTGTGTCTAGTTTGCTGAAATGGGATGTTAGGGAAGCCTCCCACAATCTAGGTTTCCGTGCGACAGCCATACCTTTAATGCCTAGTAACGAGCGCATTGATGGGGGTGTTTCCTGTTAGTTTTCCAAAATAAAACCATTCAATGAGGTACCAACTCCCTTTCTCAAGCTGTTTTGAAATCTAGCAAATCGGTTTGTTGATAAAAGGCAACGGTCAAGTTCAGATAGACTCACAGAGGACAATATCTTGCTGTCGGCATCAAGTAGGGGTATAGAGCGATAGTTAAGGGGATTTCCCCTTTTTATAGATAGGAATGATGGTAGAGAGTTTCCATGTGTCCGGAGTCCTTTTTGTAGAGATAATAGTTTTAAATAGAGTATACAATATCAGTGGCCTTATGTCTACCCGTTTTTAAGGACATAGTTACTTAGCACATTAGGCTGCTGTTGGATAAAGGCCTAACTGCTGGCTGCACTGGGACTGGCCCCTGTTCACTGGAGGTGAAGGATCTCCTAAAGTGGGAGTGCAGAACAGAATGGCTCATCTTGTCCCTGGACTGGGTCCCAGGGACAAGATGAGTCCCAGCAACCAGAGAACCAAGGAAGCAACTTCTGGCCCTCTGTGCATCTCTGAACTAACTGGACACCCATTTGGCCACCTTCAATATGCAAAGTGCTGTGAGGGAACCCCTGGTGTTATCCTTGACCTCGACGCTTAAGCAACTCAGCATCTCAGAGTTTGCTCAACACTGACACCGAAGGTCCACCGTCTCTGCCCCTGAGAAAGCTGGGTCTTAAAGAATCTGCAACCTGACACCGCCGCCTGGTCACCAGCTCCTTTAAGATCTAAGCCAACACAGCCTGAAGTGTCCCAATGCCATGTTGGGCCAGGCAAGCCTGCTCACCACCAGACATCTGCAGGGTCTTTGTTTTCTTTCTGTTTTAAGCCTCTCCTTTCTCAGAGTGTGTGTCTGGGTGTAAATGTCTGAGTTCCGAGGTCCTGCACCATGATGATGCACCACCTTGGATATCTTTCAAAGCCCTGCACCCACCATGATACGTAAATGCAGTGAGGTACTGAGAATCAGGGTTTAAGGGTACCAAGTAAAATGCATTCTTTAAATCGATGACCGTGAAGTGGTTCGACGAGTAGGGATATTACAGAAAATGGTAGCAGGATTCGGTACCACTGGGAACTCCACCTCAAAAATGTTATTCAGAAGGCACAAATCATGCACCATCCTCCAGCTGGAGTCTTTCACTTTCTTCTCAGGGTAGATGGCTGTGTTGAATGGGGACACAGAAGGGTGTAGAATGCCTTGCTGCAACAACACCTTAATGCTCTCATAAATCCCTTTCTCAGCCTCTCTAGACATGGGGTACTGCTTACCATGTGATAGTATCGCACCAGGTTTCAATTATATCCGTACTGCTCCTCCACTCTTTAACAGCCCCACATCATGAGGATTGCTGGTCCATAAATGGTCTGGCACCTTCTCCAAATCCTACTTCCAATATGATGATGTATTTCTAATGATGAGCATGGTCTGTGGTTCATCAGACACATTCCTTAGTGATAAGGTCAGATCAATGCACAAGACTGTGCAGCACTCTCTGCCTTCCACCTCAGTGCCTGAGAAAACCACACTGTGCTTCTTGATAACTACGGCTTCTAGAAGAACCATGACAATGGTGCCTGGTGCTACCTCCTGCGACTCATCCGGCCAAAACAAAAATTCAATCGGTACCCGCAATGTCTGATCTCTGATTCCTGGGACCTAGCTCTATTCAACCATTACTCCATAAAGAAACAACGCTGAGTGTACAGGTACCTCCCCGCCTTATCACGCTATCACTACAGTATGCATGCAAAGGCGCTGCTTATCTTTCCTGATACAACCCTGGAGTTAAGCATACTATACCTTCCTCCATGAAAGCGATCATTAGGTACAATTTACTAAGGAGATCTCTGCCCAAGAGATTTGCCGAGGTATCTGCACAATACAACAAAGGGGCAGATACATTTTGTGTACCTACCTTAATACATTGATCCTCTCTGTAAGCTACCGACAGGATAGTCCCAGAGAATCCGTATATGTCCATTGTTTTGCCTGATAAGGGGAACTCACCTTCCTTGATGCAAGATTTTGTATCCATGTATAGACCATAAATGAAAAAGTTTGGCCACCTACCTTTACACCTATCCGTGGTTCCTCTTCTGGATCAGAAGTAACAGACAGGGCTGGACACATCAGAGACCCCTGTGGGCTATCCTAATCTGGGTACACTGGGGAGCAGGAAAGGATTACCGCCAAAAACACTTGCTCCAGTGTAGTGAGTGACCATTCCCTGGGGCAGAGGATTTTTCTTCTATGCCTGTACCGGTGCATGTGCTGGCACAGTGAGTTGAAACACATCGGTTTGTGCAGCCCCAGGTGCTGGGTTCTGTTCAAACCATACCTACTGAGACTGCTCAGAGCCTGGGGCATATGGCATGGTTGTGCATTGCATTTGCTTGGCACCTACGTTGAAATACTGTGGCCTGCTCCAACAATCCTGTGCCACGTGTCCCATTCTTCCACACGACCAACACTGGATCCCATAGAACCCTCCATAGTTACTTCCCATGAGCCCATTAAAACGGCACTGCATTTCTCGGAATCTGCCAAATGACCCACCTCCTCGTGAAAATCCTCCTCTACCCAGTAGTGGAGCTATGTTCCCTGCTGTCCTGCCCCTGCTCCCCACAAACCCCATTGCCACAACCCCTCCCAAACACAATACACCCCCCCAAACACTTGCACCTGCTGTTTAAGGGAACGTTCAGTGCAGTGCACTAAAAGTGAAGGTTTCAACTTATTCTTACACTTTTATTTTAAAACAAAACCATTCCAGAACGGTTTCTTTTTAAAATAAAAGTATAGGAGCTGTAAAGGCTAATTAAAAAAAGTATAGGAGCACCGCTCCCGACCGCTCCCGCTCACTTCGACCACTGCCTCTACCCCTTGGAAGCCCTCTCATTTGCCTTTGACCGGGAGCATACCTGTCCATCCAACCTTGTGTCATACCTGATTCAGTATGTCTCTGATGTCCTAAGTGTCCCTGCTGTCCCTTCATTGAGCTGATCACTTTCCTTCTAAACAAATCTTCACTAGCTTTTTCTGAACAAGCTTGGCCACTGCCTTTTGTGCCTGCTCCATGCTCTCTTTTTCTTCTCTTACCACCTCTTACAAACATTTACAAAATGTGCCTGAAATTCTGGCCAACCCTTGGCCTCCGTTCCTACTACTTTATCTAGATCATGCTGGACTACTTTGGGAAGTCCAATTTTTAGCATATGATAAAAAATGCCCACATATTTCTGCCGTCTCTGTCCTCCACGTTTCCTGAATTAATTGGATACGTGCAGCAGGATCCTCATTCAATTTCATTTTTTTAGCCAAAATAGAATTTATATCTAACGTATCGGGATTCATGACCCACAGGACCCCCCATACCTGTACCCTGCAATTATGAAATCCTGCTCCATTGTGGGTGTTCCTATCTAACTGAATTGCCGGACTGTCAAAGGTTTCCCCCCGGCTCACCTGAGTTCTCTTCTTGTGGTGTTCCGCGGAGGACTCCTTCTCCCGGCCGGACCGGGACTTGTATAAGTGCGCGCGAGTCGAGTCTGACTCCAGCGCGAGCGTTCAAAGTTCCAGGAAGTCGCATGTTGCAGGACGTCCAGGAAGAGGATCGAAGAAAGGTAAGAGATTCTGGAAACAGGGGAAAAGGGAAGAAAGAATAAGGGAGTTGGCCAGGAACTTGGAAGGGTAACGCCGAGCAGCTCACACACGTCGAGACACTACCTAGAGATAGCGTTGAGAGGCTCAGAGGCGCGGGGGCGTGGCCCACTTATAGAACGTGCCGTGTCCGACGTACAGGCTAGTACGGAACACGGCACTGGGCACGGCCATGTTGGAAGTATCAAGGAGCACACTCTCCGTCTGGAACAGGACCAGGAAGACCAGAAGGGGCTATGTCCATGGTTCATGACAGCATGCCTCCTCCGAAACCCCGTCCCACCAGGCTTGCCAGGGTGTATGAGATGGAATCTTCTCAGCAATCGAGGGGTGTTTAGGTTGGATAGTGGTTCCCATGTTCTCTCGCTAGGAGGATAGCCTTTCCACTCGACCAGGTATTGAAGCCGACCCCGTTTGTACCTGGAGTCACATATTCTGGATACTTCATATTCCAGCTGATTGTCCACAATCACAGGACTGGGTCTGCCGGTTTTCCGGGTGGAGTGGATGTAGGGTTTGAGTAGAGAAGTGTGAAAAACTGGATGTATTCTCTTCCAGGAGTCTGGTAGCTTGAGCCGATAAGATACAGGATTGATGATTTCTTTTATGGAAAATGGACCATAATATCGGGGGGCTAACTTCTTAGGGCGTAGATGTCGTGGTAATAGTTTCGAGGACAACCAGACCTGGTCACCAATAGAATAGGAGGGTGCTGGTCTTCTTTTGGAATCAGCATATCGCTTAGTGCGAATCTGGGCCTTTCCCAATTGTTCCTTGGCTTCCTTGTGGATGTTGAGGAGAGTTTCAATCCAGGAATCAAGTGAAGGTACTGGAGTTGGATGTGGTAGAACTGAAGGTAACACGGAGGGATGAAAACCTTGACTGCAATAGAACGGGCTAACGTTGATCGCTGAGTGATCTGAATTGTTATAGGCAAATTCGGCCAAGGGTATAAGGAGGGACCAATCATCCTGTACCTTGGTTGCGAAACAACGAAGATATTGCTCCAGGGTTTGATTAACACGTTCTGTGGCCCCGTTGGTCTGTGGGAGATATCCAGATGAAAGAGCGCGTTGAATCCCTAGAAGACGACAGAGATGTTTCCAGAATTGTGAAATATATTGCGGTCCTCGGTCCGATATGATCTTGGAAGGGAGTCCATGAAGACGGAAAATGTGTTCTAGGAAAATTCCTGCGAGCTCTGAAGAGGAAGGAAGTTTATAGAGAGGCGTGAAATGTGCCATATGAGTAAACAAGTCTATGGTTACCATGATGGTCGTGTAACCCCCCGGGAAGGTGGTAATTCCACGATGAAGTCTGTAGCTATACATTCCCATGGTCTTGTTGGCAGTGTAGGTTGCAATAGAAGGCCCGTCGGTCTCTTATTGTCGTGCTTATTCTGACTGCAGACAGTACAGGTCTTGATGTACTCTTGTACCTTGCATTTCATTTCCGGCCACCAAAACTGTCTTTGTATAAGACGGAGCGTGTTGGTTACACCACGATTTCCAGAATGAAAAGTATCATGGCAGAGAGTTATTATTTTATGTTGAAGTTTCGGTTTGGGAATGACCAAGGCATTGTCCTTGAATAAGTATCCTTCCTTGATTCTTAAGTTCCAGGGATTCTTCCTAGAGACGTCCTTCCAGAGGTCAGAGGACTGGTTTTTGGCTCGAATCTCTTCCAAGAGGTTGATCGCTTGAGCTATAAAGATTGTGTTGGGAAACATTGTAGGATAGGTCCTATCTTCAGTGGTTAAATAGTCAGGACATCTGGACAAGGCGTCCGCAATCACGTTTTGTGATCCAGGAACATGAGTGATTTGGAATTGGTACTGGGCGAAGAAGTAGGCCCAACGCGCCTGACGACTGTTCCTGCACTCCATAGATTGGAGAATTTGTAGATTTTGATGGTCCGTACGGACCTGGACTGGATATCTAGCACCCAGGAGTAAATGTCGCCATTCTGTGAAGGCTTGGCGGTTTGCTAACAGCTCCTTTTCCAGGACGGAGTAATAGGTTTCGCTGGTTGTTAGGGTTCTAGAGAGGTAAGCCACTGGGTGGTCCATCTTGTCCTCAAGCACCTGTTTCAAGACTGCTCCTATGGCATAGTTGGAGGCATCTGTTTCCACTATGAAAGGGCGATCTAAGTCAGGCTGAGCCAGGATGGGGGCTTGCGTGAATCTTGTCTTCAAGCGTTGAAAAGCCTTCTCTTGCGAGGAAGACCAGATGAAGGGAACATCCTTCTTCAGCAGAGCAACGATCGGTTGGACGAGCTCAGAAAAGGTAGGAATGAACTTTCGATAAAAGTTAGCAAGTCCCAAGAAAGACTGAACCTGTTTCACCGATGTATGAGCAGGCCAGGCCAGTATGGCCTTTACCTTTGAAGGGTCCATTCCAACTCCTTCTGGGCTGAGGATGAATCCAAGGTAATGAACTGAAGTCACGTGAAAAAGACATTTCTCAGGTTTGACCAAGAGCTTGTTTTCACAAAGCCGTTGTAGTACCGCCATGACATGTTCTTCATGTTTCAAGGGATCCTTGGAATAAATCAAAATGTCGTCTAGATAGACAATGACAAAGAGAAAAAGCATGTCAGAAAACACCCTATCCATGAAACGATGAAAAACTGCAGGGGCATTAGCTAATCCAAAGGGCATGACTAGATATTCAAAGTGACCAAAGGGCGTTCTAAAGGTGGTCTTCCATTCGTCCCCTTCCCGGATACGGATTAAGTGATAGGCACCCCGGAGGACCATTTTCCTGAATATTACGACGCCTCTGACAGCTTCCAGGATATCTGAAATCAGAGGCAGAGGGTACCGATCTTTGAGGGTGCATTGATTTAGACCACGGTAGTCGAGGCAGGGTCTGAGTTCCTTGGAATCCTTCTTAGGAATGAAGAACAATGAGGCACCCGCTGGAGATTTTGAGGGTCTTATGGTGCCATTTTCCAAATTGATGTCCAGGTATTCTCGGAGGACCTTTTTCTCAGGTTCTGAAAGGATAAACATTCTGCCAAAGGGAATTACTGCTGAGGGATCTGTCTCAATGGCACAATCTTCGGGTCTGTGAGGGGGTAAAGCCTGGACTATGGCAGTCGAAAAGACATCAGTATATCCTTGGTAGACCTCTGGGACTTGTACAATGTTGGAAACCATGAGTGAGGTTTTTTGCTCTCCTGAATGTTCAATAGCTGGTGTTAAGGAGAGGTCCAGGGATAAACAGTGGGACATACAAAACTGAGAGCCCAGAAACAATGACCCTGCTGTCCAATTAATGTACGGATTATGTCTTTGAAGCCAGGGCATACCCAGAACCATAGGGTAATGGGCTGATTTGATGATGTCGAATGTAATCTGCTCTTGGTGGTGGTTTATGGAGAGACGGACCTCTTTTGTCTGTAGGGTTATGGGTCCTGAAGAGAGAGGTCTCCCATCAATTGCTTCTACCGGCTGTTTAATGTTCCGTGACTCATATGGTATTTTATGTCTGATAACCCAGTTTTGATCAATGAAAATTCCCAT
Source organism: Ambystoma mexicanum (assembly GCF_040938575.1). Classification (NCBI taxonomy): domain Eukaryota; kingdom Metazoa; phylum Chordata; class Amphibia; order Caudata; family Ambystomatidae; genus Ambystoma; species Ambystoma mexicanum. Next base: position 1,384,387,606 of record NC_090921.1, on the reverse strand, counting down.
AGCTCCACAGTCCACCAGGGCCAGTATGGGATAGGTCTTGTGCTTGGAGGGCGATAGAAAGGCCTGTAGCACCACCAGGTTATTCTGTCCAGGAGAGTTCAAGGATGTGATTGATGTGGAGCAGACATCTTTCTCCCGAAACCTCGCTCCATCTAGGCCCGCGAGCTGGCGTTTCCCGAACGCCGTGGAGGGGCTAAAGGACATTCTCTAACGAGATGCTTGTCTGAGGCACAATACATACACAGGCCGGTGTGAATTCTTCTCATCCTTTCTTGTGGAGTAATTGGCCCACGAAAGGTGCCTATTTGCATTGGTTTGGAGTCGTTATCAGGGGTTGAGACAGGATCGGATTTCACAGTCGACTCCGGAGGGGTTCGTTGGAAGGCAGTTTTAGCCTTTTTCCTTTCAGCCCTTCTTTCCTGGATACGAAAGTCTATTTGTAAGGCTAGATCTACCAAAGCCTGAAAGTATGCAGGTTTTCCAACATTCTTGTATCATAGGTCCCTTAATTAGGCCAAGAATTTAGCATTTTACCTTTAGTTTCCCACAGCCATTCTCAATTTTACTTCAAATTCTTTGCCTCATAGCCAGGAAGCTCCTGATACAAGTTGTTCAGTGGAGTCTCCATACTTCAAACCAATCTAACTTTTAACAATTTTCACTTCAAAATAGATGACTTAAAACACAGAAGCTGAACCTGCGACACATTTTAACACAAGATACCCCTTTTTTCCCCCTTACCCAATTTCCTAACCTTCTCCACAATCACTCACCTTTTTTTTCGTTTTCACCATGATCACCACCCTTAGCTATTTGCACTAATTATACTTCCCACTCTTACACAAAAGACAGCATATTATCAAAAAACACAATGCCAGCACAAATTCTCTTCACTTTTTCAATATATCTCCTTCACTCGAGTACAAAGGAGCGCAATGTTTTTCACCTTAACACCACTTTCTCATTTTTTCCATCACTAGTACAGCATTTACAACTACAATGCCATCTTTCCTGACTACAGGAAGATACCCTTCACTACTTCGACTAACCAAGAAAAGCAAGGCAAGGGCTCCGTCCGCACAGTCAATACAGAATGAAGGGTGCCAAGGGTATACTTCAGGAAGGTATCTACGGGTGGACTTACTATAAAGATGCATCCTCACCCCTAGGTGAGGGCTCCGGCCAACTGGACGAGGAAACTGAAGGCTAGGTATCAGGGCAAACCTCACAATGGACATGCTGGTGGAGATACCACCTCACACCTCTAAAATAACAAACTAGGTAAAACAGTATATAGAAAAAATACTTACAGCATGAAACAGTTCATTCAGTCCTTCAAAACACTCACCATCTCAACCGACCTAACCTTGGTTAACTCCACACATACACGCCTACTTTAGCCTGACCAAAGCCCTTAAATCAAAGAAAAATCCTCTTTTTCCCCTATTACCATCTTGTTTTACCTACCAAAAGTGCGCTCTGAACGTTTGCTCCTTCAATTCACTCTGCACAGCTGGACCACGGCACCAGGCCTTCTGGAAGCAGACAGGCCTCTAACCAATATGGCAACTGTAGACCTCTCATTTTACTGCCCACAGAACACTGGTCCCCGCAGAGAAGCGCTGCAGCCAAGTTGTGCAGTCAGGAAACCCTCAACATATCGGAAAGCTTGGGGCCCACCCATGGACACCAAATGTGTGGATGGACCTCTGATCCCCTTAACCCAAAGTAGGCCCACCGGTAAGAAGTGAGTGCACGTTTGTCTGTAAAGAAAGTTTATTGTACAAATAGCCGGGAGGAGCTAGATGACGCTATGGAGTCAAACTAACCTGAGCCTCTTTGGACCACACAAGTTTACACATTTTATACATTTTGCAACAGTTAAAACACTTCCACATATTTTATTACAAATCATCCCCCTCACACATGATTGCCAACCCTATACACAAGAAATCCAATCTCCCTTAATTCCCATGCTCTCATTGGGAACATTTATTTAACTACCATCCCTTTTCAACATACATTTGCATCCGCTTCATATTTACAGCACCCCCCTTTTTGGGTTCTTTCTATGGTAGATCATGACGTCGTCCCATGTTTACACATTCAGACAATAAACATAATTCATTTCTAGTTCCAACTGCTCAGGAACCTCTAACCCTGAACGTGATGCACATGGTTTTCCAAGGACACTTCAACGATATGAGGAGAGGAAGGAATAAACAGATTCCCTTTTAACTGGCGATAAAAATCTTATCCACCCAGACTTGCTGACGTCCTTATTCCACACTAATCTATACGACTACCAATTCAACATGCATGGCCTCTGGGCACATCCTGAGAAACGTATTGAAACCCAGAAACCATTTGTTAATTCTGCTTTTAAGCATTCATTGCACTGGGTTTATTACTCAGTCCCAAACTAACTCTACTAGATGGCCGGACATCCCTGGACAATGTATAACAAGCTCCCATGTACTTAAAAAGATTACATCTCCTCTCCACAATAGTACCAAACACAGGGCTTTCCTGGACCTGAAGGGTCTGAACACATTCATTGCTTATCAATCCTTTTGAATTTATACGCCACAGCAAGTCATTACAGAAAATATGCCTGCCGACTGGTTGATTTCCTTTGAACCAGAAATTATTTATCTCCACACTACATTTCAAGAAGCACCTCACAAATACCTAATATTTGCTGTTGGAGACAAAGAATGCCAATGTTAAGTATTCCAATTCGGTCTGGCCTCAGTTCCCAGGGTCTTCACCAAGGTCCTGAGCCCTATTAAGGTCTTGCAACATTCAGGATGAATTTCCATCTTTCTTTTTCTGGATGATTGGCTAATCGGGGCACATTTGAGGTAACAGTCTTGTCTATAAACCCACTGTGTTTGTGCAGTACTCCAAGAGAATGTGTAGTCCAGTGTTCTAGCTGCAGAAAGGCACAGGGCATATGATTTCCCTACCCCAGGCAAGGGACAGATCCCATGGGAGCTAAACCCTCTCACCCACTCATGCCCAGACCAGCTGGATAGGAAGGGGCACTGCACCACCTGGATTTACAGTTTTTGTTAATACAAGCTACACCTTGAGTCCTTACCTTCTTCATTCCAATGTGACACAGACAGCAAGATGGATTTTTTAGGGATCCCAACGGGACCCCTTTTTATTCATGAAATTGTCAACAAATAATACCTCCTTAACATTTCCTACTATCAACCAAACCCTCTTCTCTGTTCTGGTGGCATGAGTTTCCTTTGATGGATCTGTCCACCCTCCCATGGAGGGATAAAGGTGGCCCTATAGGGTGGACCTGACAGAACAGACCAATATCCCCTCCCTGGCACCACCCACTGTGAGGAATTTCCAAGAGCTGACCTCAGTGGGTAGTTCTGTCCCATTTGTGGCCTTTGGTAGGCCGCCACGTCTACCTCTCATCTCATGCCAGGTTACACACCACCACTTCCCTATCCAATTCTGCTCACCTACTAAAATAACAGCGTGCACTATAACATTAATAACTATACCTATCAAATGTAACCCTACACACATATATAAATATACATTTGAGGGCAATACAAATAAACATTTACATATAATTACACGCAATAACACACAAATATATATTACATAGGGGTGGCTGCTGCTGTCAGCCATGTTCTCGCAGTACTTGTGGTGGTGCTGTCTTTAGTGGTTGGGGGTTCTTTTGTTGATAGTACCCTCTCTACCACAGGACACCGCATCATGTGGGACATTTGTGTCTGTTGTTCTTCTGGGTGGCTGCGACCACCATATGGGTCCACCTAATTACCACTGCATGCCTGCACCTTATAATTGTTCTGAGCTGGCAACGTCAGCCATGTGGGCCACCTACACACAGCAGCACACTGCAGCATGCTTGATCTTCTTGGTAGCAGCTCATGCCCTGAATGGCTCCCACACACTGGCTCGCCCCGCGGCTATCTTGGTAGTCTTTGGCAGCCTTGTTGGGAAGGAGAGAGGGTCTTCTCACCCCCATAGGCGATACCACATAAGAAATAAATGCTAGTGGGCCCAAGGGGGGAGTAGAGGGGACGGGGATGCATGTAGAAAAAGACGCACGGCCAAGCCAGAGAGGGTAGTAGATAGATGCAAATGTAGATGCCATCTTAGAAATTAGCAGCCATGCTGAAACTTAGGTCCAAGCGCAGCGAACAGTATACTCAGCTCCAACAGCAGACCCCTTGCATGAGCACGACCACCACCCCCAGCCTGACCTGGTCTCACAGAATCCATGAAATTCTTGCAGAAGTTACAGGCCCTCGTTCCATGGGAGGAATGTGCCCAGCAAGGTCATGAGAAGTGAGCAGCCTGACTCTTGGCAGTACCATCCCACAGAACAGATAGCACGGCCCTCCTGCCCCCAACGATCCCTGCCCAAGAAATATATCTTGGCAGCACTTTCATACTGAGAACCTTGCATGCCACAGGACCATCCAAGCCGAGACCACCGAGCATAAAACCTTTACACCCCCGATTGATCACTAAGATCCGAGGCAAGACTATCGCGCCTTCACAAGTGGGTCCCGTGATTTGTGCAGCGAGGTGCAGGGTGGCGTCTAAATTATAGCACAAACCAAAGGTGAAGGACCTTGGGAGTTGCTGATCTGCCTGGGAACAAATTAAGTGAATGAGTTAGGGTGACCTCAGCTCTCCCCCAAGCCCATCCGTGTATCTTCCAGGTGTAGTGTAGCCACGATAGAATAACATTGTTATCACTGGAGTATAATTGATTGTTAGGCCATCCTCACATAGGATGACGAGACCAGCGGTGCCCACACGGGCACAGACGGACAGATGAAGTTGGGCCAATGGCCTGGTATCCCATATGGAACAGGCCCTACATGTATATGTACTATCCAATAGGGATTGGAGAATTGTTCTATCTGTAATTGTGCCATCAGTGACGCTGTTTGTGCTTATAACATGCCACACAAGCGGACAGGGGGATAACGTTCCGCGGTAGCAGAGTCCTTTGTTGGCGCTTTTCCATTTTGTATGGAAATAAATACTTGTTATCCTTGCAAGAGTTTCTTTGGCCGTTTTCCCTAGCGGGTTGTATTTTCTTCTGGTTTGAGTGTACAGGGGCGTGCCTTAAGCCCCCATGCCCTGCGGCACAATGCATCTTCAGGCGGTGTCCATGTTGTAATGGGGACACCACGTCAATCACCACCATGCCCATGGCACATCTCAGTCACGGAGCACCCTCTCTCTTCACTGAGCTTATCTTCTGGGATCTCGGGGATCTCCAGCAAGCGTGCCAGAGCTCCCCTCCTCATCTGAGCCACTTGGACACAGAAGCCCATGACTTTATTTCACTGCCCCAACTGAGGTGGCTAGGCAGACTTCTGCCCCCTCCTTCACCTACTGGGCTTCTCTGGCAAGTGCGGACCCAGAGAGCTTCCCTTCTGGGACCATCCCGTCTGGCCCCGGGGCAGGACATCACGGGAGCACAGCCGGGCTGCCCAGTTTGGCTGCCGTATGTGCGGACTAGCCTCCCGGTCTGGGCGGCTCTTCCTTTGCCCGTGACGGCCCCACAGACACGATCTGGGGCTTTTGGTGAAGGGCCTGCCGATCTGGCTCCAGGTGGCCCACAGTGCTCACGGTCCCATGGTTGCTCGGCTGCTCCAGGCATGCAGTCCAGGCTCATGGTAGCTCCTGCGATACCCCGCACTCGCAGCCCATTTTTTTATAAATGTAAAAGGTAGTAAGTCTCTGGGGAACCACTCAAGGCCACAGCCTAACAGGGAGCTGCTGTTTCTCTCCCTCCTTTCATCAGTGTTTTTCTCTCCCCTGCCCAACCCAACGCACTCGTGAGCCGTGTTTTCTGCTTTTTTTTCACATGCTATCCAGCCCAAGTACATATTTTTTTAAGTAAAAGCACAAACCATACATAATTATAATTGTTCTTTTATAACAGGCTTAACAAAAGTGAGTGGTTTCTAAGCAGGGGATCAGGATTCGAACCTGTGTTCCACTGTGTTGTCTTTCTTCCAAGACAAACATGTTGGCCCTGAGCTATCATTCCTCCCCTACCAACACGTGAAACATGCAAACACATCAAATAGATTATTTGCCCTTACACTTAGGTTATGTGTCTTCATTTTTATATTTTCCTCAGGAGATAGGTATGTAGCCCTGCCTAGCCGGGCCCAACTTGAGCTATGGGCTTCACAGTTCTGGATAAATTGGAAAACATCACGTCTAATTCCCTCTCTTGATCTCCAATTCATTGGGATGATATTTCAGACTACTGCTAGCTAGGATGACAGTTCTCCAAGAACTCTCATCACAAGGCTGTGTGTGCAAAGGGAAATGGCAGCCTGTACAGGAACCGTTCCATGGGCACGCTTTTATCTGTAACCTATCCTGTGTCGTCAGTAAACTGGTCATGCTAGAGGCCTACAGGCAACATTGGACCTCCGTCTGTAAGTGGTGCGTGCCTAGGAGTATATCTTAGATCGTTTCAGGCTGTGCCTGCGACTGATACACTCCGGACGCAGTTGCCAGCCATCAAAGCATTCAGGGATCTTTGCCCGACTCTGGTGGATATTAAGCCTCAGGTCACCTGTCTTCCCCACAGTTTTAGGTTCTGTAAACCTCTGAGGAAGGTGCTCCTTCCAGATTGGGATCTTCTACTGGTGCTGCAGAAGAACCGATTCCTCAATCTAGACCATTGGAATAAGTGGCAATCAGGTTTATATCCTTGAAATCACTCTTTTTGGTGGCAATCACATCAGCAAGATGCCTGGAGGATCTGGGGTCGCTATTAAGCAGAGAGCGGTATCTGATGTTTGCATTGGACATGGGTGTTATGCACAGGTTCATCCTTCACCCCTAAGGTCTGCTCTCGGTCTTAACTTAACCCGGAAGTGTAATTCCCAGTTCTAGGGTCAGAGATGGGAACCGGGGCCCATTCATTAATTGTGGGCAGGGCACTTAGGGTTTATCTGGACTGAACCTCTACATTTCAGAGAACATATACCTTGTTCACCACATTGGGAGGTACGGTGAGAGAAGAGGGCATCCACAGCAACCCTTAGTTGATGGGCGAGGGATCCTATCATCGTCTACGATGAAAGGGCAAAACGGCCTCACCTGTGGGTGATGCAAAGGGGGTTCACCAGAGGTTTGGCAGCCTCCTGGGCAGATGTACAAGGTGTTTCCAATCAGGATATCTGCAAGCAGCAGCATGGGCATCTCCAAACACCTTTGATCTGACACTAAAACCTAGTGATCAGGGGATCCCTTTTGGCAGACTTTGGAGTAGGGTCCAGCAGGCCAGCTCTATCTAATGTTAATAAATTGGACTGAAGCCATCTGGTGCTGTCTGGATTTTTCTTGACTGGCACATGAAAGTGGGACTGCTTGTGCTAGCCTCAAGGTGTAAGGACTGTAACCAAGAAGGGAGAACAGGAGGTAATGGCAAGTTATGTAGGGTATTCATGACGCCTAGTTTTTTTGACTCATCGCTGTCCTTAAGGACCTCACCACCTGGTGCATGGCATTCCATGCTCTAGAAAATACAGGAAGAGGTAAGAGAGCAGGGGCTTATGTCTCTGAAGGCATCACCTAGAAATGCTTGTTATCTTGTGGCGTGTCTGTCTGGGAAGTTGGTGTGCCTTGTTGTAAGGAATGTCATGAGTCAGGATAAATGGGAGTAATGATGATTACCCTATGTCAGCTGGCATCACACTGTAAACCATGCAAGGCAGAGCGGCACTAGCTCAGTTCCTACAGGAGCCATGTAGCCCACCCATCCAGAGGTTACAATGGAGACTTTCATTGCAGAATTACCATGAAGATATTGATGGCGGGGGTTTTGCTTGAAGGTGATAGAGGGCTATTTTCTCAATGCCTTAAGGACAAAGGGGCAAGGACTATTTGCTCGGCCGCCACTGGCTGTGCATGCAGATGACTCCTCATGCGTTCTAACAACGTTTATTAAGAGAACTTTGCATGGGTGGAACCAGCCTCAAAAATGTGAAGAGCAGGGGAGTGAAAGACAGTTTTTGGCCGTGAATGGGGCCATGAGTGATAACTCAATACCCAATGTCCCTCCAAGTGCCTGCTTGCCCACTATCAGCTGTGCCTTTGCATTGCGCAATTTGACCTTGGTATCCCTCATACATGATTCTCTCCTGGAAAAATTGAGGGAAAATAGTGAAGCAGTGATGATAAGTTACTTGTTCTTGGACTAAAACAGGGCACCTTCTCAAGGTGATGTGAGGTGACTACAGGTCCCGGCATAGAAAGCACACCCGTCTCAGTATCTTACCCGGAAGCGGAAGTGTGGCCTCCTGCAGGTTACACATAGATGTAGTAGCTGTATTACGTGCATCACACCATTGCCCTGTCGAACTGTACCCTTCATCTGAGATCAGGACATTGAATATCTATTACGCCTTCCTTTGGCCCATTAGATCCATCTTTCACCTCAATTCACAGGATGTTTAGTGTAGGAAGAAGATGCTAATCATTGTGAGGCATGAGCCATCTATACCATGCATGGTATATATTGATATGGACAGGGCAGCCTTCTGTCCCCTGTCACTGCACATTTGTTGCTGCTGCCTGTTAATCATTAAGTTTAAATGTAAACACTCTCCTGTCACAGGCTCCAGTGCACCTTTCCAATCAGTGCCCCTAGCTATCTAGCAACACAGCAGAGTTCAGCATTCTGCCTGCAACTTCTGCCATGTGGTGGCTTAAGTCGCTCCAAGCCAGTGGCTGGCTCCATTACATGAGCCTTGCATGCAAGACCCATCACTTTGTTAAGAAAGTGAACATTGTTCTAGAGAAGCAAAGGTTCTACACACCTTTACACACCGCCTCACTACCAATTGATGACTTTGCCACACCCTTAGGTGAGTTAGCTACCATGTGTGGCTTTGGCAGCCAGGAACAAACTCATCCAAGAGCAAATTATTGTGCATTGTCACAGCCCCGGAATTGAGGACCCTCTCTTGAACAGTGAGAAGATGTCTCCAGACAAGGCTATTACCTTCACCAAAACAGCGGAACACTCCACAAAAAGCATGCATGGAGTTAAGAAACTTGAATCAGTGGAATGACGCAACCATGAGGATGGCAACAAAAGAAGGAATGATGAGAGCCCCAAATATTAACATGCCCGCAAAAATGACAGGTTCTGTGGCTCAAGCGACAATGGTGGAGAATGATGCAATTGTGGCAGCAGATCCCATGTAGCAAGCCATAAAGGCTGTTATATGTATAAAAAAGAGTGAATCGAAAGTTGCAGAATGGGTCACTTTGCATAAACATGTAAAGCCTAACGCTCTAGATAAGTTGCTGCAGTAGCAAGTGAGGAAGACACCTGCTGTTGATGACAAAATAGGACGTTTGGTACTGTGCATATCAGGTGGCAATTCCTCAAACGAGAACAAAAACATCGTATTATGACACACATATCGCTGGTACTAAATGACACTGTGCGGTGGTGTTCTTTGCACATATTCCATCTTTAAAACTCCAGCATGCACAGGCTGTGAGGCCTAAAGAACCGAACAAATTCACAGGCGGGGCATGTCTTGTCCCGGCGGGCAAGATGTTAAACAGCCTCACGTAGGTGCGGCTGACGTAGGCGCACCAGGGCACGCAGCAAATGGGTTTTGGGGTTAGCACGCATGCATGTTTGGATGAAGGTGACTGCTTGCCACGATAAAAATAAAGAAGATACGCACATACTCCTGGCTCCTTTCATTCTTTCCAGCCACCTATTAAGTGTTCCCTGAAGCATGGGGAACATGAGAACTGGCTGTTGTGGGGCACTGTGAGGCCCTGTGATGTTCCGTGAGCCCCCTCCCTCCACAGACTCACTCCACACACGTCTGTATCGTTCGGGCTCCCCGGTCACTCTGCTGGCTGTGAAACGCCCCTTTTATTTAAAGGCACGTAGCGGAGTGCAACGTCACGCCGCCGCGTGCTGAAATCCTTAAAAGGGCAGCACCACACACTTTTTCATGAGGACGAACAATGAACAATGTAAAAATGTTAATACTAAACACAACAACCACAGCAAACCAGATCACAAATTGACCCCTTTTATGACAGCCACCCTGGTCCCCTTACCACTATCGGCCCCACCGGGGCCGCTCGGACTCACGGGTCCAACACATAGTCACTGAGACAAACAGGTTTCCCTCGCCCTGTCCTCAGGGGGTAACTCCTGCTCGCCTCCGGAAGGGGGGATCCCTCGGCGGCCGTCACGCTGACTGGAGAGCAGGGAAGAGGGGCCACACCCCCGCCCTCATCTGGAACCTTCATGATGTCCGTGTCCGGGGGCACCTCTGTCCGAGATTCCACCAGTCTTTCAAAGAAACTTAAGTTTCTGGTGACAGATGTCTTGCCATCGGAGGCTGTTACCATGGACCCTTTGAAGGCCACTACGTCCAAGGGCTCAGGCTCGTAAGTTAGTGATAGCTTCCTGTGACGGTGCCTGTTTCTGATGAGCACCTCATCACCAGGCAGGAGGTGCTGAGGGCGGAGACCTCTCCTCAGCTTTTCCTGTTCAGTCCTTACCCTGCGGTCATGTTCCACCTGTTGATCATCAATGACCGCAGGCTCCTTCTCCGCGACCTCAGGTATCAGTCCTCTCTGGCATTGTTTGAATAGGGCTTCCGCCGGGGCCACTCTCATGGATGTGTGTGGGGTGGTTCGGTAAACACGCAGAAACTGGTACAGCGTCTTTTCCAGGCACCTGCCTTGCTCCTGCGCAATGCGGAACACTTTGTTGAGGGTTCGGATCAGCCTCTCTGCCTCCCCATTTGCCCTGGGCTACAGAGGGTTGATCTTCCTGTGCTGAACCCCATAGTCCTTCATCAGAGCCGCAAACCTTTCGCCCTGAAATGGCGCCACATTGTCCGAACTCAGAATCTTGGGGAGTCCATGAGCCGCAAAGATCTTTTCCATGGCCACCAACACACTCTCAAAGGCCACTACTCAATAAATTCGGCCTCCGGGTACCTGGACTATTCGTCTACCACCACCAGGAAGTGGGTGCCCTGTGTTGTGGAGCCAAAATCTGCATGTACCACTTACCATGGTTGTGTGCCTCGGGGCATGGCTTTGATGGAAGGCTCCCACTGCGTGGGAGACGCCACCTGGCACCATATACACAACGCCACAAACTCCTCCACAAACTCCTCTACATGTTTCTCCAGCTCGGGGAACCACACTCTCAGGCGCAGACATCCTTTCGTCTTGGCAGCCCCTTGATGACCTTGGTGAGCCAACCAATGACCTCCTGGACCTTCACCTGTGGGACTACGATCCGGTCAACCCTGAGTAGGAGGCCAGACCCGGAAAATGACAGTTCATCACTTACCTTCCACAATTGTTCAAGTGTAACCCTCACCTCCTGCATCTGCATAGCCTGGGACTCCAGCACTGTCTTCCAGGATCCCTGCTGCATCGCCGATTTCAGGATGCGAAAGCACTCGTCCTGGGCCGCAGCCACCTCCAGGTCTTCCAAGGGCAAGGAGTTGGGAGTTGCTGCCTCCACCACCAACCGAATATGAGCGTCCGCTTCCTCTGCACAGTCATCCACTCAGCCCTCAGGGTCCCCTCATGGGTGGCGAGACAGATAGTCAGCCGCATTTATGGTGCCAGGCTGATAGACTAGTGAGACACCATACTCGAGAAGCACCAGCATCCACCGTTCAATCCTCACCGATGGTTTCGAGGATGAGCCTGACAAGATGGGCAGCAAAGGCCTGTGGTCGATCACCACCATCACAGGTCGACCCAGAATATACAGCCGAAAGTACCTGCAGCCCCATAGAACAGCCAAGGCCTCCCGCTCGATCTGGGAGTATCGATGCTCAGTCTCAGACAGCGCCTTGCTGGCATAGGCCACTGGCCTGACACTTGAATCTGCACCGTCCTTTGTCAGCACTGCCCCAGACCAAAAGGGCTGGCGTCCACTAGGATCTCCGACTGGAGGGCGGGATCGAAGAATGCCATGTTGTCCTCTGCTGCGAGGGCACTTTTGATGTCCTCAAAGGCGGCTTGTTCTAGCAGCCCCCACTGGCACGCTGTCTCCTTCTTCATGAGGGCTCGCAACGGCTCAGACTGAGAGGCCAAGTTCTTTATGAAACGGCCGCAGTACATCACCATGCCCAAGAAACTCTGTACCTCCGACACGTTCTCTGGTGGGCGAGCATCCTTGATATCTTTGACCTTGCGGGGGTCAGGTGACACACCTCCCTCCTTGAACACAAACCTGAAGAATTTGATTGCAGGCTTCAGGAATTCACATTTTTCATGGTGTAGCGTCAGGCCAAGGGACTGAAGCCATTCAAAAGTCTTGGCGAGCTTGTGCAGATATTCTGGTTCTGATTTTGCAAACACCAGGACGTCATCCCTTATGTTCAAAACGCCATCTAGGTCTTCCCAGGCACCACGAATAATGTTCTGAAACACCTCCGCTGCAGAGGACACCACGAAACTCAGTCGCCTGTATCGATACAGCCTTCGGTGAGTGGTGAAGGTTTTGATGTATCGGGATTCAGGGTGTAATACGACCTGATGGTACCCAGCCCTGAGGTCCAGTTGTGAAAAGAACTGGGCTCCGTGCAGCTTGGTGATAATGTCATCTATGGTAGGTGTCAAATGCCGCTCTCGTTTAATAGCCTTTTTTTCAGCTTTCTTGCCACGACAATGGGGGACACCCACGGGGTAGGGCCTTAAACCTTCTCGATGATATCAAGGTTGACGAGATTGTCCAGTTCTTTATCCACCATCTCCTGCAAGTGGAAGGGCACCCGGCTGTGTTTGAGAGCGATGGATTGCACTGATTTGTCAATATGCAGTCTTATCGGATCTCTTGCCATCTGTCCAATTCCTTGGAATGAACAGGAGTACTTTTCCAGCAATGTTTGAATATCTTCGACGTACACTGAGTATGCAAAACTCACAATGGCTAGGGCTTCAGCTGCTGCGCAGCTCAACAACGTGTTGGTGCTTACAGGTGTCACACAGAAGTGGGCCCTAATTTTAGAATCACCATGCCCGACGTCTGCTACAAAAGCACCATCCTGGGAAATTGCCTGGGATCCCCCAAACCTGAAGATGCGGGATTTGGGAGCAGCCTGTAACGGAGGGCACTCCATGGCATCGTAGTGTCACGTTGACAGAGGTCCCAGTGTCTACTAGCAATGGGACCGATGATTCGTTCACTGTGACAATGCGCCGCGGTTGCCGTCTGTTCTTCGATTTGAGGGCCTCAACACTGGATACAAAGAAACTGTTCTCCTCTTCTAGTTGTGCACCTTCATCACCCTGGCCGACCAGGGCAACATTGGGTGGGCGCTATTGCCGGAAATAGCCAGACCGAACAGGACCCCTCGGCACTATCACCGGTAGGGAGGCCCTGCATATTTGAGCGTAGTGGTCTAAAAGACCATGTCAACCACATGCTTTCCCCGCTGCGGGGCACTCAGCAGTGTGGGGCAGGTCATACCCGCACTTTAGGCACATCTCCCCTGGCTTTCCGCCCCGTCATGGAAATTTCCTACCGGCCTCCTGGCACCCCTGCTACCCTGGCCCACAGCAGAGACCTCCTCCGCCTTGGCTGGACGCACTCCTGCCTCCATCCTGGACGCACCCACTCAGACACCTCCTGGCACCGACCAAGTTCAAGGATACAAGGCAAGGTGATCCCAGGTTCCTGCAGCACCTGTCTGCATAGCTTCCCTGACGAGCATCCTTGGATAAGCTGATTTCTGACCATTGCACCCGGATTGTCCCAGACACATGCCACCGATAGCCGCTGGAGACGGCCATAGAAAGTGTCAAGAGTTTCATCGTCTTTCTGACGGGTGGAAAGCATCACAAAGCGTTCATAGTATGCATTCGCCAAAGGCAGGAAGTAGTCATGAAGAGCTGTCTTCTCTGGGCCGTTGGAACCATCTGTTGGTTGAAGAGACTCAAAATTTTAATGGACTGCAGGCCCTACAGACTACAGCAGGGTCGCAGGTTTGCTGACCTCAGTGGTCTGCCTGGGTTGCTCTGAAGTACATGTTGAGGCGATCAATCCACTGCTTCAACCTAGGACCCAGGCTGGACGGGGGACCAGATACATCAAACTCAGGGATTGGCTGCAGTGCACCCAGTGGTCTCATCAGGGCCATAGCTCGAGGCACAGGTCGGGGCACAGGTGGTGGCTGGACCTGGGGCAGTGGCTGGGCAACCAGCTGGGCCCCTGGTTTGATCAGGCTGATTACTCATGGTTCAAGCGCAAAAGCACCCCACATTGGATGATTATGGGGCCGCAACTCACCCTGACAGTCTGTTCCTAGATGAAAAATAGTTTCAGGCATCTTGATCTTCTAATTCACCACTAGTTCAAACATAGTTCAGGGTGTGCCCATATACCAGTCCAAAACACACATCCCGCATCTCTATGAAGCAGTAGAGATCACAGGCAAAAATGGGAAGTGTCAAATAATTGAGCTAGCGAGGCCTAGGGGACCAACAGAGAAACAGCAGGCCACCCCCAGCACCTCACCTCAACTCGATGAAAATGCCCATCAAAATAGAAATTCTTCACATCTGATGTGCTGTGTCTGCAGAAACAACTGTCTGCCGTTAATATTTCCAAAGATTAGGCATGGATGGCCTGTAGGAGTGCCTCGACCGTCCTAGGCATTAGACATCAAAATGGCCACCAGCCGCGTGGTCCACAACCTCTCTGCGGCATAGAACGAGACGTTCCAACTCCTCGTTCGGATTGAAAAATTCTTTTCAACATCACCGCCGGGCCTGGGCATGACTCCGGTCTTGTCGCCACTGTTGTGGGGCACTGTGAGGCCCCGCAATGTTCTGTGAGCCCCTTCCATCCACAGACTCACTCCACACACATCTGTATTGTCGGGCTCCCCGGTCGCTCTGCTGGCCGGGAAACGCCCCCTTTATTTAAAGCCACGCAGCGGAGTGCAACATCACTCCGCCGCGTGCTGAAATCCTTAAAGGGGCAGATCCACACTGGCGATGAGGATGAGATATCCTTCTGTGTAAAGAACAATCACCGAAACGAGTGTCCGCACATCAGCTGAAATTGTGCATGGAGCTGGAAGGCAAGTTAGGCAATGCAGAAAGCCTAAGCTCCTGCTGACTCAATCGACCTCCATCTATTCAGAAGCTATCTGTCTGACAATGCAATGTCCTGATATTACACATGCACATCCCCTACACAGTACTGTAGAGATTTCAGAATGTCAGATACCGAAAAACGCACGAGAGAATGTGTCCAATACAGCAGCTTTTTATCGACCCATTTCCTTCGACATGGTGGATCAGAAAGCTCTGGGCCCATGCTGGGAATGCTAGTTGAGGCATTCAGAGGACTATCTGGCAGTCTATAATGAGTGCGCCTCCAAGAAATTTGCCAGAAGCTTACTCATTGACTAAGTAGGAGATGGAGGACCTCATATCCTCTTTCCCTCCAGACCAAGTCGACTCCAATATTGGTTTGAAAGAGACTTTGAGCACATATTTGACCCGCAACAAAACATCAGTCATGAGCGTCATCCCTTCAATACAGCCAACCAGCCAACGCGAGAATTCATGGATGCATTTGCAACCCACCTTTGCAAGTTAGTGACCCCTGTGACTTTCAGGAATTCACAAATGAGGAGGTCACCTGACTTCAGATCATCAGAGGTTGCCTGTCATCCTCGTTGAGAAAAAAAATTCCTGAGAGAACCTCTTCCACTTGCCACAATACTACTCATGGCAAGAACAGAGGCCATAGCTGAAGACCAGGCCACTGACATAGGTACGGACAAAGAGGCAAAAGGAGAACAAATATATACATTTTCACACAGAATAAAGAGCAGCTACCCAAGCAGTGTGCCTGTGAGAAGGTACCCCTTGAGAGGTAGATGCGATCGATGTGGTCTACCTTTCCCGCACAACAAAGGTATGAAATGCCTGGCGCCAGAGAAGAGATGTAGCAAATGTGAGAGGGAAAATCACCTGGCCAGAGTGTAAATAAATACTGCTGAGAACAAGTGCAAGCACTGCCGTACCAGAGGGGCAGGAGAGTCGTGCCTACGGATCCATACTGGCAAAACCTGACATGAATGCAAGAAGAGATTTGGTGAGTCATGTTCACCAAGTAATGTATTGCATTGTACTTGTCATTTGTACAGCGCTAATTTTACCATTATTATAGCCTCTTGTGTGGTTAGTGGGAACACCCTTGGAGGACCGAAGTCCAGAGTGTTGGAAGTCCTGGAGCATGATTATAATGCATGTGTGGTTTTCCCCAAAAAAGCCTTAGCAGGACTGGCCAGGCTCCCTGAACGGGTGCATGTTTGAAAAGCAGGTTATCAAACAAATGAGCAAAATTAATTATAAGAAAAAGTCCCTATATATTATCAAAGGGAATCATAGTATATAGGTGGATTGTAATGATTTGATATCTTCTAAACAATTAAAAAAATAAGTATTATCTCTCAGATAGGTGTTGGTAGACTGCACAAGAGGCTGTAACACTTTATCTAAATGGATAAGGGGTCAAAGACACTGTTTGTGCCGGCTGCAATTGGTCCGAAAGGTGGTTTCATGGCATGCTTATGGATCTTATGTAAAGCGTAGAAGACCGGAGTTATAGGAAAGGGGTTTGTGAGAAATTCCTTTGTTTTTGATGTGATCCAACCATTATCTTCTTTATCAAATCTACAATTTCTATTATGGGGTCCATGTCTAGTTAGGGTCCGATGAGAGATTCAAGCACTTTGTATGGTAGAATTCGAAGTCCATAACCACTATGGCTCCCCCTTTGTCAGCTGGCCTGATGATCAAACTTTCATCCGCTCATTGTTCAACTGGGAGACATCGACCAAGAGGGTTCCTACAGCATGTGTGTGGAGGCATCTGCACTGATAGCTCACCTGCTCCAAGCGACCTGCCTAACAGAACAACATGGTAATCCCCCGAAGCACAGGCCCTCAAGCTCTGGTGGTCCAAGGTATGGGAAATATGGGCATCTGAGAAAATCACAGCAACCATAAAAACTCCCTACCCAAATTCTCAAGACTATGGCCCTCATTACAAGGTTGGCGGAATGGGTTTACCGGCACCGGTTATGGTGCCGGTGCCGGTAAACCCATTCCGCCCTATCACGAAGTCTCCTGGCGGGACCCGCAATGGGCGCCTGGTAATAACAGGCCCGTTGTTAGCTCCATCCCCATTCCCATTGAGCCCTATGGGGGCTCGAATGGGAATGGGGATGGACCGGGTCCGGGTTCCTCTGACGAGGAATTACTGGGTCCGCCAAGATTGGGATGGCCCGGTAAGTCCTCATTTGAGGAACCAGGCCCGGTATGCGGTAAGGAGGCAACCATGCTAAAAGCGGCATGGTTACCTCCAACCTCCTAATGACGGCCTATGACTCCCTTGGACAAAATGTCAACGACACACAACACACTCCCCCCTGTGCGGTCCCAAGGTTCTTGATCCATGGCAGCTTGCTGAACCCCACAGACCGAGCAAAGATGCTTGGTCAACAACTGACTGATTTACAGCTGAAATCCAGAAACCCCTGAGGGAAAGGGGAAGTGGATAAAATGAAAAACAATAGATCTCCTTCTTCACTGGTCATGGAAATCTAAACAGGACAAAGAACAGAGATCACCTGGATATTTCATTTCTTATGCCTTTTCCCCAACCTTGCCCCAAAAAACTGTCTTTACCTGTATTCCTCCTTGCATGACTTGGAGGAATCATGATGTACTGAAAACAACCATGCAATTGAATTCTTCTGGATTACTTCCTGAATTCTTGAGGATCTCCTGCAGACAATTCACACTGTCTCTGTTGCAAGTTGGTATAGGTTTGAACATACTTTGGGCCTCATTACACGGTAGGCGGTAACCATGGCGCTATTAGCGCCATGGTTGCCGCCAGTATTTTACCGTGTCCGCCTTGGTGGATGACGGAATTACCGCCCTACTCCAAGGTGAGCGGGGGCGGTAATTCCCCATTCACCAAGGCACTTCCCCATTCCCATTTTTGCCCCCATAGGGCACAATGGGAATGGGGAAGGCGCTAATTACGGTACCGCAAATTGCGGTACCGTAATTAGCACCAAGGTCCCTTTGCGGCACCCTACTTTAACAGCTGGAAAGACCAGCCGTTAAGGTCGGGTCCCGCAAATGGAACTCGTAGTAAGGCGGTAAGGGTTTACCGGTACTGGTGCCCTTACCGGTACCGGTAAACCCTTACCGCCTACCGTGTAATGAGGCCCTTTAACTTTAAAGTTCTCTCTGATAAAAGAAAGCCAACAATTTGCTTGAAATGCTGCACTCGCACCGTTATAATGGAATCAATGTCCCACGCAGACTCAGCTCTCCCAAAACTTTCTTCTTCACCAAACTCTTGTGTCACCCAAACCTGGGCCTAATTTGGGAGCTAAAGCTAAACAAGACCTTCCTACTTGAAGTGGACAGTGAAAGGCAGTTTAGAATGTCTGCCAGCTCACAAAGAACCTGAACTCCACCAATCAGCTTCCAGCACAGCTTCCTCCATTATGGCTTGGGAGGCTCTGCTGCTACAAAGAATCAAGTCAAGGCCCAAACCAAACAGTGCAAAAGATTCTGCAAATAATTAAATGAAACTAAATGTATATGTGATTTTTTTTTTATATGTGCCGAACAAATGTCCATGAAGTAATGTAGTGTGAACAATACCAACAGACACTGACACCCCCAAACACCTGCTCTGAGGCACCTCACACCATTCTAACAGACACATGACTAGGGAAGAGGAATACAGGCTAGCCAGGAGGAGGTTGGTAGAAAGGGCGGGAGAATAGGATCCACATCCATAACCATTAGAACGCAGTACTGGTGGGCATTATGATGAGACAATTGGCCTCATATAATGGATACAACTCGTTTTTGGACTATGTAGATGATTACGCTCATACAAATGTTGATTCTAAGAGACACTGATCCGTGTGCCTAGACTAAATCCTGTTTTGATTTTGTTCAAATTGAAAATGCAAAATAAAGATGAGTAAAAAATCTCAATAGTACCAGGTTGCGGGGAAGCGGCATTATAGGATTGCAAACATTTCTGGCATTTCATTATCCAGGTCATCCACTTCTGGGGCCACCTCACCCTCTATCTTAGCTCTGTAGAAATACTGGATTCTACATATGTTTCACTGCTCACTGGGTCACAAATGTGCCTCTTCGTTTTCATCACAGCCACTTGTTCAAATTGGTATCCCAGCATCGATTCATATGAATCTACAATGCAATTGACATATTGCATCACCGTCTGTGGGAAAATCACTGTAACTTGGCAAAACATGCGCCTTCCGTTACTGCACTGATGTAGAGTTGGTGCAATACGTCCCGGAGGAAGGGTTCAAAATTATCCACAAATTCAAATCCCCTAAAGCCTATAGCACAGCACCAACACCACCTGAAGAGCTCTGTGAGTCCATTGCCTGACACTGCAGCAACACAATCCAGAAGATCCAGGGCCATCTAGATAAGAAGCTTAAACACCATCAAACCAAGTAATGGAAACACCACTGAGGGGAACCACCTATTCCAGCATTGACATGTTTGTCCTTTCTTGAGTCAAGACTTCCTAACCAGGGCCAATGCTAGCAATCCAGCATATTTACCAGAAGACCTGTGCCCTCTAATATTTTCAAAAGCAATAACTAAGCAAACTGGGCTAGTGCCCTCCCCCCAAGCCCGCCTAAACACTTCCATTGAACAAAGGTAACACATTTGCAAGGAGTATGCATTTTACATTATGCCGACATGCAACATGTGTCTCTCGTCATTTCTGGAGTCATGCCAATTTCTCTGATCTTGTATGGTCTCATATATAATGAAAGATGATAGCCTTGTAGACCGAGGGAGGGGCTGTTATCACAGGGTAATGACCCACCCACGTGATAATGACCCCTCGAGAAATCCACAAGGCTATTATCACATACTGGTAATGGCAATATAGGTTTCAGGGTTGTGGCTGTACAGTAGAAAACGTTTAACAGTGAGTAATATAAACACTCAAACCGTGATGGTAAATGAAATGCTTTTATTTTGTAATATTTGAAAAACAAGGGTGTCTTCATAAGTCGAGAATTTTAATTGCAAGCTTGGTTGAGTTGAAAACGGTTTAAACATTTGTAGCATTAAGTGTAATTAAAAACAAAAGGCTCATCTATGAAAACGTGACATCTTTTCACGTATGTTAGCTTTCTCTCTGGTGTGATAAATTCGGTGTTGCAGTAGGAAACATGAGAGGGAGTGTTTTGTTAAACTAACTCATACCTGGAAGTTTCTTTGCTGTTTCCCTCTCTTCTTTTGAAGTCAGAATATTCAGAATGCAGTCAATACCAGTAGTTTTTGACTGCTCATTGAACATTCCTATTGGCTGAGAGGAGGTCAATTAATCATCTCTGCTAATAGCACTTAATAATGCTACATTTTGAGGCATCATCCTTTTAAAGTGCAGGGCTGATAGATTTGTATCATATTTCGTACTTTTTTCCTCATCCAGTTTCAGTTGTCGACCCTGTTTGATTTTGTCACAGTGACATATATGTCTGGCCTATGAGCGACATGACATTTGAACGCTTGCTTTGGTCTTTATTACATCTCTCTCCACAGGGAACAGTAATGACATGGAATCAGGCGAGCACATTCTTGGCCAGAATAGCGCATTGCCCTAGAAAGGGGCCAGGTTCCATTTGTGCACATTTCTGCAATCTTTCCGAGCATTCACTGCTGAGCCGTGTTCAGAAAACCCATATCGTTTATTGGCCACTCGTTTTTGCCATATTTTTAAAAAAAACATTTTGGTACGTACGGTGTCATTTCTGTATCAGATTTGTTTCTAAGGGCAAAGTCTCTTCTTGCTTTTATCTATTTTTTATATTGTTTTTTTGCCGGCACAAGCACACTTAATGGACTCACCTACTCCGAACCTCCGGTACCTATTTTAAAGGCTTCTTATTATAAGTGCATTATACATAAGGCTGCCGGTGTTCCGTTTTTACTGATTTTTACTCATAAATACAGATGGAAATCTATCAGTTTCCCATCAGTATTTATTTATTTAAAAACTGAAAAAAAGGAAATGTAAGCCTTTTATTGGTCTCCCTATGCTGACATTAAGCTGACGTGTCTGGGGATGCTTGTGGTCTCGTGCAGAAGGGATGTGACCAAGCAGTTCGGGCTGGACTGCCCCTTTTGGTTGTGGGAACAAGCCTGATTTGCATATGGTCTTTCCCCTTCTGTAATGGCTTGGCAGGCAAAGAACGATGGTCTGGAGGGTTACCCAGAGCAATGCCAGAGGTTAAGATGTATTCTAAACCTTCCAGCTATAACCTCTTATCTTTTGCTGCGGTCACTCCGAGTGGGACAAGTATGCCTAGACGTGGGTGCTGTGCATGTTGGGCCTAGAGACCCAAGCTACTCACTGATGAGACCCATGGAGGCTGCAACATGTCTGGGGATGCTTGTGGTCTCGTGCAGAAGGGATGTGACCTAGCAGTTTGGGCTGGACTGAACCTTTTGGGGTGGGGCCAAGCCTGATTTGCATATGGTCTTTCCACTTCTGTAATGGCTTGGCAGGCTGAAAAACGATGGTCTGGAGTGTTGCCCAGAGCGTTGCCCATGGTTATGATTAATTCAAAACCTTCCAGCCATCACCTTTCTGTTTTGCTAAAGTCACCCTGAGTGGGACGGGTATGTCCAGATGTGGGTCCCGAGTCTGCCGGGCCTAGAGACCCAAGCTACTCCTCACTGATGACGCCCAACAAGGCTGAAACATGTTTGGGGATGCTTGTGGTCTTGTGCAGAAGGGATGTGACCTAGCACTTTGGGCTGGACTGCCCCTTTTGGGGTAGGACCAAGCCTGATTTGCATATGGTCTTTCCCCGCCTGCAATGGCTTGGCAGGCAAAGCACGATGGTCTGGAGGGTTGCCCAGAGCAATGCCAGAGGTTAGGATTATTTCTGAACCTTCCAGCCATCACCTCTTGTCTTTTGGTATAGTCACTCAGAGTGTGACAAGTATGCCCAGATGTGGGTCCCGTGCATGTTGCACCTAGAGACCCAAGCTTCTCCTCACTAATGAGGCCCAGCAAGGCTGAAACATGTCTGGAGATGCCTTTGGTCTCGTGCAGAAGGGATGTGATCTAGCAGTTTGGGTTGAACTGCCCCTTTTGGGGTGGGACCAAACCTGATTTCGATGTGGTCTTTCCCCTTCTGTAATGGCTTCGCAGGTGAAGAACGATGGTCTGGAGGGTTGCCCAGAGCAATGCCAGAGGTTACGATCATCATCATAATAAGTTTATTCAGATTAAAATCCATTAAACGTCACATTAGATCATAAAACAGTTAAAACAGCAATTCCTAATAAAAAAAGAAACATACAAGTTTCAATCATATAAAAAAAAATGAATTGAGCAACGGTAGAATAACTAGACACACACATGATAAAAATATCCAGACAGTGTCTGCTTGCCATTATCCACCTTTTAAATATGATAATAGCACCCAAGCCACACAAAGTGAGTCCGCCCAAACGAGACATCCCGGGAAGCATGATACTGAATATCGGGGCGGATGATGATGCTAAGATTAAATCTAAACCTTCCAGCCATAACCTGTTTTGATTTGCTCCAGTCTCCCTCTGCTGACAGCCATACATGGGAGGCCAATGAAAATGGAAACTGAAAGCATGCTGGTGCAAAGACGTTTGGAGATTTCACCTTAAAAGCAGTTTACATATCGGTAGAGATGCGGCTCAGGATTGCAATAATCATAACCACAGAATCCCCAGTTTGCTTTTTAAGAGCATCCATCTGTTCTGAAGGTGAACACTGAGTCTTGCTTGATGTTATGTTATGCTAAATGGATATTCATACTGTGCACTATCACCAACTGAGTGGTCCCCTGGCACTCTAGCTGATCTGAAAGGCAAGAGGGTAGGGTAAGTTAGCAGGAGTCAGCGGGAAAAAGAGCAAGAGAGCATTGATACGTGCCTTTGGCTGCTTCAGTTCGGTTTACACCATTCTCTGAGTGTAGTTGTGATTTATCGGTAGGTAATTGTCATGTGCTGTTGTACGAGGCTATGTGTGGTTTGTTTCGTTGTTGTGGTGTAGTGAAGTGCATGCAGTTTGTTGTGCAATATGGTATGGTTGGTTATGTTTCGAATTTGAGAGGTGCAAGCAGAGGGATGAGATTTTTAGTGGCTTGTTTAGTGGTGGTGCTCCATCGTACCTCCTTTTGTAATGGCTTGCCACCTGCAATACACATCCCTGCTAGTGTCCTGTATTGTGGTGCGCTTGGGGGGTCTACCTCCTATTTTCTGTGCAGGGTTGTCTGTAGGGCTATCTAGTGATGATGCCTCCACTCCTCCCCCCCGCTCTTCCCAAGTAATGGATTTCTACACCGCTTTGGCCTTAGGCTTAACCTGGTGTGCAGCCGCCATTGCCTTCCTGGGCACCTTGAGGGGGGATGTGGAGAGGTACCTCTTCCCTGTGCCCTTGAGCTACGTGGTCCCCGTGGTTTATCTGTTCGGCCATCACTCTTTCCCCTTCAACTCTTATGTCCTCTGTCTGTGGTTCAACCTACGTCACTCTCATTAAGGCCATCCATGGGACAGCCGGGTCTCCCTGACACTCAGAAGTCTCTCCACCTTCATGCACTTGTCATGGTATGCATTAGCTCTCTATCTTGCGATATGTGTGTTCATTCCGAGAGGTTTGGGTGCTGCTCATTCGTTTTCATCCGGTCTGAGTTGAAGAGCCAGGTTTTTAGAAGTTTTCAGAATTTTAGATGGTCCTTCATGTTTCGTATTTCTCTCGGGAGGGAGTTCCACATTTTTGCGGCTAGACAAGAGAAATCTGATCCACCAAGTTTTTTCCTTGTGTACTGTTTAGGTTCCAGGCAGATGTCGTTGCTGGATCTGAGTGTTCTGGTCGGCTGGTAAATGGTGATTTTCTTTTTCATTCGTCGGGAATTCTGCTCCTTGGCTATGGATTGCCCTGTGCCTAAACTCTCAAACTGTACAATCAAACACGCTATTTGCATGCCAACTAAATATTTGCACGCAGCAGTTTGATAACCCTACCATCGGACATCAAGCAACAGAATTCTACACCTCTACAATCAATTTACTTCTCACAGTCCCAGTCAATGCATCCTAGCACCATCAACATACCAGGCTCCTCTCTGGACACAAATGGCTCTATGGTCGATATACCAAACGCCTGAAAACAGACCCACACAGAGAGCACAAGGTAATATTTATGCACACATCAAGCCAACAGCAAAGCTGGCTTGCGTTTTCCCTTTCTCTCCGGCAACCTAAGCCTTTCCCCTCTCTTTCAAATTTGCCAGTGAGCCTGGAGACCGTGCCAATGGCAGCCGTGTGCAGTACGAATCCCAGTAACTTAACATAATAAGTACTGTGTCTGAGGTATGACTTCGGAGGGACCTGCAGGTCATTTCACATGCAATATCGCACAGTTGGTGCCCAGGCAACAGTGCACTAGCATGCTGGGCTAGATGCCTGTTCAGAGACCAACAGATCACAGGTCAGAAATCTGTCTTAACTCACTGAGCAATTTACCCTTTCAGGGTTCATGGAGTTAGTGGCAATTAGTTAAGAAATGGTCACCAATATGATTGAAGTTCCTAGCGGGAATTTAATTTGGGGTGCGCTCTATGTGAGTAGTCACATGGATGGTGGTTATAGCATATTTCATGTTCTAATAGCCTGGGAATAATAACCCTCACTAAAACTGAAGTGGTAAACATGAACCAGGTAAAATAAATATTGTTATATTGAAATGAATGTAAAAATTACTATTTTACTTTACACAAAAGCTAATTCTGTGCAAATATCGGGGTTTTAAAATGTATTTTTTATTTCTTATTGGTTCAGCAGATCCTGGGGAACCCCCACCAGGCCTCTCCTACTTAAACCATCAATCCCACAAGTTCTCGCCTTAGGAGTATACTTTCAAATGGGGGAAATCCTTCTCATGCCCCACGCACCTTTTTCAACACTCCACTGCCCTCCTCAATTGCTCTAAACCATATCAATCCCAGCCAAGGGTGGAATTCTTTTTAGTTTGATTTGTATAATGATAATGTATTACTTATTAAAGTTGGAATATTTTTGCTTTTTTCATTTTAATCCTAGTTATTTTCGCGACAAGTTATTTTTACCTTTTTATTTTCAGTGTTCTTAATTTTTCTGCGTACGGTTATAATTGTAATGTAGACGTATTTCCAATGGAATTATTTTTTGGGTGCACCATGTGGTGCAGGTTAGCATTAACTATTGTAATGATTTATTGCAGCCGGGCAGAAGTTGGTGATGCTGGCAACTAATAACTAATTAGGGGATAGTCTTTTAAGGGAAGTGGAGGCTACGATTACAAGGGGCACAAATCCCCCGGATGGGATTCTATGCCATACTATGCAGTCAATGTCATTCTTACCTCTTAGAAATGGTGAATGGGGAGTCAGTTTGGAAAGTAGGTGTTCCACTGCGGAATGCTGTGATGCCGTGGTAGAGTAGGTGCAGACCAGTGTTTGTTGGAAAAATACTTGGTTTTGTTGTAAACCAGGTGAGGCGTAAGACCCCGTAATGGGAAGCAGCGGCAAAAGGAAGGTATCTATGTATGTATGTATGTATGTATGTATGTATGTATTAAAATGTATAGATCACGAACCAAGGTCCAAGGGCATCTGGGCTCTGAGAAGAGAGAGACCGGAACCAGGGAGGAACAGAAGCAAAAGAATTAAGCATTAAACAACAGAGTTTTATATTGTTTCCTAAAAATAAAATGGTCAGGTATGATGCAAAGTGCCAGGGGGAGAGTGGCCCAAAGCCTGGGATCCTGAACAGAGAAGCAATGGCCTCCCAATCATGACTTGTGGAATCGCAGAACTGCAAAGAGATTTTTATTGCTGGAACATAGCCTATGAGAGGGGATGCATACTTTAAGTTTACGACGCAAAAAGATAGGACCGGTCGAGTGAAAGGCCCGATAAACAATACACAGAATCATGAACACTATCCGTCTCCTGACCGGAAGCCAGTGGAGTTTGCCCAATAAAGAGGCAGCATGCTCGAGTCTGGAAGCACCTAAAGCTAGACGAGCAGCAGCATTCTGGAGAATTTGAAGTCTTTGAATCAGATGGTCTGGTTGTCCTGGGTAAATCCCATTGCAGTAGTCAAGGGAGCCCATTGTAGAAGAGGTAATCACGGTGGTGCGACAGGTAGCGGGAAGGAAAGGCAAAACCTGGATGAGCAGTTTCAATTTAATGAAACCTGCACTGCAAACTGAGGTGATCTGAACCTCTTGGGAGCCGAAGGGAAGAATTTCAATCCCAAGGCTTTTCATTTGTGAGGGAAGATGAGATACCACTGGACCTACATGAAGGTGCTAGAGCAAGGTTTTTCTAGGTGGAAGCCGATGGAAAAAGGCTGGTTGTGAGACCTGGTTACTGATTTTATTGAGTGGTGAATTGTTTGTTTCGGACCTGGGGAGGAGTAGAAATGTTCATAAATGTTATCCTCTGGTTTCGGACATTTTAGTGTGTATTCGATAATGCCAAGAATGTGCGTTTGTGTGTTTGGGCCTGCTTTTGAATGAAATGAACAAAATGGCCTCCTATCAGCTGAAGCATAGTCTCAGTGCTTGGTTTCATCGCCCTCCCTACCAAAAGAGACTTTGGGCTAGGGGGCAGGACCCATCCTCTTCCCAGAGGGCTGTTGGGAACAGGTGCAATGCCAGCCAGGATACTGCACGTGACCGTCACAGCTGACTGATTGGCCAGTGAAGAACGTATGGCTTGGACAGGGTCGCTCCATTTTTCCATAGCAAGCAGAGTGCCCAGCACACCGTCCATCGTTAGGAAGAGAAAGATTGTAGGGCTTTAGAGTTACTAACTCGTGCTCATCAGTGGTGTCCAGCAGGGAGACATAACGTATCTTTAGATTTCACTATTTGGAACTCAAACAGTCATGCTGGGTGATGCTGTAGGTGACCAGTGCCCAGGTGGGCATAGTCACGAATAAGGAGCTCAAGACTGGTGTTACACTAGCTGAGGGGGTAAACTCCAGAAAAAAGGAAGGGTAGAATGTGCCAACTCAGTCTCAGAGGAGGCATTTGGGCCCTTTGGGTCCAGGTATTAATTAGAGAAGCCCATTGGCCGGAAAGCGTCATTGAGGTCTGGAGCACAGGCGAAAACGTTTGCCAGGGCAGCCTGACAGGAAACAGTTGTGTCCTCTACATGTGGACTGAGGGGTTACGTGATGAGGTAGTGACTGTATGAACGTAGGAAATGGGGGGCAAAAGAAGGATACATCACTCCCACAATTTTAAGCGGGGTGGGGATACAATATGATATTTCCCCCCCCCCTCCAGAATCTGGAGCAAGTGAAAAGAAAGGCTGTTTATTTTTCCATTTGGGAAGCATGGCTTCTGTATGGAAACCTGACGTTCTTTTACCAAGTGCTAGAAATGTAAAGAGACTGTGCTTCACTTCCTTTGAATTTCCCATTAAGGTCACCGTTCTGTGAGGAGGGGGTGAGTGGGTGCATAGCTGGATGCTGTCGCCCCCTCTCCCACTTTCCTGTCAGAGGGTGGAGGCCAAATCCGAGAAATCAAAGGTATTCTTCAGAGCAACTTTTCAAAGGTAGTGAAAACATGTAACTGTTAAGCCCACAAAGTCACTAAGTAACATATTCTTGGAATGATTCAGAGTTTAAAAGATATACATTTTCAAACAGAATGGTTGTAATTTTGTAATGTATTGAAAGCCAATAAAGCCATTTAACCCCTCCTCGCACCCCTACCACATCCACTGATCTGTGACAAAAGCACACGCCGGGGCATCTTTAAGTGCCAAATTATTTCAGATTGGCCTTCCCCCATTTATTCTTTAAATAGTTTTTTAGATTTAGCAAGGTGAGGACTGCTCTCCTGTTAAACACATACTGGTTATTTTTTGTATGTGATGGGGTGGAGAGGAGACTTGTGCTTCTGGAACAGCAGCAGGATACAACAATGTCACACTTTAAGAAAGAGGGTGCTTATTAGCAGTTCATGCTGAGGGCCTGGTCAGCAATCTGTTGCAAAACTGATATTTCACAGTTTGCCACAGAGAGAAGATGTGACAATTGTTGTCGGAAGACACTTTATTTACAACAGGGGGACTTGTCCTAACCATTTTGGTTGGGAGGGCAACATTTCCTCTGCAAATCACAACCCGGGTGCAGAATGAAAGAACAGATACAGGTGTCCGAGTTGGTAGTCCTATGGAACAGAAACAAACCCCTTTAATGTGGGACATTAAATGTGCACAGCGTGTACATTGCAGACCTTCACCTCCTTCTGGCAGTCTTTAAGACGGTTCTTAGCACCTGTCCTTTTTATTATGAATGTCCCATCATTAGCATCCTGTCACCAAAGAGCAATGAATAGCTTTTCAGGTGACATTTAGTGTTACAGCCCCCTGCTGACTGCCCTTCCCATGATAATATGCAGCTATTAACCAACTCTTTGCATTCTTTTAACTGTATTATAATTTGAACACCCCAGCTACGCCTCTGACTGTTTTTACCAGTTGTAAGACAAAGGGGGCTCCAAAATATCATGCCCAAAATCCCCACCACCCTTAATACATCTTCAGCTGGCCCAGAGCAATCTGCCAGACTGGCCCAAATTCTACAGAACCCAGCTTTTCTACTTTACTCATAAAAACATGTAAATACGCTCAGTAAATGTCTGCTTGTGCAATTATACTAGACATTTACAACCATGACATGATGTAAAATAGTTTAGTGGGTTGATGCACCAGCTGCATCCCATCCCATCAGACCCAACTCAGACTTTCATGCTGCCGAAAGTGATTGAATGAGTGCCATTGAGTGGGTCTTAAAAACATATGTTGATTACAAGAGTGCTAAGAATCTGCAAAGTTGGCAAAGTGAAACTTCTTTAAAAAGTGTGAAAAGGCTTTACTTTTCGATTTATTAGGTAAATTGAAAGGAAATGTGTTCTAAGATTGTTCACCATTATGGACCTGCTTTAAATCTGCCATGGCTTTTGATAACTTGGCATATTGTTATCTGGCCTTTCTGTGCAAATTGGCATAACAGAAGCTGACATTGATGTCCAAGTTGAGTGAAATGGCATCTTTCACTGTTGTGCTATCTAGACAGTAGGGCACCTGGCACTGCCTCCTAATTGGAATCATGGAGATTGGCAATGTTATCCTAACTGAGCATAGTCTTGACAATGTTGTGGGTACCTGGGTATTGAATGGTAATGGTGCAAGAACCTGGTTTATTCAAGGCAGTAGCTGGTAATGGTATGCATACCTTGAATTTCGATTAAAAAACCTTGAAATGCTGAGTGCCAGGGCTTTTGATGTCATTACCTGGTATACGTTAGCAAGATTTAGGACATGGTGTGAGTAGGAGATCATGACTATCCCTGTCAAATCGTGGTACTCTGGGCTCATGTTGGAAATAACCGGTCACTAGCACACTAGCATTAGTGCCTAGAGTTATGACAATGCCTTTCAAATGCTTAAAGATGAGGCAAAAATGTTGGCTTCATCAATGCTTGCTCTAAGTGGTGTCTAAAGTGTTACACCAGGCATGGTAATAGGCAAATGAGCAATTGGATCTGACAACCTTTATTTTGCTCATTATAAAACTTTGGGTTCCTATATCTCGTTTCATGTCGGAGTCCAGCCTCTAAGCACGGGGCGAGGTTTTGAACCCGTGCTGCTCGGCGCTGTCTTCCTTCCAAAATAGCGCGTTGTCCCAGAGCTATCTTCCTGACCGTAGTATCCCCCCTCCTCTCAAATGCTCCTCCACCCAGATTCTCTTCTTTTGCCACCACTCTCACTCTATTTTGGTAACAACTCTCCTCCTGTCTACTCCCTTCCTTCACTCTCCCCTACCCCTCCACCTTCTGTTCTCTTCCATTCAGCTCTTCCACCAACCAGTGAGAGGCTCTGGAATGATTGTCAAATACCCAGAAATAAAATATGTCCTTCTCCGTGGACAGTTAACAACCTTATCCAGCATCAGCAAGTATTCCTCAGTCTCAGAACTGGTAGATATTTTTTGGAAGGATCCTTTCCATTGAAAGAGCGTTCTTTGCACAGGTGAAGCCGCTGCAGATCCTCTTAACTGTTCCAGCTTTGTCCTGCGAGGCTGATAGAGCGTTCTTTGTACAGGTGAAGCCACTGCAGATCCTCTTAACTGTTCCAGCTTTGTCCTGCGAGGCTGATAGAGCGTTCTTTGCACAGGTGAAGCCGCTGCAGATCCTCTTAACTGTTCCAGCTTTGTCCTGCGAGGCTGATAGAGCGTTCTTTGCACAGGTGAAGCCGCTGCAGATCCTCTTAACTGTTCCAGCTTTGTCCTGCGAGGCTGATAGAAGCTTCCATGCTTTGTAAGGAGTGAAACCCTTGCTACATTCAGCAAATGTTTCAGAAAAGGCTGACTCATGCTGCTGTGTGCAATATATGTAAAGATTACATGTATCTGGATGAAATATAAGCAATAGCAAATGAATTTGTCATGTGTACTGAATGCCACAATAAATGTAACAAATGTTCATGATCCTCACTGTCTAGGACATAATTGGCTCTTTTTACTATGTGGCTATTCGTCCAAAAAGAGATGGTGAAGGAGAAGGCAAACTGCAGTCAAGGGGATGGGGCTGATCGGTCTAGGTGGAATTGCATGTTTATCCTATTTGTCATATTGAATGTATTTTATATAATTGTATTTCTGACTTTTGTTTCTTGTACATGAACCAGTGTGGGTTATGTAGTACATATGTATATATTGTGAAACACAACCTATTTGTGGTTCAGGTTTTTGTTTATGGATCAGTAAATATATTATCAATAAGCAGATCAGCACACGCCACACTCGTAATGTTGGTGGCAACGTCAATGGTGTCTGCATGTGAATGGTGTCTGCCTTGATCGCCTCTCATGCACCCGGTGTTATCACCAACATTCTGAGTGAGCGTCCATCAGTAGTGTTCTAGCAGTGCTCTGGGGCCCTAGAACCTCCATGAAGTGGTACGCCATGCAACAGAAATAACACTGTGTGGGTTCCTTCCAGCTATGCCACCTTAGTGCTGTAGGACACCGGCAGTGTGGCTTTCTCCACCAATGGATTGTCAGTGATGTAAGGCTCCAAAGTAGTTTGTGTAGCAATAGCTCCAAAGGTACATTAAAACAAAAACGCACCTGGATTATTTGGTTGTTGAATCTAAAATTGATTTTCTGAGGCAATCGAAAAGTTTCTTCCCCCTGTGCCCAATGTTACAGGAGCCCAGCAGGGCAGAAACATATCTCTGAACTTTATTTCCTCATCTGGAGGAACCTGATTCAAATATTGATGTTTACCTTTGTTTGCATAAAAGACAAACAATTATAGTGACCCTCTATAAAACATCCTTCAAGTCCAAAACATCCGTTGAACAGTATAATCCCCCTCACTACAACTACATTGAGATCTCCAAAGAGATTTAGAGAACTGTGTTTCCTTAAAATCTCTGTTGTTAGATTTCAAATCTTTGAACATTTGTTTTAGCAGTGCACACATACTTTATTTCTGTTTTGATCAATATTTCAATCATCTTTACATTTTCTGCCATAGATGAGAAGTCTACAACGTATTTGAAGTGTATCTGTGTTTTTAAAACTGCCATTATTTGTTTTTCTTTCTTAAAATAAATCTAACCACACATGTTATTGGGGTTTAACGCTTCAGCACTTAGCCCTATGGCATTTGGATTGCGTCCTCAAGGTGTCCCCTGCCCCCCCAGATTTTGAGTGTCTCCTACGCCTCTGGCAGTGAGATCATCAAAGAGGAGGAGTTTAATGTGGTATGGGTCGGAGGAGAGGTTGGAATGATCGGGCCTTAGTGTGTATGACGCAGCTGCAACGGGCAAGGTCGGGCACTAGATGCACTGGGAGTAAAGCCGCCTTCCATCAACTGAAGCGACTCGCTTCGCTGCACTTGTTGCCAGTGATTTTAGCTCCACATGGCATTAATACATGTTACAAATAGCAAAGAAAGTTTTCATTTTAAGTGCACGTGTTTGGGGACGCAGACACCTTGTGAGTACGCTGACATCGATGTTTTATATGCAGCCCTTTCCTGTACCCCCGATCTTCACAAAGGCAAAGAGAAAACCACCTGTGATACTGAACACAGTGAGCATAGGTGACAATGATCACATCCAATTAGTAAGCACACATTCCATTGAATCATCATCCCAGCAAACTTTGCTGATTGCTATCTGATAGCCCAGCGAGTAGAGCGCTCGCTTTGGCATCTGTGCAGAGCTTGCTATCCCGGCCGGGCCAAACTCAGCCTTTCATCCTTGCGAGGTCGATAAATGAGCACCACACACCGTGGGTAATAATAAGCAGCGCGCAGATACCTGAGGGTTCGAAGCGCTATATAAATGCTAAATTATTATTATATGTTCGGGCATGGGTGTGTTTCTCTGGCCTATGTGTTTTTGCAACCCTCGCCATGGTAACTGTCAAACGCGCAAAGCCACCGCTAACTCTCCTTGCCCTTATGCCTGTTTCACAATCTGGATCAGGGATTACACTAACTTCAGAGCCATCGCTGCTGGGGATTAATGCGCAATCACTAGTGTGTCAGAGGCAAGACAGCGAACACAGTCCTGATGCCTCCCAATTATTGTGATTGGAAATTCCTATCACTTTGCTTTGGTTATTTATAGACAACGGATCCCGAGCTTGGCTTTCTTTTCTTGGAATAGCAGGCTAAAGTTGCACAACTCGATGTCAATCTTCACATCCCAAAGACTGCAAGGGTAGGGTAAATTGTCCCTCTTAGGAATCGAATCTTCACACTACACACAGACTTCTGCAGCTGGTTCTCAACCTACTGGACTACTGCTGTGGCTTGTGAGGCCTCAGATGATGGCATCGCCAATTTTACATTACTCAATAAGACTAATAATTCTGATGTTTAATTTAGTGCCTTCGTCACCAAGAATCAAGTTTCAGGGTGCTTGGTAAATGATGTTACTTATCTGTGTTTTAAGTTAGGTGGGCGTTGCCTAAGCATGGTGGGCAGTGTACCCACCCACCCATACTTAGGCCACACCTCCTAACTAGAGAAGCCCCCTCACCTACGGGAGGGGGAGGCCTGGCAATTGCTTCGCTCCCAGGCAGTAGGAGTCAAACAGGAAAGCTGGGACTCACTGGTATCATAACTTTGGTGCACCCAGCTTCTGCCTTTTTTTTTTAAATCACAGGCTCCGAGCCCTGCTGGCAGGCTGCTTGTAGGGGTCAGAACCTGTGATTAAGAAACAAAAGAAGACGCCAGGCACACCAAAGGTATCGCAGTGCACCCCAACACTCCTTTATTTTCTTAATGAGAAGAGCTAACCCCCAGCAGGCAGCACTTTCATTCAAGGAGCCACATATTTAAAGGAATACCTCTTGGGGGGTCGCCGACCCTCCAGAGGCAGCTATTTAACCATGCAGCTCCTTAGGGGAAAGGGCTACTCACTGGGGGTTAGCTCCTCTCCCTAAGTAACAGAAGGAGAGCTGGGGTACACAACCTCTCCTTTTGTTACTTAGATTGAGGAGCCGACCCCAAAGAAATTAGCCCTTTCACTCAAGGTGCTGCAAGGTTAAGAGACTGCCTGCAGGCTGCCCTTTAACCATGTGGATCTTTGGCTAAATGGGCTGCCTGAGGGGATCAGCGTATCTGCGGCTATTCAAGGAGGGGAGCCCTGGCCTTTTTGGAGACAGCAGGGACTCAGCCCCAGCCCACTTAAAGCCCTGTTACTTATCCTCCT
The DNA here is from genome assembly GCF_040938575.1 of Ambystoma mexicanum. Classification (NCBI taxonomy): domain Eukaryota; kingdom Metazoa; phylum Chordata; class Amphibia; order Caudata; family Ambystomatidae; genus Ambystoma; species Ambystoma mexicanum. The sequence goes on along the minus strand of NC_090921.1, from coordinate 1,384,353,661 downwards.
TATTCCCCACAATGTGGTTATCAATTTATCGAACTGGGGGCAATTAGGGATGGTGAGTCCAACTAATCAGGGTATCAAACCACCCATGACATAAGGCACCGCCCTGTTCCCAAGGCGAGCGCATTGCTTGGACTAGCCTCCGGGCTATAATTCAAAACATTATTTCATTAAAATGACTGGAAAAAAAGATCTCATCTCATTTAAAAGTACATTCATTTTTCTGGGAACATTTCAGCAGTAAGAATCTGGGGGAAGCATGTCTTTTAACCCCATTAACGCGCCATATATTTTGCTCCCCTGCATATTCTTTAAAAGCGTTGCCAAGTCTCTGCTGTCCCTCATTTCTCAAATACAACGTGCCCGCCTGCCCCCATGCCCTGCATCGGATGTGGGATGCAGACATGCCTTTCCGTGATTCCATCCTGAGGGTATGTCGGTGTGGGCCTTCGGTGCAGGTGACAGGGGCACAAGAGTTTGAGTTGGTAGTGCAAAACCTCTTTTGAAAATCATCTTTGCCACCAAAAATATCCAATATAGAGTATCAGTTCTGCAAAGTTTTACTTGGATTACCGCATGCAGTCATTTTCGTTACCACCGGTGGCACATCTGAGGTCTCCGTAGCGTTAGGAGTCGACTGCCCTATTGGCAGTGAAACATGAAGATTTTCCGAAATACTGCATGTGTTTTATCAGAGAATCTGCATGTGTTTTACCAGGAATCTGCATGTGTTTTACCAGGAATCTGCATGTGTTTTATCAGAGAATCTGCATGTGTTTTACCAGGAATCTGCATGTGTTTTATCAGAGAATCTGAATGTGTTTTATCAGGAATCTGCATGTGTTTTACCAGGAATCTGCATGTGTTTTATCAGAGAATCTGCATGTGTTTTATCAGAGAATCTGCATGTGTTTTACCAGGAATCTGCATGTGTTTTATCAGAGAATCTGCATGTGCTTTATCAGAGAATCTGCATGTGTTTTACCAGGAATCTGCATGTGTTTTATCAGAGAATCTGCATGTGTTTTACCAGGAATCTGCATGTGTTTTATCAGAGAATCTGCATGTGTTTTATCAGGAATCTGCATGTGTTTTATCAGAGAATCTGCATGTATATTTTCATTTTTGAAAAAATAAAAATTTTTTAGGGTTGGAAATCGATAAAGTACAGTAGCGGGTCAAGCTGCTACTGAACCATGTAAAATGATTCACAAAAGGCTTCATTACCATCCTGAGTGCCAAAAATGCCTTTGAAAATCGTATTTATTAACGACTGGTCTATCTTCCACTAAGGGGCTCCGAGTGACATCTGATAGAAAAGGAGAGCAAAGCTTGAGTTGTCTGTGATGCCCTGGGGCGAAATGAACCATGTGGTTGAAAGCTACCCCTCTATAACGGTATGTGATCTATGGCCCCTTTCCCCTTTTGCAACCCCTGCACTATCACTTATATTATCTTATTTAACATTTATATAGTGCCTCCTAACATTGTTTTGGTCTCAAAGCGCTGTGGGATGTGTGGCCCATCGGAAGACCGTAGTCTGAACAAACATGAAGATAAAAGAGCATTACTTTGCTTGCGAATAAAATTTCGAATTCAGGCAACTGTTCCATTACTAGCAGATCTGTCTAGTTTTAAGACATTAAAAACAGACTGTTGTTCCGTGGAGCATGCGCTGTCACAAAAGAGAATGTATAACACAATGTTGCGGTTTTAGATTGGAAGCACAGATAGTCTGTGTTATCTGAAACCGCAAAATTGTGTTATGCATTCGCTTTTGTGACAGCGCATGCTCCGTGCAACAACTGTCTGTTTTTATATCTCAAGACTAAGTTGGGGTAACCTACTAGTTCCACTGGTCTGCGGCAGTCTCTTTCTTGTATATATTCTTTGCAACTCAACTAACTGGCCCGAGCGCGCATCTACCTGACACCCCACATTCCTGTTTGCATAGCTTTAAGACATCATACGAGCCATACAATGCAGACTGTTCAGGCGCACACCGGGTTGCAGGTTCCATTTGTCATATATGTCGAAAATACACTATATGCAAGGAGGGAATCTTTCTGGCTGCAAGCCAACAACATAAGCCCCTTTCCAGCCAATGAGCAGCAGTGAGGATCTCCCCAGCTTGCCAGCAAGCCAACTACCTAAAGTGGAGAGAATGGATGTTCAACATAAGTGAATGAACTCCAAAACAGACTTGCAAGCAAGATCCAGGCAACACGTTTCATGAAAACATGCAGGTGAGGTTGGATGTCAGAAAAATGAATTGGCCATCCGAACAACTTCCTGAAGAATATGCTGAATTGTCCATGTCTTTTTTTATGGTGCTTTGCTTTTATCCCAGGAAGTCCTGCCCTGAAGAAGGTGGTTAGCACAATAATACCCTGCAAAGCATCCCCGGGAACATTTACTAGCTTCTTTGTGTCGTGAGGAGCCTGACATGTAACTCTTGGCACATGCTGGTCATGTGCACTGACATTAAATGGGGACATATGAAATGAAGATATGTTTACACAATGAAACAAAAGATAGCGGGGTTATCCAGGAAAAAGTGTGCTGAGGCTTAGAAAATGATCGAAGTAACTATCTAGTGTGTTTACGTGGTGCCTGCTGCGGTTATGGAACTGCTAGGTTACCCCATCCTAGATTGATGCAGAAGAAAAACGTATAGTTCCAATCACATGCACTGTCACATGACACATTACTATGAGTCCAAATATATAAGAGTGTGTTTTTATTCTGTGGCCAGTGCTGCTTGTGCCACTTGTGCCAATACGTGTTTCTAACCAGTTTGGTCATCTTCAGGGCAAAATCAATATTCTATATTACATGTTGACAGCAGTCCATTATTGATTACGAAATCAACAAAAAGAAATCACAGACAATTATTGTCAAGCTATTTTTAAAGTATATGATACTGTGATATCTGTCGTCTAGTAGAGTCTCATTAATACTTGTATGTCAAAAACTCAGAAGAGAACTCAAAGATTACATCCACAAAGTTGATAAATGAGTGATGATGAAAATCCCATCTATGAAACATAACCTGATATATTCCAGACAAATCTGATGGCATCAAAATCTATTTGAAATACTGGAATACGATCATGATATTGTTGAATAACAACTGGATAACAAAATAAGCTACAAACTAGGATAACATAACTAACGTTATCTTTTTGCAATGGCAAATAACAATAGAGGATGAGGTAAGGCCAACCAATACATAGGTGAGATTTAAATTAAAATTGCTCTATAAGCAAATTTGTGATTCATGTTTGGGATCAAATCCTACTCCCGCAATTCTCATGTGCCAGCTGTGTCATGGCTCTCCAACACCAATGTGAAGGTAGGTTGACAAAAATATATAAAGCAATTATGCATTGAAACAGTTTATGTACACTATATTAGTTACCATAGGTGTACGTAGGCAACACCCATGTAAACACTACTTGTGATTACCTTATTGGGCTGTGGTTCCACTTGGAAATAAAAGTGTTTTGTTTTTATCGACACCAGGTAGTCTGCTTGCTGAAATATGCCAATAGAAAGAATTGAAGGTAGATGTAAATTTGAACTCGTGAGAAAGAACTTGTTAGTCTGCACCGCAGGGTGCAAATATGATGTTAACTTTAGCTTCAATGCAATACCTTAAATAATCGTAGCGGTCGCCACCGCCGCAAGTCAAGCCGTGCGTTAGACTCTTAACAGTGTCCAAAGTTAAGTGTATTAAACCTCCATGTCAATATCGTATTCTGTGCTGCCTGCAAAACCAAGCAAGCGCACAGAGTAAATAATCCATTCATGGTGAATGTTCATAAAGTGATATGCACACGGGCGCAGTGAAGTAAAAAAAAGAAGAAATGCCTAACTGGTTTACCTGTTGTGGGTTAGCCATTCCAGATACAGATGGTGTGCTGTATTATGGCAAAAAAGTCCTTGCAAGTCAAGCGGATATAGTATCCACGTGGCTCAAGCCTCATGCTACGTCCACACTGGCGGAACAGGGGCTCCCGCAGCGCCCGCGGTGCGGGGGGCCCCACCAGCACATGTCCTGGGAGGGGCCCCCACTTGTAGAAAATAAATATATATTTTTTTCTTTTTGTATTCCCTCTGCATTTATAAAGAAATTGTTTCTGTAAAAGAAATCATTTCTTTATGAAGTTAGAGTGACTTCAAAAAGAAATTATGGGCCTCATTACGGGTTTGGCGGCAACCGTGCCATTGCTACCAGCAGGTTGCCGCCAGACCTGTAATGATTTACCGGCGCCCGACTTCCCGGTAACACCGGGGGATTACAACCCCGGCGGTCTGGGAAGTCAGGCGCCGGCAAATGGTAAGTCCCCATTTCCATAAATTCCTATCGGACTCTATGGGAATGGGGACCATAGAAGCACCGGCACCGTTAATAAGGATGCCAGTGCATCCGTGAAAACTATGCGGGTGGGTGCCGTTCTGCCCGGCAGGTCTGACCTGCCGGCATGACGGCAACCGCCGGCAGAGCTGTAATATGCCGGCATGGAAACAACAGTGCCGGTAAGCTTACCAGCACCGTTGTTTACAGTCCAGCATAGTTGTAATGAGGCCCAATTTCTTTTTTAAGTGTTAGAGCTCCCCTCAACCCCATGATGTGTGCGTGTTTGAGTGTATGTTGAAAGGGTTCACACTTAAATGTATAGGTGGCTGTCTGTGCGAGTGTATGGTGAAAGGGTGCACACTTTAATATACAGGTGGCTGCCTGGGTGTGCCTGTATGGTGAAAGGGTGCACACTTAAATGTATAGGTGGCTGCCTGGGTGTGTGTGCCTGTATGGTGAAAGGGTGCACACGTAATTTTATGGGTGGCTGCCTGGGTGTGCCTGTATGGTGAAAGGGTGCACACTTAAATGTAGGGATGGCTGCCTGGGTGTGCCTGTATGGTGAAAGAGTGCACACTTAAATGTATGGATGGCTGGGTGTGCATGTGTGTATATGGTGAATGGTGTGTGTGCTTGCGTTCAGGGGTGCAACAAAACCTACATTTAGGGGGCTAACCCTTCAAATGTTGGGAGGGGTGCCAACTTCATGGGCAGTGGGTGAGGGGAAAACTTATTTGTTTGGGTCATCTAATTTCTTTATGCATTTTTATGAGGCTATTCTAGTGCAGCTTCAATGTTACAAGCAGTTAACTCTCTCTTTTAAGGTTTAAAGCACCCACTTGTGGACTGCTGTGAGAATGAGTGGTCTCCTGTTCCCTCTCTACCCTTCCAATCACTCCCCTGGCATGGAAGTATTAAACCCACATCACGATTTCAATTGCCTAAAAAAATTGGCATTTGAATGCAGGTACTAACAGTGAATTGCTTTATGTTAGTAATTGGTGGGTTCTTGTTAACAGAGAAACCCAAGTGCCGTTTAACATCTGTGTCCTTTTCTGTCTGACAACTGCTCTGAAGGTCAGCCAGGTCTGGTCAACATAGCCCAACATTTCAGGGGGGGGAGGGGAGTGCTGAATCCCAGTCAACTCAATGGTGTTGCACCAATACTTGTGTTTAATGCCTGGATTACTTATTGGTAATCTTCATTACTCCTAGCCATATTCTTCCTCGTCCCAGTGTGTATGAGACAGTACTTGTGTATAAGGCACTCTGCCTCATACACAAGTACTGGGATGAGGTATAGGTACATGGAAGTAATGCTTGATTTAGCTACCTGCAATCTTCATTACTCCTAGTCCCACTCTTCCTCATCCCAGTACTTACCTATGAGGCAAGGAGCCTCAACCGTAAGCTCTGGGGCAAGGAAGAGGGACGTGGAGGTAATTATGGGCCAATGAGCTGATTTTGGAGGTTGGGGTGGGAGTGAGAGGGGATGTGTGGGTGGGCAGGATTATACGACAAATTATAATGGCTGTTCATGTCCAGGCTAAGCAGGCATGATATGTGGTATTAGTGGCTAGAGAGGCATTTTGGTGCAGCCAGTCTAGTCATTCCTCAGTTTGGTATGACTTTTTTTAATGGGGCATTTATGATAAAGCAGTCCTGCTAAGTGAATTACCTGGCTAAACTGCCATTTGGGTGCTGCCAGTCAGCCGTTTCTTACTGCAGCATTGTATATTTTTCTGGGCATCTGTGATCAGTCATTTATAACGCACCTGCACTCAAGTGTTTCTAGGCGCTACAAGACAAGGGATGGAAGATAGAGGGAGGACAAGACAAACGATCTTACTAGGCCTTGTGTCATTCAGCTCGTGCAAGTGCGATAACAAGAAGCGCAAGGGGAAAGGGACGGGGGAATTGCAAGGGAGAGGGGAGGGGAAAAACAGGGCAGCAATGCTCTGAGTAAGTGCTGTCAGGGCAGCACAGCTCTGGGTAGTGCAAGGAGAACAAAGGACTGTAGGGTTACAGTTACAGCCCCTAAGTGCATGGTAGGACCAGAGGCAGTGCAAGGGTGACTGATCAAGAAAGAGTCCCGACTCAGTGAAACTCTGAGGATAGCCAAGCAACCAGTCGGTACTGCAGACAGGTAGGTCAGGTAGGCCAGCAGGGGAGGGAGAGAGACAAAGCAGAGGAGAAGAGGAAAGTTTTGAGCTGCTTCCAGAACTTCAGGTGGTCTGCTAAAGCTTGAGAGGGGCAGGGAGGCTATTACAGAGGGAGGCACCTGTAGAGGAGAGAGATCTACCCCCCACTCTCTTCCTGGAGAAGCGTCTAGCCCTTAGAGAGTTGTTGGAAGCAGAGCGAAGGGCTTGAGAAGGAAGATATTTTGGAAGAGAGCGTTGGATGTAGTGCGGGCCCCGGGCCCAGAAAGCCTTGTGGACAATGCAAAGGGTCTTGAACTTGATACTTGCAGCAACTGGGAGCCAGTGGAGAGATTTCAGGGCTGGAGAGTTACGATCCCTGTGCTTGAGGCCAAGGATAAGTCTTGCAGTCCTTTTCTGGATTAGTTGCAGGGGCTGGATAGTAGAGGAAGGCAGATTGAGAAAGAGGCTGTTGCAGTAGTCCAGCCTAGAGAGAACCAGGGCTCTGCAGACAGTGAGATCTGGGGGAAAGTTAGAAAGGGAAGAGTCTCTTTGAGGAGGAGCAGCTGGTAGTGGGACTTCTTGGCAACGTCTGAGATGTGAGGAGGGAAAGAGAGTGGAGTCAAAGATGACACCAGTGTTGTTTGCCTCACAGGAAGGCGAAGGAAGAGGGCCCAAGGCGGGCGGCCAGAGTGAGAGAGGGAAAGCAGGGGCAGGAGTCCAAATGAGAAGGATCTCCATTTTACTGACATTAAGGCAGAGATAGTTGGAGGCACACCAATCCTGAATCGCGCATAGACAGTCGGGAATGAGCGAGAGATGAGAGGACTCTGAGGGGAGCTTGAAGGAAAGCGGAGTGTCATCCGCATAACACTGAAAGTTAGAGGAGAATGTAGAGATCAGGTGGGTCAAAGGGGCCACATAGAGGTTGAAAAGCCAGCCAGAGTGAGAGGATGGAGCAGGGAGAAAGGGACCAAGTTAGACCTGGGAGGGGCAGTCCAAGAGGAAGGTGGTCAGCCACTCAAGGGCCTGATCCGTGATGCCCAGGTTCTCATGTAGTCAATTGATCAGGATTGATCAGGATGGCATGGTTGACCGTGTCGAAAGCACAGGAAAGATCAAGGAGGATGAGGACAGAAAAAATGCTGGAATCAAGGTTAGAGAGCAGAACTTCAAAGGTGTTCAGGACAGCAGTTTCCGTGTCTCTGGCACTGAAGCCAGAATGATGGTCATGGAGACAACCAACAGATTCCGTGTGGAGAGTAAGCTGGGAGATAGCCAGCTTTTTCAACAGTTTGCCCAGGAAAGGGGTGATGGAGATTGGGCAATAGTTTTCCGGGCAGGCAGGATCGGCAGAAAGCTTCTTGAGGAGTGGGTGCATAAGGGAGTGCTTAGCGGGAGAGGGGAAAGAGTGATTACAGAAATCGGTCAAGGCTGGAGCGACGGTCAATATGGTTCTTGATGGTTCTGGTGGAGCAGGAGAACACCTGTTTGGATGCCACTTTCATAGATCGGACTTGTCTAGAAACCTCGTCAGGTGTTGTCAGAGAGAAAGAGGAGAAAGGAGGAAGAGTGGTAGAGATGGCCAAAGGGGGGCCGAGGGAGGAAGAGGGAGAGGAAGAGGAGATGGATATCATGATTCTCAGTTCAACAGGAGATATGCCCTTAACTTTGGAGCAAACTCACGTTTAATTTATAGTATCCAATTCTTACAGCTTTTCCGGCATTAGTCACATGATCATGACACGATCACCTGACCCCTACCACAGCACTTAACTGACAGGGGCAACAGTAGACGTGAGAAAATCTCACCAGTATGCAACAAGATGCTTACACGTGCCTTTGGATAACCATTATCAGGTAGATGAAATGATTCTATCCCTCTTTTTTGCTTCGTTCATTAACGTAACGCTTCATTGATTACACTTTGCCCGAACGGGGCACTTTTTTTTAATGTGCCTGCTTGGATTGCAGGTAGCTCCGAATTCAAGATGGACGTAGCATGAGGCTTGAGCCACGTGGATACTATATCCGCTTGATTTGCAAGGACTTTTTTGCCATAATACAGCACATCATCTGTATCTGGAATGGCTAACCCACAACAGGTAAACCAGTTAGGCATTTCTTCTTTTTTTTACTTCACTGCGCCCGTGTGCATATCACTTTATGAACATTCACCATGAATGGATTATTTACTCTGTGCGCTTGCTTGGTTTTGCAGGCAGCGCAGAATACGATATTGACATGGAGGTTTAATACACTTAACTTTGGACACTGTTAAGAGTCTAACGTACGGCTTGACTTGCGGAGGTGGCGACCGCTACGATTATTTAAGGTATTGCATTGAAGCTAAAGTTAACATCATATTTGCACCCTGCGGTGCAGACTAACAAGTTCTTTCTTATGAGTTCAAATTTAAATCCATTTACATCTACCTTCAATTCTTTCTATTGGCATATTTCAGCAAGCAGACTGCCTGGTGTCGATAAACACATAACACTTTTATTTCCAAGTGGAACCAAAGCCCAATAAGGTAATCACAAGTGGTGTTTACATGGGTGTGGCCTACGTACACCTATGGTAACTAATATAGTGTACATAAACTGTTTCAATGCATAATTGCTTTATATATTTGTGTCAACCTACCTTCACATTGGTGTTGGGGAGCCATGACACAGCTGGCACATGAGAATTGCGGGAGTAGGATTTGATCCCAAACATGAATCACAAATTTGCTTATAGAGCAATTTTAATTTAAATCTCACCTATGTATTGGTTGGCCTTACCTCATCCTCTATTGTTATTTGCCATTGCAAAAAGATAACGTTAGTTATGTTATCCTAGTTTGTAGCTTATTTTGTTTCCAGTTGTTATTCAACAATATCATGATCGTATTCCAGTATTTCAAATAGATTTTTGATGCCATCAGATTTGTCTGGAATATATCAGGTTATGTTTCATAGATGGGATTTTCATCATCACTCATTTATCAACGGATGGAATCTTTGAGTTTTCTTCTGAGTTTTTGACATACAAGTATAAATAAGACTCTACTAGACGATAGATATCACTGTATCATATACTTTAAAATTAGCTTGACAATCATTGTCTCTCATTTCTTTCTTTTTTCTCCTTTTCTTCCTCCTCTTCCTCTCTTTTTCAAATCATTTGTTCCATGCATATGAAAATATTACCATTGTGTCTGATGACTGTTTCTTGCCAATGGGGTCCGGATGGACATTCAATGTGATTTCTTTTTGTTGATTTCGTCATCAATAATGCACTGCTGTCAATATGTAATATAGAATATTGATTTTACCCTGAAGATGACCAAACTGGTTAGAAACACGTATTGGCACAAGTGGTACAAGCAGCACTGACCACAGAATAAAAACACGCTCTTATATATTTGGACTAATACTAATGTGTCATGTGACAGCACATGTTATTGGAACTACATGATTTTCTTCATGTTTACAGAATGCATGTTTTTTTACAAATGAACTGTTCAGTGGGTAAATGCTGCTTCATAAATAGAAATGCAGATATGTCTCACTTTTTTCGACCATAAATGACAGGTTGAAGTTAAATTTAGGCCAGGGGCACTTTTGGGATTATTGTTATGCTTTTATATTGCACCAAAATCCCATAGCAGTGGTTTCAAATCACTTAAGATTGTCCGTTTGTGTCAAATGTTTAAAGACACAATACACAGTACTACCTTTGGCTCAGCAGTGGCCAGGTCCAGAGTGCTACGGTGCCATTGTGAGTCTGCACATGTTGACTCAAAGCCCAAAAAAACGAGGCGGGCAAAGCCCTTCTACTTACACGGCTAGGCACTGAAGCAGCCACAAACGACTTGGTTCATTAAACAGGAAAGCGGGAAGAATATGGGGGAACTTTTAAGTGAGGGTGGGTTTGGAGCCATAGCTCCTCTGGGAGCAAAGCCCCACACCCCTCTTCTTGGAGGATCTTGAGGCTTGTTACGGGATGGTTATTGTGCCGTGTGATGCAGGACTACTCGTAGGCCGGGCTCTTTTGGAAGTAAATTTGCATAATGCGGCCTTAGGATAGTCTTCTTGACCTGGACAGCCAGCATGCACAGCACACCATAAGTTCAAAGAGTGGTGTAGAGTCCGCCAACCAGACCACATTTCCGGGTCATTTTTGCGTGGTATGGCACCATTTTCATAAACTAAATGTAGCTCATCTGTTTTTAGTTATAATGAAATATCATGTAATATAAACTGAAATACCGCCTTGTGAACTGGTAAACAAGCCACTGGAGTGCAATATGAGAGATTTAAATTAGCGCCGGAAGTGTGAAATAATGCACAGCAGTATATAAGGACAATACTCTAGCCAGGCAGCAGCCGGTGATCCGGCACATATGCATGGGCTGTCTGGCACCTTAAGGTTTGAGGGCTTCCTACAAAGCGACATGTCATTTCAAACATGACATAACAAAACATGGCATACTACGGCATGACGTAATTTGATCTTTCATAAGATTTTTATAGAGCAAAATAATCCATTTTAGTTCATTCAGACAGAACATTTGCAAATACCTCTTTCCTTCAAGGGGTTTCCAGAAGCATCCAGAGCGAGTATGCAGGCTTATGTATGCTAGTACCAGTATTGCAAGGGGTGTAGAGTGATGACGTGAGGCACTAAATACAGCATAAACAAATATGAATAGCACCATTATGCGTTAGCTGGTTCCAGAAGAAATTCCCAGTTAAGTCACACTCATTTCATTATCAGCACTTAACCGCCAATTTCATGCACTGCCAGATTCTGAGTTTGGAGGTAAAGTGAAGGAAATTTCTCTGGAGCTTGCTGAGGATGTTCCACCTCTCTACCTCCAAAAAATGAAGATTTGGATCCTCATTAGGCCCCTGGCGGTATGGGTTTAACGACGCTTGTAAAGGTGCCGGCGCCGTTAAACCCATACCGCCCTATTCCGAGGTTCCCTCGCGGGCCCCGCTCTGGACGTCTGGTCAGACCAGACGTCCTTTGCGGGTCCCGCGAGGGGACCAGGGAGCTAACAACAGGCCCGTTATTAACGGGCCCGTTGTTAGCTCCCTCCCCATTCCCATTGACCCCTATGGGGGCTCGAATGGGAATGGGGATGGTCTGGGTTCCCTGAATGGGGAAATACCGGGCCCTCCAATGTCGGAATGGCCCGGTATTTCCCCATTCAGGGAACCCGGACCCGAGTTTGGAGGCAGCCATGCCCTTATTGAGGGCATGGCTGCCTCCAAACTCCTAATGAGGCCCTTGGTCATGGGTGGAATTACCGCCAGTGGTAAATCCTCCAAATCCTGATGGAGTCCTGTGGACTTCAGGAAAGGGGAACAACGCTGCCATCCTGCGACAGGTAATCAGTAGTGGATTTCTTGTGAGTGCCAGTAGTGGAAATAGTAAACAGGTTTGGCAGAATTTCTACAGGAAAGAGCGTCAGCATTTCTATTAGGCCCCAAGTTTACTCTCCCATAACCCATAGAATTCAAAAAAGGAAAAAAAGGAAAACAATACCTCTCAGGAAAATGATGTATCCCCCCTCCAGTGACGTCATAGCAGTGTTTTATGACTTCCATTACCCTTTGCTATGATAGCAGGAAGAAGCAGCGTTGCATACAGAACCTTCAGAGTTGAAAGGTTAATTGCCTGCATACTTATCATATTTCAGGAGACGGGAAGTCAGAATTCTCAGTATCCCTTCAGCTCTGCAGTACTGCAATCCATAACCTTTATGCCCCAGCATTATCAAGCTCCAGCCCAGTCCCTGCTCTTATATCCACAGGACAGTGCCTCCGTCATTGAATTGCTGGTGCGAGAATCAAACCCAACTGTCGTTTTTGTATCTAAATGCGCTCTTGGTTCTCTCCATCGTCACTACTAGAGCGCCTGGAGACTGCTGTTGGCTGATAGCGGTGCACGTTATAAATCAACATAACATAACTTCGAAACATGACCTCCGACCCTCATTGCATAGGACCCGGGGTGCCTTGGCCTCATGCATGGTACCCATACCATGGTCTATAGTAAGCTGAGCACTATCCCTACACGCTTAGGCTGCCGCAGCGCAAGACACCTTTGTAAGTGGAGTAACATACGAAGTGAATTCTTGGTCATCCACACACCCAATATCGCATTAAACCCATTGAGTACCTCATCCCAAAAAGGGGGCACACCTAGATAATGCCACAATGTGTGGAACAGAGTAGCTTCATCTACTGGATGGGTACATTTTAGGGAGCAGGAAAGACGTCCTGCAATAACAGGTGAGAACTTCACAATGAATGAGCGATATCTCGCCTTAAAAGAAACTTTTCGAGTTTGGTCGCATACACATGACCAGTCCTCCTCTGTATTGGGGGCGAATTGGCCTAACTCTCACTTTCATTTGGGACCAATAGGGCTGACATAGTTTTCCTTCACCACTGATCCTTCCATACCAGCGATCATGTGTATGTTCTGAGCTGCTGTAAGGAGGTACTGGAGGAGATCCGTAGCACCTGGGTTGTGGGGAACATGGACAATCTGGCAGCATAAGGGCCTGCAGTTGTTTATCTTAGCGTGGCTAGGCACTTCCGAACCAGCCAAGCTCAGGGAGATCCATGAATCAGGCCTCCAGGAATAGGAGCCGCATTGTTCCAGCCGCTTCTCCTATCCCACCTCGTAGCTGCAAATTCCTATAATGTGACAAGTAAGCAAAGACACTATTAAGTTAAACGCTGGGCTATTCTGCACTGTGATACCCATATATTACAAGGCATAAAATATGCAGTGCTGCATAGCAATTTACTATGCAATTCTGTAAAAGTTTGCTGCTTAAATTGACACTTGCGTAGCACAGCTTGTTACTCTGTTCAATGAAAGCACAGCTCATGGTGCAGTCCTCTCTTGACCTTGAGGGCTCTCTCTGTCCTCTTTTCTCTGTTCACTGATAATTCAAATGGGTTAATGGAGAAAGTGCAGCAGTAATCACCTCTTCCAATCTTAAAAGTGCCAGAGGTCTGTGTGAGATTGCTAAGCAAGACAAGTTATTTCTTTTTTTAAATAATTGCTAACCAGAAATAATCGGATTGATACTTTTATTAAGCTCAATATATTCTGTTTGGCAAAGGCTGGTATGTGTTAACTTATTTAATTTTTAAATATTAAATATGTAGGTGATTACATATTGCTACTTAAAACATTGCATTGTCTCCACTCCATGTTTCTCAGTAAAGTTTAGGTTAGTGTATCTAAATCTCATAGTGCCAGCTGTTTCCTTGGAGAAGATGCATCATATTGACGAGTGAACACTTTTGAAAATGTACATGTCCACGCTGCCAAAAGCTTTTGATGACAAACCTAGTTCTGTGACCTGTTGGTTGCATGCATACATATGCAACTAGTGCTCAATCCATGAGCTGATCCCAGCCCCACTGACATTCTATCTTGGCTGCTAATCCATCCACTCTGCTTAGTCTCTTCCTTTCTTTCCTCTTACATAATGAATACACAAAGCTGACCAGATGGTTATGCAAAGTAGTGATCAGTACTTCCATCCAGTCTGTACATCTACAGATCTGCATACTGTACACTGTAGTTAGCCTTCAAGCTCGCTTTGCTTTACTACTGATTGCATCATATATAAGCACCTGCAGGAGAGAGCTGGTCCATCCGGAATCGGCAAGAAGCCGCCTGCGTTTTTTGCCAGCCTCCTGCACCTCTGGCAAACCTTCACCCTGTCCCTGGAGGCGGTGCCTCAGGCTGATTCTCCACTGGAGGGTCACACCTCGACCTCACCAGCAGACCTCATTGCTCACCTTCAGTTCCTGGAAATAGTTATTTCCAATTGCAGACATATGGGCAATTTCCTTTCAAGGGAAGCACAAATTGTGCAAAGCCTGGTTTCCTTAAAGACAAAAAAAAGAAATATCGGCACTATAGATCATGCCACCGAGTGCCAATACCCATAAACACCACGTTTATGGCCGCGCAGGGGTGGAATGCTGCGCTTGGGCCTACCTGGCTCAGGCTTCAAGGACGGTAGTGGCTCTGTCGAAAGTGGTACTTAACATTATAATGAAAACAGTTGATATCAGTGACTGGCAAAGCCTATCGCAACACCACACTACATGCTTAATCTCATGCTAAGACTTTCCTTTCACATTTTTGTTTTTGATATATGAAACTTCTGAACAAATGATGGGTCAAACATACAATATATGGGGCACGGCACACAGCTGCAGAGAGCCTGGCACTGAAAACTTTTTTAACAGAGTTTTTAGTCAAATGTATTTATTTGTGTCCATTTATGCAGCTGTCCTTTACATTTTGCAGACACTCATCTCGTTAATGTCTGTCTTCAGCGGTATGCACACATTCTCTCTTGTTGCTCATTTTATGTCTTGGGTACAAATAACTTCTGGTGACATTAAAAAAATTAGTACAACATTGCTAATCAAATAGGTGCATTTGCTAATCAAGAAAACATTAATTAGCAAACTCTGCTAATCAATTTTTGAAAACGAATGTCTGCCTTCTATTATAACCCTCTACTTCACACCCTAATTGTGCAGTTTGCAGAATCCCAACTCATATCCGACCATGTATCAATGATAGTAAGAAAAGGGGCTCTGCTGTGTAGGCTATATATAGGCTACACTTATCCCCACACTTGCTCATGCAGATTAGTGTTCTGTTCACATGACCAATGCACCACATGTTGTATTTAGGCAGCAATCGAGTAAGTATGAAAAATAAGGAGTACTCAATCCTCCCCAACATATGGTCTGGTTAAAGTCCCTGCACTTATTTGGCGGGTCTGATTTTCCCATAATAACTTTTACGTAACACTTTCCCAAAGTCATTTTATTCTGATCTGGGCAAACTGCATGGGAAGTTGGCTATCTAGTAAGCCTAATAATATGGAGTACTCAATATTCCTCGCTATATGGTCTCGTTAACATCTCTGTGCTTATACCGTGGATCACATTTGCCGATAACTTCATTAACATTTTCCCAAAGTCATTCATAACTGGTCTGGGCACAGTGCTTGGGAAGTTGGCATATGTGTAACTATATGTACAGTCATTTTGGGAGTATTACCAATGGGTACTCAGCCTGCTGTTGGTACTGGGAGTGTAAATGATCGCGTCACTTAATGCTCTAAGGTACTTCCAAACTCAGAAACGTTATACTATATGTTTTCCTGATCTGTATGATTAACGTTTACACCTGCATATTTAATATAGTTTAGGGACCTTCAAAACGTGGTGCCCTATAGGCATGGCTGACTCGTGGAGCCTAAGGGAAAGGGAAAAAGCTTGGCTATCATCCAATTAATGCATAGTCCAGAAACCTTGCCAAGGTTATAATAATAATTGTTCATTTATAACGCACTTAATACTGACGAGTGGTTTCAAAGCGCAGGCAGGATCGGGATTCGAACCAGTGCTACGTTGTTTTCTTACTAAGACAAATGTGTTGCCTCTGAGCTATCCTTCCTCTCCATCTCATTTAATGCTTTAGGTACAGTCACTTCAAGATCACCTACATACATCAGGATATCATCAGCATATGAAGGTATGATTGACCCCCTACCATCTACACCATACTACACATTTCATTGTGTACATTTTGCACTATATTCTCCATCACAATGCGAACAGCATCGACAACAAGGAACAGCCCTAGTGTGTGCACCTTTGAGGTGTCAATTCAGGCGCTTAACAATAGTTTACTACAACTGAGAAGGAGGGATTGTTATACAGCCATTTGATCAGCAGGATACATTTGGGGCCTAGAGTATAGCTTGGCATATAGAGTATTTCCAACATGAACATAGAGCACATTGATCCCAGTGTCACTGGGGTCATTGTTTCCCTGTTCATCTTGTGTGAATGCTATGAGCCATGGTCAGCCTCTATCTTGCCAATCAGCCATGCTGTTCCCCTCTCTGGACGTTCAACCTCGGCATACATCCCGGCCAAAGCGTGTTGTGCCATATATTTCATTCCATGAGCCACAGTATCATCAAATATAGACCCCACCATTCCTATTTCTGTCAGTATGGACTTATCCCCAGTTATTTCCTATTCTGTGTCAAGTTTACTCAGTTCTAGTTCTATAGTAGGAAACTATGATGTTCTAGGGCGATGGATGTACCATTTATATAAACCTTAAACGTCTCCCATAGGGTGTCAATGCCGAAATCCGCAGTCATGGGGCCAGATTACAGAAACTTTGCACTGGTGCAAGTGCAAAGTTTGCACGGTGTTAGCACTAGGGCAACGTTTGCCCTATTTTTAAAAACACTGGGACACATTAAAAAACCACTGCACCTGGACAAGTGCAGTTTGACATATTAAAAGCGCCAGGGCAAAAATTGCCCTAGTGCTAAAAAGATACATTTTTACTACATTTTTGCACCAGGGCAAAGTTTGCCCTAGTGCTAATACGGAATGGTATTAGCACTAGGCTGATGAAAATATGCATCAAAAATGTATCTTTTTTGCACTAGGGCAATTTTAGCCCGTGTGCTTTTAATATGCCAAACTGTACTTGTCGAGGTGCAGTGGTTTTTTAATGTGTCCCAGTGTTTTTAAAAATAGGGCAAATGCCAGTGGTTCAGATTCATTAAAAACCTTCCACCCATCAATTGTGTGCCATGGATGCGCCCGTGTTTGGCAGAACACCGTCAGTAGCGAGATGCGAGATGCAAGTTAAGCCTACATGCACATTTGATGTGTGAAATCTTGAGGTATTGTGAAACAGAACAGAGACTAAGAGGAGCTGCAGGAAGGATGACATCCATCAGCACCCTTTAATAACAAAGTAAAGAAACCTGAGACTAATGAGGAGGTGTCCGCCACAAAAGTGGGGACGTGAACTGAACGGATACGCCCTATACTGTTAACAAAATGACCTGCCTATACAAGAAATACAGCAGGACTCAAGATCGTGCTAACCACGGTTGAACTGAGAGCTAAGATATAAGAATATATCCAAATACGAGAGCCTGGGAAGGGATTCATTCCACAACATCCGCATGCCCTCCGACAACTAAATGTGGAGGTGGTGTGGCTCACCCCCTGTCCTTTTGATGCAAGACATAATGAGTACTTCGCTTTGTGTCCTGACGAAGGTTGAAGCAATAAAGGGGCAAGAGTGGTAGTGCCCACTGTAGACAACCAAAACACGTGTCGACCTGGAATACTGTTTGTGATTTTAATATACAGACAATTACACCTGTATTTAAGGAATGGTTGAAAAATAATTTGCCAATTGACTGTGTTGGAGATGGTGATACATGAGGTGTCACCTTTGTAAAAAGCTAAGATAGGTTGTGTATATGAGAGAGGGAGTATGAATGTGAGATGGAGGAAATTGTTGTGAGCTAGGAAATTTACTGTATAATTACCGTATGTATGCACTTATAGTAAATAGAGTGTGTTTTTGTATTTTGGAATAAAAAAATGTTTTGGGAACAAACAAGAGAACCGGGGAATTTTGTCATCCTCAATTCACTGGTCCATGTTGTGTTGTATCGGTTGTTGATGTGAGACACAGAGTCTTTCAGAAGCACGTGTGGCTTAGTGCTCCAATATTAATGGACCCTTCAGGGACTAGAGCGATTTAATATGCTGGAGGCGGGCACCAGTTACAATTTAACCTGCACATCCTATGCGGATTTCCAAATCATGATCATATGGTATTTATGATATGAAGAATACCGCATGAGGTCAATACTTCAGGATCTATCCATAGGCTGTTGGTAAAAACAGATGGTGCTTAAAAATACCTCCTGTTTTTATTGTTGCCGCCTTCTCATATTCAGGACCTTTGTGAAAATCTGCACTTAGCACCCACAATAACTATCACTCTGTACTTTTATTGCACAGCGCTAAATCTTCGGGTACTTTTCTCCCGACAGTATTTTCTCAATGTTAATTAAGAACAAAATGATCACAAATAAATGATTCCCTAATGAAATGATAAGTGTCCCAGCCTGCACGCGAGGATCAGAGTTTCCATCCATACATACAGGCGAGCAAGGTTGCTGTAACCGCAGACTTACACAGCAAGTGATATATCTGCACCTATTTTTATATTATTCGCTCTGGCGGGTGAGAGTGATATGTCTCCCATAGAGCAGGCTGTCGCAATTTAACGTCAGATACATGTTTCTTGAATTCAAAAGTAGGTTCAGAGCAATGATGCTGTCCGGGGGTGGATTTTTCTAATACGTTTATGAATTGCTTGAGATCTTGACGCCTTTGCACTGCGCTGAAGGAAAAGGGGACTGGTTGTAGCAGCGTTAGCTTATATATAAAGCGGGCTGTTTCCATGATAGACAATTTAGAGGAACAGCATTTTGCAATGGGAAATTAGAACCGTTGATATACATTTCGCAAGCAAACTGTCTACATTTCTTAAAGCGAAACATGTGTCGGCTGTATAGTTATGTAGAAAGGCTGTATAAGCATGGATGTATAAATATTAAATATTGATAGCTCAGTAAAGAAATGCTAGGACTTAATGGTTCGGATCAAAGTGACTGAAGAATGCACTACACCTAGACTGCTTACTGTAACAGTGGTTATCATTTTGGAAACCAAATGCTGTATTTTGATGATGTAGGCCAATTGCAGAATCCAAACTAAATTTTCCAGCAGGAAGCAGGAATTAGAGGCTTAGGGCCTGATTCACAGAAGTGTTTTATAATGGGGTAATCGGATAGGAAAACGTTCTGTGAATCAGCCTCTTAGCCTGCAGTTTTTGATTTGTGTCTCATATGAAGGGTCGGCCAGAACGTCAAGCTAGGCTCATTGGCAGCCAAACCACACAACGAATGAATTGGAATTGGAAGTATGCAAATCAAGGGAGGGTCCAAATTCTTCCCAAAGTCCTGGACCCTTTCAAGAAATCCTTTTACGATGCCCAGTTACTGAACTATTTTGCGATGGCCAGTTACTGAACTAATTATAAATATAATCATGAAAAAATTATAATAACATTTTACAGAGCAGGAATGTGTCCAAATTCAGTGTGTGAACAACTCTGATGGGGTGGATTTGTTTTTCTTTTTATTAAATGATTCCCTTTAGCATATAGAGACGTTTTGCATCCACACAGGAAACGCTCCACCCAAAAGGTATTTGGGCGCTGCTAGAGAAACTTTACACTGATGCAATGGGCACAAATTGCCCTACTGCAAGAAACGCATTATTTCGAGGCCTTGTTGGGCCATATCAACGTTTGCCCTAGTCATTGTCCTTTTCCTTGGTGCACAAAAAATGCATTTAAATATGATTTTTGCAAAAATGTTGCCATGGTTATTATTGGGCTTGCTCTGTTCCAAAGTTTCAGGACTACCACCAGTAATCTGAGTCCAAAATAATGGGAATATCTGCATGGAATGACAGTGGATATGAACATTCCTGAGCCAAAATAAAAAGGATTGGATGTGTTTAGCCGACGGATAGAAGCAGCTGTGGAGGTAATATCGCTGCATAGAATGTCTCTACATGGGTCTTTCGATGTGGCGGTTTTACAAATCGGCAAAGACTCTTCTGCCTACGGTTTCCCTCAATCCACGGTTAGCCCGAAAGTGTGGCAATGTAGGCATATTTATTTATTTTGAAGTTTTTTATAGAGCGAATCAGGCCAAAGTGGACCCACGAGTTGAAACCGTAAGAGCAGAAATGCAGATGGAAAAGTCACATTTGGTCGATTAATCACAACATCAAACATAAAGGAAAGGCATAACAGGGCGTAGTGCAAGGACTCTCCATTAGATATCTGGCATAATCGTGTTGGTAAATTGCACAAAGCCATGAGTATAGTTGCCCACCTCACACTGCTCCTATTTGGCATGCACATTCCGGCCATATCAGATTGGGCGAAGTCTCTCCAACTTTTAATAGCCCTTTAAAAAAAAATTGAAATTGGCTTCTGAAATGATTGCACACTACACCAGATCTCTGTGCAATAACGACCAAAGATATAGGCTTCTTAGAACTGCCATGACTCTTCAGTGCAACACACTGGGTTGTTGCTACGTTTCACTCACCTATAGTAATCGAACAAATCTGTAACCATGTTCAAGATCTTGCGGCCCTGGGCTTTGAACTGTTTTCCGCACCGTGGCTCCCAACAATCATGGGGGCTGGAGGCACCTGGGCTCTATGCTCGTCCGATTGCAGACTGTGAGAGCTTTGGCTACAGGGCAATGTCTGCAAGGTTGGAGGGATGCTGGTCACATGTGCATGCCTCCCGCTGAATTCCTCCCCCACAGGTGGTATCCTGGAATACAAGAGGGTCAAACTCCTTTCTGAGGAATTCTAGAGGGTTCGCTTCTTTGATGGGTGCAGAGGTCTTCACACGCCAGGAAACTTGGCTGACTTCTTCATTTTTCCTGGACGGCTATAGCATGGCCCACAATCTTGCAGCTCCGATTACAAAGTGGTGTCCTAAAAGTGGGCTCTGCATAGGCGCCAACTTATTGGAAGTCCTAACTTATTAGAATTCAGTGATGTGCCCACCCATAAAAACCTCTTGGCAGTTGGCCTGTCTAAATCACTGTGGGGCCCAGACCCACATCTGTTGATTACTTTGTATGACCCACCCGGGGGGTACCACTAAGAGTCTTAAGCATGCTGATATAGAGACCCTTCGGGCTTGGTGTGATGGCCATCCCAGAGCAGGTGTCATATTAACTGGGGACTTTAACGTTGATTGTTCGGAACCAACGATAGATGGTGCTAGACGTAGACGAGGTTCAGGGGCGGCAGTGGTGACCTGGTACAACGGAACATACAACAGTTGTATTGATTTTATTTTTGCCAATTCTGCAATTTTTAACCATCCCACTCAATTGCATGTTGGTCCTGTTGACATATGTGACCGTGCTGCCCTGAGTGTTGAATTTCAGGGAACAGTGAAGCAGCAGAGGAAAAGTCTGGGTGTAAATCCAATGGTAAATTTCCAAGGAAATAGATTCTATTGGTCATCTCTTAATATTAGTTGTTTTAACCTGAATCTTAGAATCAGTATAGAGACACAAGTAGATCTTCTTAGGCACTATGAATGGGACTTGGAATGCTTATTAGATGGGTACATTGTAAATGGAAAGAAACCGGTTTCGAGGATAAATAATCTAAGTGGGCAAGTGTCTCTATATGATTCGGAAATTGTAAAAAGGAAGAAATAACGCAATTGTACCCTCTGAGAAATAACAAAAAACCATCTAATATCCACAAGTGAGAAAGTTAAGCTCAAGGATGAAAGCAAGATCTAGCTATAAAAGCTGATTGCGTGCTTATTACTATAATGCAAATGCCTGCAACGGCAACTTATAGACAGCATACTTAAGACTGGTGATACATGGACATTCTGGCTTCTTTTAAGACATTTTCCCCTTCAAACTCTAACTGGTTGGTGTGTGGCATCTCTGAAAATTCCTGGGCCACCCACATTTTGAAAACTTGCTGGTCAAATATTGTACCCAAACCCTGTCTGCCAAATGTCTCTACGGTAGGTTAATTGGTTTGGCATTATGTGAAGGAGGCAGATATAAAATCAATAATTGTGAAATCTAAATCATCTAGGGCCATGGGCCCTGATGATTTTTGCAATATAGTAATTAAAAATGATCTGTTGCATTGGGCTGAATTATTGCGGACATTCTTCCATCGAGTCTGTGAGACCGGTTGCTATCCATCTACATGGCTGGAATCCATCTTGATACTAGTTTATAAGAAAGGGCTACTATCAGACCCCAATAACTACCCACTACTGGCTATGCTGGACAGCAGCTCGAAGATTTTCTTGCGGCTGTTGCTGGAGGTGCTCTCCTCATGGTCAAGCTCAAAGTCCATATTAAATAGCACACAGATGGGATTTGGGAAGGGGCATAGCAGCAGTCATGCCATCTGGGTGCTTCTTACGCTCAAATTGGACACTTTTATTTGTGTTTTGTGGACTTTAGTTCTGCGTTCGACACTGTGGACAGGGGTAGATTGTGGGACAAACTGTGTGGCTGGGGATT
This sequence comes from Ambystoma mexicanum, assembly GCF_040938575.1. Lineage (NCBI taxonomy): Eukaryota > Metazoa > Chordata > Amphibia > Caudata > Ambystomatidae > Ambystoma > Ambystoma mexicanum. The sequence continues at coordinate 1,384,331,115 of NC_090921.1, read as the reverse complement.
GGACTCTTCCTTGTATTTTATTAGGCTCTTGCATGACAATACTATGGCAGGATGGCGTACTCACGAGACCTTTCCATACCAACATTGGTCTCATCCTTGCACCACTGTTATACAATCTATATGTGGCAGACTTTGCCTCCACCATGGAAGCTGCACATCACCATTCATCGTGCCTTACGGGTAAGAAGATAAATTGTATCACCTATGTGGATGATACTTTCATAATTGATCACACACCAATGCACCTTCAGCGTTCGCTTGAGGCCTTGGTGGAATATGCTGATCTAAATGGTCTGCGTGTAAACATAGGAAAGACTAAGATCATGACTATAGGCAAGGGAGCCAATCGGGGGAAGCTGTTCACCTGGTGATTGGATGTTTCTAGCCTAGAACAAGTTGAGACCTATACATATCTGGGTATGGACATTTCCCATAAACTAGACATTATGTGGCATGCAAAAGCGATCTCCTTGGTGTGGATAAAATGGATGATATTTAAAAACGTGATCGACAGACAAGGAGGAAGATCAATGGAGGCAAAACTTTCTGCATATAAGTTATCGGTAGTTCCCGGGATTCTGTATGCTCTGGAAAGACTGCCTCTAGGATTGGTGTCCTGGCTTAAGAGACTTGAGGGCAAGCTTCAAGGATCTTTGCTGGGTCTCCCGAACTCCATCCCAGTTGAAGCTATGCAACTAGAACTGGGGCTGTCCTCCTTACACATACTTTGGCTATAAGCTGTTTGTAAATTGTGGGGTGCTATATTCTTCAGGGATGAGGTAGGAGGCAGACTCTTGCACCTAACTAAGCGCCACGGACAATGCTGAAGGCGCAGTGTATGGTTCACTGACATGCAAAACCTGCTCTTGAACCATTGCTTGAACATAGACATGAGAGGAGTGCCTGATTCCCTGGGGAAGGTAAATGCGACAGACTTTGATAGGAAATCAAAGGATTACAATCGCATTCAATCCATCGAATATCTTGCAAATAAGCGGACTACCATCTCTACTCCTCCGAGGGAATGGATATAGGTACCCCTTGTGACTATTTGGTCAAGATTTTTTCCCCTCAATTGATCCATTTCATCCTTTCTTTGCGCCTTGAAACATTACCGGTTTACGTAAATACAGGGGCCTGGTCTGGCCTTAAAAGAAAAGAGTGGTAATGCCGTAATGTAATACGGCTGTTGAATCAGTGAGGCATCTACTCACCCAATGTGGTTTGGTTCATGCTCTCTATGAGAAGGGGTATCATATGAGGGTGGATTAGACATCAGACCAGTCTTGGAGTGCAATCTATGGGCAAAATCCTTGGTCATGACTGCCGTTGCATTCCACATTTGGAAAAGTATGGGGAAAAAGACTGCCCATTTTATAAAGTTTTATATTTAAAACATTATTGGCCCTATAGTTCGGGTAAATCGACTGTTTGTTTTTAAAATGCTATGAATTGCTCTTGCTATTAACTATGGTGATATGGCATCCCGCGCCTCTTTCCTGAGACGACCCAAACCATTTGCCCTGCACCCACACCATGATCAAGGACAGAGGTGGGAAGAATGGGTTGAAGAATTTGAGACTTCATGAGGACGATAGGCGATCACGACTCATCAAACTAAATGGACATCTTAGCCAACCGGGCAGGAAGAGAGATTAAAGGGATCATGAAAACAATCCCAGCACAGGAGAAGAGCACATATCAGCACCATCTCGCCACAGTCAACAGCAAACTGATCGTACTCCCCAACAGGGACTACGAATGGTATGCATTCAATCAATGCAGACAGTTACCACACAAGTCCATAGGAGAATTCGTCATCCGCCTCCAGAGGAAAATCACATATTGTGACTTTGACAACTTTAACGATGATGAGGCAATATGTCTGAGAATCATCAAAGGGTGCACCTCGTCATTATTCAGGAAGCATTTACTCAAGAAACCCCTGTCCCTAAAAGAGATCAAAGACCTGGCAAGAATATACAAACGAGTCGACGCTCAAGCGGCAGCAAATGAAAACCCCAAGAAAGGCAACACCATCGCAGTCATGGTAGCTGGACAGCCAGGATACACCAGGAACACCGGACTCCCATCGAGACAGGGATTCAGAAGCCCACAACGTCACCCCCAGAGTGATAAACAATGGTACAGATGTGGGTTCGAATTCTTCCCCCACAGAGGCCCATGCCCAGCCATTGGACAAAGGTGCACGTGATGCGGCCAGGAGAATGATTTCCAGGTGATGTGCAGAGAAAGGCTGCCTGCAATCGCCGCGCAATGGCCATCACCACTGTGAGACGACCAGAGCAGACAGGAGGACCCAGTGACCGACTGGCCCGCGGAAGGTCCCAGGAGTCATCATTCCAAGAGAGAGACCTCATCCTGATGGCAGCCCGACCCAAAGTCATACGGGTCATGGAAGACCTGAACATAGACCACCCAGGCGCCATGTCGACGCATATGACTATCATACCAACCCACATACGCTTCAGTATCAATCCAGCCCAGAGTTTGGCTACCCCGGAGAACATGTACTGGATCAGGGGTAACGGCACAAACGAGCCACCTGTCCAATGATATGATCACGACCTGTATGAAAACCTGACACTGTGTGAGATGCCTGAACCCATAGAAAACCAATACCACTGTCTCGACAGGTACAGCAAAGAATATGTGAGACTCATTAGCACCACATCAGATGACTCTATGGCGCCCAGGGTCGCTGTCCAGATTGGGGGGCGACGCAACCAGTTTGTTGTGGACACAGGGGCAATGGTCAATGTGATGAATGAACAACTCTACCAAGCGATGGCGGAAGAATACCCGCTATATAAATCCCACGCGCACATATTCCAATTGAGTGCAGCGCAGCCGCCACAGTCAAAATGCCTGTTCCGCTGTGACCTAACCCACAGAGGTCACAGAGTTTCTGCCGCCATCTATGTCATACAAAGTCCCTCCATAGGGTGATGCCTTTTCAGCTACCGGACTGCCTGAGCTCTCGCCCTAATCTACATTCAGTATGAACCATCAGAAGTCATCCAAGAACTCCCACCAGGCCCACAAAGAGTGCAGGCAATTTCTCACCGCCCACTGGACATTGAAGGACTCAGAGCCTTATTCCAGAAACTATTTCAAGGCATGGGCATGCTGAAAGACACCGTCATCAGTCTCCACATAAACCCAAAAGTCACCCCAGTGCCTCAACACCCACGCAGGGTCGGATTACATCTCCAAGCACAGGTGACACAAGAACTCAAACTACTCCTACAAAATTACATCATTGAGAGGGTAGAAGGCCCCACGCCCTGGGTGTTCCCCCTGGTAGTTGTCCTGAAAGACAACGGATGGCTATGTCTATGCGTGGACATGCGCATCCCGAACACAGCCATCCAAACAGAAAGACACCCCGGACCCAGCATTGAGAACATGCTAGTAAGGCTCAACCAAACCAAGCGATTCTCCAAATTGGACCTGAACCAGGGGTACCACCAGCTAGTAATTGACCCCGCCTCCCGACCAATCACCACCTTTGCAACTCACAAGGGTTTGTTCAGGTACAAACGACTACATTTCTGATCCTCCTCGGCTTCTGAAATCTTTCAGAAGACAATACGCAAGCTAATATCCCGGGTGCTCAGTGGGCTCAACTACAGTGATGATATCCTCATCTTTGGAGCCACCCAAGAACAGCATGACAAGGCACTGACAGCCATGTACGAGATCCTCCACAACGCGGGCCTCACACTCAGTGGATCAAAGTGCGACATTAACAAACGCAGCCTGTGCTTCTTCGGCCACATCTTCTTAGACCACAGCTGATCCCGCGAAAATCAGCACCATTGTCAACCTAAATGCCCCCACTGGAGTGGCTGAACTGAGATAATTCCTAGGGATGGCGGGCTACTGTGCTTGTTACCTCCCAAACTATGCCACCATTACAGACCCCCTTCGGAACCTCCTCAAGAAGGACTCCCCGTTGTCTGGGACAAACAATGTCACAACACCTTCCTCATCATAAAAGAAGAATTGACCAACCATCTGTTAGAAGAACTCCTAGAAGCATATGGAGACACTGGAAGTTACATCAACCACGATATACTCAGTGGAATCCAAGATGGCGGCTTCTTGATAACATCTCTATCCACTAACAATACAGGTCTAGTCTTTTTCTTTCACTTTGTCCGTCCTCTCTTTCTACCAATTGTTTGTACTTATTCCCCGCGAACAAACTGGTAACTGCGTAGCTACTCTATTACCATTGCTCTCTTGTTGTTGCTCGCTCGTATCTTTTGGTACCGGCTCCCACTCAGTCCTCCTTCTGAGTCCTCCCTCTTCCCTCCTCCTTTTTCCCTTCCTTCGTTTTTTACCGTTTCTTCGGTTTTTTCCATTTTTCCTTTCCTCCCGCTCCCGACTACTGCGCTCGGAGCTTGTCGCATATTAGCCGTCCTCGGCACTGTTTTCAGCTTTCTGTCTTTTCCGCCGCCCTTGGCATCCTTTCCCTCCGTTTCCTTTTTTCGCCGTTGCTTGTGGCTTCTTTTTTCCAGCCGTTCGTGGCTATTTCTAGCGCTTACCTTTCCTGCCGCCCTCGGCATTTCTTTTCCTCGGCTTCGGTAGCCTCCGCTTGCAGTTTCTGTTTTCAGCCGCTCGCGGCTTTATTCTGCACTTACCTTTCCTTCTGGCTACAGCCATCTAAGTATTCTACTGCAGTCAAGAATCTTCAGTCAATTTGACCCGATTGGATTGGAATCTTCTTCATCCTTCTACCTGACACTACGGACATTGTGCATCTGATCCTCCTCTACATCTGCACAGTCTTGGTTTTCTTCCCCGAGAGCGTTTCCCAGGGGGCGGCCCCCTGGGGAGAACAGAGCACAGATTATCTGGCCTCTGGACCTCCGGGGGGACGCTTCTTACCTCTTCACGTCAGATCTTGGAATCCGAAGAGCCGTGAGTACCCTGTCTGAGTACCACAGTTGTAAGAGGTTGTAAGAGATAGCAACGCCAATAAAGATAGAAGCATGGATCAACAAATCCAGCAGTTGATGACTACGGTGCAGACTTTGAATACAGAAATGCAGGGATTACGGAATGAAAACACCCTGCTCCGCCAAATGGTAAATACAAGGACTGAATTACCTTTAGGACCCTTACCTATGGGAAAATAAGAAGGCAACCCCAGGAAGCTTAAAGAATTTATAGATTCTTGTACAGTACAATTTGCGCTGAAACCGGGATTTTTTCCTACAGAACGGTCCAAGGTTAGTTTTATTATATCTAACCTCTCTGGTAGTGCTCTAGCTTGGGCTACTCCCTTAGTCACCACTAACAATCAACTCTTAGACTCTTTGGCAGGCTTTCTCAATAGTCTACACGCCATGTTTGGTCGCAGAGAATTAGTGGTTACAGCCCAGGAAAACCTTCTTGATTTAAAGCAAGGAACCATGGAACTAATGTCTTTTATAACACAATTCAAGCACTTGGCTAACGAGACAGCATGGTCCGATGATGCCCTATTAACTATATTCAGAAGAAATGTTAACGAGGAATTAAAGGACGAGTTATCTCGTGTTCCCTGCCCACATAATCTTGCAGAGATGATCACTCTTGTTCTTCAAATGGATTATCGCATCCAAGAACGAAATACGGACAGAAGGAAAGGAAAGGCAAAAGGAATACCATCTTCTCTTAGAAGCGATACACTCAAGACATCCCGTTCCACCGAAGATGAACCTATGCAAATAGGCACTACTCGAGGCCCTCTTACAACAGAAAAGAGGAACAGGAGACGTACTCTGGGGTTGTGCATGTATTGCAGATCCGACAAACATGTACTTAAAGACTGTAACCTGGTTCCTCCACGGCGCTCGGGAAACGCACCCACCCGTTCATAAGGGGAACCGTGAACGGGTCCATTTTGAAGCGTTCCCTCAACTGCGTAACTAATGCCCCGCAAATGGTAGTGTTACCGTTAACCATCCAATTCCAGGACACTATAATCGAAAAGGTACCAGCACTGGTGGATTGTGGAGCAGCAGGTCTTTTTATGGACATTGATTGGGCATACAAACATAAGATACCTCATCTATACAAGACCACCGCTATACCAGTGGAAGGAGTAGACGGAGAACCACTGTCCTCAGGCTTCATCAAAGAAAATACTTCGGTCCTTACTATGAAGATAAACACACATCAAGAAGAGGTGATCTTTGACCTTATCAAGGCCGCACATTATCCTATTATCCTAGGTATTTCTTGGTTATCAAAACATAACCCCTATATCAACTGGAAGGCCGGAACTATGTTTTTGGGATCTGAGTACTGCATTGCAACCTGCTTACCCCACTGTGACACTGGCCTACATATCTCCCAAGCTCAAGTGGCACCACAGAATTCCTCTTCTGTAGTACTGAATCTAAATCTGCTGCCTGAGAGCTATCATAAATTTCACAGAGTCTTTTCCAACGAGGAATTCAAGGAGTTGCCTCCCCACAGATGAGATGACTGCGCCATTGAGTTGTTACCAGATGCTCAAATTCCATTTGGAAGAATGTATACTCTTTCTAACCCAGAAAAGGAAGCCTTAAGGGAATATTTACAAACTAATGTACGCAATGGATTGATAACCGAATCCAAGAGTCCAGCAGGGGCTTCCCTATTCTTTATACCAAAGAAGGATTGCAAAGACCTTCGACCCTGCATAGACTATAGAGGTTTAAACAAGGTCACTTACAGAGACAGATACCCCTTGCCTCTTATCCAAGACATCCTCGAAGCAGTCAGAGGTGCTTCAGTCTTTTCGAAACTGGATTTACGTGGTGCGTACCATTTGATTCGGATAAAAAGCGGAGACGAATGGAAAACCGCGTTCCGCACACCATTTGGCCACTACGAGTATCGTGTGATGCCATTTGGATTAGCGAACGCTCCTTCAGTTTTTCAGAGGTTCGTTGACCATTTGTTTTCTGATATACTCCTCCATTCCTTAATCGTCTACTTAGACGATATATTGATATTTTCCAAAAATCTACAAGAACATGTAGGCCATTTGTCCGAGGTACTCCACCGTTTACAGGACAATCACCTGTTTGCTAAATTGGAGAAATGTTCGTTTCATCAAACTAGTATCCCCTATTTGGGTTTTATCCTCTCTGCTGAAGGGGCTTCCATGGATCCACGAAAAGTACATGCCATACTGCAATGGAAGGCTCCTCAAGGGGTAAAAGAACTCCAAAGATTTCTGGGATTCTCGAACTTTTATCGCAGATATATCCCTAACTTCTCAAAAACCATCAAACCCTTGACCACTCTTCTTCAAAAGGGCAAGAAATATATATGGACTACCGAGACACAACAAGCCTTCGACAAATTTAAGACTGCCTTTTCTACTGCACCTATCCTGAGATTACCAGATCAAACAAGACCATTTGTTCTCAAAACTGATGCCTCACATTCAGCTATTGGGGGAGTGTTAAAACAGGCCTCCTTGTCGGGCTTCGAACACCCCATAGCATACATGTCAAAGACCGTACTCCCTTCGGAACAAAACTACACAGTCCTTGAGAAGGAACTACTCGCTATTAAGAAGGCATGCCAAGAGTGGAGACATCTCTTAATAGGAGCAAGACATCCTATCACCATCAGAACTGACCATAGTAATCTGAAGGTACTCCAAAACTATGAATGTCAGAACAGTCGCCAAGCCCGCTGGGCCTACTTCTTTTCCTCCTTTGACTTCATCATTACTCACATTGCTGGAACCAACAATCAATTGGCGGATGCCTTATCCCGGAGTCTACAAACAGAAGAGAACCACATTCAAGAGAAGATATTACCTCAAGCCACTTTTATCTTTTTGGTATCCACCTTTCTTCAGGACATCCGCAAACAGCTCCATGGAATCAATGAAATGGAGATCCAAAAGTACCAACTCCAGAAAGAACAAGGATTGTACTACCACAACACAGAGCTTTACGTGCCTACTGAGTCCCTCAGAAAACAGGTATTATACATGTGTCACGACCACAAAATCGCAGGACATAGGGGAATAGCCAACACCCTCGAACTAGTAAATCGACATTTCTGGTGGCCATCTGTTTCTTCGGACGTAAGAGACTACGTTACAGCATGTCCTGTATGTCTTCAAGAAAAGACACCAAGAAGACTACCGATAGGGAAGTTAGTTCAACCTCCCATTCCTAATCAACCTTGGGAAAGGATTTCGACTGACTTTATTGTGGAATTGCCTCCTTCCAATCGCAAAACCACCATTATGGTGACCATTGATTCACTGACTAAAATGGCGCATTTCATTCCCATGGTTAGACTTCCAACGGCTTCCCAGATGGCATCATGCTTCCTACAGACTATCTTTCGTTTACATGGCCTACCAAAGAACATCATCTCGGACAGAGGGCCACAATACATTTCCGCCTTTTGGAAGAATCTTTGCCAAGCTTTAGGCATACACCGGAATCTTACCTCAGGTTACCATCCACAAGCCAATGGTCAATCCGAAAGGTTAAATCAATCATTAGAACAATATCTCAGATGCTTTGTATCCGCTACACAGGATAACTGGAATGAGCTGTTACCATATGCTGAAATTGCTTACAATAACTCTCAACATTCCGCCATCAAGATGTCCCCATTCTACTGTAACTATGGGTTCCATCCTGTGGTTGTACCCATCACAGCCTCTCGAATAACAAACTCCCCCTCTGTAGAGGAGTGGGTGGCACACATTCAATCTGGACATAACATTGCTCGTACCATCCTGAAAGACACTCAACAGAGAACCAAGGTCCAAGCGGATAAAAGAAGATCCCAAGAACCAACGTACAAACATGGGGCTCTCGTATGGTTGTCATCTCGTTATTTACCTAAAAGATTGATACCCTCCAAATAGGGATGTAACGGTATAACGGTATACCGTTAAAGATACAGTGAACCACTTAATTGAACAATAATAACCGTCACATTGTTTATACCGTTATACCGTTCATACCGTTAAGTGTGCTTTTCAATCTGATTTGGAAAGGCTGCAGTAAGCAATTGCTTTGCAGTCTTGGTTTTGCACTGTTGGATGTGCCGTCTACCAAGTAGTTTCAGTTGGAGCAGTTTTTAATGCCATTCCATAAACCACACGTGCCTTACACAAAATCAATATGTTAGCAATAGGAAGAATAGATACAGTGCCAAGAAGAAATAGGGTTTACTTTGGGGTGGCGGCTTTGGGGTTTATATATTTATAATGGATAATATTCTCTAAACATATGGCAATGGGGGATTTCGCTGGTTCTATCATTGAATTTACATATAATAAGTCACACTGCGAAATTCACTCATCTCTGTGGGTATTCCCTGCTGCCATACCAAAGGGTAACATGTCAGTGATTACTGAACACCTTTTGGCCCGCAAGTAAACTAAAGGCTGTAACGTAAAGAGAAAGTGTGTGTGTGTGTGTGTTTGTGTGTATGTATGTGCACAAGCGTATACTACCATCAGCCTCCATTGATCTGTGGCATGCAGGTTATCAAGATGGCAACATGTTCATCTTCACCAGTAGCCAGTGGGGAAGCAAAAAGCCTAAATGACCACTTAAGAAAAGCTATTCAGTTTGCTTTGCCAGTTGCAGCAGGCCTCCACCCCACCCCCTCCTCTCCACACGTGTGTTTTTGTTTGGTGGAAGCAAGGCATTTCAGTGGAAAGTATGTTGAAAAGCCCAATTCTGGCCCTGGGTGCCTGGTTTTGTTTGTGATGATGCATCTGTCAATTTATGACCTTTTAGAAAATATTTGTTAAGATCAGTTAACTCCACCTGCTATACCGCGATAACCATGATATACCGTCATTTGGCAAGAAGGTTATTGTACCGTCATAAAACGAATACCGTGACACCCCGACCTCCAAATTATCTCCCAAATTCTTTGGTCCTTTTCAGGTACTCAAGGCTATTGGAAAGGTTTCATATCAGATACAATTACCACCTTCTTGGTCGCGGATACACAATGTATTCCATGTCTCCCAATTAAAGACTCATGTATCTGAAAGATTCTGCAGACAAGGAGTGATAGCACCCCCTCCTATTGATACACCAGAAGGACCGGAATATGAAGTTTCCGACATAGCTGATTCCAGGTATCACAGAGGAACCCTACAATACTTGGTTGATTGGAAGGAGTACGGTCCAGCTGATAGAACTTGGGAACCAGCATCTGCAGTTCATGCACCTGCTTTGGTGAGGAAATTCCATCGATTCCATCCTTGGGAACCCGGTCCTTTCCCCCCACGGGGAGGGCATACTGTTAGAAGAACTCCTAGAAGCATATGGAGACACTGGAAGTTACATCAACCACGATATACTCAGTGGAATCCAAGATGGCGGCTCCTTAATAACATCTCTATCCACTAACAATACAGGTCTAGTCTTTTTCTTTCACTTTGTCCGTCCTCTCTTTCTACCAATTGTTCGTACTTATTCCCCGCGAACAAACTGGTAACTGCGTTGCTACTCTATTAGCATTGCTCTCTGGTTGTTGCTCGCTCGTATCTTTTGATACCGGCTCCCACTCAGACCTCCTTCTGAGTCCTCCCACTTCCCTCCTCCTTTTTCCCTTCCTTCGTTTTTTACTGTTTCTTCGGTTTTTTCCATTTTTCCTTTCCTCCCGCTCCCGACTACTCCGCTCGGAGCTTGTCGCATATTAGCCGTCCTCGGCACTGTTTTCAGCTTTCTGTCTTTTCCGCCGCCCTTGGCATCCTTTCCCTCCGTTTCCTTTTTTCGCCGTTGCTTGTGGCTTCTTTTTTCCAGCCGTTCGCGGCTATTTCTAGCGCTTACCTTTCCTGCCGCCCTCGGCATTTCTTTTCCTCGGCTTCGGTAGCATCCGCTTGCAGTTTCTGTTTTCAGCCGCTCGCGGCTTTATTCTGCACTTACCTTTCCTTCTGGCTACAGCCGTCTAAGTATTCTACTGCAGTCAAGAATCTTCAGTCAATTTGCACCGATTGGATTGGAATCTTCTTCATCCTTCTACCTGACACTACGGACATTGTGCATCTGATCCTCCTCTACATCTGCACAGTCTGGGTTTTCTTCCCCGAGAGCGTTTCCCAGGGGGCGGCCCCCTGGGGAGCACAGAGCACAGATTATCTGGCCTCTGGACCTCCGGGGGGACGCTTCTTACCTCTTCACGTCAGATCTTGGAATCCGAAGAGCCGTGAGTACCCCGTCTGAGTACCACAGTTGTAAGAGGTTGTAAGACCATCGACAACTGGCCTATTTCAACCCGAACTGGGATCCCGACCTTACGGTTGATGCCAGCCACGTCGGCCTCAACACCATCCTGCCCAGTCAGACCATGAGAACAGCCACATGCATAACATCATTGCGTACGCTAGCAGGGCCCTGTCACCCACTGAAAGGGCCTACTCTCAAGAAGAATGTGAGAGCCTTGCTTCTGTATAGGCTTGTGAGAAATGTCATCACTTTATTATTGGGAGGTGGTTCACCCTCATCACTGACCACCAGGCCTTACTATCCCTCTTTGGCAATCCCAAGACCAAAATGCCCCCCGCATCAAAAGGCAGGGCATCTGACTCCAAGAGTACGATTACAGGTTTGTTCACAAACCAGGGGGATGCTAACCCGGCAGACTAGTCATCCCGACAGCCGGAAGAGGAAACGGAAAACACCATGACACAGGAGGCTGAAGATTACATGTCATACCTATCTATCAACGCCCTCCCCCCCTACCGTCACCACAGAAGTATTTGCCACCAAGAGCAGAGCAGATCCCACCACACGGGCAGCGGTGCGCCTTACCAACGAGAACAAGTGGAAACACCTTGACACTGAATGCTCCACAGAAGAGGAAGTGGACAAGAAAGACCTAACAAGACTAGCAAAGGTACAAAGAGAGCTCGCCACAACGAGCCAAGGGATAATGCTAAGAGGCAACTGTCTGGTAGTACCCAAAGGCCTCAGGAAAGCGCTGGTGATGATAGCCCATGAGGGCCACCGAGGGGTTGACAACACGAAGAAAATACTAAGGAACCAAGTGTGGTTTCCGTATATGGATACCATCGTGGAGGATGCACTAACCCACTGTGGGCCATGTCAAAAAGCAGTGTCAAGTAACCCGCCATGCCCTCAGCAAATAATATCCCTGTCAGATGGACCGTGGCAGAGAATAGCCATGGACTTCTACACTAGAGGAAGGAGGACACCTACTTGTCATCGTAAATAAGTACTCCCGGTTTCCCCTCATCAAACAGTCTATGGCGTTCCACCACCTAGTCGCTGTGATAGATGAACTATTCCGTGAATGGGGAATCCCCACCACAGTGAAAACAGATAACGGCCCACTGTTCCAAGGACAGTACTTTCGGAAACTTGCAAGTCACCTAGGCTTCCACCACCAAAACCTCACGCCGCTGTGGCCACAGGCCAACGGCATGGTGGAAAGGTTCATGGCCACCATCAAATGAACCAGACAAAAGGTCACGATAGACCAAATGGCGCAGCCACAAGCGATATGCCAAATGTTACGAAGTTACAGAAACACACCACACGAGACAACAGGGTGAACACCTGCAAAACTCATGGTGAAGTAGAGGCCACAGACCCGCCTTCCCCAAGTAGAAGACTACACCCCGGAGCAGGATGCAGAGATCCGAGAAAGGGATGCAGAAAAAGGAAAGCCAAAGAATGGGCTGACCGAAAGAGAACAGCTACAGATCGGCAGCTCTCAATTGGGGAATCTGTCATAGTACGACAGAGACAACAAAAGAAGACGGACTCTCGATACAACTTGGAGCCACTCATAGTCACGGCAGTCAAAGGGCCAATGATAACTGCGAAAGGAGATCAAGGAGAGATAACGCGGAATGCCTCTTTTTTCTGCAAGCTCTACATGGAGGAACCAGGACTAAGGGAAGAGCTGGCAGGCGAGCCAGAGGAGGCGGACAGTGGAGAGGTAAATGAAGCACTGCAAGCAGAAAGGTCAGACGAGACCCGCGAGTCACCTGGCCGGCCCCAGAGGACCACGAGGAATCCCCAGCGTCTGATTGAACAGATGTAACTCAGGGCGTTCCATGTTAAGTGCGGGGGAGGTGTTACCAAGGAAAGAGGAAGAGTTCCTTTAAGAAGGAGGGACCCGATACAATGTGGGGGAACGGGAGGTGGGAGGAAGGGGGGACAGGGGAAAGAGTGAGGGGCCTTTGTAGAGAGAGAATAAAGGGAAGGTTTGTCAGAATCTGGCTCCCGTGTTGTCCTTTGTGAGACGTATGTCAAGGCCCCAGCCAGGCACAACATATCATAGCTGTAAACTAAGCTTTAGAGGGGGACTTTTATTATTGCTCGCTTTCATTGCCTAATAAAGAATTCGGTAGGTAACTGGAGCTGCGTGGGAACTTTCAGTCGAAAACGTTCTACCACAACTGCAATTACTTTAACATTCACATATTAGAATAGGCACTGCTAATGACAAAGACACATCTTAAAAAGGTAATTGCCCAGGCTTTCTAAATCAATCCCCGCTCCATGAAGGGACACCAATGGTAACAGGTGAAGCCCACTTAGCGAAACTGCGGTCCATTAAGTTGAGATAAAGTTAAGCTTTCAATTTCACCTACCACATACTTGAGTACTGGTACCCTCTTCCAGGTGTTAAGAAGTGCAGGTACTCAAATGCGCCAAAATAAGAAGGGCCGGTACTAAAGGCTGTGTAGGACAGGCCCATTAAAGCACGGGAGGTACCAAAGATGGATTTGGGGCTGTGAGTGGGGCGGTGCAGGATGGAGGGTGCAAGGTGGAATCTCCGATTAAGGAAAAGGAAAGGGTGCTGGCAGTAGTGATTGATGTTCGATTTCCACGTGACAATCCGTTGGCGATTAGAAACGCGTCATTTCACATGTTATTTCCTTATGACAATAAACATGTTTATGGGAACAAAGGTGCCCAGTGGTTCGCCTGAGGGATAAAAGGTAGGATGAAAAGACATCCATACTTCACTTTAGAGCCTGTCAATATGCCTCTTTATTGCCTTGTAAAATAGGATTCGCTGTTTCTTTCCATTAAGTTCTGCCAAACCTCCATCTGTCTTATTCCCTGCTTATTTGGACACCTTTTTTATACTTGGGCCTTGCTCCATTTTGTGAACTGCCTTAAACCTCAGAAACATTCAATTGTATCAGAGGAGGAGAAAAAAAAGGAATATCCACACAGCAAAAATGTATAATACAATGTTGCAATGTTGCATTTTCTTTACTATCACCAAATATCCATTATGCACAACGACTCTAGAAACTGCTAATATATTATCATTACTGACACAAAAGCAGCCCAAAAAGTCCCTGGACCTCATTTGGCTTGGGATTCGAGTGGATACTCGGTCTAGTAGGTTATGAAAAGTATTTATTTGATTATTTGAATATTGTCATACGAAGCCTTTTTCAGTGTGTGGACAGAATGCAGTTCAGTCAGGGATATGCCCTCGGGTAGCTTATGGATTCGTGACACCGCTCATGACTTGGAACTAGTTAAGCTGCATTAAGGAGACTGAGGGCCTCGTTATGAGTGACCTGTGTTACAAGGCTCTGGTATCCTGCAGCGCCCCCGTTAGCCTCCCACCACACACAGACACACACTGGACATGTGTGTACGGTTCAGGCTCCCAGGTTGCTCTGCTGCAGCCAGGAACGCCCCCTTTATTTATACCACATGCGGCGGAGAGAACGTCACTCAGCAGCGTGTTTACGCCCTTACAGGGGCAGCAACCACAAGCCGGTCTGGATCGAGTCATTCAGAGTCTGCCGGTAGGGGCACTGAATAACCGGCAGGCCTGACCCTCCGGTAGTTGAGGGCCCTACCTGCAGAAAATTCACTGAAGCAGTGGACTGATCTATCAGGAAATAGTGAATACGCTAATTGCGCATGCAGCTGAGGGTGCAGGCAGAGGCGGGAGCAGGAGCTCCAGGTGGACTGGCGAGGTAATGAGGGGGATGGGCGGAGATCAGGGTGGGAGGAAGGATTTGGTCTGGAAGCCATGCAGAGGATTGCACAGGGGAAGGGTGGGGGTTGTAGGTGGCACTGGAGTGCCGGATGGCAGTGGACATGTGTTGCGGGTGACAGAATGGGGTTCCTCGATGTCTCACCCACAGTAGAAGGGCGAGTGAGGCAGCTAAAATGATGTGTGGCTTCAGTGGGAAAGTCAGGCCCAAAAAGACAGACTTCTGCAAGCCCGGCCTGCAAGAAGACATTAAGGATCCTTAAGGAATAATGAGAACCCAATGGATGCCAGAATTTTTATGTTAACCAACTCTTTCCTCAATCCAACTATTGCCCTCTTCCTAACCAAATTCTCATAGTTCATATCAGGGAAAAGGAGCATTTGACTGTCAGCAAAACTGCGCTGTTCTCTTCATTGCTGCTTGCAATACCTATTTCCTTAATTCTGAGGCCTTAAATACAAACATTACACTCCCCTCTAATCTAAACATCATTGACTGAGTGTAGAGTCTATAGGTTGTAGGTCATATGGTCGAAAACAAAAGGATCAAATGCCTTTTGATCAACAGTAAAATGATCGGAAAAAAGGGTCGATTTTTTTTATTTTTATTTTTTTATCGGGGGGTCCCCCCCAAACCCTTGTTTTCTTTATTAAAAACATTTTTCTACCAACCCAAACTAAAATATATATATATATAAATAAATAAATAAAAAAATTCGACCTTTTTTTTCCGACCATTTGACTGTCGATCAAATGGTCATTCAATCCTTTGTTTTCGACCATTTGACTGGACATCGAGTCTATAAACACAAATCACTATTGTTCAATCAGCCTGCATCGAAGGTTTGACCATCTGAACCGATCCTCTGCTGGAACCATAGTAGGACTCTCCTGTATGCGCAAGTGAGCCTCTCTCCTTAAAGTCTCCAGAACTGCAAATTGGGATGCACATCTCATATTTGAAATTCGATAGCCACCTCTTAGCAGTCACATCGTCCTTATGCTGCTTGCGTGCTTCTAATCATGAAGCTTTTTTCCTCAGTTCTTGTATCAACATACGCTACCCTATCTTCCACACTTTCCAATTTAGCCTTTACTACCTAAACGATTGCTGCCCGCATTCAGCTTACTGACACTGAAGTTCGTTTTCCCCAACGGACTCCTATGTTTGAGCTAGCTCGAGAGCAGTGGAAGGCTGCACAGAGTGTGGGTAGTCAGCATTTAGGCTGGCATCTTTTGACAGTAGTGCAGTACTGCGAGTCGAGGGATATGCGTCGGTGTGTGTGTGTGTGTCTATTGCAATTAGTCCTTGGTCATGTGTTGTTGAAAAAGCCATATTTGGAGAGATTTGTGAAATTGGAGAATTGTGGGTTCATTCCGAGGCAACACCTGGATCGAGTTCGAGAGGATGGGTGCACGACAAGAAAATAATTTTTGAGGGTACTCTCTTTACAGATGAGCAGTGATTCAAGGCAGTTGCTCAATTTACTGTACAAGGAGCGTGTACCACCAGATTTGTGGAGCTTAGCCTCCAGGTACACTGGTGTACTACTTTTGACTACTTTGTAATGTTACATGCAGTCTTGAATACTGTCCTGGCCTGGAGAGGAAGCCAACGTAGTTTGCGTAGGACGGGCTGATTCGGTCAAATTTCGATGCACCCGTAGTAAGACGTGCGGAAATGTGGTGGACTGCTTTTAGGGGGAGCCAAGTGAGCAGCTGGAAGCCCTGTCAGTAGGGCATTTCCCCCATCAATATATGAGACCACAAGGGCCTGCACTACGATCCAGAAGTTGAATAGTTTGATTTTGCGAAGGGTGGCGATCTGGGGCCAAGCTATTTGGCCCTTCTTGGCTGTGTATTTCTGGAAGGACAGGCTGCTGTCAATGGTGAAGCTTAAGGATTAAGCTAGTCTGTGAGCTGTGGATCAAATCCTTCTAGGCGCATATCATTGAGCCATTGTTGGACAAGTTGTTGTTCATCGGGCGGACCCATGAGGACCAAGTTAGACTTAGATCGGTTTAGTTTGAGTTAGGCTGTCGACATCCAGGATTGGATGATGGCTAGGTTATCGCAAAGATGAATTATGTCCTGTGCGTTATTTACTCTCATGTACAACCGAGCATCATGTGTGTATTGGTGGATGGCTATATTGGGATCTTTTAGCAGAGTGCTCAAACACTCCATGTAAAGGTTAAAAAAGACTGGTGAGAGGATGGAGCCTTGGGGGACTCTGCAGGAGAGCTGGCGGCAGTTACAACGCAACAAGTTCATCTGGATGGCCTGGTTTCTCCCCAATAGGTAGGCGGGTAAACTAATTCAGGATAGTGCCAGAGAATCCCATCCTATCAGCAACAAGGGAGAGGAGGATTTGGTGGTCAACAGTGTTGAATGCAGCTGACAGGCCACGGAGTATGAGGAGGCATGAGTCAACCTTATCCATTAATTGAAGGCCATCATCCACCACCTGGATGGTGGCAGTCTCAATGCTGCACTTGGGATGGAACTCTGACTGAAAGTCATTTAGGAGGTGAAGTTGTTTGATTCTGACGAGTAGTTGTGTAGCAACTACTTTTTCCAAGATTGTTCCTTTAAACGGGAGGTTCGTAATGTGCCAGTTGTTGTCCAGGTTGTCTGGATCTAGGATTGTTTTTTCAAAACAGGTCATATGAGACCAGTCTTGAGGGTGTCCTGAAATGTCCTTCCTGTGGGGGAGGCATGAATGGTGCTGAAAAGCATGGTGAGCACCGAGCCCATCAATTGTTTAATGATGGAATCTGGGATGATATCTTCAGAGTTAGAAGTAGGTTTGAGGGAGGCAATCATTTTTAGGAGATCCCGGGATGGCAGGGGGGAGGAGAAAATTTGGTCCAGGTGGGAGTGCGCATGCCGGGGAGCACGGGACGCTAATGGTGTGGGAGGTTGATTTGATGGTCTCTCGGATTTTGTCTATTTTCTGGATAAAAAATATGTTGAATCCGTTATACTTACATTCTGGGACTTGTAGTCCTGTATTTCACCATTATACATGCAGGACTACCTAACGTTGAATGTCTAGGAAAAAAACAAGGCTTGACTATTGTTGCCCAAATTGAATTGAATTGAATTGATATTTTATTTATATTGTGCTCGTAACAAGTGTTTCAGAGAGCGACAAGGCAAGGAGGGGGGGCGACAGGGGAGAACAAAACAGCAATCTTACTAGGCCCAATGACATTGCGAACGTGCAAGTGCATGGGAAGGGAAAAGTAGAAAGTGCATGGAAGGGGGGAGAAGTGGAAAGTGCGGAGCAGAGGAGAAACAAATAAATAATAATAAATAAATAATAACGGCAATAAGCAGTGGTAGTGCAGCCAGCAAGTGGCAAGTGCAGGTTTAAGGTAGCAGACAAGGTATGCCTGATAAGTGCAGAAAGAAAGCAAAGGGGGTGGGGCACTGTATGGGTACAGATACAGACCACAGTGCAAGGGGTGGCCCGGAGCCATTGCAGGAGGGTGGCAGGGTGAACAGGTAGGGTGAACAGGTACCGAGAGAGAAACAGATCAGCAGTGGAGAGGGGTGGTGAAGGCAGAAGCAAAGAGGAGGGACTAGAGGTGCTTACGGAACCAGAGATGGTTCTCCTCAAGTTTCAGGGTGGCAGGGATGCTGTTCCAAAGGGAGGCCCCAGCCAAAGACAGAGATCTACCCCCAGTGTCTTTGAAAAACAACTGACCCTGAGGGAGATACAAGAGTTTGAGAGGTGAGGTATTTAAGGAGGGATAGTTGCAGGTATTTTGGACCCAGGTCCCAGAAAGCCTTGTGGACAATGCAGAGGGTTCTGAATTTAATCCTTGCATCCACTCGGAGCCAATGCAGGGATTTCAGAGCTAGAGAGATATGATCCCAGGACTTGAGGCCAAGGACAAATCTTGCATTGCTATTCTGGATTAGTTTCAAAGGGCGGAGAGTAGAGGCAGGTACATTTAGAAAGAGGCTGTTACAATAGTCCAATCTAGAGAGAACCACAGCTGGGGAGACAGTGAGCTTCTGGGGGAAGGAGAGGAAAGGAAGAGTACCTCTGAGGAGGTGCAGTAGGAAGTTAGACTTTTTAGAGACATCAGAGATGTGGGCGGCGAAGGAAAGTGAGGAGTCAAAGATGACCCCAAGGTTCTTAGCCTCTTAGGTAGGGGTGGGAGGAGGGCCAAGGGATGCGGGCCAGAGAGTAAGAGGAAAGGATGGTGAAGGTGTACCGATGAGGTGGATCTCAGTCTTGTTGGCATTTCGATAAAGATTATTGGCTGCACACCAAACTTGAATGGCAGTAAGGCAATCAGAGATGAGAGAAGGAGAGGAGGAGGCCGAGGGAAGCCTGAAAATGAGTTGTCATCAGCGTAGCACTGGAAATGTGCACAGAAAATGGCAATGCAGTGGGCGAGAGTTGCCAGGTATTGGTTGAAAAGCCAGGGAGAGAGGTTAGACCCCTTGGGAAGACCACAGGTAGAGAGAGAGATAGATGATAGGAAGGACCCAAGTTGGACCTGGGAGGGTCAATCAGAGAGGAAAGAGGTCAGCCATGCCAGAGCATGATCAGTGATACCCAGGTTATCATGGAGACGGTTGAGCAGGGTGATATGGTTGACCGTGTCGAAGGCAGAAGATAGATCATGTAGGGTGAGGACAGAGGGAATGTTAGAGTCAAGGTTGGAAAGCAGATCTCCACGGATGTTCAGGAGAGCAGTTCCTGTGCTTCTGGCAGCTCTGAAACCAGATTGGTGGTCATGGAGAGAGCCAACAGAGTCGGAATGAAGGGTAAACTGAGAGATGGCCAGCTTTTACAGGAGTTTACCGAGAAAGGGAGTAAGAGAAATTGGACAATAGTTGCCGGACAAGAAGGATCAGCTGTGGGTTTCTTGAGAAGAGGATGCACAAGGGAGTGCTTCAGAGGAAAAGGGAATGATCCTGAGGCAAAGGAGGGGTTTCAAAAATCAGCAAGGGCTGGAGCGAGGGTATTAATGTGGTCCTTTAAGTATTCAGAGTAACAGGGATGACCCTGTTTTGATGAGGCTTTCATAGATCGGACTTGTCTAGTGACCTCATCAGGGGAGAAAAGAGGAAAGGATGAGAAAGAGGTGGAGGGGTGCCTATAGGAGGGACAGCATGCGCAGACAGAGATGGGAGGAGAGGGGGAGGAAGGGAGAGGGTGGACAGGATGTCCTGGGTTTTTGAGATAAAGTGAGAGGCAACCACGTTGCAAAGAGTCTGGGAGGCAAAAGGAGGGTTAGAGACTGCAGCAGGGTTGGCCAGATCCTTACAGATTTGAAAGAGTTCAGCTGAGATTTTAGATGCTGCAGAGACACAGGCTTGAATGTGGACTCTCTTCTTGGTGAGGACAGAGTGTCAGTATTGCTTTTAGAGCAGGCGACATGCCCGTTTATCAGAGGATGAACAAGAAGTCCTCCATTTCCTCTCAGCCGCCCTACACTTACGTTTCAGTGTAGCTAGGTCAGAGTCATACCAGGAATTGCACTTGGCTTTGGACTTCAAACGGATCCTCATGACAGGGGCAAGAGCATCAAGATTGTCCAAAATAGAAGAGTAGAGCACAGAAAGGGCAGAGTCAGGGTGTGAATCAGCCAAAGGTGGAGGGGGGAGAGAAGGTGGCAGCGAAAGCCTCAACTGACAGATGCCTCATGGGCCGGATGTCCGAGAAGGTAGGTGGCAGTGTTGGGGTAGGCTTTGCTTGGGGGGAAGAAAGGGATAGATGAGAGGAGGCAGTGATCGCTCCAGGAGAGAGGAGTGGTCTGAGTGGAAGAGAGGGGGAGGCCAGAGGAGATCAAGACATCAACTGTGTGTCCTACAGAGTGGGTCAGTCCAGAGGGGAGGATAGAAAGGAACAAGGAATCACAGAGGTCGCGAAAGAGCACAGAAGAGGAACAGGGAGAATCCAGGTGGATGGTATGAGGAATGTCTCCAGGTAATGTTACTGCTGTGTCAAGTGTGGCTGTGAAATGGGGCCACAGGCTCACCACTGATACTGACTACCAGGGGAACTTGTGATTCTGTACCCATACTTTGGACTTCCGCCCCAGTTAATCCTCCTTTAGATGAAATTCTGGGTTTTTTCATGGCTACAGGGCTAACAGGACAAGCAATAGAGGGGCCCCCACAACAGAGCTCCAGGGAAACACATCCATTTTCGACCCCATTTGTCGCATTTCCTTTCTGAAATTATTTTAACCTGGATTA
Organism: Ambystoma mexicanum; assembly: GCF_040938575.1. Lineage (NCBI taxonomy): Eukaryota > Metazoa > Chordata > Amphibia > Caudata > Ambystomatidae > Ambystoma > Ambystoma mexicanum. The sequence continues at coordinate 1,384,309,884 of NC_090921.1, read as the reverse complement.
AGTCCTTGATGCTTATCATTTCCGATTTTTACATTTTTACCATATGTCCATTTTACGGCCCACACATTCTGGACAATCATAAGCCTACTACTCTATATTTTGTATAGCCAGTAAAAACTCAAGTCTCTCCTTATGCTGAGGTAATCAAAGACTAAAACTATTTCATTTAATATTTCCTCTAGGTAAATCATGTTCACTAGCATTTTGTAAACAGCCCTACAGATAAGCGACGTAACAAACACTTTTCCTTCCTAAAAACAGGCAAATACCCCAGCACAAAAGAAATAGGGAGTCAAAATATTCCCAACAAAACAATATGAAACTACTGACACATAGGAGTCTGCAAACAGCTTCCACCTACACAGTTGCACTGATATGTTTGCATCAGTGGTACTAGCAGAGCTGTGCCCTAGGAAGGACCTCTAATATTATTATTGCCTGATCCAAAGCGGAACTTTAAGGTAAACATGTATCTTTTAATGTTAGTGAAATACTAGGTGCAAAGAAGTCAGAAGCCTAACCGGGAGAAATCTAGAGCCAGTCCCACCCATGAGGTGGACGGTGGCATATGAAAGGGCCCCAATTCCTATTCCCCTCGTGACAGCATGTTTCTCAGGAGTACACCTGTGTCTCAAATCATGCCTTGAATGAAGGATCCAAGTCTGAATCCGGATCCAGTGCCCCTCACCCATGCAGACAAGACAGACATTCAATCATCACCCAGCGCCAGCAATGATCTGCCACGCAGAGACCCACAAAGAGAAGCCACAGAACCTACAGGGTCCTATACCACAGGCAAGCCCCAGCACAGAGCGATAGCGAGAGTTGCTACGTTCAGATGTGGCCAGAAGAAGGACTGCATGGGGCTAGCAGATGATACCAGTGAGCATGCACTAAGACTCAGGCAAATCCCTGGACCATGATGGACATAAAGGGGGGGTCCTTCCCCATTGTACACATCTCAGGGACACATGGTTATCAGTCCCCGGAAATGAACACAATTAATGTCTTTCCTGGACCGGCATTGTTGTTAATAGACAGCAAGATGAAGGATGTGTGAGTTATTTGGCCGAGGTCAGAGGTAGAGGGAGTTGATGGCCAAGAGACCAGCAGGACGGAGGAGGAAGCAATAACGTGTGGAGGTAATCACTGGAGAAGGTGAGGTATTGGTTAAGGAGTGAAAGTGGTACTGCTACGTGAGAGTGCGTGGTAGTGTGGCGAGTGTAGTTTGGTGAGTTGGATGTAGGGAGTGATTGAAGTGCATGATATTGAGTGAACGGAGGGTGTCTGAGTAGAAGTTGGGTGGAGGAGGGAGTAGTAGTGTGAAGGAGGGAGAAGTAACATCAGAGAGTGGAGGCCAGGCCTAGAACGAGTGAACAACATTGGAGGGACAGTACAGCAGAGGGAGGAGGGAAGCAAGGTGGGTGGTGTTGAAGGAGGATACTAGTAAGAGGTAAGAGGCGAAAAAGAGAGGGGAGCGTGATAGACTCAGAAGCAAATTGGGCAGGGTATCTCCTAGGCACATTTCCTACCCTTGTAGAACACTAACCACTGGATAGAGTAGGGACAGTCTTAGAATGTCCTGGGGGAGCCTAGTTAGAAAAGTCATCTTGCTTTTAGGTCCTCCCTTGCAGTATAAATTAGTGATTAATAAGTAGGGGATTACCATTCGTTATCTAATAAACTGTGGCTGAAGATGCCTGGGTTAGAGTGGAGGTGCATTTGAAGATGAGAGAGAGGGGTGGCCATAGTAACAAATCAAGAAAAACCCTTGAATTATCTCTGAATCTTGAAGTGAATCCTGTGCCATCTGTGACACATTCAACTAGGCAAATTAGGAACACATACTTGAAAATTGGAACAAGGACATATCCTTTTCTCATCAATGTTACTGTGAAAGGCTTTTATTATATCGACCAGTACTGGGTCCATGTGTAATGGGAATAGTGCATTGTAAATTGTGTTGCTATTTGCTGGGCTAAATGTTAGTTACACAAATAGAGATAATGGTCCATTCCTGAAAAATACAAATATTATTAAGTTTAAAATTCCAATCAATGGTGGCTATGCCGGAGCTAAATAACTTCTGTATGGCCAACAGAATTTAATTTTCACGCAATAACATATCAATCTTTTCCAACATCAACTTTCTTAACACCTTCACCACAGCACCATCTATAGTTGTTTTAGTTCTGCCAATTATTATTTGTTTAAGTATTAGTGATTCCATGCACCTACCTGTTTGAATAGACCAATTGTTGGTTATAAGTGTTACAAGTGTTACTAACATTTTAATGACTGGTGCGCATATTAAAATGACCTGTTACAAAATATCTGCCAATATTTTTGGAAGTTCAGGGGTCTTATCAATGCTCTTGTGGGGAGGGATTATTTGACCTATTTAATACAAACACTCTTTGATTGGATTGTTGCTACCGGCTTATCAAATCCTCAGCCTCATATTGCAAAAGCACTTTCTTTACATCCTTCTCTGAGGTAGAATAATTTGTAGGATGAGCTTTCCTTTTTCCTGTGCGTTTGGTCAAAACTGGAAGGCACGCTTGTTCCGTTGTACCTTATAATATAAATTATTATTTAAATGATCTACTGTTTTGTATTTGTCAAAGGGTACACCATAACCTTTTCTCGAACTTCTATCTTCTTCCTTTCCACTGGTTTATTATATTCCCACCAAGCTCCAATCACTTGGGCCTTCTTTCCACTATTTGAATAATTTATCCTGTTCTGTTTTGCCTCCTATGTGCTCCTGATAAAACCTTCTCTCTGGGTATTTGTATCATTTACAAGATCCTTTTCAATACCTTAACTTGTCTTGTTTCCTCATTATGATTCTGTGCCCTTGTTTAGGAGGCCTTGTGGTGTATGCAACTTCATTGGATCATAGGATTTTGAATCATATAATTGGATCACAATCGTTTAAATACTAATGACGGCTATTTCGGTCAGTTGTCTTGAATAATTTATGAATGACTATCTTATTTCAAAACAAGATGTTTGACCTGAATGGATATCATGTAATATATTTAAAATTATGGTGTGCAAAGGTTTTTCGAATTGTGTTCCCTTAACTTAGATTCATCTTGTACATGTTTTTGCTGACAAAGCTTATACCTTTGAAATAACAGCTGGCCAAATTTTGAAATAACCTATTTACATATCTTGTATAATGGTTCCATCCCAAGGGTGTTTTTTTTAAAACAAATCCTTTTGTTTCTCGGAGGCCTGTAGGAAAAAAAGGTAATTTCATCCTAGCATTAAACAGGGCATCACTTGTGATGTTTGGTTAATTTTCTAAATGTGTAGGGCAGATCTGTTTTCTATGGAATAGCATATTGGTCTATTGAAAATGGAGCAACCATAATTAAATGGGTCTAATGTGTGAGAGTGGCTAGAATAAGATAACTGTTGGTCTTTGTAAAACATGGTGCTAGACTTAATCATGATTTGTACCCCGTCAGGGGGGGTGGCGGCCTCCCAGCCAATGAAGAGGCTTAGAGCGGGGCTTTACCACATGGTACAGTCTCCGCTCTGAGCCTCCTCAGAGCAGGAGGACGTCATTTCCCCTCAATGGTTCTGCAGGCAAGTGTGCTTCCCCGCGCTTCTGTGTCCCATCCCCCACACCATTCTCCTTTTCCACTCAACAAGGCACCCTGCAGCCCCTCCCCACTTACCTTATGCGTCCATGTCCATTGACCGCACCGAGAACAGTAGTGTTTCTGGCACAGCTCTGACATCAGCAAGGCCGCCATGGAAAGAGAGAAAGGACTACGCGTTGTCACTTCTCCCCGATCCATGGTAGACATCTTTTTTTTATTTTTATTTTTAAATTTGTGAAACACAACTTACAAACTATTAGAATCCCTGTACAACGTACTGGGATACTAATAAAAATAAGCCCCTCGCCGGCGGGCATAACTGCTACAGGTAATGCCCCATGGTCTCTAACTTTGGGCCCCGGGGCATTACCTGAAGCTGTAATGCCCCCCCAGCTCAGGGATTATTGCTTAAATATGAACTTATTTCAAAACTGATATTTATCTAACTAAATGAGAGATGTGGTGTGTGGTTTAGCGCCAGGATACCCTTTGGGTCACAGTTGCTATTTACAAGTTCCTATACCATACCCTATGCAGGGTCTTTAGCAAAGTGTGATTGACATCTGTATATTTTCTTCTATATTATCTGTAAAATTGTATATTTTCAAAAATAGGCAGATTCATTTAATTAAACAAGTTACTGGGGTAAGAACCATTACATCTGAATTGTCCATTCCTGGGTGTCATAGAAGTCAAAACATTTTGACTTCAACCATAGGTTTCCTTCAGCAAGATGCCAGAACCCATAGCATGGTGTCCATCTTGAATGGTACCCTCTTGCGTAGTTCTTCTGGCATGTCGCTGTCAGCATTTACTTTAGGCTCGCCCCCAGAATATGGAGGTTGATCTGGCTTCATACAATCCTTCCTCTTCCACTATATCGTGGATCATTGCAGAGATCATAAGACATTGAGTAGCCTGTCCAGTGAAGATGTCCAATGGTTTGAGCTGGTATTCATAAGACTAAAAGCACCAACATGATATTGATGACTTCCTATTGGTATGCAAAGGATGCTTACAGAGTTGAAAACCTTTCATGAGTGGTTTAACACTCTCAACTCCACCTAACATTTACCTGAGGCATCAATGAGAAAGAAATCAGATCTGACCAGTTACACAGAGTGTGTTTCTTTAAAGTGAAACTGTACACAAAGAGCACAGACACTCATTGCTCAGTGTCATATTTCCACCCCAAACATTTGCATACCTTTTGTACAATGCTAAAAATTACACTCAAAAGCAATTTAGAAAAGTAACAAATAAACTCGTTCAAAGAAGGACCTATCAAAACTATTGGTACAAGCCAGGAAGAGCAAACAATATCCAGCAAACATTGTTAAACAAGCATTGGCAATGCCAACAGTTTGGGCTTTTGTGTAGGCATAGGGAAGGCGCTTGCCAGGCACAGCGGTGGTAGGATTAACTGGCCAGTGATGGTAGCAGGCGCAAAATGGTGTGAGTACCGGGGCATTTAATAGCAGTGCCTGGCAAAAGCCTAATACTTATACACAGTCCAAAATTGTTGGCATTGCCAATGCTTGTTTTTAACAGGACTTCAGCGAAGGACATGCAGAGTGCTCATAAATCGAGTAGCTCAAGGCAGGCCAGTAGCAGGTTTTCAACTCCAATTAAGTCATTATCTTTCAGAAGACAGCTTTGAAACAACACTGGCAGGCATTCTGAGTGCAAAGTTTGAGGGTAAGGCTTGATTAAAGTGAGTTCAAAGAGTTCCCATGAGGAGGAAATTTGGGAGGGGAGGAGAACGAACTGGGTGGGAATTGCCATTGGGATTAACATGGCCATCGGCAGGCAATGGGTGGGTGCATAACCAAACAACACCAACAGTCTGTCTGTCGCACCTCATTTGCCACTCCACCTTATCTGGACTCTAATGCAATAGTTTCGACTTATAGGCATCCCAAGCGGCACTTATTAGCCCAAACTAAAAAGGACCTTGAAGGATATCACTAACTCATCCTGTGTTTGTGTCAGAACATTCTCAAGAACTTAATTAAACAGCCTTGGAAAGTACTTTACAGTGGCATGCATCCTTTTTCCAAACCCATGTTTGAATGTATTTTATTTAAGTAATAATTCCACATTCTGAGGGCAATTGCCAGTTGCTAACAGATCTCAGCCCATGTTAATAGGATCAAGAGAAGCATTGGCCTTTGAGGAGGGCCAAGGAACATTAACATCCATCTGGTAATGCCCTGAGATGGTGGGCACTATTTGATCATCCTGCCCACTCATGGTAGAATGTTTGTTTAAAAACAAACATTGGACTGTTGGGACAGAAGACTTAAACTTGCAATGTTTACACTGCAAGCTGCATTATCTAAAATAGAACTACCAACATTTCAGTGTTCAAATTGTGTTTATTTTATATTCTTTGTTAGTTTTGTCACGGCAACATTGCAGCAAGCCACTTTGCAGTGCCCATGGACGAGGAAATTAAAACAGGAAGGAGGTGGGTGGGTTGAAAAGTGGAGGAAGAACAGGAAATTAGAAGGTATTCGTGTTACACAGTTACAGTACAAGACATGTTCTCTTAGAGAACAAGATAACAGATAAGTGCAGTTCTGTGCACTAGGAAGGCTAAGGACATTGGCTAGGTGTGCTGTTGTCAACTCACTAGGACTAGGGTGAGCCCTTAAGGTAGGACCGGGTCAATTTCTCAACAGCAAAGCAAGGTAGCTTAAGCATTGAAGGTCTGTGTGAAGAGCCAACATCTAAGGTTCTTTTTTAATCTGTCAAGGGATGTTCCAGTCTTAAGTACACACTTAAACAGTCAGGGACTAGACAACCATTTTGAAACCCTCTCCGGGTATTCACTCCACCATTAGGTCTGTAACATATTATAACACACAAGAACGGTTTTGGAATACATATGAGTACATATACAATTTTTTGTGTGGATTCAATCTACTAATCCAATGCCACTGTCCCTAGATAGAAGCACACCCTGTCCCTGCCAGGGTATGCTATCCCTAGGTTGTTGGTGGTGTACCGCCTGTAGAGGACCAATTGCATGCCTCTGCAGAAAATCCCGCCCCCCTACCTCCTATATGTTGGAAGTCTGACATTGTGTCGTGTTTCACACCAGCAGTTGTGCTAATAACACAGAGTATATTGGAAAGAAGATACCCATTGAGACAACCCAATCGAATGTATCCCCCAAGAATCTGAGGGAGGAACTCCCTGAAGAAATATGAAAAGGAGCAAAAAGAGAAGCTAGTGACGCCACACGAGACATGTGCGACGTTCCAAAATATTGGCTGAAGAAGATGCATGAATCCTACAGAAGCGAATGACGAAGTAAAGAATCGAGTGACCTCTTAAATACGAAAAAGAAGATTATACGGGCAAAAAGTGCTGCAGAGGATCAACCATTCAATAATTGTACATATGCAGAAACACAAGTACACTAAGTCATCATAGAAGCTGGCTATGCGTAGTGAATAGAATGCAGGCAAAGCTGCCGTTCTATAGAAGCTGGACATTGGTATAATGGATTTTAGTAAGCCAGGATCCATGAAGAAGGAAGGGAGAATTGTGTCACAAGAATTAGCTGAAATCGTGGAGCTGCATGGCGAGTTTGGGTTTGTATCAAAACTTAAGCAGCCAAGGTCGGTTATCTATTCTTGAAAGGAGTGAACGTGCGAAGGATGAATGATCAATTGTTAAGGTGCAAAGGAAAAACACCAAGAGTGCCAAGTTTTATTCATTTAAGACATTTAAAAACCTGCTAAATGGACCAAAGGGTGGTCTCCTGTCATGTGAGTCAAAGATGAAAATAGAGTCGAACTTGGAGTACTAAAACAATGATAGTGAGTGCTCACACTTCCATCTGTCCCCAGAGACAAGGATACTTTGCAAGGCCAAATTCAAAGACATTCTTCATGGCAGAAGGCTAGGGTGCTGAGAGATGTTGGGCTAATTGGGTGGGAAGATAGAGTCAGGCCCCACTCCTTGCACCTGGGTCTGGGCTTACGTGCTGCTAAGTGAACCAAATGTTCCAGACATGACACAAGCGTGCCAACCAATTGTAGAGGTAGGTATAACAAAGGTCCTTATAGTTTGAAGATCAATTAAAAACTGTGTACTTATTGGTTTTGAAGTTGACGTGTTTTAGAGGTAGGCATATATTGTCCACCTGACAGTGGGTAGCCCATCACAATCCTAGGTCCTATGTAATGTATGCTTAGTTGTTCCCCTAAAGCCTATCACAATCCCTAGTAGGCTTTTCATTATTTGCCACGTTGTATGACGTCACTTCTGATGTATTTTTCGTATAAAATCTATGTTTTGTGAAAAAAGCGCTGAGAGAAATTGAGCGAACACCCGTTGATGTTCTTTGTAACTCCCTATTTTAGATATGTGTTAATAAAACAATATCTTTGCCATCTTCCTGAGTTGGTTCGGTTATTTGGAATAAGAGTTATTCTGTGAACCCATCCATTGCATGCACGTTCCTAAAGGGCCCTAAACTCATGCCTATTTAATAGGAAAGAAAGAGATAACTATCCCTATCAACACAACCCAATCTATCATATGTGGTACACAATTTCAAATTTAAAAGCATATACAGTAGCCCACACGAATATGAGAGGGATTAATATAGTCTCATCTCATAACACTCTGGAAAGTCTTGAGTACAATAGAAGTGTATTCTAGCTTTTCGAACCAATGATGGGTAATTTCTTCAGCCATATCTCTTGATGATGATGCTAGTGTGGGGGTAGAATGTGTCTGAGAAAGGATAGAATTTTGTGAAAGGCACAGAGAGATTTGACGAAGATATGTTGGTCAATCAGATGTCAATGGATAAAGGGAAATTGAGCCCTCTGGTTTCAGGGAGAAGACAATTCTGGCATCATTCGACCAAAAGGGCACAGACAAAATGTAGACTTTCAAATTAAAGTCTTTCAAAACAAGTAGAACCTATTTTGAATCATTCACAATCAAAATAGGAGTCCCTTGCTCAGGCATATGGTGCAACCTTTGCATTAGAGACATGGCAAGTGCTTGAACCATCTCCACTGTATATGGTATTTCCAGGTTGGTATACATTTTCTTGAGGAACTGAAGTTGGAACTATTTTATTCATGAGATGTAATGTTGATTTATCATTGATCATATCCCTGGACCAATCAGAGGCCTTTGATTTAATCGATCACACTATATTAAACTCAAGGCTAAAAGAAGTAGCCAACTTCTCGGAGCGAGCAGCGCTGTGGATCTCGTCCTGTCTCGAACACCGGCTGAGTAGTGTGTGTTCGGACATGGCGGAAGCAGATCCTATTGCGGTACTCTATGGAGTCCCACAGGGGGCTAGTACATCGCCATGTATTTACAATCTTTTCATGGCTCCCTTCTTTTTCATGTTAGAGCAGGAGGGGGTTGTCTTCTCAAACTATGCTGACGACACTCAATGCATAGTTCCACTGACAGGCAATCACGGACAGGATGAGACTGAAGTAAACAGAGTTTTCAGCCTAATTGAGAGGTGGATGTTAGACAACTATCTTGCCCTCAACAGGAGCAAAACTGAATTAATGATTGTAGGGAGTCCACACGCACTTAAAATGTTAAATCCATCTTACAGTGCCTTTAATTTAGGGGATGACATCATTAACCCTCTCCCCAAAACCAAGATACGGGGTGTTACATTAGATCAATCCCTTAATATGAAAGCGCACGTGTCTTCTGTAGTATCCTCAGCAGTTTACTATGTAAAACTGTTGTCACATTTGAGGCCTCTTATCTCCCAGAAAAGTGCCGAAACTATCGCCAGGGCAATAATAGGGGCCAAATTGGACTATTGTTGCAGTCTTTTGCTGAGATCCAGTAAGGGGGTCATACAGAGACTACAGGTGGTCCAGAATTGGGCTGTGAGAGTGGTAGTCGGCATCTCTAGACGGGAGCACATTACAGAGGCCAGACGAGGGCTTCACTGGTTGCCAGTGGAATCCAGAATTACATTCCGAACGCTGATAATTACTTTTAAGTGTCGAATGTTGTTGATGCCTCCGTACCTTCAATGTTATGTTACAGACAAAGTCATTAGGAGATCCTTAAGGTCGGATTCAAAAAACTTCCTGGAGCAACCTAGAGCCAGGACATCTAAGGCCGAACATGGGGCCTTTGCATTTAAGGCACCAAGTCTATGGAATAATCTGCCAGATTATCTGTGTATTCTTGGTTGCCTTGTTAAATTCAAGAAGGCTCTTAAAACCTTCCTCTTCTGATTCTTAACTCCAGTACCACCCATATCGGCTCTGGTATTTCTAGGGCACTAGGGGACTTTGTTCGGTTCTTTCTTTTTCTGTTGTCCGCGCCTTCATGCCTGAGGGTCTATAGTGCGCTATATAAATACCTTGTAATGTAATGTAATGTAATTTGCAGGATGAAAGAGAAATGGGCACCCCGCATAATGCTGAGGTTTTTTTAAACCTTTATTTAAATTGGCAATTTAATGAGTACAGCAGAGAGTTTATGTAATCATACAGACAGTGTGCAAACATAGCAATCCCAGTAATATCTTATTCCAATTTGTCTCCCGCATGAGAGTTAACAAGCTTCAATCTTATAGCGTCAGTCATATGCTACAGCTGTTCTTAACTTAATCACTAGATGTAATTCAAGTGAAATAAGAGCAATATTCCGCCAAGATGTCAGGGGGTCGAGCAGTAACGGGGAGGGTGGTCACATACTGCTCCTCGTTTTCTTGTGCCCAGGTCAATGCAAGCAACCATTCTTTCTCTCTTGGGGGGGTTCTTATTTTTCCATTTCAACAGTATGGTTATTTTGGCTATCATGCATCCCTTATTCACAAACGCTCAGTGTCTGTTGCTCTGAATATTAGGGTACACAAAAAACGGTTGGACAGGGAAAGGGTACTTGGATTAGCAGTGTACAACTGCCATGAGTGGATGGTAGAGGTTGGGAAGTCCAAGGTGGACGCTAGATAGGGAGAGGCTCTGGCCCTCTGATCAGGTACCCCTTCCCCTGCCTTGGGTGAAAGGGAGGGGGATTTTTTCTGGGATGACCTGAGTGTAAACAAGCCTTAATATGGGGCTTTGTATAGGAGGGATGAAGTCATTGGATGATTCTCTTTTTGTGTGGTGATAGATATCCCCGCTTGTGATGGTAACACCACTAGCCTATTGGAAAAAACAACAACAGAATCATGCGGCAACCGCCGAGGGGTTCTAGGTAGCTTGGAGAGGGAAATTAGATCTCAAAATGGTGACTAAAGCACCTTGGAACTAACATGAATGGTGTAGGGGCATTGGGATTTCCGAATAAATGCTTTATTGACCCAAATGTCTCAAAATCCTTTGCATGCGGGCGGTTGTCTGAGCAAAAAACCTTTAATAGAGTAAACTAAACAAAGAGAAGTTAAAAAAGTGTCAATATTTTCGCACTTGAGGTGCTAGAAACCCATTTTGCACTGGGTTATGGTATTCAGTGTCTTGGTATCCCCTCCTTGTCTTGGGGATATCGTAAAGTGTTGTGGAGGGGCCACAAAAGGTCAGGTCGACCGGTTTCGATGGTTATAGGCAGTTAGAGACCATCTTCTTCAGGACATACGATTTCTTCATATGATGGTCAAATCGATTGCTGTACTCAAGGGTTGGACAGCATGCACGCATAGCCAGGCTACATAGAATCCTGTATTTGGGAAACATAATGGAACATTGCAAGGAGGGCATAAATAACCTCTAGTTGCAATGTCGCATAACAGAATCTTCAAGAGCATACACAATCATGTCACAGTAGCTGTTATTGCTATATATATAGAGAGAATATGTGCTCTTTTTTGCATTTGAGCCTAACCACAGAGTGGTGGCTTGTATATAAGCCTTTAGAACCCTTAGCCCAAATCACCGGGGTAGGGTGGGAGTGCAAGGAAGGGGGGGGCAGAGAAGGGGAGCCGTGTTGGGAGGTGGAATGGCTCTAGGATTGAAAAAAGACTTCGCAATGTGAGCGGTGCCGTGTTTGATCACTGGGAAGGAAGGAAGTGGAAAAAGCACTGCTTGGTGGGTAGTGCCGTGTTAGTAACTGCCAAAATGGGGGCTCTGAAGATAGGCTGGGGGAGAACATCCTACCTGGATGTAGTCCAGGCAAGCCTGTGATTTCCACAAGGTTGGAATTACGTTTGTTCTTGTCGCTGCGCTGTCTCTGTGTAGACAAAAACGAATGCTGATTGTAGCGGGCGGCGGTGCGGAAGGATGCCAGCGAAAACAGAGCTGTCCTAAGCAAAAAAAGGGGGCTCTTACCAGGTGGATGAGACTGTGCTGCCGAAGCCTTCGGTCGAATGGATCGGGAACTGGGCGTGGAAGGAGCGTAATGGAGGAAAGCTCCTTCCGCGTGTGACGCGCTATGGAGGCGTGGCTAGTCAGGCAGCTGGGTCCAATGGGAACCACGGGCTGAGGGGTGTGTGAGCCCTGGCCTGGTCCAATGCCTATGCGCCTGGACGAGGGTCTGTGTAGTGGCTGGAGGATCAAGAAACCATTGAAATGCATAAAGACCTATTGGACTCAGGCATTGACCTCCAGGGGGTACCATCGAGTTTCATCCTATCCTTGGCAGAAATAGTATTAACAAGGAACTATTTCATGTTCAATGATCAATTTTTCCAACAAGACTCTGGCACTGCCATGGGTGCAACCTTTGCACCCACCTGGCCAACCTATATGTCAACTCCTTTGAAGTCCGACATATCTATCCAGCAACCAATCCATTCCAAGATAACCTGCTAACTTGGTGTCGCTACATCGACACTCCCCAGGTATACGGAGGCCAGCCTTTCACTCCGTGCAGCTTGGGCGTCCAGTTGCACGCACACCTGCACCTGCTGGTCCAGCCTGCTGGTCCAGCCCTGACCCATGTGTCAGATGGCGCGGCTCCAGCACCATCAGAGCAATCACGCGTCACCGGAGCCGTGCCTTGCTCACAGCACAGGCCCCGCTCTCGGATCTCGGCAGATCCCGACCACGCCCAGATGGTAAATTAGTCCCACAGGTAAAGTAGTTCCTTTCAGGCCTCAAGGAGGCCGGGATCCTGCAGCATGGTCTGCATCAGGTAAGTGCACCCAAGCACTCCCATAATGAGCCTGGCGCCTATGGCGCCAGGACTGATGTCTTTTATGAGCCTGGCGCATAGGCGCCAGGACACTGTCCGAAGGGCTCCTATATGGGGTTGCTGGGTTCTTCCTTGGGGACTGGATGTCAGCTTTCGGGGACACAGGGCTTGAACCGGCTCCCCGGGAGCGGGCATCATGACAGCACTCCCCCCCAAGGCCCCACCCAAGGTTGTTCCCTCCGGGGGTTTTGGTTTGTCTGGGAAGAGTCGGTGGAATTTCCTGACTAATCGAGGTGCATGCACATGGTCGCTGGGTTCCCACGACCTCTCCTGAGGTCCGTACCCCTTCCAATCAATTAGGTAGAACAGTTTTGACCTAAACATGTTTGAGTCTAAAATGTTCTTCACTTCGAATTCGGGCTCCCCATCTTTAGAATAGGTTCTGGAGGTTTGAGTAGTCGGGTTCCGGGTACCACTGGTTTCAGAAGTGACACATGAAAAATAGGGTGAATTTTCATACTAGCTGGTAAATCAAGTTTAACAGCCACTGGGTTAATTATTGCCGTAATAGAATAAGGTCCCAGATATTTTGGGTTAAAAGTTCGAGGCCCTTTGAGTGGTAAATGTCTGGTAGCTAACCACACTTGATCGCCAATCTGATACGGAGGTGCTTCACTCCGATGTAGATCAGCATTCTCCTTGTATTTTCTCTTGGCTTGTTGTAAATGCGTAGTTGCCTCTTTGAAGGCTTGGGTAATTGTAGAATGCAGATGTTCTACTGCAGGCATTCCGAGGTTCTGAGGTGAGTCAAGGTTTGAGGTTCGAGGGTGATGCCCAAACAAAGTATAAAAAGGACTGTGGCCAGTTCCTGAGTGTACCGAATTATTATATGCGTATTCGGCTATCCAAAGAATGTCTTTCCAGTTGCTTTCAGATTGCTGTAACATACACTGTAAGTACTGTTCAAGGGTCTGATTTGTCCTCACGGTCTGACCATCGGTCTGGGGGTGGTGACTGGTCGATAATCTTACGTCGATCTGCGCCATTTGACAACATTTGCGCCAGAAGTGGGAAATGAATTGGCTTCCCCGGTCAGAGATTAGTATAGATGGGAATCCATGTAGCCGAACAATATTTTCGAGGAATTCTTTGGCTAGGACAGAAGCTGAAGGTAAACCTTTCAAAGGAATAAAGTGAGCCATTTTGGAAAACAATTCCACAATTACCAGAATAGTATTGTACCCCGAACAAGGAGGCAGGTCCGTAATAAAATCCATTGATAGGGTGTGCCAGGGTGCTGGTGGTATGTCTAGAGGTTGAAGGAGACCGGCTGGTCTTTTCTTTTGACTTTTATTTTGGGCGCAAACACCACAGGACATCACAAAAGATTTAACATCTTTTCGCCAAGAGGGCCACCAAAATTGTCGTTTCACCTTTTCCTCTGTCTTGGCAATACCGGGGTGTCCCTCTATTAATGTATCATGATAACCGGAAATAACTAGTTCGTGTAATTCCTTATGTGGCAGGAATAAGCGTCCTTGGAAATAAGGTAAACCATTATCTATGGTAAAGTCTGATCCCTTTTGTATCCATTCCTGTAAGGTTGTAGGTTCCAGGAGTTTTTTCACTCTGGCTTGAATGTCTTCAAGCGTCTGTAACAAAGTCATGCCTAGAATCCTCTGTTCGGGAATTATTGGTACTAGTTCTGAGTTTGTATCAGATTCTCCCATTCAAATTCGGGATAAGGCGTCTGCTTTGCCATTCTTGCAGCCAGGTCGATAGGTAATCACAAAATCAAATTCAGCGAAAAACAAAGCCCATCGGAGCTGCCGTGATGACTCAGCCTTGGCGGTTTTCAAATACTGTAAATTCCGGTGATCAGTGATCACTGTGATGGTATGTCGAGCGCCAAGCAGATAATGCCGCCAGGCTTTAAAAGCGGATTTAATGGCTAACAGTTCTTTGTCCGTGATTGCATAATTAACCTTGGGTGCCGAGAATTTTCTGGACCAAAATGCTACGGGAGGCAGTTGGTTGGTTTCGGGATCTCTTTGGGACAGGACAGCTCCCATGGCTAGGCTGGATGCGTCAGTCTCGACGACATAAGGGAGATCTGGACGCGGGTGTTTCAATATAGGTGCGGAGGTACACTTAGCGTTTAAATCCTGAAAGGCCTGCTCGGCTTCTTCAGACCATTCAAAACGTTTATTTTTCCTCAAGAGTGCAGAAATGGGTTGTACCACGCGTGAAAATTCCGGGATAAACCTGCGATAGAAATTGGCAAAGCCGAGCATGCTTTGAACCCCTTTTACAGAGCTAGGTGATGGCCATTTGAGGATGGCATCCACTTTTCTTGAGTCCATTCGGACTCCTTTGGGTGTCAGGATGAAACCTAGAAACTCGACTTCTGTGGTATGGAAAACACATTTCTCCAATTTAGCAAATAGTTTGTGTTGGCGCAGTTTTTCAAGTACTGCCCTGACGTGTTTTCTGTGATCAGATTCCGGAGAGGAGTACACCAGAATGTCATCGATATATACGACAACACAAACATCGATGAGTTCCCAAAGGACATCATTCATGAAGTATTGGAAGGCAGCCGGCGCGTTACACAATCCGAAAGGCAACACCTGGTACTCGAATAATCCGTATTTAGTACGGAAGGCAGTTTTCCATTCGTCGCCTTCTTTAACTCGTACCAGATGATAAGCCTCCCGGAGATCTAACTTGGTGTATATGCAAGCGTCCTTCACCTGGTCAAGGAGTTCAGGGATCAGAGGCAGAGGATAACGGTTTTTAACCGTTATCTGGTTCAATGCGTGGTAATCGTTACAAGTTCTAAGGTCGCCTTCTTTTTTGGGCACGAAGAACAAAGCCGAGGATGCCGGGGACTTTGACGGGCGAATAAAACCATTAGCTAGGTATTGATCCAAATATTGTCTCAAATGCAGATTCTCAGGTTCGGTAAGGGCATAAATCCTGCAACAAGGGGGTTGTGCACCGGGCACCAGATCGATTTGGCAATCGTACGATCTGTGAGGAGGTAACGTGTTGGCCTGTTCCTTTTGGAAGACGTCCTGAAAGTCTTGGTATTCCGGAGGTAGTTGCATGGAGGCAGAGGTTACAGATGCTAGATTAATCTTCAGGTTTTCTGGGTAGCAGGTTTGTGTACAATCCGGGAAGGTTATTCTCTTAGCTCGCCAATCAATTCGAGGATTATGTGTCTCTAACCAAGGGATTCCAAGAATAACCTGAAACTGTGGAGCCTTAATTACATCAAACACAACACCCTCCCGATGGCCGTCGGGACCAATAAGAGTCACCTCAGTAGTGGAATGTGTTACCGGTCCAGAGGCAATTTCAGTTCCATCGACTGTGGTGATGACATCTTTGCTGGTTTTAGGACGGAGAGGGAGGTTAATCCTAGAGACCAATTCACGATCCACATAGTTTCCAATAGCCCCACTATCGATATATGCCTTTATTGCATGCAACCGCTTAGGCTGTTCTGGATCTACGAGAACCATTGGCACAATGAAATGCAAGGTCTGAGAGTTAGTTTTCAAGCCCGGCAAGCGGACCCCTACACTTGTCGGGCGGAGTCGTTTCCCGAAACAGAGTCTTCATGGTTTTTATCAGCGGCTCCTAGCGCCTTTCGGGGCGGTTTTGCCGGGCAATCTCGTAGAAAGTGTCCAGAATTCCCACAATAAAGACATAATTTTAACTGCCGCCTCCTTTCACGTTCCTTTTGAGTTAAGGGTCCTTTAACCCCTCCAATTTGCATAGGCTCAGAGACATCAACTCCCTTGGGATTAGCATGGGTCATGACCAACACCCGGTTCTCAAACCTGGACCGATCTGCTTTTCTGTTTTGAAGTCTGTGATCCAATTGGACCACTAAGTCTATATACTCTGTGCATTCTTGGGGCGGATTTACAACTTGGGCCAAGACATCTTTAAGTTTTCCGCGAAGGCCTCGATAAAACAACGTGGCTCTTTTATCCTCTGGCCATCCCGTTTCCACAATTAGTCTATTAAAGGTTGCAATATAGGATAGGAGGTCCTGATTGCCCTGTCGCAGGGGTAGAAGTTTGTCATCCAGAGCCTGCCCCTGAGAGTGTCGAGCAAATAACCTTTCCATGCTTGCTTGAAACCTTTCAAAATCACGGAGAATCGGGTCATCTTGAGTAACCAGTGGAACTGACCAATCGGCAGTGCAGCCGCTGAGATATGACAATACAAAGGCTACCTTGGTCTGATCATTAGGGAAGGCCCCAGGTCTGCATAGGAAGTGCAAACGACACTGATTCATGAATACGGCGAATCGTTAGGGGTCCCCAGCAAAGCGTTCGGGTGGGGCCAGCGGCATGTTTCCCGGTAGATTAATCTGCACAGGGTTACTGGAAACCACAGGAGCGGGGTTCCCTCTGGAACCGGGTAGAGGAGTTTGCCCAGCTTGACCTTGCAAAAGCTGTCTGGCCAGGTCATCAGTTCTTTCCTTTGATATTATTAATTCCCTCCTGAAGGCATTAGTCTCTTGACGAGCGGCATGTACTTCGGCCCGTAATTCCCCCAGTAATTGGGCCAACTGATCAATCTCAGAACTTTCCATAGCGCCTGGGTGGGAATTTGTAGGAAGGCTTCGCGTTCTGTTACGCTCACCTGACTCCCACGGAGGCGCTGGCCTGCTTCGCGCTGCTGTGACCTCTTCTAAGGTGATGCGCAGGGTTCGGAAGACGGACTGGACCGGGCTCCCAAATCTGGCTTGCCTGGCTCGCAGAAGTATCCTTCTTAGGGTCTGGAAGGACGAGCTCGCCATCCTGCTGCTGATGCAGGGGCGTGTTGGTATCCAGTTACTTCACTGGATTTTCGGATTGGTGAGAACCAAACTTGCTTGGCTTCCAGGTAAGTTTTTTTTTATAAGAGGTTCCCCTTGTGTCCATGCATTAAAGTACTAATGCTAGTGTCTTTTTCCCCATAGGGGCCGGGGTACGGAATGCCGGGGAACAGGCACCGACCCGAGATGAGAGGTGAAATCCTTGTAGAAATCAGGTAAGTCTTTAATGAGTGTTTTTTGGTAATGTCTTTTCATTCGCTCATTAATGCTGATGTCTCTTTTTCCCCTTAGGGGCCGGGGTCCGGGAATGCCAGGATGCGGCGCGGACCCGAAATGAAGAGGGAATGAATCAACAGGTAAGTCTTAACATGGAGATTTAGCTTTCCTTATTCCCTTCTCTCTCTCACCTTTTGTTCTGGTCTTTTTCTCCCTAGGCGCTGGGGCGTGACTACGAATCCGGGTGATCGCTGCTGAACATGGAGGCGCCCTGTAAAGGTGAGTGGAATGCGGCGCTGCAGCAATCAACGAGATGAGCTTTTAAATTAAAGTCTTCCTTTTCAGGATTGTCGGCGAGATGTCTCCGGGATGCGGATTTAGCAGGTAAGGACTTTTCCTTCTTCTGTCCTCTTCTTCTCTTCCTTTGCAGGTGATCCAGGATGCTGGCAGGCGTGGCAGAAGTCTGGATGCAGGAGCAGACACGGTGAGCGTCCAGCTGCTAGATGCAGAACAACGCGAAGCACGTGTGGCTGTTCGGGTGGGGTTTAAATAGCCTTGGAAGAAGTTCCAGGTATGTATCCTTCCTCCAATCAGGTATGTATCCTTCCCCGACCACGCCCGGATGGTAAATTAGTCCCACAGGTAAAGTAGTTCCTTTCAGGCCTCAAGGAGGCCGGGATCTTGCAGCATGGTCTGCATCAGGTAAGTGCACCCAAGCACTCCCATAATGAGCCTGGCGCCTATGGCGCCAGGACTGATGTCCGAAGGGCTCCTATATGGGGTTGCTGGGTTCTTCCTTGGGGACTGGATGTCCGCTTTCGGGGACACAGGGCTTGAACCGGCTCCCCGGGAGCGGGCATCATGACAGATTCTGTTATGCACCATTGCAACTAGAGGTTATTTATGCCCTCCTTGCAATGTTCCATTATGTTTCCCAAACACAGAATTCTATGTAGCCTGGCTATGCCGTTCATGCTGCCCTACCCGTGAGTACAGCAATCGATTTGACCATCATATGAAGAAATCGTATGTCCTGAAGAAGATGGTCTCTCAATGCCTATAACCATCGAAACCAGTCAACCTGACCTGTTGTGGCCCCTCCACAACACTTTACGATAACCCCAAGACAAGGAGAGAATACCAAGACACTGAATACCATAACCCAGTGCAAAATGGGTTTCTAGCACCTCAAGTGCGAAAATATTGACACTTTTTTTAACTTCTCTTTGTTTAGTTTACTCTATTAAAAGTTTTTTACTCAGACAACCGCCCGCATGCAAAGGATTTTGAGACATTTGGGTCAATAAAGCATTTATTCGGAAATCCCAATGCCCCTACACCATTCATGTTAGTTCCAACGTGCTTTAGTCACCATTTTGAGAGCTAATTTCCCTCTCCAAGCTACCTAGAACCCCTCGGAGGTTGCCGCATGAATCTGTTGTTGTTTTTTCCAATAGGCTAGTGGTGTTACCATCACAAGCGGGGGATATCTATCACCCTACAAAAAGAGAATCATCCAATGACTTCGTCCCTCCTATACAAAGCTCCATATTAAGGCTTGTTTACACTCAGGTCACTCCATAAAAATCCCCCTCTCTTTCACCCAAGGCAGGGCAAGGGGTACCTGATC
Source organism: Ambystoma mexicanum (assembly GCF_040938575.1). NCBI lineage: Eukaryota > Metazoa > Chordata > Amphibia > Caudata > Ambystomatidae > Ambystoma > Ambystoma mexicanum. The sequence goes on along the minus strand of NC_090921.1, from coordinate 1,384,290,494 downwards.
AGAGGACCATAGCCTCTCCCTATCTAGCGTCCACCTTGGACTTCCCAACCTCTATCATCCACTCATGGCAGTTGTACACTGCTAATCCAAATACCCTTTCCCCGTCCAATTTTTTTTTGTTATACCCCTACGGTTAGGGATGACAATTGCTACTTTGGCTGAAATAAGCCATAATTAACCCTGTTGTTATGGTCTGAATATTAGCCCACATACCAAATATTGCTCCGAGTGGGTTCCTCTCCAATGACGAGCCCACCACCTCAGAAATGATGCCAAGATTTTCGTCCCAGAACTCTTTTAATTAAGGACACTCGCAGAACATGTGTAGGTCATCTGTTGATGTTGAATGGCATCTGGGGCAGCAGTGCTCTTTAGGTGGGGACATTTTGGAAAGCCTAGCTGGCGTATAGTATAGCCTATGTAGAATTTTAAATTACATGAACTTAAACCTAAAATTAAGAGATATTCTCCTGGTGTGAGTGCACATGTGCATCCATTGGGCGTCAGTGTGATCCATACCCATTTCTTCGGACCAGCAAGCACACACTCGCAAGGTTGGGGGAGCCATTTTGTCCAGTGTCATTTTGTAGAGGGTAGAAAGGATGTGTCTACAGTCCCAGGAGTTAGCTATGTATGCCAGTATAGGTGTCTCGGAGGGTTCACTCGAATACTGCAGGCCACCTGGTCGACACTGCTGAACGGATTCTATAGTATTGGAATCATTCCCTTTCTGTAGCACCATGCCCGGGCCTCCAGGTCTCAGGTGTGACGAATTTCCCATCCGGAAATAGGTCCAGTAGTGCCCTATAGCCCAGCGGTATTCAAACTGTGGGTCGCGACCCCCTAGGGGTTAGGGGTCCGCGGGTGCATCCCTGGGGGGCCCTGAGATCTCAGCATGAATTTAAAAAAAAAAAAAAAAAAAAACTTTTTTTTTTTTAGATTCGTAGAAATGATAGGGGTGGCTCACATGGTCGGGCTGAAGCATGAAACTGTCTCAGGCAACAATGAAAAAGTGACCCACAGTTGTAAATGGATATTCATTCCTTTAGTCACAGACTGGGCATCATTACAACTATGGCTGTATGGTAACAACGGTGCTGGTAAGCTACTGGCACCGTTGCTACCGTACCGCCATAGTAAGAGTTGTGCTTGCGTGTGCCTGCCAGCCCACCAGGTCTGACCTGGTAGGCCGTGCGGCACCCGCGAGCACAGTTCGTTGGCTGCACCGGCACCGTTACGAACGTTGCCGGGGCATCCGAGCCCCCCATTCCCATTGAGCCCTAATGGGAATGGGGATCTACCGGTACCGGCACCCACGAAAGGTCAATTATGTCCGCCTAACTCGGCATGACCTGGTAATTGCCCATTCGCGGGTGCCGGACGCGGATGCAACTCCAGCGGCAGCCGTGCCGGTTTTACCAGCACAGCTACCGCCAGAGTTCTAATGAAGCCCACTGTTTCAATAGTACCCAAGGGGGTGCTTTGTGTTAAAATGTAAGTAAATTGTGATATATTCAGCAACAACGGTCAACATTACACTACATTTTTGATACAGGCATTGCCCTATAGGCCTGTCCGAGCCTGGCGGCTCATCCATAATGGCGAGGGGGCGCCCACCCAGTGGCCCCTCACCCATTATGGAGGAGCTAAGGAGCCTGCCCAGTGAAACAGTGGCCACTCCCTCAACTGTTTTATCTAGCTAATGGAGTGCTCCTGGGCTGGCTGAACTGTCAAAGGGAAACAGTTTCCCTTTGACAGTTTAGTTTAGTTCCCCAGCCGCACATGCTCACTGAGCCATGCAAGTGCTGGGGCGTTTTGCTTCGCCAGCATTGCATAGCTCATTGGAAATGCTGGCTGGGGCACTGCATGTCTGTATGTCTGAGGGGGAGCTCCTGCGCCTCCTTGCACATACGGACAGAGCAGCCAGAGCAGGCCGTTTCAGCACCCACACGCAGGCCAATGTTTATTTATCTGTTTCTCCTCTGCTTCGCACTTTCCACTTCTCCCCCCTTCAATGCACTTTTCCCCTCCCCCTCGCACTTGTGCGTTCTCAATGTTACTGGGCCTAGTAAGATGGCTGTTTTCTTCTCCTCTGTTCCCCTCCCTTGCCTTGTGCTCTGAAACACTTGTGTACGAGCGCGATAGAAATAAAATATAAATATCAATATCAATGCCTGCCCCCTGGACTCCCAGCACCAATTGCAAACTGTTTGGCTATTTACCCATTTTTTGTTCAAAGTATGCTCTACAATGCAACATTTTAACCTATTATTTAAAAAAATTCACAGGGGGAAACCCCCCTAACCTCCCCTTATTGGTTCGAGCTCCCTCACTATGCTCGGTCGCTATTGCATTTTTGGCAGAAATAGTTATGCCCTCCACTTAAAAAAAAAAAAAAAAATCACCAGCCGCCACTTGCCCTCAGACTGACTGTTGGGAACGGGATGGGGGAACCCAGGGATTATGGTGGGAGCACAATGGGCGGGAACCATGGGATAGTGGTGGGAGCAGAGTGGGGAGAGCCCAGGGTGTGTGATGGGGTGGGGAGAGACCAGCGACTAGGTAGGAGTGGGATGAGGGAGCCCAGCGACTGTGATGGGAGCAGGTGACGGCGCGCAATATATACTGTGCATTTGGCATTTCTGGGGGGTCCCGACCTGCCCAAATTTTGCTCAGGGGGGCCCTGGCCAAAAAAGTTTGAAGACCACTGCTATAGCCCAATCCCTCCCTCTTAATTGGATTGCTCTATCCCGCAGTGGTTTTAGCACAGGGAAATTCCACAGTGGAAGCAATTGGTAGTATGGGTCGTCTGCCCCGTAAGGGTGAATGTGGAGCACCACACCCTCAGCGTGGAGGAAACTGGGTCAAATGGGGAATCATCTTTATATTGTCAGTCGAACAATAGTGTCCTGAGGTTCGTGCATCCTGACGCTAGTGATTCTAACTTGACGTGTGGAGCGGGACGCTCTGCAATGAACCATAATGTGGCGATTTGTGCTTGAGAAGCCACCCACTATAGTTCCAGGTGAGACGTTGAGAACCCTCAACTATTGTATGGGAAAGTCGGCTCCACCCATTTTTTCTGCATTGCCCCGGTGTGCCACAAGAACTGCGTGAGGAGTACATGCACCTTGATGAAGTAGGATTTCCCAGGCCATACCAGGACATTAATACAACTGTATAGAAACTTGGGTAACAGAGTCATTTTAATTAGGGAAAGTTTGGCGACAGTGGAGAGCGGAAGAGATTTCCACCTATGTATTTTGTTTTCCACGTGAGATGTGACTGCTTCATAATTGTCTTGCAGTAATGCAGTGCATGTTCTAGATACCATCACCCCCAGATATTTTATGTGGTCTGGGGACCACTGAATGCTGACGTTTTTAACAGTGTGGGCTCATCGGGGCATGCAAGGAGTTTGGACATCTGAACTGATGAACATCACCATTCATGCAGCAGTTATTGTCAATCAACCAATGTTCAATCTGTTGCATGCAGGAAGTAATGAGATCCAAAATAATTGTTTGACAACAGATAAAATCTGCCAGTCATATGCATACATTTGGAACGTGTCCATGAAGGATTCGATCAAGTTGGCCCTGGCTCTATCGTACACATTGAAAAACCAGGGGGAAAAGATAGCCCCTAATTTTTACAAGGAAAGAAATAACCTGGAGGTAATTAGATAGCCACTTTAGAGTGGAGCCCTCAAAACGTATGATCTTATGTTGCCTTGCTACAAGGTGTGTACTTGTGACCTCAAAGGACAGAGAAAGATCTTGTAGGAGGAGAACCATTCCTGTCCAGAGAGTGAAGGATTTGCTTTCTCAATCTTGGGTGTTCCTAAACATGTGATACATCTTTTCTTTAAAAAAGTGGTCTATTGAATTTGAGATCATGTGCCCCTGTTCATTGTGAAAGTGCCTCAGAGTGCAGGGTTTAAAAGGCAGAGGAAGGACGTTTTATAGTGTTTTCATTTCACAGGCAAATTTGCATTGCCGAAAACCTCTGCAACAACACCACACACATTCAAATTCTCTGTTTATTCGGCAGACCCAATACTGATGGACTGCAGTTGTTCTAAGACTTAATAATACTTAGAAAAAGTCACTTACACTACTTTGCATACTGAACTGCCAGATTAAAAAGGCAGAGAAAATATTTTTTATAATGTCTTCATTTCACAGGTAAAAATGCAGTGCTGAAAATGTACACACCAAAAATGAACATTTCCAAATCCTGGCTATTTATTCTGAAAGCCCAGCGCTTATTGACTGCAATAGTTCCAACACTTAACAATACTTTACAAAATGAACTTTACACTGCTATGGATAGTGATCTATCAGTTGTTTTTAGGTATTGATATGATCAGCTAATTGGCATTGTCCGGAGGGGACTGGAAAATAACTGTGAGGCCTCTCAGGGTGAAATCCAGAGCCTGAGGTGTGCGGTGGAAGTTGAGAGCTCCCCAAATCGTGTACCCTCCCTTTGTGCCAAAATGTTTCTATGCAGACCACTACTTGTTCATGCCATGCCTCAAACATTTGCTTGTGTTACGCTCATCTGGCTCCCACACAGGCGTCGATCTGGACTGGACAGCTGCGGTCTCCACCAATGTGACGCATAGGGCCGAGATGACGGACTGGACTGGCCCACCTAGCTTTGTTTGCTTGGCCCGTAGGAATATTCTTCTGCAATTGGAGAAAGGGAATTAACCACCCGTGGAGTTGAGCGTAAACCCCCCCACCTCGCTGTTCTCCCCACAGATCACCTTTGATGTCCCCTCTTATAGTCTCACCTGATGGTTTGAAAAGATGAGCTCTCCATCCTGCATTGAGCGCAGGGGCGCGTTGATAACCAGTTGCTTCACTGGCTCGAAGGAATTGGTGAGTTCCAGAACAATATTGACTCCAAAAAGTATGTAGTTCGTAAGAGTTGTCATATCTGACTTTCACTCTTGTCCGATTCCTTGCAGTTTGCAGCTTGACCCCAGCGAAGAGTTCCTCGTGGTAGCTGACAAAGTTCAGGTAAGGATTTGGCTTATCCTACACAGTTCAATTAAATAAGGCCAGAATGTAACCTGTTGCTTGCTCCCTTATTCAAGTGTGGAGAGAAAATATGAAGTTCGGAGAATAATACCTCCGGCAGTAAAATTAGGTAAGTCTATTGCGGTGAGAAGAGTTCCCCTTGTTTGTCCCTTTGTCTCACCTTGTTGTCCTTTTGTTCCCCTTAGGGGCAGGGGTACGGCGAGGATGCAATGGAGACTGTGCCACCCGTGAAGAGGAATAGTACCCCCGGCGGTAATCAGGTAAGTCTATGGGGTAGTTACTATTGCCTCTGTTTATTCCCTTGGCTCACCTTTGCTGTTCTTGTGTTCCCCTTAGGTGCCAGAGTGCGGCGGGAACGTGCAGAAGGATGTGGTGGATCGTGAGGATGCTGCGAAGGCCGGTGAGTTCAGCGCGGCGCTGCAGCAGGCGAGGCGGCACGCGTAAAATGCTTCTTTCTTCCAGCTCGAAGGCGCGGTGGATCCGGAATTCAGGTAAGAATCAAAGGTTTTGCTCTTATTCTAACCTTTTCTCCTTCTGTTCCTTCCTTTTTCTAGGAGCTGCAGACTCGAGGCAGGCGTGGCAGAAGACTGGATGCAGGCTTGCAGACACGGTGAGCGTTACGCTGCTGGATGCAGAATAACGCGAAGCGTAAACTGCTCTTCGGGCGTGGTTTAAATAGCCTCCAAAGTAGTCCCAGGTAAGTATTCCGCCCCAGCCCCACCCGAGTAAAAAAAATAGTCCCTAGGTAAAATAGTCCCTTCCAAGCCTCATTTGGCCTGGAGCTCTGCAGCATGGTCTGCATCAGGTAAGCTTACAGCATGGTCTGCATCAGGTAGGTTCCACTCTATGAGCCTGGCGCCATAGGTGCCAGGACCGCACCCAAACAGCCCCTAGCAGGGGTTTTTGGGCTTGCTCAAAATAACATGATGCCTGCTTCCGGGGTTGCTGGACCTGGTCTGGTTCCCCGGGGGTAGGCATCATGACAGCACTCCCCCCCCAAGGCCCCTCCTAAAGTCGTTCTTCCCTGTGGTTTTGGTTTGTGCAGGAAATTTCGATGGAATCTTTTCACCAATCGAGGTGCATGCACGTGGTCACTAGGTTCCCAAGACCTTTCCTGTGGTCCGTAACCTTTCCAGTCGATTAAATAAAAAAGTTTTGACTTCACCATCTTGGAGTCCAGGATGTTCTTAACTTCAAATTCAAGTTCCCCGTCTATAAGGACGGGGTCTGGTGGCTTGGTTAGTCTTGTCCCTGGTTGCACTGGCTTCAAAAGTGACACATGAAAGACGGGATGAATTTGCATATTAGCAGGTAAGTCCAACTTGACGGCCACCGGGTTGATAATGGCCTTAATAGAGTAAGGTCCCAAATATCTAGGGTTAAAGGTCCGTGTTCCCTTGAGAGGTATGTGTTTTGTGGCCAACCATACTTGGTCCCCTATCTGGTACTGTGGAGTATCACTTCTATGCCGATCAGCATCTTTCTTATATTTCTCCTTCGCCTGTTTTAAATGTGCAGTTGCCTCCTTAAAGGCTTGTGTAATCGTAGCGTGTAGATGGTCCACTGCGGGCATTTCTAAGTGTTGGGGTGAGTCAAGGTCTGAGTTTCGAGGGTGGTGCCCATATAGGGTATAAAAGGGACTTTGTCCAGTTCCAGAATCTACTGAATTATTGTATGCATATTCGGCGATCCAAAGAATGGCCTTACATCAAACTGAGAGTAATTGGAACATACAACGCAGGTATTGTTCAAGAGTCTGGTTGTTCCTCTCCGTTTGACCATCGGTCTGGGGGTGGTGACTGGTCAATAATCTCACGTCGATTTGCGCCAATTGACAACATTTCTTCCAAAAATGTGAAATGAATTGACTGCCCCGGTCAGAGACCAACACGGACGGAAATCCATGTATGCAAACAATGTTTTCGAGGATTGAGGCTGAAGGTAGTCCTTTTAAAGGAATAAAGTGGGCCATCTTGGAAAAAAGATCCACAATAACTAAAATGTTGTTAAACCCATTACAAGGAGGTAGATCAGTAATAAAGTCTAACGAGAAGGTGTGCCATGGTGTAGGCGGAATGTCTAAAGGTTGTAAGAGTCCAGCTGGTTTTTTCTTTTGACTTTTGTTTTCGGCGCAGATGCCACAAGACATCACAAATGATTTAATATCCTTTCGCCAGGTGGGCCACCAGAATTGTCTTTTAATTTTAGCTTCAGTTTTTGCAATACCTGGGTGCGCCTCCATTAGGGTATCACGATAACGGGAAATGACTAGCTCTTGTAGTTCCTTGTGTGGCAGAAATAGTCACCCTTGGTAATAAGGCAGATCATTGGTGACAGAGTAGTCCGGGCCTTTCTTTACCCAGTCCTGCAGGGCTGTAGGATCACAGAGTTGCTGGATCTTTACCTGAATGTCCTCTAGTGTCTGAAGAGTAGTCATGCCAAGAATCCTTTGTTCAGAAATTATAGGTACTGGTTCTGGGTTCACTTCTGCCTCTCCCATCCCTATTCGGGATAAGGCGTCTGCTTTACCATTCTTACAACCTGGTCGATAGGTTATCACGAAATCGAACTCGGCAAAGAACAATGCCCATCGGAGTTGACATGACGATTGGGCCTTGGCAGTTTTTAAATACTGTAAGTTCCGGTGATCGGTGATCACAGTAATGGTATGCCTGGCACCGAGAAAATAGTGCCGCCAAGCCTTGAAGGCGGATTTAATGGCTAATAACTCCTTGCCGGTAACCGCATAGTTTTACTCGGGTGCCGAGACCTTTCTGGACCAAAATGCTACTGGGTGAAGCTGGCCAGTTTCAGGGTCCTTTTGAGATAGGACAGCTCCCATGGCTAGACTGGATGCATCAGTTTCCACTATGTATGGAAGTTCAGTGCGCGGGTGCTTTAATACAGGTGCAGACGTGAATTTCGCTTTCAGCTCTTGGAAGGCTTTTTCAGCTTCTTCAGTCCATATAAATATTTTTTCGCAAAAGTGCTGTGATGGGATGTACGACATGTGAAAAATCTGGGATGAATCTGCGCTAGAAATTGGCAAAGCCGAGCATGCTTTGCACTCCTTTAACTGAACTTGGTGATGGCCACTTAAGGATTGCGTCCACCTTTCGTGAGTCCATTCGGACTCCCTTTGGGGTCAGGATAAACCCAAGGAATTCAACTTCTGTGGCATGAAAAACGCATTTTTCTAGTTTTGCATATAGTTTGTGCTGGCGCAATTTCTCAAGGACTGCTCGGACGTACTTCACATGGTCAGATTCTGAAGAGGAGTATACTAGAATATCATCGATATACACGACAACACAAACGTCAATGAATTCACGAAGGACATAGTTCATGAAGTATTGGAAGGCTGCTGGTGCATTGCACAACCCGAAAGGCATCACCTGGTATTCGAATAACCCATACTTAGTGCGGAAAGCAGTCTTCCATTTGTCGCCCTCTTTTACACGTACCAGATGGTATGCCCCCCGGAGATCTAATTTAGTGTATATACAAGCGTCCTTCACTTGGTCTAGTAGTTCAGGGATAAGAGGCAATGGTTATCGGTTCTTAACAGTTATCTGATTCAATGCGCGGTAGTCTATGCATGTTCTGAGGTCACCTTCCTTTTTGGGCACGAAGAACAAAGCTGAAGATGCAGGGGACTTGGATGGGCGAATAAAGCAATTGGCAAGGTACTGGTCTAAGTATTGTCGTAGGTGAAGGTTATCAGGTTCCGTAAGGGCATAGATCCTGCTACAAGGGGGTTGTGCACCGAGTATGAGATCGATTTGACAATCATACGATCTGCGAGGAGGTAAGGTGTTTGCCTGTTCCTTTTGGAAGACATCCTGGAATTCTTGGTATTCTGGAGGTAGTTGTAAGACTGCTGTAGTTACCGTGGCCAGGCCTGCGTTCTGATTTTTCTTTAGGTAACAGGTTTGTGCACAATCCGGGAAGGTTATTCTCTTCTCTCGCCAATCAATACAAGGATTATGTGTTTCTAACCAAGGTATCCCCAGTATTATTTGGAACTGTGGGGCTTGATTAGATCAAACACAATAGTCTCTCGATGCCCATCCTGACCCAATAGTGTCATCTCTGCGGTGGAATGTATTACAGGCCCAGAGGCAATTTCAGTTCCATCGACTGTGGTGATGACATCTGAGGTGGTTTTTCAGCAGAGAGGTAGATTCATCCTGGAAGCCAATTCATAGTCCACATAGTTTCCTATGGCCCTGCTATCAATGTATGCCCTTATTGCATGCATACGTGATGGCTGCCCTGGATCTATGAGGACCATTGGTATGATGAAATGCGAGATCTGAGTATCCTTCTTCAAGCTCGGCAAGCGGACCTCTACGCTTGTCAGGCGTGGTCGTTTCCCGGGTCTGACTTCATATGGCTTTTATCAGTAGCTCCTACCACCTTCTTGGGTGGTTTTACAAGGCAATCCCATAGAAAATGCCCAGAAGTTCCACAATATAGACACAATTGCATTTGCCGTCTCCTTTCTCTTTCCTTCTGGGTTAAGGGTCCTTTAACCCCTCCGATTTGCATGGGTTCTGAAGCATCTGTTCCTTTGGGGTTAGCGTGGGTTTTGACCAACACCCGATTCTCAAACTTGGCTCGATCAGCCTTTCTGTTCTGAAGTCGGTGATCTAACTGGACCACTAAGTCTATATATTCAGCGCAGTCTTGAGGTGGGTTCACGACTTGAGCCAAGACATCCTTGAGTTCTCCTCGAAGCCCTCGATGAAATAACGTGATTCATTTACCTCAGGCCATACAGTTTCCACTATCAACCTATTAAAGGTCGCGATGTAGGATAGAAGGTCCTGGTTACCCTGTCGTAGGGACAAAAGTTCGTTGTCCAGGGCCTGTCCTTGGGAGTGCTGGGCAAATAGTCTTTCCATGCTAGTTTGAAAGCCCTGAAAATCCTGAAGAATTGGGTCATCCTGAGTAACTAGTGGAATTGACCAATCAGCTGAACTGCCGTGAGATATGACAATACAAAGGCTACCTTGGCTTGATTGTTTGGGAAGGCTCCAGGTCTGCATAAAAAGTGCAAGCGGCATTGGTTCATAAACACGGCGCACCTTGTTGTCCTTTGGTTCCCCTTAGGGGCCGGGGTACGGCGAGGATGCAATGGAGACTGCGCCGACCCGTGAAGAGGAATAGTACCCCCGGCGGTAATCAGGTAAGTCTATGGGGGTAGTTACTATTGCCTCTGTTTATTCCCTTGGCTCACCTTTGCTGTTCTTGTGCTCCCCTTAGGTGCCAGAGTGCGGCGGGAACGTGCAAAAGGATGCGGTGGATCGTGAAGATGCTGCGAAGGCCGGTGAGTTCAGCGCAGCGCTGCAGCAGGCGAGGCGGTGTGCGTAAAACACTTCTTTCTTCCAGCTCGAAGGCGCGGTGGATCCGGAATTCAGTTAAGGATCGAAGGTTTTGCTCTTATTCTAACCTTTTCTCCTTCTGTTCCTTCCTTTTTCTAGGAGCTGCAGACTCCAGGCGGGCGTGGCAGAAGACTGGATGCAGGCTTGCAGACACAGTGAGCGTTACGCTGCTGGATGCAGAATAACGCGAAGCGTAAACTGCTCTTCGGGCGTGGTTTAAATAGCCTCCAAAGTAGTCCCAGGTAAGTATTCCTCCCCAGCCCCACCCGAGTAAAAAAAATAGTCCCTAGGTAAAATAGTCCCTTCCAAGCCTCATTTGGATTGGAGCTCTGCCGCATGGTCTGCATCAGGTAAGCTTACAGCATGGTCTGCATCAGGTAGGTTCCACTGTATGAGTCTGGGACTGACTCTCCATATGAGCCTGGCGCCATAGGCGCCAGGACCGTACCCAAACAGCCCCTAGCACGAGTTTTTGTGCTTGCTCAAAATAAGGTGATGCCTGGTTCGGGGTTGCTGGACCTGGTCTGGTTCCCCGGGGGTAGGCATCATGACAGCTTGCCAGTCTTCTCTTTTGTGTTTCAGAAAACCAGCGTTCAAGCAAATGGTCCAGAATGCAGAGAAGAGGCCTGAACGACCTGCCAACTATGAGCCTGATCGACAACAGAGATACAGTACGCACTACCAGATACTGGGACAGGGAAAAAGAGAGCCCGCTTACCAACACGACAGCACTGTAGACCTTGTGGAGCCCTGGAACAACATCGATGAGCTCATGCCCCGGAGAATGAAAGTAGAGAAGGACCAACCCTCCCCTGAGATACTTACTGGGAGACACCACGAAAAGGAGTCCTGGACACGAACACGAACATTGGCCTTCCCGAGTTGCCAGATTCAGTACGAAGAAAGCATGTGCTAAGAAAGTGGGCAGGACTTAACCCCCTATTTATCACTTTTCACTACACACATCCTGGGTGGGGAAGATGGACCAGATTGTCCTGGAAGAGCTATCCAATCTTGGCAGAGAAAGAGGAATATAAGCAGGAAGGAGGAAGTGATACCAGCAGGAGGTTGGCAGAGTGTAGAGCCAATTTGTTGAACAGATGGGGCATTGACTAAGGAGTGAAAGTGGTTCTGCACTTGATTGGGTGACCAGCAGCATAGACAAGATAGATTAAGAAGTGATTGTGTAGCGTAAGTGCAAGAATTAACAGAGTATGCTTGAGTAGTGGTTTCGAGGAATGATTAGTAGGTTGGAGGGAGGAATGGTGATTTGGAGGAGAAGAGTAGTGGGTTGGAGGGAGAAGTCATGGTTTAGAGAGAGGGGTCGTAGGGGTTAGAGGGAGAACTAGTGGTTTAGAGAGAGGAGTAGTAGTGAGTAGGGAGGAGGAGTAGTTGGAGGGATAAATAGTGGTGTGGAGGAGGAAATAAAGCAGAGAAGGAGGTAATATCAGTAGCGAAAGGGGGGTTAACATCAAAGTTTGGAAGCAAGACCTAGGAGGGGTGAGAACATTGAAGGACATTGAAAAACAATAGAAGAGTGGTGCAAGGAATTAGAAAAGAGGAAAGAGTAGGAAAGGGAGAGGTGAGATGGAGCGTGTTAGAAGAAACCTGACTCAAACAGTGTATTTGTACGGCACCATCATAAATCCCGTTAGATCACTAACAACTGGACAGAGTAGGGTCAGTCCCTGAGGGATCTTAGATAGCCACATTCAGAACATCATCTCTAGTGCAAGACAGTGTTTAGACAGTAGGGGTCAACATTCGGTAGCAGTAACCGGGATTACGGCACCTGGAGAGGAGGGCCATAACAGGACAACAGGGAGAAAGTAGGTTCTAGGCCCCACACTAAAATAAGACTACCCTTCCCCGTCTCTGGAATTTGAAGGGATTCCTGTGCCCTCTGTGTCACACATGGCACATTCTGAACTATTTCTGTACGACTCTAAGTGATGCCAGTGGCAGGTGGTATTTCTAAACAAAGACATGTAGTGCTTTAGGATCCAATGGAAGGGCAGCTAAGTGGAGCTGTTTGAGGCTACAAACGTATGGATCCTGGCAGAAAGCTCTCTATGAATAATTTCCTCAGTTCTTGATTTTCATTCAATATGTAGTATTTGTATTTGCTGTTCAATAGTTTTCTCAAAATCAGTATTGGTCCTACTGGATACATTCCTATTGCTTCTCTTCTAGTAGACATGCCAGATTGTAGCGTATTTTTGCAATACATGTTGCCACTGTGTAGAGGTTTCTTTTTGACCGATGGAATTCCCATTCGTCTGAAAGAGAGTGGCTTCCTTTTGCAGTTGGCCTGTTACATTGTTTGCAACAAATGGACAATATCAATGAAACAAACACATCTCTTAAATCATAGTTTCAATGGTATCTGTCACATGGGTGACAAGGATCAACATAAGCCAACAGCAACGTTTCAGAATCAGAGTTTTATTAGGTATCAGTTACAATTGGGGTAAAATCATAACTGGTAAGGCTATGAATTAAATTGCAGTTGTTAGTATGGTCTGTCTCCAGGACGAGGGCAGGGCTTCAGGACAACCTGAAAGAAAGTGTGTGTCTGCAAGGTCCGGAGCAAAAGGGAAACTCAAGCTCGCCCTAAGGTCTTGTCATGGAACTCCATAGGCCTCTTACCACCACCTACCCTCAGGGTCCTGGTTGTTCCGTGATCTACTTCTGCTTATCTCACGCCTCTCAGTGTCTCGCCCCATGTCCTCTTCTTATACGATCCTGCATTGGCCCAACCTTCTTCTCTGTTTCTCTATCTCTCTCTCCCTCTCCCTCTCTCTCTCTCCTTGTATCTCACTCTCCCTTTTCCTCTCTTTCTCTTTGTTCCGAGTGTCTTCTGCCCCTCCTGGCACCACACTACAAGTTTGTTCGTCCATCCCTTCTAGGTGTGCCCCTTGTTGCCTTAGGGTCCACCACCTTGTCCTCTTCGTTCTTGTCATTCCACCTCTGTTCTGATAAATATCTCCCTCTTCCTTCTTAAAAATATTCCACTTCTTCTCAAAGCTTCGATCACTCATTCCTTCTCCCCCTTGTCTTCCTGATACTCCTCTACTACTCCTCTTCTTCTGTCCCATCCTCCTTCTCCTCCTTGATGATCCTCCACTCCTCCATCTCTTTCTACAACTCTCCTATCAACTCTGTATCTCTTTCTTCTAACTCTCCTTTCTGGTTCAACTCTACTGATCTGATGAAACTTCCATCACCTCCAATAATGTCTTTCTCCACCCCTCAGAGTATTCATCTTCCAAACGCTATGGATATTTCTATCCAAAGCCTTATGGCGCTTTTCATCCTGAAACTCTAGGTCTTTCTCTTCCTCTTTCCAACCCCTACCAAGTGTTTCCTTTCCCAGCCTTCTGGGGTCAACTCCTCCCAGTCGTTCGGGTCTGTCTGCTCAAAACACTCTGGCCTACTCTCCATCCAGTTGTATGGACCTTTCACCAGCACCCTGGGTCTTTCTTTTACGAGCACTCTGTTATGATATGGCATTTATAACGCGCCTATACACAGGTGTTTCAAGGCGCGACGAGGCAAGGGAGGGGAAACAGAGGGAAGACAGAGACAACGATCTTACTAGGCCAGGTGACATTGAGATCGCGCAAGTGCAGGGGAGGGGGGGATGGGGAAGGTGCGGGGGAAAGGAGGGGGCAGTGCAGTACATAGGATAACAGTAAAAATAAATAAAACAATAATATAAAATAGTAATAAAAAGTGCGGCCAGCTGTGGCAAGTGCAAGGGTAAGTGCAGACATCAGGTGTCAAGTGCTGTTAGGGGGCTTGTCGGGATACAGCAACAGCCCCCTGGTTCAAGGGTTGCTAGGCGGGCAGTGCAGGTGTGCGACTGGCGGGGTTCTTATGTCCCAATCTGCAGGGTTAATTTTTCCTGTGCCTCCTGGGCCTGCCCTGTAGCCTCCTGAACCCTTTGTATTCCAGCCTTTTGGCCATACCCTCCAGCCTTCTGTCTCCTACTTTTCCCAGGCTCTACGGGGTCTATTCCAGCCTCCTGTCTCCTACCCTTGTTCCAGCTCCTTCGGTCCACCTCTCCAGCCGTGTCTGGTATTTTTCAGGGCTTTAGCCTCACTTTCCATCCTTTATCTGGTGTAAGGGGACTCAGCTGTGTAGGATTGCCTTGAGGAGCCCGGGCTGTGTAGTTATCTGTGCCTATGCATATCTCTCCTGGTTTACTGTACAGCATCACTTTGTTGAGTGAAGCTTGTTGAGTGAAACTTGGGGTGTGTTCTGCTTATCTCTTTGTACAGAATGGCCACACCAATCTGAACAGGTAGATGGCCTTATATTGTATTAGTGTGGGAGGGTGTATGCAGAGCAGAGAGTCTAGCTCTTAATGGGCCCAGCAGCCATCTTGGAATCAATATCCCTGTTGGCAGATGAGTGGGGTGAACAACTTGTGCAAAGAGCCTCTCCTATTTCCAGTTCAAGCGTCGTCACTTCCCAGCATGAGCAGGTAATGTCCTTTAATTCTCCGATCCTCCTGACTCTTCCTTGTGACTTCATCTTTGTGGGTATGTTGGGAATCATGAAAGTTCATGAGGCAGTGTTGGGGTGTCACTGAGGGGCCCACAGATCTTGTTAAGTAAATGTGCTGTCTAGCAAGGCTCATGACAGTGTGTCTTAAAGGGCCAGCTGAAGTGGGCGTCATGTGGTGAGCCTCTGCCTTCTTCTTGTTGCATGGGGAGGGTAGCCAAGAGAACCGCCCCATGCCTCACCCAGGCCCAGCGTCACACGGCTTGCGGCTGCACGCGGCCCTTTGGGAACCGCACCATCCATCAATAAGCGCAGGCACGGGACTTTTTATTAAGCACAATGTTAGAACTACAGCTGAGGCAATGCTCTTTCTTTTAAGCATCAGTGATATGAATGTATTAATGGACATGTGTGAATCTGTTGAAGGGGCATTTTTGAAATTAGGTAGGTCTCTTTAAAAATATACATGTACATTTGAATGTGTTCGTGTCCAATATTTTAACTTTGTGGGATATGTTAATTATTGTATGGTTGTACATTTTTAATGGCGCTAGCCGAATAAAATGCATGTTCTATGTCATTGTTCTTATAGAATGAATATGTTTTATTATCTTGAAAAGAAACACTTTCTAATGCTGCTCAATTATATACGTAATCATTTTAACAGCACACATGTTTAAGAAATCTTTGCGTTTAGTAAAGCACAGTTGCTTTCATATCTGAGAACATATCAATAAAAACACATTTACTCATTTGAATTCCCTGCAGAATTAATCTCATTCAATCATTGTTTTTATTTACCTGGGGGAAGAGTACTACGGAATTCTTGTGTTACTATGGAAACCAACAACGGGAGCTCTCAATCTTGGAAGTGAGATCCCAGAATCTTGTCAAAATGGAGGCTAGGATAGCCTTCCTTAGACAGTCATCTCCACAAATGGCTCCACCCCTAACATGTATTAGCATGCTGCTTCCTCTAGAGACATATTCATTATTTCAGTTATCACTGGAGAAAACATGCGTTGAAAATGACACTGCTGTTTTTTTTTAATATTTCAAATAAAAAGACACTTCAATGAATTCAGCTAAAAAGAAATATTGAGAAAACAAACTAATGCATTTTGAATGTCATGTTGGGTTTCATTTATTTACAATATTCTTACAATCCTTTAAGTGAAATGTATTTGTTATCAGCAAAGGAGCGCGGGATTCACACATGGCTCCCAGGAAGCCCCGTCTTGTACTGCAACTCAAGCTGGAACAGAGTCGTCATCACGGTCACAGTGAAATCCCTTCAGACACGCAGCAAGGCTTGACCTGCTGGTCTTTACCCTAAACCGGCCAAGCCTATGCCAATACTGCCGCTAAAATGATGTTCAAGTGTTTTCAGAGACGGTTATAAACTTCTTCCCTGAGTTTGGTAAATATTGGCCTGTTTGAGACTTTAATCTCCTACGCAAGCTACGGGCAAATTCGGCATGATTTCCCGGGGTCTATTTCTTGATGGCTCCCAGCTTTGCCAAGTGAAGGGCCTTTGTTTCTTCAAGGAAATGTTGGAAACATGTTTTGGACAGCGTCTTAACTCTGGTCAGATCAGACAATACCTGCTCCAAACGGAATTTGGGTCATTGTCATCGGATGTAGTATGTCTTATAAACTGGCAGGGAAGTCTCTTTATCATGAATTTTACTTTGTATTCTAAGTTCCTCTCTTGTGATATGATTCCCATCTGTAAGAATACTGATTGTGTACAAACACATTTGTTTCCCATAGCGAACTGCTTCATATTTTGGCTCATCGTTGTTGCTAAGGGCCCGATACATGGAATTATCAGCACAGAAAATAGGGTACTTGCACGCGCAACTGCATGCAAATCCGCCTTCGACGATTCATTGATTCAAATGCGCGGTACTTTTACTGAACTTGCATAGAGTTTGTGCTGGCTTGGCACGTCTGTGCGAGCCTTTGAGGGCCTTGCGCAAGACTCTAAGCAGATCGTGGGCGTGGCTTGCGCAGAGGGCTGGGAAGGGGGCAGGCCACCAAACATGGGGAAGAACTTGCGAAAAAGTGGGTGTTCCGAGGGACGGTCTGCAGGCAGTCCCTCGCACGCCCACAATTGCACAGTATGAGACGTATTCATGGATTGAATTGCGCAACGTCTCGGCTGGGAAATGGCCATGCAAGTCCTTCATACGATCCGCAACCCAAAGGCAGTTGTAAGTACACTTGTGTATAGGATTTGCAGCGCGCAGGTGGGGTTGCATGTTGGATTTCGGGGTGCGTGTACTCAATTGGGGTTCCGATGTAACTTAGGGGTGCGCGTAAGCAGTATAGTGCGGTGCAGGAACGCTTTATGGGGGTTCGCATGCAGATTTCGTGACTTACTGCTGAGTTATGATTTTTTATACGCATGTTGTCGGAGTTCCGGATACAGTTACAGGGGACCCTGCGCAGGGTCCCCAAGTTGCAGGCCTGCTTATGGGGGACCATGTGCACTGTTTGAAGGGTGCATATATTTGTGCTGGGGGAGCGCGCAAAGGTAGCTGTTCTGGCTGTTTATGCTTTGCATGTGGGTGTGTCGCAGGTATTCCGGGCGCGACTTGCGAATACGGTTACTTTGCACTGTAAATTCCATGAATATGCGGGGCACGCATTTTTCTGTCTGCGTGCAGGTTTGTGCAGTTTCCTTCTCGGCATGCAGCTCTTGCAGGATTTCTGCACACTTTTCCATGAACCGGGCCCCTGGTGTGTGTGCATGCATGTAGTGAACTGCTTCCTATGTACACACATTACTGTTGCTAACTGTGCATGTAGGTGTGTGTGTGCGTGCATGCGTGTGTAATTGTCTCTAGCTTAGCTCTGGCTTAGCCTTCTACATAGTAAACACTGTACAGTGCCTCATCACGAGTTGGGCGGTAGCCCTTAAATGCAGCGGTAACGCTATTACTGCCATATTTAAGGCTTGGCCCTATTATGAGTTGGGCAAAAAGTTTGGAGTTTCGCCTCCAACTTTTTGCTGGAGGTAAAACTCCTCCATCCCGCCATTTTTCAGCTGTTTTGGGCGCTATTATTGCCGGCGTAATTACCACCGGCGGTAATAGCGCCCTCAACCCCATTGGGTCCAAAAGACCAAATGGGGAATGGGCAATAACCACCCAACCGTTACTCGTGATCAATTGCTAATAGCGCCAGACCGAGTAGCGGTAACACTATTTGCTTTGGGCGGTATCCCAGCGGTTTTACTGCCGGGATACCACCCAACTCATAATGAGGTCCTGAGTGTCGACCAAAACTTGGGATTCCTTGCTAGAGGTAACCTGGTCCTTGTATATCCTAGTTGGGGGGAGGTGAGTCTGCTTCCCAACAAGCTCCTCCTTCTAAGTCCTTATTTCCCCCTGTTTATAGTGCTTCTGGGGAATTGGCACTACGTCTGGCTGGGGTTGTTGCAGTTTTGTTTCATGGTTTTCAATTCATACTTGTTCGCACTTCCCCTAATGCATATTTGAATCTTTTTGCTGTGCTCGCTTTATTTATTTAATTATTTATATGCAGGAGGTACAATGCTCTTTTAATCACAAAAGAACGAACAATAGATATGAAATCAGATTTGACTGGAAGCAGTGAGCTTCTTAAAGTGGGGTGAGTTCGAGGGACATAATGAACAGGTTGTGGGGCGGGGAGTAAATGGAAAAGTCACTGGGGACAATACATAAGTGGACATACATAGATTAAGGACAACCAACAATGTACATTTTTAAGTGCAGGTCGGTTGTGCAGACAGCTCTGCTTGGGATTTGACCATGATGGGTGAAGTGCTAGATTGCAGGCGAAGGAAGTGAGGGACAGAGGCAGGTTAGAGGCAAGGGAAAAATGTTAGCTAGCAGGCAGATGAGAGAGGTAATTCAGAGGCGAGGGTGCAGGCTTTTAGTTTGGTTTGAACATATCCGTGTGGGCTGTTTCGCGGATGTCTCGGGGAAGAGAATTCTATGCAAGTGGAGTAAGAAGAGAGAAAGAGCAGAAGCGAGAGAAAGCACAGGGAGGGCGAGGAGTCACAAGGTAGTTGAGGAGGCAGAGCCGAGATTATGAGAAGGCTTGTAAAGTTGGATAGAGGATAGATACACTGGTGCCTTACATTGGATCAATTTGTGAGCCAGGAGAAGAAATTTAAAGATGGCCTTGTTTTGCATCATCAGCCATCCAGCCTAGTGATGGCACGATGAAGTAGGTGTGAAGTGAGGGAGTTCAAAGAGAGTCCTGGTAGAACAGTTAATGATCTTGTCGAGAGGACAGAAAGCATAGTTTGGGAGACCAAAGAGGATGCTGGCACAGTAGTCCAGTTTAGAGAAGACAAAAGTGGTTAAGAGATGCTTAGCTGTGTTGAAAGGCAGGATGTGCCTGATTTTCCTAATATTTAGGAGGTTGAGGTGAGCTGCTGCTCTAGTTTTAGAGATGAAAGTAGAGAAGATGTGAGAAAGGTCATAGATGATTGTGAGGTTTCTAGCTGAAGAAGAGTAAGAGTGTCAGGTGGGAACCGGATAGGCAGAGGAAGAGATGAGAGAGAGCTTTTGGCAAGGAAGAAGGGCACTCTGTTTTGGTAGAGTTTAACATCCCAGAGTCCAAAGCCATCCAATATTTAATGGCTGCGAGACAGTTGGAAATGTTGATAGAGAGATCAGAGGAGAGTTCAGGAAAAGAGAAGAAGATTTAGGTGTCGACCACGAAGACTTGATACGAGAACCCAAAGGAGTAGATGAGTACCGCAAGAACAGAGGTGTAGAGTGTAAACAGGAGAGAACCCAAGGCAGAGCCTTGTGGAGCCCCAACAGTTAGAGGCAGAGTAAGCTTTACCTTAGCTAATGGAGAGATTTCCCTTACCTATGCCTTCTGCATCTATAAGTGCAGCCTGGAGCATTACCACCATCTTGGAAGTTGTCTGGTTCCTGCTTGAGTGTCTACAGTGTTATTCATGCTTCAGATGGTAAGTTGCAGCTTCTTGAGGCAGCTCTACCTGACAGCAATGTACGCGGTTGGCGGAACTCCCCGACATGTACGTTTGGAAACCTCTTTGCTGTTTCCACTTCTGCTTCTGGATGGCAACTCTCAACAATATGCCAGTGGATCTCAGGAGAATTCTTTTGTTATCTGCAGTGGGTTTTCACAGGCATAACATTGGCAGCATTGTTCTCCAACTTATTTCCAGAGTGCAGGACACTATTTAGCGAAGTTGCCTAAGAGTTGGATTTGCATTCTGATGCCAACATCCTTGATAGTATTTTCTTGGGATTTGTCACATGAGGAATCTGGATCAACTTTGTATGTGCAATACCATGCCATGGCGTGGTTGGCAAGCCTGTTGGATCCCACTCCTTCCATCCTCTGGCAGATACATTACAGAGCAGCAGGACCCACCCAGAACCTTGCAGCTCACCCCTTCACGTAACAAGATGGGGAATTATCTCCACCCAGTGCCTTTCTTTTACTAACAAGATTCATTTGCTAAACCCAGGAAGGGTTGATGCTCAGATTTTGGTCATTTTTATTTTCACAATGTTGTAACAATTTTCCCCCTGTTGTGTGCATGAGTAGGTCATGATGTTAAGGAACTTGGTGAGCAGTACTTTTTTTCTCAATTACACATAAGTATCTTATTAATATGGCAGAGGTTTGTTGACCCTCAAATCTTGAACTCTGAATTAGTTAGTGAAATACATGTAAATATTCCTCCCTGAGGGCGTGGCCAGCAGCCATGCAGTGAGGCTGTTTTTCTAGTAAGCACTAAGTTTGCCAGTTTTACCTTGTAAATGAAGCATTGATGGTCGGATTCCATCCTGATCCGAACTGCAGTGGAGCTGTCATTGGTAACAGGCGGCTGACGGCAAGAGGCAGCATGTAGGAGCTGAGCATCGGGTCCCAACATGGCAACTGCAATCTCTCAGCAGGCCGCATACGATCTTGTGGAGCTGCAGAAACCGGGTGGGAGCTGCAAGCCTGAATCGCGGGTAGAGATACCAGCCTGCTGGGTGTTTGCTGCCAGTGAGGAGCGCCCTGCTCGGCCGGCAGTCCTGTTGGGAAGGAGCGGCGCAGCTGCCCTGTGTGAAGGCACAGGCAGAGGGCACTGGATGCTGTGTGTGGTGGAGCCACTGGCTGGGGAAAGTGTGGGTCTGCAGGCTGTGCCGCGGCCTCCTGATGGGGTGTAATACTGGTGGCAGCGGCAATGGTGACGCATTTTGGATATTGGGGAGGACCCACTTTGGAGTGGCATTGGCACTGCAGCACACTGTGAGATGCGTGGGCCTGTCTGATGCACGGCGGACCGCCTGTGCTTTCCTGGCCACCTACATGGGATGCATAGCATGGACTGATTTGCTTGGGGGCACTGAAGGCATCTGATCTCAGCAGCAGAAGTGCTGGAGGAGCCGCATCTTGGCAAGTACTTTTACCTGGCGCTATTCATACTTTGTCCTGGGAGCAGGCCTGAGGAGAGGCACGTTACTCCTGGCACAACAGCTTCGGGCAGGCCGGGCCCGGCTATTTTAGCAGGTGCTGTGGTACTGCGGGCACTTGCTTGCTGAGGGTCTCAGCTGCACACCTTAGTCTGGGACACTTTTTGGCAGGGTGGCGCTCCTCTGAGACTGGCGAGACTAGCCTGCTCGACCTTCTGTAAATACAAAGATTGTGTCTTTGTTTTAGTGAGTGACTGTGGTGGGCTCTGTTGTGGATCTGGACGGTTGCCCAACCCACCTCCGGGATCATAGTAGTAGCACTGAACGCACTGGCATTGCTGCACGTCCCTGAATTGACTGCCTGCAGATTGCATTACTGTTTATACACATATGCCATATAAACACCACTGGGCCAAGGCCAAGCAAACAGTTATAGAGGCCTTCGCATGGAAGAATGGAGCAGGTGCAGCACGGTCGTCTGTGGCCGCCGAGGGCGGTATGGCGACACCAGGGGGGAAAGTCACATCCTTGCGGCCATTGCATCATTGAAGACATCTTTAGTACAGAAAGTGGACACGCTATCATGGATGCTGGGCTGCTGAGGCATGATGTGCGGACACTGTCAGACCAGATAGGGACTGTGGAAATGCAGGTGCGCGAAAACACAACCAACATCACTGCTGCCCAGGTGCAGGTGTCCGAGCTGATTGACAAAGTGTGTATCCTGTATCCTGGAGCACCGGGTGGAAGACCCAGGGGGGAGGGCCAGGAGGAACAATATCAGGATCCTTGTGCTACTTGAAGGAGAAGAGGGGAACGATCCAACCTCCTACTCTGAAAATCTACTCTTGCAAGAAATAGGCCCTGGAACTTTAATGCAGGGCTTCATGGTGGAGAGAGCGCATAGATTGTTGGCTCAGAGCCCTAACCCCCAGTCCCCCACCTTGGGAGCCCTTCAAACCCTTGATTGTGCTGATCATGAATTACAAAGATAGGGAAAGAATCCTGGCCTTCTCCAGTTCATGCATCGGTAAAGCTGGCAATATATTCCGAACTCACAGTGGTGGTGCAGAGATACAAGGCTATGTTTGGCCCCACTAAAGAACGGCTGGGCAGGGCAACATACGATACATGCTCATTTACCCTGCAAACCTTTAGTGCTTCACAATGACGGGTCCCACTTTTTGAGGACAAGGCTGCGGCAAACTCCTTGATGGACGCATTGCGCATTGCACAACTCGACAGACGGAACAATGCCCTGTGATGCCCTGATGATGAGCGACGGACGTTTATTCTACATTAGCGGCTTAGGACAGTGTTTAAGTAGTGGTATGCTGGAGCTAAACGTTTGGAGACTTCTGAACTTTTCCCTTTTTTTGAGAGAGCAAGGCAGCTGCCTGCGCTGGCAGCTCGGATACCCCGATTGAAGTTACTTTTCTGATGACCATTTTATGGCATCACACTGCTGTGTGCTTCCCTAAGTGGAAGGGGAGAGAGTGGGAAAGGCAGTGTGGTCTCCATACGTGTAGTACAGCAGTGGGGGGTGTTTTGGAATATCAACCATCAGTGTCCTGCGCTGGATAAGCAGAGGTGGCAGCTGAACAGTGGAGTGACGAAGTGATAGACCCCCTACTCCGGTAAGTATAGTACAAAGGGTTGTTGGATTTTCATAGAGTATATTTAAACAGACAGTTGCCCTATAGAGACACGTGTTTCGGCGAATCACTCGCCTTTTTCAATCAGGGCTAATTGGTGAGAGATATAGTTCACTTTTTCAAATAGGGTGGTGAATTTCATGGGATCAATCCCGCCTCACAAAAAGTGGTCTCCTTCACAAGCGTCGGCGTCTGGAAGCGAGCCACTGTTTAAATATACTCTATGAAAATCCAACAACCTTTTGTACTATCTTTATTGTATGGCGCTTGACCTGAAGTGGAGCAGGGTTCTTTCTGAGCCCTATATACTTACTTATGGTCTCCATACGTGTCATGCTACTGGGCTACTGGTTTATAGTTTGGGAGATGGTTTCTGTTTGTATTCTCCTTTGTTGTTTCTTTTTCACCATTTTTTGAGGGCGCATTTGCCCTGTTTGTTCGGGTGTTTGCCAGTTATCAACGTGGCATGGTGAGGCAAAGTACAAGTATGATAGATAGTTTTGCACATATTACTTTAACGACAAGGGTAATGCAGCACACACTGGTGGTGTTTCAGCAGTGCTGGAAGGCTTTTGCTGGTTTTACTGGTAGCAGGCAGGTTTTGGGTCACTTTTCTTTTAGAGGGGGTGGGTCGGTGGGGAACAATATGATGCGCGCATAGTGTGAGGATGGTTAGCGGCCTGAAAATTACCACATGAAATGTCAGGGGCCCGAATGGTTGCATCATGAGACTTTGGGTGAGTGCTTACCTGAGGAGAATGGGAGTACATATCACATTACTGCAAGAAGCTCACCTCACTGCTGATAGACAAACGCAGATTGCTAGGAAGCGGGGGGGGAACTGTACAGGTCTCCTTTCTCGACATATGCTACGGGTGTTCTAACGTGGGTGGCACCGTCGCTCCCTTTTCAACTACTGGTGTTTAAATGCAATGATGAGGGTAACATGGCGGTGGTATGCAGGTTCATTGAGAATAGCAAGGTGTGCATGATTAATACATGTGCCCGCAACAACAACGCCACAGTGTTTTTTAGTTCCCTCTCCTCTAGAGTGGTCATGTTTAGGGGCGCTATGTGAATTTGGGGGGGCTTCAACTGTACACTTACCCCTCTTGTGGACAGGTTCGATGACAAATACTGGAAGTCGTCCCCTCCGGCCAGCGCCTTGGGCTCACCAAACTGAGGAATCTATACTTAGTGGATATCTGGAGGAACCACCATGGAGGAGCTAGAGGCTACTCTCATTATGCAGCACCTTCTAGGGTACATACCCACATAGATTATATGTTTACTGGGCAAGAAACGCTAGGGGACTTCACTGCCATTGAATATAAGGCTTGGGTCCTCTCTGATCATGCTCCACTGATCATGACCTGGCAGAGGGCTTCTCCCAGACCACTGATCCCAATGTGGCGCCTTAGGGGTGAAGCTTTGCATGATGGTGTATTCAGGGAATACATTGATGACAGAATAGAGGAGTATTTTGAGGCCAATACAGGCAGTGTGGAAAGGTTCAGAACTTTATAGGACGCCTTTAAGACAGTGATGATGTTGGCAGCTATTGGCAAAATGAGTGGATTTAGGAAGGAAATATTGGAGGCCCTCACATGCACTGAGACAGCAATTGAACTGGCAGAACGAGGATGGGAGGGAACGAGGGAGGTTGATGGACACATACTGGCTCTGCGTCAGAGGTGCATTAAGGAATGGACTACCTGGGCAAATTTGATCTTGAAAAATACTCCCAGAGGCTGCATGCAGAGGGGAACAGGCTGGGCAGGCTTCTAGCGTGGCTTACCCACAGGGAGAAACTGAGGGAAATTATTAGTGCTATACTTAATGAAGAGGGTGATGTTGTGAATGCTCAAAGGGGGATAAATTAAGTCTTCTCCCCATACTATGAGAACCTGTATTCAGCAGGGTCAGCGGGGAGTGAGGGCGATATTAGGGAAGCTTTGGCTCGCCTAGAGCTGCCCAGACTGGACGGGGCAGTGGCAGAAATGTTGGATGTCCCGCTTACTGTCGACGAGATTATTTTGGTCATAATGTCCCTGCCGACTTACAAAACCCGTCTATCAGATGGGTAATTTTATAAGACGTACGTGGCAGTATTGGACCCCAGGCTCCTTGAGATGTTCGAGGAAGCATTTACAGATGGTCAGTTACCCTGAAAATTGAGAGAGTACATAATCGTGCCTGTCCTTAAGCCTGGCAAGCCCCCTTTGGGCTGCTGCTCCTATAGGCCCCTCCATGATTAATGAGGACTATTCGATTCTCACTACCCTACTGGCAAACAGACTAAAGGGTGTGTGGTAGGAGACCTGATTCATGTTTTCACCTGATTCATACTGACCAGACTGGGTGTGTACCAAGCGGAACACTGCATGGAACCTGCAACGGGTTCACCATCCGGTGGACGGTGCTAGGCATCTCAGGATAGACTGTGCATTGCCTAATCTCGACATTGTCAAGGCATTTGACTCTATGAGATGGGGTTGGCTGCATGAGACCTTGCAGCATTTTCGTGTGGGGGCTGGGTTCCGGAGGTGGGTTGGGCTTCTTTATACACAACCCCAATCTAGGGTGAGGACTGGGAGGCAGATCGCTAGGGCTTGGGAGCTGTGCAAGGACACCAAACAGGCAGTGGTCAAAGTGAGCGGGAGCGGTCGGGAGTGGTGCTCCTCTACTTGTTTAAATTAGGTTTTACTGTTCCTGTACTTTTATTTTAAAAGGAAACCGTTCTGGAATGGTTTACTTTTAAAATAAACGTGTAGGAAGAAGTTCCCTTAAACAGCAGGTGCACGTGTTTGGGGGGGGATGTATTGTGTGTGGGAGGGGCGTGGCAATGGGTTTTGTGGGGAATGGGTGCAGGCCAGCAGGGAACATAGTTCCACTACTTCTTTTCTTACACTTCGACTGCTGCAAACAGGAATGTCGGCCATCTCCGATGTTGTTCATTCTGGCCTTGGAGCTGCTTGTTGTGTTCTTGCAGACAGATTATGCAGATGCAGGAATACCGATTGATGGGGTTAAGCATTTAATCTCATTTAATCTCGATGTATGCAGATAATGTGCTCCTCTATGTGCACTCACCTGATGAGAAACTACCCCACATTCTGGATGTAATAGATTAGTTTGCTGAGCTCTCTGACATCCGTATAAGCCACTATAAGTCTTGCTTATTCCCAATGGCGGACCTTGTTTCCCCATGCCGGAATTAGCTGCCTGACTTGGGTCTGCAATGTCACAAAGAGACTTTACGATATCTCAGGATCAACGTCAGGTATGACATTGCATCTTCCCAAAGACATAACGCGCAGAGGGTTTTAGACAACATCCTCAAGTCTATGTTGTTTTGGAAGCAACTGCCCCTCTCAAAGGTGGGCAGAGATGCCCTGCTCAAAATGGTGGTGCTGCCCCACCTGCTATACCATTTTACCAACATACCCTATGACTTCCCATGGCGTTCTTTTGCTGCTCTGAATTCAGCGGTAAAAACATTTCTGTGGGAGCGAATGGAGCGGAGCAGAATCACACTTGGCACCTTGCAGAGGAACTTTGGTTGGGGCGGGACTCGACTGTCCCACTTTGAGCTATAGTACCTGGTGGGCAGTTGCAGTTTGTGGTGAGTTGGTTGTCGGATGAAGCTACACTTGATTTGATGCTTCTGCAGCTGTTGATTCGCAGGTATTTCCTGAAGGAGGTCCTATGGGTCACAGACACTGGCTCCTGCAGCTGGTTAGGACCCTGTGGCGTAGGGTATGGAAGATGTTTGGAATCCTAGACTCCTACTCCGCTAATATCCCACTTGTGGCGCTCGTCAGAACAGGGCCAGACCCCACAGCAAAGATAAGGAAATATTGGGAGGGCCATGGGGTAGTCACACTAGGATACTTGCAGGTAGGCAGGAAATTGATGGACTTTGCAGTGTTCATACAAAGCTCTGGCATACATAATGGCCAATTATTGATGTATCAGAGCCTGGTGAGGAACATTGGAGCCAGATGGCCAGATTTCCTGGTAGGCTTTGAGGAGGACCATGTGCTGGAGTCTATGTGGCAGATGGGGGGTCATGCAGTTGTTAGAATTTATGAACTGCTCTTGAATAAGTATAGTGAACCAGCCCTGCAGGTACACATGAAAATGGTGGCGGACGTAGGCAGACCATTCACTAATGCGGAATGGGCACACGCATTGGTGTACACCAAACGGGTCTCAAGCCATTTAAGTTCACAGAGCTGCATACTGAGCACAGGGCCTACACTCAAAAGATTTCTGAGTTCAGGGGCGCAGGGTACTGTACTGTCCTACATGTTCACATGACGTCGCTTATTTCCTTCACATGTTCTGTTCCTACCCGGCTGTTGGACATTCTGGCAGGCGGTGATAGAAAGGGTAGTCAGGGGGGAATATCGATACATGCTTGGCCTGCAGAGGTCTGTTTGTTGGGCCTATGTCTGAGAGGGGAGAAACACAAGACACATCTCACCCGTATGAAAGACCTCATATGCGTACTGGCTAAGCAGAGAATCGCAATGGCTTGGATATCGGGAGATGGGCCCCACTTCAATCTGCCACCTGGCATAGAGCTGTGCACTGTGGGATGAGGGAAGGGAGCTTTGATGTAGCTGCCTGGGATGCATTGATGCAAGCAATGTTCCCCTCTTGTGATACGCGTCCTCCATGAGGGTGCCTTCCACATGAGTGCCACAGTCACAGCGAGAGGTTAGGCAGGAGTGGGGATGTTTTCGAGGGTGTCTGTGAGGAGTAGTGAGTTTCCTGGAGACGTCCTTGCATGGTCTACGCATGCAGGCCCAATCTGGACTCTGTGTGATTAATGTGCTGCCAAAGGTGTATCTGTTTATCCATAATAACTATTTGCTTGGTTCATGGCTGCTGACTTGTACATTAGCCGAGACTTTGTTATGATATTAATATAGTGCTGGATGGCACGCTGGTATGATGAAGAGATGGCTTGAAGCCGAGGGGCAGAACAAGTCATGCCAGTGGGGTAAAGCCATGGAACATTTGGTCAAATCTACATTCCTCTGGATGCAAAGTTACGTCTCCTGCTCCTGTAAACCAGGCAGATCATGCTGACTGCACTGGAGGGTATGGCTTATCAGTAGTTTGCTATGCTTTGGATGGGGCACACAGTACGCTCAGAACAGGTTGATGTGAGGATGACCCCAGCAGGAGGAGGCTTGGTTAGGTGGTTGTGGGGTGGTTAGGGGGCTACCGGTATGTTAGTGTCGTGTTTGCTGTCTATTCTATGCTTATTTTGTTGTATCATACCAGGTTGGTAGTGTGTTTGTGTTCTTCTGTCTCAAATGCCAATAAAACCATTAAAACAAAAATGTATATATTCCTCCCTTTTTACTACCCGCCCCTGCTTAAACCTTCCCATTGGTCTCTCTGCTTCCCTCTTTCTACCTCTGCAGTTGTTTTCCACCAGGACGCACTCTTTTTCCCACGTCTTGCTTGTCCTGCATGTTGTTCTTCTCCAGAACCTCCTCTCCAACCTCCTCTGCTCTTCTTCTCTGTTTTCCGCTCTCCTCCTCATCATTCAGGTCCAATATCTCTTTTCCTCCTCCTTCTGGTACACTCTCCTCTAATCTCACCAACCTCGTCTGTTCACCCTCTTTTCATCTTCTTTCTTTCCTTCATGTACTGCGTCACCACCTGCCCTGTTTCTCTCTGCCTGCTCGCCCTCCTCCTCATTCTCCTCTAACACCACCTTGCAGCACCAGCCCAAGACCTCTCTTTCATTCCATCTCAAACCCTTAACTCCAATTTCCACCATGGGACACTGGGATTTCTTATGTTTACTCCTGTTCCCTGTGTTACAAATATGTAAGTAGCATGTGCATCACTCACACTCACCCCTTCCCAAACCGAAAAACCTCAACCTCACACTCAGAATGCAACCTGCTCCCACACACTTCCAACCCACAGAAACATTCCCACATCGCTGTCATCACCACCCACTGCCTCCTCAAACACCAACACGCAACCTCATGCTCACCAGTGCTCATTCCGCAGTATTGCATGCACCAGACATTTCAGACCTCATCACCATTGGCAAACCAAATACACTCTTTATCACAGAGACATTGTTCACCCCCACGGCAATACACAGTCTGGATGTCCTCATCCACACAGGCCATGGAATCCAACACAAAGACTGCTATTATTCACCTCATGCACATGCACCCTCCAGGAGTATGGCATACATGCAAACATGGAACTCCTCATTTGCCACTTCGCACTTACCCATGCTCAGTCAACTAAACTTTGCTTGATCTACTGACTAACCTAAAACAGCAAGGCCTATCTTGATGAAAGCACAGATCTGTCAACAAAACAACTAATATCTTCTCAACCTACCAGGGACACAAGCCACAAATATATTCATAGAGACAATACTAAACTGCTCAGCACCATTGACATAAAGCCCAACCCACAACAAAGACAACAGCCTCTGTCTGGTATTCCAGCCATTGTATGCCTCCCCACCTTTTAGTCTGGACAAACCGCACAGCCATACATTTACTAATTCACCACACACCTCTCCTCCATCGAGGACCAACTCAAACTGACAAAGACACCCCATCCACCTTTCAAGAACTTTGCCATGGATGCACTGGAAGGAAACCTATTTTTCTTTACTTGATTTAACTGTTTTTACCAGTTTTTACAAGGTTGACTTGAGCTTGTTTGTTTCCCCTAATTTGGCCTTTGCTTTGTTTCATTTGAAACCCCCTTTATTTTTATTTTGTTTTTTCTTTTCTTTCTTTTTTCCTTTTGTTAGTCCAAATTGAGGCTCTGGGTGAAGTTCCCAACTGTTATGACGGCTTTCCTGTTGACTCCGTTCATTAGGTGCAACCACCAATGTTCCTCGTTCATGCTAAAATAGACTGTGAACAGGTGGCCAAGATGGATCTTTTGTTTTGTCGATAGGCCGTTACATTCGAGAAGCAAATGTCTCCCGGTTTCACAGATCTCCGTGTGCTCGCAGAATCTGCATCCAGATGCTCTGGTTTTGTCTGTAATGTGTATTTGTATTTATGAAATGATTGTGTTTGTTTTTAGGATGTTCAATCGGGCACGTATATAGATTGAACACAGTTTTTGGTTTGGAAATTTCAACAGGTAGCAAACTGGTTCATTGAGTTTTTGGATGTTGACTGGCAAATGACTTGTAGATGTATATTTGACAGCCCGATCCTGAGTGTTACATCAGTCATGTTCCTTCAATCTTCTCAATGTTTTAATAGGTTATTGATTAGTTCTGTTTGCAAGCTTCCGATCTCTTCTAAACGTGTCAGGTTTTTTAATGACCATTTAACTAACTTTAATTTGTTCCCTTTGTTAGTTCTTCCTGGATGATCTCGTAGATACTTTCTTTTGAACTGTGGACCTTCCTGAAGAGCATTAGGTTGTTCAGATCAACTGTGGCTTCAAGTGAGGTTAGGCCTAGTTCCCTCCTGATCAATATTACTGGTGTCGAGGTTGGGAGACCCAACACCGCCCTCCAGAAGGAACCTTCCAGCTTTCTCCAGATGCTCGTCGGTATCCCCGGCATGGCCTGCGCTCCATAAATGATCGCTGGACATACTTTAGCTTTATAGAAATTAAGAGCTGCTTAGATGGAAAAGCGACCAAATTTCTTATCGAGTGTTCTCGTTTGGTCGATCAAACATTTGGTCTTTGTACGCATGAAGTCTTGCATTGGTAGTTCAAGCTTGTTTTTGCTAAACAGGACCTGAAGGTATCGGAATGATTGAACATTTTCAAGAGGAATTCCTCCTAGGCGTCATGTCTTTGTGTCCCTCCTTTTGGCTGATTTTTCCAGGGTCATCACTTTCGTCTTGTTGGTGTTGATCTCAAGGTTGTTGGTTTGCAGATATAGTACCAGGTTGTCTAGTTTTCTTTGAAGGCCCACCTCCGTTTGGTCTAGCAAGATGATATCATCCACATATAGTAGCCTGCTTATTTTTTCCTTCCCCACTGTTAGGGGGAAGGATCTGATTGCTTTTTCAGCCTCTTGCTAGTCTCTCGTATATGCGTTTTAAAGCGCCGGGGCCAGTGGACAACCTTGTTTAACTCCTCTATATGTAGGGATGTTCTCTGAAAGGATGCCTGAGTCACTGAGTTTTACTTTCATCAATGTTTCTGAGTACAATTCTGTAATGGGAGTAGAATGGAGCCTGGACACTTCCAGTTGGAGACTGTCTCCCACAATTTGTCCCTATTGACTCTATCGAAGGCTTGTCAATGAAGATGAGCACAATGTTTGGGGTGCCTTCGACCACTTTGGCTTTTAGTATGCTGAGCATCATGATATTCGCTGTGGTTCCTATGTTTTAGTGAAACCCATTTGAAAGTGATCGAAGCCGGCTGATGATGTCACCCAAAGTTTGAATCTGTCTAAGAGGAATGAGCCAAAGATTTTCCTGATGCTGTCCAGCAGGGCTATCGGCTGATAGTTGCAAGGGTCCGCTTTGTCTCCCTTTTTAAATATCGGGATGATGTTAGCTGTCTTCCATGAGGGAGGGACCATTCGGGAGATGGAACAAGTTTTAAAGATTTTCGATATCAAGAGGGCCCAGGCTTCGATGTTTGTCTTGAGATCGGCGTTTGAGAGCCCATCAGGACCTGGGGCTCGGGATGCTTTTAGTTTGCCAAATTTATCTGCGATCGTGGTTTTGTCTTGCTCAATGTCCCATCTGTCTGCGGTGACTTTATCTCTCTTAGATGTTGTTGGTAATTGACCAAATAGATTTGAAAAGTGTGTTATCCATAACTTCTCGTTCACGTTGTTTAAGAGGGAGGGTTGGGTTGCTCAGCCCCCCGCAGATATTAGTGGCCAGAATGCTTTTGATTGTTTGCCACTCAATGTTCATAGTATGCATTTGGAATCTTCTTGGTACAAGGTTTTTTTGTGATCTTTGAGCCAGTTTCTGTACGCCTTTTTTTGTGTGAGCTTCTTCGATGTTACGCCTCGTAGGAAAGTTTTTAGCTTTCCTCACCTGCTTGCAGAGTTCTCTTCTTTGTGTTTTCAGGATTTGATTATTGGATTGTTGATGACAAGTATTCCTTTCACCCCCCCTTTGTTGGGTACCAGAAGAGGACAGTAATCGAGGTTAGCCATCCCTGTGGAGTCGTTGATCTCTGTTCTGGCCTGCAGGTATTCTTTTGTGATGGCGTTAATTGACCATGGGGCCTCATTACGACCCAGGCGGTAAGTTACCGCCTGGGCCGTGACTTTACAACCATGGCGTAAACTACGTTTACGCCATGGTGGTTGGCGGATTTACCGCCCCATTCCGACCTTGGCGGGGCGGTAAGTCCCCAATCCCCATTTACCCTTCCCCATTCCCATTTTTGTCCCATAGGGCATAATGGGAGTGGGGAAGGCGTTAATTACGCCACCGTAAATTACGGTGGCATAATTAACTCCATGGTCCCTTAGCGCCATGGATTTTAACACCTGCTAAAAGCAGGTGTTAAGTCCGCCATGGCGCTAAGGGACCTCGTACTCAGGCGGTAAGGGTCGGCGCTGTTTACGGCGCCGTAAAACCCTTTCCGCCTGAGTTGTAATGAGGCCGCATGTCTTTAGTCGTAATCAAGTTCCTCCTTTGTTGGTATCGATTCTGGCCATCATATGATGATTCTCCAAGTTCTCTTCGGTCCAACTTGCCTTCAAGAGTTTGTGGTCACTATTTCAAAGTCCTTTGCTCTTTCCAGGAGTTTTCGCAAGACATAAATATGGTCAATCATCGCTCTGTGGCCTTGACTTTCCCATGTGGGAATTAAAGGGAGTCCTGGCGTCAAGAGACAGTGTAGGTTGTGCAGGTCATTTGCCTCCATGCAAGCCATCAAGGTTTGCCTCTAATTTTCGAGGTCACGTTGGAAGAACCGATGTATGGGTTTACATATGTGGAGGTGTTCAGGTCCCCACATATTATGATATTTTCGGCTTGGTGCTCTTCTCTAAAGTTGACCATTAGATCTTCAATTTTTGGAATCATGGAGTTGTAAAATGGATCATTCGGATTCCAATAGAGGTTGATCAGCAATACCTTTACCGTCTTCTTGGAGTTTTAAAGGTGCTGGGTCGATGTCCACAGAATTATGGTGGCCAATATGTGTGGTTCGCATGTGAGAATTTTCTCGAGGTGTAGCGCTCTGCCAGTGCGAAGGGCTGTGATCCGGCCTGCCCTTGGCCT
This sequence comes from Ambystoma mexicanum, assembly GCF_040938575.1. Taxonomy (NCBI): domain Eukaryota; kingdom Metazoa; phylum Chordata; class Amphibia; order Caudata; family Ambystomatidae; genus Ambystoma; species Ambystoma mexicanum. The sequence goes on along the minus strand of NC_090921.1, from coordinate 1,384,257,220 downwards.
TCCAAAAGACGATATAATTGCTGGAGAGAAGGCCAAATCTCAACCGTCATTAGTTGGTTTCTTTGTGGACCATGTCTCTTGGAGGCAGAGAATGTCAAAACTGCCCAGGTTAACGTCAGAGATGCTTGTCAGATGCGCAAAGCCTCGCATGTTCCAAGATCCTATGGTTATTTCGGTGGAGGGAGGAATCGATTTGAGCTTTGCAAGCTGGTGCAATGTCATGTGCCTGGAGATTTGGTTGCTAGAGTCGGTTGGTTCTGCTTAGAACTTCTGGCAGCCAGTCCCATTTTGAGCCAGCCGTACTTGTTGCTGTATGTATATTCGTGGAGGTTTGTTAGTCTTGGATTATTGTGATATTTCAGTTTTTTTGTGGGCCAGTTGGAACTCGTTCATTTTCGAACGTCTTGTCAAAGTCAATTTTTGATGCTTTTATCTAATCACCTTGGCTTCCACATGCAATCCTTTGTAGACAGTAGCGGCTGGTGTTTTTTTTAACTGGAGCCATGTAAATGTATGTGTCTAATATGGGGAGCTCACACCAAACAACAGGGTTTAGGTGGGTTCTCGACCTGAGAACATTTTTGAAATAATCGGTTAAAACTTTGCATTTTACAGCATTTTCTGTGGAAAATTGGGTAAAATACCACAAAGTTTGCAATCAATTTTGTATGGCAGTATATTGAAAAATACAATAGATGCAAGTTACCAACCGTGCACGGACCATTATCCAATGCATTTTCATTATGCCTTCGCCCTCAGCATATGCCAGTTTATAAAGCATTTTCATGCTGGCTGTGCCCATAAATGTCCATGCATGCTGCACCAATATATGCCAGTAATACCACATAAGGACTCCTAGCCAGTAAAGGATGTCATGCCAGACTGGCTATACCAAGATAGGCCAGTGTATCAAGTAATCACACATATGTTTTCTACTACACTTAATGCAAAGTACAGCAGTGCCCCAAACTTTAGGGGTGGTGGCTAACACATGAGCACACAAAAGCTTTCCCTGCACATTGACCCATCTTTCATACAACTTGCTTGCACGCATTCATAAAATAAAACACCAGCAATCATACATGCATGCATACAATCCATAAATGCATACATAGATACACATTACATTAAAAAAAACCTGCATGCACAGTCCACACAGACTCGCGTATCGCCACAGGGAGGATCGGATGGCCCTGACATCCTCTCTGCAATGTAAACACGCTGAGTGACAGGAGGGGACTCCGCTCCTGTCAGTCAGCATATCTATGCTGTTAGGGAAATAATGAGAGACGGCGGGTCCAGTCGTCTGCCAGACCACCGCCTCCCATCATTATGAGCTACGCTTGTTGCAGAGCGGATGCATAGGAGGGGACGCCACCCTGCTCAGAGGCAGGCAGCACTGCCCTCCATGTAAATAAAGCACACAGGGGTCTGTGATGCCAGCCACTCAGGGGTGGGAGCGGCCTACTACTCAGGGGTGGGAGCAGTGCCCCCTTGCTCATAATGGTGGGCCACCACTACTTTTAGAATGTCAGCGGCCAGCTCTATACACTCAACCACACCCTAACTGAAATTACCATGCACCACTGAAACTTTGATTCAACAAACTGAAGCCCTCCACACTGTGCAACACACAGGAACAAATTGACAGCAAGGGAACAATCCCTAGAAAAAAACTTCTGGAGAAAAACCCACCAACTAGAAGACCTCATAATCCTGAGAACATTCCAATCAGCACACAGGATACTCATCATCACAGCCAAAGTAAACTACTACGCAACAACCATCATGGAGGCATCCAACAAGAGCAGAGCAATGTTCCAAATCATGATGCATCTGAATCCACCTGCTGCCAGTCCCTGTAATACCGCGATCCACAGCCAAGTGCAGCACCATCAACAGCTTCTTCAACGAAAAGATAGTCAAGAAAAGGCAACACATAGACAGCTCCAAATACACTACAGACATCCCAAATATACCATCCTGCAACATATCAAGATACACCAAATTCAGGAAAGGCGATCTGACCAACACTCATGCAGCCCTCATACCAACCAACTACAAAGACAGCATTCTCCCATTCTCCATTTTGAAGGTCATCAAACGTGAAGCACTCTCAGCACTTCCTAATATCATCAATACATCCCTCACACAGGGAACTTTCCAAGACGCACTGAAACAAGTAGACTGCTGAGTTCCAGAAGGCTCCATCCTTTACCCTGTCATCTTCAATCTCTAGCTGGAACTTCTGAGGGAACTCCTCACCGACATCAAGCCATGCCAATATGCAGATGACACACAGCTTCACCTAAAGATCAATTGCATTGATGAATTCCTTCGACTTAAGCATTGGCTGTCCCTCATCCAAGCCTGGATGTCAATTACCTACCTGAAGCTCAACCCTACAAAGACCAAATATATTCTCCTAGGACACCTAACCAAGCATGCCCAAGTCCAGAATTGACTGACTGACATGCAGCTTGATGGATTCAAGATTCAACTATCTTCCAGTGCAAAATCACACGGCTTTTATTTATTTTTAATTTTACATTTATAAAGCGCTCACACAGCCCGCAGGCATCGAGGCGCTGTTACAGGAATTGTTTGTTTTTCTTAGTTGCGTAATTGTGTTTTTTTCTTTTGTCTTAGTTACGTATTCATAACGCGCTTAAACACCCAGAGGTTTCTAAGCGCGGACCCGGGGATCGAACCTGTTATTGCTTTGTGTCGTCTTGCTTCCAAGACGCGCACGCTGCCGCTGAGCTATCCTCCTGGCTTTAAAGTTGATTGTGGCCTTTCTTTACAAACATACATGGCCGTCAAGGCACAAGCAGCTTGGTGTCAGTTTGTACTCATGCAAAGCCAAGCCTTTCATTTCTGCCTCAAGTTTCACAGCAACTGTTGAAGTTATACTAATTTTCCAACATTACGGTGGCAACGCCCTACTCTCAGGAGTTCCAGGTGCCATCTTGGCCCCTCTCGAAGCCGTCCAGCATATTGGATCAATTCTTATCACAGGACTAAGAAAGTTCAACCTCATCACCCCATCCGGAAAGAGCTGCACTGGCTAAGCCTTCAAGCACACGTCATTTTGAAGACTGTATGCATTACCTATTAAGCAATTGCAACCAAAACACCACTGTACTTGTTTGAGAGACTCACCATCTCCAGTGTCCAGGACCACTAGAAGCCACAACGTCACCAACCTGAGAACAAAGAATTTCAAGAGTAAAAACAGAAATAGCATGTTTCCTGCTGTGCACACTGGGCCTCATTATAGGTTTGCTGGTCCGGTAGTAACAACGCCGGTAAGCTACCAGCGGCGTTACTACCGGACCGGCAAACTACGAGTTCTGCTTGCTAGTGCCTTTTCGCCCACCAGGTCTGACCCTGCGGGCGTACCGGCACCTGCGAGCAGAGCATGTCGGATGCACCGGCACCATTCAGGAATGGTGCCGGTGCATCCGGCTTCCCCATTCCCATTGAGCCCTGTGGGGCTCAATGGGAATGGGGGAAAATATTTTCCGGCGCCCGCAAATGAGCAATTACCGGGTCCGGCAAGGCCGTAATGGCCCGGTAATTGCCCATTCGCGGGTGCCAGAAAAAAAATGATACCAGCGGTAGCCTGACAATTTTACCGGCACGGTCACCACCAGTATCATAATGAGGCCCACTATCTCTAAAACATCCCCATCCCAGCTCCTCTCCTACCAAGCTAAATCGCATACATACAAGCATGCATACATACATACATACATCTCAACATACGTATTTGCACGGACCTCATAATTGAGAAACCATGCTCAACTCCGTCTCTCTCGCAGTCGAGTGTGAAGATTGGTTCTGGGAATTTGAATTTGTCATCTCAACCTTTACCATCTTGTCTCCGCGGCTGTGTTCAGAGCCATGGGTGAAACACTCGTTAGGATGATCCGCCATCTTGACTTTCAATTTCATGTTGATTCCACTGTAGACCAGCCAATGGCTCTTGATATTTCACCAGTAAGGTTGCAGTGACGGCAGATCTTGCTGCTGTTCATTAACACCCAGTATTGCGGACGCAAGCATGGATGACGTTTGCCGCTTGACAATCCTTTACATGAAATTAATGTAGAAAGGCTCAAGAACACTGCGTTTGCTATTCCCCACACAGATCTCGATCAAATCATTTTCTGGTCAGAGTCTGTGATGCTACTTTGTGCATCAAGAACAATACCTTGACAAAGTCTTTTGTGCTGGTGCGTGTCCCGTAGGGTAGAGTGACCCTGATCATTCCCTGACCATGGGCGTTCACATTAGAGGCATGACTATCGTTTTGGGGCAGCAGATCTATGTGATGGATTCCTTCCGCTGAAATAATTATGTGGCTTAAGGCTACCTTAGGGATGTGTGTTATTGCAAAGGTCATCTTCGCCTCTTTGTCTACTAGACGTCCCATTTATGGCGAACTTATGGGCCACTCACTCCCATGCTTGGTCTATATTTCTTTGGGGTCCCCACTCCTTTGCTGGGTCAGAGTTCCTCTCTGAAAGGTTCCATCACGCTTCACAAAATGGAGGGTTAGACCATCCCTGTGTGTATACATGAATTGGTAATTGCAATCAAGATGCTTCCGGGACGAGGCAGGACTTCAAATCCCAGAAGTCCTGGTGTGTCCTGTGTATAAGCCATTTGATCACGTTGCTACGCAATATGTTCTTTGTGTGAGTGAACCTTGATTGTTCTACATCTAGCTGTTTCCCTCGTCCTCCCAGCCTGCTTTCTAATCCTGTCAATTCCCCCCCATCCCTTTGTCTGATGTTTGTTACCTTCTACGCACGTTTTGCATCTGACAGCTCTGACTTCCACATTCTAAGGACTTCTTCGACTTCCTGTTTGGAATTGTTTCGGCATCAAGTCAGTTTGCTCAACAGACTCCTAGACAGACATGGTTTTCTTTCTGGAACTGGCACCCCCTTTGTTTATTGTTATATTGGAGCTTAGGATGTTAAGGATGTTACACATGCACTCAACTTTCATTATTGTAGTATCTCTCCTCATTACATTATTTAGGTAGTGTTTAGGTAGATAGGCTCTGCACTTTATAAAATGTTAAAATGTTCAAAATTGTGGAATGTTTAGGGCCCAGCTGGAGAGGCTTAGAATGTTTGGCTTTGAAAGGTAGAGAGGCTGAAGGCAGTGAAGCTGGCTGGGGCTGCTTAAGCTGTAACTTAAATAAACGCAGTGTTTCAGAAAAATGAGAGCGTAGCGTGTTTTCCTGTCATTGGCTCTAGTGACTTTATTCCACCCCTTCCCAAGTCTGTTTGTCCTTGTTAGGCAAGCAGCTTGCTAGATTCCTCTCATTCCCTGCATACTCTTACCGGGCTCTGAATATCATTATTTTTTTTTAAATATGTTTATTTATAGCAAGGCAGTAAAGGTTACAAACAGTATCGGGTGGCAGTATAATATTGTAAAGAAAAAATTCTAGTTTTGAGTCCCTTTCCCCCCCTCATTCCGGTTTTCCCGGGCCAGAGATTCAGTTTAGCTCCCCCGCTTGATGCGTATTCTCCTTGTCTCTCAGGGCCCAACGGGCGTTGATTGGCTTGAACGTCATTGCGGGATATCGCTGATCATAGTCCAGCACTGGGGCCCACACATTCTGGAAGCGGTGCAGAGACCCCGCTCTCGCAGCGGTGACCTTTTCCGCTATTAAGATGTCCCACAATTTTCCCCACCAGTGGGCCAGGCAGGGGCCGTCTCGCGACTTCCAGAAGCGGGCCAGAACCGTCTTGCCCGCCAGGAGGCACTGTGTGAGGAGCTTAGCCCTGTTGCCGGAGCGGGGGTAAATTCCAGGGACCGGGATCCCCAGCAGAATTGTCTCAGGGTCCAGTGGGAGGGCGGAGCCGGTGATTTGTTCGATGGTGGAGAGACACCTGGCCCAAAATTGCTGGATCTTGGGGCATGTCCACCACATGTGAAAGTAGGAGCCTGGTTGACTGCAGCCTCTCCAGCAGGCGGGGTCCACTTGTGGGTTCATGTGGTGGAGTCTGAGAGGGGGGTAGTACCAGCGTAGGGTGAGTTTATATGCACATTCCTTGTTGGTGACACAGGTGGAGGAAGAGTGGGTGCGGGACCATATGTCTACCCAAGCTTGGTCATCGATCGGATGGCCTAGGTCCGCCTCCCACTGAGCCATAGATCGAGTTTTTGTCGCCAAGAAGTCCCCCAGGAAACGTCTATATATAGCCGAGATTCTCCCTCTAGCCGGCAGGTCCGCAAGAGTTAGCTCCAATGGAGTCGGGGGGCGAGTTGCCGCCTGGAGGGTCTGAGGGTGCGAACACCAGTGGCGGAGCTGGCAGTATGTGAATCTGTCCCTTTCTTGAAGCCGGAAAGTCTCCTTGCACTGCTCGAAGGTCCGGGGTCTGTTTTCGGAGTACATCTGCCCCAGGGTTTCCAGGCCTCCGCCTATCCAACTCTGGAAGTTGCGAGGGAGAGATCCCGGGGAGAAGTCGGGGTTGTGAAAGATCGGTGAAAGGGGGCTTCGGCCCCTCGGGATTCCCTTCTGCTTTAGAGCCCAATCCCAGGAGCTTAGGGTCTGCTTTGTTGTTAGTAGGATGTCCTTCCAGCGTGCCCTGAGGGAGGGTTGGATGTGAGGGAGGAACCGGAGGGGAAGCGGGAGCTGGGCCTGCTCCAGTTCCACCCATCTGGGGCGGGCTGTGCTCGTCTGCCAGGCGTGTAGATGTGACAGTTGCGCCGCTGTCCTATAGGCCTGCAGGTCCGGGACCCCTAGGCCTCCCAGCCTGGCGTTGCCAATCAGGGTTTTGTGGGGGATCCTGGCCTTCTTGCCTTTCCATATGAATTTGGATATCTTCCTCTGTAAGTCATGGAGAGCCTGGGCTGGGAAGGGCACCGATAGAGATGAGCAGGCATAGAGGAACCTAGGAAGCAGGTTCATCTTGACGGCCGTGATCCGGCCCATTAATGAGATCTCCTGCGTGGACCAGCGTTTCAAGTCCCCCTCCAGCTCCTTGATCAGTTTGGGAAAGTTCGCCTGATAGGTCTCCTTTGGGTTCGCTGGGATGAGAACTCCTAGGTAGGGGATCGAGTGGTCCCGCCATTCGATCGGGCACAGAGCCGTTAACGCCTCCTTGTCCTCTGGGCGAAGGCCGACTCCTAAAGCCACTGATTTGGTGAAGTTGACAGTGAAGCCGGTGACCTCCCCCAGTTCCTTTATTTCGGCCAGAGCATGTTTCGCTGAGGTGTTGGGTTCGGTGAGTGTCAATAGAACATCGTCCGCGTAGAGAGCGATCTTGTGGTGGGAGGAGCCCACCTGAAGACCCTTAATGGACTCATTGCACCTGATCCTCTGGGCGAAGGGTTCCATTGTGAGGGCGAAGAGTAGGGGAGACAGCGGGCAGCCCTGTCTCGTCCCACAAGACAGAGGTATCGGGGCTGAGTGGATGCCATTGATCCTGAGGATGGTTCGAGGGTGCTTATAGTTCGCCAGGATCATGGCTCGGGCTATGGGGCCGAACCCAAATGCTTCCAGAGTGCATTCCAGATAGGACCAATCGACTCTGTCGAAGGCTTTGGTTGCGTCCAGGGCCATTAGGGCCAGGCCTTGGGAGTTGCGGTGGGCGATGTTCACTAGGTTCAGAGTCCGCCGGATGTTGTCCCCTGCCGCTCGGTGAAGAATGAAGCCTGTTTGGTCGGGGTGGATTATATCCGGGAGGATGAGTGCCAGGCGGTTAGCTAAAATCTTCGAGTACAGGTTGGCGTCGATATTCAGCAGGGCGATGGGTCTGTATGACGCCGGATCTCTCGGGTCTTTCCCCGGCTTAGGAAGGAGAACCGTCACCGACTCCTGCATTGTGGCGGTCACGGATCCTGAGACCTTAAAAGAGTTGAACAGGGCCACTATGTGAGGGATGAGCTGGAGCTTAAAAATCTTATAGAACCTCGGGGGGAATCCGTCTGGGCCCGGGGCCCGTGATTTGAGGGCCTTGATGGCTTCGTCAACTTCTTCAGCTGTTATTGGGGCTTCCAACTGCTCCCGTGTGGAGTCTGGGAGACGCGTCAAGGCCGCGTTCCGTAGGTATGCCTCCTGCTTTGATCGATCCCGGGGGGGCGCTGTCATGACCTGGATTAGGTGGTCTGAGGCTAGTTGTAGTTTCGTCTGTTCAGAGTGGTGTATCACCCCCTGTGGGTCCTTAAGCCCTATAATGGTGTTGGTCCGTCTTGTTTTAGCTAGCTTGGCCACCAGCAGCTTATTGGCCTTGTTGCTTTTGGCATAGTAGAATTGTCTGGTCTTCGCCAGGAGTTGCGCAGTGTGTTCTGCGTAGTGGGCCTCTAGTTTCTTCCTGGCCGAGCGGAGCGCTCTCTGTGTTCTGGGGGACCAGCCACTCCTCTTCTGGGCTTCCTCAGCTGCTCGCAGGTCCTCCTCCAGGGATAGACGGATTTGTTTCCGGTTTCGGTGGTATGCCACGCCTTGGGCTATCAACGTTCCCCGAATTACAGCTTTCATTGCATCCCAGTTATTGGCCAGGGAGGTGTCCGCGGCTAGGTTCTCCTCAAAGAAGTTCTTGATGGTGGTGGTTATGTTGTCTCTGATTGACATATCATTGAGGATCGGGTCGTAGAGCGCCCATCTGCGTGTTGCCTTGGCGTGGGTGTTCTGAATGCTCAGATCCATTATTATCGGGGCATGGTCCGATAGGATTCGCTGGCCTATCGATACCTCATTGGCGAGGGCGAGAGTTTGAGGGGAAGCCAGAAGGAGGTCGATTCTGGAGAACGTTCGGTGTACGCCTGAAAAGAAGGAGTAATCTTTCTCGGTGGGGTGAAGCACCCGCCATGTATCCACCACCTCTAAGGTTCTGAAGAGCCGCAGCAGACTGAGGGCCTGGCCGAATTCGCCAAGGGCGGGGGGGTTAGATTTGTCCTTAGTGGGGTCTGGGACCCCATTGAAGTCCCCACCGATTATTGTCTGGCCTTCCACAAAGCTTGAGAGGGAGGAGCCCAAGGAGTCATAGAAGGTTGCCTGTCCTGAGTTGGGTGCGTATGCCGATACCAAGGTGTAGAGGTCCCCCAACAGGAGGCACTTGATGGCCACAAAGCGGCCCTCGGGGCACATCATGGAGTCCAGGGTCTGGGGGCGCAGGTCTTTCCGGAACATAATCGCTGTGCCCCCTTTTTTGGAGTTCCCCGAGGCGAAGAACTGGTGTGGATATATGCTGGATCGAAGCCGGCCAAAGTCTGCCGGGAGGAGATGAGTCTCTTGGAGGAACACCACATCGGCCTCCTCATCTTGTAGCTTCTGGAGAATCGATTTTCGCTTGGGGGGGGAGTTGAGACCGTTAACGTTCCAGGAAAGGCATCTGAGCGTCCGGTGTTCCGGGATCGGGGAGCTAGGGGTTCCATGCGTAGGGGATGGAGGGGGGACTCCAGGTTGTTCATCAGCTGCCATCGTGAAGAGGGTGGAGAGGTGAACTGTACCGCACTTGCAGTTTTAACCGAGGCCCCCAACGGGAGGCCAACTTTTTAACTAGCGGGGTGGGAAACATTGTGGGTGTAACCCCACCCCAGGCCAACAGGGCCATTTGTGTCTGGCAAAATAACGTTTGCATCCAAGGGCTCTAAGATGGAGCGGATCTTGGAGGGGGGGCATAAGCCGTGGAGGAAGCCCGCCGCGCTGGGCGGACGTGGGATTGTGTTGGGCCGGAGTTACTATTTCTGAATTTAGCTGAAAGGACGTTGGGCGTCCGGGACGCCGGAGGTGCGGGGGGCATCCGGGGCCGCTCGGACTCGGGCTATCTTCTCCTGTTTCGGGAGGCCTTGGACCATGGAGGACGTCTGGGTTGGGGGGGGAGGGCTGACGTAGGGCTTCCCGAGGCTTCCAAGTCTGGGGAGGTGGTTCCTTCAGGGGGGGAGGATATCTGCATGATTTTAGCGGCATCTTCTAAGTGGGATATTCTCCGGAGGGAGCCATTATACGAAAATTGCAGGGCTGTGGGAAAAAGCCATCTGTATTTGACTTTACGCTCTTGGAGGAAGAGGGTTAAAGGTCGGAGAGCCCTTCTTTTCTGTAGGGTTGAGAGGGAGAGATCCTGATAAATTTGGAGAGGGTGACCTTGAAAGGAGAGTTCATCTCCGGACCGACTGATGGCGGAGATAGCTTCTTTAGTGGAGAAATAGTGTACTCTCGTTATGACATCTGGGGGCTGGTCGGAGTCTACTCCTCGTCGCGGACGAAGTCTGTGGGTCCGATCCAGCAGCAGTTGGGATTTATCTAGATGCGGGAGGAGGATTTGAAAGAGGTCTCCTATGTATCCTGCTAGATTTTGGTCGGGGACTGAGGACGGAACTCCCCTAATACGGAGGTTATTCCGACGAGCTCTGTTTTCCAGGTCCTCTTGTTTGTATTCGAGGATTTCGCACTTGTCCTGGAGGGCTCTTACTGATTGCTGGATATCTCCCATGGCGGCTGTTTGGTCTTGGGAGCGATCCTCGATCTCACTCAGTCTCTGCTCCACTTCGGTCACCCTATGGTCTGTTTGTTCCAATTTGGAGGTAAGTTCCGACATGCAGGACCGAAACTCGGCTTTGATGTCTGCCATAAACGCCAACAGATCACCTCTAGTGGCTGGGGAGTCACCCCCCTCCTGGGAGAGCCCTGGGGTGGGAGTGCCTGAGTCCGGTTTCTTTCCCTTATCAGGAGCGGTGAGCATGGTGGCTATGTCCACATTTTTAATAGCTTTCGACTGTCTCGACATGTTGGTGAGTCGTGGGTGGGGAGATGGTTTATGCGGCCCACCCTGTGGATGAGCGTCGAGGCTCTTGATTGAGAAAAGGGAAGGCTGATTCCAAGCTTGGCCGGTGTATAGAGGTTTCGAGTGAGGGGGTGAACTCTCCAAATCTTGATGGTGGGCAAGTATGTGGGGCGTAAGTTCCGGTGGGGGGATTGAATAACGTGCGCCCCCTTGAGACTAGGCCAGAGAGAGCAGAGCGGGTCGCCCCAAGGAGTAGGCAGTCAGGTCACCTCCGAGGCCGAGGGGGCCCACCCGTCAGGGGCAGCCCGGGATGAGAGTGTGGCCAGGTCGAGGCTTCAGGTGGGCGGCGTTGGTCAGGCCCTTCTCGGGGCTTGCAGCTGTGGGTCCCTCGATGTGACCCAGCTAGGGCCGCTCCTCCTCCGAGGACCCAGGCTTGGAACGCCTGGTGGGGATGATAGTGGGAGGGGTCCCGGGTCCGAACGGGGGCTCCAGATGGTGGTGTGGGCCGGGGCGCCCCAGGAGTGTGTGCTGGAGGGCGGAGGGGGGGGGCGGTGATGGCGCGGCCCCCACCTCAGGCGCTGTGGAGGGATTTCCCTGCGTGGCCTCAGCGATCCTCACCCCCAGCAGCTCCCACCCGAAGGGCACCGTCCGTGCCGTCCCTCGTCGGGCAGTGCAGGCTCGGGCTGGTAGTGTAGGAAGCAAGGGTCGCCCCAGGGAGAGCACCGGAGGAGAGGTCCGGGGGGCTGATGTTGCTCCGCCGCGACCCGGGTGCCCGAGAAATCGAGCCGCGTCTGGATGCGGCCTCAGAAAGCTCTCACCGCCCTCCAGGGCCGGGAGACGAGCACGGCCGCCATCCTGGGAGATCGACGCTGAGGCCGGCGCGGCCCCCACCTCAGGCGCTGTGGAGGGATTTCCCTGCGTGGCCTCAGCGATCCTCACCCCCAGCAGCTCCTACCTGAAGGGCATCGTCCGTGCCGTCCCTCGTCGGGCAGTGCAGGCTCGGGCTGGTAGTGTAGGAAGCAAGGGTCGCCCCAGGGAGAGCACCGGAGGAGAGGTCCGGGGGGCTGATGTTGCTCCGCCGCGACCCGGGTGCCCGAGAAACCGAGCCGCGTCTGGATGCGGCCTCAGAAAGCTCTCACCGCCCTCCAGGGCCGGGAGACGAGCACGGCCGCCATCTTGGGAGATCGACGCTGAGGCCGGCTCGGGGAACCGGAGCGGCTAACTTCGTCTCCGTTGATCGTCGTGGTCCCCGCTTCAGCCCGGGTGGGCCCCAGGTCCTCCGACGTCCTTGGGATCAGCTGGGCTCCGGTATACGGGCGCGGAGCCGCATCAGGGGCCCAGAAGCGGCGGGCTTCGCACGGCGGGCCTCAGGGGAGCAGCCACATCGATGGCGCTCCAAGCCACGCCCCTCTCTGAATATCATTATTAAACAGGTGATCTTTTTCTCCTTAGGATGTTGGATGCAGAACCGGTTTTAAAACCTCATCACAGGCTGGGCGGAGCAGTAAAAATGCGACAGTAACGCTATAACCGCTGCATTACCGTTCCACCCAATCCCAAGTTTGGGAGGAAAACTGGAGATTTTTGGCCGTTTTGGCCAGTTGTGGGGGCTATTACTGCCAGCGCTACTAACACCGGCGATAATAGTGCTGAAAATGCTCCTAGAGTCCTGTGAACTCTTTAAAAAATGGGGAATTACAGCCTTACCACTACCTGGAAGAGTAGCAGTAACGCTATTTGCGTGATGGTATCAAGTCTGTGATAGAGCCCAAACTATGCGTGTTGCTCTTTTATTCATCCTGGGGTTGGATTTTGGCCCCTTATTCCTCGCCATCTTTTCTTTTACATTTGCAATTGGCATATTACAGTTGTTGCCATTCCAGAGGGCACTGGGAGAGGCTAGGGAGGGTGAGCATCAGGCACAGATATCAGTCTTGGCAGCCGGGTCCTGTACTATGCTGCTCAGCTGTCCCCTATGGTTCCATGATTGTGCGACTTTCTTACAGGTGGTGTTGGACTGGGGAGTGTACCTGCTGTGGGGCCTGTATCCCCAGCACCCATGGGCATCCCAGTTCCATCACTGAGCCTACAAAATAGGTCTTGCTCATAAGTGGACATGCCGTGTTGGGGCAATTTAGGGATGACGGTCAATCGTGTGGATGAGATGTCAGTCTGAGGAGCGCTGGCATTGATCTTTGGGGCTGCTGATGTGGAAGGCATGTGTTGTTCCTCCTCAGGTCCTTGCTTAATGATACACAGGGAGTCTAACAGTGATAGCTACTAACTTACCCTGTTTCACCCAGCTGCTTGAGTCGGGCAGCTAGCTTCAAAGACACCCTTTCCATAGTATCTTTTAAAAGATGCCCACCGTTCCCTTAAAAGGTGCCACACCTTCTTTTGGCTGCAGAGTGCACCCAAAGGTTCCTGTTCTGCATTCAGCAAACTCTCTTGTATGGGCGGCATCAGCCCCTGTCTAGAGAGGGCTGAAGCCCTCACACTTTATGGCAGAAGGTATTACTCTGCTATGACACCCAGCCGTGGCTCTGATAGCAAGAGCCGGTGACATTCCTCACTGCTGTATTTATTGAAGCTTAAACCATCATTAATGCAGCTAGCAGCAGCAAATGTGAAGTGGCACAGTACGCAAGCCTGTCCAAGCCATATCACTAGACCCCCTATGAGAAAGCCAAAGGCTGTTCCAATGATTCGCGTCTTTGTGAAACGAAATAGCCTCTGAAAGATGCATCTAATGGGCAGAAGGAAGGCGCAAGAGCAATTCAGTCCCCTGAGCTCAGAGCGAGGTGGGGGATAAGCGGAGCAAAGGGTTCGTTTAATGGCGACCAGCCACTATCCAGCCCCCAGTCTTACTCCGCCCCTGCTCCCTTGCAGTTTGGTGCTATGCATTTATGCAGCCTTCTCCACGTACTAGTCCTTCTGAACCTTAGGCTCCATCATCAAGATCCTCAATATGCCGCTCAGACGCTTGCTCCTTTTCCCACTTGATACTGCGGTCCAGTGTTCCAGCACTGGTAGAGCCATCTCAGGTGTTGGTACTAATGTAAACAAGCCTACAGCATGATGATGCCATGGACACAGCATTACAGCTAGCGCAGTATACAGAGTAATAATAGCATACAGTAGAATACAGTACAGTAGGGAGTACATGGCCAAGAATAGGAGAAGGGACGGGGAAGAGACATACGGTACACTACAACAATGAACAGTTCATACTGTTAATGAATGCTATGAAGTATTGACACTTTCTAAGCCTTTGGGGGAGGGTCTCCTTTTCAGGGCTTTTCCTTTTCTAGGTAGCCACTTCCTATCCTAACGCTGGTCTGTTGACGAGCTAAAGCTGTTCCTGCTGCACAGTCCATTTAGTGTGGTTTTTCTTTGCCTACACTTAGAGCTTTTTGGCATTACCAGGTTGGGTTTTGGCAAAAAACGGTACGGTATTCAGACTTGAACCTGCAGTAATCGTGGCACTTGTACAGTGTTCTCTCATTTTAAATTACTATGATGGCCATTGTTACGTCGGTCTACTTTCTGCCATGCAAACTCTCTTTTTTGCAGGAATCGCAGGCTACTGTTGTTGTCAGGTTCACCTCAAGAAAATACTTATTACCCTGCAGGGAAGCTATTCCTGTCTACTTTGGACACAATGCAAATGCAAGCTCTAAGTACCCTTGGTGGTTGCTCTGGGATAAGGGGAGAGGCAGAGGAGCGGCATCAGGACATACTACAGGCCCATCCTGTTCTGGAGATACTTGTCCAGCAACAAACAGAACCTCTGATGTTCCTGTTATTGACCCAAGGCTACAACTCCAGAATGCAAATAAAAATCTTAGACACTAATCTCCCGAAAATCAGAAATATGCCTCCTGAAAAGCAAACAGTAGACTCCAATCACACAGAATTATCAGATTTGGGTTGCTTGACCGAAGTGTATAGATTTATGGGCAGAACTGACCGTAGTTAATTTTGCTGTGAATCTATTTTCACTTCGGCATAACAAATCAAATAATGCCACACACCAAACCCTCCACCCCATTCCCCAACTTACCTTCTTTCTACCCGCCGCCGCTTCTCCTGCACCCCTGCAGCATCAGATCCGTCCGACTAACGCAGGTCGGATCTGATGCCGCAGGGTCCCTTTTTTTTCTTCTAAATCTCTAAGCAGTCGGGTTTGGTGCGCCATCTCCGCAACTGCCGCTGACATTATATGAACAAGGGTGTGGGGGACACCCCCACAGCTCCCGCTCCCCTTGTTCACTATAATGCCGTTCCAATGGGAGATTTTATCGTAATGTTCGTATTCGATCAAATCTTCAATCAAATCTCCCGTTCGAACAGTTTTCTTCGGTCAGATTGGGTATTACCTAATTATTAAAGTCCTCTGACTGCTTTGATATTGATATTGTTCACAGACTACATTAAGGGTGTTGGGGGGTAGCTGAAAATGAAAAGCATCTGTCAAGTGGCTGCGCTTATGCAAGGCCTTTGCTAGAATGCTTTGATTAATAGTATAGTCAATGACTACTGTAGTGTTCATTAAAGACTTAGAGGATCTCAGGGGATCTCTTGATGTTGCACTAGTGTTTCAAAAAGAATGATTATTAATTATGGGCATAGAAAAAATGAATATTTAAATAATAGGAAATAATTTGGGGGGAGGATCAAACCTACAGCTGCTGCAAAGTGCTCTAACATCTGAATTACAAACGCTCTGGCAATGACACATGCCTGAGTGCATATGAACCTACTTTCAGTAGAAGACGGCTCCAGGTATTGTGGACAAGGCAGGTGTCCGGAACCATTACGGCCTGCGTTGATTTACACGTGAACATATAATGGCAAAACAAAATAGGCTGTGCCTTGAGTGGCGGAAATAACAGCATCTCTGTGACATTTTGGAGCAAAAAGAGTGCCGATATGTGATTTTATTTTTACAATTGTTTTTATCGAATTAAAAAGGGGCAGCAACAGCATGCAATAGACAATGGCCCTCATTAGGACCCTGGCACTAAGTGTTTAACGGCGCCGTAAAAGGCTGCGGCGCTGTTAAACCTTAGCGCCTTACTACAAGGTCCCTTTGCAGGACCCGACCTGAACGGCTGGTCTATTTGCGGTACCGTACTTACCGCCTTTCCTAGTCCCATTGAGCCCTATGGGGGGGAATGTTCAATGGGGAATTACCGCCCCGCCAACCTTGGAATGGGGTGGTACTTCCCCATTGAACATTGGCGGACTCGTTACGATACCAGCACCAACCATGCTGCTAATAGCACCATGGTTTAGCGCCAGTATCGTAATGAGGGCCAATATATGTCAAGAATACAAAACACAGACAACAACCCGGGAGAGCAAGTAAACAGAAAACAGTAAAAGAACAGCCCCAATAACCTTACTGCCGCAAGGAAATCATGGAAAAAGTGAAGATGAGGAGGTAGGATTAGATTCAGAAGAACCCTGACGGAAGCCTTTCTTCAGTAGATAGTTCTGATACGGACCCCAAAAGTCTTTGGGTCTTGAAAAGGGGTGGGGGCATCATGCTCCTGTAGATCTCCTCTATGTCATAGCAAAAAGCCACACCTTGTAGTCAAGTCTGTATCTGAGATGGAGGTCCATGCACCCAGGCCTTGGAAACGCCTCTTTCGGCCAGGCGAAGCAGCAGCCCCACCTGTTTCCTAGCCTTCGGATACAAGTCTGTCATATAGCCCAATAGAGCTATCAGCGACAATGCCTCTGTACTCTCAACAGCCACTTCACCAATAACCCCAGAACTCAAAAACAGACCCACAGCCTCAGGCCAGGTAAATAAAATCAGTCTGAGCAATTCCACAGCATTCACATGTAGATGATGGCTCGGGGTAGAATATATGTAGCTGAATGGGAGTGTAGTATACCTGGTGCAACTATTTTAAATGAATCAACAAATGTTGAAGGAAACAAATTAAGTGTGCGCACAACAATATGGCCACACCTCATCTGTAAGCGGCTGCTGCAAAGACTGCTCCCAAAGCCTATGGGCGACTCCAACAGCCATACCCTCACCACCATGTATTTTAGTGTATAACCAGGAAGTAAGGTGTCCCTCGCTCTCCATATTTATGTAGTACTGGGCAGGTGTATGGCTGACCCGGGAATGTGTCGAAAATCCCTTTGAGCATGGTGCGTAGCTTAAATGTAGGAACATCTGTAATGGAATCAACCCGCCCAGTGCCTTGAATTGGACCAGGGTTAAACAATTGGTTATTGCGAAACCAGTCTGAGAATGTGGCCAGCCCCAACCTCTGCATGCACCGTGTGTACAGCCTCTCACTGTTGAGAGCAATTCCAGAGACATGAGCAATGAGAAGAAGTGGTGAATAGATCTGTTCTGCCTCTAATTTGATCCCAATACGAGACCAAGCAGCGCATGTTGCCACCACCACATTCATTTCCCCTGCTCTCTTTGGGGTTCCCCTGAGAATTATAGATCTGAGTAACACTGCGGCAGCAATGGCCCTCTCAATCTGCACATGGGATCGATCTGGGAACGTTGAAGACCAGTGCAATAGGAACTGGACCTGAGCTGCCAAGTCGTAATGCTCAAAATCTAGCAAAGCGGACCTTCCCTTAGTGAGGGCGGCAGATAGTATGTCCGAACTGACCCTAGCTTTCCTACCTAACCAGATGAAGCCTGTGAGGATGCCTTTCAGCCTTCTAAAGAAGGACCGGCGAAGTATAAGTGGTATATTGAGAAATAAATAGAGATACCTGGTGAGGATTTACCACTTTTATAAGTGAGATCCTCCCAAACAATGACAGCAGAAGGTTTTTCCATTTAAGGACTGTGTCCTTAACCCTGCTCATTGCTAGCCTATCATTTTCCTGAAACAATATCTTGAGGTCTCTGGCTACTTTAATCTCCAGATACCCGGTGTGATGTGTGCTCAGTCAGCGGGGTGGCCAGCTAGGCCCAGCACCGCAAGCACTCACACACACACAGGTCAGTAGGTTTCACTCCACTGAATCCTGCGTAACGGGCTCTGTATCACTGTATTACCTCTCGCTCTCTCACACGTGTCATGACGCTGCGGTCATGATGCTCTTCGTCCTTTCCTCAACACCACATCCCTCCCTCACTTGGATTAAAACAGACACTACTATCAGTCACCCAATGTTCTGTTTACAGTTCGTTGGTACATGTCGTGGAGGACGAACTATCTCAGCTTTGTTGTTGGCTGGGTTAGTTCTCTCAGCCTTTACTACAAGATGTGTTCCCTGCTAACAGAAGGGGACCTTCCTTCAGTTCCATCTTGTTCTTCTTGATGTGGTTCCGTTATGTTTTGTTCGCTATTGCTTCTGTTCCCACTATTGTTGTCTCTTCTCAGGGTATCACTTCTGGGATTTCCCATCACTTGGAGGATGCAGCAGTTGTTGCCCCGGTGTTTCTTTCCAAAAGGTGGAGGGTACTTTCCAGAGTTGGGACACATTTCTCATCACTGTCTCCTGATCTCGCTTGGCGGTGACCATTCTATGTTCATTTTCAACAATCGTCCATGGGTGTGATTCATACGATAGAGTCATCTTCTTTGGTGGTGACCTGTATTCACCAATACGCTACCACTGGCAGTAGGTTGATTGGGCAAGCTCTTCGGAACTGGCTCTTTTTCTCATTTCTTGCCTGCCGTGTCTGCTCGACTTGATCATGATCAAGTGGATGATGATCATGGTGTCCAGTTCAGGGGCACTGGGAGTCCTACCTGGAACGGTACCTCAAATATCAGGGCAGCGGGCCTCACATGAGTTGATGTTTGTGATGTTTGGTGGTAAAACCATAGAAATCAATATACTTCTGGCAGCCAAGGGATTTGTTGGCCTTTTGCTATTCTGATTGTTTTTTTCAGAGAAGCCATAAACATTGTTGTATGTTCATGTTGTCTAGGAATCCCTTGTAGTTACCTTCCTTTGAAGGGAGGCCTACTGTCGCTCTTGACTTTGTTCAGTATTCCATGTGCCGTGAACATCTTTTCAAGTGCTGTGATCACAGAGAGTGCATCTGTGAATTTGACGTGTTTTACCTCAGGATACCTGCTCTACTCATCAATAGCGACCAGTAAGTACACCTCAGTAGCAATGGTGCAAACATCTAGGCTTATGGTGTCCCATCTCAGTTGGCTGCATGGGGAATTGGTGATAGGTTCTGGAGGACTTTGATGTTGTGATGACTGGCAGGCTGCGCAGGACCCAAACAGCATCATTACCTTCTGTTGTCTAGGTGGGACCCAGACTTGTGCTTTCAAAAATGCTTTCATCCTTATTATCCCTTGCTGTATCACATGGGCTAGTTTGAGTGCGTGTTCCTCCAGGCGTGCTGGTAGTGCTATCCAGTGGCTCTTGAGGATCACCCTTGCGGTGATATGGAAAGTTCATGTTGGTTTCCAAACAGGCCTTGTAACATTTCCTGCGCTGTTACTGAACAGTGAGTGAACGGTGTGAGGAAATTCTTCAAGACCCAGTCATTATTGATTTCTTGGCTAGCTGCTAACATGTGCCTTGGCTTGTTTTGTTCACTATTTTGTGTAGTTTCATCGCTCTTGGTCTGGCGCAGGCTATGACATGGCACACATGTTCAGTGGTTTCTCCTGCAGTGTCTTGTTCTGATGCTGTTGCTGGTCGAGGGTGCCTTGACATGTAGTCTGCCGGGTTATCAACTCCCAGCCGATATAGCAGCTCAAAGTCAAAAAGCTGTAACTGCAGCATCCATCTTTGTAACCTGGCTGGGGGATGAGGTGCTGATCCTTTGACGATGGGAATGAGGGGTTTATGATCCGTGTACACTTTGGTGGGATTGCCTATCAGGTACACTTGAAACTGCTGACAGCTCCACAGGATAGTCAATGCTTCTCTCTCAATGTGTGCATAGTTATGTTTCATTTCTGTCAGAGCCCTGCTGACGAACGCGATGGGGTGGGTGACGCCTTCTTGATTTGTTTGAGTGAGAACCTCTCCTAGCACTTCTGGGCTGGTCTCCACGAGAAGTTCTGTATCCCATGCTGTGTTGAAGAATGCCATTGTTGTTCTTGTTGTCAGTAAATCTTTTATGGTCTGGAATGCTTTCATGTGCTCCTCCTCCCATGCCCAGGTTGTTTCTTTGTATGTGAGATCTTGTAGTGGGACGACCACAGTGGCTAGGTCTGGGATGAACAAGCCACAATACGTGTCCATTCCTAGGAAGCTCCAAATTTCGGACGCGTTTGTTGGCAGTTTGGCATTCTTCACATCCACTAATTTGGTCGAGTTCGGTGAGACTCTGATTGCGTTAAAAATGTACCCAAAGAACGCTAACTCACTCTTCCCAAATTCACACTTTTCACTGTGTAGGGTTAATTCGGAATCTTCCAGCCTCTGCAGCACTGCAGCCAGTCATTTGTGGTGTTCCTTCTCTGTTGTGCCATATACTAGGATACCATCAGTGACATTTGTGGTGCCTCGTAAGTCATGCAGAACCTTCTGTATCTCATTCTGGAACACATCAGCTGCCAGAGAAATCCCAAAAATTAAGCCGTCAGAATCTTCTCAAACCCAGGTGTGAGGAAAATGTAGTGATGTGCCTCGACTCCTTCCCCAGTTTGATCTGGTGGTACCTGGATCGAAGGTCCAGCTTGCTGAAAATGGTGGCTCCCGTCAAGCCATCTATTGTGTGGGTAATGTGCTGCTCTCAGCCAAACACCACGTTTGGTAAGTGCATGCCTATACAGATGCGTACGACATTTTGTTGTTTGAGCTTTTTGGTGATCACTATCAGGGATACCCCCTGGTGTCAGTCCTAATGGATTTTCTATTATGTGCAGATCCTCTAGTTTCTTCATTTCTTGCTCCACAGTTTCCCACATGTGGAACGGGACTTGCCTGTGCCAGACTGCTCTTGGATCCACTGTTGTGTCTATGTGAAGCGTTACCATCCAGTTTTTCAGACAGCCGATCCCTTTGAATAGTTTGCTGGTTTTTTTCCAGTAGTTTGTCAATCTCAGGGATCTGGACGCTGAATGTGAAGGGAATAAGCTTCAGGAAAAGGGAGAAAGAATCATGTTTTGTAAAAATTGTTAAATAACAATTGAATTCAAATAAAATAAAAAAAATAAGCTTCAGTTTCTTTTTTTAATACTCTTTATTATATTTTCAATAAAATCAAACAATTAACAGACACAAGGATACATGCATTTTGAAATGCATGAACCATCTCGGCCACAATTTTGACTAAAGTAACTATTCATAAAAAGAAACTTATCACAAATTATTTTGTCATGGAACACCTATATACAGTTTTATCCGTGTAAGATGAGTTATAAGCTTCAGTTACTTTGGCATTCTGCAGCTGAGGAGCATTTCAATTTCTGCGTCCACAACGTAGATTCGGGTCAGTCATGTGTTGCCTTTCTATGTTACCTGCGCTTTAAATGAGCCCCTCACAGGTAGAGGCTTCTTACAGACATATGCATAGAGCTGGACTGTCTTCCATTGTAAGCAGGGACCTTCGGTCATCTTCTCGAATCTTGCGAGGGGCATGACGTTAGCGGTGCCCCCTGTGTCAATCATCATGCGCGTGGGTGTTCCGTCTACTAATATTACACATGTTTGCTGTGCTCTGCGTCTAGTGTGCTTCTTTCTCCTGGTGGGTTCCACCACCGAAATCATATGCACTCGTTTACGGCATTCTGCTTGTCACTCTGGAGATGATTCATCAACTGATTGGTCTTCATCATCTCTTTCGTTCTGGTGCTGTTCCTGTGCCACAGCTCTGGCCTTCCCTCGGTAGTTCCTCTGGCAGTTTTTCGTGTTCTGGTTTGTCTTGTCATGTTCTCGTGGCCTGCTGAGACAGACTGCTGCAAAATGATTTAGTTTGTCACATTTAGGGCAGGTTACGCCTATAAATGGGCATGGTTCACTTCTATTATTATTTAAATTTCACGATGACATCTTGGTATAGCTAAATATAACTAAATGGGTGGGTAAGACTTTATAAGGCTATTTACATATGCCAGTACTGTCAACCTTGTAACAGAGATGGTGTTATAATCTTTCGTGTATTTTCTAATAAGTAAGGGGAACCAGGCTACTGTCTACAAGATGGCGCCCGCCTTGGAGATGTGGTTTTACAGAGTCTTGGGAGATATACATGGTAGCACGGACCATTCACCACTTAGTCTCACGCCTTTGTGAGCTGTTGAGCTATAGGCTAACCTAAAAATTATCTTGCAAATGCAACAACAATTGACGATTGACTGTAATTTACTTTGAGGCTACATGTGTTGTTAGTTGCAAGTGTTAGTATATATCACTAGTTATCTGTTTTAATGAGTCATTGGTGAATGTTTGACTCTGGACGATGGATATTCAACCTTTTGAGGTCTCTGCATAGGAAATTAGTAAGTCCAAGATGGCCGCTGAGCACAACCACTCAGCCCCTCTCTCCCATATGTGGGTGCACAAGGCTTTGAGCTTCATAAGACGGAAATGGGGCATCTGACCGGATTGTCCGGTCTGTTGCCCCTTGGTCCACTTAATTCTTAGTGCCAACTTTGGTGAGTGTTCAATACATTAGCAGCCCTAATATTATGAAACTGGGGAGGGACGGCTCATTTTTCCATACATTGTTTTTTGTAGATATTTCAGAGCGTGTCCACGTAATGAATTGTCTTTAAACCATGTGTGCAACATGACATCCAGATGTGGGTGAGTGTATGCCTATAGTTCTGTAAATCTGGTTTAAATTGGTAGGCTTTTTTAATGTCTTCTAAATGCTTATTAGTCTCTTTTGCCTCTGACTTTAGTATTTTACCCACATGATGGGAATACCATCAGAGAGGTTAATAATTGAGATGACAACATGTCATTAGTTCGTTATTATTGTTGATGAAGAATTAAATAACGGGTTACCATGCTTTTTTACGTTTAAAGAAGTTATTGAATGAATTTAGAGAAAAAGCAGTATAAGATCCTTGAAAACGATACTGGATCCGAAACGCATCATTGGCAAATGTGAAGTGTCAGCGATTAACATCGCTAGGACTGAACACTTCTTAATTGCTTGGTGATTTCAAAATGTATATTCTTTTGGTACACTGTTTCTTGTTTGTTAAAGTGAGTTACTGTAATTTGCTCGAAGATTTCTTGTACATCAGAAATTGCTAGAAAGACATTTTTTCCTAAATTGTTTATTACATGTATGTGAATCAATTGTGATGCTCAACATATGAACTTGAGTAGTTTTTTTCAACTAAATATATTGCCCATGTATTACATTTTTTTTTAACATGAGCAAAGCTCTTCTTTGGAACTAATAATCACATTTTCACAGTTGCTTGCAACATTTACCTTTTAAATTGTTTTGGGGTCATTCCCACAGGAGTGCATCAGGGGTTACCTGTTGGAAACAATGGGTTTGTTCTTTTTATTGTTGTGTTGAGGTCCCATATGGTCAGGGGACTTTACCCTGTTGCACATGGAAATCATTTAATCACTGAATCTTCTAAGGTTCATTTAATTTGATTGACTCAGTAGTGCACCTCACCATTCCAGTGTTTTCTTTGTGATTCACTTCTATGCCATGCTCCTCCGCACGACTTGCATTTTTCCTGTACTCGCTCTGATCAAAGTGGTAGGTTGGGCTTCCTGTTCTGGTGTTCTTGCGGCTGGCTGGGTGGTCTGGCGTGGTTCCCTGTCCACATATTGGCTGTTGCCAGGTTCTCGTCTGGCTTCTCTGCATCATTAGGTAGGAGGTTCATGACCGCTTCCATGGCCGCAACTCGAGAGTGAATCCTCTCCCTTTTTCGACCCATGCCTAGAATTTGATCCAGGGTCATGTTCCGTTCACATAGGATCGCTATGATGAGTTTTTTTCTGATGAGATCAGTTGCTGAACAGCAAACTCTTCATCAGAAAATGTGCATTCTACCGTCATCTCTCATATCATGGCATGGAAATCATCAATCTTTCACCCTGGCCTGTTCCTAGCGAGACTTAGTTGGAAGCTTTTGTAATCGGGGTTTAATTGAGGACGGAACTTTCTGTTAAGGGCTATCTTTGCTGCTTTGTAGCCATTATCTTGTCCTCTGTTGGGCAGGGCGTTGAACTGATGCAGCACTAATGTTTGTAAATTCAGCATTAGGAGGGTTTGCTTGTCTTCAACTGTTGTGATTTCCTAGATTTGGTATGGAGCTCAAACTGCTGTTGCCACAGTTCCCACCGAAGGGTGGCTCTTTCTACATAGGAGTCAAATGGTTTCATGAATGTCCCCTGTGATGAATCCAGCCACATGGTCGAATCAGCCTGCAGATTTTGGCTTCCTGGCCTCTCCTGTGACGTCCCTGTGCCACCTTCCCTTGCCAGTGTCGTTGGCTGTACGTACGACATCTTGAACCGCGCAGCTGGTAATATTGATGGCTGATGAGCTGCGTTCCAGCTTGGCTGCTGAGTTGTCTCTCACTGTTTAATTTTTGTTGGGACCCTGCTGCCGAACGCAATGGAGTGAGTGATGCCTTCTTGATTTGTTGGAGTGAGAGCTGATCCTAGCCCTGCCGGGCTTGGATCCACAAGAAGTTCTGTTTTCCATGCTGTATTGAAGAATGCCATTGTTGTTGTCCGTCCACGTCTCATGCCAATTTGCACCAATTTATAAATGCGCGCCATTGTGGTGACATTCTCTTTGTCTCCCCATGTCTGCTTCGTGTGCTTTACCAGCAGGCCATGTTGTTATGGTGAGGTGATGTTGTGTTCACTTAATAATTTAAGTTCCCATCCCTTTTCTGGCTTGTTGTCATACCAACCTCTTGTACTTTTGTTCTTCTTTGCTGCCTTGCAGTTGTTTGAGCCACTGGCTTCGTTGAGGCCATTGCGCTGTGAGTGCTGTGCTTGCTGGTCCTGCTACTGATCTCTGGCTTTGATCTCACTCTCTCGCTGGGGACAACATGCTGTGGAGAATGCGCATGCGGCCTGTGGGACCATTCACAACTTTGTCGCCGTTGTGAAGTGTGCTCACTCAGCGGGGTGGCCAGCCAGGCCCATGACCGCAAGCACTGACACACACACACAGGTCAGTAGATTTCACTGCACTGAATCCCGCGTTACAGGCTCTGTGCCACTTTATTACCTCTCGCTTTCTCACATGAGTCATGACGCTCTTCGTCCTTTCCTTTACACCACACCTGGTATGGAACTCGTGCCATTGAAATCCCAGCCAAACTACCAGTTCAGGAGTCCCTTCAGTGAGAGGAAATGGCACTGATTTGGAAGCATTGATTCTGAGGCCAGAGTAAGTACTAAACTGACGTATATCTTGCATAACTGGCTCCAAGTTGTGTTATGGCTGCTTTAGAAATAGGGTCAGGTCATCTGCATACAAGGAAATTGCCAGTCTATGCTAATACAGCTGCATCCCACGATGCCGATGCCTCTTTCGGATTAGGGCCGCTAGGGTATCTATAGCAAGCGCAAATAACAACAGGGAAAGCGGGAAACCCTGTTTCGTGCCTCTACCCATCGAGAATATGTCCGGCAATACCTCACTGATACTCAGCCTCACCATCAGTTAATTGTACAAAAGGCAAATCAAGGATCGAAAGAAGGCCTACATGTCCATCCTACGCAGAACTGCAAGCATAAATGGCTACTCGATGGAATGGAATGCCTTTTGGGCATCCAGGAGGGCCGCAACAGCCAGCAACTCTGGATCCAGAGCATACAGATCAAAGATATGGCTTACCCATCTGAAGAGGACCT
This sequence comes from Ambystoma mexicanum, assembly GCF_040938575.1. Lineage (NCBI taxonomy): Eukaryota > Metazoa > Chordata > Amphibia > Caudata > Ambystomatidae > Ambystoma > Ambystoma mexicanum. Next base: position 1,384,231,703 of record NC_090921.1, on the reverse strand, counting down.
CCCCGGCATGAATCCGATTTGATCAGCCAGCACAAACCGGGAGATAAATGGAGCAAGCCTCTTAGCCAAAACACTCGCTAGGATTTTTATTATCCGTGTTTATCAGAGAGATTAGTCTTTATGCCACACAGTTAGCTGGATCCTCGGACGGTTTTAAGTGTAAGGCGATATTGGCTTGCCTCATAGTCTCAGGGAGGATCCTGCTCTCCACTGACTGATTGTTTACCTCAAATCCTCAAGTAAATGCAGGACTACAATAGGGGTGAATGTTTTGTAAAAGTCAGCAGGCAAAATTTCCCAACTGGACATGGGAGCATTCAGAATCTACCTCTCCACAGCAGAGAACCAATATAACCCTGTTTGATTAAAAAACAGATCATTTTGAGGTTCTGTTTTAGTAAGGACCTATGTGTACAATGTAGAATATATTTAAACAAAAACGCCAAAGATTTCAGAGTCAGAGTGGCACATGGTCCCCACAGATTCTAATATTTGATGGATGGAGGTTGTAGGCCTCTCAGCCCGATATAACCAAGCTAGAGTCTTGCCCAGCCTCTTCCCTTCCCCATACTGTTTTGCCAGGAACTGTGTTCCTACATATTTACACTCCCTCAGGGCAGTCCCCCTAAACTGCAGTAGTGTGGTAATTATGGTGGCCAATGTAGTTAGAGTCTTCATCAAATTATATTCACCTTTCCAGATCTCGCAGTTCATTCTCACATTTAGTCAGATCAGCTATGATGACCTTGAAGACCCCGTCTCCTTAGAGATACAAACTCCCCTGATATCACACTTAAAAGTATTGCACATTATGGAAGGAGAGGAGACTGAGCCAGCATTGGTCTAAATAAATTGCACAATTTCTTTGTGCACTGAGGACCGAAAAACCAAATAGGATAAGGCCTGAGACTTCAAACTGTGATCCATGCCCAATCTTCATAAACTAAGGAGGCTCACCTGAATCTCAACGGGGGAATGGTCCGACAAGATGCGTGCTTGAATAGTGCATCCTATTGTCCTCATGACAGTCTGGTCAGATAAGAGAAAATAGTCTATCCGGGAAGACGTACCACATATAGATGAATAATAAGAAAACTCTTGTGTTGTGCGGTTTATAGTCGTCCAAATATCTACAAGGCCATAGAGTTCAGAGAGCTGTGCACCGCTCAACGCTGCTTTAGACGTGGGTTCTGGGCTTATTCGTAGATCGTTCCCATGCCTTGTCTAGGATCAGGTTGAAATCCCCTCCCCAGAAAATCATGTTATCTTTAAATCTCAAGAGCTGCTGAGCTACCCAATCAAAATACTCTGGAGAGTACCCATTGGGCCCATACCAGTTAACCAAGGTAACTGGATGCTCATGAATGATTCCAGTCACCACCAATTAAGTGCTACCGTGTTACCAGATAGATTGAATAAGTCTGAACCCCAGTGAGCTATGTATAAGGACACAGACTCCTCTAGCATATGTTGAGAAGGAAGAAAAGTAGTCATGACAGCCCCAACTCCTAGCAAATTAAGCCTCTGTAAAAGTATGCAAGTGTGTCTCCCGTAGAAAAGCAATACTGACATGGTGCCTTTCTAAATAGACCTGGATTTTCCCTGGCCTTGAGTAGCAGTTCAGCCCCCGGAATTTCCATGAGAGCAGCTTAACCTCACCCCAGGACTGAACCATTAGTCAATTGGGCAAATATATTGCTGAGCACCATGACCAAGCCACCAGATCGGGTGAAACCACCCCTGCCCCCAAGTCCCTCACAGCTCATCCACCTCCTGCTCTCATATGATAACATGCTGTCACAACAAACATAACAGACATTAACCAGAAACATATAACATCAAACCCTCCCAAAGTCCTGCCCCCACCCCTACGGGAATCCCACAAATCCCAGTAATATTATCACACCCTATGTAAACACCTCTGCATGTGTATTTCACTAGGGGGGTACTCTGGCCTGCTGAATGCACCTGCGTTCTAGTTACAACACAACCAACAGCATACAAAGCTAACATCCAATCAATAGTAATCCCACCACACTCTGAGGGACACAATACAGTATAATCCCCACCAAGGAACTGTATTATGACACAGGAATGGGCCAAACAGGAGGAAGCAACTCCACAAATCTCTAGCATCATCTGGGGAGGCGAAGAAGATTGTTTTCCCATTATTTTTCACAGAAAGTCTGGCCGGGAAGAGCATATAGTACTTAATAGCCCTCAACCTCATACCCTGCTTAACCTCTGTGAAGGACATCCTTGGCATGTGGACCTGGGCTGTGAAGTCCTGGAAGATATGAGCAGTGTCACTTCTGTATCATAGCTGTGTCTTCTCCCGTGCCAGTTTCAAGATAATATCTTGGTCCCAATAATTTAGAAGGTGCACAATTATCAGCCATGTGGAAGCCCCAGGCACCGGCCATCTATTTGGGATTCGGTGCGCTCCCTTCACCAAAAAGGACCCAGAGAATTGAGATGAGTCCAGTACATCCTTCAGAAGCTGCTCAACAAACAGCTCCATAGAGGTATGAAGTGATTTTACCAAATGGAAAATAACAAAAAACATTTTTACCTAAAAATGTTTAACAAAGGAAATACTGAATATTTTTAAATATATATATATGTGGGGTTGGGTAAGGGGTTAAAACAGATGGGAGGGGTTGGGTTGGGATTATAAACAAAGGGAAACATGTAGGTTTGCAGGGGGACCCTCCCAAAAAAAGGTATTTTCTTTGTTAAACATTTTACGTTATTTTTATGTTCTGTAAAATCACACATGTAAGCCTCCAGAGATCCTTGGTAATTAGACTAAACCACCCCGGTAATTTGTAAATTTTTTCTGCACAACCGGTTTTCTATACCCTCCTGTCTGTCAGACAGGCTCTGTAAGATCTTCTTAATGGAACCAACCTCTGAGGACAGCGAGGTCATCCCATCCTCTCTTTTGGACACTCTCTCCTCTGCAGCATCCAGTCGCGCTGCATGTTTATCCAATCGTGCCTGCATGTGATCCACCTTGCATGTGAGGGATTCCAGCTTGGTGTCCAGCATAGAGATGCCTTCTTTCAGACCCAGAGTCAAGTGACACAATTATAGGTGAAAGTCAGTTGGCACTTGCCGTAGATGCTCCACTCCATAGATGGTGGTCTCAAGGCTTGAGCCAGCCTGTTCCATACAAACCACACAAAGGCACAGTATTTAGTAGGCACACGCAATCACTGAATGTGGAGTACTGAGTGGGGTTGATCCCATGTCATGAACAATCAGTAACCTATTAGCAGAAAGACATGATGTATTGTTCAACCGTTATGATATTCTGCATTTTGTTAAATGAATACCTCCACTGCGAGTATTAGCCTCAAGTGACATTGATTATATTGAGCTTGCTGCAAATTCGATCATACCAACAGCGTGGGTGCATTGTTATGCTATAGAAACCGTTGCCCTTTGTAAGAGCGCTTTGTCTAATTTCTGGAAAATGGAATATGATCTAGATGTACAGTGTAGCTCTAACGCCACTAGAGCTGGTGTGGAGGCAAATGATCTTGGAACCGACTTAAAGATATCTACTAACAGGTTTGGAAGAACGGTGGTTAGAGAAAAGGTAAGGAGCAACGTAAACAAAGTAGACCAGAAATGGGACTGGTTATCAGGGTGTAGAGGAGCAGGTTAGACGCTTTCTCACTAGTTTTCACCCCTCATAGCCGTCATACTGGAATAGTCATAGAAGAGCAGTAAATGGGACCCTCTTTATTGTTCCCATACCGCATTGAGTGTTTGAGAGACGTTATGCACTCGGACAGCCATACAGAATGGACCCTCGCAGTGAAAGGGTGGAAGGATGCTACATGGAAAGGTGTCTATAGCAAAACAAAAGAGGTGGTGGCTGGAAGGTTTGGAATTAATCCTAACCTCTGCCATTGCTCTGGGCCACCGTCCAGACCGTCGTTCTTCACCTGCCAAGCCATTACAAAAGAGGAAAGACCATATGCAAATTGGGCTAGGTCTCATCCCAAAAGGGTCCGGCCAGCCCTAACTGCTAGGTCACATCCTTTCTGCACGAGACAACCCTCATCCCTAAAGATGTTTTAGCCTTGTTGCACCTCATCAGTGAGGAGTAGGTTTTTGACAAAGTGATAATACCGAAATCGTGGAGAACATCAGTGCTCATTCCAGTAAAAAAAAGTCCTAAGTGGATCCCACCAACTATAGGCTTTTATCCTTGTTGGATGTTCCAAGTAAGGTATTTGCAACCTTTACGTTGGGCGGAGGATGGCAATTTATTAAGCACCTTTCAGGCTGGGTTTCGCACTTGCTCTTCTACGACTCATAATATACTGACATTAAATACACTCATATGTACTGCTGAAAAACGCACTCATCCCCCACTCTATATTGTATATGTGGACTTTAAGGCAGCCTTTGACTCTACTGTGGTCAAGGTTAGAGAGATGGAATATATCTAGGAAACTGCTTAGTCTTCTAGTGCAGTTGCACTATGTGCAGATAAGGTTGAGCAGCATGGGTGCTTCCACCAAGGATAACCCTATGCACAAAGATCTTAAACACGGGTGTGTGCTGACACCCATGCTGTACAACCTCTGTCTGGCTGACCTTCCGGGATGGCGGATTGGGTTTAGGAACATCCCGGCCAAAATAGGCCAAGCTCATATGATATGGCTGTCTTATGCAGACTACGTGATTCTAGTGGACCATACACTCGGGCCTGAAAAGACCTGTAAAGGAAATGAGTGCACATGCAAAAGAGAATGGGCTCATATTCAATTTCGATAAGACCAAGTATATGGGCCTCATTACGAGGTAGCCTGCCTGTAAACCTGGCACCCGCGAATGGGCAATTACCGGGGTATTCTGGCCCCGCCGGACCCGGTAATTGCCTTTTTGCGGGTGCCGCAATGGGGATGCCTGTAGTACCGGCACCAATCATTACGGTGCCTGTGCTACAGACAAGCTGTGCTTGCGGGTGCCATTCATGAAAGGCACCCGCGAGCACAACTCGGCATTTGCTGGTCCGGATACAACAGTACCGGCAAGCTTACCAGTACCGTTGTATCCGGACCGGCAAACTCGGAATGAGGCATGTCTTTTGGCCCTAGTAGACGATTGTCTCATCCACCGTACATCTCTGAGGGAACCATTGAGCAAGTGTCCACTTACAACTATTTGGGGCATGTTAGCTGTACATGAAAACATAACATTGAATTGATCATTAGCAAATGCAAAAAGGCAACGGTATTAATGATAATGACCAGGATATGTGCGAAACGGACAGCCGGATTTAGTTTGAAAGGTGTGCTATTGGTATATAAAGAGAGCCTCATCCCTGCTATTTTGTACCGACTTGAGGCGGCATACGCTACCAACTACGCTTGGCTGAAGCTTCTAAAAGGGAAAATCTGGTGGTGAGTATTAGGTTTACCTCAGTGTGTTCTGGTAGAAGCAGTCAGACTGGAGTTGCGACTGACGCCATGAAAGATCCTGCTTGCTTTTTGTTGAAATTCTTAAATTACTTGGTAGCGCAATGGAGAAATCACCCGAACCTTCATTAAATGAATTCAAAAACTCAAGTTCATTTTTTTTCAATCTATAGGTTGGGTCCCTAACTGAAAGATGGATGTTTATCAATTGAAACAAATATTTGAACAAAATGTAAACAATCTGGTATTGGAACAAAAATTATGAGCATTTAGCCACATTAAAAACTCATAAAGAAAACATAACCGTGACCCATTACCTGTGCCTTGAAAAATATTGAGTATTATCTCCCTTCCCTCAGTTGAGGAGATTTGTCTTACTAAATAGGTTGATCCAGCTGAGGCCACGTGAGGTCTGTGGCCCATGTATAGCAATCCCCGAATCTATCAAGATCTAAAGGATATGCAAATGTGCACACATTCTGGAAACCACCAGACATGTAATAACTAGATACCACACATCGGGAATGTATATTTGCACCATTTGGAGAAGTGACTATGATTGTATTCAAACTATTGGATTTTGGCGACGCCATTTGAACAGAAACATTACTGCTTCAAATATTGTGCTGTTTAGGATGTGGCATCAAAAATTAATAATCTAGTTAATAGTGCTTTGACACAGGTAGAATTAGCTTGATGTTTGCGGGGACCGTGCAATAAGACGCTGGCACTCAGCAGGGAATACCGAAGTAATAATGATTCAATAATGTACCAATGATTTAAGTGTTAGTGTATGTGAAGATTTTTTTTGTATTAGTGTGCTATTTGCGAACATTGTGTAATGCAATGAAATAAACGTTTTTTTTTTAAATTACATTTTAGGCTAATGTGTCATTGAATTAACGTTTAAATGATATTGGCCCTCATTCCGAGGTTGGTGCTAGTCATGGTGCTATTAGCGTCATGACTAGCACCAATACCGGTACCGCCACCGACGTGGTGGTATGGGGACTTACCGGTCCATTCCACCCTTTGCGGGACCGGTAAGTCCCCATTTGAAATGCCATTCCCCATTCCCATTTGAGCTCCCGTAGGGCTCAATGGGAAGGTGGCAATAACGGTACCGCAAATTGTGGTACCGTTATTGACCCCGGTATCCCTTTGCGGGTCCCGTCCTTAATGCCTGCTAAAACCAGGTGTTAAGGAAGGACCCGCTAAGGGACCTCGGAATAGGGCGCAAAGGGATTAACGGCACCGGTGTCATTACCGGTGCCCGATATCCCTTTGCGCCTGGGTCGTGATGACCCTCATTGATTATGAAATGAAATGAATTAATGGTTCTATATTACATTGATGTTGTGAAAAGTTCTTCTGAACTCTAACATACTAATCTTATAGTTATAAACGTGAAAATGTGTGGGTGGCTGGGTTTGTGGCAAAGTGTTGTTCCTTACACAATTCCACACCATTTCACCAATCTGAATCAAATTTTGCAGTTACCTGTTAGGATCCTCCGGACATTACTGGCTACATGACATTTGGACACCCCGCCCCTTTCCCCAGATATCAACAAAACTCTGAATGTGTAGGCTTTTGGCTTGGCAAAGTGTTTTTTCCTTATACAATTCCACACTGTTTCACCAATCTGCACCACATTTTGCATAGTTACCTGTTTGGACCCTGCGGACATTACTGGCTACATAACATTCGGACACCCCACACCTTTCCCCGGATTTCAGCACCTTCACACATGAGACGGTTGCCTGAAATCGGCAAAACATCAATGTGGTCATAGAAGGACCGGTCCCGACATGAGGAACAAAACTTGAGGTCGCATACATTTCAAGACGCTAGGATGCATGGTTTCTGAGATATTTGTACCGCAATGCACCGCAACAAACTGCACCATGCCAGGGTGATACATCATATGGGGAGAGAGCACAGATGGTCCCAGTAGGCAGCAGCACACCAATTGTCGCCTACCCCAACTTCTGCTCCCGGGTATGTCAGCCAGCCAAACCCATCCATTCTCAGTGCCGTTTACTTCAAGGTTCAAAGCACATCAAGCGATAAGTGAATCAGATCAGCGACCTACAGGATTATTGATTTTCAACAATTGATGAGCGTGTTATCATGTCGGTATACAGAACCTGTTCAGAGAACGGGTACTTTTGCTAGTGATAAATAAATGAAAATGGATTCCTATGGAATCTGCCGGCTATACACCAGGTGTAAATGCAAGTAGTTTTACATAGGAATCCACTGGTTTTATGCCCGAATGAAAATATCATGCCGGTGTAAAACCGGATGCTCTTCCAAGACGGTGGAGGAAAACGAAGCTTAGATGCAAACTCTGTTTTATGCTCCTCCTACACCTCGGAAGGGCACTAAAATGCCTTGGAGTGTGAAAATAAGACATAAATCGCTAGCACGTTGCTTTTATGCCATACTTTTGCACTCCACAGCATTGCAAATTACCTGCTTCCAATGACTTTTACATGTGCCTAAGGCTCCATTTAACACATTGCTTACACCCAGGAGAGCCTTTTCGATGAGGCCGTAATGAGAATCCAATGCGTAAAAGCTTTGTGTCAAGCTTCAGATTCCCATCACAGCTCATTTTCATTCATTTCCATAAAGGAGGGGTGGATCATAACTTACAATTCTGCCCCCTTCCTCTCTGCCGTGCACATTTTACAGCATTTGTGCCGGTATTGATTTTAATGCCGGCACAAATGCTGTGGATTCCTATGGAGTCCGCCTGCTTCCTACACCAGCAAAAGGCAGGCAGACTCCATAGGAATCCATTGCAGAACGTCGCCTGACATGGGTACGGGACAGGAAGCGTTTACTTCATTAGCATGTAGGAGTGCAAAAGGGAGGTGTACAATCATACAAGTGTGTATGCTGCCTTTTTACCCTGCTCCTTTGCACTCGACTGTGCAAATGAGGAAAATAAGGCGGCTGGGACCTGTGTTCTTGAAAGTGTAAACGGAACAGGTCCCTGACACCTTTTCACAGGGAACTCAAAAATGAGCCCCCTCAGTGTTAATGTCATTGAGATATGTTTGCAGGGCATCAGTTGGCCCGGAGATTCAAAAGCACATCCTAGTACCTGTTGGTGTCAACCCAACCAGGCCCTTCTAGGCTAGAAGCAGGCGCTAAATAATTCCCGGCTCCTGGCAATTTCGAACCCTGCTTATGCAGAGTTCTCACCCCAGAAATCAAGCAGAAAGCAGCCGGTGCGCCATTGCATCTGTAGATTGCCTCTCAGGCAGATTGTGTGCCAGGCATAATATTTCTGCACTGAAGTTAATTTATTTTCATTTTATTTTTAGATGGAGCGAGGCTCTCGGCAGAGCGATAAAGTCAGAGTCGAAGAACAAATAAATGCGTGTTTGGCATGTTGAGCTATTCATTTAGCTATTTAATTTATAGAATCGTTTCCATTTTGTCATGACTGAAAGTGAAAGCACTGTGTTTGCATGCCAAAATAAGCCTTTTAGTATCTGGTATTTTTATCTTTATGACTGTTTGGATTTTACCACGGTGGATGTGCCGTAAAAATATCATCTGCTAATTGAAGTTTTATTTCCGGGTTATAGGGCTCCGAGGGGGAAAGGTAAGCAGCGAATACAGCAGCTGATTGAGTAGAAGTGTTGCTTGGTGCTAACTCATAAGAATGGAGCCTACTCCACTCCAGCCCCACCCAAGGTATCCAGTGACCGGGGCACCCTATAAAACCGGGGCTTTGCTTGGACTTTACTTTTACTTGAGTCCATTTTGTTCAGTTAATGAGATCTGGAATGTCATTTAAGAACAAATAAATGCCAAGAATGGGGCATGATTTCACTGATGACGTGAAGTCATCTGTGACATTATCCCACCAGCGCTTCACCTCACCTAGCACTGCCCAGTGCATTACTTCAAATTCGTACTTTGTGACCTTACTACCTGTGTGTCCCGCCAGGTTCAGAACACCAGGGTCCCACCACAACCTCCCCAACAGTGAACCACAAACCGACCAGCATCAGTAAAACTGCTCCCGACTGGGCTGCCTACTATTTTCACACTAAAGTCTGCCACACTAATTACAAACAGTATTGAAATGCCGTGTCAAAGAAGCACCAGCCGGAAGAGGAGGGCATTATGAACCTCCAGAGACATCAGTATAAGACACCTGCCTCAACAAGTTGCCTGCTTTCAGACCGACACAACTCCTCAAGATCATTGCACAAGACCGACAAAGTCATGAGAAGTGCACCCAATTGTGGTGGATCGTTCCTTGATAGTAACGGAAGAGATCGAAGCATTAGTTATTGAGGATAACTCCATGACTGAGGTGAATGACCAGTTTTATCAGGTAAGATCGAAGAAACAGCACAAAAGAAACAAATTACAAGAAAAGAAAAAAGGCATGAATCAACCACCTCCCAACCTTAATAAAAGAAACAGCTTGTTATAGTTATCTGCTCATTGCCACATTAGGGGATTGTCAAGGACTTGCCGATGGTTCAACAGCCTCAGGAAGAACTGTGTTTGAGTCCTGTCTTGAGGGATAAACCCTTGCAGTGTACCGGACCAAACAAAACAACTCACTCTATGCTCCTAGAAAACCCTGCGGTAACTGTACCATCACACCCTGCAGAGCAGATAGAGCTGCCAACAAACAGTACTGCGGTTTCTGTGGCTTTGGTGCAGGAGGCAACATCGGTAACTACTGATCCAACTGCTGTTGTGGTTCCGTGTGTCCAGCTACAGGTGCCTCCCGCAGCAATAGTTCCAGCGCAGGTGTTGCAATTAAACTTTCTGGGAAAGACAATCAGTCGGGAGCTAATTACTCAGGTAAATGGCCATCTCCCAATGAATAGAGGTCAGATGCTAAAGGGTTTCCAGGCAATTCCTGTGTTGCGGGTAATACGTTCAGATGATATTGAACGGGTGGCTCTTTCAAAACTAGGGGCTGATAGGACGGTATGCTATTTCACTTCCAACTTAATAGCACAGATCATCTAGAAGGAAAGGGAAGTATTGCATTCACTGGGTTATGACTTATTTGAGCTAAACTCTTCTGTGGAAAGATCTGAATTTTTTACACAAAACTCGCAGTCACTACTTTTGGAAGCAGAGGGTTCAACTACGAAGTCATTAGAAGGGGCAGTAAAATCAACGGTAGAGAACTGGTCTTGGCTGGTGTCGGCCATTAAGATGTTCAATAAATCAAAGGCTGTGAATAACTGCCTTTTACAGAGGGTGGTTAAAAGTTGTTTTCTGGGTCATCAGGGTTGTCCGCAAGGGGTTCCACAATAGCAACGACCTGAAATTAGAGTGTAAACATTACGAGGTCATAACACAAAGTAACAGCCTCTTGGCAGTCAGTGTAATTTTCTCCACCATTAAAGAGGAGTTCCACTTTATTAATGTGTATTGGAATCCTGCCAAACAAACCTTAACTGATTTTCAGGATGAATTGGATGGGCTATTGACAGGCTTATTGGAGGACAGTAAAGCACACACAATGATAGTTGGGGTGGGTGGGATTTTAACGCAAGTTGCGTGGACAGATTTTAAATAAACAGCAGGAGGGGGGATATTGAACCCATTGCGATCAGATGCTTCAACAGGTATTGTGTGGGATTACTGCCTAACACACTGGGAACTCGCTATGTGTTTATCAAGGAAGGGGGCATTGGTCACGGGTTTTATACATGGAGCAGGGTATGAAACCGATTATGGATTGATCAATTTTATGTTTTGAATTCCCTGAGATCGCTGTGTGATCCGTTGACTGTTGTGCCTGTATGTAACAGGGATCACTTACCACTACAGCTAACAGTATGAATGCCAATTGATCTGGTTTCCATTAGCCCTTATTCCGCCTTGGTAACTACGTCCAGGGGGTAGAGGTGCAATGGTTAAATGGAATCCGACTGCAGGCAAAAACCTTATCACTGTACTCGATAATTTGATCCACAAGGAAGGTATCACGGAGGAACGTTTTTGGGTGAATAGGTATAATGCCATGTTGATGTTTTGCTGGGAGGTACTCACAAATAAGGGTAAGTTTAGGGGCACTAAGCAGCATCTGCATCAATATGCCAAAAGAGTAGTGGAGGCAAAGAGGCAAAAGCTCTAAGAGATTTGACACTGGAATTATGTTCGGGGGCTGAATACTGCCGAGCAAAAACAACTATCTTGGCAAATTATAGGAGATTTTTAAAATCGATTAAGCTGGAAATCCATAAAAGGGAAAATCAAGCAGGTTTGAAATCATTGGTGGAAAACAACCACTCCAACTTTTGGGCAGCTGTGACTGGAAAACTCGAAGGGTCAAGTGCAACGAGGGGGTGTTCTATACCTGCTCATGTTTGGGAAACCTATTACAAAGGTAAATATCGGCAGCCCAAGGGGGTATCAGGTTGCATTACCCAATCCGCGAGTAAGATTGAGTCATGGAGCTATCCGTGGGATGAGGATGATATGCTCTGGGCAATTGGTAGAGCAACGGGCCCTAATGCGCTGGATGGAATTTCCCCAGTGGTATTCAAAAGTGATTCATGGGTCTGGCTTGGTCCTATGGGTGTGTTATTCAAACAGGTCTACTCCACACATCGGGTCCCCCGTGACATGGATGGAATCTATCATAATCCCAATCTATAAGTAAGGTAATAGCGAGGATCCCTAAAATGTTAGGCCAATTGCCTTGTTAGATGCATCAAGCAAAATGTTTGCGCCTTTACTACTTAGGGACCTTAAACAACAGATCTCGTTTCTTAATACAATCTCTTGCTTCCAGGTGGGGTTTTGTACGGATATGGGGACCTCCCTAAAAGCTACCACTATCTCTCACGTATTGGCGGCAAGAAAGAGAGGCATGGCAGGGACAACCGACATGGCATCAATTGATATGTCAAACACCTTTGACATCACAAGCAAGAACATATTGTGGGAAAAACATATTGCTTGGAAGATTCCCTTGGAGACTACGCAGCTTTCGGCACTTTTTCACGAGGACACCTCCTTGAGAGTGAGGTTGAGCAGTGTGGGGCCTTTGACCGGCCAGGTACCCACTTTGTTGGGCTATGGCAGGGTTGTGTCTTGGCCCCTAACCTGTTCAACCTCTACATTTCAGATCTGGATGGTCTGTGGGACTCAGGCATTACCAATCCAGTTACATTGGGTGCATTAAGCCTAAATTTGCTTGCATTCGTGGATGATCTTATCCTATTCGATAAAACTCCAATTGGTTTGGATAGGAAGTTGATCCTTTTTCATCAATATGCAGTGGATAACATCTTGAGGGTGAATGGTCAGAAATCCAAGGTAATCTTCACCACCAAAACCTGTCCAAAAGCATTCAACTGGAAGGTGGGTACTGAACCACTGGAAAGAGTTCAATTGATGAGGTGCTTAGGTTATAACCAGACCAACACGCACTCAAACGTTGCTTGGAAATCTTTTCTGAAGGGTAAATGTACTCCTCTGCTTACTAAAATGAAAAGAATATACTCACAACTGTGCCGCTATTCCCTTCTGCACCTTGTAAAATTCTACCTGCTCAAAGTTGAACCCATGATTTTATATGGATTAGATATTACACTTGCTGACTTGGGTTCTTATCTAAATTCCTTGCAGGGTATGCTATGGAAAAAGACCCTATGCTTGGCGAATTCTGTACCAAACGCTGTAATCAGGCATGATTTTGGGTTTGTTTCACTGGCAAGGAGCGCAATGTGGAAAACGTTATCTGAGTTTGCTAAATTTCGAAGTCCTCATGGAAATTCGTTTTACCAAATTCTTGTTAAATATTCAACACAGGTCCCAGCGGCCTGTTTAAATGGCTTTAAACAGAGTATGTGCAACAGTATTCAGTTAATAGGTTGTTCTAGTGAAGAACTGGCTATTACTCCGTGGGCTGTGAAAAAGAAACAGTTTGTATTTGATTGGGCGGAAACAGTAGACTTGTTGGCTAAATATTCTCTGTATAGAGAATATGCCAACTTCATGAGGAAGAGAATTGACACACCGAAAAACATTTCTTTATTTCGTTGTCCCAAAGTACATGTGGTATACTTACGGCTTTCTTTAAATCAGTGTTTAACTTTAGAACGGAAAAGAAAATGGGAAAAGCAAATGGGAGAAGGCATGCCAAGACACATCCTGCATGTTTTGTAGGGGGAGTTATGTTAAGGAAACATTGAAGCATCCAGTTTTACATTGTATTTGTTTAAGGACTCTAGAGCTGTGTATTTGGGCTCAAAATTGTTGAGTGAGATCTTGTGGGTTAGGCTGATGTGGGGAAATGGTTTACATTTAATTTTATTGTTGTATGCTTTTTTAAGAATTGTTATGCAAAAATTGGAAAATGGTTAGATTTTAGTGAATATGAAATGAAATGAATATGAAATGTGATGTAACCTTTTTTGTGAAAGGTTTATTTTTATAGGCCAAAACACAATAAAATAAAATAAAAAAATAAAAATAACTGATGAGAAATTGCAACCAACATCATGACCACATTATACATTTTGTGGTACCTTTCAACTTACAGACACACACAACTAACAGAGAAGCAGATACTAAGAGATAACTGACCAGGAAAAGATGACCACAAACGAAAATATCATGAAACGATGAGAGACCTACTCACTAAACAGCCCACGATTATGCCCACATGCCCCACAACAAGAACACTCACTGTGCCTTGGCACAAAGGGATACGCTCCTCCTGAGTTATTAATAAGGATTTCAGTACATTAAAAGAACATCTCCAACAAAGCACATCCTTTGTCATCAAAGACTGGATCTCCTGAGCATCAGTAATGCAGCATCCCTCAGCCAACCACAAATCCAGACATACCGACCCTATACACAAACTACTAGAACTATTTAACTTGGAACATGTGACAACCAAGAATGCGCCCACATCCTGTAGTCCAGATAAACACACAAGCACAGTGGATGAGACAAACTCAGATGATGAGCCTAACGCAAGCCTACAAGCCACCTCTGAATGAGACTCAGTAGCAAGGAAGAAGATACACAACAACCTGATCAATGTTCCAACTATTTCCCAGCAGAGAACAGACCAGCAAAAACATTCCTCACATACATTTGGTTATCAGATCATTACAAGATAGTGGCACAAGAAAACCATCCCAACACGTTCCTACAGGTCAGACAAGTAGAAGGAATAGCCATAGCACACAAGGAACATCTCAGAACCTTAGCATCACCACCTATGAATCACTCTTCATCCAACTCCCTCCAGCTTACAATTCCACCTTCAAGGAAAGGATCTTGGACTCAATCACCAACATTGTGGTGGATCACAAGCACCTAATTATACTTGGAGACGTTAACATTTGGTTTGAAGAAGAATATACAACTGCAAAACCACTAAGCTCCTATAAAACCAGCCTTCACCTTAAACTGATGATCAAGGTGGCAACAAACTTCACCTGGTACACATTCGACGTGATTTTCTGCAAAGATGACCCGATGATTAGCCTCTCCTATGCACTTTCTATGGAGTGACCACCTCAGGGAAACCTTGGACATCCATACATCCATAAAATAAATAAATCCATCAGAGAAGAAATAAGCAGCAAAGTGCATCACTCTCCAATTTTGAACACTAAAGAATTATGACTGAAAAAGAGAACAAGCATGGAGAAATTACTCTAACCAGCATGCCAAAACTGCATACAAGCAACAGCCACGGCAAAGAAACTACAGTAGGCCAAACACAGCAGAAAAGCAGGCAAACTACAGAAAGAAATGTTCAAAATGATTAGAGACGAGAAACCCGACCTTCTGCCACCAAATAAGCACTTAGTTACCGTTCGGTTGCAATCACTATATAAATAGAAAATGGAAAACCTCTACACCCTCTCAAAAGGTATCTGAGTATATCGCAATCACTTCAGAAACAGCATTCAAAACATTCAGCAAGTCATAGACGTAGCACCAATGCAAGTGAATGTTGGTATGCTTCACAATGGAACCCTTCAACAACAACAACCCTCAGAAATGGCAAGACCAGTTCTGTAGCCAGTTTCTATAAACTGGTGAGGAAGAGCAATAAAGCAAGCACACCAACAGGCCGTTGCAGCCCAGACATATAAACACTTCATTAGTGATGAAACTATAGCCTCTTTCTACCCTGAAATCAGGAGCAAATCATTCGATAATAGAATAGTTTAGACCAACATCCAGCTTAAATTCTCGAAAGCTATATTTACAGTCAAATCCTGGAACATGGTGAGCCCAATATCTACTGAACCATGTACAAGTAGGTTTTAGAAAACACAGGACAAGAATCTGTACTTCAGTCCATTTATGACAATCATAAAATCAACATAGATGCCAACCTGACTTGGGCCCTCACATTACTAGATTTTTCAAGAGGTTTCAACATTGTTAAACACACATCACTATTTAAGAGGATAGAAGAAGCTGGACTGCGCAACACTGCACTACAATGTATGAGATCCTCCTCGTGGACACAACAGAAACCACCTGGCTGCCCCCTTTCAGTTCTACCTCATGTAAAATAACCCATAGAACACCACAAAAGCCAAGCCTCCCACCTCTCCTCTTCAACATATAGATGTCCTCACTCATGAGACTCATCAAGTAGCATGGACTCACCCGCTACAGTTATGCAGATGGCACACAAATCATTTTCAAAATTACCACCAACAAGGACACAGCACCACCCTCACCAATTGCCTCACTCAGGTGAAAACCTGGAGGACTAACAATGATCTTAAATGAAAGCCATGCAAGATGGAAATCACAATCGTTCTTCACCACTTCGCACCACAAACAGCAATATCCCGGTCTACAGAAATGGGCACTTGCCCGGAAACCTCAAAGGTGATCAAGAAACTTGGGATTCTTTTGGATACTGAACATACCTTAACACCACAAATTAATCCATTGGTAAAGAACTGTTTCAACAACATATGTTCAATCAGGCAAATAATGTCCTTCCTCGCCTTCTCACTCACCGAAATACCTGTGGTTTTCAAGAATCAACTATGCAAACCGCATCTATATCAGCAAGACAGATTACCTGTGGGCCTCATTATGAGTTTTTCCGTGTGGTAAAAAAGAGGCATTTTTACCACACTGCCGAATTCTGAGTTTGTAGGAAAGATGGAGGATTCACCTAATAGCTGGAGGTGAATCCTCCACGTTAGCACCAAAAATTGGTGGATTGACTTTTACGGTAATTCTGCCAGTGGTAAATCACCAAAAATCCCGATGGAGTCATATGGACTACAAAAATGGGAAATTACACCCCCCTTCCAGCACTTGTAAATCCCATGGTAAACTCACTGGACCAAGTGGCGGTAAAGGTTAATTCTTTTGGTGGTAATTCTGCAGATTTAAATTACTGCCAAACTCATAAAGATGTCCTAAGAAACTTGAACACATCCGTACCACAGTGGTAAGACTTCTTCTTAGACTCGACAGGAAGGAAAACACAACATGAGCTCTAAGATCACTTCACTGTCTACTGTCAAAAAAAAGATCCAACCCAGTGCACTTTGCTTGGCCCATTGATCCCTTTAGGTCCCCCTTATCAGACATCAAACAACACTGACTACACAACACTACACTTCTGCAACCAACATAGCAGACCCAACGACCAATGCATCCTAGCACCACAGGCACAAAAGGGTTCTGTGCTGCATGTAACTTTTCCTGAAGGGTGGCCAGGTCTCATAAGAGCTGCTGGTGTGTCAGTAGGACTGTGCCTTGCACAGAAACTGCATGCGTATCTATGTACGGATGTCGTCATCATCATCATCATTCTAATTCAGTTAATTTGAATGAAAATCCCTCTGACTTCATACTGCACTTTATATTCATCATCACTATAAAAAATATAAATATGAAACATTTACAATAACTAAAACCTTGTATTTCTTTATTTCAACACCTACCAAATATGATATAAATGTAACTAAACACACTCTGCAGTACCTGCATTTTTGTGGATAGAAACAGCATTGTAATGGAAGTTCAAGTTGTCTGTACCCCTTCGGCAAGTCTGATTGCCTCCTGAGCCTAGGCCTCGGGTCAAGGTTCTTTTGTTTTCAAGACCAAGACAGATATTTTGCTTTGCAAAACTGCATATGGTGATGTCAACCTTTTGCGTGGGGGCATATGTTGCAGCTCGTCAGCTGGTGCAAGTGGGTCTAGGTCATGTGACTTCTGCCCCACCCACCTGCTAATCACTGGCCTTTTAGACACTCTTTTTCTTTCCCTTTTCCCTTTCCTTTTATTTCCCATATTAAATTGCCTTCCAGCCTCTTTTCTTTTTAAGTTAGCCAGTTGGTGCAAGTGGATCTAAGTCACATGACCTCTGTACGATCCACCTGCTAATGTTTAGGAGCTCTTTTTCTTAGCCCAAGACCTTTCTTTATGTTCTTAGCTCTTAGATCATGGGGCGTCTGAACCAAAAGACAGAGAAAGTAAATGGAAAGTGCATGCACCCCTGCTCTACACAGAACACCTCGCCCACCCCTACCTACCCCTACCCTCACCCACAAATGCAAACATTGTGTCTCAAACCCTCTCCCATGTACTTCCAAACAGCAGTTCCACATCCAAATCCCTCTCCATCACCCACTCTCCACATCCAAAACACAAATGCAACCCCATACTCATCAATGCATAATTCCTCAGTACTGCATGCAGCAGACATTGCTGACCTCGTCACTACTCACAAGCCAGATGCACTCTTTATCACAGAGACATGGCTTATCCACACACACCCTGAATGCCCTAATCCCCACAGGTTACAAGCACCACAAATGGAAGACTGGAAGAGGGCTAGCTATTGCCACAAACCGCTCACCCACGCTCACAGCTACCTTCCACATGATCTACTGACCACCCCAAACCAACAAGAACCTTCTTGGCAAAATCACCTAACTCATCATAACTGCATCCATCAATAACACAACTAACATCTTCCTCAGAGACTAGGCTACCAGTAATTCCCAAAGAGTATCTCCCTGAACCACTTGACCCCATGGACATCACACAACCAGTCGCAGAACCAACCCACAACAAAGGCAATACACGTGATCCGTTATTCCCCACCTCTCCAGCCAACATATGTCTTACTCCCTAGCTGGGATTGGACAGACCACACATCCATAACCATCCTAATCCAACACACACTTTTCCTTCTTCAGGGACAACCAAAGCAGAAACTTACACTGCACCACGCTTTCAAGAACCTCATCATAGAAAGGGATGCTCACCAGCTTGGCCTCCACATCTGACACATTGAAGAATGTCAACACCCTGCTCAATGCACACAATCACACCCTAATTGAGGCCACCATCACCCATGCTCCACTTAAACTTTGGCACACTGGACATAAGCCCACCACACCAAAGGACATAGAGGAACACATCGACAGCAAGCACAACACCTGCAGAAAACAACACATCTGGACAATATGCTACCAACTAGAAGACAGGTCACAGCACAGCAAACACAAATTTACCAGTTTCTCACCATGAACTGGATATGTGGCCTGCCGTTGCTGCTATTTTCTGAAAGATACTTTTTTTTATTTAAAGTTATTATTTTTTTTTCGAGAAGAGAAAAAAAAGTTCACTGGACAATTTGTGCTTTGATTCAGCTAAAAGTCAATCTTCTGTATTCACTGTGAGACCTTGATAGTTTGGCTTTGTGACAAAAAAAGGCAATCTACTCTTTCAGGCCTTCGGATTCTCTCTGCCACCTGTCATAAAACCAAGCTCGAAAGAAGCTTGCAACACACATCAAACAACTTCCTTTAACATCCAGAATCGTTTTTTGGTTCCATGTCATTTCATCGCAGGATGAAACGACAATGGGTTTTTCTCCGTTGAACACCCTCACCCCATCTATATATTTTTTTTAACCCCCCCCTATGAAATTCGATGATTTATCACGTTGAAATGACAAAAGTGAAAAACCCAGCGTCCTTTCATCCCACGATGAAAGGACGGTGTACCCGTTTTTTTTCTTCACAAGACACAATAAAATCATATGTAGTATGTTCAATTCGGCAGAGTAGGTGGTCTAGACAAAAGGAAACGGAGACCCAATGCATAATGTTGTGAGGAAAGTGTTGGCACCACCCCAGGACCTTTTCATTTGAAAATGTCAGTCCTTCCGGCGGTGCTAAGAAAGCAGAGCCAGAGCACTGGTTACAATGTGCACTATTAATAATCATTGCTTATGTCATGAGATTGGAATGTATACTGCACACCAGTGCCATGTGCGTGACCTTCAGGCACTCGCGTGAAACTGGAAGGGAAAGTGGGGGATGGGATAGGGCAGGAGATGGGAAAGGCAAGGAGTTGTGCTTGACTCTTGGTGCAGGTAGAACAAGGAGCAGCCAGCATCTGCATGGAAGTGTGTTCCAGCTGCATATTGATTTGTACACTTTGTTTCCAGGTGGGAGGCCTCAAGTGTCTAACTTGTCAGGTGGATTTGGCTGGTGGGGAATGTTTGCAAGTAGATTTTGAGAGATGCAGACTTATGACTGTGGAAAATATATAATTTAATGCTGTTTATGATGAGGTGTGAACTTTCTTTTAAGGGGGGTGAGATTTCATAACTCAAGGGTGCCACCTAGGATGGCGTCTTTATTTATTCATGTATTGATGAATTGTGCAGCACCTACTGGGGAGCAGGCTTACATCATGGCATCTAGCGATGTGTGTTTCGTCTGTGATGCCAGTGGTGTCAAGCCCTTCTGAAGCGCTCCTTCAACTTGTTCAAAAACCTTATCAATATCGTGGTTATTTAAAATATTCTGTTGTATTCAACAGCTACTGCTTGTAATCATGCTTGTGTCAAGGTCTGACTTTACTAAACAATGCCTTCTTTCAGACATCAATTGGTAATAGTGCTTCCAAATGGACAAATGCTGATTATGAGGACGCTCAACTTTGTCCACTAATCATTTCAGTGATTTTGAGCAATACCCTACCAATCCTCCTGTGATATTACTATGAGCAATCACCCGACATCGGAAGATCAAATGATTTAATACATCCCACCTTACCGTTGCAGAATTTGGAGCAATGACTCCAACTATTTTCTTGTGCTACTATTTTTCAGATAACACCAGTTTTGTCTTACATCGAAATAACATGAAACATACTTCAAAGATCACCCTTTTGGAATATGTACCACCCTGGACTTAGTCTCACCAATTTCCACTACCAGACTACAGACTTGTTTTCCTTCGAGTTGACCAGATCAATCTGAAAAGCCGCTACAAAATGGATCTGGATTTGATTTGAAAGTGGTCATCCCACCGTGGAAACTGCACATGATGGTTGATATAGTATCTCATGTTTTCTAAAATGTGCACAGTGATAACCTTTTACAGATAGCTAATGCTTGCCATGTAATAACAGTGGTTGATTTCTACAACACATGTTACTACAAATGCTTAAAAGACAGTGTTGACTGTTTTTGTTATTTATTTGAGAAAGGATATCTTAGAAAAAAGAATCTATAGGGAAGTGTTAAAGGCTGTGTTGATATGCATTGGAGTCAACAGCCTCTCCCACCCTTCCAGCGCGACACGTGATTGCACAAAGGTATTGAGAGAGCGTTTTTCTCCGACAGCCGCATATGTCAACACCAAGTCCCAGAGGTGGTTAGATGGTTTTTATTGAATGGTTTTTTAGGACTCTAGATCCTTCCCTCACTCTCTCTCATCTGAAAAGCACAACTCCTCCCTAACGCAGGCATCCCTACTCACCAGTTTAGTATATGCTTCATGTTTCTCCCTACTGTCTAGGTTCTACCTTTGCTATATGTGATAACCTGCCAATGTTTATCTAACTATACTCAATCAGGACTTCTTAAACTGACTTTTTACACTTTCAGTGTTGTTAGTTGACTAAATGGGATTATAGGGTGTGGCTATCAGACGTTCTGCCCGATTCAGTCTTCTTAATATCACACCCATGAACCCTTCTCGCTTTCTCTGTCTGATATTGATTGAATGATTGATTGATTGATTTACCTATCTCTACTCTCCTGCTCCCAAACTCCACCCACCTTCACTTCTTCTGCTTCCTGTGTCTTCTGTCCCTCCAATGCCTCTCATTCCTTCCACACCTTGCCTCCACACTTTGATGTTACTACTCCACTCTCCTCCACACTACTACTCCCTGCTCGACACTACTACTCCCTCATCCATTCACACTTATTTCAATCTCACATCAACTTTACATTCCCTACTCTCCCTCCAATTATCTTACTCACTAGTCTCAGCCGCAAACTCACAATGCAGTACCACATGCACTCACCAACCATTACCTCACCTGCTCTTCGATCCACATCCACAACTTTGGCCACATCCTTCCTCTTGCTGGTCTCTTGGTCTTTCGCCTCCTTCTCCTCCTCTGACCTCATCCGAACAAACCACAATGTCCTGCTCCCTGGGGTCCCCTTTAACCCCCACCTATGTTCTCTGGTTGGTTGTCTGGACCTGGATAATCTGGCCCTGGATAATCTGGCCCTGACTTCCCCTCCCGGGGTGTAGAGCATACAACAAATGTCTCCTATAGTACCTTAAGACTCATCCCCTTTCTGTGTGCGGGGTTACAGCGGAACAGCCATGGCAGTGTGCGGGGGGCCTGGCTTGGCCTCCCCCAAAGTAAGTAACGTGTTTGTGGGTGCGCGGAAGCCTGATATTAATCCTTGATGTTCCAGGGTTTTCTTTGCGTTTCCTCTGGTGCAGGGAGCAGTGTGCAGAATGTTGGGTGGCAGCATAGTCTTTCCACTGCTTTTTCCACTTTCTCTCCCCCATTTTGTCAGTTGTCCACTGCAAGGAGTATGGCATCGGATACCGCTGGCTTGCGTATTTGTTCTATTGTTCGCTCTATTTGCAGTGTTCTTTAAAATTCTTAAACTGAGAGAAATAACCTAGTGAGAATGTGGAATAAGGTGTATGGGGTGATGCATATGGGGACTATCCATGTACAGAAATGCACTTGGTGAGGAGACCGGAATTGGGGCTATCTCAACTGGCACTTTTCCCCGCTGGGATAGGTTTAGCTTCTACCTGAGGACGCCTCCCACCTAGGCTGAGAGGGGTTTCTATCCCCTCTTGACAAAGTCAAGTTATTGATCTTGACACAAGCAGGGGTTTGTGCTATGGTTTAGGCCAGAAGAGCAGTCAAACTTAACTTGCACAGTTGTAACTTTCTGTTACCACAAGAGGCCATGACGAACAAGGGTGGATCGCAGTATTAAAGGTATACACATGTATTTGATGATCTGTAGAGGGTATGGTTGCAATACTCCACTATGAGGTGAGGAGGACGTGTACCCATGATTGATCAAGAAACGGTGAAAGGGGTGACCATTCCTTCAACTGTAACATGAGCGATTTCCGAAGCAAGAAGGTATATCTTGCTTCTAGTTCTTAGGTTATTTAACCAACAGAATTACTGTACTCTGGAAAGCCTTTTCCCTTATGGAATACAATATGTAGCCATGATGTCACTATTTGGAATTAATAACCTTCTCTGCTGTGAGACTAAAGAGCTGTATGAAGGGGTCACACAATCCTTCAGTATTCCATCCTTCTCAATGCAACAAAACAGTACCTTCCCCCACGTTAACAGCATAGGAAAATATTGGAACCCTTTATTTATTTATCGGAATTTAGAGCGATTGCAGAACAGTGAGAAGCACTTTGAGGGAGGCCCAGTGGCAGAACGGAGTTGAGTGGAGGATTAGAGTGGAGGAGAGACGGAAGGCACCCCACTCATATAGCTGAGGACAAAATGGTGGTATGGAATGTTCCAGGTGCGGCACAAGCATAACTCTCTTTCGAAGGGGTGCGTGACTTAACAGGGATCAGTGCAGAGGGTGCTGGGTGGCAGATCCCACAGAGAGAACACTTCACTAGCTTGCTGAAAACTAGTGGTAAGGCGTGGCATAGTCACCAGCCAGAATCCAAGCAATGTTACCATTAGTGCCTGAATGGTGCAGAGGCGTCTCATCCTCTCTCACCCTTTTGATCGGTGGCTGCACCATAAAACCTGATGGTGGCAGGGAGGGCTGCAAATAGAAGCAATGTCTTGTTGGGATCTTAAAGTGAGAAAGAAATGAGGGCAACAGTTCACAACCATATCCCATTAGTGGCTGCTATACCGAAGGGGACCTGATGTGGATGCTATCCCTTCCCCTTCATATGACACAGAAGGAAAGCTCGGAGAATGGTGTGGATGGTGCATGGGGCACAGCAGTCATCTGTGGGTATGCGGAATCCAGGCCTTCAGCTGGCTTAGTGAGCACTGTTAAGAATATGGTGTGTCAAAGTTTTGATACAATTCATGTGCATCTCCTAGATGGGAGATAACTGCCAGTAGCAGTGGTGTGTTAACCTACCACTGCCTCATGAGCAACATCAGGCAATAGGTTAAAATGGACAACTATACTCAAGGCAAGAAAATGCAGGCTTCCCAGAACTTGCAAATCAAGAGCAGGACCAATGGATACAGATCCTGGAATCCTTGAGGGCAAGTGTCAACTCTATGAACCGGCCCCATGGGTAGAAAGAATGTGCGGCATACTGATGATAGCAGAACAATGGATTGGAAAGACAGAGAACGACATGACGGAGTTGCAAAAGGAGGTGGCGAACATTTAGATAGGACTAACGAAAATGGTTACCAAGAATGAAGATGTGTAGCGGCACTTGTGCTGCATCAATACCAGAATTTTAAGGTTGCCGGGGGCAATCCACATAAAAGAAAATGCGCCCCTCATAGAAAATCTCCCACGGGTGGTCCTAGGAAACCCCCATGTCTTCCATTGGTCTGCGGCCCTTCCAGGAGCTCCTCTGAGGCCCATAGTGGCTTGTATATTGAACTACTTTGGTCAAGATACTCCACTGAGGAATTCTGGGAAAGGGGAGAGTTTCATTTTGGTTCGCAACCCTTTGACTCTTCCAGGGCTTTAGCACTTCACTGAAGGAAGTGAGGAAAGACGTTCAGGTCCCTACATTAGAACTGTGCAAGAACAATATTCAATATTTCAATATGGTATGCTTTTTTCAGCAAAACAATGTGATTGCGGAGTACAAAACAACATTTTTACAGAAGAGCCGAAACTAACAGCACACTTTGCAAAAGAAAACTGTCAGAATACGAATCCATCATTTAGGCGAGCGAAGACTGAAAGAGGCTCACATGTCTGAAGTAGGGATATTATCTTCGCAGTGCTAAAGTCGTCAGTACTACATAGATGTCTGTACATGGGCAAATGAACCCAAAAGTATGTAAACACAGATTATTTCATTGCTAAAAGCAAACATAAATACGAGTGCTTGATGTCTTTCAGAGGTCGTTGGGTGCGACAACTGTCCCTCGAGTGTTTAACACTGGAATTGTTTGAGTAGGGTTGATAGAGCTAGAGTAAAGCCGGGGAGTCGGATTTTACAGCATGGGGTAATTTGGGGAGTTTTGGGCTGTTGTAATTTGTCGAGTTATTTACTACCACATCGTCCATCGGAGTAAATTAAGGCTGAAGTGTGTAAAAGTAAGTGTTGGAGAACCATTAACACAGAGTATTCCCATAACTTTGGGGTGTCTTCAGGGGCACTCCAGAAAGCCTACATGTTTTCCTTAGATGCATAATGATGTTGAAAGTAAAGGAAATTCATCTAATGACTTGGAATGTTCATGGGATAAGGCATACTAAAAGGTTCTGGCAAATAAAAATAGATGATACGCTCCATGCATTGAATGTACTCATGTTACAAGAAACACATCGGCCTATTGATGGTCATTTGCCAGTATTGCCAGGGTGAGAGTAGTCTTTTTATATCCACAGCAGCCTGTGCATCAAGATGCATAACAAGATAACAGAGGTTTATGGTAGGCTTCTGCTTCTTGCAGGAGAGATACATGGGGTACATTTTGTGATCATCAATATGTATACCTCTAACATGGAATGTCCTGAATCTGTGGATAAGAAATTGAGAATGTTCATAGATACAGTAAGCGTGAAGTTATCTGGCAGGAGTCTATAATTGTGCCTTAACTCTAGATTTGGAAAGATGAAACAGTTTCTTGAAAAGATCTCCCTAGAGCAGAAATGATATGAAGCACATTGGCAACATATTATGTGATGAGCGATGTCTGACAAGTATTACACAAAGCAGCAAAGGAATACACATTCTTTCCTCATGTGCATGACTCGCAGCCACAGATTGACTATATAATGACTTTTCACTCTAGCATACGTTTGGTCATGGAATTTGACATACTTCCCAAAACATTATCAAACAGTTCTTCTAGTAACAGAAATCCAGGCCACCCAGAACAATGTAGCCCCTGGTTTTTTAACAAAAAGATTATTACAGATCCACTGTTCATGCTGGGATTGCAGAGGAGATAATTCTATACATTTATTTTAATGTAGGAACAATCTGTGACCCAAATATTGTGGGAAGCCTTCAAGGCACACATCCGGGGAATCTATATCTCAAAAGAGTACTCAGTTCTCAAATTTATTAGCAGCACACTGACTCGGCTAGGAACCTCCCATAATATACAGGAAGTAATTCTGGGGAAATACAGCAGGAATTTCATAGAACTAATTCAAGGTGGAAGCGCAGAGAGAGATAATATTTCTAGAGACGACTGCAAATGCTAGGTGATATGGAAGGAGAGATCGCCCAGGGTTGATATGTAAAGAGAGCCAGAACACACAGTTTATCGGAATTAAGGATGAACAGGGGTCTCTTTACGAGAGATAATCACAGCACTAATAAAGTATTTTCAAGGTACTATACATCTTTTTACTCCTCTTGAGGGCACTATTGAAGGGGCGATCCACTTTGTAGATGCGATTTCTCTCAGATGGCTTGAACAAGAACAAGGAAGTATTACAAATGAACCTTCCACAGCGCAAGACATTAGAATTGTAAATAAGATGCTGCTGAAAGGGAAAACCCCAGGAAAAGATGGCCTAACAGAATTTTACAAGGAACATGCTGACGATCTTGCACCATAATTGTTGGAGATTTTTGAAGTCTTTGCGAGAGGGGAAGCTACTCGAATAGTGTTGCTCACAGTACTGGTAAAGCCCAATAATAGACAAAATAAGTGTACATCATATAGGTCACTCTCACTTATTAATACTGATGACAAAGTGGGCTCCCTCCCCTGTAGGTCCAAGCAGAACAAAGGACGCAGTCTGTTCTTACTCATACACAATATCGACCCTCAATGGCATCTTGGGTGCGGAAAAGGCTTCAATGGTGTAGAGCTGCCTTTGCTGTTCAAGATGCCTTAGAAGTCTTGTGTCGGTAACCAATTCAGCTCAGATTACTATATTCGGACCCTAAAGCTGACAAACAAGTTGAGGTTGTGTTTAATCTCTCCTACAAGAGGCGCTAGGCAGGACTGCCCCCTCTTTCCATTACTATTTTCACTGGCCACAGAGCAAATCGCTTGTTACTTGAGAGATTATCACGCCCACAGGGGGTGCAATATACACTTGAGTCCTACACTAATCTCACTATATGCTGACAACATGCTCCTGTTCATTAAGTGCCCTGTAGAAGACTTGGCCCCTATAGCGAAGGATATAAAACAATATGGGAAAATGGCATAAATGAACATTAACCGATACATAGGCTAACTTTAAATCCAATGACAGTAAGAGTGAGGGAAGCACTGGGGTATACATGGTGCACCAGGTCAGTCAAATCCTGCTTTTAACCAATAAAGAGGGGTGTATCATAAAAATGATTTACAGACATAGAAGAGATAAAGGAAAGGTTTAAGCATTGTAAACGCCATCCACTCTCTCTCATGGCATGTACATCACCAGTAAAGGTGGCACTGATCATCAAGTTATTGTACATCCTCTTGAACACAATTATTGTGGGTGGGCACCACACATTTCCAGTAAATTACAATAAAATTCAATGCACGTAAATACAAAAAGTGCCCCGCATATGACACTAAGGAAGATTAGTGCAATAGATCCGGGCAAATAGCCCAGAAAGGAAGCTGCACAAAACTACCAGCAAAAATGCCTATTCAAATTAATACTGTAGTTAGTTCAATTAATAACAAAAAGTAATGAACACTATTCCACAATCATTTGCATGAATAAAACATCATCATTTCTTACAGTGTGCAGGAAGATGCCAAATGGCCAATGCATTTTGGACCAGGTGGTCCTTTAAGAGGGCATAATCTACAGAAAAAATAATAAAACAAATTGATACGAAGAGAAAAGAAAAACAGTTAGTACAAATAATAATCAAATGCAAAATCATAATATCAGAAAAATCATACTAAACAGATTATTTTAAAAAAATAATTTGACAACGGAATTTCCAAAATTCCCCAAATAAGAATACTCAAACTAGTCTGCAGTAAAACCTCCAGCACCCCAACTTTGAGTGATAGAGTCCTGTGAGAACAGCAAGAAGATGGTAGAGGAGAAGGAAGTAAAAAAATCAATGTGATAAATAAAAAAATAATGATATCCAAGAGCTAAAGTAGCACACGTGATAGAATACCTATGTAGTTTTGACCCCTAGAGTATGTAGGCTGCATACTCCTCTTGATCGCAATGTTGCAAATCACAAAACATGCTGAAAATAAAAGACAATTCTAGCTGGGAAACTACATTCGGAAACTCAGAAAAATGACATATGCTAACTCCTAAAACAATGAGACACCCCATTCATACCATAATTCCATGAGTTAGAGCCAGCAAGAGCTAAACAGCTTCAGCATGAGAACTTCTCTTCGCATCCCCATCCTCAGTGTATGCTACAGAAATATGTATACACCGTCAATAGTTCAAACCAATCTCACAAATTCAGGCCCAACTCTAAAAGATATGTAAACTGCGTGACAGTAGTGCACATAATATCTTGCTTGAAGCATCAAACAGCCAGCTTGAAGGAGACTGCCATTGTGATTTTCGCGTCAATATAAGAACACTCTCAGTCGTGATTAGACGAGCGCACATCAGAACGTGCTCACTCAAAACGTGCTGTCTCATAATAGTAAATAAACACACCGTTACATAGAGAAACACTCTGAGATAAGAGTAGTGTTCCTGCTGAGTGCGTCAAGGAAAGAACGCTCCAGGACCTAATTAACTGTACGTACGCCAGTGCGTGTTAATGTTAAGCATATAGCATCCTAACTGTAAGCAAACGCATCAAGAAATACTCGACAGAAGATGCTCCTGTATTCTGAATGTAGGATAATACAAAAAGCAAACAGTTGAAAGTTCCTCAAAAAGAAAGAGATATATAATAGAGGGAGGTGCCATGCCTGTACAGAGTACTATCAACCAAAGCTACACACGTGCAAGTAACTGAAGCACCGCGTCATAATGGCTCAGCTTCTAGCAATTCTGGAACAGAAACTCATCTATCTCAATACCACAAACGAAAAATACACAGCAAGATGAGAAGATCGGAAGACAGAAAGAGAAAAAAGAAAAAAACAATTCTACCTGAAGATTAACTCGAAATTACTTGTAGTGTCACACCAATCCTTTGTGCTTAATAAGTTCACATGAAAAGAAAATGCAACAATAGCGACCCTAGACAGAAGATAAAAGACCCCATGTTGCTCAAAGGTGAATTTCTATCTGTTAGAAATCGTTGAATCCTTTTTGAACTTGGTTCTGGGAAAGGCGTTCTAGATCTCTACATGCTGAGATGGCCTTTGTGTCGATCATATTAGATAACATCAGGAACAAACAACTGTTTAACTTTTCGAGTGTAATACTGTTTGAAGAAAGTAAGAATCTGGTTTGCTATTTGTATTATTACTTCTATTTGAGATTTTTCTTTCCATGTTACTTTATGAAGTGTCTGGATTGTAGATGTTGGTGCTGGTCTCTGTTTTCCTTTTTTTCTTCGTCAGCGGTAAAATACTGGTCATTATATAGTATGGTACTGGATCTGTCTTTTCTGTTGACCTGAAATTGGCCATTTCAATATAGCTTAACGATGTCTATTTGGGTAAGATTATTAACTTTTTTTGATAAAGCAACGTAATTAAAATCATTGCTAGATATTGGTTACTGTACATTTTCACGAAAGCACACTGTTTCTGCATGTATCACTCACTCCACACTGACATCTCCCAGAGTGTTAAGGTTTTTATCTAAACATTTTAAAGGGTATCTTTTTATCGAAATATTGCCAAAAAGTAGATGGTGGGTTGGGGGTCAGGCAATTTTGGGAGGGAGGCAGGGAGGGTGGGGAGATGAGCGGGATGCTGTGGCATCATTGTGCTTTTGTCAGTTAACAAGTGGTTAAAATAAAATCAATCAAAATAAATATGAACATTTGAAGTTTGATGAAAACACATACAACCGTTGCAGGATACATGAGAGACCTGGAGTCCAGTAAACATAGCTCGACATACATTTATTCTTGGTTGTAGTAATAACTAGTCCATGCTTGTTGCATATACTGTTGAACCTATGAAGGTGGAGCTGCATAACTGCAGCTCCACCTTCATAGGTTCAACAGTATATGCAACAGGCATATGCACAAAGGTGTATCGGATAGCAGGGCAACAATGTCTGTCAATAGAAGGACTATGACCTTCTCATACTCAGGGTTGGGCCTCAGCTTCCAGAATGGCAATATAAAGTGGAAAGAGGAGAGAAGCCAGCACCCGGCCCTGTCCATATTCTTTAACCACAGGAAATGGGCTGTCTTCTCCCCACGGGTGCTCACTGAATAACTGCAAAATTAGCTGTGTGTTCTATCTACAATGGTGGGGCTCCCAGCTCCATTAAAGTCTTACAAAATCGCTATACGCCAAATGATGAATTAAATTCAAAGAATTACAAATGTAATGGCTGTGTGGTGTCAGTACCACATAAAGGCCTCATTGATGATAGAAATCAGCCTGCCAGAATCAAGCTTGTAGAAGAGTTAGTATTCCCTTGCTGGAGCACAGGGCCTCTAATCCAGCCAACACTACTTTCCTCTACACCTTCTAAAGGGAGTCCAACAATGGCATTGGTCTGCAAAGGTGGGGGTTATCCATCTCATGCGTTGTGTATGAAAGTATAATCTCAGCCCCCTCGCAGCTCTCTGGAAAATATAACGCACTATGCAGTGAATTGAAAAGCTTAGAACATTGAATGGGCATGTAGCCCAGGCCAGAGGCCTTGCCCACTTTCTGGGCTTCTAATGCTACTAAAACTTTGCTGGCAGGGAATATCATCACACCATTGCTAAACACCTGTGTGTTAGGAGCTTGTCTACTGAGGACCTGGCCAAGGAATAATCTCTATTGGCATTACCGTACAGCCCCTAACAGTAGGTAAACTAAACCGCCCCTGCAATAACACCCTCATGGGGGATCTGGTCCCCAGTACTGCCTTTGATTAGGATGCACCATAGGTTTTGCTAATTGTTAAACAAAAATCCCTTTTGCGTATACCCAATTCCTTGTGCATTCAACTTTTTTAACTACATTTATATATTCTTTCCATGTTCCACTGAGGCAGCTTCCTTCATGTTCCCCTCTTTCCCACCCTCTTATCTATACCCTGTTCCTTCACTTCTACAGACTAAGGCTGAGATAACCCTGACAGCGGCACAACAAACCAACTCTTGGACAAGCCTAGGCACTCCGAGACGGTTCTAGGTCAAAGTTTCGAATGCAAAGGATCGAATGACCAAAGGGTCGAATCAAAAGGACCGAAAACCAAAGGGTCGAATTCCCCCCCCACAAACCCTCTTTTTTGTGGTAAAAAACACTTTTTTTTCCAAAACGGAAACCCTAAAAAGAAAATATTAAAAAAAAAAAAAATGGACCCTTTTGTTTTAGGTCAAATAGACTCTCACCTTTGGCATTCAATCCTTTTGAATTCGGTACTTTAACTGGACCCCCTCCGAGACTATTACAGTGTTATTTTGGAGCAGTAAACAGCATAACAATATGTGAATTATAGTCTTTAGTGGCCTGTAATCGGCCATCGTTCATCATTTTGCTGCAAGTATCAATCATTACACCCCTTATGTGACCTCTCTGCTATCCTTTGGGACATACCGCCTGACAGTTTCAAGTAACTGGTCACAGATTTCTACAACAGAATCTCTAATTTCAAGTGGTTTGTGAAAATCTTCACATAATGGCAGAATGTTGTTATAAAGTCGGGGAATAGTCAGCTCGTTATAAATATTAGAACAGCACACTCTATGCTTTTTAAAAGACACTGGCCCTCATTACGAGTCCGGCAGTAGCCGTGCCGGTAAAATCGGCAGGATGCCGGACCCGTAAGCTTACCGGCACCGTCGTTTCTAGACCAGCAAACTTGTAATGAGGCCCCTGTATCACTTACTATAGCACAGCTAAGGGCAACAGGCCCTAAATAACCTTTTGCATTGATGCCACCAAGACCCAAAGGCTAGTGTTCACTTTCAAGTCGTATGATGACATCCAAACTAATTAGTCTGCTCCAGAATACCAAATCGACCAAGATTTAAATGATGTGGTTAGTCTCTATCGCTGTTCTAAATGTTGGCTTTGCTGGTGTGTCTCCTTGTAGACTATCAGTGTATTCTTTCAGGAGGGTGTTGTTAAAAATTATAACTTTGCCTAATGCATTATCCTATTATGCCAGCCCGGGGCTTCTAGGCATGGCACAACCCTGCCTGGTAGAGGACATTGAATAGTACTTATTACTGGTAGTGGCTCGAACTGTCCGTGGAAGTCTCCCAACAGAATTGCGCAATCGTCTCTCCAATGGTTACAATATTCCTCTACTACCAGAAGCACAGATTCAAAATCCTTTAAAGATTGATTACTTGCTCTAAAAAATATGTTGTAAATCGATATCAATTGAAATTTGTAAGAGCAGTCTATCATAAGTCTCAATCGGAACATAATGTGGTGTGTCTATGGTTGTAGTAACCATGGAGGCTTATAAGTGGTGCCTTTCTGATAAATTCTTGCCAGTCTTTATTGTCAAGTTCGCTGATACCGATAATTGATTTCTACCGTTTAAAAGTCACCCCGATTTTGACCTATGGTGCGGAAACATCTTTTTCCCTATCAGCCCTAATATGGGGGAAACTGGAAGGGCTATTTGGAGGAAGGTGCTATGTTTGCCTAACTGCGTCCCTATTGAGATCATCAGGGTGGAACTAGGGCTGATATCCCTCTACGCCACAACGGTTTGGAAAACCCTTTCACTATACAGAAAATGCTGTGCGTCGGGATCGGAAGAAGGCCTCGCTGCAATCGGTTCAGCAATGACAAAACCCTATGAGGCCCTTCTGTCCACTTGGAGCACAATCTGCAAAGATTTTGTTTGACCTAGGGGAATCAGTAGACACGCTATGGTTACATCCAGCACGAGTCAAAAAGAAGTTGTAGGATCTCGACTGGATTCAAACGCTTGCTGTTCGAGCGAACTCAGTGATCTACGGCAACAACTTTAAGGACTCTAGAGCGAGGGGCCATTACCACCGTACATCTGTAAATTTCCTTGTAAGTACAAATGTGACAACTTTTTGCGGGTGAGAATGAACCTATACCCTACGAAGGAAGTAATTGAGATAAGGAAGCCTTCGGAACTGCAGGACTTTACCTGTAGGATGTGTGGATGTGCTAGGGAAACCTTAATACATCTGATCCTACTTTGCCCTGGTGCTAGAGAAATCAGCTTGCCAAACATTACAGCATCTGCACAACTCTCTCCGACGAAGACTGGTGGGGAAGGTTGATGTCTTTTGTGCAAACTTCACTGACTCTGGCTCTGCTGAGTTTCCTGAGAGAGCTTTTTGATTCAATGGCGAAGAATTTGACCCAAGAAGGGCTGGCCACCAAAGAGGAAGGAGCGCATAAAAAATCTAAATGGTGGTCGCATTTGTTTTGTGTTACTTAGGCTAGATGGTGCTTACCTGCAAGCTAATCGGACTTTTTTTTTCCTTAAGTGAGCGTTGGATACCTGGGGCCTGTGGGAACTTTTTTCATTTTTTTTCCCCTCTTCTTTTTCTCTTTTCTTTCTTTTCTCTTTTTCCTATATTCCCGGCTCTAGGTATAGTTGACTAATTTTTTCTGACGTTTTCTTTTCTTCTTTTTTTTTTTTACTCAATTTGTTTGTGACAAAAAAAATATATACATATATTGTGTTAAGGTCTTTTATGTAGAAAAGGCTTAAGATGCCAACCAAATGCTAATAAAAAAAATAAAAAATAAAAATGCTCAAGTTTATTCCACAGGCCCGCTATGTTCCACGATAGAAATGTGCAAGTTTCCCCTCAGGAGGGTACCTGGTGTACACCCATTACGTTTAGGGGTGTGGAACTATTGGGAATTCTGGCTTACGTGCAGAGCCTTCGTAGCTGTGCAGGGTAATTGAATGATCGACATGGCATGCTATATTAGGGCCTACCTATGATAATAACCCTAACTCTGGTAGTTCTGCTGATGTACAGAAGGTAATGGATTGTAGCATCTGAGTTGAAACCTTCAGCTTACTGCGTTGTACTTTAATAGCCAGAGCTTATTCTGGTATGAATTGTTCTCCAACACCTTTTTGATGAGGTCACTTCCTGACATTTTGTCATCCCTTGGTAAACGTGCTTCTAATATTTCATCTTGGATGAGAGATAAACAACCTTTTTGCGTCTAATCCAATGGATTGCTTTGTTAAGAAGGAAATGGCCCGTTTCGTGGGACTGTATGGACAGTTTCGGTGCTCCTATCTATCTGTTGAGCTACCATAAGTAGAGCAGATACTCTTTGCCCTAGCATTAGCAATCAAAGGCCCTGATGGCTGATTGCTAACGGGGTACCTTACAGTCATGCAGGCCTCGTCGAGATGCCTTGCAACCCCTGTGGCGGCAGGACTTATGGCCTCATGTAATTCAACAGTGGTGGGAACCCTAGAGGCTTCAGATGGACACACTTTTTGTGTTGCTTCGTTTAAATACTTTATTCGGTATAAAAGCACAAAGTTGCAAACACATTAAAATACAGATACAAATTCATTTTCCATTCTTAAAAGATAAAAAATAAAAAGAAATTCTTTACATTCAATCTTTTCCAGAAATTCATCTCTTATAAAAATCTAAACAGATCAAATAAATAAAAATAGAATTAATCTTTAACAGTTTCTGACAAGAGGAGAGCAAGCACACAGCCTCTAAACATTGCAAAGAAAATGAACGGCCGCCACACTTCTCAGATGACTCATGTCAATGGGTCTGGTTTGCTACCATCCTCCTTGATCTTTCCCAGTATTTTTATTCTAGCACACTTTTCCTTCATGGTAATTTAACCCAGTCGTGTTGCTGCCAGTAATCATTTTTGTTAGTGCCAAACCATGAGAGTCCATGCCACCTTTCCGATTACATCCTACCGGCAAAGCAGTTCTCCCGGGTTGCTGGAAAAAGTAACGTTGCTTTGGTGAGAGGGCGAGACTTACTCCAACAGCACACAGAGTCATAACTTTCCAGGCTCCAGTGCTGCTGTAGTCATCACAAGGCCCTACCGGCAACTGCCACGCCATTTGACGGGGGCTCAGGTCCAGCCGCGTAAGAGCAATTGTGTTGGGTAAATTGGTAGGCTTTACTCCAATGACACACAGAATCCTAATGCTACAGACTCAAGAATGACTGCCTTGAGCTGCCTCAACTTTTGCCGATGGGTTTGTGAATGTAAGTGCTCCACATTAACCTGACCATCAACCAATAAGCCCTCCAAGATAGAAACTATTGACACCATTTTAAAGGCATGGGGTCTGATTTATAGAATGTTTTGCCTGCTGAAAAGTGACTTTGCACACTTTTAAGAACGATAAAATCTTTTTTTCGATTCATGGATCTGACTTTGCGTGCTGTTCCTGGACCTTGCAGCGACTCTGCGCAAGCCTGTCACATCATTGCGTGCAGTCGAGCGCTTTGAGCGAGACTCCATGCAAAGTGTGGGATGGGCCTACGCAAGGAAATAAATAGTGGGCGTAACATACATATTCTCCATTCTCTACGCAGAATGAGGAAGGACAAGTACTTACATGGGTGTGTGAAGCGATGGGCTACGCAGAAAATGTGCACGCCCAGCAATGCACAAACTCAAGCTTATTCATGGATCTGACTTTGCAACGTCATGTCGGGTGAAGAAGCACGCAATGCTCGCGATCTTACCGCCACATGCAAAGTACAAATCCCATTGGAACCAACGTGCAAAGGTAAGGTGGGATCAGGAATTGAGGGGTGCCGGCACAGAGTTGAGTTACCACTTGAAGTTAGGGGTGCTCGTATGCAGATTAGCAGGGTGCAGCCGTCATTTATGGGGGTTTGCACGCAGATTTTCCCGGGGGCTGACTTGAGTTACAAGACATGTAACGCATTTTAGCAGGGTGCAGTTAGGGGTTACGGGGGACCGTATGCAGTGTCACTGGGGTGCTGCCTTGATTGCAAGGGGATTGCCTGCGGTATTGTGGGGGTTCATGATGACCGGCATGCGGACTGCACAAAGGTTGGTATATGTGGCTAGACCTGCTCTGCATGAGGGCATGTCATGGGCGTTCCAGGGTCAAGCCGATTTTCTTTGCGCATCAGATTACTTTGCCCCGGTTATAGGTCAAAGTATCGAATCAAAAGGATCGAATGACAAAAGGCTCGAGTCAAAAGGACCGAAAACAAAAGGTTCGAAAATGTTTTTTTTTTACATGTTTTTTTTTTTTTTGGGGGTCCCCCCAATCCCTGTTTTTGTGGTAAAAAACACTTTTTTTATCCAAACGGAAACCCCCCAAAAAATATATAATTAAAAAAGAAATTCAAGCCTTTGTTTTCGATCCTATTGACTCTCACCTTTTGCATTCAACCTTTTGT
Organism: Ambystoma mexicanum; assembly: GCF_040938575.1. NCBI lineage: Eukaryota > Metazoa > Chordata > Amphibia > Caudata > Ambystomatidae > Ambystoma > Ambystoma mexicanum. The sequence continues at coordinate 1,384,195,357 of NC_090921.1, read as the reverse complement.
ATTCGATCCTTTGACTGGACACCCTTTGCCCCTCGAATTCCATGAATAAGCACAGCCTGCAGAGGAAACTTTGCACACTGGTATGCGCAGTTGTTTTCTTCGCGAGGTACTTTGCAGGATTTATGTGCACATTTTATGAATCTGGCCATAGAGTGCTTAATGAAAGGGAGACTTCTTGGCATACCCCACTTTCATACAGAACCCATTCAGCTACGCACTTAATAGTAAAAAAAGGAGGTTTCCCTAGCAGATGGAAATCGGTCCCAGGTGCACACATGTTTTCTGGCTCAAATTGTATCTCTGCTGTTGCCTCAGGTCACATTGACTACTAAAATGCAAGAATGCTGCTATCCGATTGCGTGCCACCTACACTTCCAACCTCCCACTCGAGTAACCTATCTTCTTTTTTTTCCTCATACTGGTCTTTTTTGGAATGCCACAAGATTGTCAGGAAACACTTGTAACATGCATACCTCTCTCAAGGACATCCTACTGTGAAATGTGTAGGGTGTAGCTGGTCTAGTTCACCAAAACACTAAACTAGATTGAGATATTCTAATTCCAACATTAAATAATTAAATATGCATAGTACTGAAGGTAAACATTTTGAACTAGTGACTAGGGTGTCATACCGGAGAGATCAATGTGAGGGCCCAAATGTAACCCTGTACAATGAACTTTTTGTGGTGACGTAGGAGGGATGTGGCCTGTGGGTCAACATCTGGGATGGAGATGGGATATGAGGAGTGACACAAAATGTGTAATTGTTCTTTGGTTATTTGCCCACCAATGTGTATTTGCATTTTGTATATTATTAGATTTGAAGAGCACTTTCGCCAAAGCAATCAACAGCTGACAGATTACAACGGTACAATTTAGTAATGAGGAATTATAAAAATGGGGGTTTTACAACAGAAGATTGAGATTGAGAAAGAGACAGAAGAAGGTGTTTTTTAATTGAGGGCGAAAGATATGAAAAGAAGAGGAAGCCTGGATGGGCAGCGGGGCAGATCGTTCCAATGCTTAGGGGCAAGGAGCGTGAAAGAGATTGAGAGTGAAGTGAGTGAGTCAGAGTATAAAAAGATGCAAGGGATCAAAGATAAGAAGGGGCAAGACATGTCCTGGGCTTTATAGACAAAGCAAAGAAAGTGAAAAAGCGGGTAGAGATCAAAGGAAATAAGGGAAGCAGAACTAAGCATGGGATTAAAAGAGGAGCGAGGAGGCAACTCAAAGAGTAGATGATAGCAGAGTTAAATACCGCGTGCAAGGGGGTAAAATGAGACATAGGGTGACCAAGCGAAAGAACAGAGCTATATGTAACCCTTTATTTAATTCAGGGCTTTATCTACGAGTTATGTATGCGCTGAAAAAAAGAATAATAAAAAAATACTTTATGCTTGGATTGTAAAATGTGAGTGTTTATACATTGTGTGTTACTCCTGGGCTACATGGGTTTTGTGGTATTGCGTCTTGTTTGTTTGCCAGGGGAGTAGCATCACAGTTTTATTTTGTGGTGATCTGGGAGGCATCCATTTTTTACGTTCCTGTTGGTTCTCGGTATCCTGCTCGACATGACAGGCATTGATGTCACCCACCTGCAGGGGGAGCCTCTGTGTCCCTGAGGTGTAATCACCTCAAATGTGGAATGGGCTCCCCTGCCGGGACAAAAAATAGGTGATTCCACAATAAAAAAAGAGGGATTGTGTTGTCCCTGAGGGGGAGCAGACCCAGACCTGGGACGTGGAGGACTAGTTGGGAATCCCTCGCCTTTCTGGGGAAAGTGCTCTGCCATTGGGCCTAATGACCTGGTGGAGTAGCTCTGCCCTGGTACCTCATATCAGGGGTTCGGGAAGCTAAATTGGGGAAATTCATCGGTCTGCCCGCAGGAGGGCCGCCGAGATCGATTGTCCAACGCCCTTGTTGGCAACTCCATTCCGCAGTTGCTTGGTTCGTGTGCAAAGTGGGCCTGTTTGAGGTTGGAGGTAACCAATTCGAGAGACGAGGACTATCCTCTTACGAGGGCATGCGCAGTTAGTCTCTCTGATCTAAGCTGGTCCGTTGTTTGGGTCGGAAATAAAGGAGAAAATAGAAAACTGTATTCCCCATTGCATATATTTCTTATTGGTGACTGAACTAGCACCGGGATATAAACCGCTAAGTGCGCTCTAGCTAAGTTGAACCACAGCACCGAAGCATTTCTGAGGTGGGCAGTATGTACTTGATGTGAGGCGGCTGAAGGGCGTGAGTTATGCTGCAGCTGGTATGCTACCAGGCAGATACTCGGTTTCTCTGTTATAAGAAGAGTGTGGTTGGGTGAGGTGTACTCCACTGGAGTTTGGAAGTTGGGTCTGCGTTCTGCAGCACCTCTGGGGATTTGTTTCCGTCCTGGGTGAGCCAGCTGTCAGTGGCTCCTGTATGATTTACATAGCCACGTTCGGTTCAGTGAGTCGGGTAAAGCTGGCAAACTTGGGTCCCATCCCCATTGCGTAGCTCCATTTCTCTCACTCCCTGTGTCAGATAGGAAGCTGGTGAGAGTATTTTATTAGAGGTTATTTGCGTGGTACAGGTATTACATGTTTTTTTTGCTGTTCACACAAGAGGAAAGGAAACTGTCTCTCAATAGGCCAACAAATATGTGCACACCATCTGGATTGCAGTCCCGAGTGAGTGTTTCCCTTCCCTTCCGGCACTACATTGGATTTTCCTGGGGAGTTCTGTTTTGTTTATGTTTGTTTGTATATTTATTTATTCATTTATTTATTTATTTGCATTTTTAAAGCACACAGCTGCCCTCGGGCATCGTGGCGATGTTACAAGAAATTTTACTTGGCATAGGTGAATATAACGAAGACAATGGGAATATGGTTACAGACATAGCTAACGTTCCGAGGTTACATGGGAACAGTGAGCATAGGTACAGTTGTATATTGCAGCCATTATTCACATTGAAGTGGTGTTTTAAGTAGGATTCAGTTAAATAGGGTGGTTTTCAGTGCCTTTCTGAAGGCCATGAGGGATGTTTCAGCTCTTATTTGGGAGGTAGAGAGTTCCAGGATTTTGGAGCTAGAACTTCAAAACTCGAACCGCCAGCTTTAGCTCTGTTGCAGTTGGGGACTGAGAGTTGGTTTGCGTCAGGGGCGTTGCTAGGGGGGGGGGCTAAAGGGGATATAGCCCCTGATCTTTTGGTTGTAGCCCCGGATAGAATCTCAGGAGCTACAGCCAAAAGACTAGCTAGCCCCCAGTCCCAACAGTTCTGACATCAGCTTAGCCCCGGGTCTTTTCCAGACCTAGCAACTCCCCTGGTTTGCGTATATGGCCCTTTTGGGTCTGAGTGTCTGGACTGGTTGTATACGTTCAGTAAGGTAGCTAGGGGCAGATTGGGATATGCATCTGTGGGTAATGGTGAGAGTCTTGAATTGGAGGAGCTCTTTGACTGTGAGCCAGTGGGCATTTTGTCTTGCAAGGGAGATGTGTTCCCTCCTAGAAATATTGAGGGCTGCCTTCAAGGCGTTGTTCTGTGTGATTTGAAGTCTATTAATGTTTTTGGCTGAAGTGCCTAGTAGGAGGACGTTGCAATAATCCAATTTGGCACCTATGGTGGCCCTTGCGATGTTGAGGCAATTTACAATGGATAGGTGAGGCTTTACTGCATTGATTATTTTAGTTGTTAGAGCTGCTGAGGAGGAGATGTAACTAACATGTCTGTCCTTGGACAGGGCTGAATCTAGGTAAACTCCCAGAGTTTTTACAGCAGAGGAGACTGAGATTACAGAGTTCTCAATTAAGAGTATTTGTTGTCTAGTTTACTGAGTACATCCTAGGAAGATTGGGGGAGCTTTCCTTTCCTTTCTCTCTTCTAAATGGTCATAAACATAGTGTCAAAGGGTAGTTAAACTGGGAGTAATTGGAACCCTCCCAATTTTTGGTTCCTACCTTACAACGCGGCAGTGCCATGGCTGTATTTATACTGTTCTAACTTTCCGAGCTCGTATTGGTCTGGAGACATGGTGGGCATCATATTTCTTGGGTGTGGTCCCTTTTAGTTTCTTTGCGCCAGCTAGCATTGTGTGTTTGTCTGTAGCATTGTGGTGTTCCTGTTCTGTATGTGGCTTTGTGTTGTGTGGTTGTCTGCAGCTACCACCCGAGAGCAGTGTTGGTTTCGCAGAAAGAGTGTCCACATATACAACTTAAGTGTGTGGCAGAGATTTTGAGAACATGCAACAACCTAAAGGGTAGGCACTCCTGGATAAAGCACAACTATATATAAATTGTATTGGGCATATCACCTGTTTAGAAGGTTCAGGTGATAGTTGAAGCACTCAACCACCCCTCCTCAAATGTTGAAGAACTGATGCTATTTAATTAATTATTTATTCTATGTATGAACTTCAAGCGCTCAACTGCCCCTCCTCAAATGTTGATGAGCTGATGCTATTTAATTATTTATTCTATGGATGAACTTCAAGCGCTCAACCACCCCATCTCAAATGTTAATGAACTGATGCTATTTAATTAATTATTTATTCTATGTATGAACTTCAAACACCCAACCACCCCATATCAAATGGCAACAGTGATGCTGCTCAATTAAGCTGGTATTTGGTCTCTGAAATTTAAGCGCCCAACCCCCAGGAGCACTGTAGTGTTGCAAGGACTTATGTTCTAAAGGGGGTCCATTAAACACGTGCATTTATATAAATAAAAAGAACGCTGTTCAAGCAGTGCCAAGGAAATAAGGCTATGTCTATTTATCTATCCAGGTTCTTAGATGCCCAGTGCAGTCATCCGGGCTGACCGACCTATGGACAAGGTCAAATCCCACATATAGTACCCTGCCAATACTAGAGCGCTGCAATAGGCCGGCACAGGTTGGTTCACAGTTAATCCCCCCTGGGTTTCCTTTTTGCACATGTGTGCGCTAAGGTGTAAGTGCTCCAACTCAGGGTCTCCATACCGGGTGCCAAGTATACCGTTGTAAGTAAATAAGTGCAGAAACACCTTACAAATAGTAGAGTTTAGTAGCCCCGAATGAAAGAAAAAGGCGGGTACGACAGAGATCAAAAAGATGAAAACAGGCAGATCGAGTAGCATTCAAGATGGGGAGAGAGAAGGAACGAGGAGGTTCAACGATAGCCCCAAGATTATGAGCAGAGCGGAAAAAAACGAAGAATGGAAGGTGAGAGAAGGAGACCAGAAGGAGGAGGTGGGGAAAGAGAGGCAGAGGTAGGTGGAAAATAAAGAACCTCTGTTTTTGAAGGGCCGAGGTGGAGAAGGAGAGGAGCGATCCAGGACTTAACTGCCAAGAGACAAGAGGATATATTATTGTGAAGCGATGGAGTGAACGAAGAGAAGTAAAAGATGATTTGTGTATCATCAGCATAGAAATGACAAGACAGGTTAAAGGAGCGGATAAGGTGAGGGCAGGGACACGAGTAGTGAACCTTTTGGAATGCCATAGAGAACCGGAAACAAAGAAGAAAGTTGACCATTCAATGAGACAGAGTATGAGCGGTTGGAAAGATGATTCAAACCAGCTTAAGACAGACCCAGATAAACCAAGAGAGAAGAGAGAGGAAAGGAAAATAGAGTGATCGACAGTATCAAAAGCTACAGAGAGGTCGAGGAGAATAAGAATAGAGGATTGTTTATTGTGTCTAACAGAGAGTAAGGAGTTAAAAACGTGTAATAGTGCACATTCCATAAAGTGGGCAGGGCGAAATCTAGATTCAAGAGGGGAAGATGAGAATGAAGGTGGAGAAAAGAGGAGATTTGAGAATATACAGCCTGCTCGAGAGGTTTAGATAAGAAGGCAAGAGTCAGATTGGTCGAAAATTAAATGGCAGAGAAGAATCCAGGGAAGGCCTTTTGAGAATGGAAATGATGACTGCATGTTTAAATGAAGTCGCGAAGATGAAAGAGGCAAGAGAGAGATTGACTAATTATGTAAACTTAGGGAGCAAGAGCAGATAGATGGAAGGGCTCAAAACGGAGGGAATAGGACCAACGGGGAAAGCACTAAGGTGGCCCTACGCCAGAAAAGTCGAAGTATCTGCATCAGTTCAGAGAAAAGAAAAATGAGAGGGAGGAGAGAGAAGAAGGAGTGATGGCAGGAGGGCGAGATGAAAAAAAGGCAACAGAGAGGAAAAAGAGGTAGAGGCAGAAGGAGATGGAGAGGAAAAGGAGGAGCAGAGAGTAGTCATTTTTTTCCTGTTTTTTTTTGTTGCTTCGTGTCGTCTTGCTTCCAAGTCGGCGAAGTCAGCAAAGTCGAAAGGAGGAAAGAGAGGGAGCAGGAGGATGAGGGGACAGGATGGTGCTAAGTAGTTGGAACAGACAATGATGAGGGTGAGAGAGAGAAAGCGTAAGAGATGAGAAATACTGTTTCTTTGCAGAAAGAAGCAGGGAATCATACGAGGAGTGACGAGAAGATAAAGTGAGAAAATCATTAGGTACAGTACACTTCTTCCAGCAAGTGGCCATGGCCAAGCTAATTCCTATGGCCATTCCCACTCACTTCCCACCCCTCCCCATCCAAAACACATCCTCCTAGGATTTCTTTGGGCTAGCTTTATCAAGCACTAACATCAAACATCAAACGTTGTGCTCATAGTGCTTGCAGTTCTTGCTCAAAACAGTCCTTTAATAGTAGTGTAAATTGAGCTGTAAAATAGCTGCTGCTGTAATAAAGAAAATGTGTTAACCATGTGTGCCTTTTCTGCTCCAAGGTTTTAGCTGCTGTTGATTCCTGCTACTATTTGAACCTTGCTGCATTCAAAAGTTACACATTGAGTCTGCTTTAAATCTTGCTGCACCCAAAGTTTTATTTGCGGTTGATTTCTGCCACTATTTGAATCTTGCTGCATTCAGAAGTTACACATTGAGCCTGCTTTAAATCTTGCTGCAACCAAAGGTTTTAGTTGCTGTCGATTCCTGACAATGTTTGAAGCTGAATTCAGAGGTTACAGATTGTGACAGCTTTAAATGTTGCTGCCACCACCCGAATCGTGCTGTGCTCAGAGGTTTAGCCACTGTTGACTTCTACCACTGTCTAACTCCGCCAATGCTCAGAGGTTTAAGTTGCTGTTGATTCCTGCCAATGTTTGAAGCTTGCTGAATTCAGAGGTTACAAATTGTGAGAGTGTTAAATCCTGCTGCGCCCAGAGGTTTAGTTACTGTAAACTCCTGCCACTGTTCAAATCTCAGCTGCACTCAGAGGGTCTGTGACTTCCATGCCATCATCCTCGCAAAAAAGCAAAAAAGTAAACACCTGCAGTGGCACACTGGTAAAGCTCCCTCACCACAGTGATAAGATTACACTGAGAGTCTTGATAACACTTTGTTCCCCCCTCAGCTCACTCCACCACCCACAACAACGGACCCTGATGTTTAACCATCTCTGTTACACTCAATTACCTTGCAGTGTGCGTCTCCCGAAAGGGCCACTCTGACAGAAACCTGCCTATACCTTACTACCCTAAAACTCTAGTATTGGACCAACACAAAGAGGTCATAACTAAAAAATCCTGCAGTCAACTTAAACTCTTTGACGAGCACCCAACCACAATCTCATCAAACTCCATCACCAAAGAAACAACGCCAAGTAATGAAAACCCGACAAATACCGCCCCGGCTACGACTCAAGAAAGGATAGGCAACAACCCACAGGGGAAATTAGACACACTGAATGCCGCTTACTCAACTTAAGATCCATGGCGAAACTCAAAAAAGGAATATATAACCACCTAAACAAGGGTGGAACAGACACCCGCTTCTTCACAGAAACATCACCCATGAAGCCATACCTGACAATTTCAAATTAATACACACCAATATAGAGGATCACTGCTGCTACGTGGGGTTCTGCAGACAGACTGAGCTTCAGCCGTTGGGTCAATGACGTGGACAGATGTGCATCCCTAGAGAAACAAATGTATACTGCCAGGGGATGCCCTGGGAATTCTCAGAAGGTCTGAGGGAAATGGACAGCAACCGTGTGAGCTTTTAACACTGGAATGTCCCGGTGGGGAGGGCTGAATCCACAATGTACTGAATGAGCAGTAACCGGATGCACTCATCCGCCTGCTAACCTGAGTCACACATGAATTCTTTGTACTGTCTTATAACCACTGATACGCTGTACCTAAGCTATGCAAACTGTTTTGTTTTCTTACTTGTCTTTTATTGTAAAATAATAAACAGACTTATAAAATAAAAATACACACCAACATAAAAAACGGAAGAGGAGGCGGAATTACAATGGCACACAAAGACCACATCTGCACCTCGCTACTCCCCTCGATGGACATAGAAGACTGCTAATCTCTCCTCATCAAGATCAAACTCAAAGACCAAGCCAAAATAGTGTTCCTATTAATCTACAAACCACCATCCTACAACCCGAACTTTGCAACGAGGCTCACGGATGCCATCCCCAACCTTTCACCCAACCATGATAACATAATCATCCTGGGAGATCAACATCGGTTCGACAAAAAGAGAACAAAACCACAGCAAACTCACTCTGAGCCCTCCTGGAAACAGTCCACTTCAAGCAAACAGTGAAAGGATCCACCCACAATGCTGGACACACCTTAGACGCAATCTTCTGAAAGACAGACTCTCTACCAGCTCCCCACTGGTATCAATGATATATAGTGACCACCACCTGATACCATTCTCTGTCATACTTCCAATCTGCATATTACCCAGAAGTGCAATACTGCACACAAAAATAAAAAAAATAAACTGGAAGAACCTGGATCTGGAAACCTTCACCGAATTGCTTTAAACAACTCAACTAAACATCGCTGAGCTGAAAAGTATGACCCCTGACTCTGTGGAAAAAATACTCAATGACTGAATGACGGAGGCCCTAGACCTATTAGCACCAGCAAAATCCTTTCAAAGCCGCCCTATGACATCTCAGTCCTATCACGTTTATGTCTGTGCCTCAATGCCTGTGGCTTTGGCGCATTATACATCGTTTTTGTAAAGCAAAAAGAAAGGCAGCAAAGTGGTTCATGGAAGAGCTGAGAGTACTCAGAAAACCAAAGCGCAAACTGGAAAAACTATGGAGAAACCACTACAATCAGTGTGATAAAATAAAGTACAAAAGTCAACTAAGAATATACAAATCAGCAGGCCTCAAAGCAAAAAAAAATACTATGCCACGAGAATGCAAGCGGCAACAAACCCACAAAAAGAACTTTTCAAAATAATCAAAGAAATTAAAAACCCTACATCATGCAACCAAGGCATCATCCCGTCACAAGCATTATGTGGCAACATCACCAACTGCCTAAGAACAAAAATAGAAGCAATCCAACAGACTATTGAAGCAAACCGCAAAACAATAAACACAAATGCAACCACGGAACCCTCAACAACTGGCAATCCACCAACCACAGTAACACTCGACCGATTTGAACGCATAGATGAAGAGATTTTCTCCACACTAATAAAGGACACCAACCTAGCCGGATCCCCAAGCGATCCATGCCCCCAAGGCATTTATAAAGAAATCCTCAACCACAGCACACAAACCTCTTACTACCGGCTACTGATGAATCTATCCCTAATCATAGGAATAGTACCAACATCTAACAAATCAGCTTACATCAATCCACTCCTAAAAAATTATACGGGAAGCAAAGAAGACCCCACCAACTACAGACCTATTTCTAATCTACCTAACTGATGGAATGACTGGAGAACCACATATAAAAAAATCCTTCTCAATCAAGTAGAAATAAACGGAATACTCAACCACTCTCAAGTCGGCTTCAGACCCATTAGAGGCACAGAATCAGCACTCCTATCCATATCGGACGACCTAAAAATAGATACAAACAACAACACACAATCTGCCCTCATGCTACTGGACATAACAGCCACGTTTGACACAATCAGACACTCAACACTAATTGAGAGACTGAATGAATGCAGTGGAAAAGACTCTGCTCTACAATGGCTAAAATCTTTCCTCACTGACTGAACCAAAAGAACCTACCTACCGCCATTTACCTTGAACACCAAAAACATCTCATGTGGCGTACCACAAGTCTTTAGCCTCTCCCCACTCCTCTTCATCATCTACATGTCTCCCTTAATGAAAATCATTCAAACCTATGCTATGAACTGACCGCCTACAACTATGCAGATGACACCCAACTCATAGCCAAGATAGCTACAACCCAAGACCCAAACAGCACCCTCAACAACTGCCTCCCTGACATATACAGCTGGATGACAACCAACAATCTCAAGCTAAACACAACAAAATCTGAAGTAATTATCTCACCCCCAGAGGACAAGGCAACAGACTCTCAACTGGATTGGCCGTCTGACACGGGAACCAAACTGGAAGCATCATCTGTGCAAAAAAATCTGGGAATACTCATGGACACCAGACCTTCACTGGAACCACAAGTCAACCCTATAGCAAAGAAATGCTTCTACCTACTGAGACTACTCAGAGGAATCCTCTTCTATCTCCCCTTCCCACACAAAATCCTTGCAATCATCTCCCTAGTATCATCAAGAATAAACTATGCAAACAGCCTTTACCTTGGAATGTCAGAACGGCTCACTAAAAAACACCAACAAATCCAAAACACTGCAGCAGGGATACTCCTGAGACTAAACAAAAGAGAGCACAACACACCAGCCCTTGGATGTCTACAATGGCCCCCAGTAAAAAAGCGCATTACCTTCAAAGTTCATCTCCCACAAATCATTGCACGGTCAAGGAGCTGAATTCCTATAGGCCAAGATCCACCACTACCAACCAGGAAGAAACCTAAGATCAAGCAACGACATCCAAATCGAAAAGAAACAACACGAAAAAAGGAAATTTGGAGGAACCGCATTCTCACATCTAATCGCCAATCTACGGACATAATGCTGAACGGAATAAAAATGATAGAAGACCACCTCACCTTCAAAAATCTTTGCTATTCAACTCACAATGATTAACACAAAACAGGCACAGCAATTGATACCAAGCGCGACCCAAGACAACCCAATGGTAGCACAAACTTACAATTAAAATAAATTAGCACACCAAATACAAACGCTGCCCGCTTCTGACCAGCATACCCCACACTTGTCTCACACAATCTAAAGGATCAGCCCAATTACACAAAACACACAATCCACACATCCATCACAAAACTAACTGCTGCAAACAAAGATCAAAATCACTGGAAGTTGCCCTTCTGGACACAATAACCCCAGTGTGCACAATCCATACACACCTAGAAAGCAGACTTGCACAAGACGCCGGTTCCTCCTGGTTCTACAAGCACCAACTGAAAAGCACAACCTCTATCCTACTCCTTCTTGTCTCACTAATCTACCCAACCCACTTTCTTGCAGAAACACGTGAGAGCCTGGAGACCATGCCAATGGTAACGGTGCGCGGTATAACACAACTTAAAATAACATAACATGAAACTGACAAAGACAACAGTTTCGGCTCGTCTAGAGGTATTAAAAGAGGCATTTGCCAGGCACTGCTATTATATGCCGAGGTACTCGTTCCATTTTTCAGCTGCTACCATTAATGTCCAGTTATTGCCATAATGGCAGTGTCTGGCAAATGGCTACCCCATGCCTACACAAAAGACAAAACTGCTGGCACTGTGAATGCTCTTATCCTTACGGCCCAGCCTGCTGTTCTAGCAGGCCACAGCACAATAGACACCCTAAACCTGGGTGTGTATGATGTAGGTCCACCGCCTCTTAAACTCCTGGTAACACCATTGTCAAGACAAGAACGATGACCATGTTAAAACAAGATAAACTAGAAGGAACAAACGGCAGTTAGAAATCAAGGATGCAGCTGGGAAACAAATGTGCCTGTGCTGCGTGCATAACTGATGCAAAGACTACTGCCCTTTCCTGACACACATTTCAAAATGACTGTGTCGCTAGTGAAGGGTGATGAAGTGTTAGAAAATGTGAGCATGGTTGACATTAGCATTGACTCCCGGCTGCTGCCTGTTCGGAGGCCTCACAATGTACATTAGCATTCAGCATAGGAATCCCCTGCCTGGCTGCTTGCTGCTTTTGGTGTTGTCCTTTCATAAAAGATAAACATGGGGCTTTTCATGTGGGTTGCTTTCAGGGGATTAGTATTCGCCCACGGTTCCTCATGCGCCGAGATTTCTAGCAGAAACCCCTTTAAATTGTGATGTTCTCTATCTAGCATTCTTCAGGAGTGCGGCGTGAAGAGAAACAGGTTGCAGATAGGAGCCGGTCCCACGCATCCGCAGCCCACCCTATTATTTGTGTGCGCGTACACAGCGTCTAAAAGCCGCGCAGACCCGCGCAAAAGCTGCCTCTGGAACGCTTATAATCTCTCTGTGAGAAATGCCTGCTCTTTATTGTGAACAGGCCCCGATGGTGGCCCTCTCAGTCTAAAGTTGTACCCGTGCTTGTCTCCATTTTGTTAAAACACCCCCTTTCCTCGTTTTCAACATTTATTTTAAACACCCCATAAAACTATTTCACCAGCCCTTTGTTTGAAAATGTCTTACCTTCTAACAGATAACCAGACATCTCTGTGTACTGGTATTTTAACAACACAAAAGTCGCTGTTTCAACAAGCATCTTGTGAATAAAGTTTGCAAGCATGCAATGCATTATTAACACACTGTTTTGGTAAGTAAACAAATCCGATTCATGTAGGTGAGGTATTCACTGTAGAGTATATACATGATGAGGGGCTTTGGGGTGCTAATAAAGTCTTCCCAGTGAGCTTTGACTTCACAGAGAGGGTGGGGAGGGGGGGGGGGCATTAACACTCCCAATTTCACACTTGTGTCAGCCAGCCCAGTAATAAAAGATCACACTTGAAAGAAACATACATGGGAGAATGTTCTGGGGCCATGAAGCCTGGCTATGACTTTGGCCTTCAATATACAAAATCAACCCTTTTGTTACGATTTCATGGAGGCAGACCTCCGTGTTTTACACCTCAAAAAGGCACCCCTTTCTGCGTTTTTAGGGAGGAGAATGCTTACCGCAAATCAGGCCGTTGCTTTTCCTGTACATGCTCTTCCAAGGCTGCATGAAAAGACTCATTACATTTTGAATTCAGGTAACCCGCTTGTGTTTTCTCTGACTGTCTTCAAGCTGCAAAGTGGAGGTTTGCTGGAGCTTGGGGAATGTAAAAAATACATAAACGCCCAATAGCGGCAAAGTCCTTTTGTGTCTATTTCGCAACTTTCAGAGTGTTCACATGTTATGCTTCCCAGCAAAACTCACATTCCGACAAATGCCCATATATACAGAAAAAACAAGTATACATTTTTTTACCACCTATTTATTCATCTAGCTTGTTAAAAAGTGTACAAAACATATTTATGTTATACCATTCATTTATCAACAATCACTGCAAACTAACTTGAAGAAAAACTAAAGAACGAAAACAAGCATAAAATGCAATAAAAGAATTTTAAAAACATACTGATATAAGTCTATTACATATAGACTAATTCCCCGACATGTTTCTGTCCTCTACAGGTTACTTATAACATGGACTTTCCTCAGGAGGGGAATACAATCAGTTAGCACCAAACTTCACTGTATTCCGATGAGCACAACCATCTTCAGTGACTTATTTTTTCTAGTCACAATTTTTATTTTCAGCTGGTAGCCGGAAAACAGCACCAAAAGGGGCATAGCTATTTATCATTTAATCAGACAAAGTCCCAAAAATATATATATAAACGGAAGGAGAAATTGGCATGTCCTTCCTTGGTTCATAATCCCAATTCTCAATTTTATTCACTGTATTACGACTTGATGGAACTGTAATACCCATTCTGCAAAAATGCATCGAAAAGGCATATTACAACTAAGGTCTGAAGAACGACAAAACTCATTACTGTCTGTCCTCACCTGCGAACAAGCATCCAAAAACTAAGCGTCTTTCCGAAATTCTTTTGCTTGGAACATGTAAACAAAAGGATTCCTTGTGACCCTCTCTCACAGACGTCATCCACTATAAAGAATATATCAGCAAAGTGGGTTGGCACTGTGACATCTTAGGAACTGGTTTTACCAGTTCCTTCCAAAGGCAGAGGGACGTTGTATTTGTACCACTTCAAGAGGACAACACTGTACACAAAAAGCCTGAAACGGAAACAGGAAACGTGCATTTCTAAATCAGTCACCTCATGCTTTCTGAGATGCACAACCACATTATCCGTGCTCATTCTCTAGGTCTCAACATGCATGCACTAAAGCGCAGCCGCAGAATGCTCAAAGGGTGAAGGAGGGGATGTAATATCCAGGCATGAACGCAGTCTTTCTTTGGAGCTCATTTTCTAATGTGGCGTAATGTTAGCGGAAGGCGTAAAAGCCTTGAGTAAGACTTTATTGCGGGGACCGGGCTATGTCTGAGTGCAAATTTACGAGGTCCCTGCCATCAAATTAGGTACTGGAGCAACATGAGCTCCTTTGTGCTACACCACTGGGCTCAAATGTTTCTTCCCCTTCGCAAGGATGTCGAGCACCAAATGTCTCCTCCCATCCATTGCTACAGAGTGATCTGACCCACCCCAGATACTAAAATTTGGCGGCACCTTTGGGGTAGGGGAGATTCTATCCGAGCTACAAAGAACCTGATCTGCTCTAAACGCATGCAGCTATGTTGAAAGGCACTGCTTCCGACTGAGGGCTCGGGCGAGAAGATGGGCTCATTTTGGAGGGACAGTCCTAAATTCTGACACCATGACTCCATGTCCCGGCGTGCTTATGAAAATCAGACACATTTTCCATTTTCAGAAAATCCATTGAAGTTCGATACTTCTGAAAAAAAAGTCTCTGAGAAGGCCTGGATAGGGCAGCTAGTGGGAAAGTGTGTTTTTGTGTGAGGGAGAGACAAAACCAGGGCACCTGGAAGCTCTAGGAAAACAGAAAGAAAGAGATGAATGACATTGTGAAGGTGTGAGAGAAGGGAGGAAACTATTGGGGAGAAGATGCAATGTAGGTCAAAGTGCATGGAGGGGGCAAGGAATGAAGCAGACAAAAACGTGCTAGAGTTTGTTAGAGAGGCCAGAGTGAAGGAACATACTTCAAAGAACATCCACAGTGAGACAGTGGAAGGAATCAAAGCAAAAAAAAGTTATTTGGTAGCAGAGCAAGGAATAACTGAGAGATCAAATATATTACAATTGAGAGAAAGGAAAATAAGGGAAATTAAGGAGAAGACTATTTATGACAAGAGATCACGAATAATGAGCACTGAATAAAGTTGACAGGAAATGTATGACATGAGAGCAGAAGGAGTAGACGCAGACTAGAATTTATGGTGGAGAGAGAAATAGAACCTAAGGAACGTTTATGGTGAGGAACATAAGATAATAAATAGTATGATTTAGAATGAAAATGCAAACATTTGCTCACTTTCTAGGCGAGTTTAGATTTTGTTTAGGGTTTCCTTGTCGCTTGTAACAAAAGATGCACTGTTGTGTTTTCCCAGCAGTAATTCAAATAACAAAAAAGATTGAACTTTGTTGTTCATTCGTAAGGGATAACAAAGATAGTCAGATTTCCATTTTTGTATGTTTATTATGATACAAGTCTCCGTTGTGAAAAAGAAATGATCTCAACACGTGTTACACCACTTAACATGTGGATCTTCAGGAGGTAAATCATTTTTAAAACAAGATGACTTATTCTTTCCAGTATTTTGGCTTTGTTTTGTTGGCGCTTCAGCTTTAATCATTATGATTTGAATATCAATTTACCTTACTTAGGCTTCCAATTTCTTGAAAGTTTATCAGGCAAAAGATGATCGAGGAGGAGTGAGCTTCTTTCCCTCGCTCCCCTCAAGTCATGTTGATTTAAGTTGCCTAGTGGATCATGAGAACCAGGAAACTAGATTCATTTCGATTCTTATCTTTCCACACACCATGAAAGAAACCTTAGGGTTGAAAGTTGGACAACATAGAAAATATCCAATGTTATTGAGACTCGGCAGAGCAATATGGGGCTGCGCATTATGGAAGATAGGCATAAAGTACCCATTTTCGTCCAATATCCGGATAGTGAAGCATGTACCCGGAATGGATGGTGAAATAAGAGCTTGGTTGTCAAAGTGGGGAGAAGTGTGTGTGGCAGTGTGGGGAGATGTGTTTGAAAATTGAAATTGCTAGCATTTAAAGAACTCATAGACATATATGGCCTTTCAGTGGGACAGTTCCTGTTACATGCGTCATTCACAAACTTAACGACGAGCCGCTGGCCAAACCTCCCTGAAGAACCAGAGACAGATGTGCTCCTGTCCAAGATACCGGAAAGTGTGGACATGGTGTCGAATTTATATGGCATGCTGCTTGCCCTGTGGAGTGTGAGAGAACTCTGAATTAAAGCAGAATGGGAAACAAATTTAGACACAGTGCTTGATGAGGGATAGTGAAGCACAATTCTTGAGTACCCATGAAAGGTGTTGTGAATGTACTAGAATAATCAGAAAAACAACAATAATATAAGACAGCAGCGATGGCTCAAATCGAAGATTCCTTTATTCCTCAGTCTGGAGAATTAGCACTGCTGTGTAGGTCTGTAAGCACAGTCTCAATGATGTCTGAATCAATAAGCAATTTATACAAATAACATAGAAGCAGCTCCCGCACATAAGCACCATTGTTTCATACTTTCTTATCATTGGTTTGAAGTCATGTAATAACCACCACCTAATCCCTTTATTTACACAACCCCGTCCTAGAAGAACATTTGATGCGTCATGTGTTTTAGGAGAAGACTGCTGTGTTTTGAAAACCAAAGCTATCATCCTGCCAACCCCCCAGCCTCACGAACATCATCATTCTTTACAAAAATGGCAAGAACTTTCTTTAATATAAAACCAAAAAGTATGAAAGGCCCGTCACCCTTTTGAGTTTCCTCCTCCATTCCCCCCTTTTAGTAATTCTATCACTATAGTTCAATGATTTTGAACTGTGTGAATGCAAGGGCAGGAGAGTTGAGGTAAAAGTGGGACATAGGAGTAGATGTTAAGGGATCAGAAACTGTACGGGCAGGAAGCATTGGGATGGCAGAGGAAGAGCATTTCTTAACACATGATAGTATAACCTGAAACAGGACATACATAAGCAGAAAACTAACAATGAAAGGTAACAGCACTTTTCAAGAGTGAGCGGCCCATCCTGGAACGTTCAGTGGCTGTCCAAAAAACCAGTCTGCTTTAATAGCTTCTTCTGCAGGAAGACACTTTAGTAAACCATGAAGAACTTTGATGGCCTGCATCAATAAGCCATTTCCTGCATCATTTGGAGAAATAAATGTACAGCAGATCATTCCCACTATTTGGCAAACTCCCCCTGAGGATGCTGGAAGCATATCCAAAATGTAAAGATTCTGAAGAACAGTGAGGCGAATGCCCCTGAGCTCCTCCTTGATAGTATTGAGCCCATCTTCAGTGGCATTTATAAACTGTATCATGTCATAACTTGTTTTTTTGCAGCCATTTAGTATTAGCACCAGTTTGTATTCCTGGAGCCATGAAAGGTGCTAAGAAAGACTTGGTGTTGCTGAAAGTCCGGTGAGCATCATGAATTTCAGCATCAGATACAAAGTAATTGCCCTTCTTGTGTTGGTGCAAAAGGGTGACAGAAACACTTTTCCCGAAGAAGGTGCGAATAGCTTATACCGGGACAGTGAGAACAAGAGTATCCAACGTAACCAATCAGCATAGCCCCGACCATGAGGGAGACAGCTGAACATATGCCATCTCTCCAGAGAGCCAAAAGACATCCATAATAACTGTGGGGCCTAGCTGCAAGTCTTGGATATGCAGTATAGTTACATATTCCAGGTTTGGTTCCATCAGCAATGATATATTACCCTGAAATACAACTGGGGAGTGACAAGTTGCAGGGAGACTGTTGGAGGCGAAGTGGGAGCCATCTAGGTGAGTGGAGAATCATATTGTGTCCAAGTAGCAGCACAAGTCTTAAAAACAGTGTTGGACATGTCAGTGCCCTTTTCCCACATACGCATCTCTCACCAAGGTATTGGAAATGTTACTTTTGCCCATAATCCTGGTCCCCAACATAAAGTTGCACTTGCAAGTAAAAAAGGTTGAAAACTGACAGCCAGGAAGAGATGCATTCAAAAATTTCAAATTTGGCCCCTTTACACCATTAATAAGAACAGTGTTTTCAATCCCTCTATATTCCAGCGGGTGACATTAACCAAAATACTTATAACTTGAAATCCTGACAACTGTACATGCCCACCCTAAAGACATTGTGCTAAATGCAAGAGACACTTGGATTCATCATATGATATCACAGGAATAAGAAATGGGTTCTGACCTGCTGCATGTGGAATAGCGGAACAAATAAAACATGAAACCTTAGTATTTTGAGCAGCTACTACTTGCATGTGGCAGTATCACATGTTATCCTCTCCATGATTATGCACAGCAGTTTTGTTTGGATTAAAAGTGGAGGAACTGCTGACCTAACAACAAAAGTGACATAACTCCCGGACTAGGGCATATCAAGGAAATACCACAATTGGAATTAAACCAAACAGGAAAAAACAGAAAAACAAATACAGTGAGAGATTTCTCATTCGGGAGAAATGTATTTTGCTTCGGGGGCTAGGGGAGCCAGTGTCTTTTGGGGAACTGCTAACCGGCAGTCCAAAAAGTGAAACAATGGCTTCCTGGTTTTGACCTTTACTGCTGTAGAAGTGCTCAAAAGGTACTTTAAAAGGACCCTCAAACAAGGGCTCTTTCCACTTCCTTACAGAGTTCCTGGTGTACATTAAATCCCCCAGAATTAGTTGCAGAATCGTTTGTTGGTCGCAACCTTTCTTGGAGACATAGGGAAGAACCGGTTTAGAGACAAACTTAACAGCTTTTGTCAGCTCCCGCAAATACCCAGCCATCTCATTTCAAAGTACTTTATCAATATCGTAAGTAAGATGCCTCATGCCAGGGGAATGACCAGGGGCCTACCAGTAACTATTTCATGAGGGGTTAGATGGTGGTCCTTTTTTATTTCTAAGTGAAAACAATGTAATGGGCAAACAGTGCAACCATTTTTCTCTACTGTAGTGCACAACTTCCTAAGTACATCCTTTAACAATCCATTAATACGTTCCACCACCTGATTTGCTTGTGGGTAATATACTATAACTGATTGGTGTTTGATTGAAAGCATTTCACAAACATGTTTGAACAATGAATTGACAACCTCGTTATCTGATTTGATCTGTTTACAAATTGCAAACCCTAGTCATACCTCTCTTACAAGAAATGTTGCAGTACTTTTAGCATCTGGGTATATACGGACACATGCTTCAATCCATCTGGAAAAAGGAAAAACCACCACTATAAGATACTTATACCTTTGACATAATTTCACCATATCGATAAAATCGATATGCAGATGCTGAAATGGATCAACCGGTTTCGGGATAGTAGCTCCAACTGCTTTACAAGTTGGTCCAGTTAAGTATTGTTGACATATCTGACATTCATTAAGATACAAGAGAATTATCTGTGACATGGTTGGTACAAACCAATCTTGCTGTAATGCAGGCATCATATTTTTTTGGGATTAGTGAGCTGGGAGATGTAATTGTGTGAGAGCAACAAGAAGCAACCTTTGTTGCATCACTACTTTCCATATTCCATCATGTGATTCCAACCTACATCCTCTCCACTCACACAGTTCTTTTTCCAGCTGTGGGGCCTGTGCTTGTATCTCCATTAGGGCAGTAAAAGACAAATGTGTGCAGGGGATAGCAACATCAAAAACAGTACTTATCACTAACACCTGTTCCAATGATGACGGAACAACCGTTTTCATAGTTCTCACACTTTTGGCTGCCTGGTCTGCTAATGCCATATCAATGGAAACATGTGCTGCACATTTAACTACTGCTACTTCAGTGTGTAACTCAAGTGTTTCAAAAAGAAAATTAAATAATTTGGTATGCATGACCAGAGAACCATCAGATTATTTTAAACCTCTCCTCTCCCATCTTCGAATGCCTGTAATGTGAAAACAACATAAGTAGAATCTAAATAAATTGTAACCTGCTGCTTGGATGCATGAGCAATGGCTGCTAGCTCCACTGCCTGAGCAGATAGTTGTGGTGGAAGTGAAAACTGTTGTATCGTATAATACTGTGAGTGCCTTTCCTCAATTACCGCAGCTCCTTTGTTTGTACCAAACTCCTGTGTCCTGATTGATGTAGGATGAGCCATCAATAAAGAACACTTTACCTTCTGGTAAGGGATCCTCATGCACACACGGGTGTTGGGTCAGTGGGGGCATATACGTACCACAGTCATGCACTTCTTGTCCTTTCTGTAGAGGCTGGTAATTTGGATTTACTGTATTACATCTTAGTATAATCACATGCCGAGCAGATAAAATGACTTCGTACCCTGACATCCTCTACACAGTAAGCGTGGATTTCGCCTTCTCAAAAATAGCATGTACAGCATGCTCCACAAAGAGTGTAACAGGCTGAAAACCACCTCCAGAGATATTGTTCCAGTGCAAATGCTGCTGCCACTAGTGATTGTTCACATGGGAATGACCCCTGTAATATCTGATCCAAAGCAGCACTGTAGAATGCCAAGAGCTTTTGGCTTAAGGTATGGCTTTGTGTTTATACTGCTGTCGCTCCCTGACTAGTATGATTCTTGTCCTGTCTTTTCTCTTTGTGATGTGTGTCCATGTGTGCCCTGGCTTTGGAGCATGATAAATAAAAAAATAGAAAATGGCATGGGCATTTAAATGGGAAAATGTATAGAGCATATTTGTGCAATCTGGAAGTCCCAACACTGGGGCTGATATGATGGCCTGCTTTAATGCACAGAATGCTTGTAAACCCTCTTCTGTCCAATCTAAAGGTTGTCCTATCTGGACTCCTTTCGGAATACTCAAAAGAGGTTTAAAAAGTGTAGCATAATCAAAGACCCAAAGCCTACAATAGTTAAATAATACTAAGAAATGCTTCATTTCCCTCCCCCTACTGGGCTTAGGAGTACTCTGGACTGTCTCTATTCTATCAGATGTTAGGGCCCTGCCTTTCGCAGAGATATGCTGGCTGAGGTACATCACTTCAAGCTGACAAAACTGCAACTTTTCCTTATTAACCTTGTGACCTTTTTCCACCTGAGAACATAGTACTGTAATTGTGTCCGTTAGGCATGTCTCCTCATCAGTACTACACAGTAGTAAGTCATTCACATATTACAGGAGAGTTTTCGATATAGGGATTTTAGCCAGATGCATGTAAAGTGCCCTATTGAATATACTAGGAGATGCACAGTACTCCGGGGGCAAACAAGTGTAATTAAATTGCTCCCCCTAAAAGTAAATGCAAACAAATACTGAGAATCTGGCGGAAGGTGGGGAATGCTAAAATAATGCTGCACTAAGATTGATGGTAGAAAAATAAGTTCAGTCTACCGGAATGTCTTCCAAAATGGTAGCTGGATTTGGAACCACAGGAAACTCTGTCTCTGCAATAAGGTTAATAGTCCTAAGGTCCTGTACCATCCTCAATGATGAGCCCTTGGCTTTTGTCACAGGGAATATTGGGTATTACACAGGGAAGATGTTTGATATGTCACTCCCTGTTTCTGTAAGTTTTCTATTGTGAGTGGAATTCCCTCCACTGCCTCTCTGGACATGGGATACTGTTTGACTTTGGGCAAGTAAGCTCCTATTTTCAGGATTATCTTCACTGACCCTATCCCTCTCAATAGGCCCCTTTAATCTGGATACATGCAAGTGCATCTGTTCCGTGTGACAATTTGTTTGGTCACCCATGGCAGGTCTAGCGATCACCTGAAGGGTGATAGCACAGGGCATTTGTATTGCCACTCTCCATTGCCTATTCTCCATCACCACATACCCTTGAAGAAAAGTGGGCAGAGGTGCATCTGAATGCAAAATTTGCAACACCTCATGTTCTCTTAACTTAACCTGGGATTGCCTTTCAATACACAAATACAGGCTAGACCCTAAGAGGAGGTACTGATCCATGCAGACCCACAGGACGATTCCCCGCCCCGTGGTGCAGAGCCCTCTGCTGGAACTCCACTTCAGAATTCCCAAATGTGGTTGATGCACCAGGCTGTGGCCCCTCCTCAGAATAGGGCATACATGAGAAAAGATGCAGTCCATTTCTTCTGTGTTCTTCTTCCATGTTCACTCCTTCTAGAAGGAGGGCCTTAAGGACAAACTATCCATGGAGGGGAATCTACAAATATCCTTATCTGTAAATGATGCAATATCTCTACTCATAAGGCTTTTTGCTTCTTGTAATTTATATACATTTGCCTTTTTGAGATCTAGATATGCACACACAACAGTGATCTCGCTTGTATTGATAGGAGGCGGGTTTACTACCAATGTCTTTTCTCGATTAAGTGTTATGATGTCATAAGATGTGTGATCTCATTGTTCAAAGTGGACTTTTGCTATTACGAGTAATTGTAACAAGAATTATTCTCATTCAACTTATAGTGTGAAATATGTATCTACGTTGATTACATTCTCTGATTTCAACTCCTTCATTTTTTTCTGACCTGTCAAGCATTTCACTCGAAACCATTTCCCAATTGACTTCCTTTTGTGAGCATAAAAGTCAGTTCCTCATTAACCAATAATTGACTGCCGATGAGATGGAATGCTACCTGCAAGGGTGTTAAAGTCTGGCCTTTAAAAAAATGTGCATTAACATAAAATTACAGGTAATCCTGTTGCTGAAACGGAGTTCTGCTAATCAGGCCCCCCTGCTATACATGTTCCATGCCAAAATTACAGTGCACGCTTGTGCCTTTGCTGAGACTGTCTACTGGTGACTTCAACTCCAGCTCTGCCTTGGCATAGAGCACAGGGATGTCAAATGGGGGTCGCCAGCGGTCGCACCCTTGTTCCCCCCAAAAAATATATTTTTAAATTGAAGCTCCTGGGCTGTGGCCAGTGCCATGTGGATCTTTGTTTCTGAAGTGGTAGGCTTTCTTGTTTAGGCCTCTTTAAAAAATAAACATGAGGGTTCCACAAGTGTAACACTTTCAACAGTGACCCTAAATAAGAAAGAATAGGAATAACAAATAATGTGTCTTTCTGGAATTCTATACAATAATTGCTGGACTCATTAAAGGTTTATTTCAGGCACACTTCAGGGGGTCACTGATTTAGTCTGTTCTTAAACACCTCAAATTCACAATGCAGACAAAAACTTCCAAAAAGCATTTAGATTACAATAAGCATCCATTTCGGCCTATGTATTTTGCTTTACGCAAGATGTAGTTATAGCATGTTTTTTGTGCCGTTGTCTCTGTTACGATCATCACAAGACATTCCATCTCGGTGTATTCGGTCGCTTCACAAAATCCTTGTGCCTAAAAGCTTGTGTACCGTGTAGAAATGTTTGACCATAGCACTTAAAGTGGCCCTTGATTTCATTGTGCCACAATGAATGCCTTGTTGTGATCTGTCTAGCTTTCTTATCTTCATGTCATGCTGTTCACGATGTATGTTTGCATGTATGAAGTAATATGGTTATGGTATCACTGTAATGTGATATATATTTCATACAAGAGTGGATCACCATATGTATCGTTAATATCAGTGTGTATAGGCCCGTATTACCAAATTACTGTGAATGCAAGCAGACGTCCAAGGCCAAATGATAATGATGTGCTATTATATACACTTACGCTTAAGCGCTTTATGTAGAACAAATATACATACAATATCACTTGGTGCTCATTTATCAACCTCAGAAGGATGACAGGCTGAGTTGGCCAGAATACGGGATGTCATGTGAGTGTGCTGCGTTCCCTGCACTGCTCTAAATTCTTTAATGCACAGTTATGAACCCTCCCAATGGTATGTATTCTGCCAACCTCTGAAGCCTGAAAGGCAGATCCACGCAGGCTTGACATGTGGCAAACTTTGCACTAGACCTGCATATGAACTGGCATGCTGTTTAATCTCAGTTCCCAGTTTAATGGTATCCACTACAGAGTGTAATTTGTTGTCTGACTTTGAGAACATTCAGACCTGTAATTGCTCATTTTACTATAGCTGGTAAGATAGGTATAGCCGGGGCGCTATTGAGCAGCCAATAGAAATGACTGCGTAGCCCGAGTGCTCTGCACAACGGCACGGATATCTTGTAAAGAGGCAGCAATATGCGTGGTTAATACGAGCTGCGAACATATGAAACGGTAAATAAGGCGCTGGGGCAGGTCCAGTCTGCAGCACAACTTCCTATCTGCCAACGCTGTGTGGGAGACGGGCAACTGTGAGGAGCGGCCGTGCCCACGCAGTAACCAGGTCCTGCATAGCCCAGCCTGATTTGCATACAGTGCTGCGTTGAGCGTGCGGCCGTGGCAACCCCTGCAATTTACCCACAATCGCCGGTCTGATGAAGCAACCTAGTGCCGGGGTTTCCACCAGATCATAACCTCTCTCCTGGTCTTTGTCCTCGGCGCCTTGCATCGAGGCGTGCCCGACCTCTACGGCAATGTACCAGGGTACAGAGCACTGAAGTGAGGGAAGTGCGGTGCGATGCTTGCCGGCACTGCGGCCCTGTAGTGAGGGAGAGTCAACATGCAGCAGTGAACCTGGGCCGTGGGCTGTGGCCCGAACAGCAGCAAGGGGAGAGAGAAGCATCAACTCTGCAACGGCAGACTGAGTTGAGGAGCACCACCCCCCTCCTCTACTATACAGAAAATACCCCTGGGCAAATTCAACACCCCTATACAGCCCCTTGGGGCCCCAACCCCTTACAGGCCGCAATAAGAGCAGAGGAGACCCTCATGAATGTGGGCACCATCTGGCTTCTCCACTCCCATGCAACAGGGCAAACACGAACATCCTGCGAGCGCGGGGGGCTCCCCCGCTGTGAGGAGGCGGACTATGCTCTCAGGGCTGGTACACTCATTCTAGACCTGCATCACCCTTATGTGGGTGCTGGGTCCTGAGGTGGAGACTGCAATAATGCAACGCCAGGCTTGAGCAACCTGTTAGAGCGAGAAATGCACTAGTTGCCCCTTGGACTCCCCTGGCCCTCTATTGCATATACCAATACTAAGAGGTGGGAGCCAGACTACATATCTGTGGTGGACCACTGAATGTGTAAGTTACCGGTCATTGTGACCCCTGGCATGTGCCAGAAAACACTTGTCGCAGTAGAATTGCTCCCCCCTTGCGAGTGAGATCATACACCTCTCAACCTAAGGTCAGACCCAAGCCCCGCCTATACTAGTGCTGAACCCTCGAAACTAGATCTCTACAACTCACCACGACTAAAGGATCAGATGGGGAAAAGAAATCTGGTGGCATTAATAGATTTGCACGATCCACTCCAATCATGTCAGGACCATATTGACCCGGCCCTTCCGGCCACTGGACCCTCACCTTCGCCGGATCTGACAAGCATGATGGAAGCAATGGCGAAAGGATTTGCCGCTCTGCATGAGAAACTTGATGACATAATGGCAAATGTGGCGTACATGCGCTCCCAACTGGCTCAAGAAAGGGCTTGGATCACTGAGGCAGTGGCCAGAACTGGGGCCACTGAGGAAAATGTGCATGCGCTCCAGTATACTGTGACTACACTGACTACACTCACCAGAGACATGAAATATGTCAAGAACAAATGCGATGATCTCAAATCGTGCTCTCGCAGGAACAACATCCGAATATCGGGGTCCCGGAAGACGCCCTAACCGCAAACATAGAACTGGCTGTTGAAAACTTGCTCTAAGACCTTCTGGGACACCCCGCGTTCTCCCCCTTCTTCATGGTGAAGCAAGCCCACAGCGCTCTGGTCCCCAGGCCCAAACCTGGGGACATCCCTAGGCCCATCATTGCAAAAATCTTGAGTTATCCAGGCGGGGATCATCTGCTGTGATTGGCCCGTGAGAAGAAAGAACTGAGTCTAGGGTTGCAAGCCATCCGTATGTTCCCAGATTTCTCCATCCCGGTGCAACAAGAGCATCGACAGTTTATCGGGATAAAGAAGATGTTCCGTGAACGTAACATTCAATATGCTATGCTGTTCCCAGCATGACTGAAGCTCCAGTTCCGGGACAAACTCTATTTTTTCACAGTCCCAAGTGAAGCTGTGAAGTGTATTGAAGTGAAGATCACCGTTAACAATCCTATTGTGGAAACTGCCAAAGAGAATATACCCGACTAATAGATCTTACAACTCATTATAACGATCAAGGATCCCAGGTTTAATACGAGTTGATTGTAGTACAACCTGCATATCCGCCGCCTCATTACTCTCTATACAACGGATGTTACAGGGGTCGAAGGGTCTTGCCTTCCTTCAGTGTATCGTGGAAGTTGCCTTGTGTGAATGGGACAGTTTTGATGTGGAGGAGAGGGATGAGAAATTCCTCTACAATAGTTTTAAGGAGGCGTGTATGTAGGATGTTGCTGTCATATGACATGGCTCATGGGGAACTGAAGATGTTGGACAGGTCTTCTGATGAAGTGATGCATGACACTGGTCCAGCCAACATAATAGTAAGTGTCTGTAATGAAATGCAGAATTCGTGTACGTGACATGCAAAGAAAACACTTTCCCCACCCAAACCAAGCTTTTTCTTGAAGGATCCTTCAAGGCACAAACAGACCCTGTAATCCAACGTTATCCATCCTACCACACCCATTGAATTGGCAAGGCTTAATTGTTTCCAATGACATGCATGTTCCATGCACCTTCAAACCATCGCAGAACTTAACCTAGGAGCCAGTTGTAAGGTTTGAATTTGTTACACACTTCTTGGTATTGGTAAGCAATGTTTTACCACCCCACTTGGCTATAATGACGATAATAGATTTTTATGATAAAGCACCGGCTTTCATTGTTAGCAGTGCATCATTGTCAAGAACAGGTTTTCCTATTACTCAACTTAATGGTAATGAATTTATGAACTCTAAACATATAAAAGACTGCAAATCTAGGCAGCAGATCCATTTAAGTGCTGAGCTACCTGACCAGGTAATGTATTCTGTGCCGATGCTTATCTTTTTTTCGCGAAATTGGTATCCTCACAAATTGCTGTTTGTGGTGAGTGTACATGCCGGGCCGCATTTGTCCTTCTTGACCTGACTCTAGGAGCTTCTGCACTTGGACAAATATTCAAACACCTGCTCAGCAATATTCTGCCCCTTCCTCACAACAATGAGCATATACGTTGACAAGTCCTGGCACACAGCAAGACTGTGCCCCCTTCAACACATGGCTGCATAGTAAAAAGCTCATACCACGGCCCAGACATTTGCACTGGTGCTAAACAAATTAGCAAATACACTTAGCACCGGCTGCTGTGTTACACGGAATGTAGCTAACAAGCATTGCACCAGTCCATATCACCAGGGGCAGCTCATTTCCGTGAGTTGTGAGGGCTCAAGCCCTCACAATTTGAGGCAGGAGGCACCACTCTTCTATGTCACCTAGGCCAGTGCTCTGACAACAAAAGGGCGCAGCAAGAGCCTGTCAAATGTCTCACCTGCAAAAGGAGATTATTTAAATATAAACAATCATTAATGTGGCAACAGCAGCAAACATACAGAGAACAAAAGCCTACCCAGGACAATCAATAAACCCCCTGTGATGAAACCAAAGGCTTAGCTGCTGGGCTCAGCTTTTGCATGACCCAGACCTCCAGTGGTTAGCATCTCTTTAAGAAACTAAATAGCCTCTGAATTGGAGTGCAAAATGCATCTATTAGGCCAAAGGAAGGCATTATTCAGGACTCAGAGGAAGGGGGTCGGACTACAGGGCAACGGGTTAATGGCCCCATTCAAGACCAGCTTTCAAAACTCTCCTCCAGCCCCCAAAGAATGTTGTGTCTGCTCGGACCCTTGCAATGGAATCAAATGGCTTTGCCTATGTTTTTCTGATAGTTAATCGGGAGGATAGCTCTGGGGCAACACGCTTGCCTTGGAAGCAAGACGACGTGGAGCAACACAGGTTCACTCCGCGGGTCTGCACTTAGAAACCTCTGGGTATTAAGCACGTTATAAATAACCAATTACAATTATAATAGTTAATGGTGCAAAAAGCGATTGCTCCAAATTTAACCAGACCCCTATTATATATGATGCAATGGGAACATGCAATGCGTAACAAGGAATACAAAATATTGATCTACTTTATTTCAATTAGTGTGTTTCAGTAAAACAACTTTTCACACAGTTTATTATTATTTTTTTTTTTTAAATAATGCCTCATTTTCAGTCCATCAAATACAAGGAGTAAACAACAGTGTTAGTAAAATATAATACAAGTAAACAAGAAAGGAAGAGTAACGTTAAGTAATCCAATGAGAGATCTTGCAAAAGCAGAACATAGCAAACAAATCAAACCATCTCATATTGTAATAATATATTAGAACAAGACTTGGGGAGTGACAGACTGGAGTGCGCCTCGCTTCCTCTTACTCGTTATTGGTCACCTGCAGCACAAACAACATACGAGGTTCCCCTAAGCCCCTTGGTCAATGAATACAAAGTAGGATAATGTATGTTGTAAAACGGCGCAGGAAACTATTTGGTTAATTCATTAATAATCGAATAATAGTTCAAAGCTTGAGTGTATTCGAAGAAACAAAAGTCATCCCAATAAGTGATTGGTGGTTTTATTCTTGTAACAGCCGACACGTGTTTCGACCAAAAGGGCGTCCTCAAGGCCAATAGGTCTCAAATGATTATCCTTAATTGTAGTCAAATGCAGCCCGAATGGCTAGTATGTAGCTCTAACAAGTCCTTTAGAAATATATTCCAACCAATTGGTGAAAGAATATGGCGACAGCCATAGCATGTGCCTTGCAATAATGTTGATAATCAAGCAAAAGTCTGTAGAGTGTCAGTCAGCACACTGACATTGAATCCGAAATGGTGGGTCCTAATACCTTAGCGAGTGTATATCTGGGATAAGTCCCGCAGATCTGGCTGTCGGCTATTATTGAATATTAATGAATTAACCAAAGAGTTTCCTGCTCTGTTTTACATCATATTGTAATAATACAGAATACCCCAACCCCACTTTACACACTTGTCCCCAAACCCAACAATACACAAACACACAACACAAGAAAACACAGGACAAACAACATGAGCAAACACTAGGTGCAAAAAGGGATGAGAGTAAGCCAAACCAGCAGATTATTATTCGTACACACATTATAAGATTCCATAACAGTAATAATTTAAGCATATAAATCATTGAAAATATCCCAAATTAAGTTATAGTCTTCAACCAAATTTTTCCCTAGCAGCCAATAGCAACATACTCTGAAACTAGTCCTCAAGTTGGGGTTTCCCATGAGACTTCCATTTCCTCAAAATCTGTGTCTTAGCCAGTAACCTTAGCCTTTGCATGTCCAATTTTGAACTCCTGCAGATAACTTCAAACCATTTGGGAATAAGCCCAAAACACAGAATAGTGGAGTACGTGGCAGTACTGAGTGAGCTACAAACTCCATTCAGGAGAAGACTTGGTCCCAGTATTGAGATTCTTGCGCACAAGACCGACACATACGGTATTGGTTCCAGTTTCCTTTTTTGCAGTTCCAGTAAATATCAGATTGGGAAAGTTTACATGCTTTCATCCTCCAGAGCGACCAATACAGACAGGCTACAAACCCTCTGTTGTGTATAGCGTAAATCCTGGTCGAGTTTGAATTTCTTTAAGCTTTTACAAATCGACCAGGTGGAATTAGATATCTGCACATGCATTTCAGACTCCCAAATGTTTCGCTCCGGCTGTTCCAAGGGCACTTTAGAGGTCACCGAGAGTGCTAAACCACAGATGCAGTTTATTATAATGCAATTCATATCTATCTTAAAAATTGAATATAAAACCAAACATATCACATTCCTATTTATCAAGGTAGTGATTACATTAAAACTATAATTACAACATTACCACTCAAAACATTCATGTCATGTAATTATATAATGGAAACAAGGAGGTGGCGTCCTGCCACATATATTTTGCAACTTTACATATACATTTACTGTAAAGATCTAGGGGCTGATTCATGGAATTTTTGCTCCGAAAAACGGGGATTTGTGCACCATTCTGGCCGCAAATCCCCATTTGTTAAACGGATTTGCAGGCAGAATGGTGCACAAATCCCCGTTTTTCGGTTCAAATAATTCCATGAATCAGCCCCTTAGTCATTTGACATGCTTAGTATATACAGAGCTGTATTATTAAGCTAACTCTCATATATTAAGGGTGAGCAAAGACACTTGCAAAGTCCACTTTAGCTTTTTATTTACACCTCCTTGTTTCCATTGTTACCAGCTCATAAGTCCTCCCACATTTTTGAGCAGTCCCTCCCGTTACCCATGTAATTATGTAAAACACATCTATTTCCCTAAATCTATTACTACGATTTTCCTCACGCACTTATAATAACCATCTTAATTATTCAGATCACAGGTCAATTTCTAAGCCTCTTTCGAAATATCTCTTGATGTGGACGCTAATATCATGGAAGTACCCGCATTCCAACAGGCCCAGAAGGCATCATCGCCAATATTATCTATATCCGACACAAATTTTACATATCCTTCTAGACCCGGGAATAATGTTAGAATATTGTAACGCTCACCTGATTCCCGTAGAGGCGCCGGTCTTGACAGGGCTTATATCGTATCTTCAAAGGTGATGTGTAACACACGGCTGGCTCTTTGGGCTGGACCTCTGTGCACTGTATGTCTGACTCAAAGGGTAAGATGTCTGCAGATAGAAAATATGGGATTAAGGAACTGGGTTATTGAATGTCTCTCTCTTCTTCCCTTTCTCTTCTCCTGTAGAACCCCAAAGGTTAACGCTCTCACCTTAGGTAAGTGAACGCTGTGCTCTCCATCTGCCTCGGGGCAGGGTGCTGTAACCAGTTTCTTCACTGGATAAGGGGAGCAGGCCTCTTGACTTCAGAGGACTGCTGTCCGTCGTTTACTGCACGAACGGTAAGTTTCGAGTAATTCTAATGTCTTTAAAGTCTTTAGTAATGATGTCTCTTGTTTTGCAGGGTTCCGGCGATGGCGGATGACGGGCTGAAGTGAGTTGAAGATGGAGCCCGTGTGATGAATAAAAGCGCCTGGAAGCACGTAAGTAAGCGCTTGTTGCCTGCTTCACGATGCGCTCTAACTGTCTTTTTATTTTGCAGGTACAAGTTCGGAGCGGCTGCAGGGTGCCGGAATACCCACTGGGTTAGATGTGGAAAGGAGTAATGGCACGTGAGTATTAAAGTTCCCCAATGTCTTTAAACGCACCTTGTTTTGTCTTTCAGATGCGGGATGCAGCGCCGAAGGCCTCCGGAGCGTGCGAAGAGTTGGTAAGCTTTTGTCTTTCAGATGCCGGAATGCAGTGTGAAGACCTCCGGAGCGCACGAAGAGTAGGTAAGCCTTTGTCTTTCAGATGCCGGAATGCAGCGCGAGACGTTGGTGACAGCCGATGGACCAGGTAAGTGAAGAGCTGTCACTGAAGACCGTAATGCTAACCTGTTCTTTCTTGTCTTTATAGGTGTTGCTGAAGACTGGATTCAGGATGGTAAGCCTTTTTCCTTAGGCCCAGGATCAGATGCAGAAGACACGATGAGCGTTCTGCTGCAGAGGATGCAGAATAACGCAAAGCAAGATTCATCCATCGGGTGTGGTTTAAATAGCCTCCTGTAGTGCTTAGGTGTCTCCTTCCACAGCCACGCCTAGGTAAGAAAAGAGTTCCTGCTTTCCAGAAGAGTTCCAGTGTTCTGAATTTAGGGAGTGGCTCTGTTGTGCGTTGAGAGTCGTGAAGATATAGGAGACCTCCGTCCCCAAGTGCCGCACAGGGGGAATCACTTATCACTCCCTGTGCAACCCTTGAGGCCACAGGTGGAGAAGATCCGAAGCCGGAACCGAAGTACTAGGAACCCCAAGGCAGCTGTGAAAGAAGGCAATGATTATAAACCAAGCAGGCAGGGCACTACAAGTATTCAAACAGAGAACAATCAGAGTCTTACCGGGGACTTGATGAAAAGGATGTTGAACCTGAAAGGGAGGATGGTTCCGGGACTCACGTAGGCAAGGGACCCACCCTAAGGGATAGGTCCGAATGTTTTCGCCAGTCTCCACCTGGAGAGTTGTATTGGAGAAAGGGTCCCAATTAGTCAGATGACAACCACCACTTGGGATGTGTGACCAACTGTGCAGCGAGGCAATCTGGGAGATCCAAGAGAGGTCCGTTGAGCAAAAAAAAAGGTCTGAAGCCAGAATCAATGGAAGAACAAAGAGCAAGATCCAGAGGAAGTCCGTGATTCAGTCCGGGGTCAGAAGCCGTGATGAACAGAGGAGCCGATGTCGCCGTAGCCAAGCGTGATCCACAAGAAGTCCAAAAACAAGAGCGAGAATCAAAGAAGCCGGGTAAGTAACACGGGTAGGTCAGCCAGACAGAGTCTCCAAGGAAATCAGCTGTGAAGCGTGGTGTACAGGCACTGCACAGTTTAAATACCGTTTTACTTCCTGGTCATATGACATTGAATGGAGTCACGTGACCGCGAACCAGGGGCACATGACCGTATAGACAAGTCACGTGACCGGGCCACAACGGTACGAGCGCGTGTGTTACCGCTCGAGCGGCTGCCTAGTCTCAATGGCAACTGCCAATGGAGAAACGGCCGTAAGCGCGACTGAGAAGTGTATGGCGATTGTTTTGCCAGCGCGCGAGCCAAACTGGGTTGCCTGCGTGAGCCCTGGGAGACAGGTGAATGGGAGAGAGTGGTCATGTGACTGGGTGACGGGACATGGCCGGAGGAACGACCCGAAGGCATGACAGGCTCCTGCCCCACCCAACAGGAAAAGTAGTTCCAAACAGAAGAGGATCAGAGGCTCAACTGGCAGGCAAGTAAGCAGCATGGTCTGCTGCAGGTAAGTCCACCCAAGCATTATGAGCCCGGCGCTTCCAGCGCTGGGACTGGGCATATTTATGAGCCTGGTGCCACTGGCGCCAGGACTGGGTCCAAAAGGTCCCAATTGGGACTGGTTGGCACTCGGAACCTGGGTTATGGATCTGCTTCCAAGGGAGTTGGGAAAACCCTGACCTTTTGGAAGCAAAGATCATGACAGTACCCCCCCTCAAGGCCCCTCCCAAACCGGGCTTCTCCGGGGGTTTTGGCTTGTCAGGAAATGTTCGGTGAAATCTTTTGATTAGGCGAGGAGCGTGGACATATTCAGCAGGTTCCCAGGATCTCTCTTGGGGGCCGTAGCCTTTCCAGTCAATTAGGTAAAATAGTTTAGATTTGGAGATCTTGGAGTCCAGAATGCTTTTGACTTCAAACTCGAGTTCTCCATCAACTAGGATAGGTTTTGGAGATTTAGTTAGTCGGGTTTGAGGTTGCACGGGTTTTAATAGAGAGACGTGGAAGACCGGATGTATCTTCATGTGCGGGGGCAAGTCCAACTTGACCGCTACTGGGTTTACTATGGTAGTGATGGAATAGGGACCAAGGTATCTTGGATTGAATGTGCGTGGCCCTTTTAGAGGTAGATATTTGGTGGATAACCAGACTTGATCCCCTACTTGATATTGAGGGGCTTCCTTCCGATGTTGATCTGCTCCTTTCTTGTATTGTTCTTTAGCCCTTTGAAGGTGAGAAACAGCTTCCTTAAAGGCTTGGGTGATTGTGGAATGCAGGTAGTCTACTGCTGGTGTTTCAAGATCTTGGAGGGGATCCAACTCCGAGGTTCGAGGGTGACTGCCGTACAAAAGAAAAAACGGGGTTTTCCCAGTTCCCGAATGGACAGAGTTATTGTAGGCATATTCGGCTATCCAAAGGATGTCTTTCCAAGTTTTTTCAGTTTGTTGCAGCATGCAGCGTAAATACTGTTCCAGAGTTTGATTGGTCCTCTCGGTTTGTCCGTCGGTCTGAGGGTGGTGACTGGTCGATAGTCTCACATCAATTTGAGCCGACCGACAGCAACTTCGCCAAAAATGAGAAATAAATTGACTACCTCGATCCGAAATTAGAACCCAAGGAAAACCGTGCAGTCGGACGATGTTTTCGAGAAATTCTCGGGCCAGAGTTGCTGCTGTTGGCAAGCCTTTGAGCAGAATGAAATGCGCCATCTTGGAGAATAAGTCCACGATTACTAGAATCGTATTGTATCCGGAGCATGGAGGTAGATCGGTGATGAAGTCCATAGAAAGCGTATGCCAAGGGCGAGGTGGGATGTCAATAGGGCGTAAGAGGCCTGCTGGTCTTTCCTTTTGACTCTTGTTTTGGGCGCATACTCCACAGGACATTATAAAGTCTCTGATATCTTTTTTCCAAGACGGCCACCAGAAGTAGCGCTTGATCTTTTCTGAGGTCTTGGCCATACCGGGATGTCCTTCCATTAAAGAATCGTGATAACAAGAGATTACTTTTTTCTGTAAATCTGTGCTGGGTAGGTATAATCGTTCTTGGAAATACAATAAGTTGTCCTTTACTGCAAAGTCCTTTCCCTGCAGATGCCAATTCTGTATGTCTGCTGGAGTTGCAAGTTGCCTGGCTTTATCCTTAACTTCCTCTATGGATTCTGTGGCGATTACACCCAGAATTCTTTGTTCGGGAATGATTGGTACAGGTTTAGGGTTGATGAAGTGTTCTTCCACTCCCATCCGAGAAAGGGCATCAGCTTTACCGTTCTTTGTACCAGGTCGATAGGTAATTATGAAGTCAAACTCGGCAAAGAATAATGCCCAACGGAGTTGTCTAGAGGATTGGGCTTTTGCGGTTTTCAAATATTGCAGGTTTCGGTGATCCGTAATCACAGTAACGGTGTGTCGGGCCCCCAGCAGATAATGCCGCCAAGCCTTAAAGGCAGACTTGATAGCCAGAAGTTCCTTGTCAGTAATCGTGTAATTGATTTCAGGAGGCGAGAATTTGCGGGACCAAAATGCCACGGGATGCAACTGATTGGTTACCGGGTCCTTTTGTGATAGAACTGCCCCCATGGCAAGGCTTGAAGCATCAGTTTCCACGATGTAGGGGAGTTCGGGGCGAAGGTGTTTTAAGATTGGTGCAGAGATAAATTTAGTCTTCAAATCCTGGAAAGCTTGTTCCGCCTCGGTAGACCATTCAAAACGTTTGTTTTTCTTTAACAAGGCAGTGATGGGCTGGACTATTCGAGAGAATTCGGGGATAAACCTGCGGTAAAAGTTAGCGAAGCCTAACATGCTTTGCACACCTTTTACGGAGGATGGTGATGGCCATTTGAGAACTGCATCGACCTTCTTTGAATCCATACGCACTCCACTAGGTGATAATTTGAATCCCAAGAATTCAACTTCAGTCACGTTGAAAACACATTTTTCCAACTTAGCGAAAAGTTTGTGTTGACGCAATCTTTCGAGGACCATTTTCACGTGTTTCCGATGTTCAGATTCCGATGAAGAATAAACGAGGATGTCGTCAATGTAAACAACAACACACACATCTATGAGCTCTCTGAGGACATCGTTCATAAAATATTGAAAGGCAGCCGGGGCATTGCAAAGTCCGAAGGGCATGACCTGATATTCAAATAGCCCATACTTGGTGCGGAAGGCCGTCTTCCATTCATCGCTCTCTTTTACTCGTACCAAGTGGTAAGCTCCTCTATGATCCAGCTTTGTATATATGCATGCTTTTCTGACTTGGTCCAGGAGTTCAGGGATCAAAGGTAACGGATATCTATTCTTAACGGTGATCTGGTTCAGGGAGCGATAATCTATACAAGTTCTAAGGTCTCCTTCCTTTTTTGGAACGAAGAACAAAGCTGAAGAAGCAGGGGACTTGGAAGGACGAATAAACCCATTTGCCAGGTATTGATCCAGGTATTGTCGAAGGTGAAGGTTCTCAGGCTCGGTGAGGGCATACATTCTACTACAAGGAGGAGTAGATCCAGGTATCAGGTCTATCTGGCAGTCATAAGACCTATGAGGAGGTAGAGAGTTAGCCTGATCCTTCCGGAAAACATCTTGGTATTCTAGGTATTCGGGAGGTAACTGGGGAGTCTCTGAAGAAATTGCTGCCAGTGCAACACCAGGTGGAGGGTGACAAGTAGAGACGCATTCTGGAAACTGGACCGTTCTTGCTCGCCAATCGATCAGAGGATTGTGTTTCTCTAACCAAGGTATTCCTAGAATAATCTGAAACTGAGGGGCCTTGATCACATCGAACACGATCTTCTCATGGTGTCCATCTTGACTTACTAGCGTCACCTCTTGAGTGGTATGCGTTACTGGCCCGGAGGCTATCTCCGTACCATCCACCGTAGTAATGACGTCCTTTACAGCCTTGGGACAAAGAGTTAGATTCATCCTCAAAACCATTTCATGATCCACATAATTGCCGATGGCACCGCTGTCGACGTAAGCTTCAATTGCATGTAATCGATCCGGATTATCAGGGCTAATGAGGACCATAGGTATCACGAAATGCGAGGTCACGGAACTGGTTTTCACGCTCGGCAAGAGGACCTCTATTCTTGTCGGGCGAGGTCGTTTCCCTGCTCAGAGTTTGTAACTTTGGTAACTGCAGCTCCTACTGCCTTCTTGGCAGGTTTCACCGGACAGTCTCGAAGAAAGTGCCCTGAGTTTCCGCAATAGAGGCATAATTGCAACTGTTTTCTCCTTTCCCGCTCCTTTTGTGTTAGAGGACCTTTCAGACCCCCTATTTGCATGGGTTCCCCAGAGTCTACTCCTTTGGAAGGAGTTGGCGGTTTGGAAAATACTCGAGCATCAAACTTGGAACGATCGGCCTTCCTGTTCTGCAGTCTGTGATCTATTTGAACGACTAAGTCTATATAGTCTGAACAATCTTGTGGGGGATTCACTACTTGGGCTAACACATCTTTGAGCTCTCCACGTAGACCTCTATAAAACAGCGTAATCCTTTTGTCCTCAGGCCATTGAGTTTCCACTATCAGTCTGTTGAAAGACGCAATATAAGCCAAAAGGTCTTGATTACCTTGTCGCAACGAAAGAAGCTCATTGTCCAAGGCCTGCCCCTGTGAATGTCTTGCGAACAGTTTTTCCATACTGAGCTGAAATGCTTGAAAATCATGGAGGACCGGATCATCTTGATTTACTAGAGGGATCGACCAGTCTGCCGCATTGCCACTAAGGTACGAAAGCACGAAAGCTACTTTAGCTTGATCAGTTGGAAAGGCTGCTGGCCGGCATAAGAAATGCAACCGGCACTGATTGATAAATACTGCAAACCTCTTTGGGTCACCAGAAAATCATTCGGGCGGAGCCAGAGGTACATTCCCAGGTAGGTTGATCTGCACTGGATTCATAGAGGATGTAGAAGGAAGATTTCCCCCAGATGCGGGTAACGGGGTCTGTCCGGCTTGTGACTGTAGCAATTGTCTAGCGAGATCATCTGTTCGCTCCTTGGAAATAATCAGTTCCCTTCTTAGGGCGTTCGTTTCCTGACGGGCTGCATGCACTTCTGCCCTTAGTTCCCCAAGTAACTGGGCTAGCTGGTCGGTATCCGAGGTTTCCATAGCGCCTGGACGGGAGTTTTGTGGGTGGCTTTGCGTTCTGTAACGCTCACCTGATTCCCGTAGAGGTGCCGGTCTTGACTGGGCGTATACCGTATCTTCAAAGGTGATGTGTAACACACGGCTGGCTCTTTGGGCTGGACCTCTGTGCACTGTATGTCTGACTCAAAGGGTAAGATGTCTGCAGATAGAAAATATGGGATTAAGGAACTGGGTTATTGAATGTCTCTCTCTTCTTCCCTTTCTCTTCTCCTGTAGAACCCCAAAGGTTAACGCTCTCACCTTAGGTAAGTGAACGCTGTGCTCTCCATCTGCCTCGGGGCAGGGTGCTGTAACCAGTTTCTTCACTGGATAAGGGGAGCAGGCCTCTTGACTTCAGAGGACTGCTGTCCGTCGTTTACTGCACGAACGGTAAGTTTCGAGTAATTCTAATGTCTTTAAAGTCTTTAGTAATGATGTCTCTTGTTTTGCAGGGTTCCGGCGATGGCGGATGACGGGCTGAAGTGAGTTGAAGATGGAGCCCGTGTGATGAATAAAAGCGCCTGGAAGCACGTAAGTAAGCGCTTGTTGCCTGCTTCACGATGCGCTCTAACTGTCTTTTTATTTTGCAGGTACAAGTTCGGAGCGGCTGCAGGGTGCCGGAATACCCACTGGGTTAGATGTGGAAAGGAGTAATGGCACGTGAGTATTAAAGTTCCCCAATGTCTTTAAACGCACCTTGTTTTGTCTTTCAGATGCGGGATGCAGCGCCGAAGGCCTCCGGAGCGTGCGAAGAGTTGGTAAGCTTTTGTCTTTCAGATGCCGGAATGCAGTGTGAAGACCTCCGGAGCGCACGAAGAGTAGGTAAGCCTTTGTCTTTCAGATGCCGGAATGCAGCGCGAGACGTTGGTGACAGCCGATGGACCAGGTAAGTGAAGAGCTGTCACTGAAGACCGTAATGCTAACCTGTTCTTTCTTGTCTTTATAGGTGTTGCTGAAGACTGGATTCAGGATGGTAAGCCTTTTTCCTTAGGCCCAGGATCAGATGCAGAAGACACGATGAGCGTTCTGCTGCAGAGGATGCAGAATAACGCAAAGCAAGATTCATCCATCGGGTGTGGTTTAAATAGCCTCCTGTAGTGCTTAGGTGTCTCCTTCCACAGCCACGCCTAGGTAAGAAAAGAGTTCCTGCTTTCCAGAAGAGTTCCAGTGTTCTGAATCTAGGGAGTGGCTCCTGCCCCACCCAACAGGAAAAGTAGTTCCAAACAGAAGAGGATCAGAGGCTCAACTGGCAGGCAAGTAAGCAGCATGGTCTGCTGCAGGTAAGTCCACCCAAGCATTATGAGCCCGGCGCTTCCAGCGCTGGGACTGGGCATATTTATGAGCCTGGTGCCATTGGCGCCAGGACTGGGTCCAAAAGGTCCCAATTGGGACTGGTTGGCACTCGGAACCTGGGTTATGGATCTGCTTCCAAGGGAGTTGGGAAAACCCTGACCTTTTGGAAGCAGAGATCATGACAAATATGGCTAGTCGTTTCTGGCACTTATTGACATAATCTACAGTTACATCTTTTAGTATTCCAAGTTTCGGGCCTTGTGATAGTAATGA
Organism: Ambystoma mexicanum; assembly: GCF_040938575.1. NCBI lineage: Eukaryota > Metazoa > Chordata > Amphibia > Caudata > Ambystomatidae > Ambystoma > Ambystoma mexicanum. The sequence continues at coordinate 1,384,156,217 of NC_090921.1, read as the reverse complement.
CGGGAGCAGGTTCATGCGTAGAAGAATGATAAATCTTCGAAGGCTTAAATATGGAACCACATGCAGGTAATTTTGCAAGTGTTGTTATTTAAACGCTTTTTTGTTATTCTGGATATACATTGGTTTTGTAGCCAGCTATTCAATATTATGTCTCCAATCCCAGACAAAGGCTTATTCCTTAAGATCTTCAATTACAGTATCGGGAGGATAGCTCTGGGGCAATGCGCTCCCCGTAGAAGAAAGCCGACACAGAGCAACACAGGTTCGATCCCTGGGTCCTGTGCTTAGAAACCTCTGGGTATTAAGTTTATTATAAATAACCAATTACATTCACATGTATCTCAATACGCCCTTTTCCTCATGCTGCCATTCTATCATTGTATGAAATGTCTTCCACCCCTCCACAAATATATTCAGCGATCTATGATTTAATTAATTGTGAATTAATTGTGGCTTAATCAATTCAGGAAACAGAGGCATGATAGGACCTCCTTCACAGTATAACATTTTTATGTATACAATCATTCTCCTGATTTCCAATAGTATGATTAATGAGGGAATACCAAGTTCAAGTCTAATAGCTTGAACAGGGGCTCTTGGTCCAAACCCTAGCAAAAGACCCCATAATTTACCTTCAAGAACGCTCAACCATCCTATCTTAAGCCTCATATATGATTCCAAGCCATACACTATACCTTGAGTGATACCCTCATTGTATATTATTTTTTTCCTTATTTTCTGCCTTTTATTTTTTTTCCCTTTGGCTTTTGGTCGATTCCTTATGAAATCATTCTCTCTGGCATAATGAGTCTACGCCTTTCGGGCATTCTGTAGCCTGATAGGTGTCCTTTTATAATATGAAAGATGTAAGTAACTTTGAGGCAAAATCAGTTTCTTTTTATGGGACGCAGGAAACCCTTCACAAATTAGACTGCTTCATTTTTGGCCAAGTGCAAAAATGTCTATGGAGTAAGAATTGGGGCAAAACCTGTGTGCTCCATTGTATGTTACACACGCTGAAAAGCCAAAGCGGATTGAGTGGATGGCCAGGCTCTTTAAACTTTTTTTGGGACAAGTGAGCGCATCTCCTCACTTGTGCCAAAATAGGTGCAAGCCCAATTCTCAAAAGGCACTTGAATGAGATGACCTGACCATTTCTGAAAATAGCTCAAATGAGACGAACGCATTCTCTGTGCTACTTTCCTTTCCAGTATTTTCCAGGAATCTGGCCCAGTGTGTTCACTTATCATAATCTGGCCCCGGTAGGTGTTCTATTGTGTGACCTCCTCCCTACACGCAAACAGCCAGACGCTCACAGGATGGGATCCGCACCGTGGGCGCGGGCATGGGTTTGTGTTCTCGCTCTTACAGCCTCCCAGACCCGGCTATGTGTCTACACGCTATCTGCTAACACAGAGCTTAAATCATCTTCTCTTGAGCAGGAAGCGCCAGCCAGGACCCTCGGCAATAACAGCTGGCAGCCAGAGCACTATGGGGAGCCTGGGAGCTGCTTATTGACATGAAAGAACCTGACTGCAATATACTTTCATCGGATTATGTACTTCATTACCTTAAAAATAATTGAATTATAGCCGAATATAAAGAGGCCTGTATCACAAGGCAGCCTGGCATATCCCGTGGCTATGATTTAATCGGGACTGAGTTTGCATTTAATTAGACATAATCCAGTTTCCTTCCTGCTTCTTGCTCTTCAAATATGATTCAAGCTGTCGTTTACGCAGGCGCCCACTGCAGGCGCTGCTGCGTCATTGGCATCAAAGCGAGGCAAGAGTCAAAGAAAGAGGCCCGGAAGGGAAGATATGAATAGAAATTGTGCGTATTTGTCGGACTTCTTTATTAAAACTCAGGGTTTTGTTATGAACTTTTAAGAAAAGAAAGTAACTTAGAGAGGGCCCTGGTGCATTGCCACTGCGCGTAGGCGTCTTGAGCAGTCCATGGTTATCTGGGGCAGACAAAAGCACCATTTCCTCAGCAAGATGTTGCATGTCATTTACTTGAACATGTTTTTGTTTCTTGATGTAATTGTTATATCAAGACTACCTTTAGGCAACTCGTATCATGCGAGACCCCATTTTCTTTTTACATTATTGATTCAATGGAGGAAATACAATTAGGCCTGATATAAATATAACTGCGCCTGAAATATGTTTACATATAATCATGCATGAGTACAAATATCTGTGTACTAATCAGCTCCTTAACCAGTAAGAGAGCTTAGCTAATTAGGGCTCAGGCATCTGTGTTGCCTGCAGGAAACAGCAAGTAGGAAACCTGGAACAGCCGACTCAGCCGTATGGGCCTCATTACGACCCTGGCGGTAGTGGGTTTACAGGGCCGGTAGAGCAGACCAGGATGCAAACAACGGGCCCGTCATTAACAGGCCCGTTGTTTGCATCCTCCCCATTCCCATTGAGCCCTATGGGGGCTCAAATCGGAATGGGGATGTACCGGGACCAGGTTCCCTGAATGGGGCAATACCGGGCCCTCCAAGGCATGGCTACCTCCATGGTCGTAATGAGGCCCATGTCTTTCTGAGGTGGATAAACACAATCCCACAAAAACCTGAGTTATAATTACATCTATTTCTACAGCATGTAGACATCTGGCATGAAGCGCTATGTGAAAATCTGATATTATTAAGTGTCCAAACCAAATACACATTCTTACATAAAGATACGTGACCAGATATGTATGCGATGCACATTACACTCTAAAAATGCTCTAGAGCCTTTGGCTTTCCAGATGTTTTGGACTAAAACTACCATCAGCCCTAACCAGCATCGTCAATGGTGCGGGATCCTGGAAGTTTTAGTCCAAAACATCTTGGGAGCGGCAGGTTGCTGACCCCTGCTTCTGGAGACCCTATTTACTGATGGATTTAGCAAAAGGAATACCACCTTTAGAAAGCCATCACGCCTGAACAACAGATCGCACAAGACCACACTTGAAACAAAAAGGAAAAAATGGAACGGGCTAACTGAAGAAGGTGGAGGTGGATGAGAGTAGACTATGAACCAGCAGCTGTACAGTAAACTGTCCATGAGCCTTCATGCGCGACATTATCAGAACTATGGCAAAGATCCTAGAAACAGGTCAGCAACAGGCAGCGGAATCAAAACCATAGACTTATAATATTTCAAGAGGCCTGGCACGCCTCATCCAAGATATATCCTAAATTCTCTTGGAGAGAAATCCTGATAAATATCAAGAAAGACCCCAACAAGCCTCAAATATTTTGGTTGTGTGGGACCATCTACAGATGTTTGGGTTCTTTAGAATTATATTCCATTTTCTAATTCCTACATGAATATATTAATTGCCATCCATCTACAGCATGCAAAAGCACAATATACTTCAGAAAAATGAGACCTCATCATGGTTAGTATGCTAGATATATTGCTAACATTCTTAACCTTCTGCTTTGAATGCAAAACCTTCCTTCTTTGCTGTTGGGGACAAGGGCGCCGAGGAAGACTACTGGAACCCAGGGGGTTCTGTCTGGGGGTGTATAGTCCTTCCAGCTCCTGACGTTTTGAGGGCGTAGTGTAGTGACAGGCTGTAGCATATGGTGTAGAGCCTCTTCTAGTCCCTATGTAAAGGCTTTCACTTCTTTGGCATTTGCCACCAGAGGGAGAGTTCCCGCTCACATACCTTCCTAAACCAATGTTTAATATTTAGTCTCAAACTATTAAAGGACTGGAAGGAAGAAGCCATTTCCAAATGCCTAAGGCACTTGTGTTTTTAAGGTCTTGGTGGTCCGTTTCTTGAAATAAATCTTAAACAGAGCTGTCCATGGCAACTAAATCAGATAAAAAAACAACATGGTTATCCTGAGCCAAATCAGGACAGTGAGATACTGGGACAACATTAAAAAACAAGAGGTACATTTTGCAAATTGGTTGTTTTCATAATGCAGATTAGAGGGAAGTGAGTGTCAGACAGTGAGAGTGAGGGCAGCGGTTGCTTGGAGAACCTAGCCACATAAAGGAAGAGGGAAGTAGAATATCTGAGATTTCTTGATAGTTGATAGGGATTGAGGAATTGTTGAGGTACTATGGTCTTTGGTCTTGCATGATTATGTGGGTAGGCAGAGCAGCACGATCTTGTTGCGAGAGGCAACCAGGAGTCAATGCAATTGAACCAAGGCAAGGGATATGTGGTCATGGGGCTTGAAATTGAAGATTAGACTCACATCATTTTCCTCAATCCATTGCAATTTTGAAAGTGAGGTTTTGGTAATGCAGAAGTAGAAAGAGTTGGCATAGTCAATTCCTGAAGAGGCTTTGTGGGAGGTGGTGATATAAGGGGTTGTCAGAAACTATACAGCACAGGACAAAGGCTTAAAACAAAGTGAACTGAGAAAAGGCATTCTGAAAAAGCGAGTAAGGCACCATTCACAAATTATGTAATTTGTTGGAGATTTCTGTCTCTCGCTCACTATCTCTTGATGAAAGTACGCCTCTGTCACACAATGCAAAATGCGGATACACGCGTTCTTAAGAATATTCTTCCACCGTGTAAAATGTGCAACCATTCCCAAAGCTTGTGCATTGAATTTAGGAACTGGATTTTCAGTGCTGAGGACAAGGCTGAGAACTAAACAAGGACTGTACACATGTGAAAGGAGTGCATTTACATCCTAAAAGAATCCAGCAGACTCAGAATATTTATTGGTGAACATGAGACAAATATAAAAGTCCAGGTTTTCATCACCAGTACTATGTTCACGAATTCCCAGCATAGAAATACAATCCACTTGTGTTCCATACTGATAATTGATTTTAAATGATTGCCCAAATAACTATTTTGTATATGTTTCATGTTATGTTAACTTAAATAATGTAAAATGTCCCACTGAAAAGTATTATATTGTTTTCCATTGCATGTGTTTCACTTCGAGTAATTCTGTGATGTATTTGAACCTCAAGGGGGAAGCGCCCGGACAAATTCCTGTTAACGCTAGGTGGAACTTGATACTGTCAGAGCGTTAATGTTACTCTAGTTAACCCCACCCTAGTAATCCAATCATGAGACAGGCCTTGTTTACATCAAGTAAGATCACATCCGGCAAGGCTTGTTCAAACTGGTTTTCAGGTCTAGTTCACAACACAACCCATAAATGCATTGCATTGAAAATTACAATTATTTGAGCTTTCAATGTCAATAAAATGGAAAAAGCCCATTTCCCACGTATCAACAGAGACCTCTGTTAGTCGAAGTCAGCAACTGTACACTTGTAAAATCAACAGAAAAGTAATGTGTGAAACTTGTAATCAAATATTGTTAGGAATATGGGTTGGTGGAGAAGGAAGCGGTGTCAGGGTTTTCAGAGAGCTTAAAAGACATGATTCAGGCTATAAACTACCTTTCCCAGCAGCCTCGTCGGCATTTAGTAGTTCTTGCCGTGCGCGCGTTTGGCCAGCTGACAATGATTAGCTACAGTTTATGAAGGGCCAACGGCGCACAGCAGATGTGGCTTATTTTGTTTCGTGTGCTGAAGGCATTCCGGAGGACTGAACAACTTCGCCCGCACCTGCAACTGCTGTTTTCCCGTTCTTATTGGGTATTTCCTGGGAGCGGAGGACCATGAAAGGAAGACCCGCGCTGTTATCGAGGCGAAACAAGATTACCTCCGGGAAGGCTGATTAGCTTCCCGGACGAAAAGATAAGTACGGGAAGGGTTTGGGAAGCGATTGCTGCGGTGGATTTATGTTCATGCTGCATTCTGAATGTGCCACGCTTATGTATATAGAACTCCTAGTGACCATTATTAAGTCTGGAAAATGACTGCACTCGAGTATCAGTGCTGCTAACTTGATCTCTCAGTGTGTGTGTGTTCACCGTATAGGTTGGAGGCTGAGCCAGGTCTATGACTCTACATGTGTTATGTTTATATGTGTGGCTAATGCTTGCCCAGAGGGCCATGTGTTACGTTCTTCATGTGGGAATGACATCCCAAAAGTCTGTTTTCATCCTGTGCTTGTTTATATGTGGTCCATGTAATGAATGACAACCTGTGCCTGTATTAAGAGGTAGTAGGGAGTGCAAGTGTTTCTAGGAGGAGCATCAGTAACTCGTATTAAGTGGGATTATTGTGGTGCTGTCTTTTCTGTGCTGGTCTATGGTATTACATGTGCTAGTAGACAGTGTAGGGTTTTTTCCCTGTTATTTCCCTGGATCTATCCACCTTAGGCCTTCGATAACCCTCAATCCGGTGTTCCTATGTTCCCCTCCCCGTCCACAACCTCTCCCTAACCCTCTTCCCCCCACTGGCTGCCACGTGGTATCCTGTGTTATATATATCAGGTATCTGTGCAAATAATCGTGTGCACTGAACTACAGATCGCAGTAATATTGTTTTTGATTAATCTCACATATGCACATCAGAAATGAGGGCACACAAACAAAAGTGCCCTTTTTCAGTTTCAGTGAGTTCCTCTCCTATCTGTGCCATAGGACTGATAAAATCCACACCTAGTTATGAGACTGGGGGAGGAGACAAAAAAGATATAACTGCAGACACACAGAATGAGAGAGAATTAGAGTTTAAATTAATACTGGTAAATGAAACTAGAAGGATCATGGAAACAACTAAAGATGTCTGGGAAGAGCTGAGGCCATTGGAGACTGGTTTGCAGTAAGGCAGCCTGGAGAGAGAAGCCATTACAGAGACAGGCTATTTGCCCATATTGAAAACTAGGATCTGGTCAACGAGCTGCCATTGCTGAGGCAGTCACTCCAGACTGAGAGGATCCAGGCTGATTTCCCCCGAACAGAAAGCAAGATATAAAATGGTAAATACAAATCCCAATGTAACTTTAGATTGTCCCCATTGACTGTCCATGGTAAATTCAGGGAATTAAGGGGCCTGAAATTAAAGGGGAAATGCTAAAGTGACAAAGATACAGGTGCAGTCGTAAAAATGGGGCCCTGTGTCTCCCATTTACATTGAATATAAAGTTACATGTATTTCCTTAAAAACCAATGCAACCTATAGTGAGAGACAAGATTTAAAACTGAATGCCACATTGTTGCCACTTAAATGTAGAATTGCTTTTGTAAAATTAAGCACCATTTAAAACAGAATCTGTGGCTTAAGCCAGTTGTAGAATTATTTGGGCCATTGCATACTCATGACACACTATTGTCTAAACTGATATCATGTATAAATGTAGCTGGTGAAGGCCTAACTATCTACACAGTTGTATTTAAAGCTGCACCAATATATTCCGAAAAGAGTGCGCACACATCTGTTCAGAGAGGACAGCACTATTCTGAGAATATTGTTTTCTGAATTCAAACCTGTGCGATTCATTTTTAAGATGACCATTCTATATATTTAAATGATCTGCATTACTACCAGTAGAAGGATTCATACAGGCAGGAAAAATGTGGATTGCTGATTGATTATGGATGAGTCCATGATATTGGAGTGATTTCCTGGGTGCAAATAAGGAGACCAATTTAGTTTAAGTTTACTTTATTCCTTTAAATACATTTTGAACGAATGACCTCATTTATCTGTCTTTGATTCACAATGAGGTTTGGACACTAAAGAGCAGGTTTGCCAGATTTGTAGATTTCCACATAAACCTGAGATGGCAAAGCACGTTCTTACGGAGTGCGCAAAGTTGGGACCAATATAGATGTGCATCATGGGCTGCCTTGTGCACTAATATGAGTCCATCAAAACGGAAACCTTCTGGGCCTATTGTTTGAATGTAAAATCTATTTCAGTCCAACTGGCACTATATCGAGTATGGATGCTTGTAAAAGAACAACTGGGGGAGAAAGTGTAATGCTATTTATTATATGTAAGCTAAAAAACTTAAAAAGGGGGTTTATTATTTGTATTGATCGATTGTTAACTATTGAGTAATTTGGTTTAGTCTATCATGAATTGCATAAGTATGTAATTGCACATTAGTTGTTGATCTGAAGGACAGTGTTCCTTGTGGTTTTAAGTGTATAGGTGACTATTGTTCATGTGATTGTTTGTGTAAAGCTAACAAAGTTAAACATCTGCGTGGCTTAAGTTCTTCCAATAGTTATCGTTATTGCAAAAATCCCATGATGATTGAGACCTTGAAACATTGGGTGATGATTTCCAAAAACAAGACCTAAATGCATGTTGGATAATATTGATTTCAGGTCGTAAGGCACGTTATGTGACTATTTTAATAAGATTTTTAGAATCCTTGTACAACAAACCTTGATAATATGTTGAGTATCACGATGGAATTGAATGCGCTCTGACCATGGATTTTTTGTCTTTTTTTTTGTCTTGTTTGTTGTTTCATCTTCTTCTTTTTCTTCTTTTCCTCTTTTCTTCTTTTTTCCCCTTTTCATTTAAGTTAATTATGTTAATTTTGTTTTTGCAAATAAAATTGTTGTTAACAATTTATACGCAAATAAAAAATAAAAAAGAATTATTATTATTATATACATTCCGATACACTGTATTTTTGCCTAGAATTTTGGGGTGGGACTATATACAGGGGGCATGAAATTAGTCATGCCACACTATTAGGAATCTAGGACTGAAATGTGCCAAAATAAATATATCTCTACAGGGTTTTATTCGGTGGTAGCATGAGTTGAAGATTGAAATACCTATTTATGTGGTTGATTTGGGAGCTAATGGAGAGTTGATCATTAAAGAGAAATCCTGAATTCCTAACTGACTTTGAGGGGCAGGCATTGGGCCTAGCTGACTGAGCCAGACAAGAGAGAGAGCTGATGGTTGATGGAGACCAAAGATTAGGATCTCAGATTCATCAGCATTTAAAGAGGGTTCGCTAAATTGCATCCTTCAAAGGATAGCTTGGTGGCATCTGCGGAAAGGATTGAAATTATTGGTTAGATGCATGGAAATTGGACTGTGAGTGGCATTTGGCTTTCACTATAAGTTGGATGTCATCTACATACATTTGAAAATCAAATGTACAAAATTTACTATATCCCTCTGTGACATTGGTAGCATCAACCAAGTATTAATGGGTTTCTGGTCTTTGCATCAATTAGTTTCCATCGAGGGTCCTTTCCATCAAACATTTTGCATCGACAAAATGTGAATCGAAAGCATGTTTTGCTTTTTAATTTATTTTAATGGGGGGTGCCCTCCTAACCCCCCGTATTTTACCCTTTAAAACCCCCAAAAAATATTAACCCTTTACCCTTTAAAAACATGCATTCATCAATGCATATTTTTTCGATGCAAATCCCTCGATGGAAAGTAATTCGATGGAAAGTCCAACGATGGATTCACCAGATACCGTCTTAATACATCAATGTATCAAATGTGTTATATCCATGTGAGGCATTCGGTATGGCTTACCTAGAGGATAGGCTGGTTGTTTTGTTCCTGTACTTGTTACCAGGGCCGTTATGGGCACAACAGAGAAGAATAATGTATTTGGCAAACAGGTCAATGTAAGGTCTCCAGTTCTATGATGACAACCTCTAAATGAATGGTGCTCAAATTGCACAACTGAACAGGAGACCATTTTAGTGTTTCGATCGCAGAGATAATTGAATATCTTGCTAAATAAAACAGCAACATTTTCATCACTAGCTTGGATCATGTTTGTTCCCATGGCTAACAGCCTAATCATTTGATGTGTTGATGCATCTTGGATGGGTTTGAAGACCCTGGGGACTTGGTAATCCATATGGAGATGCTTTGTGAACAACTAGATTACATACAGTGTATTCCATTATTGCAACTGTTGTCTCATCACTCTACTCAACCATTGGGGTTTACTGACCTCATGGCAGACGCTTTCCCAAAATACATCTCCTTTTTTCCTCCAGTCTACATCACAAGCCCTATCATGTACCCATCTCTTCTGAGGACCCATAATACCCCAGTCAGTGATGTCACCTCATGTCTACCTGAGAACTGTGCGGTATGTTGACTGCCTATGAGCCTAGCTGCCAGGATGTGAGTAAGGTGGCTAGGAGGACAGTTGCAATAATGGGAATTACGGTACGTAGTCTAGGCATTGCCCAGCAACTGCACTTCACAGTCACCATCCACAACCATTGAGGACCTAATTAAGAGAGCTGATCCTCTTCTATTCCTGCCATAAGTGATAAAGAGAATCAGTCTCCTCCAAATCGACTGGAACTGTCTGTCTGATATCTAAAAGTGACAACCTGTGCTCTTATCGAGATCCCTCAAAGAACTCCAAACCCTCAAGAACCACATGTAGAACTATATGGAAAAGGAGCAAATCTTAGGGGAAAGCTTCGCCCTTATCTAGCAATGTCAGCATCAGGCAAACTCCTTAGATATTGCTGCACCCAAAAAGAGGAGCTTCCCAGGTTTCCCTAGGTGTTGAACTGAGGAAATTGCTACGAGTAACAACCATTGAAATTCAACTTGTTCCAAGCCTTTGTCGGGCACCCACAGGAGCTCTTTTAATACCAGTGAAAGATCTTATTGTGGCACCAACTTCTTCCTGTATGAATTCAGCAAAACAAAGCCCAAAATAAACTTAGGCCCCAACTCATCCAGGACCCACAGACCACTCAAAGCCTTCCAAAACGTCTTGATAGCTTTCACCGGGACTTTGAATTCTAGAACCTCTAATCCCCCGAACATATTTTGCAGCCATTGCCACTACGTATTGTTCCAAATACTGGAAACTAGTTTCTATCAATGTCATGAGAGCTCTTAAGTGAACGCGCTCTTGTGTGTTGACATAGGCCTTTGTCACAGAGTTGTCTGGCCGGAGCCGAATTGCACTCCACTGCAGCATGAGAGAAACAGAGCTTCCCACACTGGGTCTAGTTCCCTCCAGATGGAATAAGCCTTGACTGAGGCTGCCCATTGCCCATCTGCTGGTGTCAAAAGGCGAATTGCTGAAAACGGACCATCCTGCTCGAATCACAACCCATCGACAAAGAGGGGACCTGTAAACAATTCTTCTCTTGTCATGCTCCCACCCTCTGAAACTTGATACCGGTATCGGCTCGGAATGCCCCCACAATTCGACAATTTCACAAATATCTCAAAACATGGCTCTTTTAACAACAGCTGACCAAGGACAAATTCCAATGGATTTACATACCGACACTGACCTCACAGTACTGCAATACTGTTAAAAGATGTCACCCCAAATACTGATTACCTATACTCTGTACAGTGCTCCGCTGCTCTTGAGTTAGGTCTGCGCGTTAAGCCAAAAAATGTAATTAAAATATAAAATATAAAAAAGAGCATACACCACTGGAACTGAGATTTGATCTGAGGAGTAATTTGGATTTTTGAGTCCACTTTGTATGCTTTCAGAAAGCGGGCCAGGTAGTCTTGATTAGGTAGCGTTTCAACATAATGTTTGGCACAACTACTTTCTCTGGGTCTTCCCACTCCAATGTGATGGATCTTTATGATCGTCTTCATCATGGGAATTTCTTAAGTGCCCATAACGACTCAAGATGGAATTTGCTCTTCCCATGGAACCCTTAAAGTCTCCCAGACATGATTCATGAGGGCGGGCCTGGCCTCTTTGGAAATGTAACAGCATTTGGCATCTGGATCGGCCTCCTCCTTGTCCTCTTGTATAGAGAATGCTCCTTTCTTCTCTAGAGCATCAGAGATCGCCTTATCCATCGTTTCCTGGAGTTGACCCTTGGATCTCTGCTGTCCTGGAAAAGCCTCTCTCTTCTCACTTCTTTTCCTGTAATAGGAATGTCTGGCCTCATCCCGATGCCTGCTTATGCCTTCAGCTAGGGGTGTGGATGATCTCGAAGAAGATCTTCTCATCTTGGATGAAGGATAGCAGGAGAGAGTTTTGCTGCAGGACCTTCCTACGTGATGGTGGTTTTATCAGAGTGAAGTACTTTGGAAATCTGGATCTAAAACAAGTACCACGCAGCACTTCGTGGACACATTGGCACGTACGTGCCTCTGTGCTCACTGTGTTTGTTTCCATGGCTACCTATTTTGGCCCCACACACGCTTTTCCATATTTTCAGGTGTGCCTTGAGTACATCAACGTTCAACTGCCCTCTGTAATTCTTTCTTGCCCTCCACAGCAGATCCAGTACCTGCCAAGCCCTTCTGTCAGCACTTATATTACCTTGCTTTGCCCCTACTCTGAAGAGGAAACCAGCATTTTCGGTGCCTCTCAATGGCCCAGTCGCCAGAACGCACTTCTGCTCACAAGAAAAGAAAAAACATGAAGTGACATGGTTGACCATGTGTATTATAGCCTTTTCAGAGGAGGGGGGACCATGATAGTCCTGGTGATGGGGGCCAGAGGAAAAAAGAAGATGGTCTTTGGTGAAGCTTCTGTAATGAGATAAAAACCCCTCGATAGTTGAGGAAGCTTTCGAGGGACAGAAGTTGCTGAGTAATCCGAATCTGCAGCTCTTAAACTAATCAATATAAAAAAAGCAAATGGGTCATTATCTTCTCGATTCTCAAATTGTATGAGTTCTGCAAAAAGTGTTTCTAGGTTTTTATGCAGGAAATTGACTTAATCCTTTTTTTGCATTCTTGTATACGTTTTGTGCTGATTACAGCGTGTTCAACCTAATGCTGTTTCTCGTTCACTGGGAGGCTGACGTTATGCTGCCTTGAATCCTGTTGAGAACGTGTTACAATGGCCTAGGGGTATCCCTCTAATAATATATATTCAAATTAAAACCATTTAAGCATCTGTAAAAGTTTATGAAAATATTTATGAAGGGTGTACTTTAAAAGAAATTAGAGTTATTAACATGTTGCATTACTGTGTGTTGGCATCCTGGCCCGAGTCCCTTGGAGACGTGATTTGAATCTTCCCTACCTCCAGAGCCTTGCCTCCACCACGAGGAGTGGGGGGTGTACAAGACGCCCCAGCAGGGGTTGTGATAGGAGCTGTAGTAGGGGTAGGGAAAAGCATGAACCTGTCACTGTGCAAGAGTAAAGAGAGCAGATAACAACCCCTGCAGTAGGCGGTTGCTCTCAATTGCCAACACAGGAGAGAGTTTCCACTGTCACATTATATTTTTATTGATAGTCCACTGCTCACACCATCCAGTAACCCTTGGTGTGTATTAAAAGATATGTACCCTATATAACACAGCAATGCACAGTAGTTCAGGTAGATGTCCCATGCTTAATATTCATGTTCAAATGCACCTGATAACACTCAGTAATGAACACTCAATGAATATGTCTTACACCCTCATGTAAAAAATAAATCTTTCAATTATGAGAAATATGTAATAAAGAAATGTTGCTATTATTGTCACTATACACAACACACTAAAAATTCAAAAAGTCATTAATGAAAAAACTGAACTCATTGTCACCTCTAATCAAACTGAGACTGTTCAACCTTCTCCAAGAAATCAGAGTCACCTTAAAACTCAACTACCTGCCTCAACAGGTCATTCTAGGTAACCTCACAAATCAAATCATGCTAGTCAATCACCATAGAAGCATTTGCCTCACCAAATCATGATGGGCAACATTGTAGAAGCACCCGCCCAAATTCTCAATGTGATATCAATGAAGGGTAGAAGGCCTCCCATTCTCACTAACTGTAAAGGATGGAGAGAAATGAGATGGGAGCTAGATACAATTGGATGCCTGAATCAGTTTATACAATCCAGGAAAAAATACCAAGAAATTGGAAAAGAAACATCAAAAAACCCTTATCAGAGTAGCATCAGAAAAGCATAAAAAATAAGGAAAAATGCTTAAAAAAGAATTGAATTGTCATTGGGATATATGTTCCCAGCATGTACCCCATCCAGAACAGAGCCTGCTCTTTAGGTGGTGAGCAGATGTGCCCTGGGGAACAAAATCAAAATTATTCCCATGCAGCTCAATGGAAAATCAAATTCATGCTCAGAAGTCAAAAGGAAGGATTCTTTGGGACTCAAAATGCCTCAACACAGCCAAAACTCCAGTTTAGTGGCTTCAACTCCAACGAGGTAAAAAGGAGTCACTTGACCACCCCCCCTTCAGGAAAAGGTCCTCAGCGCTCTGTCTCTCTCGAGCCTTCTCCAGCTGTCTGCCTCCTGTCTACTTGCCAGCTCTGTCACCCCGAACAACTGCACGGAGCTGGAAGCCAGTCTTATGTATACCATTCAGGCATTCATGGTTCCACGCCTACAACTGCCAAAGTTAATCCAGCACTAGAAATCTTTCTAAACAAAGATATCAGTGACCAACATCTTTCTTGTGTAAACTATAGCAAGGACGACATTGTCATCCAGCACTGTGAATCTTTACAACAAAAGTGTCAGAGGACAGCATGGCTGGTGTCTGAACTACGGCAGGACACACTGCTGTATTTTGCATTGTTACTATTTATTGGCCTTTGTCTCAGAAAAATCCTATGAAGCAATGAACAGCTTTGCAAAAGAATCGTAAAGTGCCAGGCCCAAGGTCTCTGGCGCGCAGCCCGGACTGTTGAAAAAAACACCTCAGAAGAGCAGTGAACAGCTATTTTTATAGAAGAGGACTGTAATGTTCCGCACTGAAGGAGGCATGGCAGGCAGTGGGGCAGTGAAGGGACCCAAGTCCCAGGACGCATGTGCAGAGCATCCAGAGTGAAGAATAAGTCCAAGGTGGGGGGTGCAGGAGCAGTCTGGGTAAAGATCAAGGGCGTGAGGGGGCCACAGGGAGGAGCAAGCACATGGCAGTGTTCTGTAAAACACCCCACGTGTACAAAACGTGCGGCGCTGTAATAGCACAACACTGTACGATCAACCAGGTCCTTGAGAAGCAAATGGGGTCCAATGTGAGGGGGGCCTTATTTCTAGGTAGTGAAAAACCAGCAGCACAGACCTCCTGAAAGCAGGGTCAGCAGCAACTCCTGACATGTGCTCCATTCCAGAGCTTTTGTGCTGTAACCCAGTTGTTGTTTGAAAGTGTTAAGAGGGCCCCCAATTACTCCATAAATGTCAGCAAGGTTGGTGTAGAGTCAGCACATATCAAGCATGCATGATGGGGCCATTCAGCCTTTAGAAATGACTTACATAAGTGCCCTTGAGGTTAGTAGAATTGCAATAAGGAGACCTTGTGGCAGGTACTTAACTCCAATAGTTGCCAAGGTGACCAACACATATGCAAGCTCAGTGCCTCAGGGCATGACAGTCAGCATTCCATAAGTCATTAACTGCACAAACTGTGCTGGAACCCCTATCCCCTAATGGAATGACCAAGGGACCCCCCTACACATTTAGACAGTAACACCATAGGTAGGTGCTATGTGAAGTTGTGCAGAGTAGTCAATAACACAGATAAATGCACAGCTGAACTGAAGACTGCCTCACTAATATAGTAACAGACATCATGGAGCAGAGTGGTCTCCTCATTCGCCACAACTTTAGGGGGGCCTGTACTTTTATCATCCGCATCCTCATCCTCAATGAACAGAGCCTGCAATCTTGCTAAGAGGTTAGTATGAGTAACTATACCTTACCATTGACGGGCCTGGACAGGGCTATTCCTTTCATAAAAAAGTTAGTATGAGTAACTCCAAAGGTACTATGAGGAACTTTGACTTGCCATTGACTTACACCTGAAGAGGGGTTATTCGATTCACGAAGAAGTCATTTTGAGTAACTCTGAAGTAACTATGACTAGCTCTGACTTGACCTTGACTTGTGCCTGCAGAGGGCTGGTTGGTCTGCAAAGAAGTTACACAGAGTTACAATGAGTAACTCTGAATTTGCTATGTGTAGCTATGACTTACTCATACCTTACTAGCAGTAAGCCACACGTAACATGTGAATCAAATTGCCCCCTCCACAAATAACTCAAAGCTACTTAAAGAAACTTCTTTGTGAAACAGCTCCCCTGTTGTTACTCTGCATCAGAAACTGTTTATTTCATGCTTCTGAGCCTAAAGACATAATGTTTTCTTCAGCAGTTCTGGTTGAACACAGCAGGAGTGATTTTCCTCTCAATACAATATTGCTGGCTGCAGAGTGGCTTCTAATGGTGGATCATTTTACCTACGTACTTGAGTACTTGAGCAACATGACCAATCTGCCTTCTGATTCGTTCAGAGCATCTGGAAAGTGATTCACCCTTCCACAGGGAGCCAATGTTGAAGTGAGCAGAACAGACATTTTTAGCCCTAGAAAAAGCCTTGAGTTGGAGTTGATTGTAATATTTCCCCTGGATGACCAGTCACTATTGTGAATGCCTCTTGCCTTGCCCTAAAGGTGTGCCTGTGTGGGTGAAACAGGGTTGTCCCCACCAACTGCAATGCAATGGGAGGCTGACGGCTTTATGAGGAGTATTCTCTTAAAGGAATAGTGCGCTCAAAATGTTTATGGTCTTAAAAGATGGGCAATAATAAAAAATATATAATAAAATATATAATAAACATCTTTTTATGAAAGTTCTTATGTTAAATGTTACACAAATAATGTTTAAACCCCTTTAATATCAAGCAGTAGGAGGCGTCCATGTTGTGAAATGAACGAGCCTCCTGTGCTTGAGTTCATCTCCTCCCCTCGTGGCACTAATGAAGCAAAAGCCACCTGCTGTTAGCATTTATTAAAGCAGCTTTTGCTTCATTAGTGCCGGAGAGCAGAGAAGCGCTTTTTATAAATACAACATTTTTGTATTTATGATTGCCGTGGTTAGAAAATCATGGACTTCATGAATACAACAACGTTGTATTTATAATTGCAGTGGCCTTCGCTTTGAGTCCCCCTGGTTCCCCCAGGTCGGGGGAACCCATGAGACTAAAAGCAAAAGCCACCGCAATCATGAATTCAACTGCGTTGTAGTTATAAATGCAGTGGTTTTCTTTTTAAGTGTCCCGGGCTCCTCCGGCCCGTGGGAGCTCGGGAAACTTAAAAAGAAAACTACTGCAATCATAAATACAGCACAGTTGTATTCATGATTGCAGTGGTTTTCTTTCTAAGTTTCCCCGGCTCCCCCAGTTCGGGGAAGCTCAGGAAACTTAAAAAGAAAACCACAGCAATTATAAATACAACAAGGTTGTATTTATAAATGCAGGTACTTTCGTTTTGAGTCTCCCGGGCTCCCTCGGCTCGGAGGAGCCCAGGAGACTCAAAATGAAAGCAGCTGCAATCATAAATACAAAGCGGTTGTATTTATAATTGCAGTTGTTTTCTTTTTAAGTTTCCCGAACTCCGCCATGCCAGCGGAGCCTGGGAAACTTAGAAAGAAAACCACTGCAATCATAAATACAATGCTATGTATGATTACTTTGGTTTGCAGATAAAAAGTAAAAAAATAAGCACTCAGGCCACCAGGTGGTGCAGGAAAGATGGCTGCCTGAGTCGTAAACTCTATACCCAGCCCCGGGAAATCAGCAAAGTTATGGCGGAGTGAGGGATCTATCACACTCGAGAAGGCTACTGAATGGAGAAATGCCGAGGTCCTGGGGTGCCCCCTGCTCTTTGGACTGCCGTTGGTGTATCAGAGGCACCCCTACCCCCATTTTCCATGTGGCTTGCGGTGGAGAACGAAAGTGACGTGCCCGGCACCCAGCGCAAAAGGGGAGCACCGAGGAGGAGCCGATCCACCAGCGGGATGTGGTGCTGAAGCCCGATCCCCCTGAGTTCAGGCATAGGAAGAGAGCGGAGGGAGCAGTGCTCGCCTGGCAGGGCTTCCCACGCCCCGTGGACTCTCAACCCCCGGAATGTGGAGGGGAAGCCACCTGGGATTCGAAAGAGTGGGGGAATCACGGGAGACGGATGGCGCCTGAGAGGTGTCACCCTGCCCTCGTGGGTAGTGTCTCTCAAGCCGTGCCGACACAGAAGTACACCCCTGCCAGCAACCACTGGCAGAAAAAGCAGAGTCTGGTGGAGACTTGAGGTGAGGACTCCCCCACAGGACCGCACCGCAGACCAGTTTCCCCTATAGAACCCTGTGGGGTTGAACTGCTGTTGTGATCTGCGGAACTAGCACATACCCTGGAATGCCCAGTGGGAGGCCCAACCACGAACAACAGAGTTGGACTGGGTTACTGTGGAACTGCCTGGCCCTGGGGCTCCCAACTGGATGCTAGTGGGAAGCGTCGGACGGGGGGAGGGAGAAGAGCAGAATATTTGGTAGCCTGTGCTTTAATGAGTAACCTGAGGAATCGGGCTGTGTTCAACGATATGTGGAGGTGGTGACAGAACCCCCGGAGAGGGGTGTCACTGAGCACTGAATGGAAGCACGGGTCCCCAACCGAGGTGCGGAAGGAAGAGGGAGCGGCTAACTTGAGATTCTCCGGAGGGCGCTTCAGGAGCAGCATGGGCCTGGAGTGCGCACTCCACTTTGTCTGGAGATAAGGCCAGGGATGGTTCTGTACTCTCCTGTGGCAGGAGCCTACTCTCACCGTCCAGTAGTGGGGAGTGGGTGCCATCTCAGCGAGCCCACACAAGGTGGGAACAATTACATTACTCCTAGAGACACGCCCGGTACATTGACCAATACATACTCTGACACTGGCCGCCTAGACTGGTCTTAGCTCCCCTCCAGGAGTCAGGAAAACAGAGGAGATACACCTGGGCAGCAGAAGGGTCGTAGGTAACAGCCCGCCTGCATTGAGAAGCTTGCTTCCCACAGTGAGTCCTCCCTTCCCCGCTTGAGCAACTGACCTGATCTCCTGGGTCTGCTAGTTTGATTTGGAGAAGACCTGGTCTTAGGAGACCCCGAGCTACGCATAAGGATCACCGCCTGTGGTGAAGAGAGACATACCTTGGCCCAAGACCAGGCGGATAGCCGGTGGGGGACCCTTCCAGCCTGGAGGCCCTGAGTCCGATACAACTTCATCACAACCACCAGGAAGATGTGGGTCTTGCGGGCGGTGCGCAGTTCATGATTGGAAGGGGGCCCTGGTGAAGTTTCAGTTTCAGGTGGAAGACGCAAGGATGGAGTCCGGAAGTGCCCCTGCAGCCTCAACAGAATTGGCCAATGTGTGGGAGCGAGGGGCCAATGGGCCCCTCTCTAACATCACTTCTCAGTACAAAACTTGGACCAAGTGCCTCTAGTGGTGGGTACGCCCCTTGCCCTTATGCGATACTAACTTCTGGTTATATTCGCATAGATGGGACCACCGAGCAGGACACAGGGCATCCATTTTCTGTACCCCCTTTCGACTCCATCTTGGTAGCTAGACCTCACTGCGATGGTACAAAATGCATCCCTTCCCTTTGCTCCCGCGGCAGCTCGGAACACATGGCCCCCACCCTCGTCCCCACACCAACTGGAAAACTCTGCGGCTCCATTCTCACGCTGAGGCCGGAGCTGCTTGCAACAAATAATGAATGTTACACATCCCTTTTCCTGTGAGATCACTGTCCTGCATGTGAACCGACATGAGCCAAGCACAGAGCTCGTTCATCTCCACAAAAGTGTCCTTGCCCTCTTACCCTCGCCAGTCGAAACTTATTGCCATTCTAACCTTGTGTCCTTGCAAGGCATCCCTTTCATGTGCCAGACTGCCAACCTAGCTATGAAGCACACCCAAAATAAAAACAGCGAACATTAGACCCCGGCGCAGTATATCGTGCCCAGTACTAACAAATGCCACATACCTGAGATTCTTGTGAGACTAACCCTATAGTTCAATGACAGTATTATAGTGGTCAATGCCCTTAAACCTGTGACCTGTGTAACCCAGATGTGTAGATGGTGTAAGCCCTTGAGTGATTTGTATAATGACATGATACACTACTGAGAGTCTTTTGATCAACTGTTATTTAGTTCATGTATTATTCAGAATGTATTTTCTTAGCTTAGATAGTGACCACCGTGTTTCACAGCGACCTGACCTTCACCCATCCAGAGCACAAATGTCTGATGTCAATCCTCCCGCCAACCAAGCAAACAACCCAGAGGAAGAGATGATGCCCACACCTAAGTCCCCACCACGGCTGACCAATCCTTGTCCAACGTAGCATCATATGTTAAAAATGTAAATGCACTATATAAATGTGTTGTAACTTTGATGTGGTCAGAGCGCTCTCAGAGATCTAGATAAGCCTTCCTTAGAACTCTCGCAGCCTGCGCTTTTGTGCCTTATTCCCTGTCCAGGGAGTATCTGTCTTATTCATTTTTACACATGTTAGTCAGGGTGGGCACAAACATTTGGTGACCCCCTGCGACGTGATCGGAGAGGTGCCTCAAGGCCGGCGCTGAGCGGCGAGATCCGGGTCGCCCCCCAGCAAAACCATCGCCTCTGCGGTCGACCAGCCTGCGCGCACTACAAAGAAGGGTCAAGGGTTCCCGGTTGACGAATAACCGACTGAAAAGCTGCTCGCCGAGGCGGGCCACGGCTTGGTTGGGGTGCGAGCCTGACTGGGGTCTCAAACCAGGTGCAATGCTGCCGAGAGTAAAACAATATCCCATATCAAAGGAAGCAGAGGAGGGAATTAAAGAAACGATAAATGCACTCCTGAAACAAGGCATTATAGTGCCATCAACCTCCCCATGCAATACACCGATTTTCCCGATCAAAAAAGCAAAGCGAGTAGCGTGGAGGATGATCCAGGATCTCCGCCCACTCAATGACGTCATTCAAAAAGAGTTCCCTCTAGTCCCTAACACGGCATCAATACTGTGTAGTGTGCCAAAAGAATCAACATGTTTTACTGTAATTGATTTAAGAAACGCCTTCTTCTCCATACCCCTCCCGATACCTGACAGCATTTAAATTAGGGAACAACAGGTATGAACATTGCAGACTCCCATAGGGATATTGCGAAAGCCCCAGCATTTTTAACAGGGTATTACGGGAAGACATTGGAAACATAGATGTAGAGAGCACCATCATTCAATATGTAGACGATTTGCTCGTCTGTAGCCATACAGAAGAGAAGTGTGGAGAAGACTCAATAACACTACTGAATGTGCTAGCTGCCAAAGGATACAAGGTAGACAAAGGGAAATTGCAATACTGCCTTGCCGAGGTTGTATACTTCGGACAGCTGATATCAAAAGATGGGAAGCTAATACTCCAAGACCGAGCAGTTGCTATACGCAACATAATAATACCCAAAGCTGTGAAAGACATGCAAACATTTCTTGGCATTTGTAATTATTGCCAAGCTTTGATCCTTGATTATGCGGCATACACACGCCCCTTACTAAAAGCATTAAAAGAAGCACAGAAGAATAAGGCGACAATAAAATGGACGCAGGAAATGATAACACAGTACTCGAAATTAAAAAACCTTATGGCAGACGCCCAAGTCCTCGCAAACCCAGATTATGAGAGGGAATTTTTCTTGTTTTCACACTGCAATGGGACACTGATGTCAGCGGTACTGACACAGAAGACATCACTAGGTCACAAACCATTGGCTTACTACAGTGGGACACCAGATCCAGTAATGCAAAGCCATTTCGCGTGCGAACAGGCACTCGCAGCTGCGGCCTTTGCGATTGAAAAAAGCACCACCATTGTCATGGGATGTTCCGTAACGCTATATGCGGAGTACTCCTTGTTCGCCATCCTTGAGCGAACAAAATCAACACTAACGACCCAAAGAGCAACAGCATATGAAGTAATAATCTCAAGCCCCAACGTAGATGTTGTGAGGTGCAAAACAGTAAACCCCGCAACATTTATTACAGAGCCATGCACGACAGAGGACATCCAAGAACACGATTGTGCCACGTATGAGGGGGAAGGTGACGACATCCCTAAAGCAAGTGAGAATGCCCTACAGGAGGGAGAAATATACTTCATAGATGGGTCAGCATCAATAGACCCCGAGACAGGAGAAAAACACGTTGGAATGGCGGTAGTGCGCATGGAGGAAGATGAATATGAGACAATTGTGCAAAAGCGCCTTCCATCCCATTACTCAGCACAGGCGGCAGAATTAACTGCATTGATTGATGCACTGCACACTGCTAAAGGCTGTGCGTTGACAATATATTCAGAATCAGCTTATGCAACTACCACAGTGCACTGAGGGCAGTCACAGTAGCATAGAAGAGGATTCAGGAGGGCAGATGGTTCTCCAGTACAGTATGCAAAATTGTTGAATGAGCTGATAGATGCATTAGCAGTACCATCAGTTGTGGCAGTGGTGAAGTGCCAAGCCCATACCAACAACACAGACGCAAAAACAACGCAGCCGCGAAGGAGGCCTCGTATTTCAATATGACACCGACACTTGAGTGCATCAGAAAAGCAACCACGATAGACCCACGAGAGGAACCATACAATGATACCCCAATAGCACAGATAATAGAGTTACAAAAACGTGCGTCCCAAGAGGAGCAAGAGCTGTGGAGCAAACGGGGATGTACACAAACAGCCACAGATCTCATTTGGAGACAAGAGACAAGAGGGAAGGTTGCAATGCCCATAGAGTTACTGGAAATAGCATTCCAGCAGTTGCATTTCCCTGGCCATGTAGCGAAACAACACATTGCTGCAGACATCCAAGAACACTGGTTCGTCCCCAACTTACAAGAACACCTGTCAAAATTTATTGTAGAATGCATAACATGCCAAACATATAATTCTGGAATGACATTAAGAACACTGCATGGCACTTTGCCCCGACCAACAGGACCATTTAGAGAGCTCCAGATAGACTATGCTGATATGGGAGAACGGTGTAACGGAGCAAGATATTTGATTGTGGTGGTGTGCCCCTTTTCAAGGTGGGTGGAAGCAGGCCCATGTCCTCACCCAGAAGCTAAATGTACGGCCAAATTCCTCGTGCGGGAGGTGTTTTCGCGATGGGGGATATGCGACGTCATTAGATCAGATAATGGCACGCACTTTGTGAATGACCTCTTTAAGGAAGCGACATCACTTTTGGGGGTGAAGCACAAATTATGCTCGATTTATCACCCAATGGCGAATGGGGTGGTAGAAAAGATCAACGGGCTACTAAAGAGTAAGTTGTCTAAATTGTGTAACACATTGAAGAAGAACTGGGTTTATTGCTTGCCGCTAGCACTGTTCCAACTCAGGACGCAGCCATGTAAAGACCACCACCTAAGCCCCCACAAAATTGTGACTGGGAGGGGAATACACACACCAGTATCCCCAATCAGAAGAGCCTCGGACGCGCACAGGGCTGCCACAGTGCTGGGGGAAGAGTTCAAGGAATACCTAACCCAGTTAACATGTGCAGTACGTAGCATAGCTCGACAAATAGCACCACCTTTTTACTGAAAATGTGATGACTGATACTACTACACTGGCCACGGACAGTTCAAGCGGACCACTAATGCCAGGGGCACATGTGTATGTCCGCAGTTTTGTGAGAAGGTGGAATTCACCCAGGTTTCATGGCCCCTACGAAGTCATTTACAGCACCCCCACCGCGGTGAAAGTGAAGGGATTGAAGTATTGGGTGCATTTATCAGATGTGAGGAGGGCACACAGTAGTACAATCCCCCCCAGAGGAGCAAGACAGCGCTACTGGGACCACAAACGAGGCTGTAGGAAAATGACAAAAGAGTTAGTAAAAGAACATGCAGAGGTAAAAATGATGATGTGTATTTTGTTCTGCACAACTTGCTTCCTCCGTCTTTCCTTTCTGCCTCTTCCCCACTCTCTTCTTCAATTGGCCAAGCGTATTATCTACACCTCGCCTATCTCTCCCCCTCTGTCTCCCACCTTCATTTTTTTGATGGTTGTCTCTACAGTAAAAGAACATGGACAATAGAGTAACAGAACAAGCCTGACTGAAAATAGTGATTAAACATGAGGTTGAATAAAAATGTAAATATTTGTATATATTGTGATGACTTAACAAATTTATATCGCCCCTCCAGGTGAACAATGGCCCAACGACCCACGATCAGAGAGAATGAATTAATGTTAGATAGCGATAGGGTTGCCATTAGGGCTAAAAGGTTCAGTGATGTTGAATGCATTTTGAAATGTGCTGCAATTTTTATGTCGGTAATGGTGTTTTTTGCAGCATGGTACTACACCCTTTTATCTCTCGTTGATGACATGCAAAGGGGAGGAAGCAGGGCTAATTTAATAAGAGAAGGATCACAAATGATATGGACTGGGGTAAAGACAATATGGCAGGAGTCACATGGACTTAATGTTAACCAAACAGATGGAATGCACCCCTCAGCGTACATCACTGTGGAATCAACAAGTGTGTCAATGTTACGTTTCGATGTAAATACGAGTGATGCTTATGGATATAACGAATATGATGGAGATTATTATTGGACAAATGATTTAATTAACACTAGTATTAATGCACAAACAACCATACACTCTACCTCAAATAGAATAGCTGCTACTAATGATGATACATACGCCATATTGAATAGTAATGATACAACATGGGCTGGGATGTTTCCGATACATTACAAAAGAGTTAAAAACCAACGATCGAGAAGGGAGGAGGAGGAGAAAAAGGGCGGCAGGAGGGAAAAGTTACGACATCTATCATGACCTGGGGTTAGGTGAAATAGAGGATCCCCGCCACCCTGATCAATCAAATAAATGGTATTCTGACATGAGTGCCCCGGCGAAGCAAGCAAACAATGAGAGCTGCTACGTCTGTTCACTCATTCTGCACGCATCAGGTACACCGAAAATGTTAGTACCGCAGGAAGTGCCCTTGTCGGAGGCCCAATGTTTGATTCATCTGGTTCTATGCAGAATAAAGAGCACATTCCAGGCGCACACTGTCACATTGGAAAAGCTGGAGAACGAGAAAACATGCACAAGCCGGTGCCAAGGAGTAATTTGCCTCGAGGAACCATTCCTTGTCATCAAGGGGATACGATTTGCAGAAAATAAATGGCACGAAGAAACAATACAATGCAAAGCTGAAGCACTTCGAGGCCTACCAAATGACACTTTCCATTGGATAAAAGGGGCATGCGATCCCATCTGGTCGCAACATGTCACAAAACTGACATGGGTCACCGCGTTAGAAAAAACCTATCAAAATACAAAAAGAAGTGCCACATGAACTGTGTTTCCGCGGGGAAGGAAAGGTGAACATGGGAGAAGCAAGGAAATTTAACAAGACGATAATAATCCCCGACATGAAGAAAGGCACAGCTGCACTAATGGACATGTATTGGGTTTGCGGCAAGCAAGCTTACCTGCACCTCCCCGCATCGCGGAAAGGAACTTGTGCTTTAGCGACCTTCCACACAGCCCTGATGGCAATACCGGAGAGCCACATCCAAGGGGCAGCAGAGCAATCAGCTGGCATATAGGCAGCAGGGCAATCGGCTGAACCATCGACAGCGCCCCAACTAACGCTAACAGAAGGTCCAGCATATGAACTATTGTCAGAATATGAAGTAAAGAAAAGATTGCATTAAGTAAAAGATCCTCCAATTACATCTCATCCGAATCATCGAAACTACTTGCTGAGATCCCGCAGAAATACAAGCTCTTTTCATAAGCAGAGACATTCTTTGCCTCACTTCTCGCCCCTGGGCTACAAGCACGAGCAAACGCCAAATGGTTGCAAATCGTGCGCTGGGAGCTCATTCAATTGGCTAACGACACTGAAGAGGGGTTCAACGTGATAAAGATAGTACTCCGTGCATTGCGCCTAATGACAATGCAAAATCGATATGTCCTTGATCTCCTCACGGTGATGGACGGTGGTGTTGCCGAAAAATTGGGGGTGTGTGTTGCACATTCGTGCCAACTGAAGATGCTGATAACGGAACACTCTCCCATGTGATAAACGCAGTACACAACCTAAGGGAGAGGATGAGAGTGGAAGGAGGAGGAGAGGAAAGTACATGGTTCGACAACCTGTTCAGCTGGATTCCATCATAGGTAAATGTGGCAATGAAAATACCTATCCCCATCATCGTTTTTGTGCTCTTACTCTTTTGTGTCTGCCAACTGGGACTGTGGTGTTGTGAGAAAAGCATGCCAACCTCAGCTATGATGATGGTGACAATGGGCCGACCGACAGCTGTAACTACCATGATAGATGCACAAATGCAAACAGGGGAGTACACCACACCACAGTACAGAATGACAGCGATTAACAGGCATTATGGGGACATAGTGGATAATTTGCATTACACGACAATAAAGGAGCCAAGAGAGTTGCAATGGTACCAAGAGGTATGGGTAGATCTAGATGGGGATGGAGGTATTTACTTAATGTGTACCCCAGATGAATATGCCAGAAGAGGGAACAGCCTAAGAAGCGTCTGCAGAGCTTGGATGCCCATAAAAGGTACCCCCGCATGGGACGAGGCAGTGGCAGAGGTTGAGTAGTACCGAAGGGAAAATGAAAAGAATAAAAAGTAGAAGAATTTGTTACTTTAGATGTAACGAAAGGGAGGAATGTGTGGGAGCGAGGGGCCAATGGGCCCCTCTCTACCATCACTTCTCAGTACAAAACTTGGACCAAGTGACTCTAGTGGTGGGTACGCCCCTTGCCCTTATGCGATATGAACTTCTGGTTATATTCGCGTAGATGGGACCACCGAGCAGGACACAGGGCATCCATTTTCTGTACCCCCTTTCGACTCCATCTTGGTAGCTAGGCCTCGCTGCGATAGTACAAAATGCATCCCTCCCCTTTGCCGCTGCTGCAGCTCGGAGCACATGGCCCCCACCCTCGTCCCCACATCAACTGGAAAACTCCACGGCTCCATTCTCACGCTGAGGCCGGAGCTGCTTGCAACAAATAATGAATGTAACACATCCCTTTTCCTGTGAGATCACGGTCCTGCATGTGAACCGACATGAGCCAAGCACAGAGCTCGTTCATCTTCACAAAAGTGTCCTTGCCTTCTTACCGTCGCCAGTCGAAACTTTTTGCCATTCTAACCTTGTGTCCTTGCAAGGCATCCCTTTCATGTGCCAGACTGCCAACCTAGCTATGAAGCACACCCAACAACCCCCCCAGCTAACATTAGACCCCGGTGCAGTATATCGTGCCCAGTACTAACAAATGCCACATACCTGAGATTCTTGTGAGACTAACCCTATAGTTCAATGACAGTATTATAGTGGTCAAGGCCCTTAAACCTGTGACCTGTGTAACCCAGATGTGTAGATGGTATAAGCCCTTGAGTGATTTGTATAACGACATGATACACTACTGAGAGTCTTTTGATCAACTGTTATTTAGTGCATGTATTATTCAGAATGTATTTTCTTAGCTTAGATAGTGACCACTGTGTTTCACAGCGACCTGACCTTCACCCATCCGGAGCACAAATGTCTGACGTCAATCCTCCCGCCAACCAAGCAACCAACCCGGAGGAAGAGATGATGCCCACACCTAAGTCCCCACCACGGCTGACCAATCCTGGTCCAACGTAGCATCATATGTTAAAAATGTAAATGCACTATATAAATGTGTTGTAACTTTGATGTGGTCAGAGCGCTCTCAGAGATCTAGATAAGCCTTCCTTAGAACTCTCGCAGCCTGCGCTTTTGTGCCTTATTCCCTGTCCAGGGAGTGTCTGTCTTATTCATTTTTACACGTGTTAGTCAGGGTGGGCAAAAACATTTGGTGACCCCCTGCGACGTGATCGGAGAGGTGCCTCGAGGCCGGCGGCGAGATCCGGGTCGCCCCCCAGCAAAACCATCGCCTCCGCGGTCGACCAGCCTGCACGCACTACAAAGAAGGGTCAAGGGTTCCCGGTTGACGAATAACCGACTGAAAAGCTGCTCGCCGAGGCGGGCCACGGCTTGGTTGGTGTGCGAGCCTGACTGAGGTCTCAAACCAGGTGCAATGCTGCCGAGAGTAAAACAATATCCCATATCAAAGGAAGCAGAGGAGGGAATTAAAGAAACGATAAATGCACTCCTGAAACAAGGCATTATAGTGCCATCAACCTCCCCATGCAATACACCGATTTTCCCGATCAAAAAAGCAAAGCGAGGAGCGTGGAGGATGATCCAGGATCTCCGCCCACTCAATGACGTCATTCAAAAAGAGTTCCCTCTAGTCCCTAACACGGCATCAATACTGTGTAGTGTGCCAAAAGAATCAACATGTTTTACTGTAATTGATTTAAGAAACGCCTTCTTCTCCATACCCCTCCCGATACCTGACAGCATTTAAATTAGGGAACAACAGGTATGAACATTGCAGACTCCCATAGGGATATTGCGAAAGCCCCAGCATTTTTAACAGGGTATTACGGGATGACATTGGAAACATAGATGTAGAGAGCACCATCATTCAATATGTAGACGATTTGCTCGTCTGTAGCCATACAGAAGAGAAGTGTGGAGAAGACTCGATAACACTACTGAATGTGCTAGCTGCCAAAGGATACAAGGTAGACAAAGGGAAATTGCAATACTGCCTTGCCGAGGTTGTATACTTCGGACAGCTGATATCAAAAGATGGGAAGCTAATACTCCAAGACCGAGCAGTTGCTATACGCAACATAATAATACCCAAAGCTGTGAAAGACATGCAAACATTTCTTGGCATTTGTAATTATTGCCAAGCTTTGATCCTTGATTATGCGGCATACACACGCCCCTTACTAAAAGCATTAAAAGAAGCACAGAAGAATAAGGCGACAATAAAATGGACGCAGGATATGATAACACAGTACTCGAAATTAAAAGACCTTATGGCAGACGCCCAAGTCCTCGCAAACCCAGATTATGAGAGGGAATTTTTCTTGTTTTCACACTGAAATGGGACACTGATGTCAGCGGTACTGACACAGAAGACATCACTAGGTCACAAACCATTGGCTTACTACAGTGGGACACCAGATCCAGTAATGCAAAGCCATTTCGCGTGCGAACAGGCACTCGCAGCTGCGGCCTTTGCGATTGAAAAAAGCACCACCATTGTCATGGGATGTTCCGTAACGCTATATGCGGAGTACTCCTTGTTCGCCATCCTTGAGCGAACAAGATCAACACTAACGACCCAAAGAGCAACAGCATATGAAGTAATAATCTCAAGCCCCAACGTAGATGTTGTGAGGTGCAAAACAGTAAACCCCGCAACATTTATTACAGAGCCATGCACGACAGAGGACATCCAAGAACACGATTGTGCCACGTATGAGGGGGAAGGTGACGACATCCCTAAAGCAAGTGAGAATGCCCTACAGGAGGGAGAAATATACTTCATAGATGGGTCAGCATCAATAGACCCCGAGACAGGAGAAAAACACGTTGGAATGGCGGTAGTGCGCATGGAGGAAGATGAATATGAGACAATTGTGCAAAAGCGCCTTCCATCCCATTACTCAGCACAGGCGGCAGAATTAACTGCATTGATTGATGCACTGCGCACTGCTAAAGGCTGTGCGTTGACAATATATTCAGACTCAGCTTATGCAACTACCACAGTGCACTGAGGGCAGTCACAGTAGCATAGAAGAGGATTCAGGAGGGCAGATGGTTCTCCAGTACAGTATGCAAAATTGTTGAATGAGCTGATAGATGCATTAGCAGTACCATCAGTTGTGGCAGTGGTGAAGTGCCAAGCCCATACCAACAACACAGACGCAAAAACAACGCAGCCGCGAAGGAGGCCTCGTATTTCAATATGACACCGACACTTGAGTGCATCAGAAAAGCAACCACGATAAACCCACGAGAGGAACCATACAATGATACCCCAATAGCACAGATAATAGAGTTACAAAAACGTGCGTCCCAAGAGGAGCAAGAGCTGTGGAGCAAACGGGGATGAACACAAACAGCCACAGATCTCATTTGGAGACAAGAGACAAGAGGGAAGGTTGCAATACCCATAGAGTTACTGGAAATAGCATTCCAGCAGTTGCATTTCCCTGGCCATGTAGCGAAACAACACATTGCTGCAGACATCCAAGAACACTGGTTCGTCCCCAACTTACAAGAACACCTGTCAAAATTTATTGTAGAATGCATAACATGCCAAACATATAATTCTGGAATGACATTAAGAACACTGCATGGCACTTTGCCCCGACCAACAGGACCATTTAGAGAGCTCCAGATAGACTATGCTGATATGGGAGAACGGTGTAACGGAGCAAGATATTTGATTGTGGTGGTGTGCCCCTTTTCAAGGTGGGTGGAAGCAGGCCCATGTCCTCACCCAGAAGCTAAATGTGCGGCCAAATTCCTCGTGCGGGAGGTGTTTTCGCGATGGGGGATATGCGACGTCATTAGATCAGATAATGGCACGCACTTTGTGAATGACCTCTTTAAGGAAGTGACATCACTTTTGGGGGTGAAGCACAAATTATGCTCGATTTATCACCCAATGGCGAATGGGGTGGTAGAAAAGATCAACGGGCTACTAAAGAGTAAGTTGTCTAAATTGTGTAACACATTGAAGAAGAACTGGGTTTATTGCTTGCCGCTAGCACTGTTCCAACTCAGGACGCAGCCATGTAAAGACCACCACCTAAGCCCCCACAAAATTGTGACTGGGAGGGGAATACACACACCAGTATCCCCAATCAGAAGAGCCTCGGACGCGCACAGGGCTGCCACAGTGCTGGGGGAAGAGTTCAAGGAATACCTAACCCAGTTAACATGTGCAGTACGTAGCATAGCTCGACAAATAGCACCACCTTTTAATGAAAATGTGATGACTGATACTACTACACTGGCCACGGACAGTTCAAGCGGACCACTAATGCCAGGGGCACATGTGTATGTCCGCAGTTTTGTGAGAAGGTGGAATTTACCCAGGTTTCATGGCCCCTACGAAGTCATTTACAGCACCCCCACCGCGGTGAAAGTGAAGGGATTGAAGTATTGGGTGCATTTATCAGATGTGAGGAGGGCACACAGTAGTACAATCCCCCCCAGAGGAGCAAGACAGCGCTACTGGGACCACAAACGAGGCTGTAGGAAAATGACAAAAGAGTTAGTAAAAGAACATGCAGAGGTAAAAATGATGATGTGTATTTTGTTCTGCACAACTTGCTTCCTCCTTCTTTCCTTTCTGCCTCTTCCCCACTCTCTTCTTCAATTGGCCAAGCGTATTATCTACACCTCGCCTATCTCTCCCCCTCTGTCTCCCACCTTCATTTTTTGATGGTTGTCTCTACAGTAAAAGAACATGGACAATAGAGTAACAGAACAAGCCTGACTGAAAATAGTGATTAAACATGAGGTTGAATAAAAATCTAAATATTTGTATATATTGTGATGACTTAACAAATTTATATCGCCCCTCCAGGTGAACAATGGCCCAACGACCCACGATCAGAGAGAATGAATTAATGTTAGATAGCGATAGGGTTGCCATTAGGGCTAAAAGGTTCAGTGATGTTGAATGCATTTTGAAATGTGCTGCAATTTTTATGTCGGTAATGGTGTTTTTTGCAGCATGGTACTACACCCTTTTATCTCTCGTTGATGACATGCAAAGGGGAGGAAGCAGGGCTAATTTAATAAGAGAAGGATCACAAATGATATGGACTGGGGTAAAGACAATATGGCAGGAGTCACATGGACTTAATGTTAACCAAACAGATGGAATGCACCCCTCAGCGTACATCACTGTGGAATCAACAAGTGTGTCAATGTTACGTTTCGATGTAAATACGAGTGATGCTTATGGATATAACGAATATGATGGAGATTATTATTGGACAAATGATTTAATTAACACTAGTATTAATGCACAAACAACCATACACTCTACCTCAAATAGAATAGCTGCTACTAATGATGATACATACGCCATATTGAATAGTAATGATACAACATGGGCTGGGATGTTTCCGATACATTACAAAAGAGTTAAAAACCAACGATCGGGAAGGGAGGAGGAGGAGAAAAAGGGGGGCAGGAGGGAAAAGTTACGACATCTATCATGACCTGGGGTTAGGTGAAATAGAGGATCCCCGCCACCCTGATCAATCAAATAAATGGTATTCTGACATGAGTGCCCCGGCGAAGCAAGCAAACAATGAGAGCTGCTACGTCTGTTCACTCATCCTGCACGCATCAGCTACACCGAAAATGTTAGTCCTGCAGGAAGTGCCCTTGTCGGAGGCCCAATGTTTGATTCATCTGGTTCTATGCAGAATAAAGAGCACATTCCAGGCGCACACTGTCACATTGGAAAAGCTGGAGAACGAGAAAACATGCACAAGCCGGTGCCAAGGAGTAATTTGCCTCGAGGAACCATTCCTTGTCATCAAGGGGATACGATTTGCAGAAAATAAATGGCACGAAGAAACAATACAATGCAAAGCTGAAGCACTTCGAGGCCTACCAAATGACACTTTCCATTGGATAAAAGGGGCATGCTATCCCATCTGGTCGCAACATGTCACAAAACTGACATGGGTCACCACGTTAGAAAAAACCTATCAAAATACAAAAAGAAGTGCCACATGAACTGTGTTTCCGCGGGGAAGGAAAGGTGAACATGGGAGAAGCAAGGAAATTTAACAAGACGATAATAATCCCCGACATGAAGAAAGGCACAGCTGCACTAATGGACATGTATTGGGTTTGCGGCAAGCAAGCTTACCTGCACCTCCCCGCATCGCGGAAAGGAACTTGTGCTTTAGCGACCTTCCACACAGCCCTGATGGCAATACCGGAGAGCCACATCCAAGGGGCAGCAGAGCAATCAGCTGGCATATCGGCAGCAGGGCAATCGGCTGAACCATCGACAGCGCCCCAACTAACGCTAACAGAAGGTCCAGCATATGAACTATTGTCAGAATATGAAGTAAAGAAAAGATTGACATGAAGTAAAAGATCCTCCAATTACATCTCATCCGAATCATCGAAACTACTTGCTGAGATCCCGCAGAAATACAAGCTCTTTTCATAAGCAGAGACATTCTTTGCCTCACTTCTCGCCCCTGGGCTACAAGCACGAGCAAACGCCAAATGGTTGCAAATCGTGCGCTGGGAGCTCATTCAATTGGCTAACGACACTGAAGAGGGATTCAACGTGATAAAGATAGTACTCCGTGCATTGCGCCTAATGACAATGCAAAATCGATATGTCCTTGATCTCCTCACGGTGATGGACGGTGGTGTTGCCGAAAAATTGGGGGTGTGTGTTGCACATTCGTGCCAACTGAAGATGCTGATAACGGAACATTCTCCCATGTGATAAACGCAGTACACAACCTAAGGGAGAGGATGAGAGTGGAAGGAGGAGGAGAGGAAAGTACATGGTTCGACAACCTGTTCAGCTGGATTCCATCATAGGTAAATGTGGCAATGAAAATACTGATCCCCATCATCGTTTTTGTGCTCTTACTCTTTTGTGTCTGCCAACTGGGACTGTGGTGTTGTGAGAAAAGCATGCCAACCTCAGCTATGATGATGGTGACAATGGGCCGACCGACAGCTGTAACTACCATGATAGATGCACAAATGCAAACAGGGGAGTACACCACACCACAGTACAGAATGACAGCGATTAACAGGCATTATGGGGACATAGTGGATAATTTGCATTACACGACAATAAAGGAGCCAAGAGAGTTGCAATGGTACCAAGAGGTATGGCTAGATCTAGATGGGGATGGAGGTATTTACTTAATGTGTACCCCAGATGAATATGCCAGAAGAGGGAACAGCCTAAGAAGCGTCTGCAGAGCTTGGATGCCCATAAAAGGTACCCCCGCATGGGACGAGGCAGTGGCAGAGGTTGAGTAGTACCGAAGGGAAAATGAAAAGAATAAAAAGTAGAAGAATTTGTTACTTTAGATGTAACGAAAGGGAGGAATGTGTGGGAGCGAGGGGCCAATGGGCCCCTCTCTACCATCACTTCTCAGTACAAAACTTGGACCAAGTGCCTCTAGTGGTGGGCACGCCCCTTGCCCTTATGCGATATGAACTTCTGGTTATATTCGCGTAGATGGGACCACCGAGCAGGACACAGGGCATCCATTTTCTGTACCCCCTTTCGACTCCATCTTGGTAGCTAGGCCTCGCTGCGATAGTACAAAATGCATCCCTCCCCTTTGCCGCTGCTGCAGCTCGGAGCACATGGCCCCCACCCTCGTCCCCACATCAACTGGAAAACTCCACGGCTCCATTCTCACGCTGAGGCCGGAGCTGCTTGCAACAAATAATGAATGTAACACATCCCTTTTCCTGTGAGATCACTGTCCTGCATGTGAACCGACATGAGCCAAGCACAGAGCTCGTTCATCTTCACAAAAGTGTCCTTGCCCTCTTACCGTCGCCAGTCGAAACTTTTTGCCATTCTAACCTTGTGTCCTTGCAAGGCATCCCTTTCATGTGCCAGACTGCCAACCTAGCTATGAAGCACACCCAACAAACCCCCCAGCTAACATTAGACCCCGGTGCAGTATATCGTGCCCAGTACTAACAAATGCCACATACCTGAGATTCTTGTGAGACTAACCCTATAGTTCAATGACAGTATTATAGTGGTCAAGGCCCTTAAACCTGTGACCTGTGTAACCCAGATGTGTAGATGGTATAAGCCCTTGAGTGATTTGTATAACGACATGATACACTACTAAGAGTCTTTTGATCAACTGTTATTTAGTGCATGTATTATTCAGAATGTATTTTCTTAGCTTAGATAGTGACCACTGTGTTTCACAGCGACCTGACCTTCACCCATCCGGAGCACAAATGTCTGACGTCAATCCTCCCGCCAACCAAGCAACCAACCCGGAGGAAGAGATGATGCCCGCACCTAAGTCCCCACCACGGCTGACCAATCCTGGTCCAACGTACCATCATATGTTAAAAATGTAAATGTACTATATAAATGTGTTGTAACTTTGATGTGGTCAGAGCGCCCTAAGAGATCTAGATAAACCTTCCTTGGAACTCTCGCAGCCTGCGCTTTTGTGCCTTATTCCCTGTCCAGGGAGTGTCTGTCTTATTCATTTTTACACATGTTAGTCAGGGTGGGCACAAACACCACTATAAAAGATGACATCCAGACCATGCTGGGGGAGATAAGGAGGATGAGAACGAACATGGGTACCAAATTGACTGATCTCATGGCCAAAGTGACTACGATGGAGGATAGAATGGATGGGGTGTAGGGCAATCAGACAGCTACAGAGCTCCTGGAGACACAAATGGGGGCGAGATTTATGTAAATGCAACGCAGGGAGGAGGAGCTTTGCTTCAAAGTGGACAACTTGGAGAATCGGGAGATAAGAAATAATCTCTGCTTTTTCGGTCCGGTTGAAGCGGGAGGGGAGACCCTGTCTAGTCTTGAGGGCAAGATACAGGAAATAATATAGAAAGCCCTTGAAGCCGATGCTGGAGATGGGGTTGTGATAGACAGAGTCCACCGAGCGGGGTGAAGAATTGAGGCCCCGTTCAGTTTTGGCGCGTCTACATTATTATAGAGCTAAGGCCAGAATCCTGGAAAGAGCAGCGGGTCTCCGGGAGATACAATATGGGGAGTCCAAAGTGGCCATTTTCCAGGACCTTTTGTCCCTTACGTTGCTGATGAGGAAAAAATGCAGAGCCCTCACCAAATGGTTACAAGGAAAGGGGGTCAGGTATCACTGGGCTCATCCCTTCTACTTGGCTTTTGAATGGGAGGGGGAGAGACATCATTTGGTGACTGAGGAAGACATCCAGAGAGTCACAGACGACTTGCTGGGCGCAAAAGGGGAACCCACCAAGGAGCGGTGCGATAAAGAGCAGGATCTCACCCTTGGCCCCAGGGGCCCAGACTCGGTCAGGGGAAAGCGTAGAGTGAGAGGGGTCCAGAAGTTCCAGAAAGTTAACACCCTTCTGGTGCCTTTGGGGACGCTTGAAATGCATCGACATTACTGTATGACTGAATTACACATCAGCACTCCCCTTGTTGAAATCCTCGAGCAGCTCAGAAGTCAAGGGGAGAGAAATGTTTAAATGTAAAGTTATGGTTGGCTGGTGTTTCTGTGTTTTGGGCCGGTGCAACCGGAATTGGTATAGTGTTATTGCTGAGGTTACGTTACTGGCAGTATTTGCAACATTCTGAAGAAGATTCAAGTTTACTGAATGAGCTATGCACAGGATTTCTGTGGGGGGAGGTTGGGAACCAAGCTTCCGAGCTAGGGGAATGTGTGGAATAGCCCAGACGGGCCTATGAGTAGAGGAGCGATACTCCCTTTAATAACATATCCCGGGGTGGGTGAAGTGCCCCTGATGGTTCGTCGGCCATGCCCAGTTCAACTGGGGGGTAATGACGGATGCCTCAGTTGTAAGGGTGGGGTGGGTAAGAGGTTAGGGGGAGGAGGGAGGGGAGGGAGGGATGGGGGGACTTGACCAGGGGAAGTTCAACAGGTAAAGCCATGGATCAGCACTTTATGGACTGCCTCGAGCCAAACAAGAAGCATGGAACCCTTAAAGGACAGGATAAGGAGAGGTGTCAGGTGTATTGACCCACGTTTGAGTCATTAAGCTGCAACATTTGGTGCTGTGGGCTTAGAAAATCCAAGATGGCCAAAAAGCCCACATGTGCGCCAGAATCCAGGAGAACCGCGCAGTTTGTGCGCACACCAAAATGGTTGCCTAACCTTCCACCCACCAGTGCGAGCGTGATGGGCCAGGGGGTGCCATGAGTGGAATGTGTGCCAAAGGAAAAACAGCAGTGCCTGTTAGCTTAAAAAGCGCTTTGAAATCACCTTGGTTTCTCTGAATGCAAGCTCAAAATGCCTATTTCAAACATTGCAGGATATTCAAAAATCTCACTGAACACCAGCAGACATTTGGCAGAATGAAGTTTTGTGTGCATACAAAATCAGGAAAGAAAAAGAGCCCAAAACAATGTTCATAACAAAACTGGCTGAGCTGTGGAGGTCAGCAGTTTAAGTTAAACTGAACTGAAAACCACTAAAATCGAAATGTTTAAATTAAATGAGGGACCTACTTTTGAGTGTCACATAGTTTGTAACTGTTGAAATGTCATAGTTCTGAACTTAAAATCAGCATTCTAGCTGTATTTGTAAAAATTGTAAGTTTGATTTAAACTGGGAACAAAAAGTGACATTTAGCTGAATTCTGCCTGACAACTACCCCCGACAGGAGAAACCTGCTCAGCCACTCTTCCCAGGCCTAGCTGCATCCTGCTTCCCCACCAAAAGGAGTTGACACCTCTCTGATTAGATTAGGGGAGGGGCACCTGCAGGAGGTTGCACAAAGCCTTGTCCTGGACTCAGGCAAATGTTATAACGGGGGGGCCGTAAAGTGGCTTCCTCTTGGGAGAAGTGGGAGGAGAAGTGTCTCTGGGAGCCACCCGAGCTGGAGGCGGGGACAGGCAGAAGCTTCCCCCATGTGCTTTGGAACCTAAACCACACCCATCTGGGCCAGAGCATAATTTTAAAAAGATAGATAACTCATAGTGCGGACTTGAAAGAATTATATACGTAATATCATTATTCTTGTGATTTTTCTGTGCACGTTTTAAGAGGTGTTAGGACCCTGTGGTGTATGCTGGGGGGTTGCTAGCGGAAAATAGGGTCTTACTCCAAATGTCTGCACGTTAAAAATCTGACACTTCATCAATTAATGTCCATACTCCTTGCGCACATGTGTGTAAATTTTGGTAAATGTCCGATATTGGTAAACCAGTCAAAAAGCGCATAATGTTGTCATTTTTGAATGCAATCCCCAGGAAGATCAGAGGCGGACAAGCATGGACCATAAGGAATATATAATGTGTACATGTCATTTCAAGAAATTGGGTGTCTGGGAAATATGTATTTGAATCAAATATAGATTTGTGGGCAGATTGACCAGGGGAGGATCCTCTGACCCATAAACAGACCTCATCATGATGACAATCCATTTCCTTCCCCCAATCATGGGAGAGGGGAGAATTGGGCCAATGACAAGTAGAGAGGGGCAGGCTTAGCTAGGCCCAGGCACACACCCATTTTCAAAACACATAAAAAGGGCCAC
This sequence comes from Ambystoma mexicanum, assembly GCF_040938575.1. NCBI lineage: Eukaryota > Metazoa > Chordata > Amphibia > Caudata > Ambystomatidae > Ambystoma > Ambystoma mexicanum. Next base: position 1,384,118,442 of record NC_090921.1, on the reverse strand, counting down.
TGAAACCCAGGTAGGGGATGCACTTTCCACTTTCTTGCGGGACGCTTTGCCGGAGACTCCAGACTTCAAATCCATCAACCTCCAGAGACCCAGAGAAACCAGAGATCCAGGGAGACCAGAGATCCAGAGAGACCAGACCTGTGCAGTGCTGAGAGCAGAACCAGAGACCAGACCGCTGTTCAGAACCACCAGAAGTCCCGTCCAACCTGACCAGACCTTGACAGCTTATTTCAAAAATATAGTGTGAGTACTCACTGTGCCAAAACCAATCTCTTAGTTTAAAATAATCTAATCCAAACTATTTTAGCCTATTAGAACTGCCTCCTAGAATCTTGTCATTCTGTCATCTTTAAAACTGAAAACTGTCATCTGTCATGCTGAGCTTTAAAATTTCAAATCCGAAAATCTACTTTCACAAAATCGTCCGTATCTCCGGAACTGTTTGTGAACATTCATCTTAAAGCTAAGATTCTAGGCTTTCCAACGAACCTAGAACCGACTTGCTACTCCTTATAGTGCCTCCGTAATCGCGCTCGACACACGCAACTAAATTTGCCGCGATTTGACATTTTGCTCAATTTCACCCACGTGTAAAAATATTTGTCCTTGCTTTGCTCGCTGAAATTCGTGTGCAACCTGACAATCATTCATAGAGCATTGCTAAAGTGAGCCTGAACTAATATAAACTAGATATCACCCACCCTGAACCTCTAGAGGGAATTAAAGGCATTTTTAGCACATTTCTCACTTCATTGTCATCACATACAAAGCATTTTGGGCCTGTGTTTCAAACTTCTACCTGTTTCCTCTAAGCTTGCTGGGGGGGAACTCAATTTCGTATTGTATTTGATTGCATTCCTGAGAACTGTGTGCTCCTCTTTCCATCTTCTTCCATTTCTTACATTGCATAGGGGGGGGGGGTGAATTGCCAGAGAAAAAGCGATGATCTTATCTTTTGCTAAAATCATATCAAGTTATTTCTGTAATGAATTTTTTCCTCATTGCTTTTCCCTTGAAACCATAAAAGTATTTTCGCTGCCTTATCCATCCTATACCAACTCCTCATTGATTGTAAAGAACTGTGCTACTGTAGGATTACCTATTGCTGATTACTGCTCATATTCACAAGCATACTATCCATTATCAATTTATTTATAGAAGTGTGATATATATATATATTATTTAATTTTTCAAATAAACCTTTTAAATTTGCAAAACAAATCTACTTCTTGGCTCAGTGGGGTCAGGGGGATTCTCAGAGAGGGGTGTTATACAAGGGTTCATCATCCAGATTATAACTTGCCATAAAAATATATAAATAAGGGCTTCCCTTGGGCATCCCAGACAAGGCACTGACTTAGTGGGATTGCTTGATTGGAGTCACTTACAGAGTGGGGGCTCGGAGCCGGGATATTCTGGGTTAGATTTACCACTTGTGCAGATTAATACAGTGTGCCAACTGACCAGATACACATATCCGGTTAGATCACCACGCTGTTTTACACTGTGAAAGCACCCCTCAAAGGAACGCTCTATGGAAACGGTCTGTTTTGCAAAATAAAATACTAACTGTTGTAAATCAGGAGGGAGATCAATCTCCAGCATGATGACCGTGGTAGATATGAAAATAGCGAGGGAGCACCTCTTACATAAGCTATTTGTGAGAGGTGAGTGGACTCATCAGGACCAGGCGGTCTGGTTGCAGGCAATCGCGCAACAGGTCACTGAAACAGGGTCAGATATATGGAGAGATCAGGGTCCCCTACATGTGGCCCTGAGCGAACTATATATGGCCCCTAAGGCAAAAGATGAACACAATAAGATTGCCAGGATAGTGGCATATTTGTATCTATATATCGAAGACATGCAGGACAAATGTGCTGAAGGCCAAGATCTGGCAAATAGTCAACAGATGGCGTTAGAAAAGGCCCAATCTGACCTGGTCTCTTCTGAGCAGAGGCTGCACGGGAGCCAGGAGTCAGAAAATGACAGCAGACAGTACATCACTAAAATAAAGGAGGATATGGATAGGCTGCAACAGGAAAAGGCTGACCAGGATACCAGATTTCTGGCCTTGCAGAAGGAGTACCAAGAAGGTTTGGACTCCCTTCTGCAGAGCCAGAAAAAGCTGGAGCAACAACTGGACTTCAACAGGGCATGCACAGAGCAGGTAGCCACCCTGCAAATTCGATTAGACATAGAGAAAGAGGAAAGCAATAAATTGATTCTGAAAGACCTGGATACCCAGGCAGAGTTTGATCAGGAGCGCCAGAAAGCTGGTGCCTTCCAAAGGCAAAGGGACGACCTGGTGGCACAGATGCAGGCTCTTAGTCAGGAAAGGGATACCTTAGGCCAGGAAGTCTGCCACTTAAAAAGGAAAATGGAAGAAAATCACCTGGCCCTCCAGGGACTGGGTGACCTCCAAAAAGAACACCAGAACTTGTAAGAGCACACCAGGAGGGTGGAGGATGCTCTGGCAAGAAAGGAGCAGGCCAATAGGGACGCAGCCCAGGAGGTAATCCTCCTCCAGCAAAGACTGGCCCAGTACTCCAGGACCAATCAGGAGGCACAGAGAGAGAATGAGGCTCTCTGCCAGCACAATGATAGGCTCCAGCAACAGGTAGCGATGCAGGAGAGACTGATAGAGTCTAGTAAGGCCTTAACTGAGGAACTGAAAGCGCAGGCTCTTGCATTGCAACAGGGAGCAGGGGCGGATAGAGATGAGGTTTGCTGGGAAAGAGAAACTCCTGAGCATAACCTCAGGAGCCGTAGTGCCAGAGGCCTTCACCTCTACCAGTCCCTGGACTCTGCCACCCCCATGTTCCCTGGCGCACATGAGCACGGGGCTACAGGGATGGCAGATTACTATCCAGCTAAAAGTATGGGGCTCATAGGCCAGGACCACCCAGGAATGGAGGGGCGGACATCCGGGTATGGGCACCCAAGCACAGTGCAATTTAGTGGGGAACCCCAGGAGAGTAGGCCCATTAAGGGCATCCTGAAAACCTCTGCCCAGTTAGGTCAGTGGGGGGGGTACCCATCAAATCCTGGCAGCAAGGAGGGATCTGAAGACTCCTCTGAGCGTCACAGGACACAGGAGACCAGGTCCCCACATTCTGCCAGCCATTCCCAGGCTCGCAGAATCCGAGAAAACCTGGAAGATCAGACGGGCACCTCTGGGAGCAGCGCTTCTGAGTCGAGGATGAATGGACCAGGGTTACCCGAACCAAAAAGGCCAATAAGGCAAAAAGGGCCTTGCTTAAGGACCCATTGAAACAAATAAAGGCAATAAGGAGTGTCATCACGCCTTATCATAAGAACGCCAAGTATTCTGTTTGGGAACACTTGGAGCTCTATGAGCAAATGATGGAGACTTTCCATTTGAAGGACAGCCAAAGCTGTATTCAATATGTAAAGTGGACCTTCTCACCAGAATACTCCAGTTTCTTTGCGGGGCTGGAGGATCAAAACCATTCAAGGTGGTCCACATACAGGGCAGCCATCTTGAAACATTTTTCTGTGCACAGAAATCCTCAAGAGGCTTGCAAGGCAGCCTACAATTTGCAATGTGGGGAGGATCAGGCCCCACAATAATTCATACAAGAATTGAAGCGTGCCTTTGCGCAGACCACCAGAAGGGTACGCACGGACAGTAGAGAATTTGTCAATACTTTTTTCCATGCCTTGCCCAAATACATCATGACCCAGCTAGTGAGAGATTTTCACGAGAAGAGGTCACTAGACTGGGTCATTGAACAGGCTACCCGGATCTATGAGGTGCAGAAGCCCATAGAAAATAAAAATAATGCGCAGAAAAACCCCAAAACCAACAGCAGCCCTGCTGCTGCCAAGGTGGCAGAGGTAAAGGTCGCCCCCGTTTTAGATTTGGAGATGGGGGGCCTAAAAACCTGCCAGCACTAAATAACTCTAACACCAGAAAGCCCTCGGGCCATTCACAGACAGGGAGTCAAGGAGGTAGTCCCACAAATGGGGTCCCTCGCTCCCCTGATTATGTAAGTCCCCGCTACAAGGGAAACCGACCCATCCTGGGTTATGTGTGGACTCCTCCAGCCCAAGGGGGGGATCCGGCCAAGCACCTAACCCAGGGAATTTCCCTCCTCACTTCCCCCAGGAGGGCAGAAATTCACCAAACCCTGGGCAGAATCTTTTCCCCAGGTATCCACCCAATTTCCAGCCCCAAAATCATCCATCCTTCTTTCCCCAATTCCCTGAGCCCAGACAACCTAATCCGGGAGAGGGGAGGCCAAGGGTGGAGGGGTATCCAAATCTTCCCAATCCGGGGTATTACCAGAGAAGGGAAAGCTACCCTTCCCGGGATCAGCCCAGGGGAGAAAATAGAGCCCCGTATCAGCCTGAGCGGGTTTCACAACTTGAGCGCCAGGTCCAAAATATGGCACGGGATCTGGGTCACATACTGAGGGCTCAACAGAACCCTCAGATGAGCATGCCACCGCAGAATGCCCCAAACTCTGGACCTGGAGCTCCAGAACAATGACGGGGCAGCACCCCGATAACCCACCGGTTCCCAGGGAGGAGGCACAAGGGGAAGGGGGGTGTAAAGCCTTGGAGGAAGCTTCCTTCCCAACTTGTAAACAGCCCCTGGAAAACCAGGAACCGGAAACAAAATCTCCTGCCCCTGAAAGCCTGCCTCCCAAGGATCAGAGGGGGGGTAGGAGAAACAAAGGACCCAAACAGACCCACTTTGTGGAGGAGTTACAGGTCTTCCAATTTGAGGGAGAGGGATCCTCAGAATATCCTGGGAAAAGGATCTTCTCCTTCAGAGATGCGGGAACTCCTCCCAAGGAAAAATGGGTCCCAAGGGATGCCAATTCAGACTGGGGAGATGTGGAGACTGAGCTACCTCCGCCCATCATCTCATCCCAGAACCGACAATACCAAAATCCCATGGGTCAAACCCATCCTGATGACTGCCTCCAAAAAGGGGGGGGCGGCCCAGAACCAGAAACCATTTCCAGTTGCCAACTTTTTCTTTCAGATTCCCCAGGCTCTCCACAGAATTCTGCCCAAATCTCTTCGCTAGCAATGTCCAAAACCAGAAAGTAAGCCCACCAGTTGTCCAAAAAATGTGCATTATCTGTGCCCCCTTGAGGAGAAGGAGGGACGATATTATTCCCCGGTACAAGTACAGGGGCAGGGTACAATTTCGGCACTGGTGGACACTGGATCCCAAGCTACCCTTCTCTCCAAAAGGGCCTTTGATGAACTAAATGCAGGAAGGGGGGAGAATTACCGTATCCCTCTCACCTCTCTTCCTGGACAACTGCAGAACTATGACGGGAACGAAATTCATGTCGAGTGGACTGCAGATTTGGACATCAAAATTGGGCGACACAAGGTGAAACAACCGGTCATAGTAGTGACTCCAGAGGGCACCCCTTGTTTACTAGGGAATGACCTCCTGAGAAGGTTGTCACCCCTAATAGATTGCGTAAACAAGGAGGTCCTCTGGACCCAGACTAGCCGACCAATAAAATTAAAACAGAGTGTCAACCATGTTAGTTTAAACGGCACCTGCCACATGGTTGAACAAAAATCTGACCAAGTAGAATTTCAATTCCAGAACAACCAAATTCCAGACGTGACAGTAATAGCAGTAGGATAACAGACTGGTGGTGGGGGGTTCTCTCTATTTCTGAAAATCAACCTTCCTTCCAGTTTAAGGTGGTATTCCACACTGGAAGGAAACACTATGAAATTCTTTACCAATCCACAATCAGACACTCTCTCTCCTATAGTCCAGAAAGATGTGAAATCAGCTCAGAGCCTGGCTGATATTCAGCAATTTGGAGATCAGTTGTTCATCCCAGTTCAGTTAAATGATGGGAAGGACTCTGTTCTCGCTCGAGTGTGTGTGAACAATGGTAAGAGCTTCATCAGCGAAGCCATGTTCCACCAACTCCCAAAAGATCCAGCCATTCCCACATTCAAACTGATAGACAAATGGGAAATGGATCTGGAAACACCCAATTCCAAACATCTCCTGCACAGCAGATGTATGCTCAAAATCTCCATTGGCAACAAGAGCATAGTCCATAATTGTTGGGTCGTGCGAGACGTCACTGCCGCCTTTTACTTAGGCAGTGACATTCTCAATCGCTTTGCCATTAGTCTGGTCCTAATAAACTTCAAAGCTTGGTCCCGATTAGCGGATAATCCCATGGGCTTTGATGATGAAGAAAAGGCATTTAGGTCAGCTCAATTGCTACCTTATGCAGTTGAAATTCAGATTAAAGAGGAAGTCACCATCCCAGAAAGGACCCAACAATTCTCCCTGGAAGTGAAATTTAAAAGAGGACACAAATTGAAAAACCCTGATGCTTATATACATCTAAATGCTTCTCTCCAACAGCAAGGGTTGGGGGTAAACCCAACACCATTAGTCAACACAGAACATGACACCATTCCAATAGAGGTGGATAACAGCGACTTAAAGAGAATTACTCTAGCCGCAGGCACCATTATTGGAATGGCGGTTGATGACCGACATTTTTCTATTGATCTAGGAAATGAACTGTTAGGACAAATCTCCAAGGACTGTTTTGACAGTGACAGTGATGACAATACAACACCAGACAGGATTTTCACCCGGCATGGTGGGAACTTCCTGGTGTACACTTCTTGCCCTTATGGTAAGGAAGACGTGACTTGTGACTTCAGGAGGGATGAGGTGATTTTCCAGGTCCATGAGGGCTGCCTTTCCCACCTGAAGCCTCCAGTCCAAATCAGCACTCTGACCAGGGACTTCTCCACCCAGCTGGAGGAGACCGCTGAGATTGCCAAACCAGAAGTCTTTCCAGGCTTCAGGCAGATGGTGGAAGAGAGGGTCAACCTAGCTGATGGCTGCGTGACTCTGGAACAGAAGCAAAAGTTGGAACAAGTTTTCTTGGATTTCCAAGATCTCTTTGCGGTAGACTCATATGACTGTGGTCGCACCGACATCCACACCACAACAATTCCCACGGACCCTGGAATGACTCCAGTGTTTGTGAAGCAATATCGTTTGCCTCTCGCATCCATGGAGTCCCTTACTGAAATAATTAAGAACCTTGAGTCCCGGGGAATAATCCGTCCAGTACACAGCACCTTCAATAATCGGGTGCTGGGAATATTGAAGCCAAACGGCCAGTGGAGACTCTGCGCCAACCTTAGGTAGCTCAACAAACGGGTCCATACTTCCCGATGGCCTCTGCCCTACATCGACCAAGGGCTGGCCCAGATTCAGGGGTCACAAGTATTCACTGCAATAGACCTGACCAATGGATACTGGACCGTGCCTGTCAGTAGGGAGGACCAATACAAACTGGCTTTTACCTTTGGGGGCCCAGCAGAACACCTGGACCCGGACTCCCTTCGGATACCTCAACTCCGGCAATGAATTCAACATTTTCTTACATAAGGCCATGCCCGACCTGGGTGCGAGGGGTAACCTGGCTTATGTAGATGATGTCCTCATCAAAAGTTCATCTGTGGAGGAACACATAGTGGAGATCCGTTATGTTCTGACACAGATGAGGGCCGCCGGAGGAAAACTTTCCTTTCAGAAAGCACAGTGGTGTAGAACCCGTGTTAATTTCTTAGGGCATGAGATTACTCCTCAGGGTCTCTGTCCCCAGGAAAAGAAAGTGGAAGCCCTTCAGAAACTGAAAGACCCCACAACTCTGCGGGAACTAAGGAGCCTCCTTGGACTGACTAATTACAGCAGAAAGTTAATTGAAGGCTACGCAGAGATCACTGGACCCCTGATTCATCTCTTGAAGGGGGGGGTCAAGTGGGAATGGGGTCCAGAACAATCCGAGGCAGTAAGACAACTCAAGAGAAGCCTCTCACAAGCGCCTTGCCTAGTTTACCCTGTCAGAAATAGGGTTCTCTAATACGTGCTTGACGGCAGTATTATACCAAAAGCATGACAAGGTCAATAAAGTAATCTCCTATGCGAGCAAAACCTTATCCTCTGTGGAGGAAAAATTCAACGATTGTGAGAAGGCACTCCTGGCAACGGTGTGGGCATTGAAGAATTACCGCCCTTTTATCCAGGGGGAACACATCATAGTGGAGACTCCACACCAGCCTCTGCAATATCTCCAGAGTGACAGAATCCGGGCTGGAAATGTGAGTAATTCCCGAATTACTTCCTGGATTCTGTCAATGCAAGGCTTTCCTGTAGAGGTCAGATATGGCCAAAACAAGAAGAGTCCCCTCGCGCAAGGTCTGGCTGACTTGCATGATTGTGCCAGAGAAAACTGTCTCGAGGACGAAAGTCTAAAAATCAAGGACAACATGGAGACATATCTTAATTCCCCACACAAAGTCTTTGAAGAAGACAAGTGTGAGGGAATGCCCACTGTCTATGTGGATGGATGCTCGTACCATGTTGACAACAACGGGGAGAAAGAACTGGTGGCCGGCGTGGGGAATGCATGGGTGAAGGAGTTTCCAGAACCCTCCGCTGGATACAAAATTGGTCCCCGAAGTAATCAGGTGGCAGAATTGATGGCTGTGCATCAGGCCATCCTCACTGCTGTCCAACATCAACTCCACGAACTGGTTATAATCACAGATTCGGATTATGTACGGAACGGGTTCGTGGAGCACCTGGTTAACTGGAAAACCAGAAGCATGTTATGTGCTAATAACAAACCCCTGAAACATGGGAAGCTAATCCAAAATATTGATGATCTGGTCACATCGAATGGGATGACCATCTACTGGAAAAAGATCAAGGGTCATTCCAAAGTAGAGGGACCAGACAAAACTGGAAATGACTTAGCTGATCAGCTGGCCAAAACCGGGGCCATCCAAGGGGAGCTAATAGAAATAGAGTCCCTATTGGGGGAAATCCAGGTCACTGCTATCACTAGGTCCCAGACAAATGCTCACAATGATCTTTCAACTGCACAATGGAGTAAGGAGACCCCTGATGCTGATTTAATTGCAGCTCAGAAGGGGGATCCAATTATTGGTAAGTTTTACCAATACCTTGAGGACCCTGAGAACTTTCCCCTGACGGATATCGATTACATTGGGAAATAGGACCTAAGAGTGTTGATGAAATGTCCAAAAATGTTCCGAATCCAAGACGGTTTGCTGGTAAGGAAATCCAAAGCTGGCCACGATCAGTGGGTGGTTCCTACCTCATTCCGAAGCCTGATGTTAAGTCACGCCCATGATGCGGCCACCGCCGGTCATAGGGGGTTTCACACAACACTGGAAATCTTAAGAGAGGTTGCATACTGGCCACACATGGGGCAGGACCTCAACCAATACTTGAAGGGGTACCTTGTGTGTGCACAGTTTCAGCCATCATCCCTCACACACCGTGCGCCTCTCCAAAAGAGGGGGATGACACTGCCATGGTCAGATTTGCAAATCGACTTTGTAGGCCCTGTAATTCGCTCGTCTAGAGGAAACAAGTACATGTTGACTGTTACATGCTTGTTTACCAAGTGGGTGGAATGTCTCCCGGCCCCAAACTGCAAGGCAGAAACAGCAGCTGCCCTGATGATTAACCACATCTTTTCCCATTTTGGTCTACCTCAAAGGATTGAGTCAGACAGAGGTAGCCACTTCACCAGTGAAGTAATGACAAAGATGTGGGAGATACTGGGGGTCAAAAGGAAGCTACATATTGCTTACCGGCCAGCTTCTTCTGGAGCAGTGGAGAGATACACCCGAACCATTGTGAGCATATTAAAAAAGTTTGTGGCAGATTCTGGGCCAAGTTGGGATATCCGATTACCTCTGGTCCTAATGGCCATCAGATCTACCCCTTCATCTGCAACTAAAATGTCACCATTTGAGTTGATGACTGTCCGCACTATGGTGCTTCCCCAGCATCTGCTCTACAGGACCCAAGAGCAGACACTGATAAATGCCTCCACAACTCATGAGTATGTGGAGAATTTAAGGAAACACCTTCAGCAGGCTTTTGCCTATGCTCAGCGGAATCTAGAAAGATCAGCTGATAGCATGAAAACCCACTACGACCTGAAGACCACCAGGAAGGAATATACTGTGGGGGACCGGGTCTATCTATACAATTACCAAAGGAACCAGGCCAAACAGCGAAAATGTTTGCCTACATGGAAGGGACCCTTTGAAATTATAGACAAGATCTCCCCTGTTGCCTACAAGATCCGGATCCCCAAAGGCGGTTTGGCAGAAGGGGAAGACAAGAGGGTACATATAAATCAGCTAAAGTGTTGCCATCCCAGGCACACGCTGTAGCAACTGGAGGAGTCCTCTGCAATACCAGAGTAATCGTCCTAGGAGAAAGAAAACCTGGAGACTGACACACTTTATTCATTCATTAATTCATGAATTCATCCAAATTCATCAATTCACTTAAGCACATAACCAGCAGGCATTAATTCACTCACACTTTCTCCATTCATTTACTCCCTTATGTACCTGTGCATTCACAGTCCTTCCCCTGGCCAGCATACACCCCCCCCCCCACACACACACACACACACACACACACACTACTGTACTCAGACACACCTGCATAGAAACACACACTTACATATTCACAAACACACACACCTAGCATGCATGAACACCCACAAACTGACACGCACATATTTTGAAAAACTGCACTACCCGTCACCTCAGTTCCTGACTCCTGCTTACCATCTCAGCTGCTGCAGAAGGCCCACCAGGCACCCCCTTCAGGCAGCAACGAGAAACCAGGGGTGGTATCAATTACAAATATCTACCAGAGGCCTGGTTCCTTGCTTGGTTGCAGAGTGCCAGCAGTGCAATGCCTCAGGCTGTCCTAACACAGGGGAGGCGAAAGAACACCACATATACCTTTTCCAGGGTGGAGTACCCCGCCCTGCATTGCCAGCACGGTTCACTGGGCATGCACAGTGGAAGTAGTCTACCCAAAACGGACCGGCAGTGCTCCTTCTGCTGCATGGAAGAGCACAGGTTTTCACTCAGCTGGCTTTTACTCGTCTCTAATGGGTGGTGGGTAGTGCCCCATTACCCATTATGGATGAGCATCCTTACTCCCCTCTCACCCGCTGTGCCTCCCCCGTAGATGGTATAGAAGTGAGTTACCCCCCAACAGACATTTCATTATTTGGATTCACTTTATCTCTTAAAAGTTGAATCGTTGGCACATCTGACCACAATCAGTGTAATTGTTTCACTCCATTTCTCCAGCATTGTTCATGGAGATTTCTTTTGGGGTGCAATGCTTGCAATGTAGAATATTATTCATAATGAACAAGACCCGTAAATCAGTTTACCCTTTAAGCCGAATAGAGCATCAAAGAGAGGCCACGTGGACTTGTCTTCAGGAATCCAGAAACCTTCCGTGTTTGTGTTAAAACCTTCCAGACTTCTCTATAACATTGAACCGTGGGCCTCCCTGTCTGCTTTTGGGCAGTTCCTCCGATTTAGGAGGAATTGTACCACCAAAGAGGAATACGATGTACAGGCGAAAATACTTTAATCTAACCTAAGAGAAAGGAACTATCCCAACAAACTCATAAAACAAGCACCTAAAAGGGCTAGGAACATACCTAGAGAAGTTACTCTCACACAACATGGCAAAAGAGAAAGGGGGCCGGATGTAATCACAGCAGTCTTTAGCCACTCTCCTGTGGTGAACCTTCTTAAAAAAGAAATTCAAAAAGCTTGGCACTTACTACATGTAGATGACAGCAACCTGCCAGCACCATTGTTTGCCATTAAAAGAACGAAAAACCGCAGGGACAGTCTCACACATACATATCAAGAAATAAAACCTCCAGAGACCAATACCCTCTGGAACACACCAAATATGGTGGGACATGCCCCATGTGGGAACTGCTCAGTGTGCCAATTTACGAAACGTACAACCACAGTTGACATCGGGTGGAAACACCCTTGGGAACAGAGGACATTCACAAACTGTAATACAACTAATGTGGTGTACCAAATCCTTTGTCCATGTAACATGAGATAGATACATCGGAATGACTACAAGACCCATAAACACCTGAATCTGTGAACACAGATCCAACATCAGAACTAAAAGATGTACTGCCCCACTAGTGGAGCATTACAGGACAAAAGGACATTCAGAAAATGAAATCACATGGATGATTTTAGAGAAAGTGATGTTACCCAAAAGAGGAGGCAATACAGCAGCATTGCTATTAAGAAGAGAACAAATGTGGATTTTTCAGACTTCAAAGCCATAATATCGGCTTAAATGAAGAGATCTGTTGGCAAACTTTGGCCGTGCAATGATCACTAGCATTCTACATTGAGATTTTCAATAGAGTGAGGAATACCCAACCATAAGAGAATATTTATCTTGATGCATTGTTTAGATAGCAGTTTATTGCATCGGCATGTTTTCAAATACAGAAATGAACGGCACCTCACATGGGAGTATTTACAACAATAAGATCAGTTGTTCCATCCATAGATACAGAGTTTTGATCTACCTTGGGCATTATGGGTTTCACCTTCATAGTGCGTTATATGCAGTACCCGAGCTCAGTCTCCACATACATATCGGATTATGGCACTGATGTGTGTACTGCTCAAAATAATAATTTTATAGACACACTATCAAAGTTAGGCCTTCCGTAAAATATAAGGCTTTTTAGCCACATGTAAAAAACTCCATTACATTTCTGGTTCATGTGTGGCATAATTTTTCATCGTGACTGAGCTGCACATGCAGCCTTCCTCCAATACGCGATCATGCATGGATTCGTTAAACACATACCTACATACACGTATATTATTGTAGTTGACGGCAGAGAGGCAACTACATTTCCCATCATTCTTGTGGAAATTTGTAGTCCTGCAATTGCACGTGACCTCAAATGGCCACACCTCACATACACGATAATTAAGATGGCGGACGATAATGCAGCCAGTTTACGAGCAGCCCGTTCGCAAGCATTTTAGTCCGCGTGGGACAACATTGAGCGTGCAGCAGGTAAGAGATCATTAGCTGGGACACGCACAGTAATTTGAACCGTTGGCTATAGCAGATATGCTCCATTTACCTGCACCACGGGCGCTGCAATTGACTTTAATTGAGCAGCATTGGGCTCATTTCACTCGTATACCAAGTGACACGAACATTGAAACCCATACCGTTAGTCACAATGTGTCTCATTGGGCAACAACCAAGTTCCATTAGTCTGTGCCCACCAACATAATCCATTGTGCTATATGTACGAAATGTAAGGTTTTTAACTGTCAGTTACCAGTGGGTAGAATTCGGTTTGACACAAAAGTCAGGCACCAGTGCGGTTAATTAAATTTATGAAACACAACCCGCACGAAACGTTGCAATGAGAATTAACACTCACCCGTATTTGTCACTGCACGTGTATAGACCCAAGAGTAAATGCTTTCATTTTTTGGCCTTTACTCTACAGAGGTACTCAATAACTATTAAAGAAGAAGACTGGAATAATCAAGTATCAAGCTCACAGATCTACCAGCCACAGAACTGGAGAAGATTCTATTGCACAGGTATTACAGCCAAATATGAATTGAACCCATACATTTAAACACTGATACCTAGTCTGTAAAATAGTCAGTATAGTTTAAGACATACCAAGTTATCTGTTCTTCAGATATTTGACGCAGGAAGTCTCCAAGAACTTAGGGGCATCCTCCACGACCAGAGAACAGAAAGTAGAATCACAGGTAACACCCCTTGACCTGCATGACTGTTCCTTAAATCTATTATTTATCTAAAATATCCCGCACTTACAATCCCCCTTTGTCCATTTTTTGTAACCCAACAGGGATTGGGACTCAAGCAAAAACGCCCGTGGGTAACCCGAAACACCTCTCAAAACCCTCCAAGATGTGGAGATATGTGAAGAAATCACTTTGTCAATGAGAATGCTAGATTCTCTGTCCTGAAGAAAGCGGCTAGTGACGAAGACCGCTGAAACCGGTTAACTATTACTTAGAGTTGCCAGGTTGATGACCGCAACTCCGAGACCCTACAGCAGTTTGAGGAATGGGCTTAAAAAATTATATTACATAATTTTAATCCTATCGAAACAATATTAAATCACTCTATTGATTGAGAAAACAGTTGTGTTCAAGTTGTTTCGTTTTAGTGGTCGACTTGATCCCTTTGGTCAAATCAATTTATCTTAACCATAAGACACATAGACTGGAGGCGGTATTAATAAACGAAGACACCAACCCCCACGAAATGTGCACTTACTATTCAGACTCAGGAAAGTAGTGAGAGAGTTGAGGGCAAGGATTCCCATACCCTTGTAGGCGGCACACCACCGCCACCTAGGCACGGGTGTGCGACACTATGGGGGTATGAGTTATTCACACATATGGCAAGAAAGCTAGGATTAGGGACTTAGATCCAGGAATAAAATATGTTTTAATAAAACAACTACTGTCTATTTTGTGTTGTAAAAAAATGCTTTTCATTTAAGCCATAAGCTTCCATGTTAAACCGAAATTATATAGTGCCTCCTCATTATGAATATTGGCCTAAGCCCATTCGCGTTACACGGAAAACCACGTTGCAAAGTTCTGATTTTTGGGTTAACTTCGCCACTATTTTAAGATTCGTCCACCATTTCGATTTTCACTCGTGTTCTACGTTACATTAAAAAATGGTGGATTATGTTTTCGACTTGCAGCCAAGCCTTCTGACCTTTGAGTTCTGTTAATGTTTAGGTTGTCCGAGAGCCGACTGCTTAAACTGAGCAAAGAGACTTTGCGCTTCATATGAACTGTTATTCAAGTGTTGTCTGCGCTCACAAGTCTCATCCTTGTATAAACAATGGGACAACGAAGAACAAACCTCGAGCATATGCTTTAGCTGAACTACATCGTGAAGACTCTTGGAATAAGGCTTACTGCGGGATCCGAGAACATACATCACTATTGTGTCTTCATGGAAGTACAAACATATGTGATCCTTTGCATGATATTGTAAAATCTGTATGTAAACTAGGCACAAACTCTAGACCACAAATTATTAACGTGAAGAGAGGCTGGACAATATTTAGGAAATGTATAAAAATGCTAGAGGTTAGATGTCCAGCACTCTCTCTCCTCACTGTGTCGGCTGGTACACACTGCGAGGTGTTGAGAGCCAGATAGCTATCTGTTTTTGCTTTGTAAACTGTACAGTAATAAAAGATACTGCTATCTTTTCAGCCCATGATTGGTGTATTTCTTTTGTGGTACTCAGCCTCGATATTTCTTTGTTCTTTCAGATGGTGCCCGAATAGAGACCCTCAAGATTAATGCCACCTCGTTGAAGAGAAGACGCGGCTATCGGACCGGGATCGGACAGTGAGAAAAAGGGGACCCTTTTGGATGTGACGTGATACCTCTACAGTACTGCACAATCTGATCCCTGTACGGTGAGCATGTGGTCCGAGACGGGATCTTAACGAGGGTCCACATATCGAGGCGGGCAGTTTTGCCAAAATCACCAACCACGAGGGTCCTTTGTCCTTTGTAATCCGATCAGACCTCCTTAGTCCTTTGAATCAGGTGAGTCGTGCCCCAATTCCTAAGTATCCTGATATTTGGTTGTATATTTGTACTAATGAGCACAAACAACGCCAGGTAACACCAGTAATCTGACATGCCTGGGAAATTGTCTGCCTGTTTCAGGGAATTATTCGGCAGAGACAATTTTTGGAATTTGGCCGACCAGCGCCACAGGAGGGGTCACCGGTATGTACTATGTACTGTAAGAACGGCATTGGTAGTATAGTATTCAACAATATTTGGCACAGACAAACTAGACATGCTTCCGAATTTCAGTGGCCAGTCAATGGTAGCTTTGAGATTGCCCAAATAGAGTATTTAGAGTCCATATTATTAATGAAAAAAGCTAGACCTGCAGCATTTGATGTAATTCAAAATTGGAAAAAAGAAGCTATGCAGCAACTTAAGAGTAAAGAGAAGTATGCACGTCGTCATATGTCAAACTCAGAAAAGGCATTATTGTATGATCAACAAAAACAGTCAGAGTCTGTTAGAAACATGGATAGGGCTTTTCAACTTGGTGTACAGAAAATATATCCGTCTAAAGACTTTCATGTCTCAGATGAACTAATTGATAAACTCTTAAATGAACATAGGCCTGGTGCCACTGTACCACCTCCTTATGTACCTATTCCTGCTGTCTTACCTCTTCCCACTGTCGCTCCTCCTCCCGTAGCAATTTATGTTCTTCCTGTTGCTCCTCCGCCACCAGTTATTGCTCCTCTTCCTATTGTTGTTTCTCCGCCTGTACCTCCTCCTTTACCGATTGTTACTGTTCCAGTAATTCCGTTTTTGTTACCAGCGGTAGTGTCTCCACTACCTGTTAAACAGGATCTCGCTACTCTCTCTTTCCCAAGCGGTTCTGCTCCGATTGTAGCCGATGAAGGGGGGGTGCTGAATCAAATGTTGTGACTCGGAGCACAGTTTCTAAAGATAAGAGGAGAGATTTGAATGCATGGGCTAAGCAATGTATAGAGAAAGGTGAAAAATCTACTGTGTTAGCTACACTCCTCAATCTAGAAAGTATTCCCGAACAGAATGTCTTTATTGAGGGGATGGGTTTACACTTGGCTGTAATGTGGAATAATTTGACGGACATGGAGGCCCCACAAGGGTTGAGGAATTTGAATGTTTAAGCCTATTCAAGGGATACTGCGGAGAAAGCAAAAGAGCATGTTGAGAGGGTTTTTGAATTAAGAAGGGAGTTAGAACAGTTACAGAATGATGAAACAGATGGTGATACCATGGATGCTTTGTATGTGCAGAAACGGTTCCTTTCTCCTTGTCAATGAGTGAAGAGACACTAATTTGCACAAGGGATGCGCTCAGATGGATTTCAGATATGTCGATATCTGCCATAGAAGTATATGATACGTATAGTCAGTATACTCCAGAAATGCAGAAGAAAGTGTTACAGGTAATGGTAGAATGAGTGTATAAAGGCAGGCAGTGTATAGAGGCAGTGTATAGAGGCAGGATGAGTGTATAAAGAAAAAGATGTATTGTCCCGCAGAACTATTGAATATTTATAAGAGAGCTTTTGCACCTGATACCGCCTCCACCACTTTAGTGCTCGATTTGGCTAAGTTGCTTAGTAAACGTTCGGAGTTGCCTACTTCTCAGTTGCCTGTGAGAGAGGTTCCTCCGACATTCGTTCCTAAAGTTGAGATTCCGGCTAATGTCGCAACAGGTGCAGCAGCCGTCGATATTGAACCTCACTATGTATCGCAATTCGTTCACATCCCGTTCTCCATACAGGAAGTGAATACTATTAGACAGTCGATTCCAGACATTAGGAAAAATCCAACAGGGTTTTACAAAGAAATAGAATCTGTCCTGCATTCGTCAGTTTTCACTTTGGTTGATATAGATTTACTGTTTCCCGTGATCCTACCTGCTGATTTATGGAAGCAGATTAGGACTATAGATGATCCAGCAGGGCCAGGTGTCACGTGGGTTAACTTGGTGAGGATAGATGGAGAAAGGAAAGCTGGTGAAAGACCACCGCAAGTGATACTGACTTTGCCAGATAGAATAATAACAAAGTTGAAAACTTTGGTCCCAGAGAGAAGGATTATTTGGGACAAACTCACTGCTTGTACCCAAGGAAAATCTGAAAGTGCTACTGAATTCTTTAATCGGTTCGAACAAGTATTCTCAGATTTTAGCGGACATGATTTAAGCACTGAGTCAGGGAAAAGATTGTTTGTGGATAAGTTTGTTCATAGATTGTTGCCTGATATCCAGTCACAAATTATGACTTCCGAGAGTGCTTGCCACGTTAAATCACAATTTGAAGTATTGCAAATGGCTCAGTATTACGAGAATAGAGTCAATAATGAGAAAGACAGGATTGAAAAGAAAAGGGGAGATCTAAAAACCAAAGTATTATTGCAACAGATTGTCAGAGGGCCAAGAGGTGGGAATACACAGTTTCAAGGTCAATTTGTTCCAGAAAGTAATGCAACATTGGTTCCTGTACACGCGAAACAATGTGCTTATTGCAGACAAGAGGGTCATTGGCGAGCATAATGCCCGATCCTTCAGCAAAGATCGAATAACACATATGGTGTCATGGGTAGATGATCCAGAGGCCGCCCTGGGGTTGGGAGTCCTGGTAGAAGCCAGTTCACTCAAAACCCACAGTCATTCTCGCAAGATAATCAGCAACCCAGTATAGATAGCAGAAATATTTTCTATAATCCTTCAACTGCCTATCTTTCTGAAGATCTTGTCTTCGACGATATATTGTTTTGTTAGGACAGCACAAAGCAGGGTCTGGAACCGACGCCTATTCCTGTTAATCAGAAAGGTCCCTATGTTGAGATGACGTTGGGGAATAGGAAGCATCTATTTTTGATAGATACAGGAGCACAGAAGTGTTCCATTGATCTTTCATGGGTTCCAGACATTCCACTGTCAGGGCAGCATAACGTTTCTGTAGGGTTTTCTGGCACACCAGTGGTTAGTCCGGTTTCTCTGCCGGTACCGATTTCACTGGGGCCATTCACGGATCACTGTCCATTTCTTCGGACAAAGAACTGTGGAGAGAATTTGTTGGGGTTGAATCTGTTGAAGGAAGTAAATGCGGTATTTCATTGTTCTTCGGATAGAGAATGTTTGACGATTTCACCCCAGCAATTTTCTGCCTCACAGTTTTTGACTAGACCTTTGCCGCCAGAATTTCGTGAAGTTCTGTCGTGTTTATGGGTGGTTGACGACAATGATGTTGGTATTTTGCAAATTCAGCCTTTTAAAATTGTTTTGAAACCAGGAGTTAAGTTGCCACGTATTCCACAATTTAAGATTTCAGTTGATGGTGAGCAAGCTTTGAAGAGTACAGTTTCCGATTTTGTACATCGTGGAGTAATTGAAGAAATTGCAGGAAGTTTGTGCAATAGTCCGATTTTACCAGTGTATAAGAAAGGGGATGATGCAATTCCTTTCCGTTTCATTATCGATTTGCGCGCTAGCAATAAGATCGTTGCTCCACAATTTCCGATTGTGCCTGATGTAACGACAGCTGCTGACTGATTTGCACATGGCTGGTCCCCTTTTGCAATGGTGCAGACGGGCCAAAAAACAGTAGTGTGGAAAGTTGCCCAGAGCAATTGCCAGTGGTTTAGATTCATTCGGAACCTTCCACCCATCACTTTTGTGGTCAGTTCGTTTCTCCTTGTGAGAGAGGGTATGCCCAGATGTGGGTCCCTTGCTAGCTGCGCCACAGGGAACCAGGCTGCACCTCACTGAGGAGGTCCAACAAGGCCGAAACATGTCTGGGGTTGCTTGGTTTTCTGTGCAGAGGGGACCTGGCCTAGCAGTTCGGGCTGGGCTGCTACCTTCGGTGGCGGCAGCTGCTGACTGATTTACAAATGGCTGGTCCCCTTTTGAAATGGCGCAGACGGGCTAAAAAACGGTGGTGTGGAAGGTTGCCCAGAGCAATTGCCAGTGGTTTAGATTCATTCGAAACCTTCCACCCATCACTTTTGTGGTCAGTTCGTTTCTCCTTGTGAGAGAGGGTATGCCCAGATGTGGGTCCCTTGCTCGCTGCGCCACAGGGAACCAGGCTGCACCTCACTGAGGAGGTCCAACAAGGCCGAAACATGTCTGGGGTTGCTTGGTTTTCTGTGCAGAGGGGACCTGGCCTAGCAGTTCGGGCTGGGCTGCTACCTTCGGTGGCGGCAGCTGCTGACTGATTTACAAATGGCTGGTCCCCTTTTGAAATGGCGCAGACGGGCTAAAAAACGGTGGTGTGGAAGGTTGCCCAGAGCAATTGCCAGTGGTTTAGATTCATTCGAAACCTTCTACCCATCACTTTTGTGGTCAGTTTGCTTCTCCTTGTGAGAGAGGATATGCCCAGACGTGGGTCCCTTGCTCGCTGCGCCACAGGGAACCAGGCTGCACTTCACTGAGGAGGTCCAACAAGGCCGAAACATGTCTGGGGTTGCTTGGTTTTCTGTGCAGAGGGGTCCTGGCCTAGCAGTTCGGGCTGGGCTGCTACCTTCAGTGGCCGCAGATGCTGACTGATTTGCACATGGCTGGTCCCCTTTTGCAATGGCGCAGACGGGCTAAAAAACGGTGGTGTGGAAGGTTGCCCAGAGCAATTGCCAGTGGTTTAGATTCATTCGAAACCTTCCACCCATCACTTTTGTGGTCAGTTTGCTTCTCCTTGTGAGAGAGGGTATGCCCAGACGTGGGTCCCTTGCTCGCTGCGCCACAGGGAACCAGGCTGCACCTCACTGAGGAGGTCCAACAAGGCCGAAACAAAAAGTTTCAGTATTGTCGACAGCAGGTCGCCTATCTAGGCTATCTCCTGTCAAAGGAGGGAAGAAGTTTGACACCTGGACAGATAAAAAGCATTTCTAGCATGTCTGTCCCAATTACACAGAAGGAAGTCAAAGCCTTGATAGGAATGGCTTCTTACTGTACACAGTGGATCGGAAATGTTTCACAAGTGATAAAATCAATGTTGGCATTGACAAAGAAGGGCATTTCTTTGCCACTACCGTGGAACTTGGAACACCAGAAAGCTTTTTATCTGCTCACAACTGCACTGTGTTCAGCACCGGTTTTGGGCACATTAAATTATGACAGGGCTTTTGAGTTGTATGTGCATGAATGTGATGGATGTGCTTTGGCTGTGTTAACGCAGAAACATGGGGGGAAGAATAGACTGTGCGATTTTTTTTTTCCTCCATACTTGATCCTGTTGCATGCGCTTTGCCGAGATGTTTGAGAGCGGTTGATGCTGCGTCTGTAAAGCAAAGTGAGGGTATGGTTTTAGGTCACACTTTAACTGTGATGGTACCCCACTCTTTAGACGTTCTATTAAACAGAACGCAAACACAACACCTTACTGCCGCACGATTAACAAGATATGAACTGATCCTATTTGCACGGCATATCCAAATTAAGAGATGTTGCGTATTGAATGCGGCTGAATTGTTACCTCTTCCGCAAGATATTGCTTGCAGTGACGAAGTGTCACATGACTGCCTTGATACCACAGAGCAAGAAACTAAAGGCAGGACTGATTTAAATGATACACCTCTGAAAGATCCACAAGGGGAGCTGTTTTGCGAGGGCTCCTGCTTCAAACCTTCAGATGGTACATCCACTGCTGCTTATGCCATCACTACACTAAGCAGGTTCGTGGAAACCAAGAGAATTTCGCATAACTCTGCGCAGACCGCAGAGATTATCGCACTGACTCAACCTTGTCAACTTTCCGAAGGGATTAGAGTAAATATATTTACTGATAGCCATAATGCCTTTGGGGTGGTTCACAATTTCGGTAGACTATGGGCAGAATGAGGTTTCTTGACCTCAAACGGAACAAAAATCCAACATGACACCTTGATAGTTCAGATACTTTCAGCACTTTCGCTTACTACTCAACTAGCAATCATGAAGTGCGCCGCACATCAGAAGGTAGTAGATGATGTAGGGAGAGGAAATGCTTTTGCTGACAGGATAGCTAAACAGAGCGCTACTGATTTATATTCAGAAATGTATGTCACAAAAGAAATCACAAATACCTGTACAGTAGATGAAGGGATTGACTCAATAAAGAATATTCAAGCTGATGCCACTCCAAAAGAACTTAAACACTGGGCTGAGGGTTTAGCAAGTTTGGATGATGAAGGTTGTTTAGTGGACAACAAAAGGAAAAGATGGATGCTACCCGATGCATATGTCATCGCCATGGTTACAATGGCTCATGGTCCCACTCACATATGTGCTAGAAAAATCTGTAAATTGGGGGAGCTGTTGCGCATGACAGAAATGGCCGCCTGATTCCAGAGCTCCCGCTCCACTGAGATATCCTGCGCCATATCATCCATTATAGCATTGCCTGTTTAGCCCAACGTTCTGGGAAGGTAGCCCAGCCATCCGAGATGGGTCAGTTGAACTCATGTGGTTCAGAGGCCATAAACGCCGGAGATACGGCTCCAGACAGATCGGCCGACACATGCGGCTGAAAATATCCTGCGCCGAGCTCCAAGGAGATCCACGCGAGTGCCACTGGCGCGGCTGAAGGAACGAGGCCCCTGATGGGAGGAGCCTGAACTGCGGCCCAGGCCCTACACCCTGCTGGTAATACGCTGCTGTCTCTGAGTTGGCCGCGATGCAGGTGGTTCAGCCAGACGAACCAGCCCACATTCCAGTCCGGCCCCGGCTTGTGGCGGCCTGCGGCCGCTGAGCTCCAGAAAGCCCCTTGCAGAACCTGCATTACAACACGGGACGAGGCGTGCAGCGGGTCCGCGATACAGGACCGTGAAGAGACCCGGAGACGAGGACACTCGGAGTAATATCTGGTAAGGAGGCAAGGCTGGGCGGCGGAGGAGTGGCCGCAAAAGGACACATAATTTTCAGGGGGTAGCGGCTGGCGCAGACCCGGCTACAATCCTCATTGAGCCGATATATTCTATCTGTCCACGTCGTTGGGCCGGCGAATCCCGTAGGTACGCGTGGCACGTTAATCTACTTGTGCGGCTCTGTGGTTCGGGGAGCGGCCCTCCCCTAAGAACCCCAATACCAGCGGCGGACCTCTGCCGGCGGGGCACTGGGCGAGCCGTTGTGGGCCCATGCTCTGGTGATATGCTCCGGCTCCCAGGCACACTATAGTACGCGCCACGGGACCTCCGGGGGCACAAGCTAGCACTGCTGTTAGTCGGAATACGGAACACGCCCCGTTCGGGGGACCAGGCTGTGTAGAGGTCCTAAACATATACAGCGGCTGCGGACCAGAACAGCTCAGAAACCCCCTTAAAACAACACAGAACTATTTTTTTTATTTTTTTTTTAATTATTTTTGTTGGCATAAAATGCCTTTAAAAAGAGAAAGGAGATGAATGTTTCACTACAATTAGTTCATTCTTCTCTCCTTGAGTGTTCGGATAACTCTCGTCTGATGGCACCTTAGCATCATGATTTTGTAAGTCGCTTTCGATCCTTCGCCTTTGCTTCACTCTCACAATTTTGTCCTTATTTTAGGTGTTATATCAGTAGTTTTTTCAACAGGCTCAAAAAGCGAATTAACGCATAATGCAGGTGTTTTTCCCGGCTGTCGAACAGAGCTTGCCACCAATCGTCCGCACTTGGCGTTTGAAATTTCATTAATTGGGGCCCTAATGTCAATGATCTCTCCCGGTGTAGGCTTTTGCATTCGAGTGTTAAATGTTTTAGAGTTTCTTCATTCTTGTTGCAGAATCTGCAGGCTGCATTGTGTTCTTCTATTTTGCGTTGCTCTCTAGTCCACTCTCTTGTTTTAAATGCATTTAATCTGAAGTGTAGAAACAAAGCTCTGCTGCCGTTGTCTGGGGACAGTTCGATATAAGGCTGTAGGGTGTTTAGATTTCTTGCTTCGCTCGGCACCTCCTTCATTAAGTTGTTGGCTGATCTTAAGTTCCCAGTCATGATCCAATCTAATCGCCAGACCTTAGTTTTTGCAGCATTCGGATTGTCGTGTAGGATTTTTAGGTTGATGTCATAAAAAGCCATAATTTCCTCGCAGCGTTTATACCACATTGATAGCAGACAGTTGGGATTTCAGAACTATTAAGGAACTATTGGGACACAGAACTATTAAGCATTTCGAATGTGGTAAGCATGGAGTGCTGTACGTGGGGGGACACAGTCCACTCGGACTACCAAGCGCCGGCTGGGGGCTAAATATGGAGTAATCATTTATAACGTCTCTAGCCCCTTAGTCTGATCCTCTCCCAGGGCTGGGACACTTTATAAGGAGCAAGAGAGGACGGCGAACAAAAGTTTGGCTAACAATATACTGGACTGCTTCAGAACACAATTATGACAGTATCATGGGGGAACCACAGAAGTCGGGAAAAAGTGCCAAGACTCCGGGGAAACAGAAGAAAGGCCCTATGGATGCCTACATGGCAGTCAGAGTCTGGCTACGTCGGCTGACGCCCACACTGACGCTAACGAGGCCCCTACTACTGAGTCTAGTGAGAATTTAGACAACTTAACCACAATAGTGCAGAATGGTTTTCGTGCAGTCAATACGAAGTTGGATGACATAGTGTCCACCATCGGCTCCTCAAAGGCTAGTGTGGAGAAAGAAAGTTTGTGTATAACAGAAACTGAAAGCAGGATAAGCACTAATGAAGACATTATCTCACATCACAGCCGCAACATCATCCAAGTAAAGGAAAACATGGCGAAATTACAGAACAAATGCAAGGACTTAGAGTCGCGCTCAAGGAGAAACAATATCCATGTGGTGGGCGTAGCGGAATCATTCGGCAAAGGCCAAATGGAGAAACAACTCGAGACACTGCTTAAAACCCTGTTTAGGCCAGAGACATTCTCGGGAATTTTTTTGGTAGAACGAGCACACCGTACACTGGCTCCACCATCTAAACCAGGCACACCACCACGCACTATAATCGCACGACTCCTCAATTACAGGGACAGAGACACAATCCTACGTAAGACAAGAGAGGCGGGCACCCTCCAATATGAGGAAAGTCGCATTCACATTTATCCAGATTTCTCCTCGGGGATGCAGGCAAGCAGAAGATCCTATGAGCCAGTTAAGAGGCTCCTAAGAGAACGCCAGATCCCATATGCTTTGATGTTCCCAGCAAAAATGAGGATTCAGCATGCAGGAAGGGCCCATTTCTCTGAGTCTCCAGCCAAAGCCACGCAATATATTGAAACTTCCATACCCATTCCTCCCAGAGGGGGCAGACCGGCACAAAACAACAGAACCAGACCTGCAGACTAAGAAACACTTGAGTGCCAACCCTTTCCAGGGCTATAGTCAAGATAAGTATTTGTTCAAGCTGTACCAGGCAATTTGGTTGGTGGAGTTGTTGGACCTGATCGGCGGCCATGTGGACAACATGGCTACCCGCAGAATATTCCATATGTTTGGTTGAACACATCGTCAAGTTGGGGGTGATGATGAGGGTGGGGGGTGGGACAGGGTGAGGGGTTTTGCGAAATCAGCTCTTGTACTTACTTATGGTGGCATCTCGTTGGGGAAATGGTTGGTGGTGATTTGTTGGTTGAAAAGTAAAATTATGGTTGCATCGAGGCTGGCACCGATTATGTTGCACGATTACTGTAAACCCGTTAAGTGTGACAATGACTAATGTTCCATCTCAGAGCCCCGGTGATGGGCTTAAGGTCAAACTCCTGACGTGGAATGTACGGGGATTAAACAATCAGGTTAAGGTCAAGAAGATTGCCAACTATGTTGCCAGGCATAAACCCCAAATCCTGATGCTACAAGAAACCCATGCAGTAGGAACGAGTAACGCTCATATATTGCCCAGGTGGGGTCCCCTGAGGTTTTACACTGACTATTCATCCCAGTCCAGAGGGGTGATCACCCTTATTCATCCAGGCCTTGGGTTCAGGGTGGGAGGTCACAAGGTGGATCTGCTGGGCAGATATGTCATGGTCTGGGGGGAGGTGGCTACTCAACAAATACTCCTGGTCAACACGTACGGTCCTAACATCGAGGACCCCGCATTTTACATGGATGTATATCAGATAATTATGTCACTTGATGTTCCGAATGTGCTCTGGGGGGGAGACTTCAATTTGGCCTTGGACCCAGTTCTTGATAGATCCTCGAAGGTGGTTAGAACCCCAAGTACAACTAGGGCAGTACTAAATCTGAGACATGTTTTGTCGCAACTTTTGGTGGTTGATGCATGGCGGGAAACTTATCCTGGTAGCAGGAGATACACATTTTATTCCTCGGTACATGACTCCGAGTCTAGGATTGATTATTGGTTTGTTTCCATGTCCATGACGGCTGTGGTGGGGGGATGTGAAATCCTTCCTCGAACATTGTCAGAGCATTCCCCAGTGCTGTTGAAACTAATGTTCCAGAATTCCCTGTGTCCCTCTAGGAGGTGGAGGATGCCGGGCGGGATGTTGGGAGACCCGGGGATAGTAGAAGCACTCCATGCTGAGATCACAGAGTTTCTATCCAATAATGTGGGATCGGTTGACAAATACTCAACGGTGTGGGAATCCTTCAGGGTCTGGATAAGCGGTGTGTTGATGTCCAAAACTACGGGCATGCTGAAAGCTGTGAGAGCTGTCAACTATCGAAAGCAAACTAGATGTTCTGGAGAAACATACACAAACACGCAAGATAAGGCAGTATTAGCCAATATACACACGCACCTTCAAGAATTTGATAAACTCGCCATAAGGGATGTCCGATGCGTGGCGGCCCCTATATGCGCGCCCAGATACGGGGAGGATAACAAAGCTGGTAGAACGCTTTCCAACTTACTCAAACACGATAAACAACCTACACAGATTCCAAGTATAAGCACGGCACAGGGGAGGTTACTGCTCAGGGATGAAGACATTAATGGGGAATTTATGGAATTTTATAAGGAATTATATTCAAATAAAGAGTGCGGCGAGTTACCCCCAACTATGAGAGAAGCTATTATAGCCGTACTCCATAAGCCTAGGCAACCACCACAGGACGTTTCGTCCTACAGGCCCCTGTCACTCATAAACACTGAGGCTAAAATATTTGCAAAGGTCCTGGCGAATCGGCTTCTGACGGCAGTCCCTACCCTAGTACATCCTGATCAGAACGGGTTTATCCCCACACGATCTACAGCCCTGAACCTCCGAAGACTCTTTGGGATAATGGCACAAATAGATCCCGCGAAGAGTGCAGTGGCCATATCCCTTGACGCTGAAAAAGCATTTGATTCTGTCTCGTGGGTCTATCTCCTTGCGGTTCTGGAGGCGTTTGGGTTGGCGCCCAACTTCATAAGATATGTGAAACTGCTATACACAGAGCCTGGAGCTCGTGTCCTGACCGATAGAGCCATTTCCCAGATGTTCCTGTTGGGGAGGGGAACCAGACAGGGTTGCCCATTTTCGCCCTTGCTGTTCGCAATTGACCATTGAGCCAATGGCGGCTGCGGTCCATCTCAGACATGCGGATAGAGGGGTTAAAATGAAGGGATCCACCCAACTAATATCGCTCTATGCGGACGACACTTTATTATATGTCAGGGAACCTTAACTCAATATAACACCCATTATGGCAGAGGTGCAGGAGTTTGCAAATTACTCTGGGTACACGATAAACAAGGCCAAATCGGAAATATTTCCACTTATACCGGCCACCCAGTGCCCCACAGTGACAGATGGACTCAAATGGTCTGAAGACCATATTAGATACCTGGGAATTCTTGTCTCCAGGAATAAGCTTACATTATACTCAGATAACCACGAAAGCGCCCTGCAAACTTTAACTACCAAGCTCCAGATGTGGGGGCGGCTCCCAATCTCTTTAGCCGGTCGAGTCACTATTCTTAGAATGGTTATCCTACCTAAACTTCTGTACCTGTTGGTCAACATTCCTATATGGCCTGGCAGAGCCTTCTTCGCCAAACTCAGATCCATGGCGGTAACATTTCTCTGGAATGGTAAGACAGCGAGGATAAGCAGGGAAAAAATGACAGAACCCTATTCTTCGGGAGCCCCTGATTTCGAGCTTTACTACTATGTGGCCCAAGCTCAATTTGCGAAATATTGGTACAATGATGAGGACAGCACACCCCACGCATGGATATAGGAATACACTACACATCCCACAAACATACAATCAGTCATTTTTGATCCGCACTACAAAGACACGTGTGAATCCAATCCGGTTAGCTGCACAGTCAGGGCATGGGAAGCTATATACAAAAGGCTTAGACTGGAGGCCCCCTATAACCCTGAAATACCTCTGTGGAACTTTCTGGATATACCTCCCACACATGACACGAGCATTCAGGAATCCTGGGACCCTAACTGTGAAATGAAGCTTGGTGAAATGTTTGTTAATGGCGTCTTTTTAGACCTGGATCTGTTGCTGAGAGCGCTGGGAGATGGTCCACTGAAAACGCTGCAATATTACTGAATGAGATCTGCATTTCAGAAAAGGTGGCCTCTCTTCCCGGATGAACCACCACCACATCCATGTATACAACTAGTGACAGCTAAAAATGGCCTGGGAATCTCTAGGCTATACACTGAAGTTCAGACCCACACCCCCACAGTGAATCAGATAAAGGAGCGGTGGGAGGCAGACTTACAAGTTCCCATCGAAGAGAAGAGATGGGCCAGATATTGTTCACTAACTAAGAAGGTCTCACTTAACTCTGGCCTGAGGTTGATCCAATTTAAAATTCTAAATAGGTTAGATTACACGCCGGCCAGGATCGCAAAATTTGCACCGGATACCTCGGATACCTGTCCTAAATGCAATGCTCCTCAGGCTGGTTCCTTTCATATGTACTAGGACCGTCTGGTGGTTAGAGGTTCTGGAGGGCAGTAGCAGGATTGCTGGAAGAAATTACTCAGATCCCCCCCGATTTGACCCCCCAGAAATATCTGTTTGGGGACATAAGCAAGCACTCAGAAAAAATCAGAAGACTATTCAACATTTCATGTGCGGTTGCCAAAAAATGTATTTTACTGAAATGGAAAAGCGCTCTACTGCCCAGCATGAACCAATTCCTACAAGAATTGACACATGTCAATGAATCAGAGGAGCAGTTTGTTTTGACACAACCTTCGACATGCAGACCCAAAGACATTTGGAACTCGTTTAGAGTCTACCTGTGCAATATGATTACTGATGATGACTTGTCACCATAATATTGTTTTGTAAAACTGTATTGAACAAATTTACTCCTGTTGTATCTGTGAAATGAACTGTGCAATGGTGCTGTTTGCCTTTCTGTTACCACTAATAAAAAAGAGTTTAAAAAAAAGAAAAATCTGTAAATTATTAGAACCTCTCTGGGTAAATGTGAACATCTCAAGAACTGCTGAGCGTTTTGTCCAAAACTGTATGGTGTGCTTACAGCATAATGTGGGGAAGGGTACAATGACACCGAGGGGTAGTTTTGGTCCCCTCTCTGTGCCTTTTGAAGTGATTCATTTTGACTTAATCGCGATGGAGCGCTGCAATAACTACAAATATGTCTTGGTAGTCATTTGTGCCTTTAGCAAGTGGGTTGAAGCCTTCCCTGTGAAAGATGCCACAGCAATGACAATGGCGAAAACCATGCTTAAGGAATATTTTCCTAGGTTTGGTGTGCCGAGGGTCATCTGGTCAGATAATGGTCCACATTTTATCACTGCTGTCATCTTGCAAATATGTGCGGGATTACACATCGATAAACGGTTCCATTTGGCTAGGCATGCTCAGAGTGCTAGACTCGTAGAACGCCATAATGGTATCCTGAAGAACAAGCTGGCAAAAGTCTGTGCCAGCAGTAATTTGAAATGGCCAAACGTCTTGCCTATAGCTCTACTGTCGATGCGGACGACCCCACAGACTAGGACTGGACTCTCTCCATATGAGATAGTAATGGGGAGGCCAGCTAACATTTGGAACCTACCAAAGTCCAAAGTGTTGAAAGATGTGGAGCATTTGCTTCTTGCTGAATACTGTGACCAGTTAACACAAAACTTGTATTTGATTTATCAACAGGTGTGAGAAGCCCTCCCAGTTAAATACGAGGGGCCACGTCACAGAATTCAACCCGGTGAATGGGTGCTCACGAAACGAAGTCATTTGAGAGAGCATCCAGTCTCGCACCGTGTTGGAGAGGACCCTTTCAGGTCCTGTTGGCCACACAGACTGCTGTACGAGTAGCTGACAGAAGACACTGGATACACGCCACACACATCAAGAGGATACCTTTTCCTTTGCCACACGACCGAGAAGAAAAGAAGGAAACTACTTGCTCTGCTTCTGGTGAACAATCTGTCTTGAACAGTATCAAGGGTGTTTCGGAGTCTCTTCCTGAGCCTGTGGGGCCTGGGGAGACTGCTGCCTTGTCTCTGAATTCTTCTTTGGATCTTTCTGCACCCTTGAGGAATCTTGCCTCTGTTTCACCACTTCCATCAGGAAGCAACAACACACTGTTCGCAGATCACGCCGTGCCTGGAGTCTTGAGGTACGATCTGCATCCACGGCACTAGACTTACAGCACAGAACGGCTGTGCCCACAGGAAATGACTGTTGAGCTAGTCCTTAGCCACTCTCTCGCTGAAAAATAAGTAAGTGGCTGGGACCGGCGAAAAGCTATCTTCAATCAAGATAAATCACATGGTCAGGAGATCACCAACAAACTTAAGGAGTCTATCGCAGACACTTCCCGGAAAGAGCTTTGAGAAACAATGCCTGTTGCTATCTCTACTCGTACGGAGCAACCGATTGATTGTGTGGCTAACAGACATTGGACAGAAAAATTCATGGTCCATGAGGACATACTGTTTTCTTGTAATTATGTTAACTGGTCTAACAGTAGTAATTGCTCTTGGGTTTTGGCCTATTGAGAGGATGCGTCCACTTGAAATTTTGATACCCGCTGAGAGTGTTCCCACTATGTCTTCTCCTTTCATGCATCTGCACACTCTATCTCCTATGGATTCCCAACACAGACAGAGTTATCACAACAATACACTTTTGTTAATCATGAATACGGCCCATGCAATCTTGAACAGAACTAATTGTTGGATATGTTTGCATTTGCCACAGCACAGTGAAAAAGAGTTGGGCTGGTATATTCATCCTTTGCCTTTAACTACTGCATGCTACGCCTCTCTAAGGGCACTATTCTTTGGTTGTTGGAATGACAGCATCTCAGGGAAGTTTGACGAGACTAATTTGAATGAGTTTGAAAGATGAGTCCTGACGCCTCTGGGATGTTCCCTTTTTGCAAATAGGAGCAAACTTAATGTTGCTTCTATTAGGCCTTCTGGTAGACTTTGTAGACCTTTCCAATCATTAATTTCTTTCAAGATGGCTCCCGTAGGCAACCGGGATGCCACGCCTCCTTTTTACACGATCAATCACAGCCCCAACTCTGTTTCCTTCTGCATACAAAGGAATGGTTTTCAGTCAATGGGTACTTTTGAGGGTTGTACCAATATTATGCGAATTTGACTAGTGAGGACAGACCTTTGTATGTAGGTGATCCTGTTTATTTTGTATGTGGCAATGAAGCTTATCCATGGCTACCTAGAGATTGGCAGGGTACTTGTTATTTGGGTATCTTGCTACCAGGGGTATTTGTAGCTAGCACCTCTGAGGTCTCTAGGGCTCGTCCAAGACGGGACGAGAACGGTGATACTCCTTCACAGGTCATGAGTGATGTAGCAAAATCCTTTGTGCCATTTTGCGGACATATCATGAATTCCGAGGATATTAGGAGACTGGCAGGAGTATTGGAGAGAACCATCAACTGAACCACCAATATACTCTACAATAGGACATTGGAACAGAAAGCAATTAGATTAGTGGCTCTACAGAACCGGATGGTGTTAGATGTCATCCTGGCTGAGCGTGGTGGAGTATGTAAATTGGTGGGATCTGCTTGTTGCGTTTTTCGTACCTGACTTCTCACCTACCATATTCAAGGCAATACAAAATCTGCATGTCCTAAGTACAGAAGTACATGTTCTGTGGGAATTTGGGATCATAGTGCTTGGTTCTGGGACTCTTTACGGTCTTGGGGATGGAAACTCTTTTCAGCCTTAGTGGTAATCCTTGGTATTCTGTTGTTTTGTTGTTGTTGCATACAATGTCTTCCTACAATATGTTCGATGTTAGGAGGATGTTGTGCGCAAACTGAAGGAACATTTGGACCAAAAATACACACACCCGAGAAGATGACTAAAGTTTTTGTAATGGAGGATATTACTGTCAAGGATCTAATGGCGATCGATATATCTGATGAATGTGATTCATGATGTACAGACATTGAAATGTGGAGTTACGATTAAAGTGAATATTTTTAGTAAAGCTCTTGGCTTAGGCCAAAAGGAGGGTTTGTTAAACCGTAATTATATAGTGCCTCCTTATTATGAATATTGGCCTAAACCCATTCACGTTACATGGAAAACCGCGTTGCAAAGTTCCGATTTTTGGGTTAAATTTGCCGTCATTTTAAGATTCGTCTGCCATTTTGATTTTCACTTGTGTTCTACGTTCCAAAATGGTGGACTATGTTTTCGACTTGCAGCCAAGCCTTCTGACCTTTGAGTTCTGTTAATGTTTAGGTTGTCCGAGAGCCGACTGTTTAAACTGAGCAAAGAGACCTTGCGCTTCATATGAACTGTTATTGAAGTGTTGTCTGCGCTCCCAAACCTCATCCTTGTATAAACATTGGGACAACGAAGAACAAACCTCGAGCGTATGCTTTAGCTGAACTACATTGTGAAGACTCTTGGAATAAGGCTTACCGCGGGATCCGAGAACATACATCACTATTGTGTCTTCATGAAAGTACAAACTTATGTGTTCCTTTGCATAATATTGTAAAATCTGTATGTGAACTAGGCACGAACTCTAGACCACAAATTATTAACGTGAAGAGAGGCTGGACAATATTGTAGAAAATGTATAAAAATGCTAGTGTTTAGATGTCCAGCACTCTCTCTCTGTACTGTGTCAGCTGGTACACACTGCGAGGTGTTGGGAGCCAGATAGCTTGTTTTTGCGTAGTAAACTGTACAGTAATAAAAGATACTTGTATCTTTTCAGCCCGTGATTGGTGCATTTCTTTCGTGGTACTCAGCCTCAATATTTCTTTGTTCTTTCATCCTTCCATATCGCAAATCTCATTTGGGCTAAAAGCATTCCTCTTTCCTAGTTTCTACTCATTAAACAGAGACAATTAGAACCTAATTATGAGCTTTGCACATTTCCGTAATTGTTGTCACTTATGCAGAATTCTTAGGGTCTCTGCTAATAGGGCTGTAAACGTATTGGAAACACACAGATTTCTTAAAAGCGGCCTTTATTTTTTTCCTTGCCTTTTCTAGAATCCATTTGTATCCATGTTTCAAGGATGGAAATGGACTGGGTCCAGTAGTGGATCATACTGCTGGATCATACTGCTGCTGTATCATATGAAATAGTGCACAGAAGGGTCAGTATCAACCCTTCTTTGCAGGTAATGGAATCCAAAAATACCTAATGAGAAATAACCAAATTTATTTGGTCCAATTTGTTAGGTATGTGTGTACATTTTTAATAATATATAGATGTGGGATGGGCTAAGGGTATAGGTGAAGGTAAGAGGAAGTGAGAGGGCAGGGGGTCTCCCCGCTTTATTTATTTTTTAAATCGACCAAACATAATTCGGTAATTTCACATTAGGTATTATTTCCGGTCAATTCATGGTAAACTTCTTTGCATGTCACTGTGAAGGGGATGAGAAGGTAGGCATCTCAGATGCCCACATTTTCACGCCCATGTGGTTTGCCCCACAATATTAAGAACCTTAAATTGAAGGAATCAAAGAACAACACTTTTTTTAAAAATACTGGGGCTTTTGCGATGTGACAGACAGCCGTTAGGTGCAGGTAAATCTTGAAAGAATTCCAAAGTGGAATTTCAACTCATAGCAATGCAGTATTTACCAAATGCAGTTTTCCCAGCAATAACCCTTGAGTTAAATACCTCATGCCTCATAATTTACACCAGGTATCAAAAACAGTTGGTATTTCAAACACCACAGTTACCACACACTCATACTGAATGCCATCAAAGCAGAGGCAGAATGACAGTCCATTTCTGCCTGCTGGTTTTCATACCAACTCGATGGCACAAGCTGGTATGTCTCCCACTTCGTTGCTAATTGCTTTTATTCTCTTGAACCATCTCCACCATTCTGCACCTTCAGTGTCACCACAGTTTTTAGAGTGCACTGTAATGTGCATCTCCATGCACCGGTGTACATGACATGGAGGGAAGTTGGATGGCTTCTTGGCTTACCACATCATTACAAGGTGTTGTATCCTGCTGGCTCACCTTTAGCCAGGCCATCATGCCCTGAAGTTATTGACACCTAGCAGCTTCCTCGGTGTGAAATGTATGAATTAGTATTTATTTACAGATAAGGATTGGTAACTTATCGTGCCGGGAAGGTAGCCTTGGAAGCAAGACGACGCGGAGCAACACAGGTTTGATCCCCGGGTCCGCGCTTAGAAACCTCTGGGTATTAAGCGCCTTATAAATAACCAATTACAAGTACTACCTACCCATGATACTGCACAAAGCATGCAGATATTGCATGCAGGTGCTGCATTGGGTTCTCAGTAACACAATAAGTTATATGATATGATATATTTATTTGTATCGCGCCCATACTAAGTGTTTCTGAGCGCGACAAGGCAAGGGAGGGGAACAGGGGAGAACACATCAACGATTTTACTAGGCCCAGTGACATTGAGAACGTGCAAGTGCACGGGAAAAGGGAAAGGGGAGAAAGTGCATGGACGGGGGAGAGAGGAGAGCGCGGAGCAGAGGAGAAGAGATAAATAATAATAAATACAAATAAATAGATATTAGAGGCCATAAACAGTGGTAGTTCAGCAGAAAGTGAAAGTGCAGTGTTTACGGCAGCAGACTGGGTACGTCTAAATAAGTGCAGAAAAGGAAGAAAAGGGGGGAGGGTGCTGGACTGTATAGGTACAGATACAGTCCCCATTTCAAGGGGTGACCAGGTGGCAGTGCTGGAGGGTGGCAGGGTGAGCAGATACCTGGTCCCAGGGGACAGAGGGTGGCCAGGTTCACAGTGCCAAGAGAGAGCAGGTCAGCAGAGGAGAGGGGGAGCGAAGGCAGAAGCAAAGGGGAAGGTCTTGAGGTGCTTCCAGAACCGGAGATGGTTCTCATGTTTTAGAGTGGCAGGGAGGCTATTTCAGATGGAGGCCCCAGCCAAAGACAGATGTTTACCCCCAGCTCGTTTCTCTGAAAAACGACTGTCCCTGAGGGAGTTAGAGGTGGAGGAACAAAGAGCTCGAGAGGGGAGCTATTTCCGGAGGGATAGCTGAAGGTATTTTGGACCCAGGCCCCAGAAAGCCTTGTGGACAATGCAGAGGGTTTTGAATTTAATCCTTGCATCCACTCGGAGCCAATGGAGAGATTTCAGAGCTGGAGTGATACGATCCCAGGGCTTGAGGCCAAGGACAAGTCTTGCAGTCCTGTTCTGGATTAGTTGCAAAGGGTGGAGGGTTGAGGCAGGTAGATTTAGGAAGAGGCTGTTACAGTAGTCCAACCTGGAGAGAACCAGAGCTTGGGAGACAGTGATCTTCTGGGGAACAGAGAGGAAAGGCAGAGTACCTCTGAGGAGGTGCAGTAGGAAGTTTGACTTTTTAGTGACCTCCAAGATGTGGGAGGAGAAGGAAAGTGTGGCTTCAACGATGACCCCAAGGTTCTTAGCCTCGCAGGTGGGGGTAGAAGGAGGGCCAAGAGAAGCCAGCCAGTGAGTGAAGGGAAAGGATGGTGGAGGTGTGCCGATGAGGAGGTTCTCCGTCTTACTGGCATTCAGACAGAGGTCATTTGCGCCACATCAATCTTGAATGGCAGTTAGACACTCAGAGATGAGAGAAGAAGAGGAGGTGGCCGAGGGCAGCCTGAAAATGAGTTGAGTGTCATCAGCGTAGCACTGGAAATCGGAGCAGAAAATGGCAATGCAGTGGGCAAGGGTTGCCAGGTATTGGTTGAAAAGCCAGGGCAAAAGGTTAGACCCCTGGGAAACGCCACAGGTAGAGAGGAAGATAGATGATAGGAAGGACCCAAGTTGGACCTGGGAGGGTCGATTTGAGAGGAAAGAGGTCAGCCAGGCCAGAGCCTGATCAGGGATACCCAGGTTATCACGGAGATGGTTGAGCAGGATGGAGTGGTAGACTGTTTCACAGGCAGAGGAGAGGTCGAGTAGGATGAGGACAGAGGGAATGTTAGAGTCAAGGTTGTAGAGCAGATCTTCACAGATGTTCACAAGAGCAGTTTCTGTGCTTCTGGCCGCTCTGAAGCCAGACTGGTGGTCATGGAGACAGCCAACAGAATCGGAATGAAGGTTAAGCTGAGAGATAGCCAGCTTTTCCAGGAGTTTGCCCAGGAAGGGAGTAATGGAAATACGGCGATATTTAGCTGGGCAGGAGGGATCAGCTGTGGGTTTCTTGCGGAGAGGATGCACAAGGGAGTGCTTCAGAGGGGAGGGGAAAGATCCTGAGGCAAAGGAGTGGTTGCAGAAATAGGCAATGGCCGGGGCAAGGGTGTCAATGTGGTCCTTGATGGTTTTAGAGGAACATGGATGAACCTGTTTTGACAAAGCTTTAATAGATCGGATTTGTCTAGCAACCTCATCAGGGGAGAAGAGAGGAAAAGAAGAGAAGGAGGGTGGGGAGGTAGTAAAAGGGGGGCCAGCAAGCACAGACTGAGAGGGAATAGGAGGGGGAGGGGCAGAGAGGGTGGACAGGATGTCCTGGGTTTTTGAGATGAAATGAGAGGCAAGGGCATTTCACAGAGCCTGGGAGGCAAGAGGAGGGGTAGAGACTGCAGCAGGGTTGGCCAGTTCCTTGCAGATTTTAAAGAGTTCGGTCGAGTTGTTAGATACCGCAGAGACACAGGCTTGAATGTGTGGACAGAGAGTCGGTATTACCTTTGGAGAAGGTGACAGGCCAGTTTGTCAGAGGCTGAGCAAGAAGTCCTCCATTTCCTCTCAGCCACTTACGTTTAAGTGTAGCTAGGTCAGAGTCATACCAGGAATTGCACTTGGCTTTGGACTTCAAGCGGATCCTCATGACAGGGGCAAGAGCCTCAAGAGTATTGGAAATAGAGGAGTAGAGAAGGGACAGGGTAGTGTCTGGATGTGAGTCAGCTAGAGGCAGAGGGGGGGAGAGAAGGTTACAGCGAAAGCCTCAACTGACACACGCTTCATAGGTCGGATGTCCGAGAAGGTAGGTGGCAGTGTGGGGGTGGGCTTGGCTTGGGGGGAAGAGAGGGAGAGATGAGACGAGAGAAGGCAGTGATCACTCCAGGAGAGAGGAGTGGTCAGAGGAATAGCAGGGGGAGGCCAGAGGAGATCAAGACATCAAGTGTGTGACCTGCTGAGTGCGTCGGCCCAGAGGGGAGGATACAGAGGGAGAGGGAATCGCAGAGGTCGCAAAAGAGCAGAGATGAGGGACAGGGAGAATCGAGGTCGATATTGAGGTCACCAAGGAGGAGGAGTTGAGTGGTTGAGGTCAGGAGGGAGGAGGAGAGGTCAGCCCACTCGGAGAGAAAAGAGGTGATTTGACCAGGGGGCCGGTAGAGAGTAGCAACAGTAAGGGAGTGGCTAGGAGAGATTAGGAGCCTGCAGACAAGGCATTCGAAAGAGGAATACATCTGAGTGGGAATGATAGTGGCAGGGATCCATTCAGGAAAGATCAGGGCTACACCCCCTCCAGGCCAAGTGGCTCTGGGTGCAGAGAGGATTTTGAAGCCCTCAGGGAGTACAGTGTCAAAGCTCGTGACAGAGCTGGCCGTGAACCATGTCTCCGTGAGACCAAGGACATTGAGGACAAGTTCTTCAAGAAGGAGGCATATGTCAGAGGAGTGGTTGACAGCAGAGTGAGAGTTGAGAGTGAGTTGAGAGTGGCAAGATGAAGAAGGTTGCCAGCCTTAAAGACCTTCCGGGGAGGGGTACAAAGAGGTACGCCCTGCAGAGTTGTGGAGGTAGCCTGAAGAAGGGATAATGAGGAGGGAGGAGTGGGCACAATAGCCAAGGAATGAGAGGAGGGTACAGCCGGAGATGAAAAGAAATTGATGAGGCGAGGGAAAGAATGGAGTTCTTAGTCTTCTGTTTACTTGTCACTGTGCCAATCCTGGGGTTAATGAGTCTCGCAATCAGGTTCCCTTGAAGCTCATGTCTTCTACACCACTAACACCATCAAGAGTGGAATGGATCAGCCCACGTGACGGCAGTCAGAGGCACTGCGCCAGCCTATGTAAGGGGTAGCAGTAAGGTGGGGCTTGCCCTGTCCCGATATACACTGTATCTGCTGAAATGGGAGTGTTCAAACTACATTTTTTTCAGTTGGGCATCATTCACAACACTGATTTCACGCACGATTTGAAAAAGGCCAATTTTGCTTTTATAAATGCTTAAAGAAAGCCAAGGGGTTTCCGGCTTAGCCAGTTAGATAAAAATGGGACCACACTTTTGGCTTTGGGGTATGTGTATGTGAGTGACTGAGTCATGGAAAAGTACACAGATCCTGAGAAAACAGAAAAAAAATCAGAGTTTACGAAACGTGGAATTTACATGATTATTTTATCAGTACTTCACAATAAACCAGGTGAGTCTCACATCAGTCACCTCGTGTTTCAGGTCAATGTGAACATTTGAGCAGTTCAGACGGAAGCAAATCAGGGTAAGAACAACAGCCCAAAAATACTTTGGGGTTTTACATCATGTCGCGGCTGTCATGCCATACATGCCAAAAAAACAACCTGAGGTGCGGAAATTGAACGTACAGTCCTTGCATCGCAGAATTGATGGCTGACGAAATTCGCCTGATGTCACTGATCCTGGCAGTACGGAGCTACACTTGGACACCCCCCCTCATACCGCCATCTTTAAACTATGAGATGCCCCGTTCTGAAGTAATGTCACAAAACACAAGTCTCAGTATTCTGAAAGGTAAGTGATATGACGTCTCCTAAGGACAGAAAGTGATACACAATTGCCTGCATTGCTGGCAATATGTTCACTTGTCAATTACAGTGCAATTTGTGGCCTCAAATGCATGTTTCTAAGAGGAGTGCTTGTCAAGGGATTCTTTGACAGTTTCATCTTGAGAGTTGCCCTTCGAAGAAAACCACCCTCATTGAGAATCAGGGTTCCTGAATGAAAACCGGTGAGGCGCGAGGCTGGGGTTGAAAGGTGGACTGACTGATTAGATTTGTAGGACTTGCAGTCAAAGAGTGATAAGAAGGTGGAAGAGATGCACCGAAGAAGTAAGCCATGGAAACTGTGGAAGATCCACGGACGGGCCTCCAGGAAAAGGTTGTGGGCCCAAGTGAATCTGTGGCAGTGGTGGCAAAGTGAGGGAAGAGCTAGACACCAAGTTGGTACAGAAATGGTCCATCTGGTTGGACCTGGCATTGATCAATCACACTTGCGTTCCATGCGTCTTTGCTAAAGGAACTTAAAGTAAGGAAAACAATATATTGCCCTGACCCAGGCATGCT
Organism: Ambystoma mexicanum; assembly: GCF_040938575.1. Classification (NCBI taxonomy): domain Eukaryota; kingdom Metazoa; phylum Chordata; class Amphibia; order Caudata; family Ambystomatidae; genus Ambystoma; species Ambystoma mexicanum. Next base: position 1,384,079,354 of record NC_090921.1, on the reverse strand, counting down.
ACGGTGAAGATAATCGTGAATTGAATAGGTGAAGCCTTTTCTAATTGGAAAACCATTGGTCGGTGTTATTTCCATATATTGTGGAGGCCATGTCAAGTATTCCCAATGTACTAAGCTGATCACTCATGTATAAGATGATATACCATTTAAAGACAACAAATGAGTTCACACACACACACATATATATATATATCTCACAAAGCACACATCGCTGGGAAGTAGTAATTAAAGCAGCATTGTAGAGATGTCTTGAAGTGAAACAGACGGAGAAAGCAACATAATACTTCTGAGTCTTAATTGGCACTTACCACAGTCATTCCAGCGGTAATTTGCCGCTGACAATTACAAATGTCTGTAAGACTTTTTCCAAATGAAGCTGTCTAACTTCTTTTTTTTTTTTAAATAAAAAAGTAATGTACAGTAACCCAGCTGTAAAAATATTGTCCTTAAAAAAGAAAAAATATCAAAGACAATGATGCGCAAATCGAAAATTGGGGCAAAAGAAGAAATCACATAGGAACAGGAGAGGATTAAGGGAGTCAAAGTTTGTGTCAGTTTCAGCACTGGTTGGCTTAAACTGGATTGTATTCACGTGGGATTCATTGTTTTAATTACAAATACCATTACTGCCATGCAAAACTTTCTGTATCGTTACTCAATTCAATGGGTAGATGAAGGGGGAATATCGACCACTAGTAACGCAATTATCGGTTGACAGGATTTTTCTCTTGTCTGTTAGGAATGTGGAATGTGTAACCTCGGCTACATCACAGTAAAAAATATATATATATACTTATATATATTTCTATGTATATGCGCATAGAATACAGTTTTTTCCCCTTTAGAGAGCAGTTTAAAAATCCATGGAAATCGAGCCCTGCGCAGGCTCCTCGCGTCCCCGGACGTAAATCTCGCAAGGGATCTCCTCCATGACCCTGTCCTCTATCCCTTGCTCTGGGCAGTCGTGGGTCTGTTTGAAGTTGTAGTTGCTCTTCTTGAATGTGCTATTGAAAGTCTTCATGGGTTGCGGTTGTGCAAAGTCATTGCGGAAGGGCAGGTCCATGGAGCTGAGGTTGGTCCTGCTCTGCTTAATGCTTGCCACCGTCTGCGAGCCGCAGTGATGGTCGTGGATGCACCTGGATGACGTGGATGAGCGCCTCATTTTCTGGTAGTTCTCCAGCTCCTCGGACAAGTCGGCCAGGTCCGCTGAGATCTCCTTGTCCCTCAATGAGAAGAGTTCATAGTGTGGTGGGTCAAAGACCTCTTGGAACCCACTTTTGTTGAAGGTTGTTTTCCTGGTCATCACCTTTTTTCGTGGTTGTTTCACTTGGACGAAAATTGAAATGATTAAGAGGACCAAAACAATCCCAGAAGAAATGCCGATGATTGTGCCGTGGGTCTTCGTGATCTGCTCAAACAGTCCTGCTTCTTTCTTTTCTGTAACAAAAAGTGAGTCAGGTTATTGCAGCATAATTAGAGTTCCATGTTCTTGCAAGCACATTGTTCGTTACCATGAAAGTGCGCCAACTGAGCGTGATCATCATTAATGCAGTATATTCAATAGGCAGTTTTTTCAAACAATAATGTAATGTAATGAAGTTCTGACCAGGATTAATGTAGAGAAAAGTGTTATCGACTGCGAAGCCGCCTCACTGTGGGTATCACAGGGTGACTAATCCCCGCTCCGCCAGGGAGCTGGTCTTGCAAATAATTAGCGCCACAGAAAGAACCATCTTGAATTCCATGCAGAACATTAGTGATAAAAATAAATTTCAGGGGCATCACTTGGAAAAGGGCCTTGCTGTTCAACCTATGATGTATCACATTCAGCTAGGCATTTCAGAATGACAGCGGTGTCAATTACTGTTTCCTTGTGTTGAAATAAAAACAACACAATTTCTACAAAGGAATGACAAAACGAACCTTTTATAAGAAGAGCAACCTACGAAGTCTGTATGGGGAGGACACTGCCTAGAGGAACCCACAACAGCTATTTTCTGTGCCCACTTAGGCTCGATAGAGTTGTCTGCCAAAGCCTTGGAGTTCTCCTCTAATAATTCAAAACTCAAAACCATAATGGCTTTTCCAACTACAAAAATGATCCTTCAGCTCTAAAAATTGTCATCCCAGCAATGGTCAATCTAGCAATGCACACGTAAAAAGAGGAAAGATGGCAGCTTGTCCTAGTACCCCATGATTGGCAGTCTCCCTGAGAACCATACACCTACACCCATCCAGTGTCCTGTCAAAGTACGGAATCTGACCCACAATTTACTCAACACACGTCCAGCATTTAAGGTCTATAACGATGGACATCCAGAGGTGCATGGGTGAAGAATTGCCAGTGTGGATGTGTGGGCTACATCCCCATTGGCGATTGATGGGTGAAGAATTGCCAGTGTGGATGTGTGGGCTACATCCCCATTGGCGATCGAATCTGAATCTATGTGATTACTGCACCCCGATTACTGCAACCCCGGAAAATGGCGACTTTGTAAACATTTGGACCCCCTTTTCACCCCATATATATGTGGGGGAGACTCCCCCCAACGCCCTCTTCAACCATATCATACTGTACCTATCCTCCACATATATACGGGGTGAAAAGGGGATCGAAATAAAAAAAAGAAGTCTGCATTTTAGGGGGTCGCAGTAAACGGGGAGTTGTAATTGCATAATCCCATTGAATCTTACTGGTAACGTCATGATTGCAACAACAGGAAGAGGAAATCATGTAACGGCGGTGGAAAAGATGTCAGGAAAGGCTGAACAGAGAAGAAGTCCTCTAGTCCCACAGGGGAAACTGACACAGAGGTGGGAAAACATGCATGGACAGTATGCCTGCTTCCGCTGCGCCTTGTGTTCCCTCTGCGAACCAGTGGTAAGGGAAAGCACAATGTGGGCAGGCAATTTACAGACTCCTGTGTGAATTTCCTATCCTCTAAAATAAACACTGATGCAAAGCATGATGCAACACTTATGCAAAACACAAGGGTTTCCACTGTTCTTCTTACATTGGCACCCCAGGTGGAGATGCAAATGCACAACTGGCATCTATGTTGTTGGATGGCTGATACCAACCCATCTCTGGGAGCCACTGCATATATAAGTCCTGGGTGGACACCTGACACTTACATATGGAGAGGTTAGCTACATGCCACTTGCTCTCTCATCTAATCCCACTCTCTCTTCAAATAATGGAATACTCAGAAAGAGCAGCTTCGGCGGGAGGGGAACAGAGTGCTCTTCTACATGCATTTCTGCCCTGTGAATTGTACCAGTGTCTGTGTGATGAATTAGCTGGTGTTTGATTTACTGGAGGCTGCGCTTCACGAACGAAGCCTTTTGGTATTGTGTCTTTTCCAGCGTGAGCCCAGCAGCACTGCGAGTCGACCTCTTGCTGCTTCCCCTGCTTCCTGGAGGAGGCGGGGCCTAGCGCGCACACGTGACTGGTCACGTGACTTACAACCAACATTAATTGCCGGCTGATCCGCCCGAGCGGCGTGTGTTTGATTTACTGGAGGCTGCGCTTCACGAACAAAGCCTTTTGGTATTGTGTCTTTTCCAGCGTGAGCCCAGCAGCACTGCGAGTCGACCTCTTGCTGCTTCCCCTGCTTCCTGGAGGAGGCGGGGCCTAGCGCGCACACGTGACTGGTCACGTGACTTACAACCAACATTAATTGCCAGCTGATCCGCCCGAGCGGCGTGTGTTTGATTTACTGGAGGCTGCGCTTCACAAACGAAGCCTTTTGGTATTGTGTCTTTTCCAGCGTGAGCCCAGCAGCACTGCGAGTCGACCTCTTGCTGCTTCCCCTGCTTCCTGGAGGAGGCGGGGCCTAGCGCGCACACGTGACTGGTCACGTGACTTACAACCAACATTAATTGCCGGCTGATCCACCCTCGCGGCGTTAAGCCCTGGAGGCAGTAAGGGCTGGAGCCGCTGTTGTGCTGTTTGGCTGTGACCTGTGAGGACCTGAACTTGGATCCCGCTGTACAGTACATAACACTTAATCAGCTCTAAGGGTCTGGGGTGGAGAGTCGGACTCTGGCAGCTCCACAAGCTGTCGGGCGTTCCCTACCCTGAGACTGAGCGCTCCTCTTGGCTCCTCTGATAATTGTGATTCTCTGCTAAAATTATTATTTTATTAATTACGTAAGGAATAAGATTCTCATCCCTGGCTCACAATACAGCTGTGTTTATAATTTTGCTTTGGGGTGGGGGGTGGCATAGATCCATTTCTTTCTGTATTTTTATCCAAAAGTGTTTTTGGGGAAAACTGGTTTCTTTCTATAATTTTTTGGGGGGCTGAGGTTGCCTTGGTTTTTATTGTAACAATTATTAGATTGCTGTGTTCATATTTTATTGATTGTGGTGTATAAAATAGGCATCGTTGCACCTTCAGGCTACTTTTAGCCTAATCCTCTTCTGTTAGATTCTTAACTCCTCTGTTTTTATTACTGGGTTCTAGTTCTCTCTGAATGACACGTAAGGGACTGCGAAGTCAGACAACTATGGAGGCCTCTCTGGCCTCGACTTCGTCTGCTACTGGTAATCTACCCTCTGTTTCATCAGTTACTACTCTGTTAGAAGTCCCCTCCACAACTATAATGGGGAATCTGCAGCATGCTCCAGCAGTTGCCCCTTATAACCCTCTACTATTAAAAACCCTAGCCCAGGCTCAAATTCATGTCAGCGATAGGTCTGAGGTACTCAATGCTATGGGTAGTCTACCCCGCAATGCAGTCCATAACAGCTGCATCTTTAATGGAACTCATGATATTTCGATAGACACACAGGAAGAACGCCTAGCAGCTACCATAACCTCTAATCTTGCGAAAGGGGCTTCCCCTCAAAAGGATAGGGGCCCTTTGGATTACTCCAATAACAATAGGGTCAATTCTGTTCTCTCAACATCTGCCAACTCCCACCCCACGATGCCTATCTTATCTGTTAGGGCAGCTGACTCTGTAGCTAATGCCTCTGCATTACCAATAACAACGGTTAATGGGAACACTGCTCTTCCTTCCACTGAACCTCCATTCGAGGTTAACTCAGCAACTAGGGCCATTAATCATACTTCGACTATCCATGTTAATCTGTCTACTAATGTGGCTGGTACTCCATACACGCCTAAAGGGAAATCGATACCTCCCTTGTTTAAAACTCCATTTAATAAATCCCAGAATCCGGCCCTCAAAACAAAATCCAATCTGGGTATCCAAGGGAAACCAATTCAAGGGAAAAACATTTCACACTTTTTTGGAAAGAGGTCCACATCTAGCACCCTTGTTAAATATTTACACTCACTTCCTACAGTGTGTTCATCAGATCATACTAACCTAGTTGATGTAGTTAAGAAATTGGAGATTGAAGATCCTTCAGCTCAGGATATTGACGACATCAGCATTATAGAATGTGCAGACAAGGCAATTGCAGATAGCCACCTGGGCCCCAACTATAATAATACAAATAATGTCACCCAGCAAATCTGTGATGATTCCTTTACAGGCTCTCCTTCTGATCTCATCAATTTTATTGATGAATACACAGAGAAACATAATTGGCTGAAAGAAAGGGGTCTACTCCCAGACTCAAAAAGGGATCAGGGTAGTGAATCGATTTTACACCACACTCTCAAGGAGGCAGATGAAAGAATTAAACTTTCCCAACCCACTATTTCGGCTCTGAATATGGTTCTGAGTTCCTTTGTGAGTCTGTATGACAATATATGGTCCGAGGTCAGATCTCACTCTCTCCTCCTATCTGAAATTTATTCTAGGTTAGAGGGCCTTGACAGATTTGAAGAGCTAGTTAAAATTATAAAGGAAGAACATCCATTTCTGCCTACACACGGTCATGACCCTACTCCTCTTAATCAACTACCCTCTGAAGCCCATACCGTACATAAAGGATTTACCATGATTACGCCAAGTATGCAAGAGGTAGTTCTAGTTAAGGGCCAGAGTCCTACGGTCCCTAAAGGTCCAGCTTTGAATTCATGTAGCCTACCCGCTAAGATGCCAATAACTACCTCCGAGGGTCTGCGAAAGCTCATTGGATCAAAGCCAGCCCTAACTACCCCTCACACTAAACTCACGATGGTATCAATGGAGGAGAAAGTCCAAGAGGAAGCGGCTGGTCCGCTTGCTAACCCTATTGTACAAGGCCTTCCCCTTATGGAAGGGTCTTTAGAATTGGCAGATCTCCCGAAGGGTCCCCAGACCGCCTCTTCTCTGGAGTTCATATCTATTTCATCTTCAGAGAACTCACCTATCTCCATTGAACCCATCAAAGAAATCTTACATCAAAAAGTTGCGCCCTGTATAGGAAGGAAAAGGAAAATCACTCAGCAAATGAAGAAAACAAAAAATCAGAAAAACGTGAAACATTTAAATTCGTATACGAACAAATTTTTTAAAAATCTCTTCTTGGCGAATACTGTGGCTTCCTCATCTACTACCCTCGTACCGAAGGAGACTGGGAATCATGCTGATCCAGTGGCTTCTCGGACCCCTAACACTATTACGGTAGTTACTGCAGCCACCACTGACCTACTTCCCACTACAGCAGTTCCATCTCCCTTACCGGATGATGTGGCTGATGGTCTTTTGACTAACAACATTCCCTCACTAGTAAAGGGACCCAATATCAATGGGGTTGTGGACTCTGTGGCTTCTGGTACCCCGACAATTACTTCAAATCTACCAAAGCCTACCTCTGTTAATGCCTCGACTGTGTTTACTACTAATGCTATTGTCAAAGCAAAGGACTCCACCTCTGATGCAGTATCCCCGACTGCCTTATCTAACTGTATAACAGGGTCAGTTCAGAGTCACTTAGAGACTTCTCGGCCAATGCCTACAGCAAATTTGGTTAACATTGATATGGTCAAACACCTTTTCCGGGAGATACTGGCTCCTAAAAGTGTATGTGGGGCAGTGCCTAAATCTAACTTATGCCTGCCCCTAGATGGGGCTTCTTCTACCTCGCCTCTACCTCTAGAGCCAACGTTCACTGTTGTCACTGAGGGTCTCCCAGTGAGTACTGAGCTTATAACAAGGGAAGAGGATCTGGGAGCTCTAGCACAGAGGGGTTTTTCTGCCCCTCTCCCTTCTAATTCAGTTTTTCCTAGTCTGCCTATTGCCGCCCCGACTATGGACCGTGAAGGTGCCCCCTTTGGGCTCGATTCGGTTGGCTACAATACTTCTCTTAATTTCTGTGAAAGATCTCCTGTAGGTCCAAATGTTATTCAAAATAGGACTATACTAAGAGGGGCTAGGGGTCCCGACTTGGCGGTTGATTCTTTAGCTCAGTTTACTAAAAAGATCTCTGACTCCCTTCCTAATATGTCAGAACTAAAAGCTCCTCGGGATATTATACAACTTACCAGCCTCTGGGGCCAAGATATGCCAATCTGCTTAAACCGTGGTAATATTTTAAAGATCTTCCATCAACTTCCCTCGCTCTCACTTATCTCTAGCTATGATTTGGATAGCATTATCTTCCCCATTCATGACCGGGTAGATGTAAGTAATATCATTCTTAAATCAAGAGTGGTTTTGGATTTAATCATGGGACATAAGGAAGGGCTAAAGCAACTTGGCTTTGAAGCAAATATACTGAAATCTACTCAGCTCTCCAGTAACAATGGAGGGGATGCAAAATATAGGGATAATCTTACTATGGTATATTATCCGGATAGAGCCCCACAACCCCACGGGAGGCAATTTATGCCCAAATCAAATGGACGCTTTCGCAATTGGACACAGGTCACTGCAGGTCTGTGGAAATGAGTACCTCCTGACTACTCCAGAACTACCTCCAGATGCTTTTTCTGTGAATAGCTTTGGGTTTCTCTCCTGGAATTCCAGAGGTAACTCTCACCTCTTTACTAACTTAGACACTGTTACTTTGATCAGGGCTTCACACTGTTTCTTTCTTCAAGAAACCTGGATGCTCTCAACTCCCATTTTAGACGGGTTTAATATTTTTTCTCAAAATGCTAGACCCAGCCGGGGAGGGAGGCCATCGGGGGGTCTTCTCATCGGACTAAGAACTTCTTTGGGTTATAGGACTAAGATCCTTTTGGATACGCCTTTTGGTATCCAGGCCCTGGAGGTGTTCTCCCTTGATCATACGGTTATTCTACTTTTGGTAAATGTATATAGGCACAAGGGAATTTCTCCTCTCGAGCCGTTTCTGCAAAAGCTAACAGACATGCTTCTTTCCTGGAGATCTGTGCACCCCAGGGGTAAACTGATCCTGGCAGGTGATCTTAATTCAGATTGTTCTATTTCTTCCGATTCCAAATATGACGACTTGGGACTAGCGTTGGAGGACGACTCCCGCCTAGGTATGAAATTCGCTTGTGGTCGTTGTTGGAACTTCGCCATGGATTCAGTGGGTCTTACTTGTCTTAATGGTTATTACGACGCTACCAATTTATCTCGACCCACATGGCGTAGATCCTCATCAATATCTACCTTAGACTACGTGTTTGTAGATCACTCTCTCATTCCTTTCTCGTCTAATGTCGAGGTCTCTTTCAACTCATGGAGTGACCATGGTATTCTCCGGGTCTCATTTCTCTGTTTTCTTCCAACTAAGTCTCTGTCCGCGGGGGGACCTACCCATCTCCAAACTGTGGGCCAAGGGACAGGGGTTCGTTGGTCTCCTCTTAATATTAGCCTATTGAATCGTAAACTGATCTCTTCTTTTAACCATACCTCTTTTTATTGGAAACTGGCAGTTTTCAATACAGTCCATTTCGATAGCTTTCTCATGGCTCAACAGCACAGTATTCACGGTCAGCTTAGGAAAGGTGCTTCTAAAATATCTCACCTTCATAGATTTGACCAAGAATTGGCTAATGTAAAGAGTCTCACTAAGAAACTCATTAGAGATGTACAATCCCTAGATATGGAATGGGCCGATAAAATCATAAAAATTAAAACCATCCGTCAAAAATATAAAAACTATTGTAAGTCCAGAAAAGCTTCTATGCTACAAAATGATGCAGATCACATGCTTGAAGTGCTTATAAAACGAGATCTGAGGGCATTTTGGGTTACAGTATCTAGCTTAGATAATGCAGCGTCCACCGACCAGCTAAATCCCATCCCTGAGGTTCAATGGGTTGAGCACTACACTAAACTCTTTGACATTGGGGATGAGAGATCAGTTTCCTGTCTACTGGGGAACGACCGCTCTAAGGACTTATGGAAGCCTCCGACTGACTCCGAGACAATACTAGGACTCATTTCCAAAGCCAAGAAATCTAGGGCTCCTGGGCCTAACGGCCTTACTAATAACACATTCAAAGCTGAGCCAGCTCTCTGGGCTAACCTCCTCTCTCTGCTCTTTGAAGATGTTGTCAATTCCAGGAAGGTACCCACTAGCTGGCAAACAGCTCACATTGTTCCAATTTTCAAAAGAGGCCTCCGTAACGAGGTCAAAAATTATAGACCTATTTCGCTTATTGATGCGGATTGTAAGCTTTTTGCCTCTCTGTTGCTCTCGCACCTTAATGTTTGGATCAGGGAAAATAATATTCTCCCCAAACAACAAACAGGCTTTAGGGCAGGCCACTCAACTAATCTCAATGGTCTTATTCTCAGTGCCCTACAGACCTCTTCCTGGGGTAAATTTGATGGTCCTCTCTTTGTTGCATCTATTGACCTGTCAAACGCTTTTGACCTGGTTGTCAGGTCAAGACTATGGGAAAAACTAACCAAATGGGGCATTCCGGCATGGCTTCTATCTCTTATCATGGCCATGTATGAAAATTCAGGGGTTCACATCAGGCTCGACTTGGCAGGAACCCTCTCTAGAAGGATTAGGACACGTATTGGGGTGAGACAAGGTTGCTCGTTAGCTCCCTGTCTCTTTATGCTTTATATGGCTGATGTTGACGACTTCCTGAGAAATGCAGGCATGGTGAGTGCTAAACTAGGGGATCTGAGGCTCTCATGGTTGGCTTATGCCGACGACTTTCTTCTTTTTGATAAAACTAAAGTGGGGCTGCAGAGGCTCATATGCAAATTTGAAGAGTATGGTAGTCTTAATGGCTTTAAGATTAACCCGAGCAAAACCCGTACTATGGTATTTTCAAAGGGGAAAATGGGGAATAACAAAGTATGGAAAATAGGTGGCGAAAATATAATTAGAGCAAATAAAATCATCTATCTTGGTTATTTGATTTTGGCTAGACCCTCGGCGATCGAATTTAGACGATTCCTCAGAAACAAACTGCTCCCTCTCATCTCCCAATCCCTCAAACTAGACAATAAATATGGTATGTTCTCCCTTAAGCCTGTAGTAGACTTTTTTAAGGGTAAGGTTACTCCAAAACTATTGTATGGAATGGAATTCCACTTCACGGCACTTTTGACTTTCTGGGATTCTCTCGAGGGTATCTATTGGAGGAAAATCTTAAAACTGCCAAATTCCATTCCAATAGCAGCTATCAGGTATGAATTAGGGTTAGTCTCACTTCGAGCCAGGATTCTCTGGAGGATTCTATCACTTTTCTCAGCCTTGCTTTCTCCAAAACCTGACACTCTCTATGCTGATGTTGGCCACATGATTTTTTCTCAGGGACATTTAGTCAAGAATTTATATCTCAATGCTTTTAGTGATCTCTGTGACAAGACCCTGTTGGATATTTCCTCCGAGAGGGATACCCTACTAATGAATCCGAATATGGTCAAGGAGTGTCTCTTTTGTCACGACTGGAGTAATACTATTGAAAAATTACATTTGTACCCCTCTTTGAGAGATTTACAATTTGATCATAAGAAAAGAGGCCTGTTGTCTTTTATTTTGAACCAATTCCCCAACAGATATTATCGCTCCCTTCTCATTAAACTCAGATGGAATCTCCTCCCCACTCGAGAAGTCTTACACAAAAGGAAGGAGTTCTCTGATTTAGATCCTAGCTGCCGCTTCTGCAAAACTTTGGGGGTGATTGAAACTGCTCGGCATCTCTTTTTAGACTGCACTGCTCTGACAGCTCTAAGGGACAAATATCTTGGTCGTTTTAATGCAATGGGGCAAATGGGGGTGGCAGATTTGATCTGGTCTCAGTGTCTCACTATTACAAACATTAAGGATGGACTTGCTGTGGCTGGATTTATCAAAGCTTTAGATTTATTCGCCCCGCTGTTATGATAATGATAATGATTATACCTGTTATGACTATGCTTGACTCTATGAATTTTCTCTTATTCTCTGTAGGTTTTTATTGTTGCAGGATACTCTGCAATGTACCTTTTAAAATTTAAATTTGTCCCTCTTTCTCTGGAAATTTTAACTGGAAATTGGATCTATGTTTTAACGCTTGTTTGTATAATTTGAAATTTAAATGTAATGAATGTTTTTCTACCTTTTAAAGATACATTATTTTTCTTTTTTTTTTGTAAAGGTTTCTTTTAAACCATATACAATAAAGTAAAAAAAAAAAAAAAAAAAAAATTAGCTGGTCCAGAGGGTGCAAGCCTTAGTCTAGCAGCCAGCCAGGCGCAGGGTGCTCGAAAAAAGGGGAACCCTTTGCATTCTCTTAAATTTCTGCTGCCTAGAGGTTTAGGGGGAAGGTAAAGTCTGATCTACAAATAGGCTATGCAGAGTTCAGTTGGGATTGCCTGGGGCCATGGATGTCCCTTCACATGCTAAAACAGCTTTCGATCCTTCTCAAGTGGTGATTCTTGGCGTCCCCATGTGGTTTTCTCCTATTCATATTCTGTTTTGTATCCCAGAATGTTGACATAGTTGGCTGTATGGCTGCTCTGAGCTTACTGTCAATTATGTTTTATGTGGATACTAGCCTCACCCTGCATACCCTATGCCAATCTTGCACCGTGTGTGTGTCTTCCTCTACCATTCTCACTCTGTATCTGTCTATGTAGGTTTGCGTTGCATTGCCAGGTGTGCATTTGCTAGCACCACTGCAGCCATTGCTGACAGCTGCACAACCAGAGAAAAAGCACAAGATATCTTGAGGTGTGAGGGGTGCTATGTTTTTTTGCAAATGTAGCTGTTAAAAACAAACAAATAAATTATGTAATTGTACTAACATTTCAAACTGGCACTTTTTAACGATTTTACCATATTCATTTCTAGTGATGACTTCCAGTATACATTTTTGTGATAATATGACTTTAACACTTCTATCACCATTACCATTATTTTTTGATAAAAGATTACCATTTCAAAATGGACAGTTTTGTACGCTCCTACTGCACTCTTTCAAAATACGCCTATGAGAAATGAAAAGCTGGGAAACAGTCCCAGTGTGGGTCGAAGAGAAGAGCGTTTTGAGAACATAAGAATGATCACCGATTTTTATAGTTGACAAATATGTTTGTGATAAAAGGGTTGTATGCTTGAATTGCTACGAACATAAAGCAAACTGGGCTTGGGAAAAGTAAATGGGACAAAAGAAAAAATAAAATGTATATATATATATATATATATATATATATATATATATATATATATATATATATATATATATACAAATATATGAGGTTTGTGAATCTGCTTAGATTTACATGCTTTGCATATACCGTCATTTAGTGGTTGATGTGGAGTGCAACATGTGTTTGTGTTTTCAAATTTGAAAAGTGGCCGTCGATAGTGGCATTGCTGTTACACTATCCCTACACTATGTGTACAACTACCTATGATGCCTCATGCGTTGACATCTTCAGATTGTTTGCTATTCTGCTATGAGGGTAATGCATGATGTTTTTGTCTGTGCCTTCTCTCCTAAGCGGGGACAATTGGAAGCGTGCATGTGAGTCTAACAGATACAAGCCACAGAAAGACAATTACTGGGTAGGTAATGTTTGTTTTCTGAGGCTTATGAATATGCTTAGATTCATATGCTTTGAACGGACATACAAGTAGTACCTGATCAAGGTGGTGGGTGAGCTGAAGAGACAGTTGCAAATAAATATCTTAAAACTGCGTATTCCACCTATGAGTCTGATCTTGCTGCTGTAACCACACAATATTGCTGTGTGAATGTGTGTACTTAACTCCATGTTGCTGCTTTACAATTTGCTTCAAGAGGTACGTTATCAAAGAAAGCAAGGGTAACATCTGTACAACGTGTAGAATGTGCTTTACGTGTAAATGGGAGAGAATTGTTAGAAAGCATATAGCAATGTTGTATGCACCTAATAATCCATCTGTCAATAGAGTTCTTTGCAACTTGATCTCCCTCTCTACCTGCTGCCGTGGAAACAAAGAATTAATCTGTTTAAAGAGACATTGGGCCTCATTATAACTTTGCCTGTCCGGGAACTACTATCGGTAAGCTTGCCGGTACCGTAGGTCCCAGACTGGCAATCTACGAGTTGTGCAGCAGCATGTCGGTGCATCCGGCTACCCCATTCCCATTGAGCCCTATGGAAGAATTTTTCCCGGCGCCCAGGAATAGGCAAATACCGGGTCTGTCAAGGCCCTAATGACCTGATAATTGCCCATTTCACTGTACAGTATAGTGAGCGGGGGTTGCAGGGACACCCCTGCAGCACACCTGAGAAAAAAACCAAGGGCTGCAGGGGTGTCACCTGCAACCCCCGCTCACTATACTGTACAGTGAAATGTCCCCTGCAACGCCCTCGTTCACTATACTGCACAGTATAGTGAGCAGGGGTTGCGGGGGAAACCTCTGCAGCTGCCCAAAAAAAAGTTTTAAAAAAAGGAAAGGACCCTGTGGCGCTGGTTCCCGATCACAGAAGTGAAAGGAAACTGGCGCCGCAGGGACACAGCACGTCTTCAAAGGTAAGTAGGGTGTGCGTGGGGGTATGTTGGGGGTGGGGGTGTATTGTGGGTGGGAGTGTGGGTCTGTAGGGTTTTTAAATATATGTTTGCATGGGAAATGTACAAACCTTTTGTGGTGTGTACATTTCTCATGCAAACTTTTCCGTCACTGGCATTTCCGCAACGGATAAATCACGCAGATCCAGTATATCCATACATCGTGTAGGCATTTGGAAATGTCCAAATTCTATGACCAAGCTGCTAAGTTGGCTATGTGAGGTGTTTGATGTTTGATCTTCTGTTGTTGTTCTGCAGTTTGTGTGATATAGTTAGTTTTATTGGTGGGCATATTGACATATTCGGTATGTAGGTGTACCATGGCTGACTTTTCTTCATTGGTGCTGGGGGAAAAGCATGAGCAAATATCCCAGACCGGCTTATCCATAGCGCATTGCCTCATTGCCTAGAGACCCCTGATGTGGGTACCTGGAAAAAAGGTCTACTGCTCGTTCACTCCCACTGAACAAAAACCGTTTGAGCGGACTGGTGTCTATTTCCCACTGGATATGCTCCTCTGAAGTGTAGTCATTTTGATTTTTTGGAGTTTGACATATTTGTTTATGGGCCTTTGTTCTAACACCGGTCGTAATGTCATGTCTTTTTTGGTACCTAGAAAGTAAACTGAATAAATTCCCATGTTTACCTGATGTAGAGGCACCTCCTTGATGGCTCCCTTCATTAACAGGGCTTGAATGTCTTCTTGGTGAAGTATTCAATGTCCTGGTGGTAGTCTTCTGGATCCTGGACGCAGAATGTGTACTTTGTGTAAAACCGACTGCAGACAGCATCCACTTGTCTGACTGTCCCCTCCCATGCCGGGGTGTATGATGTGATTCTCCCACCCAATGGGCTGACATGGGAGGTGACTTGTACCAGCATGTCATTGTTTGTTGATAGAGGCCGCCCCTCACCCTCTGCCACGTCTTCATTGACGATTTGGTCCAGAAAAAAAAGTGTGTGTTATACCCCACACTGGAACCTGATGGGTAGGTGTACTGTGTCAGGTTGGTGGGAGGTGTTGGGGAAGATAAACATACCTGTTGGCAGTGGATCCCCTAGGCATGAAAGGTTTATTGGAAATTTGCCCGAGACCCTTGATTATTCGTGCTCCATCTTTGCTTTCTCAAGATCCTCGTCCACTCCCTTTCCCAAAAGGCGGGAGTCCTCTATGGGTATGCCCAGTGAAGTTACCTGTGTCTCAGGTCTTAAGCCAGAGCCCCTGTGCCAAGCATGTCTTTTTAATGCAGTGCTCTCTCCCATCCGCCGGCCTGCAGTAACAGCAGACTCGAATGTGTTCATGATTATTTTACGTTTGAGGATTCATTTCCTTCAACTAACAACTTAGGTATGGCTTATTTTAATGGTACTGCGTTTCCTTTTGAGTTCATCTATTTGATCCCATCAAGCAGAGTTGGATCCTCTCACTAAGTCGCTGGCATTGACGTAGCAGTGATGTGGAAACCTTAAGAGCAAGAGCATATCTTTTTTTGCTCTCCTTGTCAGGGGGATATGCATTTTTTGACAAAAGCGTTCCTCCCCCTTTTGCGTGCTGTAGTGGCTACAAAAGAATGTAGTGCTCAGTGAACCTTGATGTAGAATGGGTCATTGGTTGTGGGTTTATACTTTTTTCTATCCTAAGATTGGCAGCTTTTGTAAGGACTGGATTGACCAGTGAAAGTGTGACTCTCTTTTTAATGGATTGCAATAAAGGGATGTACCGGACCACATGTCTTTTTTCTTGCAAAAGGTCCTCTATAAGATTTGTATCCTCAACGTATTCATTATTGTCGGTCCAAATCTGTTTGCTGCCCTCTTCAACAGATCATTATTGAGAGTTTGGTCATCTGTAGGGGATGATGTATGGATGGTTCCATCTCATCTGGGGGGGGGGGGATTAGATAGTCCACAGGCTCAATATCCTATGGATCGTCTATGGATCATCTGGGATGCTCTCTTTCCCGAAATAATCCTCCTCCTCTAATGGATTCTCCTGCTGTACAGAATGTTCTGTGAGGGCCTTCGATGTTTTAATATTTTTGTCACTAAAATCCCGTTTTCCTTTAAAAGGATGTTGATCTAAGAAATCCATAAGAGAGGTAATTGTGTCCATAGTTGAATGGAACTGTTTGTTTGTCCATTTTCCCCATGCGTTGCAGATTGTTGCTGACCGTCCCGTTCTACCTCTTCTTCTGATCTTGAGATGTATGACACCATTCTTTTTCATTGTATGAATGAGGAAGCCCTCGGCTGTAGTACTAGAATGCCAACAATGCATATGCTTGTGTGTCCTGCCTGTTCTATGAGTTTCAGAGGTTGAAAGATTTTGTTCCGCCTCTTCAGGACGTCTAGTGAGAATAGATTTCGAATGACTTGCGTCTGTTGTCCTTTTTGTGTTTGGTACCCTGTGTTGAGGATTCATGACTCGGCTTCGAACGTGCCTCGTCAGTTTTTGGTTTGGGCCTGATTTTTAACTGTTCATCCTTTTGGCACCAGGTGTGGTCTCCCCAAAATGGCTTGACAACTGCCCTATGGAGCTGGGGACTGGCTGTGAGGAAACATATTTCTCCTCCATTAGAATCTGCTCCTCGGTTTTACTCTTGAATCTGACAATGGTTTCCTCAGCATTGAATTCCTCCTCTGTAGCAGTGGATTTGCCCAGAGACTTTGCTGTGTGCATAGTGTATGCAGGCCAGAGTTTTGCTCCAAGTTCCTTCAATGTTTTGACCCTAAAGAGCTGACAAACTAGGTGCCTCTCTTCCTTATGATCCCGTGCTAGACAGGTATTATACATGCGGTGCGTGTCCTTCCAGGGAAACTTAGCATTACAGGTGGGGTATAATTTAAAGGGAATATTCTCCATAGTGGCTGACTGGAAACTACCAGCCTACAAGTTTAAAGGAAAGTGAAGAAAAGAGGAAGCATTCTAAGATTGTCTTATATGTGTAAAATATTTCCCCTACTCGCCCTACTGTCCACTTTTTGGCATGGACATGATGTCCGTAGTCGACAAGTTCTCAAACTGATTTTTCGACACTCTCCTTCGATGTTGTTGATGTACCGTGTTCGGAATCGAAGTGAAACGAATGCTATTTTTCAGTCTCAAGCTCGTGCTAACTACTATAACAAATAACTTTTTAATGAACTCTGCGTATAAAGTCCAACCCAATGGCGGAAAAAAACTATCTGGAGATGTCGACACATGAGGGATCATGGGTAGCTGTACACATACAGGGTAATTCATAGAATTTCGCAGAAAAGTGTCGTAAGCGGCTGGCGCAGAGTGTCCGCGTGCGATTGTCTGCGCCAGGCACGTGCGCTAAAACCGATTTCCGCGCACAGCGTATTAATGGATTTCAGGCTCCCAAACCAGCCGTGGCGCAGAGTATAGCAGCGACCCTGCAGCAGCGCCAGTAACGCCCCCAAGAACGCCCTCGCGCAAGGAAAAGCCATCAAAATCGCTAAATCATCGCAAAGGGCTGCGCTAACCCTGGACCAGTCTACAGGGCTGCCAAACAAGGAACGCAAAGCGGGTAACGTGCATATCAGGGGTACGCGTGAAGTTATACACGCGATTAGCCAGGGTACGTGTATTACAGGGGTACGGGAAGTTCTACACGCGATTGGCCAGGGTACGTGTATTACAGGGCTACGCGTGAAGTTTTACACGCAATTAGCCAGGGCACGTGTATCACAGGGGTACGCAGGAATTATCACACGCGATTTGGCTGGGTACGTGTATTACAGGGGTACACGGGAAGTTCTACACGCGATTCGGCTGGGTACGTGTATTACAGGGGTGCGCGGGAATTCTCACATGCGATTTTGCCAGGTACGTGTATTACAGGGGTGCGCGGGAATTATCACACGCGATTTGGCTTGGTACGTGTATTACAGGGGTGCGTGGGAAGTTCTACACGCGATTGGCCAGGGTACGTGTATTACAGGGGTACGTGGGAATTATCACATGCGATTTGGCTGGGTACGTGTATTACAGGGGTACACGGGAAGTTCTACACGCGATTCGGCTGGGTACGTGTATTACAGGGGTACGCGTGAAGTTTTACACGCGATTAGCCAGGGCACGTGTATCACAGGGGTACGCAGGAATTATCACACGCGATTTGGCTGGGTACGTGTATTACAGGGGTACACGGGAAGTTCTACACGCGATTCGGCTGGGTACGTGTATTACAGGGGTGCGCGGGAATTCTCACATGCGATTTGGCCAGGTACGTGTATTACAGGGGTGTGCAGGAATTATCACACGCGATTAGGCTGGGTGGGTCCTCACAGGTGTTCCCTGTACACCCTCCACGGCCCCTGCAGGCAGCCCACAAAACAGGGGACTACCCTGCACACCTGCTCATGTCCCCCTGCACCCCCACCCCCCAGCAGTGCAGGGGCAGCCTCCACCAGGCCCCCACCCATGTCTCCCAACACCCCCACCCCCCAGCAGTGCAGGGGCAGCCTCCACCAGGCCCCCACTCATGTCTCCAACCATCCCCACCCCCCAGCATCCAGGGGCACCCTCCACCAGGCCCCCACCCATGTCTCCCACCACCCCCAACCCCCAGCCACCAGGGGCACCCTCCACCAGGCCCCCACTCATGTCTCCCACCACCCCCACACCCCAGCATCCAGGGGCACCCTCCACCAGGCTCCCACCCATGTCTCCCACCACCCCCACCCCCCAGCAGTGCAGGGGCACCCTCCACCAGGCCCCCACCCATGTCCCCTATCACCCCCACCCCCCAGCAGTGCAGGGGCACCCTCCATCAGGCCCCCACCCATGTCCCCTATCACCCCCACCCCCCTGCCACCAGGGGCACCCTCCACCAGGCCCCCATCCATGTCTCCTACCACCCCCACCCCCCAGCAGTGCAGGGGCAGCCTCCACCAGGCCCCCACTCATGTCCCCTATCACCCCCACCCCCCTGCCACCAGGGGCAGCCTCCACCAGGCCCCCATCCATGTCTCCCACCACCCCCACCCCCCAGCAGTGCAGGGGCACCCTCCACCAGGCCCCCACCAATGTCCCCTATCACCCCCACCCCCCTGCCACCAGGGGCACCCTCCACCAGGCCCCCACCCATGTCTCTCACCACCCCCACCCCCCAGCAGTGCAGGGGCACCCTCCATCAGGCCCCCACCCATGTCCCCTATCACCCCCACCCCCCAGCAGTGCAGGGGCACCCTCCACCAGGCCCCCACCCATGTCCCCTATCACCCCCACCCCCCTGCCACCAGGGGCACCCTCCACCAGGCCCCCATCCATGTCTCCCACCACCCCCACCCCCCAGCCACCAGGGGCAACCTCCACCAGGCCCCCACCCATGTCCCCTATCACCCCCACCCCCCAGCAGTGCAGGGGCACCCTCCACCAGGCCCCCACTCATGTCCCCTATCACCCCCACCCCCCTGCCACCAGGGGCACCCTCCACCAGGCCCCCATCCATGTCTCCCACCACCCCCACCCCCCAGCAGTGCAGGGGCAGCCTCCACCAGGCCCCCACTCATGTCCTCTATCACCCCCAACCCCCTGCCACCAGGGGAACCCTCCACCAGGCCCCCATCCATGTCTCCCACCACCCCCACCCCCCAGCAGTGCAGGGGCACCCTCCACCAGGCCCCCACTCATGTCCCCTATCACCCCCACCCCCCTGCCACCAGGGGCACCCTCCACCAGGCCCCCACCCATGTCTCCCAGCACCCCCACCCCCCAGCAGTGCAGGGGCAGCGTCCACCAGGCCCCCACTCATGTCCCCTATCACCCCCACCCCCCTGCCACCAGGGGCACCCTCCACCAGGCCCCCATCCATGTCTCCCACCACCCCCACCCCCCAGCAGTGCAGGGGCACCCTCCACCAGGCCCCCACTCATGTCCCCTATCACCCCCACCCCCCTGCCACCAGGGGCACCCTCCACCAGGCCCCCACCCATGTCTCCCAGCACCCCCACCCCCCAGCAGTGCAGGGGCACCCTCCACCAGGCCCCCACTCATGTCTCCCAGCGTGCTACGTGTATTTCAGGGGTGCGCGGGAAGTCCCACTCGCGAATAGCCTGGGCGCGTGTATTTCAGGGGTGCGCGGGAAGTTCCACACGCTAATAGCCTGGTCGCATGCATTTCAGGGGTGCGCGGGAAGTTTTACACGCGACTTCAGCAGGGTACGTGTATTTCAGGTATGCGCGGGAATTCTCACACGCGATTTGGCTTGGTACGTGTATTACAGGGGTGCGTGGGAAGTTACACACGCGATTACGCTGGGTGGGTCCTCACAGGTGTTCCCTGTACACCCTCCACGGCCCCTGCAGGCAGCCCACAAAACAGGGGACTACCCTGCACACCTGCTCATGTCCCCCTGCACCCCCACCCCCCAGCCACCAGGGGCAGCCTCCACCAGGCCCCCACCCATGTCTACCACCACCCCCGCCCCCCAGCCACCAGGGGCAGCCTCCACCAGGCCCCCACTCATGTCCCCTATCACCCCCACCCCCCAGCCACCAGGGGCAGCCTCCACCAGGCCCCCACTCATGTCTACCTGCACCCCCATACCCCAGCCACCAGGGGCAGCCTCCACCAGGCCCCCACTCATGTCTCCCACCACCCCCACACCCCAGCCACCAGGGGCACCCTCCACCAGGCCCCCACTCATGTCTCCCACCACCCCCACCCCCCAGCAGTGCAGGGGCAGCAGGCAGTCGGGCAGCAGCAGGTGGGAGCGTGCTCGGGCTCTGGGAGGCAGTAGTTCGGCCTTCCGGGCAGGAGCGTGGTATTCCGTGTGCGTACGCGTGGCCAGCTTGGTACGGAGTGATTTTGCACGTGAAAATCCTGCACGTCAGCGTGAAAACTGAGGAAAGGCCCTCAGCGTGTAAGCGCGTCTGTGACGTGACCCGCACAGGTGTTTCCCACACAGCACGTGATGACAGAGCACACGTGGAAAGACTGCACGTCAGAGTGTAATCGCGTGTGATTGGTGGAAATGGCCCTACACGCAGAAGTGACAAAGCATGTAATAGGTGGAAATGGCCCTAGCGCGTACACGCCGCGTAAGTGACGCTGGACGTGTGGGCCTGTATAAAAGGTACGTGTAGAACACGTTTTCCTTGTACGTGCTTTTCGTGGAGAGCGAGTGGGTGAATTCTGTACTTCTTGTCGTTTCACACGCGATTTACTTCACGGCGTTTCTAGTTCGTATTCCCTGTTACCTCTGACAGCTTTTTCTCTTTTTTCTCCTTTACTGGTTTACCTGGGCCTGTTCCCTCAAACAGTGTTCCCTTCTACTGTTGTCCTGTCTCCTCAGACAGCGGACAAATCTTCTTTTGGCGGGGGTGTTGCCAACCAAACGTGCCCCTTTTACACGCTCGTTTACCTGGCAGACGGTGAGTCACGCACGTATCTAACATCTGTGCTAGCCCCGTGTGTAGCCTACCCCTTCAGAGGTCATTCTAGGCTGCGTGTGACACGCATACGTTCATTCTTGTGTTTCTGGGTGCCACAGCGTAGTGCAGGTTTTTCTTTCTGCACACGTGGTCTAGGAGGGGTTGCGTACACGTCATCTCCCTTTTTTGGGCCTCCTGTGCGTTGCGTGACCCGTCATCTTTCCCCAGGGGTTACATTCAGCCTTGCTAGAGCACTAGGGTACAATTACCATCTGGTACCCAACCCCTTTGACCCCCAATTGCCCAGGACAATAGTCTACATCCACTCCCATACGCACATTAACATCAGTGCCATGGCTGGGAGGCGAGGATTCCGTAAGGGTGGCAAAGGTGGAAGAGCCACAAGTGGTGGCCGTGGTGGATCCGGTAGGGGACGTGGTCGTAACTTGCAGGGTGAGCCTGTCCCCCCATGTGTGGAGGACCAGTCACGGGCACCCATAATCCCCCCCCCTCCCATTGAGGCTGATGTGGCTGACACCATCCATGCTCAGCCCTTGTTGGACCAGCCCATTGTGGCACCAGACCTAGCTGACTCCATGGCTGACTTCCAGGTCAGCAGGGCTACGACACGTGCGCTGGTGCACGTTGATGCCATCATGCCACGTGGATCTGGGGCAGCAAGGTCATCTGCTGCACCAAGTAGGCAGGGCGGAGAGGCTGCAGGGGCAGCTGCGGCTCCATCCACCCCAGCCCCCACACACCCATCCAGGACAGTGTCGGTCCTAGTCCATGCTGCTGACATTCCCCCTGACACCATCACACTAGAGCTAATGCCTGCACCAACTCCCATGCTGAGTGTGCAATCCCACACTCCTGATACAGAGTCCACCAGGGCTCCTGCCCCTAGTGTCCAGAGCGGCGCAGGACACTCAGGATCACCACCACCTTCCAAGCGGAAGAGGAAGAGTGCTCGTCCGGCACAGGCTGATGCCCCAGACACGGCTACACAGTCCGGCCCGTCCAGGAAGCCCAGCTTCACGGATGACGAACTGAATGCACTTGTCGAGTATGTGTCCGGACATGACAACGAGATGGTCATTGTTGCAGGATCCAAGACCACACCTGCACAACGCCAGGCACACTGGCAGACCGTTGCGGACATCGTAAGTGCCCTTGGAATTGTGAGGCGCACAGCCAATGATTGCTATAAGCGCTGGAATGACCTAAAGCGCAGGGCAAAGAGTAAGCTGGCCTCAAGTCATGCCGCAACTCTAGTGACTGGAGGTGGGTCTCCAGTAGTAGACATGGAACTCACTCCACATGAGTCAGTCGCTGGGACCTACGTCACCGAGGAACAGATCCAAGGCGTGGGAGATCTGGCTGATTACGAGGCATTGTCCGGTGAGTGCACATGCATGTGTGTGTCATCCATGTGCATGGTGTGTGTGTGAGGGCTTCTGTTCGGGTGCCAGGTGAGAGTGTGTGTGCCTGAGTCGTATGGGTCAGCCATGTGCTTCATGCAATCCTTCCTGCGCAGCTGCAATCCTTCCTGCGCAGCTGCATTTGGCCATAGCAGTATCCCTTCTGCCAACAGTAGACATCTAGCCCAACTGCACGCCAGTTGCCCTTGAAGTGTCACCTTGCCACAACATATTTGCTTCTTTTTCACTGTTCATTCAGTCAGTTTGTTTGCATTCCACCACTTTCACTAGGCATGTCGCTGTCCACTAGTCACATGTCTGACATGGGTATGGTAAAGTGGAGTGACTTTGTTACCTGGATATAATTTGTACACACATGTCCCTGTGCAATTGGACCATTTCAGACTGGCAGCTCCAGGTGAAAAATCTGACCTGTTAGAATTAGAAAAGCTATTACATGCGGGAACTGGACTGAATGAATAGGTGCTGCCCTCCTCTCCATCTTCACTCAATAGCAATGGTACATGCCATCTGTGTGATGGCATGTGTGTTTCACCTGCCAATCACAGGCCAATGTGTGATGCCACTGCCAGGCAGCATGCAGAAAATGTGTTCATCTTCCATCTTGGTGTCATCAGTGTGTGCCATTTGCCTGGACTTCATACACAGTGAGGGTGCATGCATGGGAGGGTTTTAGTCATGTGGGACATGTGTCAATCAAGTACTGGTTCTCTTGCTTCTCAGCCCTCAATGTGTGCCATGGTGCTAATGCCTGTTTCCATTTCTTTGTTTTCATGTCTTTGCAGGGGAAGACGCACCTGATACTGCTGGGGTTGTGGAGATGGTGCAGACCCAGGAGGGGTCCGAGGGCCGACCAACCACCAGTGAGGGACGTGGTGTGGTGGTGGGGGAGAACCCACAAGTGCTGCAGGTCGTGCTCTCAAGGGGTGTCTCTGGCTGCACCTCCCCCGAGCTGTACTCAGGTGTTGATTCGGATGAGACCTACGTGCCGTCGCAGGTGAGTGTTCCAGGGAGGGATTCTGTTCTGTCTCACCCACCTGCACCAGGGTCAGAACCCTCCATGGGGATGTCAGTGTTGGCAGCTACGCCTTCGGTGGTTACGGATGCAGGGTCACACTCCGCGACATCTGATCCTGTTCCTGGGCCAGCAGATCAGAGGGGGAATGCAGTCCTGCAGCCTCAGGCAATGCCGGCACAGCAAGGCGCAGTTCGCCTTGCCCCAGACAGGTGTGGTGCCCGCCGACGTGGTGGCCGTACGCCACCCGGCAATACCGCATGGGAGCAATCCATTTACGGTATGGCAACCCAACAGGCTGCATCATCCGAGATGATGGCTCAGGCCATGGATAGGGTGGCCACTTCCATTGTCCCCCCAGAAAGGCTGATGGAGCGACTAGAGCAGGCAACCGACTCCATCTGCCAGTCACACAGGGAGGACATGTTGGGGTCCAAAAGGGACAGGCGGGCGGCACTGGCGACTCTGCAGGAGGCCATCTCCATTGAGTCCCAGGGCCACAGGGAAGCCCTGAGGCAGGAGCTCCTTCACCTCAGGACGACTCTTGTTGAGCTTGAGGCTTCAACACACCAAAGGACAGAACAGCAGCTGGAGCGTCTCACCCGTACGCTCTCAGCTGAGATGCAGGCAACGAGGGCGGAGGTCCGGGCATCCCGTGAGTTGTTGCATGGGGACCTCCGCACACTCATCCTCCAGAACCAGACCTACCACACCCGCATGCTTGCAGCCATGGAGGAGCAGACTAGGGCCTTGCGTGGGCTGCCTCCCATAGTGCAACCACCTCCGGATGCAGCTGCACAGGGTGATAATAGCGACAGCAGTGATACTCCCACAATAGGGTAGCCGTGTGGGCCATGAGCCCATGGAGGTGTTTTATCTTCCCAGGATCCACGCAGGTGGGTTCTGGTGTGCATCCTGTCCTCGGACCTCCTGGGTGGCCTCCCCAACCCCCCCGGGCCCATCAATGGCCATTTTTGATTGTTTCTTATTTTTATTTTTATTTTGATTTCTTTTATTCCCAATTTTTTTGGGACGATCTGTTGGCTTCCGTGGTTCCTGTGGGCATACGCTGCATTGTGGCTGGGCACATGCAGGCTTGTAATGTATTTGGTTCAGATGCTTGGGTTTGAGTCACACACACCCCTCCTGCTTCCCGTTTCCATGGGCTTGTAAAGGGTGTGCCCAAGTGACAGTGAATTACACAGTGACGTTGGACTCCCATGAGCTGTGTGGGCAGTCTGTAGTCAATACTGTGTATACATTCCTAGTGCATATTGCTGTTGTGTTGTACACTGCATGTTGCATTGATGTGTAACTCTTCTTCTGTGTCTACCTCCCAATTTGCAGGTCCCTTCCTCATGTCCACACAAGGACCTCTAGTCTGGAGATGGGGTCCATGTTGGCAGCAGTGCACCTACAACTCTACATGGCGACAACACTGCACAGTTGGTAGTGGTGGGAGTGCAGGCATTTCCAGGTGGTGAGACTACTAATATGTAACATTTGTGATGTCATGTTAATGGTACTACGTGCTCAAGTATGTTGTTGGTCCGGCATTGCTGTGAGCATTTCAGGTGTTGCAGGTTTCTAATAGTGCCACTGTACATAGTGAGACTGATGTCATGTTGTGGGGATTACTTTGTTTACCTGCAATTAGCATGACATGGCACGGTGTGTCGTGTGGCGGTGCTGGGGTTGGGTTGGCTGACATGGCACTGTCCTCTTGTTGCATTTTGCAAGTGGGTATTCATTTTAGCTGCTTCAATGTGTAACTTCACAAAACTGCATTGGTGGTGTCTGTGTGGGTAGGGATGCACACATTGTGACACTTCCAGGTGAACAATCTCAGGCTGATATGGTTTTGACGGTTCATTCTCCAGACATTCAGGATCAGTGTCAGGTTGAGTCATCATTGATTGTCAGATGGAATGTGCCAGGGCAGTGTGCACTCCACAGGGGTGTGATTTCTATGTGAAGTAATTAGCCACTAGCTGTGTACGGGCTGCCTCCCCCGTGCCCTTTCCCCTCCCATGCGCAGCGGCTGTGCATGTGGTTGGGGATGTGGGGCCACCACCATGTCCACGGCCAGGCCCCGGCGTGTTGCAACGTTGTGCAGGACACATGCTGCCACTATGATCCTGCACACTACTGGGGGAGCGTATAACAGCTGCCCGCCAGAACGGTCAAGGGAGCGAAAGCGTGACTTTAGCACTCCGAATGTGCGCTCCACTATGCCCCTGGTTGTAATGTGGGCTGTGTTATATCTTACCTGGGGTGGCGTGGTGGGGTTCCGAATTGGCGTCATCATGTGGGGGCTGAGAGGGTAGGCACTGTCCCCTGTGGAGGTGGTGATTGGTATCATTGGTGGGGTTGTGACCTTGCTCAGTATCCAACATGCATGCATGTGCAGTGGCATACATACTCACCAAGCAGCCATGTATCGCCATGCCGCCCAGCTTCTAGGTCCCGGTTTAGGGTGGACATTCGGTAAATGAAGCTGTCGTGGGTGGAGCCGGGATAGTTGGCATATACTGAGGTGATGATTCCCTTGGCATTACATGCTACCTGCACGTTGATGGAATGCCAGTGCTTGCGGTTCCTATAGATGTGCTCAGATGCCCTGGGGGGACGTAGAGCCACATGGGTGCAGTCGATGGCACCTAGCACTTTGGGGAATCGTGCCACAGCGTAAAAATCCAGGGCGGCAGCATGCCTTTCTGCAGGTGTTCTGGGCAGGTATATGTGCCTGCGGACTGATGGGCGTGCAGTGATGATGTTCAAGACCTGGTGTAGGCAGCGTGACTGGGTGGCCTGTGACACCCCACCCACTATGGCACTTGTCCGCTGAAATGATCCAGTGGCTAAGAAGTGCAGTACATTGAGGACCTTCTCCAGGGGGCTGAGTGCTTGGGAGCACAGGGTGGGTGATGTGAGGTCATCCTCCCACTCACTCACCAGGTCCAGTATAATGTGTGGTGGAAACCTGTACCTCCCATACACCTGGTCATCAGGCATCCCGAAAAGGCTGGTTCTGGGTGTGAATATTCTGGCCCTGACTATCCTCCTCCTCCTCCTTTGGTAGCCCACTGCCACTGCTGCTAGGAACGGTATGTTCATCCTGGCGTCTGAGCTTGTTATTGTTAAAGTGCGCTAATTTATGCTTTGCGCGTGTTCTAGGCGAGCGTGTGACCCGCGCACCCCTGGAATCCAGTTCCCAGTCCAATAGCGTGTGGAAATTCACACGCACCACGGGATACAGGTTCGCTGACGTACTTGCGTGTTTAAGTGCCCACGCACCCATTAAATACACGTACATAGGCCAATCGCGTGTACGCGCACTTTTGTCCAATTACACGCGATGACACTCTGACGTGCAGTATCTCCACGTGTGCCCCGTCATCACGTGCTGAGTGGGGAACACCCGTGCGGGTCACGTCACAGACGCGCTTACGCGCTGAGGGACTCTGGTCCAATAGAATCG
The DNA here is from genome assembly GCF_040938575.1 of Ambystoma mexicanum. Lineage (NCBI taxonomy): Eukaryota > Metazoa > Chordata > Amphibia > Caudata > Ambystomatidae > Ambystoma > Ambystoma mexicanum. The sequence goes on along the minus strand of NC_090921.1, from coordinate 1,384,052,208 downwards.
CCTATGCGTGCTGACGCGCTTACGTGCTAAGGGCCTTTCCTCGGATTTCACGCTGACGTGCAGGATTTTCACGTGCCAAATCACTCCGTATCAAGCTGGCCACGCGAAAACACACGGAAAGACCACGCTCCTGCCCAGAAGGCCGAGTTACTGCCCCCCGTGCCCCGAGCAGCCTCCCACGTGCCATCTGCTGCTGCCTGCCTGCCTGCCTGCTGCCACCGTGCCCTGCCATTTGGTGCCTGCACATCAGCCATCTGCAGGGGTCCAGTTGCTGTGTCCACCCCTGCTGGAACTGAAGACTCTCGACTGGGATTACATCGCTCCACAGCCCAGCCCCAGGACCCAGTTGCCCACCCACACCTGCCTCTGGGGTTGCCATGTCGGGCACTTCCACATCTGGCACCAGTGGCAACCCCAGGCCAGAGGGGCAGAGGGGCACCAGCTTCACTGTCACCGAAGTTGGTGTCCTGGTGGAGCATGTCCTGGGGCAGTATGATGCCCTCTTTGGATCGTCCCGCGCCAGCAAGGAAGGACGGCAGAGGATCTGGGCCGACTGTGTGGTTGCCATCAACGTGGAGGGGGTGGCAACCCGCGACGTCCTGAAGATCAAGAAGCGCTGGGAGGACTTGAGGTCCAGGACCCTTGTGAAGGCCCGGCGCCTCGTGGAGGGGGGCCGGGGCCGCATGAGTTCCATCCAGATGAGGGTCCTGGAACGCGTACGCCCAGCGCTCCACGCCCAGATCCTTGAGAGGGAGGCCCGCCTGGAGTTGAGCGGTAAGTGTCCATGCATTACTGTGTGAGACAGGGCATGTTGCGGTGTGCTGGTTCTATGATACTTGCCTGTATGTGTGCCATAGGCCATGTATGCATGTATGTGTGCAGGGACATCATGGTAATGCATGTGCGACCAGTGATGTGTGACCCACATGGTTGTTGCATGTGTTCAAATGCCGCATGGGGAGCCCTATGCAGATTTTGAACATGAGAGCATGCCAGTCTCTGTACCTGGACATGGGTGGGGGTGAAGGATGGGTGCTGATGCCAGGTACATATATGGTAGCCATGTCTGTGTGCCTGACCTGCGTGTCTGTGACGTGTGCATGCCATGGATGCATGACACATGTGTGTGACAATGCACAGATTCAGTAAAGCAGCCAAATTACCCTTGTATCTGCTGTGTTTGGTGTGTTTGGGGCCAGATGGATGTGACTGAGGTGAAGTGTGTGCATGTGATAGGCATGAGCCATGATGCATGTGAGTTACATATCATTGAATGTTCCAAGAGTCCATTGGACAAGCATGGAAATGTCCATGGCATGCACCATGCCTGTTACTGTGTGTGTTTTGCCTGGACTGACCCATGTGTTGTGGAGGGACATGATGGAAGTGTACTTTGACAGTGGTGCTCATCTGCTATTGCTTCCTGTCTAGGGGACCATTGTACAGTGCCCTGATGCTTGTGTTCTTTGTCTCCCTCTACGCAGCGGCTAGTGAAGAGGAGGGCGGAGACGGTGCTGTGGAGCAAGGCGGCGGGGATGCCCCCACGGCTGCAGCGGAAGGGGTGGGTGAGCCCCCACAGGGGCCTGCTACGGTGGGAGACGGTGAGGAGCCATCCAGGTTGGTGGTTTGCACAGAGGAGGAGGAGGCCGCCACTGGGGCACACATGGGGCCTGGTGGGGGCATCCCTGCTGGTGCAAGTGGTGCAGTCCAGGGCCAGGGGCAGGAGGCAGCACAGGTCACCGTGGAGGGGCCTGTGCATGTCGCTGTCCCTGACCCTGTGAGTGCACCACCATGCACCAGCAGGGATGCCCCGTCCCAGGCCTGTCCGCAGGTAGAGGGGATGTCCATGTCACCTGACTCCCCTCCACCTGTGGACGTGGGAACCCCTGGCCGTGCGGAGAAGGTCCTGATTGGGGTCGCGATGCGCACGGCTGTGATTCGTGATGCCGTGCGTGCTTCCCGGGAGGAGCACGCACGGCATCACGAAGTGCACCGTGCCGACGTGGCCCAATTGGGATCGGCCATGTTCGGGGGTTTCCTGCATGTGTTGGCCAATGTGGCGGCCCTCTCCTCCTCTGTGCAGGCTATCCACCAGTCGTTCTCCTTGCCGTCTTCCAGCCCAGATGCCACCAGTGCCCCCTGTGGACCTGCCCCGACCAATGCAGCCAGCTCGGTGGGGATCCCATCCCTGCCACAGTCGGGAGTCAGTGATCCAGCAGGGGTGGACACCAGAGCAACTGGACCCCAGCAGATGGAGGATGTGACGGCATCATCGGGCAGGGCACGTGCACGACGGCGTCGGTGGTTTCCATCAGCCTGGATGCCGTCGTGCTGGCACAGGCAGTTGCGTCGGAGGCAGCAGCAGGCTCAACGTGGGAGGCATCATGGCTCGGGGCCATCAACATCAGGGGTGCAGGCATCGGCCGGAGGGCAGGAGAACCCTGGAATGGGAGTGGCTTCCGTGTGGGAGCGGTTGTGCCAGCGGATAGGTGCGGAGCGGCAGCGGGCAGAGGAGGAACGGCTCACGATGGTCAGGGCGGAGGACTCCATGCGGAGGGCGCTGAGGCGGGCTGAGTGCCTCGAGGGTCTTCGCAGGGAGTTTGAGCTTGACACTGCGTTAACCCTGTGGGACCTCGGGGCCAGGGAACATGCCCGCCTCCAAGCCATTGACCAGGAGTTCGATGATGCCCTGGCCCATGACAACAACCAGTGAGCCGTCCGAATAGCCCGCTGCCTTTGTATATAGTTGTATAGTTAGGGTTAGGTTTCCTTTGTTTTTTTGATTTTTTTTGGTAGCGATTGGACAATGCACCACTTTTTTGTATATAGTTCAGTTTTTAGTTAGTAGTCATAGTTAGGTTTAATTTGGTTGGGCTCATGGACCCAGGATGATCTTCTTCATGGTTCTTCGTTGGCTTATTTTTATTTTTCAGATTATTTTCTTGGACATTCATCTTGTTTTGTTTGATTTGCTTTGTGTTTTTTCTTATTTCATTTCCATTCTACTTGCTGTTCAATACATTATTTTTTTTATTCTTCAATGTGTCGTATCATCTCATTGCTTTCAGGCATGACATGTTGGGTGTTTTGTCATTCACTTGCAGCCATTGTGTGTCACAGACATGTGTTCAATTGCATTATTTAAATTGGGGGTGTAACATGTAATTGCCTTTGATATGTGGGTGGGTGTGATAGTTGGTTGGGCCTTTTGGCAGGGGAGGATGGGCATTACGGACATGATTGGGGAATGTTGGGACCCAGGTGCAGGGGGGCATGGATTGGACATGGGTGGGGGCCTGCTGGCAGGTGCCCCACAGTGCTGGGGGTGGGGGTGGTGGGAGACATGAGTGGGGGCCTGGTGGAGGGTGCCCCTGGTGGCTGGGGGGTGGGGGTGGTGGGAGACATGAGTTGGACATGGGTGGGGGCCTGCTGGCAGGTGCCCCACAGTGCTGGGGGGTGGGGGTGGTGGGAGACATGGGTGGGGGCCTGGTGGAGGCTGCCCCTGGTGACTGGGGGGGTGGGGGTGCTGGGAGACATGAGTGGGGGCCTGGTGGAGGGTGACCCTGCACTGCTGGGGTGTGGGGGTGGTGGGTGACATGAGTGGGGGCCTGGTGGAGGCTGCCCCTGCACTGCTGGGGTGTGGGGGTGGTGGGTGACATGAGTGGGGGCCTGGTGGAGGGTGCCCCTGGTGGCTGGGGGGTGTGGGTGGTGGGAGACATGAGTTGGACATGGGTGGGGGCCTGCTGGCAGGTGCCCCACAGTGCGGGGGGTGGGGGTGGTGGGAGTCATGGGTGGGGGCCTGGTGGAGGCTGCCCCTGGTGACTGGGGGGGGTGGGGGTGCTGGGAGACATGAGTGGGGGCCTGGTGGAGGGTGACCCTGCACTGCTGGGGTTTGGGGGTGGTGGGAGACATGAGTGGGGGCCTGGTGGAGGGTGACCCTGCACTGCTGGGGTTTGGGGGTGGTGGGAGACATGAGTGGGGGCCTGGTGGAGGGTGCCCCTGCACTGCTGGGGTGTGGGGGTGGTGGGTGACATGAGTGGGGGCCTGGTGGAGGCTGCCCCTGCACTGCTGGGGTGTGGGGGTGGTGGGTGACATGAGTGGGGGCCTGGTGGAGGGTGCCCCTGCACTGCTGGGGGGTGGGGGTGCAAGGGGACATGAGTTGGTGTTCATTAGTTCAAGGAGACATGTGCCTTTGCTGGGGGGCATGCCCATGGTGGGTGGGCTGCCTGCGGGACATGACCAGGGATGCAGGGTAGTCCCCTGTGGTGTGGGCTGCCTGCAGGGGCCGTGGAGGGTGTACAGGGTACACCTGGGAGGACCCACACTGTCAAATCACATGTGGAACTTCCCGCGCACCCCTGAAATACGCGCGCCCAGGCTATTCGCGTGTGGAACTTCCCGCGCACCCCTGAAATACACGCGCCCAGGCTATTCGCGTGTGGAACTTCCCGCGCACCCCTGAAATACACGCGCCCAGGCTATTCGCGTGTGGAACTTCCCGCGCACCCCTGAAATACACGCGCCCAGGCTATTCGCGTGTGGAACTTCCCGCGCACCACTGAAATACACGCGCCCAGGCTATTCGCGTGTGGAACTTCCCGCGCACCCCTGAAATACACGCGCCCAGGCTATTCGCGTGTGGAACTTCCCGCGCACCCCTGAAATACACGCGCCCAGGCTATTCGCGTGTGGAACTTCCCGCGCACCCCTGAAATACACGCGCCCAGGCTATTCGCGCGTGGAACTTCCCGCGCACCCCTGAAATACACGCGCCCAGGCTATTCGCGCGTGGAACTTCCCGCGCACCCCTGAAAAACACGCGCCCAGGCTATTCGCGTGTGGAACTTCCCGCGCACCCCTGAAATACACGCGCCCCGGCTATTCGCGTGTGGAACTTCCCGCGCACCCCTGAAATACACGCGCCCCGGCTATTCGCGTGTGGAACTTCCCGCGCACCCCTGAAATACACGCGCCCAGGCTATTCGCGTGTGGAACTTCCCGCGCACCCCTGAAATACACGCGCCCAGGCTATTCGCGTGTGGAACTTCCCGCGCACCCCTGAAAAACACGCGCCCAGGCTATTCGCGTGTGGAACTTCCCGCGCACCCCTGAAATACACGCGCCCAGGCTATTCGCGTGTGGAACTTCCCGCGCACCCCTGAAATACACGCGCCCCGGCTATTCGCGTGTGGAACTTCCCGCGCACCCCTGAAATACACGCGCCCAGGCTATTCGCGTGTGGAACTTCCCGCGCACCCCTGAAATACACGCGCCCAGACTATTCGCGTGTGGAACTTCCCGCGCACCCCTGGAATACACGTAGCCCGCTCCCCCAGGCCCGATCGCGTGAGGAACTTCACACGAACCCCTGTAATACACGTAGCCCGCTACCCTAGGCCCGATCGCGTGTGAAACTTCACGCAAACCCCTGAAATACACGTAGCCCGCTCCCCCAGGCCCGATCGCGTGAGGAACTTCACGCGAACCCCTGTAATACACGTAGCCCGCTACCCCAGGCCCGATCGCGTGAGGAACTTCACGTGAACCCCTGTAATACACGTAGCCCGCTCCCTCAGGCCCGATCGCGTCTGAAACTTCACGCGAACCCCTGAAATACACGTAGCACGCTCCCCCAGGCCCGATCGCGTGAGGAACTTCACGCGAACCCCTGTGATGCACGTACCCTGCTGAAATCGCGTGTTAGACTTCCCGCGCACCCCGGTATACACGCACACGTATTTTTCGTCAGCGGGTGTCCGTGTTTGTGGGTATCCCTTTGCACGTCATTTTTCCTGGAGGGCCACAGTATGGGACATTCATCATGGCAGTATATAGGTGCTATTTGTTGGCGCACCTTTTGGCGCACATTTCTTACAGCCGCAGAGACGCTACCGCCTGCTTTCTTGTGGCGGTCGTGTTTGTGCCTGTGCGCTGGTTTGAGCGTGCGCTTTTTTGCCCTATTCTATTCCATGAATACGTGTTTTAGGCGAGCGTGAGGGCGTTCCGCGCACTTGTGCCCTGTACTTCCCCCGTGACGCCCACGTTTTGGCAAGTTGTTCCCCATTCCGAGTGTTACGCCCGTGTTCCGCCTACTTTTGTTGCGTGCGCCGCGCTATGTGCGAATTTCGCTGTGGCCTGTGCGATTTTCGCTGTGACATGGCGCACGCTGTTAGATGGCCTGTGCGCCAACGTGCGCCGCGCACTTTTTTATCGCACATCCGCTGGTTTTCTCGCGCACGGACTTCCATGAATCGACGTGTGCTGCTTTTCGTGCGATTTTCGCAATTGCACTGCGATTTTCGCTATTCCACTGCGATTCGCACGTTTTTGCCCACTTGCGCCGCGCTAATTATTCCATGAATCGGCCTGATAGTGTAGGGATAGTGTAACAGCAACGCCCCTGTCGACGCCATCTTTTTCGAATTTGAAAACATAGACAATATGTAACACTGCGCACCAACCACAAGACTCCAGTCTCTGGAAAGCTGGTGAATCGAAGCAGATTCACAAGCCTCATATATATGTAGATACATATATAACACGTTTACATATATATTATAGTGCTGCAGTCGCTGCATTATAGTTAAAGTGTAATGTGTGTAGTGAGTTCCATCGGAAATCCAAAAAAAGAATTGCTAATAACTTTTTATTCGTACAATGAATATGACTAAAATTTTGCAAAGGCCATGGGCAGTGGTTTCGTAGCATTTGAAACGTCTGGAACCAGGTCGTTTTGTAAAATGAACAGTGAGCATGGCAAAGGCCACGGCAAGTGACCAGTTACTTATTTAATATATACAACAGTGGGCACGGCCAAAGACCATGGCCACTGCCGTCCTCCATGGCCAGTGACATTGAAAAATATACAGCGCCCATGGCAAAAGGCCCTGGCAGTGGCATGAAAAAAACGATGGTATAACAAAACCGTTGAAATTCAAGAAAAAAACTGTAGTGAAAGTGCAGTTAAGGTGACTTAACTTAATGCAACAAAACCCTTCCAATTCAGTGCATTAGGAACCTCAGGAACGGCTTCACTCATTTCGTTCCCATTGCAAAGCCCAAGAGCACATATATATATTATGAGAGAAGAAATGTACTATTTTCATTGGGGTCCCTGGGGAGAAGACTGGGCGCATGACTTGGGACAGGGGCTAGTGTCAGTGGTAACCAGGGATTTGGGGCAGCCTGGGTGTGTGTGTGTGAAAGAAACAAGGGAGGGGCACTTGAGCAAGGGTAGAACACAACGTGGTGGCCCCCTGGGCAGGCTCGGACTGGCCTATTGGGCAATAGGGCAATGCCAGAACCAATAACAGAATATGCCAGTGTGAGTCAGTTATTTTGGTCGAAGTGGGCCACTTTTTTGGCCCACATGAGCCAGTTTGATAAGTTACTTCACCATGCAGCTAGTAGTTTTGACCAGTATTATGAAATACATATTCTTTAAAATACACAGCTTGCATCAAATGTTATCAAAACCTACTAAAACAGTCTGTCACAAAAAGAATGAATCGTCTTTTGCAACTGTGAGACACTTTTACATTGGGGCCAGAGACAATTTTATGCCCGAGTCCGACGCTGCCCGTAAGCGAGGCCCGGCGGGCAGGGAGAACGTGGGTGGCTTCTGGCAGATTCTGCACGTGTTCTCAGCCACCTGACCTCATGTGCTAATAAACGCTGAGTAATATGCTTACAAATATATAGTTCGTGCGGGTCCTCGATGCCGCTTAGAAGTTCGGCATCACCAAGTAGTGTCTCATTGCTCAGGACGGACCGGTTGAAGCAACGTGTTCTAGTCCTAAGGGCTTCCTGAACAGTAGGCAGTGGTTTAGTTAACATTTTGGGAGAGGAAGTAACACAACTTTAAGCCTAAATATTTGCAAATTATTCTGAGGTTTTGGGAGTGAAAGTACATTCATGCTTAAAATGTTGGAAGTAAATGACATCCATTGCAAAAGAGAAGAGGTTGATGATTGCTAATTAAACATGACAGGAAGAATACCCCTGCCATTATCTTTTATTTAGTCCCAGAACAAAATGGCAGCGTAGGAACTGGATTTGTAGCACAGGGAGCTCATCAAGGGAAATAAAATTTCCATAAACATGTTCAAGACTAATTCTACGGATCCACAATTGGGATTTATATTTTAACACTGTGCAGATTGGTTGAAATCTGTCTACTTTTGAGTTTTTTTCAGCTTTTTCTAGAATTCAAAACTTTCAAAAAGGTTTTAGAAGAAGACTTGAGTGTAAGTGTCTTTCTGGAGTCTCAGGTTCTCCGGAAGCGCGTTCCGTACCTTGTGGCCGCCAATGTGAGATATCACTTTGATTCAGATGCATCATTCCGTAGGTCTAGGACCTTGCAAGAGGCCGGCCCCCGAAGATCTGAGGGGTCTTTTATGGTAGCATACTTTGGTCAGTCTGTGCACAGAGCAGGCTGGGAAGCATACCAAGTAAACATTTGCCACAGACTCCCGGGACAAGGGCCTCATTGCGAGTTTAGTTGTAAACTCAAATAACATCACAGTCAGCAGTTATGCGGACCCTTTAGTTATTCTCCATTTTGGAGCCCCATAGCACTCCATGAGGAAAGGCCATATATCCACATGGGTGGGATTACCGCCATTAGAAATATCACATGTGCTATTGCTTTTGTGTGAAGGCATTTTTCCCGCCCACACAAAAGCAGGTGGTTTTGAACAATTTCACGAAGCAGTAAAACATCTGCTCTTCTAAAATACCAGATGTTTTTGCTACTACTGGCAAACTCATAATAAGGCCCTTTTTCTTGAATGTCTTGGTATGGGCCTGAGTAGCTGAGAAGGGCATTGTTACATTACTGCTATGAGTCTGGTATAGTGTTCTTTCATCAATGGATGAAATTTCGATGGGTTTTTTTCTGAGTACCTTTTACCGAAAAAACTCATCGAAATATATAGGGGGGGGGGGTGGAAAAGTATATATAAGGGCTGGGGGTGGTCCGGAATAGGTAAAAAATAATAGGGAATGGGGGACTTTGGGGGAACCCCCCCACCCCCAAAATAAAAACAAATTAATTTTGATGAGTTTTTCGGTAAATAAATACTCGGATAAAAACCCATCGAAATTTCACCCATTGATGAAATGATATGATATGATTCAAAGCGCTTCAAGGCAAGGGAGGGAACAAGGGAAAATACAATGACATTCTTACAGGCCATGAACAGTAAGGATGTGAAATTAACTATCGTACTCGGCCTGACAACATTTAAGATAGTGCAAGAGCTAAGACATAGATAAGGAAGGGAGGGGGAGAGTGGGAAGGAAATGGAAACAGACAGGCGACTACCGTACTAGGCCTGACGACATTTCTGGTAGAGCCAGAGAAAAACAAAAGGTGAGGGAGAGGGGTGAGAAAGGGAGGGGCGGAACAAAACAAGCGACTATCATACTAGGCCTGACAATGTTTCAGATAGTGCTGGAGGGAGGGGGGGGAAACAGTAATGGGATGGGGGAGCGACAGACGAGGTTGCTATCATACTAGGTCCAGGGACAATTCTGATAGAGTAAGTGCATAGAAGAAAGTAAGGGGACGAGGGGAGGAGATAGGAGAAGGGAGAGGGGAGGAGAGAACAGAGAGTAAGCAGTCAAAAAGAGTGGAGAAGCAAGAGGGGAGAGCAAATACAACTGCAAAAGTCAGTAGTAACTCATAATGTTGCAAGCCATGATACAAGATGAAGATGGGAACAGCATGATTCAGGGCCACCATGAGTACAAGATGCAATGGAAGTCCAGCATGAGAGTTGAAAAAGGGTAACGCACTGTGAATCAATGAAGTCCATAAAAGTAAAATCCAGCACCGGCCACAAGACGGTGATGGTAAAACCAGAATGTAGAAGGACAGACTCCTGTTTGCGGGATGGGGGGGCACAAGGGAACAACATGGGGGGACCAGAGAGGGTGGAGATGGCTTGTGGGGACAGTGAGTGCAAACACATGTTGGTGCATGCTTACCTGCTGTTTCAGCAGGGGTTCGGGTCCTGCATCCTGGTGCCTGGATCCACTTACACCTGCTCCCCAGCTGCAAAAGGAAAAGAGGCTGGAGGGCTCCTTAAGTAGGGAAAAAAGAGCGGCAAGCAGGAAGGCACCAGGTGGGCGGGGCTTGCTAAGTGGTGAAAAAGAGCGGCAACCAGGAAGGCACCAGGTGGGCGGGGCTTAGGCCAGGTGACCTAGATCCACTTACACCTGCTCCCCAGCTGCAAAGGAAAAGAGGCTGGAGGGCTCCTTAAGTAGGGAAAAGAGCGCCAAGCAGGAAGGCACCAGGTGGGCGGGGCTTGCTAAGGGATGCAAAAGAGCGGCAACCAGGAAGGCACCAGGTGGGTGGGGCTTAGGCCAGGTGACCTAGATCCCCTTACACCTGCTCCCCAGCTGCAAAGGAAAAGAGGCTGGAGGGCTCCTTAAGCAGGGAAAAGAGCGGCAAGCAGGAAGGCTTAGGCCAGGTGACCTAGCTCCACTTACACCTGCTCCCCAGCTGCAAAGGAAAAGAGGCTGGAGGGCTCCTTAAGTAGAGAAAAGAGCGGCAAGCAGGAAGGCACCAGGTGGGCAGAGTTTGCTAAGTGGTGAAAAGGAGCGGCAACCAGGAAGGCACCAGGTGGGCGGGGCTTAGGCCAGGTGACCTAGATCCACTTACAGCTGCTCCCCAGCTGCAAAGGAAAAGAGGCTGGAGGGCTCCTTAAGCAGGGAAAAGAGCAGCAAGCAGGAAGGCACCAGGTGGGCTGGGCTTAGGCCAGGTGACCTAGATCCACTTACACCTGCTCCCCAGCTGACATAGAACCTTGAGTCTAATGCAAGACACAAACAGAAATCCCCACTAAACTGTATGGACCGCTTTACAACAGTAGGATTTTACATGCGTTGGTCACACCAAGTGTAAATCACATGCCTGGAAAGAACATTTGTGGACCAGTCCCTGTATTTTCTCATAATTGCCCACAAACAATAGGTTAGCCCTGCTAGGGGAATGGTTTTATACTAAAATGCATCGAAATAAATGATGACATGAAAACTAAACAAGAGTATGTATTGAGAGTATAACTGCTGAAAAAAGACGTAGTTTACGAGTAATAATTCTCTTTTAATACACTGCCTGGCAATCAAGTCTCGCACAGGCGATGACTCAATGAAAAATGGCCTCCTCGCAGGGAAATAAGCAGAACATGTGTTCTGCCTAGAAAAGATTCAATTAATAGCCGGAATGAAGCTTTTAGCTCAATAGGTGCACTTACTTACTGCCAAGGCATACATAAAGGTTCTTTCAGGACACTTGTGAGGCCAACAGTTTGCTAATTTGCCTTTAACACTTTGACTGCCGTTAGGACGTGTATAGATGCCCTAATCGTTATTGAAAGCACCCAAGACACAGCAGTGAAAGCGTTAAGGTGAAGCAGGAAATCTGAGTGTGCTATTTCCCAAAGTATCTTAGTCAACTTCATGGCATCAAAGTTCATGAAGCAAACCCACCTCTTGGCACGAGGTCAATGAGCCAATGGGTCACACATAAAGAAGCTGTACAAATGTCTCACAAAAGGCATTGCTTTTGGTTGAGGCATTTTGTGATGGAGATATTCAACAAACAAAGACACCTTTCTACTGAACAACCTGACTTGAATAAGGGCAAAGAATGTATGTACATTATTGGAATGTTCTCTGGCGTTGGATCCGGCCTTTCCTCTGAAGTTATAGCCTTTACTTTGGCTTTAGACTGAAAGTAGGTCTGCATCATACATTGACAGCGTTATACCCGAAGAGACTTAAGCCATCCCCTCTGGGCAATGGCAGAGGTGCCCAAAAGTTAATACGCACATGTCTCATAAGGCTGCCTCAGACTAGCTCTTTAGAAGGAGGCCAGGCACATTTTCTCAGCATACGCTAGACCTGTCTTCTGAACCCATTCATCTTAACGCTAGAACAAGTCGCCTTTCCACACTAGAGCAATCCTCTCCCTGGACCATCAGCTGAAGCTAGGCCAGATCCATTTGCTTGAGTTAGATTAGGAAACTATAGGTCCCCTATTCTAATTATAGAGCAAGCCCATACAATAGCTCTAAAACAATCATGGCCTCTAATGTCAGAGGAGGACTTCTCCCTGATGCAGTTAAGTCTTGCTTCTGAATCTGCATGATGCCTATCATCTTAAACTATCAAGTCTGCCATTAGAGGCTAGAGCAATCCTTTCCCCGCCAAGCAGACTCGTCATCTGAAGCTAGATTAGGAAGATCTGCTGAAGTAAGCCCTTGCCCTCTGAAGCCAAACACAAACATGGGCCTTATTCTAAGTCCATGCAGTGCTCTGGGGCAAGCCTAACCTCTAGAGCTACAGTAGGACTTCCCATGAGGGCGTTAAAGTCCAACCTCTGAATCCAGGTCAGTCCTAACACCTCAAGCTGGATCATCTCCAATAACACTCTTTCCCAGACTTTAGACCTGTATAAACCTATAGTTTACACCCTCTGGACTGTAACACCAAGAAAATTGAACTTTGGTGTTGAAGGGCAGTTCAAGATTTTGAGCAGGCTGCAATGCGCAGGAGCTGAAGCTGTGTGCTGGTGAAAAGTGCTAGGTTTACAGAGCCTTTTCATGGGTTGTATGTCAGGATCTGAGACAATTATTATGCTGCTCATGTCTTTACAGAGGTGTAGCCAGAATTATGTAACAAATGGGGCCTGAAGCTAATGTAGTTGGGCCCACCGCTGTGATATTAACATCTGTAAATGCCCACACAGCGCCTCTAAGTGGACATTTACAGATTGTAGGTGGGCCTTGCCCATGCAGACCCTACCGTGTCTACGCCTCTGTGTCTTTACTAAAACTGAAAAAGCAATGCTTTCAAAACTTCATGCTTCAACTCTAAAACCACATTTCCAATGATACCCTGGAAAACCTGTAGTTTAGTAAAGGAAATGAAACATGATCCTTCCTGTCTCCTTTCCCATTACAGCCGAATTAAGCTCCTTCCTCCCTGTCCTCTTTCTTTGCTGCTCAAGCAGTGAATAAGTACGCCTTGATAGACCTGTGGGTGCTTGCTGTCTCTACATGTATTCATGCTCTTAATGCATTCATTGGTGATATTGCCTTAAGGAATGTTTATTGCTACAATGAGCATTGTGGGAATTAATGTACTCATAATATTTATCACAGAATGTATTGTTTATTTCTCTCAGAATACATTGAGCATGTATTTTGTTAAACTGATTCATCCCCTTCGAGCCCCCACTTTAGTGCGACTGCCAACCAGACAATTTGGTTTTCCTACGTGTGGCCTTTGAGTGGCAGTCCAGGGCACATAACATCCAGAGGGTCCACTGGGTTCCAGGAAAAGTTAATCTCAGACGTTTCATTCCGTTCCTGGAATATGGCGCAGATCACCATATTAAGTCGCGCTCGTCGCGAGACTACGTGGCGGGCACAAGGACCTTGAGGCATCTGCAATTGGAGAGGCGCTCAGACTACAAATTGACTTTTGCAGCTGCAGCTGAGTTTGGCAGAGTGACGACACTCCTGTCACACGCAGTCCATTCTGTGCATACCTCGGAGTGCCTTTGTCTAAGTGACCCTCAGCATACCAGCTCCCAAGCCTTTGCAGGAGAGAAATCAGTCCCGTATTGCTCGAGTCACAGTCTTACTCCAGCCTGCTGCAGATTACATGGATATTAAGCCCTGCTTAGGCTTGTTGGCACATTGGCATATTGTTGGCTGCATCCAGATGGGCATCAGAATATCCTCAGCCCAGAAATTGTCAAGAAGAGGAGGCTCAATATAAGGTAGCTGATAAGATGGCAACAAGTTTGAAAAGGGTCTTTTGATCAAACCATGAAGTAGGTTCTGAGATTTGATCACCACTATAACTGAGGCTGCATGCCACGTAGGATCACCTGATGGGAGAATGCCATGGGAAGACCACTAAGGCCATGTGCCAGCTGCAAGGTGACTATGGCCAACGGGGAGTTTAAATGCACTGAAAAGAGTGAACCTCTCCCAGACCGTCCCCCGAGCGAAAAAGGAAGATAAAGCTCAGAGGACCTCTGAGTTATGTATTTGTTAGGCTCAAAGAAGCCTATCGTAAACATAATACAGGAGGTTCCACTTCCAGAAACTGTCACCCAGAGGATGATAATATGGGTACAGATGAAGACAGCTCATCTGCCACAAGGGGAGCAACGGATAACGGACACTGATGAGTCCCTAGGTCTGCCGGAGATGACTACTGACAAGCCAGTGGCCCAGTGAGGAGAGACATCCTCACGCCAGCAACACACAGACATTCAAGAAGATGACACCATGTTTAATCCAGAAGGGCTGGTCCACCCAAAATCATCCAAATGGACACACACTCTCAGGTTTCCTGAATATTTTAAGGTTTGTGTCCATAAGACCCCGGACAAAGAAATCAGTAACTGACTGAAGGAGGAATGCCCTAAGCCAAAAATAGATGGCAAGGCCACTTACCCCCAGAGCTAGAATCTTAAATGCTTACATTTCTTGGGAAGTCAAGCAGGGAACACAAGAAAGGCACAAAGGCGTGGCGATCCTGCCGATACAAGTTCCTGCGTATTACGGGATCCTTCGCTAAAATATTTGATCTGTTAGAGAGAGGGCTGAAAGTCTCTTCAGGAATGCCAACTGTGTCATCTCCACCTAGAAGGGAAAAGAGGTGTCGATACGCATTGATCTGAGGCTGGGCCAGCTTGCACCGTCTGAAGCCGAGCCCAGAGCCTGTCATTTAGAGACCCTTTTGCCAAGAATTTGGTGAAGGTTGTGGGAACATATACCTCTTTGCAAAAACAAAAACATCAATACAAAGGTTATTTTCCTCATAGGCCTTCCCTATAGCTTTCAGCGGAGGAGCCTGACCTCCTTCCTACCTGCCCTCAACAGATGGTCCCAGACCTGAAGAGGAGCATACCAATATTGACAGGAGCAAAAGGCAGACACCTTCCTCCTGTCCCGTGGGCAGAGAACCTGTGGGTGCAGATGGAGGAGAGCAGCCAGACAACTGACACAAACTTTATATAAGTGTCGAAAGCACCACCAGAGTCTTGTTCTTGCACAATAGTGACAGGTATTCAAGGAATGCCTAAGTTTGACAAACAGTGCAGGGGTTGCACCTATAGTTCTTTGTCACCATCAGAAAAGTCAGGGATCCTCCCATCATTCACTTTTTACTGTCCGAACAAGGGATGCAGAAGTAGTCCCTTTACCTCAAAAAAGTGATAGAACCCACGACACAACACCCCCAGGGGTGTTTCATCAATATCTTTTGGAGGAAAGAAAGCAGATGGTAATGCAAGGGATCAATCTTCGGCAGTTCAATGAATGGGCGGTATACCACTACTTTATGAAGGACGTTCTGCACATGATCAGAGGCATCCTTCTCCCAGGAGACTGGCTAGCTTGCATAGACCTACAAGTTCTATACCTGTACATTATGATGTATGGTCGCTGTCATCATATCCTGTGATTCAAATAGGCAGTTTCATTCTGGGAGGTTGCAAGGCACTCCTTTGGCTTTCTCCAGCGCCATCATGCTTCCTGAAGGTCCTAAAACAAGTGGTAGAGGGTGCACTGAATGTGGTGTGCATATGGTCATGTATCTAGACACCATGATTTTCATGTCACAAGACAAAGAGTGCCTATTGCAACAGGTGCACATGGCAGTGTCTACACTCCAATACCTGGTTACTTGTCAATTGGGGAAACTCTGACCTGGTTCTGTCCCAGGTAATGGAATTCCTCGAGTTCATTACAGATGTGATTGCCACTACTCCCAAACTGGCACCTGGGAAGTTTCATACTATATAGAGAGGGATTGGTCTACTCTTGGTAAAAGGGCTCTAGAAAGAGTCACCTATGTGTTTCCGTATAGGCCATTGTTCCATGCCTGCTGCATAGCAAGCAGTCCAAAGTCCCAAGAGTTCAAACCTCTGCCGCAGCTTGTCCTGTACTCACCGCATAGCACTGTCGGAGAAAGTGAGAATTGAATAACACTAGTGGATCGAACACATGGAGATTTGGGACAGGAGAGCTATGTTTAGTTGAGCCACAGATATCAAAGCTGAATCAGATGCGAGTCAGTGAGGTTGCAGATCTCCCTGTGGTTAAATTCCTACTGGCTGGAAATGGTCCACAGCAAAGCAACAGCTGCACATGAACTGTTTGGCGCTTTTAGCCGGCTCTTTCACCATCAAAACCCTGGCCAAGGACAGAGTGGATTGTTGCATCATGTTGAAGGTTGACAATGTTTCAGCTTTCCGCGACATCAACCACTGTGATGAACACAATCCAAGCTGCAAGCAGTGTTAGCCAAGGTCTCCTGGCATTATTGACAGGAGAAACGCATATCATTGACGGCAGAATACATTCGAAGACTACCAATGTCATCGCAGACTGGAACTCCAGGTACCTCAGGGATACCAGTGACTGGGAAATAGACAAGGAAGTTTACAACTGAGTACTGCAGTCATCAGGGTGGTTTCAGGTGGATCTTTTCACGCCTGAATCCATAGCTTCCTTGCTTCTTCAACTGGAAGTTGGCCCCAGCAGCAACTGCACCGGGTGCATTTCTGCAGACATTGATTCCTGGGATGAGTCACACGTTTCCCCATTTGTGATGACAGGCCACAGTCGTGCAAAAGCCACATGAAAAGAGGTGGGGCTGGTAGTTGTGGCACCTTTTTGAACAGCACAAGCATAGTTTCAAGTTCTTCTGAAACTTTCTACAGATACTCTAAACCAACTTCCCCAAATATGTTTCAGCTGAGTGAGTAGACGCGCATACTCACTAAATGATGTTCGACGGCTCCATGACCTTGATAGCAGAGAGGATTTCAGAGTGCACCGAAAGCATTGGAGGCCATTCAGGAAAGGCTGAAGAACTCTTTCGAGAGAATTAGGTCCCTTCCACCACTAGTAGCTACAGATCAACCTGTGCGGTATGGAATAGCTCGTGGGTCTGCAACCTGCGGCTCTCCAGATGTTTTGCACTACTAATGCCATGATCCCTCATTATTGACTAAGCTGTATCAGGCTAGTGGGAGTTGTAGTCCAAAACATCTAGAGAGCAAAAAGTTGCAGACCCCCAGAGACACACACACACACGTTGCATTTCAGTCCCTTTATCTGATCTTTGAATTTCTTGGCCTCCTTAGTGGATGACGGGAAGGCATATCTGATAGTGAATACATATTGGCTGACCATTTCGGGGGCAAGTAGACTATTTCCACTAGGGGAACTTCCATTGGTGTGCAGGCTGATGGAACCTTTGCAATCCTGGCAGCAGAATAGACTCTCCAAGATCTCCTTGTGCTGCAATGCCTGATCTCCGATCACAGGGTTTTGCGCGCTAGAGCACTAGATTTGGTGGGTAGCATGGACATGCCGAAATGCCGGAGAGTTCGCATTTCAAGACATACAAGGTACAACTCGAGAGAAATCTCATACCAATCACTACCTGATCACCCCAAGCTGTGTGTAGTTTGCAGTCTGAAAGCTTATGAAAATGCTGCAGCGGGAATCTGCATGCACACGTGGGGGCAAATGCCAGGTTAATCCTCGACTCAAGTTTGTTGGGTGTGTTGGAACTTAGAAAAACCTGGGATCCACATGTCCTGTTTCGTAGTTCATTCGGCAAGAGGCACAATAGCATGTAAAGCGCATCAGGTAGGTGTTTGTTTGGAGAATATAACGAAGGTGGCAGATTGGTCAAGCGCCACATTGGCCCTATTTACAAGGTTGGCGGTAACCCGCTTGTGCTACCGGCGGGTTGCCGCAAACCCCATATTACTGTTACCGCTGCCTGACATCCCGGTGCTACCGGGATATCACAGGAGGCAGTGGTACGGTAAATTCCCATTCCCATGGAGTCCAGTAGGACTCCATGGGAATGGGAACTGTGAAGCACCGACACCGTTAGTAATGGTGCCAGCGCTTCAGTGAAAACCCTGCCGGTAGGGGCCTGAACTCCCAGCAAGTCAGGCCTGCCGGAGGTTCAGTGCCCCTACCGTTAGACTCAAAGTGAGCCGGTCCGGAAAGGGTGCTGGAAACTTGTTACCAGCACCTGTGTTTCCAGAACAGCACACTCATAATGAGGCCAGCGTTGAAGAATTACAACCTTCTAACCATCGACCTGCTGCTTATGTTGGTGGTGAATAAGCTTTAGAAGAGCCTTCTGCTTGCTACAGTCTTGACACAGAACAGGGATGTTCCAGTATTATTTATTAATATAGGAAAGTGTTGATGTTGTTAAAGACGTGGAGGCAAGCATTATCCCACCCTTCAGCGTGAATGCATGAATGAGCAAACAAACATTACACGCAGGAGGGGTGATTTATGTGTATTTATCACAGTTCCGGTTATTTTGTGAAGGTAATTTACCTGTATTTGGATACTGAATTTTGCTTTACACTGCCCTCCCTACTCGACACTGATAACGCACCTCTCTTCCAGGTATGGAGGCTGGCGAGGCGAGGCCATAAGAAGGCTGAAGGTTCCCGATGGTTGATGTTGGGGCCAGCTGCGCGACTGGCAGTTCTATGGTTATTCGTGTCTTCTGCATTTGGCTGACGCGCTGAAACTTTGCAGCAAAACAACAGGAGAGCGAAAAGCATGATTTGAATATTGTGGGAAAAGAGATTCAGCGACTGACAGGAAGGATAATGTGGCCTTTTGTTTTCGAAACCAGAGACGTTTTTATGGGCGGGCAAAGGGGGCACTTGCCCAGGGCCCCCACCTTGAAGGGGGGCCCCACAAGGCTGCCTGATCTAAAGAAGTAAGATTCCATTGTTCACCAGGCTTAAACAGCACATGTCAGGATATTTTATGGCCTGCTGCTGAGGCCCTAAACCTATTGCCTCTCTGTTTTGACAAGTACATTCTGCCTTGATCTATTAATCATTTATTTATTTATGCATTTGTAAAGCGACTAGCAGCCTGGGGGCATCAGCGTGCTGTTTCAAGGAAATGACTTATTTACAGGGGGCGGGAGGGTTAGTGAAGTGTTCACTGTGGAATTCATAATACGTGTGTTCCTTATGGCACAACTCCTGTAGCATTCTTTCCTGCCTGAGGGAGTTATGCTGATCATGTGCAAGAGCCAAAGTTGAAATACATATTGATTAATTGAGTGCCACAATGGTTCAGAAGTTAGCTCAGTGTGTTAAGCACTCATTGCAGAGATATGTGTTCATATGCAAGATTAGAATAGCACATTCCAGCAGGGCTAGCTGAGCCTTTCCTATGTTTCAAGTTTATAAACATGCCTACATATGTACTTGATTTTGCAACACAACAGGTGCTATTATCAGCAATGTACCTGCACCAGATAGGAGTTGCTATAAAAGCTAACATGTCATTTGTATGATGAAGGTCTAGAAATTGGGTTGGTCAGATGGGATGTTGTAAAACCTAGGCAATTACCTTCAATGATGAGTATAAACCGTTAGACCAAGTGGAAAATAAGTATCCGAATTCAAGACAGTGGAACCAAAGCATTTATTCTTGTATCCTGGCTTCGCCAGCAGACAATACGGTCATCCTGGTCAAATCACGTAATATCTTTTACATTACTGTGCTGTCTTTTGCGATGTTTGCCTTCTTGCATGCTGGTGGCATTGTTTATCCCATTACCAGTGGTCGAAGTGCATGAAAAGAAATAGTAGAACTATGTACCCTGCTGGCCTGCACCCCACAAACACCATCGCCAAGATCCATCCCACGCACAATATAACCCCCAAACAAATGCGCCTGCTGTTTAAGGGAACGTTTAGTGCACTGCAGTGCAAGGTTCAACTTCCTCCTACACCTCCACTGCAGAATGGTTTATTTTTAAAATAAAACTATAGGAACAGTAAATCTTAGTTTAAAAAAATAAGTAGAGGAACAGCGCTCCCAATCGCTCCTGCTCACTTTGACCACTGGCTATTAATCAATCTTTTTTCTTATGTAGGCCATTTGAGTGAAAGGGGAGGTAGACAGAAGTGAACGGAGCAGATGTTTCAGGCCCAGGGCAAGCACATTTTAAGGTCTGCTCGTTTGACACAAAAAACTGTTAGCTTTTTTTGTAAAAGTCAAAGATTTTTCTTCACATTTATAAATCACAATTTCACAAATCAGTGTTTTGGAAGTATTTCATGCTTTAAAATACAAAAGACAACCCCAGATTGTTAAATCACATTAATTGGTATGCTGGTACTTATAAACCTCACTTGATGATGGAGAGAATGAAGCTAGAATCATTCCCATTTTGCGTAACACCCTTCTTTAAAATTTCGTTTTTAAAAATGGTCATTTTGGGAATGTGATTTGTGTACTTTCCAAGTCAGTTTTATAAAATGAGATTATTTTAGTTCATGGGAAGAACTGGAAAAGAAAGGGTTCAAATGCAGGAATTGCAGAGTTGGTGCACATCACAGCTTCACCCCTTAACCAATGTGTAATCCTGGGCTTCTCATTTAATCTTGTATTGCCTAACCTCTTAGAATTGTCAGTCCCTAAACCTTTCAAAACTGTGAGCCCTGCAGAGTGATTTCCTTTTCAGGATATGATCTTCAAAAAAGCCTCACTCATGGTTTCACTGGCTACAGTGTTTCTTATAACATAATAGTGAGCATTGATAATTTGCACACTACAGGCACTTGTTCCTTTGATCTTTAATGACAGCACTATTTAAAAACAACGCCCCACTTCTAATCTCAGTCTGTCTGGATGCAGACACCATCCTGGTAGCGTTTAATCTGCATCCACATCCATTCTATGCTATGTGCAGCTTTCTCCTTTCTTCCAATTGGTCTCCTCTATCAATTCTTGAGTACTTTTGCATTCTGTAAGGCAGATATTGCGAGTTCTCTATTCTGGGTTACATGTACCTTTTACATACAGTCCTGCATTAATACTACAGGCTGCAGACCTTCTTGGATGTTATTGATAAAAAGTGTCCTGTACCTACACTAGAACAGAAGTAACCTATTTGTAGACTGCTAATGTTGGCCTTCAAATGCTACTTGTTTATAATTCTGATTAGAGCAAGAATGAAGAGGGTAAGGGGACTTAAAGGGAGTAAACATGCTTATTTTGAATCACTTCATTTCTTTGGTTTGGTGGAGTGGGGCCCCAAAGATGTCCATGCACAGGGCCCCGAAAGTGCTTAAGATGGCCCTGTTCCAAACAACAGTTTTTCCTGGGTATCAACGACAATGCAGTTTCAGAGTTGAACTATGAATGTTTGAAAAGATTGCTGCTTGAGGTTTAATAAAGAAATGAGAAGCTTAATGTCTGCCACCTGGCCTTTGTGAAAATCAAGACATTCCTATAATAACAGAACCCCCAGTTCTGCATCTATGCATGCATTTTCTCAAGGCCTGCCATTGTGAATTATCCCTGTGCACTTTCTCAAGGCCTGCCATTGTGAATCATCCCTGTTCATTTTCTCAAGGCCTGCCGGTGTACATCAACCCAATGCATTTTCTCACCATTCCTGCCAGTGTGCATCAATCCAGTGCATTTTCTCACCATTCCTGCCAGTGTGCATCAATCCAGTGCATTTTCTCACCATTCCTGCCAGTGTGCATCAATCCAGTGCCTTTTCTCACAATGCCTGCCAGTGTGCATCAACCCTGTGCATTTATTTTCTCAGCAGGGGTGTTGCTAGGTCTGGAAAAGATCAGGGGCTACGCACATTTTGGGAATGTCAGGACTGGGGGCTAGCTAACCTGTGAGCTTCTATCCGGTGCTACAACCAAAAGACCAGGGGCTATAGCCCACTCAGCCCCCCCCCAGCAACGCCTCTGCCTGCCAGTGTGCATCAACCCTTTTGTGGAGGTCTAATGGGTGGCACACAACCTGCTCTTTCAATCCTTGGCATCCAGAAGACACTACCACATGGATAGTCATTAGTGGTGATTGTGATGCTGTCTTTTGTGAAACACTGCACACTGGGAAAAAGAAGCAATACACATTTCTCACAGCATAAATATCATACCTCGAAATGATTCTGGTTGTTTACAATACTGTCCAGGTTCTACTTTGTGTAGTAGTTTAGATGACCTAGACTCTGCAAATTCCATGATAATGGAAATGACCTGAGGTTTTAAATCAAATAGAACCCCAAGATTTGAATCATCGCCTGATGCATAATTTGTAGACACTGTAATCAGAAGAGTAAGGCTTGAATCAGTGGCGATGCAGGTGTGTGAGGAGGAAAGTAGTTTGTCATGAATTCCATCTTTGGTACTTTCCAATTCCATGTCCTCAACACATTGAGAGTAATAATTTGTGGGATAAAGTACCTTTTCCAGCAACCTTTGTTTATGTTTGCTCGCAGACGGCCAGTACAGCAGAGCTGCGTCGCACACTAGCAGCAAATGATACAAATACAAGGCCGGCATTCACGGGATATTGTCTGTAGGATCTACTCTGGCTCGACAGGCTGATGGTAAGATTTTGAGTTATGCTCCGACACTCAATCCATACTGCAGTTTCAGGATCATCGATTTTGTTTCAAGAATTTGGGAGAAAATCCCCAATGCATGGACCCCTTTTTCTTTGACCTATGCAATGTCCTGAACTTTGCCAAAACCAGATATGAGGTAAAACCCTTACCAGAAGCCCAACTGTATTTAATTTTCCACTCAACAGAGCTCGAAAATAATAAAAATGTGATTGTTTGTATCTGCAAGAGCTACATTACAGATCCTCATGTTCCACTCCCTCTACAGCAGGTCTTAGATGGACTGGCTACTTCCCACCCCAGATCTAATGCAAACTGAATGTATTTGCTGTCAGCTGAAACATATGTCGAAATATCCCTCAATGATTTAGACCACACTAATGAGTCTTATTATAGGATCACTGCCTTATAGTTAAGATGAAACCAATTTGAATTGACTTGTGAAAATTCTATTGCTAATAACATTTGATGAGCAGGATTTATCTAGTTGACCTTTTTTGTGGCAAAATCATCAAATGGCTTAAAAGCTATTAAACTAAGAAATAATTGCGGTTTTCAGTCGACTGCCATTCATTTTCCTATAGAGAAAAGGACCCTTTCATTGAACATACGTACAGCGAAAACCACTTGTACGGATTTGAAACAAATAACAAACAATTTGGGCACAAAGTGTCGCAGATATTCCTTTTTTGGTTTGGTGTAAATCTGTTCAGTAGCTTTTTGGTTTTTTTAAACGGATGGAGGGTTTGCCCCTAAGACTCAAAAGATATGTGTATATCTCCCATGTTTATTGCAGCATTGTGACTTTTCAGAAATAAAAACCTGCCATTACTTTTTTGATGCACATGATTCCTGCAGTAATCCAGTGGGACTCCAAAAAGATCAGGGCTCAATATGATATTTGGAGGAGGGAAAGATTATGGTTTCATGAAAGGGTAGGGTGTGGAGGAGAAAAAGGAGCAAATAGGGGTGGGAGAACACACTTTGAGTCGGATTGTTTTCAGCTTACTGTAGAAATCCCGCAGAATTCCCATGGGAACATTGAATGACCCAGTCATCAATGCAACACAAGGTACCACCAGGGAGATAGCGATTATGTCACCATGGGACATTTCTGGGGTGAGGGGACCCCCAGCTGGAGGCTCTGGCTATTGCACATGGCTGAAGACCAAGGCCAGTGTACCAAGGTCTTTTATACAAATTGTTGAAGAGCAGATAATGGCCATGGCCAGAGGCCATGGCAAGTAAGCCATGGAGAAGAAATAGCATAACAAAACCATTGAAATCAGTGAAAAAACTTTAGTTGAGAGAGAATTAAGATGAAGCAACCTGTCGCAACAAAACCTATGAAATTCAATGAGTGTGGGAAGTGACACCAATTTTAAATCAGAGTTACCCCTGTTGTTCTGCCTAGGACAACACACATCAGATTACAACAGGTATGAACAATGAGATCAACATTTGCGTTATGATAAGTTGGCTCATCTTACCACTTTCTTAACTTGCGTTGTTTCTGTAAAAATATGTATATAATCAGAATTGGATTTTTACTAACCGCAGACCCGAATCTGTGTTGGTCTGAGACATCTCGCTCCCAAGACGAGCATGTTGCCACTGAGCCATACTACCCATGTATGATAAGCCATACATAATAAGCCATACCCAATATAAAGTCTTTGTCAGCAAGTCTAGTCATTGGGCCTCATTATGATGCTGGTGGTGACCGTATGAACGGTGCCGGTAAGGCACCGGCACCGTTCATACCTTCCCGCCGAATTACGAGTTATGCATGCGGGTGCCTGACAGCCCGCCAGGTGTTACCTGGCAGGCTGTGCGGCACCCGCGAGCATAGCTCGTAATTGCGCCAACACCGTTATCAACGGTGCCGGCGCATCCATGCTCCCCACCCACATTCTGCCCTATGGGGCAGAATGGGGATCGGGAGCCCGGCAATACCGCCATCCGCGAATGGTCAATCACTGGCCCATCAAACTTGTAATGGGCCGGTTATTGCCCAATCGCGGGTGGTGGTGCCGGTTGCAAGCATGGCAGTAGCCGTGCCTGTCATACATGCACGGCTACCGCAATGCTAGTAATGAGGCCCATTGATTTAATAACTTCGTAAACTTATGTATTATCTGTTCTTCTTCGTGGTTGCTATGTGTTCCTGTAAATACATATCCAGTGAGTTAAACTGCATAAGCACTTCTGTTTTGTGCACAAGTTTATGAATGTGTTCATCAAATGATAAATACCATGTTGTTGCTTGTGAAACATCGTCTCTTCACTTAGTTACAATAATTACTACATATCTTTAGATCTAACTGCATATACTGCATGACCTCTGTTGCTAGATGGATCTGCGTGAAATGACTGAGTAGAAAAGTTCGACTACCAAAGGTCTGTTTTTTTGTTTTCCCCCCATTTGTTCGCATATATATATATATATGTGGGGGGATACCCCCACATCCCCCCACCTTACGCCTATACATTTTCTATTAACTTTACCCCCCACATGTACATATGCAAACAAATTGGACTTTTGGTAATTGGTCCTTTTGACCTCGGTCATTTTGGCCTAATCCTTGCTAGATAGCGAACCCTACAAGATTTTAATAACCCCCTCGGACACTTCTCTTTATAGAGTATGACATGCGTCCTGGAAGATTACTTGGCCGGCCCTTCCTCCTATAAACGTGAGCAAAGGATTCTCTGCTGATTGTTGATGCCACTAGCCTCTAAAAGTACACTTTCATCCACTTTCTACAATTGTGCATCCATTCCTTTGACCACTCTCCACTCACTTTCAGGTCAACTTTCCTGTTTTCTCCACAAACAAGCTCCTCAAGGTGCGGAATGCAGGAGGCAAACAGCACAGAGCACCGTAGAGCACCTCCTTGGTAACAGGCCCTTCAGCTCTCACTCGTTGGATGGGAGATGCAAACCTCACAGTAGTCTCATGCTTGGACAGTCCCACTGCCACCCTCCACTACACTGTGGCCTCGCAACTGGTGTTTTCCTATTACTAGATTAACTTGTGATGCAGCCCCACCTGTCTCCCCCTCGTGGACTCCAGGG
This sequence comes from Ambystoma mexicanum, assembly GCF_040938575.1. Taxonomy (NCBI): domain Eukaryota; kingdom Metazoa; phylum Chordata; class Amphibia; order Caudata; family Ambystomatidae; genus Ambystoma; species Ambystoma mexicanum. The sequence goes on along the minus strand of NC_090921.1, from coordinate 1,384,026,657 downwards.
CCGGGAGGCCTCTGTTGAAATGACTGCCTTTTCTTGTTGTCATCTCCTCTTCAAATGAGGGAATCATACGAGCATTGGCGATTTGACGAGAAGGCCCTGGGCCACGCATGGGAGACAGCAAGTGGTGTCAGAGCAAAGATGGAGCTGGAGACTCGGCAGATGGGGAAAGGGTATCCTAGGTGGGCGATAGTGAGCCCACCACCCCAACCTCACTAGGACTAATAATTCAATACCTTTAATACTGGGGTGCAGTATTAACAAAAGCACCAACATTGGTCTAAATGATCCCTTGGCCTGCCACCCACCATCCCAGCAAAGGCGCCCACAGGTTGACTTGCCCCTGGGTGCAGTGGCGGTGGTCCGGGCATTTCTGGCTGCTGTTCATGCCTGTCCGCCTTCACCATGCACATGGTTTAACAGAATAGGTGTTAATCCTGTGACAAGAACTTTGTAACGAAAACCCTAGGACTGCAGTTTGAATAGCCTAGGACTGCAGTTTGAAAAGCCTAGGACTGCTATTTAAAAATCCTAGGACTGCAGTTTGAAAAGCCTAGGACTGCAGTTTAAAAAGCCTAGGACTGCAGTTTGAAAAGCATAGGACTGCAGTTTGGAAAGCATAGGACTGCAGTTTGAAAAGCATAGGACTGCAGTTTGAAAAGCATAGGACTGCAGTTTGAAAGCCTAGGACTGCAGTTTGAAAATCCTAGGACTGCAGTTTGAAAAGCCTAGGACTGCAGTTTGAATAGTAGTTTAGCCAGTCCCAGGATGTAATCGGAAATGTACCCGCAAACCACTGCACATTTGCCTTAGGCTGCTGCCACAGTACATGCTGTACCTTGGCTAAGATGCCCCCTAACATCTCCGCTCTACTTCTGGACGGGCTACTGTGGATTGTGAGCAGAAATGCAGGCGAGGTGAGCGTAGATGATCTAGAATACAGTGCAGGCGGCATGAGGTTTACCTTTGCAATGGTTTTCATCCCAGGGGTAGGCGCAGTTTTGCACTCCGTTGCAGACCAGGGAATTGTTGATGCACATGTTGCTGTGGCAAAAGAAACTGCTTCCTGTGCAAGGAGCTGGAAGGAAAGAAAGTCAGGTGAGTAGAGTTCAGTCCATAGAAACATAGAAGTACTGCAAGGGTACAGGGAGAGACAGAGGGCATCCTTTTGTGTGGTCGGCCTAATTATAGAAACACTTGCCTTTGAACTATGCACCACTTGTGCATGAACTGGAAGAGCCGGGTGGTATAATGCATTGGATGGTGAACAGCAACGACAACAAACGCTCTACTTAGAACTGCACTTTCATAGACACAGAAAAAAGATGCAGAGCTCCAGAAAAATGCATTCATACTTGGGTCTCTCTCTCCTGTTGCCAGTTTGAACTATGGCACTAGTTGGTAATTGGCCAAAAAAGCACATCATAAGAGGCAGATTGTGCTCCTGAAACTTCTGCAACAGACTCTAAGAAAGACTGTCTCCAAAATCTGCATCATGGAATCCAGCCCATTATGCAAACGAATTGTCCAATCACAATTGTAATTGTTTATTTGTAAAGCGCTATACACAAGTGAAGTGCTTCAAAGCGCTTCAGAGCAGAAAGGGAACAAGGGAATACAGTAGTCATTTGTAGGCCTTGAAAATTCTGAATGATCAAAACAACAACAACTAGCATCAGGAGTGTTGCTAGGTCTGGAAAAGATCCGGGGCTACGCTAATGCTAGGAATGTTGGGACTTGGGGCTAGCTCACCTTTTGGTTGTAGCCGCTCAGCTTCTATCCTGGGCTACACCCAAAAGACCAGGGGCTATAGCCGCTTCAGCCCCCCCATAGCAATGCCTCTGACTAGCATACTAGGCCAGAGGCATATCTACTAGTGTAAGTGTGTGACAAGGAGTTAGGAGAGAAGGGGGGGAGAGGGAAAGGAACATACAGAACATAAACTGCAGTGCTACAGTACTAGGCCCGGTGATATTTCAGATTGCTTGGTGGTTGGTCATCCAATGCGCCTATGCATGAGTATTTCAGGCACAACCAAGCAAGGGAGGGGAGAAAGAGGGAGGACCGGACAGACAGACTTGTTAACACCTAGTACATTCAAGGCTGTGCAAGTGCGCAGAACCGGAAGTTCGAGGTAAGGGGAGGGGGACAAAGTGCACTCAGTCCAGCAGGGGCCTGGGTTAAGTGCAGAGTGGTTGCCCCCCTCATGGAGCATATTGCAGTAGTGCCAAGCAGAGTGCAGAGGCCCGGAGGCAAGTGAAGGACCTGCGGAGGAGACTGGGGCCCGTGAGGCTCTGGAGGTGCACCAGGTGACCTGTCAGCAAACTGAGTAGGTTGGGGAAGAGAAAGAGGGAGGGAAGAAACAAGGAGAAAGGAGGTTAGCTGGGGAGAGGGAGAGAAAAAGAGGAACAGAAGGCAGGAATGTACTGCGCACTTTGCTTGGGCTGATTTAAAACAGAGTGCTGGGCCATTCTGGCCTCCTCATTGGCAGTAGTTTGCTAGTCGGGAGCGTCTCCCGTTTCTTTGATTTGCCCAATCAGAGAAGAGGGCGGGCCTCCACCAGGCAATCCCTGAAGCAGTAGCTGATGGTGAACTGCGGCGTGTCTGCCGATTCCAACATCTGTTTCTGCTGTACATTAGCCGGATAATCCACCCGTCCCTAGCACTAGCCACTTGCCTGACCATTCTGATGACTCTCTAGGGGGGCAAAATGCCAGGTAAGCAGTTCTACTTGAAACAACAAGCTTTTCTATTTGTGCTGCTACTATACACCTAAGGGTACATAGGAAAATGAAAAAAACGTTTCTTATGTATTACGTATCTTTTGTTCAAGTCAATGAATGTTCACCAAATTCGCCAAGCAATTGATCCTGCCAGTAAGATAGCTCAGCGGGTTGAGTGCTTGCTGTGGTGATCTGCAGGTCGCAGGTTCGAGTTCTGGCATGGCCAACTCAGCCTTTCATCCTGCTCAGGTCGATAAATGAGTACCAATTTCAGTTGGGTGATGTTGTATGTAAATATGTTCTCTGTAGAGCGCTTTGGATTAAGGCACTATATAAATAACACATTATTATCCTGGCAGAACTCTCATGCCAAATTCATAAACGTTTTCATGTTGAAAATATGTGTTTTTTCCATTGATTTTTCAATTGTGCCACCAAAAACATGTTTTCGCACGGCAAATCGCATAATTGTTACCATGAATTTTAAGATTTTTACCACATTCCTAGTCCTCACGAACTCATGCTCATCGCAAAAAAATGTAAAAAACCAGATCAGCCAAACTCAAGAAAGAAAAGTAGACTTACACAGTAAGACTGTAAAAATTATACGCACTTTGAAGTACAGTACATGCGCATAACATAGACGCCGTGACCCACAGCAACACACTCAGAATGATATGCACAGAATAACCCATGCATAATAAAACTCAACACAATCCTATAGACAACACATACATGGGCCACGGCATGGCCATTAATAAAACGCCTGTTCATTATACAATGGACATTGCAAACTGTTCATTTACAAAGGCTTAAAGCCAGGAGTGGTTTCCAAGGGGAGGTCGGGATTCGAACCTGTGCTGTGCTAATGCTTCCAAGACAAACGCGTTGGTGCTGAGCTATGCTACCTCAGCGAGGATTTGATGCAAATCATTTAGGATTTAGGGAAGTATTGAGAAGTGATGGTGCAGTGTGAGTTGAGAGTTAATTTGTCATGTGCTTACTTTGTTTTATTAAGTAAAGATTTATTTTCTCTTTGTCACCCCACCAGCCCAGAACACAGCCAGTGACCTCCATTTCCAAACCCCAAAATATGCCAAAGAATGACACAAAAATGGCAATTACCTCAGAGGGAGCAGGAGAACCCCCATCAGCCCAATCTCTCTGTAATGACATGCTAACCTTCCGTCTGGAATGGGTCTGGAGAAGCGAGGATGTTACACAGATTGATTGGAGACAGTAGCCGATGAACCCTTCCCACCGTTGGAACCCACTGCTGTTTGGATATCAACAGACAGAGGGGTCTAACGGTCGGAAGGCAGGACACACACCCATGACAACCCTAACGGGAGAAGTAAACAGGAATTAGTTCACTTCTCCTCTGCTGATCAATCCCAATAATCTATGGGAAGGTAGACCCAGCTCTTGTGCCGGAGTTGTTTCTTTAAAAGACACGGGAAACGTGGGTAGAATAGAAAATGCCCTGATATATAGCAGTAAGGCCAGACCTGAAATGACAGGATAAGCACTATAAGCAAACAGGATCAAGAAAAAAGGAACACAAAGAACCCTGAATTAACTACACCTTTCCCTGATGTGGAATGGTTAATGTTGTACTAGTCCATGGGTCCAGTAACAGCAAGGCCTATTCCCGACGGCACGGGTACGCCTACAACAAAGTCTATGACAAGAATCCAAGTGGTGCACACCAAGGACCTATACCCGACAGCACGCGTACGCCTACAGCACTTAGCTGCATAGCGTCTCTAGTCCTAGTGATGGGGACAGTGGTCAAAGAAATCCTTGAAGTGTGACAGGGTTATTGGTGTTGCAGGTGACAGGTGCTGGCTGGGGCAATATGGTGATGAAAACCAGACGAGAGTATTCAGTTCTAGAGCCTGGTGCAGAAATCAGGTAAGCACAGGGCAAGGCAGTAGCAATCCAAGAACTAGAGTTAAATCCAACGCTTCGGCCCCGCCGGACGTCCTGGCAAGAGTACACTACTTCAAGGTCAAGGAGGAGATCATGCAGGAGGCTAGGAGCTCCCAGCGAATATAGTTCAGGGACACCCCAATCTCCCTCTACCAAGATCTCGCCGCCACCACACACCTCAAAAGGAAAGCACTGAAACCAGTGACGGAATGGCTGAGGGAAAAGGGCGTATCATACCAGGCTTCCCCACAGCCCTGATTTTCACCTTCAATGGGAGCATCCGCCACATACGTAAACTGCATGAGGCTGAAAAACTACTGAACCCGGCAGCAGGGGAAGAAGCCAGCAACGAGGAAGTGCCCTCAGACCAAGAAGACCAGCAGAACTCTAACCGGTCCTGGTCCCGGGTGGAGAGGCGCCATCGAAGAATCAGGGGACCCCCACTCAAAGGCAAGTGCCCAAGCAACGACGGCTAAGGTGGGGCGACACCGACACCCAGGTTCCCCCGGAACCAACAAGCATCGCCAAAAACCAGACGCCAGCCACTAACACTGGACATGCACCGAATTCCTTATGTAAAACAACACTTCAACCTCGCATACAGCTTTCACTGCCACATAATAGAGGCCTAAGGGTCTCATCCTCAAAGGACTGCGTTGGCCCAGCCGGAGACCCCGTTGGTCGAAGGCTGGCCCAGTTGACCAAGATTTGTGTTAATGGGGGGAATAGAGGGGTGGACACCGAGGGGGGGACAGACCCCCAACACAGGTCCCAGCTCACCTGGCAGCCGCCCGCACAGGCTGGCAATAAGCGGAGCATGATGGTGCCCACTAGCTGCAAACTGCCCACACTGAAATAGGGTCATCCATTAAGAACCTGACCATGATCACCTGGAATGTCCAGGGCCTCAACTCCCCCAGGAAACGGAAGTCCGTGGAACACTGCCTGACCCAGCTGGAGGCGGATGTAGTCTTTCTACAAGAAACCCATCTCCTAGCCGCGGACGAACAGAGAGTCAAATACCAAAGGTACCCTAAAAGATACTTCGCATCCTCTGGCCAGAAGAGGGGAGGGGTGACAGTCCTGCTCAGTCAATCAGCGGCACTGACAAAGGTCACGGTCAAACGGGACCCCAAGGGCAGGTTCCTAATGATTAAAGGCCTACTGGTTGAGCTCCCAATAACCATCATAGCAATCTACTGCCCAAACGAAGCCCAAGAGCGCTTCCTACGTAGGATCCTCCCAGTCATATCGTCCTTTGCCGAAGGCAAACTACTTATCGGAGGGGACTTCAACCTCACCCCGGACCCAACTATTGACAAGACCTTGCCGCCCACTGGAACAGACTTCACGTAGGCACTGGGGTTCGAGGAATTCCTAAGAGAGACAGAGACAATTGACGCTTGGAGGCTGGCGAACGACAAGACTTGCGACTGCACTTTCTTTTCGCATGTCCACAGGGGTCTCTCCAGGATAGACCTTCTACTCATCTTTAGCTCGCTGTTCCCAAGCATCGTGAACATCCACATCGGCCTGAGAGTGATCTCCGACCACGCTCCAGTCATAGCGCAGCTCCAGACAGAAGGCCTACCAAGACAGCGAGACAGAGCCTGGAAGCTATAGGACTATCTCCTCAAGGACATTGCAGACAGCCAGGAGTTGTCGGAAGCCCTCACTAACTACTTCACGGAGAACATGGGGAAAGGGCCTACAGACGCTATGGTGTGGGATGCCATGAAGCCAGTGATCCGAGGGGTCGCCAGGAACTGTTCAGCAGCACACAGGCGCTGGCACCAGCTAAAATCAGAAGAACTGGAAACGGAGGTTGCACAGAAAGAGGCAAACCACAAACAACGCCAATTAACAAGGTCATGGAATGAGCTACGCAAAGCTAAAGTATCCCTGGAAATGCACCTGGCAGACCGTACAGCCAGAGCGTTGACATACAGGAAGCAGTACTATTACCTGAACAGCAACAAAGCCAACCGTCTACTAGCACATAAGCTCAAGAAAATACACACCAGGAACAACATTGCAGTCCCACGGAACCCCATGCTGCTCTGAGGCCAAAAAGATGACCATCGAGACCGAGCACCATAGGAAGGTAATGTCAGGGAACCCTACAGAAGCGGCAGCACACGCCGCCTACCTTAGCACGATCCCAAGGCCACCCTGCCACCCACAGATGGACACTCTGGAAGACCCTACATCCGCAGAGGAGGTGTCTAAAGCGATCCGCTCCATGAAAAACACGGCTCCTGGCCCAGACGGGCTGCCCGCGCCATTTTACAAGAAATACAACCACATCCTGGCCCCCCACCTAGCTTCACTTTTCAACACCTTCCTCGAAACTGGCTCCACCACCACCTCCATGGTGGAATCGGTCACAGTTTTGATTCCAAAACCAGGAGCAAACCTAAAACTTTGCGTCATTCCGCGCAATTGATCTACTGAATGTAGACTCCAAAATCTTCTCGAAGTTACTGGCACGCAGGCTCACCGGGCTCCTCCCAGACCTCATTCACCCGGACCAAACAGGGTTCATTCCCGGGCGCAACACCTCGGACAACATCAGGCGCACCTTAAACATCATTGAGACAGCCAATAGAACTGGAGAAGACCTAGTGGTGGCCTCGCTCGACGCACACAAGGCGTTCGACATGCTGGACTGGGGCTATATGAGGGAGACTCTGTGTCGCTACGGAATTGGCCTGAAATTCTTGAAATGAACGATGGCTAACTATCAGCACCCCACCACAACCCTGAGGATCAATGGTGCCGGATCCCCAAGAATCAAAATCACCTGAGGCACACACCAAGGCTGCCCCTTGTCGCCTCTTGTCTTTGCCCTGTCAATGGTGTCGTGCGCCTCCAGAATCCGACAGAACCCAGAAATCCTAGGCCTCAAATTCAAGGACGATATCTACAAAGCGGCCCTATACGCCGACGATGTACTGCTAACACTTACGCAACCAAGCACATTCCTCCCTGCGCTATGGGAGGAGCTAAGCAGCTTCAAATCAGCATCAGGGTTCTCAATCAACCTCACGAAGTCCACTGCACTGGGCATCAATATTCCAAGTGCAACGCTGGACACTGTAGCGGCCTGCCTCCCAATCCCATGGGCCAGATCCCACTTAAATTACCTAGGCGTCCGCCAACCGAAGCTAGCAGAACGCACCTACAAACTAAACCTCCCGCCCCTGCTGAAGGATCTACAGTCGGATATGGCCCGCTGGCAAGATCAGGAAATATCCTGGCTAGGAGGAATCGCAGCATTCAAGATGAACTTGGCCCCTAGACTGCTCTACCACTGCCAAGCCCTCCCGGTAGCAATACCCAAACAAGCCAAACAGAAACTGCAAGCAAATATGCTAAAATTTGTTTGGGGGAGCAAGAAGCCTCGAGTAACCAGGAAAGTCCTACTTAGGAGCCCCGGGTCCAGAGGGTTGGGAGTCCCTGAGGTCGAAAGGTACTGCCTAGCCGCCCACCTCTCAGCAGCATTCATGTTGCAACCTAGCATCAACAAGCCCCGCTGGCTAAAGCTGGAGGAGGGCTGGAGCCAATACCCACTAGAATCCCTCCCACATATCACATGGCCCAAAAATCCCCCTAACGCCGGGCCCCTCTCGACCACCAGGAACATGGTAAGCAGCTGGAAACAGGCGGCAAGGAGATGGAACTACAGGAGCATGGTGGGTCCACTCTCTCCGATCTGGGAGAACCCGGTCTTCACCCCAGGCCAAGGGCAGAATGTTTTTTCTAAGCGGAAGGCGGGCAGCCTGCAGCGTGTAGCAGACTTCTATGAAAGAGACTCTCTACTCACCTTCGTGGATGGCATGAGAAAATTCCAGGTACCAGAAACCGAGAGGTTTCACTACACCCAGCTCCGTCATTGGTTATCACATGACTTTATGAGAATACATGGGCACAGAGAACTGACAGCACTGGAGCTCACGCTAACGACAACCCCACCCAGGGGGAAGATTTCCACCCTGTACAGGCTGCTGGACAGGGCAGACCCCGACTCTAAGGAGCCCTACATGACACGGTGGGAGAGAGACCTAGGCCATGAACTAGACAGGACCAGGTGGGAGCACATCTGGAGAAGAACACACAAGATCTCTAAATGCGTAACGAAGAAAGAGGGAGCCACACTGTTGGAGGGGCTGCACGGACACAGGAACGTTGTTCCACCTCCTCTGGGAATGCCCGAAGGCAGAGAAGTTCTGGACGGAGGTCCTGGAGCAAATCCGACAGATCACAGGCCTATCAATACCTTGGGACCCCAGGAATATCCTACTGGGAGACACGGGAGAAGGACAGTTCCCGATGACCGGCAACCTGGCGGACCTCTGCACACACCTACTGACGGCAGCCAAGATTTCAATTTTGTGTGGAAGTGTGGAAACTTCAGGAAGGCCCAGAAATCCCTGTGTGGTGGGTCAAATGCTGGGACATCGCTGAAGCTGAGAAAATTGCCGCCATTCGCCTGAGCAACCAAAACAAGTTCCACAGCACCTGAGGCCCATTCCTGGACTTTGTGGAAAGATTCCCGGGAGTGGCCAGACAACCTCCAGCACTCCGCTGGCTAAATAAAATGGACTAACACCCTAGCGGCCCCCTGGACCGGCACACATGGCTGCCTACCCTTTCGCAACCACAGCACCCATACCCTGTAACTTCGATCTGAGACTGACGCAACCCCTCCCCCGGACCACCCCGGAACTCTTCCCCCATTTTTCCCCCCTTTCGTTTTGTCTTTTTGTTCCTTTTACCTCAGTTGAGGCATGTTTTCTTTTTCTTGTTTACTATGTTTTACTCAAAAGCATGTCACAAAGAATAATGAAGCCTCTGTTGTTTATAAATGCCAATAAAATGTTACATTTAAAAAAAAAGAAGATCCAAAGAGTCCTGGTAACGGGCGGGCGAGTGAAGAGGACCGAGGATGAAGCAAAGACAATCCAGGGGACGGGCCAGAAGTTCCGACAACAGGCAAGCAGGAAGTACCGAGGACGAAGCAGAAGCAATCCAAGGAACGAGCCAAGAGTCCTGGTAACGAGGGGGTCAATGCAGACAGAGGATGAAGCAAGGCAAATCCGTGGAGAAGGCAGTGTTCAGATAAACCAAGAAAAGCAAAACGAAAGCACATAGAAACAAGGAAACCTCCAAATTCAGAAGCACCGAACTGCAGCAGAGGCGGTGCTTAAATGCTTAGAAAACATGACTGCAAGTCACGTGAGCGGAACACCGGATTCCTAGTCCATGCTAAGTTAGGTAATGTTAAGGCCTCAAGTCTATATAGTACTTCCGTGCAAAAGCATTATTTATACTAACTGGATAACTAGAGCAAGTGGGAACCCTGCCTGTGCCCTGGCAATTGTAGATATTTGTACAGCAAGCGGGTTGACCCTGGGGGCTGTGGCTTTGTTTTCAATCAGCTTCCCGTATCCAGAAGGGGTGACTTCAATCCCCAGGTATTTATATGCTGACGTATAGTTAATTATGCCCAGGTCTGTCTCCAGTCTTGCCCTATGTACCCTCTTGTTGGCTATGAGCATAATCTGGGTTTTATCAAGATATCACTGGATGCCACAGCAGGGGTCTTGCATGATGCTTTTCCCATGTACCTTTTTATAATTTGGTCCACATTCTCGGTCTACACACCTAGCATTCCAGTCCCCACATAACATCAGTGGGTTATCAATTGTCAATTCACCCCACTGCATTACCATCAAATCTAAATAATCAAAAATTGCCTCAGAGGCCACAGATCCCATTGCATATGTCATGAGCCCTTAATCTTCCACCGCCCTGAGGTCTTGATCATGCAGGGATAGTACGGCGGGATGTCAGTTGGGTACGAGAGCGTCTGCCTGATCTCAGCTTCTTAACAGTGTCCTCCACCAAAGGAGCACCCACCCTCCGAGAGGCAAGAAAAAGGGACAGCAAATGAGGAGCATGAATATGGGACTCAGGCTCCCAGGTCCGGTCCTCGGGACCATAGCCCTTCCAATCAACCAAAAAATAACGAACACCCCGACGGGTCCTGGTATCAAGAATGGACTGTACCTCGTATTCATCCGAACCCGGCACTGGAGGAGGAGCAACAGGGGTTGCGAGATGAGTGCTAGGAACAAACTTCAGGAGAGACACATGAAAAACTGGATGAATGCGCCATGCCAAAGGCAATGCCAGTTTCACAACCATCGGGTTGATGACAGCAGTAATTACATATGGACCCAGAAACCGAGGTAGAACGGCTCTACGTCCAGGCAACCAGAGGTTCCTGGTACACAACCACACTCACATGCCTGCCTGGTACTCCGGCGCTGGACTGTGATGCCGGTCAGCGAAGGCCTTGGCGGCATCCTGGGCTTGCCTCAACTGACGTTTAACATTCCTATGGACTGTAGTGAGTTCCCTAGCGCAGTCTACTGCCGCTGGATTATGAAGAGACAGGATGGTATCCAGAGGCAGAGCACGTGGGTGCTGGCCATATAGAGCAAAGAAAGGGGAAGAACCGGTGGATGTGTGCGTGGAGTTGTTGTATACAAATTCCGCCGTGCCCAGAACAGACAACCATGTCTCTTGATGCTGAAGAATGAGACACCGTAAATACTGTTCCAAGATGGAATTGAGACGCTCCGTTTGCCCGTCGGTTTGTGGATGGTATGCACTGGAGTAGCGGTCCTCAATAACGAAGGACGAGGTAAGAGCCCTCCAAAAGTGCGAGGTAAATTGTTGACCTCTGTCAGATACAATGATTGAGGGAAGGCCAAAGAAACGGAACACATGCCGTAAGAACAAATCAGCCAAGGCAGGAGCTGAAGGGAGACCCTTTTAAGGGACAAACAGGGCTACTTTAGTAAAGAAGTTGATGATCACCCATATTGTGTCGTAGCCCTGAATCAAGGGCTATTCCACAATGAAATCCATGGAAACCATTGTCCATGGACGAGAAGGAATCAGCAATGGGCGCAACAGGCCTATAGGTTTGGAACGAGGTGCCTTGCACTGGACACAGACCGCACAAAAAGAGACGTAAACGGCTACGTCACGCGACATGGAGGGCCACCAACACCATCTTTGTAGCAAGTCTATGGTTTTTTGTGTATGAGGATGGGCAGAAAACAAAGAGTCATGACACCAACTCAAGGCAGTGTGACGAGACGTGACGTATGACAGAAATAAACGTCCTTGGATATAAGGGAGGTCATGAATGATATCCAGATTATACTCCTGAATCTCAGCCGTTTGCCCGGATACCCATCCCTGAAGGCTGTTGCGTAAGGAGGGTTGAGGAGTACAGGCACATGCCACCTGGTGCGGAAGCAATAGATTGCCTTCCGGTTTAGCCACAGAAGAGTCGCCATAGATTCGAGACAAGGCATCTGCCTTTGAGTGCAAATGACCAGGGCGATACGTGATCACAAAATCAAACATAGAAAAGAACTCGTGCCAACGCGCAGGTTTTGTGGTAGTACACTTAACCAACTTCATGGCTGGAAGTTTCCTGTGATCTGTGTATACTTGGATCGGATGTGAGGCACCCAGTAAGTGATGCCTCCATTCTTTGAATGCGTCCCAAATGGCCAGGAGTTCTTGCTCTGTGACTGTATATTTCTGCTCGTAGGAAGTGAGCTTTCTGGAGAAATAGGCTACAGGATGAAGAATGCCTGTGTCCGCAGACTGCTGAGACAGAATAGCCCCTACCGCAATACCCGAGGCATCGGCTTCAACGTGGAAAGGCAAGGCTGGATTCGGGTGCTGCAGAATCGGAGAGTTCGTGAAGGTGGATTTCAAGGTCAGAAATGCCCGTTGAGCATCATCAGACCACAAAAACAGCCGTTTGCTGCTTGTTAGGGACGCCAGGGGTGCCACTACCTGGGAAAAAGATCTTACAAAACGGCTATAAAAGTTGGCAAAACCAAGGAATGATTGGAGTTCCTTCACAGTGGAAGGCGTGGGCCAATCTGGAACGGCTTGGACCTTGGTTTTGCTAATTTTAACGCCTTCAGTGGTTAAATTGTAGCCCAGGAACTCGACTTCATGTGCATGGAAGACACATTTTTCAGCTTTGGCGAACAAATGGTTATCACGTAAATGCTGAAGCACAGATGTAACGTGTTTCACATGTTCGTGGTAGTTGGGTGAGTAAATCAGAATATCATCTAGATATAGTACTACGTATTGATCCAACATATCCCAAAAAATGTAATTCATGAAATTTTGGAAAGTAACCAGGGCATTGCAGGGACCAAATGGCATGACACAATATTCGTACAGTTCATAGCGTGTTTTGAAAGCCGTCTTCCAATCGTCTCCATCTCGAATCCTAACTAGGTTATAAGCACCCCGAAGATCAAGCTTAGTATAGATGGCAGAGGAGCCCAGCTGGTCGAGAAGGACTGAGATCAAGGGAAGGGGGTACTGGTTGCGAACGGTGGCTACATTCAAGGCCCGATAATCGATGCAGGGCCTAAGGTCTCCTTCTTTCTTAGGCATGAAGAATAAAGGAGAGGCTGTGGGATATTTGGACGGGCGGATGAACCCCGTAAGCAAGGACTTCTTGATATACTCCTTAAGAACCAGGTCCTCTTTCTGTGTGAGAGAGTAAACACAACCATTAGATATGTTCTTGTCTGGTATTAGGTCTATCGGACAATCATAGGGTCTGTGGAGTGGTAGCTGGTCAGCAGTCTTTTTATCGAAGACATCTAAGAAGGCCTGGTATTCCTTTGGAACTGGAGTGTTGGTAACAGCCCCAATTACCTTGGCGGTGTCCAGAAGTGAACAACACAGATTGGGCACCTTACCGACAGCATCAGATGAGCTGTAGTTGTCACAATACTCTGTTACAAAACAGATCTCGTGTTGTTGCCAGTCGATACTGGGATTGTGTTTAGTAAGCTAAGTAAGTCCTAGAATGACTTGAAACTGCGGGTCGGCGATCAAGTTGAACATGATGATTCCATGTGTCCAGATTCCGTAGTCATGACCATGCTGTGGGTGCACTCAGTCACCAACCCTGACACCAAGGGCGTGCCGTCGACCACATTTACCACCTCTGGTGTTTCCTTGGGAACTGTGGGTATGCCCGTATCCCTGGCATACTGAATGTCCATATAATTGCCCATGGCTCCAGAGTCAAACACCGTCAAAGAGGCCCAAGGCTTGTTGCCTGAACAAGACAAGATGACTGGATAAGCAAACCGAAATAAGCACTTGAGAGGTTCAGGATCCCTGTGGGACTGAACTCGGTACGCGGGTCCCATCTAGTGCCGAGCTCTGAAGTTTCCCAGCTTGGTCGTAGGAGGCTTAGTACAAGAGTGTATGTAGTGGTCTGAGGAGCCGCAGCAGAAACATAGATTGTTCTTTCTACGGTTTTCTCGTTTCGTAGATGACAGAGGGCCCCGTATGGCTCCAACTTGCATGGGTTCAGGTTCAACCCCCACTTCTTAGTCCGAATGTGGAGGAACATAGGGAACAGGCCTTTTCTCCCCTTTTCGTTCGACTTTTCTGGCATCAATCTGAAGAACCAGGTCCAAAAGTTCTGGGAAGGCAGTAGGCATGACGGGGACAGTGGAGAGAGTGTCCTTTAAAGATTCAGACAAACCCTTATAGAAAACGGCAGCCTTTTTGTCTTCTGGCCATCCAGTCTCTGCCACCAATTGATTGAACTTGGCTAAGTAAGTGAGAAGTGGAGTATCGCCCTGCTGGAGTCCTAGCAACTCCAAATCAGTTGCTTGTGTTTTATAGCACATGTCAAAGACACGGCTCATGGCTGTGATGAAGGCATCGCAGTCGTATAACATAAAACTGTTGGTGTCCAGACATTTGGTAGACTGAAAACTGGTCGAAAGACATTTGGTCGACGCAATTTGGTCAAAAACCAAATGGTCCAATTTTTTTTTATTTATATATATATTTTTCGGGTTTTTGTTTTTAAAAAAAAGGGTTTTTTAGAAAAAAAAAGGGGGTTTGGGGGGGACCCCCCCCCAAAAAAAGGGGGGGGAAATAAAAATAAAAAGAAATTCGACCATTTGGTTTTCGACCAAATTGGTTCGAGCATTTGTCCAGTCGACCAATTTTTTTCGACCAAATGTCTGGTAACCAAAACTGTTTTCTTCTAGCAACGGGATGGCCCAAGCAGCCGCTGTACCCCCTAAATATGAGAGCACGAACGCTGCCTTCGTGGTGGAGTCAGGGAATGAAGCTGGCCTACACAGAAAGTGCAACCGGCATTGGTTAATAAATGTCCTGAACTTCTTAGGATCACTCTGGAACCTTTCGGGTGCAGCCAGCGGAAATTGAGCAGACATGAGGACAGGGACAGGATCCTGTCTAGGCAAAGGGAAGCCTGCTCCTGAAGCCGCCGATGAGGCCGAAGCCCCTGCTCCAGCAGGTTGAGCAGCTGCCTGTAAGGCATCAATGCGACGATGCGTGGCCTCATGCGCAGAAGTCATGTCAGCGCGTAACTCAGACACCAGGCGAACCAAAGTATCAAGAGCATCAGCAGTCTCCATGTTAAAGTCTTCTGAATATGTAATGACACGCTCACCTTACATCTGGAATGGGTCTGGAGAAGCGAGGATGTTACACAGATTGATTGGAGACAGTAGCCGATGAACCCTTCCCACCGTTGGAACCCACTGCTGTTTGGATATCAACAGACAGAGGGGTCTAACGGTCGGAAGGCAGGACACACACCCATGGCAACCCTAAGGGGAGAAGTAAACAGGAATTAGTTCACTTCTCTTCTGCTGATCAATCCCAATAATCAATGGGAAGGTAGACCCACCTCTTGTGCCGGAGTTGTTTCTTTAAAAGAGACGGGAAATGTGGGTAGAATGGAAAATGCCCTGATATACAGCAGGAGTAGCAGCCTGAAATGACTGGATAAGCACTATAAGAAAACAGGAACAAGAACAAAGGAACACAAAGAACCCTGAATTAACTACACCTTACCCTGATGTGGAATGGTTAATGTTGGAGTAGTCCATGGGTCCAGTCACAGCAGGACCTATTCCCGACGGCATGAGTACGCCTACAACAAAATCTATGACAGGAATCCAAGTATCCAAGTGGTGCACACCAAGGACCTATTCCCGACGGCACGCGTACACCTACAGCACTTAGCTGCGTAGCGTCTCTAGTCCTAGTCGTGGGGACGGTGGTTAAAGAAATCCTTGAAGTGTGACAGGGTTATTGTTGTTGTAGGTGACAGGTGCTGGCCGGGGCAATATGGTGATGAAAACCAGATGAGAGTTCTAGAGTCTGGGTGCAAAAATCAGGTAAACACAGGGCGAGGCAGTAGCAATCCAGTAGAAGAGCCAAAGAGTCCTGGCAATGGGCGGGCGAGTGAAGAGGACCGAGGGTGAAGCAAAGACAATCCAGGGGACGGGCCAGAAGTTCCGACAACAAGCAAGCAGGAAGTACCGAGGACGAAGCAGAAGCAATCCAAGGAACGAGCCAAGAGTCCTGTTAACTAGCGGGTCAATGCGGACAGAGGATGAAGCAAGGCAAATCCGTGGACAAGGCAGTGTTCAGGTAAACCAAGAAAAGCAAAACAAAAGCACATAGAAACAAGGAAACCTCCAAATTCAGAAGCACCGAACTGCAGCAGAGGCGGTGCTTAAACGCTTAGAAACACTTGACCGAGTGTCACGTGAGTGGAACACCGGATTCCTGATGATGCTATGGTAACGTGTTGCAAAAGGAACAACACATCTCCAGGGCAACCGCCAGAGCGTGTTGAGCGGGCAGCGTACGTCATGAGCCCTTAATCTTCCACCGCCCCGAGGTCTTGATTGTTCAGGGATAGTACGGCGGGATGTCAGTTGGGTATGAGGGCGTCTGCCTGATCTCAGCTTCCTAACACTCTCCAATATGGAGGATTATCAACAACTTGCTAGAGATCAGTCCAATGAGAATAAACAAACAATTTCCAATGCAATCCACATGTGCTTGAGAAGATGAAGCAGAGCAAGGCACGGACCCAGCATGCCTAGCAGATGATGGGAGGCATTCTTCGCCAGGTGTCTGCCCATAAATTCAGAAGCTTCCTCAGTGTAGTTCAAAATGTACAGTTTCCGGGGCACTAGCAAACCGCACGAGAAATGGCTGCTTGAATTAGAGCTCTGTTAACTAACGGTAGAAAACCTGCCTTTCCTCCTGTACTGTTGCCCAGTGGGGGGACCAGAGCTCTGCATAGATATAGCCTATATGATACTGAACTGCCTCAAGCTGTTGTAAACATGCAACATTCACACGAGCGATTGCCGGGGTGATCTACAGTCCCGCGCTCCCATTCCCATGGGAGGGTGGGACTGGAGGCGCGTCCGCCGTGTCCAATCTTGGACGGCAGGCGTCGCCGCGATCGCCATGGTGATGCCAAAACCAAGTCTCACGTGGGTATACGCACACGCGACTCATTCTACGAGACTTTGGAACCGGAGCACTGTGAAGGTAAGGAACCCCGTCTAGGAACAGCAAGCATTTTTGAAGCACATTTTTTTTAATGGATCACAGAGAAGCTCATTTCTTCTCTTTTTGAACAGGGGGTTTTTCCTGAAACACGCGCCTATATGCAAGGCGACACCGACTCTGAAAGAAAGCTAAGGTAAACGTGAACCACGGGTTGTGTGCAGACAGGTAGATTTCTTTAAACAATGCTTCTAATAAGGTTGAGGAAACTAATGGATGTACTGTTACTTTTCGCTTTTTTCGACCTGCCTATATGATTGGACTTGTCATGCAACAATATTTACCTACGTGATGGTATGTACATTTGCAATTTACATAATTTTGTTTGTAATGTAATGGTATTGATTTTGTTAAAATGTAGCCCCGAAGATGGTACTATGCACCGAAATGCATTGGCAAAAGCTGATACTTTAAGTGGAGGAATTGCTTGTTTGCCTAAAACATCACCATGCTTTAAAAACACAAATTAACTATAAAATATTTGAAGAAAGTGTTTGAAATCTCATTTATAACCCTTTAACTTGAAAGATTGGAACTTGACAGTACTGAGCCAAACGCACAAGCAATAATATCAATACAAGCCAATAATATCCAGAGGAACGAATTTAGCTGCCTAAGGGAAGCAAGGAGGAGCACTGGGTTTTACAGGGTGGTTTCCACTCTGTTTTTCATTTTGTTGTTCATGTTATAAAGTCTGAGTGTCACTGGACTTTTTTAACCCGGTAGCTCCACATACAAGCAACAACGTATTGAAAATAAGGACACTATTTGATTCTGAGAATTATAGAACCAGAAGTGGTGCCCACATTTTCTCCATTTTTCAAGCCATCTTTTATAAACATAGAAATATACAACATATTTCTATATTTATAAAAGATGGCTTGCAAAGTACACAAACCATAATAAGGTATGCATACAAATATATACATGCTTAGATGCATTTATATATTTGTTTGCATACATTACTATTGTTAGTGTACTTTTTTAGGCCGCGCCGGTCTCACAAGCCATGCCCTCAAATGAGGGCCCACCTCGAATTCTTACCCCACTTAAAGCCCTGGTGCCATAATTACCGCTTTGGCAGGCTATCGTGTGGGGAGCTAAAAGGTCAAAGAAGGAGGAGCAGAGGGGCGGCTCCAGCGGACTCCATGAGAAGATGGAGTGCAGCAAACAAGGGAGGCCGACTCGGGCCCACCGTGACACCAGAGGGAGGGCGGGGAAACTGAAGGTAAGCATGCGGCGAGGAGAAAGGATAAACATGTCTTCTGCCTTGGACTGTGGTGCGCTAGGTCACGGAGTGGCCAGCCTGCGGGCTGGACACCACGGATCGGCTCCAGCAGTCTCCCGACAGAGGAGTGGAGAATGAGGGAGGCCAGTGCGGGCCGAGGAAAGCAGAAGATGTGGCACGGCCCCGTAGCACAGAGAAAATTACAAGGGTGGAAACAATAGCAATCATTGAGGCCAACCCAGCACTTATAAAAAGCATGCGCTAAACTACAAGTACTTCTAACAGTTTAATGCACATTATTGGCTTTGCTGCACAGAATTAGGACATTCTCTACCAAGCAAAGTTGGATATGTCTGCAGTGACCAGGAGCACAAAAAAAAGGTTCACAGCGAGGGGTCAAGGTGTGCCTGGTCAGCCGAAATCTGGTGCTATCAACACTACAGTGCTAATGTTGCCAATGAAGGGCACATTTCAGGCCCTGGACGGCAAATGGAAGTGTTGACTAGTAAGGTGGAAGTGTCGCAACATAAAATTGCACAGCTTTGCGGAAGGATGTTGGAAGTGGAAAAAAGAATAAGTATGGAACACAGCATGGAAACCCTACAAAAACAAATGGCTATAGTACGCGCTAAGATGGAATATTTGGAGTCACGGCTGAGGCCTAACAATATAAGTCGAGGTGCCGGAAAGATCCAAGAATGGAGCATTGGAGGAATTTGTTGAGGGCTTTCTGGTCATCGAGCTGGGGCAGCCAAACTTTTCAACCTGCTTTGTGGTGGAAAGGGCCCAACCACAGCCAGCTCGCAGAGAAAGACCATTAGACCAAGCAGCCAAGGCCCTTCCCAGGATAAAAGGGATGCATGAATTAGAACATTTATGGAAAAGGCTAAACCCGAGAAAGAGAGAAAATACATTGTATGCCTCTATCCACTTTTCCCACAATAGAACCAATGGGTGGTCATTATCTAGGCAACTCACTGGGCTAGCTCACACTTGCACAATTCTACCAAAACCTTATCGGAGCACTCACCGGTAGAAATGACACTAGAATGGGACTCCCTCCCCTTAGCCACAGACCAATGGTGCTTTAAACATGCTGCACTAGCATACATTGCATTCAAGACGGATATCCGCAAGATGCTGAAGTCATTCTTCAACATAAACAAAGGCACAGTGGAAGCACAGAGGTATTGCAGGATATATTTAATGCCACTGAGACAAGTGTATTAAAATCTATTAGGAACTCTCTGAATTAGTGTATTAAAATCTATTAGGAACTCTCAGAATTAATTATAAGCAGAACTCAAAACCCTAGAAACTACACTAGCTTAACAGCAAGAACGACCATTGATGAATACCATAACATGGATGCTGGGTAAGTTCAGGGACTTGGCCGATAGGGAAGTTAAATACATGGGTAGGAATGATATTGCATCTTAGTGTGATATTTTACTGTTTTTTATACTGATTTGTTTTATGAATTAGTTATGATGAAATTAATTTTGGCAAAAGGGATTTTTAATAGGCAATCTAAAATGAAATCACTTGGATTTTATCTCAAATGAAATCATTTGGATTTTATTCTGTGTATGTACTGTAAATGTTCATGCGTTTTTTTTATTTTTTTTATTCCTTTAACTGACATGTGATAAATGATGTACAAGTGAAACATTTCTTGTGAGCTAATACACCCAATATTGCTTATTTTTTTAAATAAGCAATTTCACACATGCAGAGCTTTATATATTTAATTTCCCTGCACACCTCAAATTGCTAGAAGTTTTGAAAACACAACAGATAATGCTTTTGATTTAGAGAACCCTTCTTCGTTCGCCCCTATGCAATACAGAATCTCTCCTACCGAAAGTCACTTTCTCACTCTATGTAGAGAGTGTGCATTTCAGTTAGGGACTTCACTTTATTGCATTTAGTAAGACACCTTTCTGCCACAACACCAAACTCCCAGACATACAATTTACATTCAGTACCCCTCTGCTTAAAGGCAGGTTTAGAGGAATGGTAAGCAGTTAGGAATTTTGTTTTTTATGCACCCATTCTTTTAGGAGGGTTTGGCAAAAGAATAGCAATATCCAATTACGTTATAGGCTATAGTTTTTTTTATTCACAGTTGAAGCTATGTTGTTGATTTTAAACTTTAACAAAATTACTGTGTAATTTGGCTATAAGGGAATTAATTAAATTGTTTACTAAAATTGCCAAGTGTCTAATGCCAGTTTGCCCCCACCCGCTCATCAAGGGAAAGCTATGAACGCAAACAGATCGCCACAAGACTAGGTTTAGTTGGACAAGTGGGTTGGACAAGTTAACTTACATAATCATCTCTGGGTTTGCGCATAGGAAAGGGTATCACGCTCAGGTCATCTACAGGTACAGGACAGAAATCTGGTCAAAATCCAACATCAGTTATGGATAGTCTCCCTTCTTCCATCCCTTCTCCTGACTCCTTTGGCCAAGGGTTGTCCCTTCGGCTGGTTAGCAGTTCCACCCAGATAATATCAAGCAACTTTCCACATTTATTTCTGAGGCAGATCTCTCTCAGTTCCATTGTGCATCTCCTTATGAATCTTTTTCCACTCCCCCAGAAGTGTCTCAATTATCATATAACAGCGTATTGGTTCTTGATTGGACACCTATGGTCCTCTTTTCCCCCCAAGGCCTAGCCGCTCTCTGTGGATAGGCTCCTGGAGCTATGAGGTTCAGGTTAGGGGAAATATCAATCCATCCACTGGGATTTACATTTTTACACATGTCCGTTTTTTGTTCAAAAAGTCCCACATGACAAAAGGTTTTATTTTACAAGTAAGTGTTAAATGGCATACATATTTAGATTGATCTAACAATGGCGGACTTAATGAAATGACTCCTGTTTCGGCACAAGGTTGCAGGTTCGGACAGGTATTTTTTTGCAATTTACACAAAAATTATAAAAGTAAGGATCATTAACTTGTACATACCGTTACATGATTCACTAAGCTACTACCTCCCAACAGGTCAGCTCTGTAACTTTTCCTAGGGAGCCATAATCACATTTCAGGTTGTAGCTCTGGGTTCCCAACGTCGAATTATAATGAGAATTCCATCAACAGATCGGCCTTGTGATATGTTTTCCAATGATACATGTCCCATTTCTGTAAGTATCACGGTTCCAAAATTAATGGGAACAATTTGATCCTAACATAAATCTATGGCAGAATAATGACATGCTTCTGAATCCTTCTGTTTCATATTTACGTTTCATTTCCCTTCTGAACATAAGATCTGGGCGTCTGCTGCCTTTGTTGACTTTGGCCTGCAATTAACCCATCAGCCTTTCTTCTCCCAGTGTTAAGGGATCATCTTGCTGCTTATCTTCGAGAGCAGGCCCCCATAAAATTCCTTCTTGGTCTCTGCCTGAGTGTTCTGAATAGAAACTGAAGCATTTTCTAAGGAAACCGCAACTGGTGTTTGAATGTCACAATTACATTACAGATAAGGCCATGTGTTCATTTTTAATATAATTGTGTCTTGCCATCAATGTACATTTTGTTATCATATGTTCACATTACTCTGGCAAGGAAATTCAGTTTTCATGTGCTCATTATTCTTAGGTGTGAAATGCACCCCTTTCCATGGTAACTGCTTTTATTTGTGCAAAGTTATCCTTCAGGCCTCAGTCATATGTAATGAAAGATACTTCCATGACTTTGAATTTTGCATGCAAGGCACACTTTAGTAAGTGAATTTTTCTTGCTTTGAAAACAGCATTCTTGATGTGGCAGTTGAAATTGAAATGTTGTAGTTTCAGTTCGGCAGTTATCTCTGTATGTTTTCAATGCTCTGCATTTTAGCGCCAGCGTAGCCAAATGCAATTTGCTATTGTCTTGGCCTGAAAATAGCCCACACCAGCCAGGAAAACTGCCAGAGATCAATTGCTGGAGTTGTCGCCTCCAGTGAACATGATTCTGAGTACCAGTGGTCTAAGCTGGCTGCAGGTAGGCCATATTCAGTCAGCATATCACCCAAATGTGCCCCTGGGATGGTTGAGGGAAGGGTTTTTCAACCTTCCTGAAGGACTCTGTCTTCACCTATATGGCAGAGGGTGTTGGCCCAACTGTACCCTAGTAGAGCTCCAGTGAAATCCTTCTTCTATGGTCCAAAGATGGTTCAACTAAGGGGATGGGCTCAGACCCCCAATTTAGTGGATTGGTCCCCTTCCAGCTTTCTGTCAGGGTCCAATCATGCCTGCTTTGTGCAGTGTCTTTTGCCCGGTGATCCTACACCTGAAATGCTTTGTCTGTGGTGAGTGGGGAACGCGCACAGGATATGTGAGTGTCTAAGAAATACCAAGATGGTGGAACCCCTCTCTTGGTGCCCACTTCCCTCCTGAGCCATTTTAACCCCGCATTTTTTCTTGTCTATGCTTCATTCAAGGGTTACAAATAATTACCTACCGAGTGTGAGCTCTCCATCATCCTGGAAAGGCTTGCCTTTGAAGCACGGGTGCCCAGTTAACCACCTGGTGAGATTGCCTGTCTTCTGTGGAAAATGGCAAGCCTTTCCAGAGAAATTAAAAGGGGATTTCCTGGCTGGGCCCAAATTATTTGTTTTGGGTGAAACATAAGGCTCTGTCAGTGAAATTAATCACTTGCGACCAAGCTGACAATGACAACAAAGGGTTTTGGCAAGTATAATTGTACACTACAGCCACTATGTCACAACTAGACGTGGCTGATATTTAGACATGTAATCTTCCACCAGGCCCTGGAAAAACATACCTATATAATTTGGAACAGGGATACCCATGCTTAAAGGCAGTCCCTGGCAGATGGAACTTTGGGTTCCATCTAGATGTTTGCATTAATACACATGTTACTCTGAAGCTGCCATGTTACCAAATAATAAGGCAGCTACTGAAGGGTGTCAGTGGACAGGTTAGGCAGAGTTAAATGTTTGCACTATATTTTTCAGCATGGTGCATTATGAAAGTGTTACCGGATTAGAAGATCTCACTTTCAGAGACAGAATTACCTGCATCATATTAGCTCCATTTTTATTTTTTTATTTATGTGATTTAGTTTAAATGATAAACTTTCCACATAATACATAGAAGCAAAACATATAATCCAACATTTTTCATTACATTTAGATAAATAACTACATTTAGTCTATGGGCCAGACTAAAATGAGCTAATATTTATTTATTTATCTAAATGTAATGAAAATTGTTGGATTATATGTTTTGCTTCTATGTATTATGTGGAAAGTTTATAATTTAAACAAAATCACATAAATAAAAAAATAAAGATGGAGCTAATATGATGCAGGTAATTCTGTCTCTGAAAGTGAGATCTTCTAGTCCTGTTGAAACCTCTACAGATATGTGGTCTGAACAGGACTACCTCTTCCTACCCAATAACAGAGGTATTTCCAAGGAAATTGGCTAGTCACATGAAGTCATCTGACTGTTAAAATGCTGGCGGAAATCATTACATTTTTATTACATTATGGCAAATGTTCTTGTTAAAGAGTAGAAGGCTGACTCTATTGAGCTATACATTATTAACTTACATCCAGCCTTCCATTGGCAGCCAACCAATCTGAAAGGGAGGTTACCCATTAGCTACAACACTATAAGAAAGGGAAATCCCGCTCCTACAATCACAAGGGAGAGGAAAGATACACGAAGAAGGGAGGAAAACATCAGTATAGAAAGAGAGATACTCGAAGGAAGGAATGACAACAGAAGCTGGAAAAAAGGAAGCTGAAGGTGGAGAGCCAAAAACTGTAAGTGCCAGAAAGTGTCATGTCACGTGGGAGACCGGAGTCTGCAGCTCCCGTTTCCTCCTGGCGAGTCTACCCGCGCGTTCGCGTCTGGGGACTCGCCAGGGGAGGAGCGTTGGGTGTTGGGCCCGGCGGCCTACGGCGCATGCGCGGGAGACCTCTGTCGCGGTCCTGCGCATGCGCCGTGGACTGGGCTCGCCTCCTCGGAAGGGCTTGCCTTCCAGGCCTCGTTATGGGTTCGCCGGTGCCCGGAGACGAAGCGGCTTGCGTTCCAAGCCTCTCGGGCGTCGGCGACCCATAAAAGAGGCCGCGAATCGATGCAAGCCGCGTCTCAACGCGGTTTGCTTCGCTCCGCTTCGTTTGTTCCTGTGCTCCTGTACTTACCTGGGTCCAGTCCTGGGCCAGCCTTCTACCTTCCTGGGACTTGCCCTGGGCCTGTCTGCTTACCCCTACCAGGGTCCTGCCCTGGGCCTGCCTGTTTACCCTTACCTGGGTCCTGTCCTTGGCCAGCCAATTACTTACCTGAGACCTGCCCTGGGCCTGCCTGCTTACCCCTACCTGTGTCCTGTTCTGGGCCAGCCAATTACTTACCTGGGACCTGCCCTGGGCCTGCCTGCTTATCCCTACTTGGGTCCTGTCCTGGGCCAGCCAATTACTTACCAGGGACCTGCCCTGGGCCTGCCTGCTACTCTTTCATGGGTCCTGTCTTGGGCCTGCCTGCTCACTCCTGCTATAATCCCGTCCTGGGCCTGCCAATCACTTACCTGGGTCCTGCCTTGGTCCTGCCAAGCAACTCTTCCGGGTCAACCCTGGGTCCGCCTACTCGGCTCCTTTTAGGGCCAGTCTGCTAGTTATATCTGGTCTCCCTCATTCCTGTCTGGCCTGCTCCTGTCGGACCACCAGCATCTGCCAAGATCTTTTCTTTCTGCGGTATAGACCTGTCTTGCCGAGTGGGAAATTTTGACTACTACTGCAGTTCTTGAGCCTTCGGAGTATTGTCATCGGACTTCGTCTTGCCAGTAATCTTCACCAAGACTTTGGCCTCACCTGTCTGTGCTTGCACAGTCCCACTGTCACAGTTATCAGAAGAGTGCCTTCGTGACATTGGGAGTCGGTCCATCCTCCACCCATTTCAAATCGTGGGTGGTGGAGAGGCTGGTTCTTCGTGCCACTTGTTCATCTTTTCACGAGCTCCAGACTGGCGACCTTTGCGAGATCGACCTCCAAGACATCAGGTACGCGGCCCTCTCGGGCTTCCCAACTTGACAGATTGAGACGCCTGCCTTCTGACCTGGAGATGGATGATACGCAAGACATGCGGAATGAGTTACTAGCACTCAGGGCCGAGATGACCGCCCTGCGTCAGGAGAATCAGACGTTACGCCAGATGATAACCCAAGGAGCGCCTAGTACCTCTCAGGTGGAGGGATCTTTGGCTCACACTACACCTATCAAGTTTTATGGAGACCCGAGATGGGTGGCTGAATTTTGTAATCACTGTCGGATACATTTCCTTTTCAGATCTACTTACTTCAACAATGATAGGGCCAAGATCGGGTATATCCTGGGAAATCTAACTGGAAATGCGTTAGCCTGGGCAACTCCGTTTGTAGTTACAAACAGTCCCATTTTGAATGATTTTGCTGCCTTTGAAAAAGCATTCCTTGAGGTGTTCCAGACGCCTAATTTGGCCTCCGCTGCACAGAATCAACTGATGGATTACAAGCAGGGAAGCGCTGACATTATAGCTTACATCAGCCGCTTCCGACTTTTGGCTACCGACTCCCAATGTCTTCCGGGCCCGTTTGTCAGTTCACAGTAGGTCTAGTCCTCCAGATTGCAGACCATCTTGAAGAACTTGCCTTGGATGTAATAAAGTCCCCGTCCTACAAAGTGGTCTTGGGGTTACCTTGGCTGCAATACCATAACCCGGTGATAGACTGGAGAACTCCGACTTTAACCTTTTCATCCGCTGTTTGCGCTCAGAAATGCAAGCTACCAGCTCCTACCCTGGCCGTTTCAACCTCGCTGGAAACATACGGCAGAGGGGTCAGTCTATGTTCCACGTCTCTGATTCCACGGGAATACATCGACTACGAACAGGTATTCTCTGAACCTGGCGATATACCTCTTCCTCCACATCGTTCCTTTGACTGTTCCATCGAATTGTTGCCGGACTGTGCCATTCCCCATGGGAAATTGTATGCCCTAACACGAGACGAAAGCAGGTGCTTCAGGAGTACTTGTCGGAGAGTCTACAAAAAGGATACATAGTGCCGTCTAAATCGCCCGCAGGATTCCCCATGTTTTTTGTAAAGAAGAAGGAAGGCACTTTGAGACCCTGTGTTGATTATCGGCAACTGAACGGTATAACAGCAAAAGACCGTTATCCATTACCTCTGATTCGCAGTATCCTTGAATCCTTGCATACTGCTCGGGTCTTCTCCAAACTGGACTTACGCGGAGCTTACCACCTGGTACGTATCAAGAGCGAGGACGAGTGGAAGACAGCCTTCAAGACACCATTCGGGCATTTTGAGTATCGAGTCATGCCTTTTGGCCTATGCAATGCCCCCGCTGTTTTTCAACGATTTATGGACAACATCTTCGGCGATCTGCTTGGCTTATCCGTCTGGGTGTATTTGGATGACATCCTGGTTTTTTCCAAATCCTTTGAGGAGCACGTGGAACATGTTCGTGAGGTCCTTCGTCGGTTGTCCATTAATAATCTATTCGCCAAGGTGGAGAAATGCTGCTTTCACCAACCCAGCATCGAGTTTTTGGGGTTTGTGATTAATCAGGAAGGAATTGGGATGGATCCCAAGAAAGTGCAAGCCATTCAAGAATGGAAACCTCCTCATGATATCAAGTCCCTTCAACGCTTTCTGGGATTCGCTAATTTCTACAGGCGCTTCATTCCTCAATTTTCTTAGATCTCTGCACCCCTCACCAGGCTAACTAGCTGCAAAATCGCTTTCTCCTGGGATTCCAAGGCTTCTCAGGCTTTCGACATCTTGAAGTCAGCCTTTATGGCAGCCCCGATTCTGCGCCATCCACAGGAGGAGCTACCCTACATTGTGGAGGCCGACGCTTCCAGCTTCGCGGTCGGTGCTGTCCTCCTACAGAAAGACCCGACTACGTTGGTTGAACATCCAGTGGCCTATTTTTCTCGCAAACTGAATCCCAGCGAAAGAAATTATGCGGTGATTGAAAAGGAACTGTTGGCTATTAAGACCGCATTTGAGGAATGGAGACATTTCCTTCTCGGAGCTCGCTTTTCCGTGGAAGTACGGACAGATCATCGCAATCTGCAATACCTTCGCTCCTTGCAATGTCGAACTCCTCGTCAGGCCAGGTGGGCCTTCTTCTTTTCTCCGTTTGAGTTTCATGTTACTTACATCCCGGGAACCTCCAATTTGAAAGCAGATGCACTTTCTAGATCCCTAGGGAATGTGGAAGAGGCGTCCTGCCCAGCTCAGCCACTGATTTCCCCTCAACATTTCTTGCTGACTTTGTCTCCTCACATTGAGTCCATCGTGGACGCCACTCGAACTGATCCCGAAAGAGCGACTCTTCTCAGTCGTCAATTTGTGTCTGAACAAGATGGGCTTTTGTTTTTTCAAAAAAGGCTGTATATTCCTAAGGGAGCTATTCGGAATGGCATTTTGCATGGATTCCATGATTCGCCTATTGGAGGACATCGTGGGAGAAGAGCCACACGGGAGTTGATATCCCGACAGTTTTGGTGGCCTGGTTGGGCTACAGAAGTCCAGAAGTACATCGAAGGTTGTCCAATTTGTGCCCAGTGCAAAATACCTAGAAAACTACCGTTGGGATTGCTGGTACCTACTGAAATAGCACCTTACCCATGGCATACCATCGCCACCGACTTCATTGTGGATCTACCTCCTTCAGAAGGGTTTACTTGCATAATGGTGGTAGTGGTCAGTTTCACTAAACTAGCCCATTTCATCCCATTTCAGAAGATCCCTACAGCAACCCTGATGGCTTCAGCGTTCCTGCATGAAATCTACCGGTTACATGGTCTACCTGAGAAGATCATTTCAGATCGAGGGACCCAGTTCCTCTCTTTATTCTGGAGCAAGGTGTGTGGTCATCTGGGAATTCATAGAGCTCTAAGCTCGGGCTATCACCCACAGACCAATGGGTTTACCGAAAGGACCAATCAAACTTTGGAAGAGTACCTCCGCTGTTTTGCTAATGCTACTCGGTCCAACTGGAAAGCTGGTTTAGATCTTGCAGAAGTGTCTTACAACAATACAATTCACGCTTCCATTGGAGTCAGTCCGTTCTTCTGCTCTACTGGTCTACATCCCCGATTGATGCCTTTTCATCCGGTTCCTTCCAGTACAGTCCCATCTGCTGATGGCTATGTCACTCACATTCAGAAACAACAGGAACTAGCACGCAAGATCCTGAGAGAAGCCAAAGATCGAATGAAGATACAGGCAGACAGGAAGAGGAGTGTAGAACCAGATTTTCAGGAGGGAGACAGGGTGTGGCTATCCTCAAAGAACCTGCCGCTTCACAACCTGCCCATCAAACTGGCTCCCCGATTTTTTGGGCCCTTCGTTATTACCAAGCGGCTGTCCTCTGTAGCTTTCCGTCTCCGATTACCCCCTTCTTCGCATATACACCCCGTTTTCCATGTGTCCTTGTTGAAACCCTACGTGGTCGATACCTACGGCCGCACCTGTCCTCGCCCGGCCTCTGTCCTGGTGCAAGGCGTTCCAGAGTTCGAGGTTCACGAGATTTGTGATGCCCGTTATCGCAGGGGGGTACTCCACTATTTGGTAGATTGGAAAGGGTACCCGGCCTGTGATCGTACATGGGAACCGCACCAGCACGTGCATGCCCCCCGTCTGGTACGTGAGTTCTATAGACGGTTTCCTTGGAAACCTGGGGCCCCGGGTCTTCCTGGGAGGGGGCATAGTGTCATGTCACATGGGAGACCGGAGTCTGCCGCTCCCGTTTCCTCCTGGCGAGTCTACCCGCGCGTTCGCGTCTGGGGACTCGCCAGGGGAGGAGCGTTGGGTGTTGGGCCCGGCGGCCTACGGCGCATGCGCGGGAGACCTCTGTCGCGGTTCCGCGCATGCGCCGTGGACTGGACTCGCCTCCTTGGAAGGGCTTGCCTTCCAGGCCTCGTTATGGGTTCGCCGGTGCCCGGAGACGAAGCGGCTTGCGTTCCAAGCCTCTCGGGCGCCGGCGACCCATAAAAGAGGCCGCGAATCGATGCAAGCCGCGTCTCAACGCGGTTTGCTTCGCTCCGCTTCGTTTGTTCCTGTGCTCCTGTACTTACCTGGGTCCAGTCCTGGGCCAGCCTTCCACCTTCCTGGGACTTGCCCTGGGCCTGTCTGCTTACCCCTACCAGGGTCCTGCCCTGGGCCTGCCTGTTTACCCTTACCTGGGTCCTGTCCTGGGCCAGCCAATTACTTACCTGAGACCTGCCCTGGGCCTTCCTGCTTACCCCTACCTGGGTCCTGTCCTGGGCCAGCCAATTACTTACCTGGGACCTGCCCTGGGCCTGCCTGCTTATCCCTACTTGGGTCCTGTCCTGGGCCAGCCAATTACTTACCAGGGACCTGCCCTGGGCCTGCCTGCTACTCTTACCTGGGTCCTGTCTTGGGCCTGCCTGCTCACTCCTGCTATAATCCCGTCCTGGGCCTGCCAATCTCTTACCTGGGTCCTGCCTTGGTCCTGCCAAGCAACTCTTCCGGGTCAACCCTGGGTCCGCCTACTCGGCTCCTTTTAGGGCCAGTCTGCTAGTTATATCTGGTCTCCCTCATTCCTGTCTGGCTGCTCCTGTCGGACCACCAGCATCTGCCAAGATCTTTTCTTTCTGCGGTATAGACCTGTCTTGCCGCGTCAGACATTTTGACTACTACTGCAGTTCTTGAGCCTTCGGAGTATTGTCATCGGACTTCGTCTTGCCAGCAATCTTCACCAAGACTTTGGCCTCACCTGTCTGTGCTTGCACAGTCCCACTGTCACAGTTATCAGAAGAGTGCCTTCGTGACATTGGGAGTCGGTCCATCCTCCACCCATTTCAAATCGTGGGTGGTGGAGAGGCTGGTTCTTCGTGCCACTTGTTCATCTTTTCACAAGCTCCAGACTGGCGACCTCTGCGAGAACGACCTCCAAGACATCAGGTACGCGGCCCTCTCGGGCTTCCCAACTTGACAGAAAGATGGGAATTACCAGTGTTAGGGAATGGAGGTGAAAAAAAGAGTACAACACCAGTGAAGAAGAAAATTAGAGAAGCCAAGCTTGGCTGGGCAAAGTGCAGGAGAGAAGCTGGAAGAGGAGAGGCTGTAGGACAAAGAGGGGAAAAGGGAGACTGGGCAAGAAGAGCACAAGGTGGACGTAGACAAGCCCACCCTAGAAGGAATGAAGAAGATAGAGATACAAGTAGCAAAGGCAATGTCTGGCAAGGGGACGACAATGAAGAGATTACAATACCAGAAGGGAAAGGAGAAAGAGGGGAGCAGAGTCAAAGAAATGTCTAGCAGAACAGCGTGGAGGTTCAAGAAAGGTAGAGAGGCATTGGAATCCAGAGGGAGGAAAATAAGACGTGAGGAAATTTGAAGGAGCCATAAGGAAGGACGACGGGGGCTAGGCTAGTGTATTCCAGCAGAAACATGAGCTGCAGCCAAAATAGAGAGCATACAAGAAAGAGGGAGAATCCTCTGCAAAAGAGCAGGCAAAGGTGGAAGGAGAAGTAAAGAAGAAGTGGCACTCTGTTACGGAAAAGAGGTGCAAGCACAGGAAGGAAGAAGAGAAGAATTTCAAAGACGTAATAATTACAGGAAATAAAGAGTGGACTACATCACAGCAAGAGACAAAATGTGTAGCGAGAGTGCAAGAAGAAGAGGGCTATCCATCCCAAAACAAAGGATTGAACTCCATAGTGAAATCAGAAGAGGAGAAAGGTCTTGGAATTGACCCAAAACCAACAGGGGAAAAGAGCCCCTTCTTAGGAGAAGGATTGTAGGGTGGATACCTCAGAGCTGAGGCAACGTTTGCAGAAACTTCAGCATGTATGACACCACGGTCCTTGGTACTCGTCTGGCTTCAGCTTGTACGTTTGTCAGAGAAGGACGCCTGGGGAAGGGCCTAACAGGGACAATAAGCCAGAAGCTATCCCGGAGGAATACTATTGTTCTGTGACAAACTTGTTGATGACCGCTGCCCAGTCCCAGAACGACAAATGTCATGTGGAAAATAGACACGCTCAATGCCCTACAAGGTAGAAAAATAAGTTGGCAAGCATGCGACACCCCAGAAGAGAAAATAATCTCGGAAGGAATGCGAAACACCACACCTATTCTGAGCATTGCGAAAAGGAGTGCAAGGTCTCATCTTTACAGTGCTGTCATTTGGCCGGATCTTCCTGGATCTGGGAACAGGCAAAAAATGTCTTCCGGATCTAGGATCCGGCTCCCAAATCCTGGGCAATACATGTGCATTACGTGTGCACTTTACATTTATTTTCGAATGCTGCCGTGTGTTTGTGTCGGGGCTGGGATTTCACCCGCTTGAGGGTCTGAGCAATAGGGCTCTGAAATCCCATGTCAATGTTGCACTCTACAGGAAATATCGAAGTCCATTTATTGGGGGTTTAAAAGATGTGCGCATTTTGTACTTTACTGACAACATTATAAGAAATTCGGCTATTTTTCAGGTGTTCATGATTCCTGTTCCGAGGGGTTGATAGGCAAATGTTTATGGCGGTGATTAAAACCGCCGCTTCCCCCCATGCTGAACCCCCCCTTACCTCTGCGCTAGGCGGGATCCCCCATTTAAAAAAGTCCATTTCCACCATTGCTTCTTTAACGCCAAATGCATACTGTGGGTGTGCAGACAGAGGTGTGTACTCCCTTGTGTGCACAAAACACTTCATGTAATAAGGCCAGGCACACACTAATTCTGGGGCCATTATGCAAACTTTATCCTGGAAAAAATATTTAGGAGCCAATGTGATGGCAATACGAAATGATAGGAGCTGTTAGGAGGTTCAGAAGACACCCAGCCATTGGAATCATTTGCCATATGGGACAGGTACTAGTGAACGTTTTAGGGCGTCGCCATTATCGCCCAGGAAGTCCAACGAGTACGACTAAGGGCCTTATAACAGGCTCGAGGCAAATGGTAAAATGGGCAGTATTTTAAAAAGCCGTTTTTACCCCCTGAGCATTACAGATTAGCAGGTATGTCCCTCCGGTGGGATTCCCAGGGAAGACTGCCAGAGGCAAATAGGTGCAGTCACAAGGCAGTTTTTCATCCTAAAATTCCGCCCGTTTTTATGTCTATGCTAGAGGTTGAGGAAAATATTGCAAAAAGTTTTTAAAAAATGCGTACAGAAAGGAAGCAGAGATTCCCTTCAAAAATTAGGGACATAAGAAGGGTGAAAAAAAGGCATCTCTGATGTCCCACCGTCTCATCACCATTCCCATTTAATGCATAAGGGGACAGAATTGTCCTTTTCTCCGCCTTAAAAAGAATATACAATAGTGAAATACTATTACTGTGTACTTTCCAATTCCACAATCAAAATGAGGGTGGAAATGGACAGAATTAAACAACATATATATATATAGCTGGTCGTATGTTTCAAATGCCACCGGCAGCATTCCAGCAAAACCGCCATTGTTTTCCGTGGTGCAGTGGTAAAGCTGGCATAGGGCAGTTTAAAAAAAATTAGCATGGCAGTAATGGTAAATGCTACCAGTGGTAGGTCAGTTCAAAATGTCGCCCCCGCCAAAGCAGCAGGAATACCTCCTTGCATGATGATATTTTAAGGCCATTACAATATTAATGCGCGTGTCTGGGGGGGGGGAGGGGACAAATGGCTTCAACATTTTTAGAGCACATCATTTCTTCCATGTGTCTGAAAACAGCCCCGCAGAGTACTCTCGTGCCGAGGACCTGATTCACAGAGCATTTTCCAACTGGACTGCGCCATTATAAAACGTTTCTCTGAATCAGGCCCGCATGCCATTTGCCATTCCAACAGAAAGATTGTTGGCACGCAAGACCTGGCAGCGCTCCCCAAAGCTGATTGGAGAATGACTGAGGCTGGCCCTAAAGGGAGATACATCATTTTAGTCACATTTGCAGTCACGCGGGGCTGGCGGGAAGGGCGCCTGTCGCGCAGAATTGGCCACCCTGTGTAAACCCTGCCACAGATATTGATGGCTTCTGTGCATGTATGTGAGACCCCTACACGGCGTTGGCAGCGCGTGGCAGAAACAGCCCTGCGGTCCTTGGGGAGGAAGTCGGCTGACATGAATTGAGAAGAGGCGTAACTCGTCAACAGAAACTTCCAAATCCTGGATTAGGAGCATGTGTAGAAGTGAGAGAATTTTCGGGAATCTGCTTTTAGCGGTGCTGGGATCATGAAGCCTGTACCATATATAAACGTGTATACAAGAGAGCAAGGCACTTGCCTACTAGGCACTGAGCCGAGGAAGGAGTGAGGCACTGGATATATCCTGGATGGGAGAGAACCCTTTACTTCTTCCAAAAAATGATGTAAACCAGCATGGACAATCCTTGATTTGGTTTGATTTGATAGGGGAATTTGTAACACACACACGTTGGAACTCAAACTCAATTGCCACTAGGTGCCAGGCTTTGAAGTGAAAATAACAGCAGGGGGAAAACATCCAAGGAGTGAATTGACTGGAAAGTCATGAAATTAGGGATAAAGCGAATCTCCTAGTGGACTAGTGTGTCCTCCAGACCTGAAGTCTGAACCGCACACCTCCCCATTCCTCTAGTTATTTCGTATGGCCAGCGGGGTAGCCAATAACCAAATACGCAAAGTGACCATTGTCGGTAAGGTTAGGGATTTTCTACCAAGGGCCAGACAGTGCAGACATTTGAAAACAGGACTATTTGTTTGTGAACTGGGAACCAGTGACGGGCGTGGCTCAAAGGAGACATTGGGACCTGTTTTCGTCAGACTGAACACTGAAATACTGAATTCTGAACAACCTGCAGGCAATGAATAGGAGAGGCATGGAGACCCATACAGCTGTAATTATTGTATTCCAGCCCCATGGTCATCAAACAGCCCACCACAGAGGGATGGAGATCTAGGGGAGGGAGATCAGGAACGCTCTTTGTAGCTTAAAGAAGGGGCTCTTGCCACAGGAACTCTCTGAGCCTCAAGGCTCAGTCTGGCCTCTCAAAAAGCTTCTGGGTTCTTAACTTCTTGGGCTTGCTGATGGCAATGTCCGAACAAGACCCGAGGAGGAGTGAGCCGAGTAGGGGTTCAGAAGAAGATGACAGGGCACCTGGAGGAACACCCTAATTTTAGAGTTTATCCCTATTGTCCCTCATATATTTACTGACATCCTGCAATCTGCGGGATGGAGCAAAGGAATCCTCCCGAGGATCATTCAGCCACAGATAGGTCCGGATATCAACTGCATAAGAGCATTACTGCAGTCTCAGGGATGAAAGAAATGCTGGTATGCAGAGGTTACGACGACTTCTCGCTAAATGCTGTCAACGCTTTTTGATCGATTTGACCAGATACATGTATGTATGTTAGGATTTAGGTGTATTTAGGAGTGGGTGGTGAAGGGGTGGGCAGAGAGTGGGGGAGGGGCATGGGAGGAAGCCGCTATAGTAGATAAAAAAGGGGGAGGTCGACTATGGTTGATCAAAAAGTGTCAACCAAATTTAACACGACCAAAAAGAGATTGCTGTAAACGCTTAGAACTGGCATTTTAACAATGTCACCATGTCAGTTTTACAAGGGGCAGAGAGGATGCATCCGTATAGGACCACACAGTGAGTGAGAATAGCTCATGGGCAACGCGCTTGCCTTGGAAGCAAGACAACGTGGAGCAACACAGGTTTGATCCCTGAACCTCTGGGGATTAAGCGCATTATAAATAACCAATTATAATTTTAACTTCTAAAGAAGAAGAGCAACAGTGTCCCAATTGCACCCTTTGCTCATGATCATTTTGGAAAGAATGAAACCAATCCAGAGAACTTCCCTTGACTTCTGCCACAGATGAAAGGCCATCCAATAGGAGTGTGTGGTTAGTGGTATCAAAGGCTGCCGACAATTCCAAAAGGATTAGCAGCGCCAGCGGATCAGCTTGGGAGATACTTTTTTTGCAGACTATGAGCAGTGTTTTTACAGTCCTATGCTGGCGGTGGAATTCTGACAAGAAG
Source organism: Ambystoma mexicanum (assembly GCF_040938575.1). Classification (NCBI taxonomy): domain Eukaryota; kingdom Metazoa; phylum Chordata; class Amphibia; order Caudata; family Ambystomatidae; genus Ambystoma; species Ambystoma mexicanum. The sequence goes on along the minus strand of NC_090921.1, from coordinate 1,383,991,293 downwards.
GTGTCAGGGATAGTGGCTGTTTCTAGGTAATCCTGGAGTTGCTGGAGCACCACTTCCACCGAGTACCGATGTGATCCATTGAAGGCTGACAGTAGGCCAATCGCTTCTGAGAACAGAAGGGTCTATGGCAGGGTTTTCCAAAAGGGAAGAAAGAGTCGCCATTTTAAGCATAGTGAGAACCAATCCCAAAAAGAGAGAGAGAGAGAGAGAAAGAGAGAGAGAGAGCATTGGCAAAATTGGAAATTCATGGGGCCAGGGCCCTTGCAAGGTGATTGGCTCGGCTGTACAGTATGGCTGGAAAACAGTGGGCCAAACAGAAAGATAAAGCAGAATAATATAGTAAAGTATCATTCTCTAAAACAGAGGCTTAATGAGGGGGCTACACCGACCACTTTGTCAATCTGTTCTTGAATGCCTTTAAAATTTTAAATAGAAAACACATTAAAAGTGTCACAACGTACCTGTGAGGGCAGGAATTCTCCATTCAAGCGCTAGGGAGGTTTGGGGGGAATTTGCTAATTAGGCTGATATTATTCTATAGGTTAAGAGAGCTATTTATTTAGGAAGATAACAAAAGCTTGTTGGCATCAATGATAGCGATCTAAAGAGGTATGTAGCCCATTATTCCACTTAGGGCTTTGGCCAAAACCAAGGTTTGGTAGATTTCGAAGAAAAATAAAAAGATCATATGGAACGAAAATAAACTGGTGGAACACGTTTTTATAACGTGGTAGTGGAAAACAAAACATGGAGGATTTACTGTTGTACTTTTATTGGTGCTTTCTTGTCATCTGTATTTATTTATTTATGTATTTTGCCATTTATATAGCGCGCCTAACTCGGAGGCATCTGGGCGAATATCTTACATAGTTACACATAGTTACTCACAGTTATATGGTACATTACATTATTCGTTACAGAAAGTATAGTACAGATTATGGCAGTGTTCATTTAGTTACATCACATAGTTGCAAGGGTTAGTTACAAAGGCCCTGTGTAAAGAGGTGGGTTTCAGTTGTTTGCGGAATGTCCAGAAAGAGTTTTCAGCTCTCAGTTTGGTTGGTAGGGCATTCCATTGTTTAGCGACTAATGTGGGGAAGCTACTGCCTGCTGCTTTTTGTAAGTTGAAGCTAGTTGTGGCTAGTAAATTCATGTTGGCTGAGCGGGTGGGCCTGTTAGTCTGAGATCTAACTACTTTGTCCACAATGTAACTGGGCTCTACTTCATTTATGTATTTATGAGTAAGGCTGAGGGTTTTAAATTTGATCCGTTCCTCAACTGGTAGCCAGTGCGCATCTAGTCTAACCTTAAAGATGTTGGAGGCTTTCGGAGTATTCGTTTTTATTTATGTGTTTCTTGCCATGGATGGTGACATTATTCCCACCTTAAATAAAGGGAACGCGCCTTTTCATCCATTTTGGCAAATTTGCATTTTGTTGGCATGTCGTGAAATGGAGGGTATTGGTAGCTCCCATCAGCAGGGGAGACCTGGCTTCACCTGAGAAGAAGTTGGTGTTTTCCATGAGCTGCCCTCCCCCTTGGAGAAGAGGTCGATAGCATGATGCGGAGAGAGGAAAGCCTGCGTTTTGAGCGGTACCGGGAGTAACACGAGAGGAGGGAAACAGGCCAGATCCTAGCCTGACCGTGGGGCCTCTCAGGTCTCTATTGCAGGTCAGTCCGGTTTGGCTTCTCGTGGACTCCCACCATGGGAGCTAGTTTGGTCTGAGAACGGAAGCGAGGCAGGTCATTTCTGCCCCCCGTAGGTTCCTCGTTCGCTGGGCCTGTTCGGACGTAGCGCCGTTTCTGTGGGGATAGGCCACATCAGGTATGTGTTAATTCTCGGTTGTTGCAGATTCGAGGTAGGAAGGGGAAAAAACTCTGGGCGGGAGTCCCCGATAAGTACATTACAAGCCTTACCAGACTCTGTGGGAGCCACTCTATTTTATATACGGTTGGTCTGGTTGTAAAGAGAAATAAAACATAAACCCCTCCCCACAATCATATACGGCGTAAATTAATATGTTCATGTATTTATATAAGTGAACTCTTAGTTTCAGATCCGGCCTGAGAGAGATCGCAGGGGCCGTAATTAGTTGACCTATATTTGTTGTTTTTCCCTCTTATCATTCTTTCTTTCTCGCCACAGATATTGAGTTGTGTGGTGTCAGGGGCTGTGATTTACCTCATTCCTATTTTGCTTCACAGGTTGAACCCAGCTCGGGTGTGGTTAGCAACCCCTCGAGTTTAGGTGTAGGTGCTGTGGGCCAGTTCGTAGTACCTATATCCATGAGGCCCATATCCTTGAGCGTGGCCTGAGCATATTGTGGTCATATATCGTCTGTGGGTTTTCTCTGCCTCTGTTTTGTTTAGTCATATACCCTATGCCAGTGGTCTTCAAACGTTTTAGGCCTGGGCCCCCCCGAGCAAAATGTGGGCAGGCCGGGCCCCCTGCCCCCCAAAATTGCCAAATGGACAGTAAGTGCAAATGGCTATGAACCATCGCGTGGCGTCACCGCTCCCTTCTCTCAGTATAGTCCCTGGGCTCCCCCACCTGCTCCCATCACAGTCTCTGGGCTCCCTCATCCCACTTCTAGCCCAGTCCCTGTGCTCTCCCCACCCCACCACAGACCATGGGCTCTCTTAACCCTGCTCCCGCCACTATCCCACGGCTCCCACCCATCCCATGGCTCTGGGCCATCCTGCTCCCATCACAGTCCCCGGGCTCCGCCGCCCTGCTCCTAGCACAGTCCCAGAGCCAGTGGTGGCTGGTGAATTCTTTCAGTGGAGGGACTTAAATATTTCCACCAGATGTGCCATAGCGACCGAGCGCAGAGAGGGAGCCCGAACCAATAAAGGGAGGTTCAGGGGTGGGTTTCAACCCGTGAATTTTTTTTAAATAATGGGTTACAATGTTCCATTTTAAAGCATACTTAAAAAAGAAATGGGTAAAAAGCCAAACAGTTGCAATTGGCGTTGGGGGGCCGAGGGGGTAGGCATGATATTTTTTACTGGACATCTATGATAGATATCCAGTAACAAAATACCATCCCTGCCCCCTGGGCTCCACACTGCATCAGAAGAAGAGCTGATTTTGGCAGGTGGGTATGGGGATTGTGTAACAAAGGCAGTTTTAAAATGCCTTTGTTGTACAACCCTGGTTCCCCCGTCTAGCCCCCACTCGCCAAAATCAGCTCAACGGACCAAAACAAACACACACACACACACACATTCACACAGCAATCACTCGATCATTCACATGAGCACCCATCACCATACACTCACTTATAACACAAGCATACACGCATCCATACACATATTTAAATAAAAAATAAATGAACATAAACCAACCTTTTGCAGGGGCCTGCACGTGGGTGCTGAAATGCACCACTTCAGGCTGCTCTGTCCGTATGTACAAGGAGGCGCAGGAGCTCCCCCTCGCACATACAGACATGCAGTGCCGCAACCAGCATTTCCAGTGAGCAATGCAAGGCTGGCAAAGCAAAACGCCCCCAGCCTTGCATGGCTCAGTGAGCATGTGCAGCTGGGGAACTGAACTGTACTGTCAAAGGGAAGCAGTGTTTCCCTTTGACAGTTCAGCCAGCCCAGGAGCACTCCATCAGCTACAAAAAGCAGCTGACGAAGTGCTCAGTGTTTCACTGGGCTGGCTCCTCAGCTCCTCCATAATGGGTGAGGGGGCCACTGGGTGGAGGCGCCTTCGCCCATTATGGATGAGCCGCCAGGCTCAGACTGGCCTATAGGGCAATACAGCAATGCCTGTACCAAAAAGGCAACATGCTAGTGTGGGCCAGTCAAAATGTGCCACTTTTTTTGGCCAATGTGGGCCAGTTTGATGAGTTACTTCACTATGCAGGTAGTAGTTTTGACCATCATTGCTGAATAAACATTCTTGAAATATCACAATTTGCTTACATTTTAACAAAAACACCCCCTTGGGTACTATTCAAACAGTCTGTGACTAAAGGAATGAATATCCATTTGCAACTGCGGGCCACTTTTTCATTGGTGCTGGAGACAGTGTTATGCTCCAGTCTGACCATGTGAGCCGCCCCTTCCAATTTACTCCAATCTCTTAAAAAAAAAAAATATATATATTTTTTTTTTTACATTTCATTCTGGGCTCTCGCGCCCCACTCCCGGGATGCAGCCACGCCCCACAGTTTGAATACCTCTGCCCTATGCTGACAGTGGGGCATTTGGGGAGCTTGTGAAAATAAATAATCGGTTGCATGGAAGAAGCGCAAGCTTCCTAGGGCACCTCCCTGCGGAGTCGTACAACACACATTTGGAACCCCCACCCCGCACCCCATCGTTTATCTTCCTTATGCCGTGGGTGCAGTGGAGAAAACGTTTCACGCGGAGACCGTGCTGGAAGAGATGGGCCTCTTGTTACATGTTGGTGGTGTCCTGTCTGTATGTAGAGTGGTCCAGTTTTAATGTCAGTGGCCTGATTGGTAGATTGCAGCTACCGTTTGTTTAGGGTCCCAGTCTTTGATATTGAATTAATTTATACCGAGAGCACAAGGAATGTCAGGCCTGGAACTTGAATCTATTCAGGAATACAGACTCCCGCTATTTGAATGTGTTGTGAGAACAATTTAAAACTGTACACCTGAAGTTTGAGTGCTGAGCTATTTCATTAATTTATACTGAGAGCACAAATAATGTAAGGCCTGGAACCTGCATTTTTTTTAGAGCTTTAGCGTATTAACTCACTGATATATATTACATGGCCACGGTAGTGGCCATGTAGTTATTGTTACGTTGCTGTTTCCATAGGAAGAGAACTTTTTTGGGCAGCTTATAACTTCGCTGCCCCTGGACGAATCCTCACCAAACTTTGCGAAAAAGGTATATGGCCTGTTTGGTGAGGTTTGATCCGGGGGGGCAAAGTTATAGGGGGGGACCCAAAACTTCTTTTTATCCCATAGACATATTGGGAAAAAACTTTGCTCACACCTACAGCCCAAACCCCTGGACGGATTTAACCAAATTTGCAGCAGGAGCGGCGGCTTGGTCCCGAAAGCGTGCTTTTTTTATTTGGTGTTAATCCTTCCAGTATTTTTTTTTAAAAATGACAAAAATGTAAGTGAAATAAATTAGTGATATCTGTGTCTGCTTCACGGACACACTTCCCTGTTCGCTCCACGGACAGGACATGGTTTGGGCAAGCGGCTTGCGTGATGTCCGCAGACATGTTACGTGCTTTCCCATTGGCTGTGGTGAAGCATGCAGTGCGTCGTATTTGCAGAGACGCCCGCCATCTTTGTTTATTGTTTGCATTGAGAGGCTTCGTCAAGAGAGAGCCTGCATACAACCCATCCACGGTGGCCTGCGGAGGGCCGAGGAGCGGGATCTGCCGCCTGCACAGTCAGATACCATCAGCCTAAGTGTCTACCTCCCGTTCCTCCCATCCCCCACTCATGCCCCGTGTCTCCCTCCCATTCCCAATACCCCCCGCTCATGGCCCGTGTCTCTCTCCCATTCCCCCCACCCCCGCTCATGGCCCGTGTCTCTCTCCCATTCACAACCACCCCCCGCTCATGGCCCGTGTCTCTCTCCCGTTCCCCCCACACCCCTCTCATGCCCCGTGTCTCTCTCCCGTTCCCCCACCCCCGCTCATGCTCTGTGTCTCCCTCCTGTTCCCCCCACCCCCCACTCATGCCCCATGTCTCCCTCCTGTTCCCCCCACCCCCACTCATGCCCCCTGTCTCTCTCCTGTTGCCCCCACCCTCCGCTCATGCCCTGTGTCTCCCTCCTGTACCCCGCACCCGCTGCTCATGCCCCACGTCTCTCTCCCGTTCCCCCCCACCCGCCGCTCATGGCCCGTGTCTCTCTCCCGTTCCCCCACCCCCACACTTATGCCCCGTGTCTCCCTCCTGTTCCCCCCACCCCCCGCTCATGACCCGTGTCTCTCTCCCATTTCCCCCACCACCCTCTCATGCCCCGTGTCTCTCTCCCATTCCCCCACCCCCAATCATGCTCTGTCTCCCTCCTGTTCCCCCGACCCCCCACTCATGCCCCGTGTCTCCCTCCTGTTCCCCCCACCCCCACTCATGCCCCTTGTCTCTCTCATGTTGCCCCCCAACCCCTGCTCATGCCCCGTGTCTCCCTCCTGTACCCCGCACCCCCTGCTCATGCCCCGTGTCTCTCTCCCGTTCCCACCAGCCCCCCACTCATGCCCCGTGTCTCCCTCCTGTTCCCCGCACCCCCTGCTCATGCCCCGTGTCTCTCTCCCTTCCCCCCACCCTCCGCTATTGGCCCGTGTCTCTCTCCCATTCCCCTACCCCCCACTCATGCCCTGTGTCTCCCTCCTGTTCCCCCCACCCCCCACTCATGGCCCGTGTATCTCTCCCATTCCCCCACCACCCTCTCATGCCCCGTGTCTCTCTCCCGTTCCCCCACCCCCGCTCATGCTCCGTGTCTCCCTCCTGTTCCCCCCACTCCCCACTCATGCCCCGTGTCTCCCTCCTGTTCCCCCCACCCCCACTCATGCCCCCTGTCTTTCTCATGTTGCCCCCCACCCCCTGCTCATGCCCCGTGTCTCCCTCCCGTTCCCCCCACACCCCGCTCATGCCCCGTGTCTCCCTCCTGTTCCCAACACCCCCCGCTCATGGCCAGTGTCTCTCTCCCGTTCCCCCCACCCCCCGCCCATGCCCCGTGTCTCTCTCCCATTCACCCCCACCCCCCGCTCATGGCCCGTGTTTCTCTCCCATTCCCCCATCCCCCTCTCATGCCCTGTGTCTCTCCCGTTCCCCCACACACCGCTCATGCTCCGTGTCTCCCTCCTGTTCCCCCAACTCATGCCCCGTATATCCATCCTGTTCCCTCGACCCCCACTAATGCCCCCTGTCTCTCTCCTGTTGCCCCCACACCCCGCTCATGCCCCGTGTCTCCCTCCTGTACCCCGCACCTCCTGCTCATGCCCCGTGTCTCTCTCCCGTTCCCCCCAACCCCTGCTCATGGCCCGTGTCTCTCTCCCATTCCCCCCACCCCTCCACTCATGCCCCGTGTCTCCCTCCTGTTCCCCCCACCCCCCGCACATGGCCCGTGTCTCTCTCCCGTTCCCCCCACCCCCCTCTCATGCCCTGTGTCTCTCTCCCGTTCCCCCACCCCCGCTCATGCTCTGTGTCTCCCTCCTGTTCCCCCCACCCCCCACTCATGCCCTGTGTCTCCCTCCTGTTCCCCCCACCCCCACTCATGCCCCCTGTCTCTCTCCTGTGCCCCCACCCCCGCTCATGCCCCGTGTCTCCCTCATGTACCCCGCACCCCCTGCTCATGCCTGGTGTCTCTCTCCCGTTCCCCCCACCCCCCACTCATGGCCCGTGTCTCTCTCCCGTTCCCCCCACCCCCCCACTCATGCCCCGTGTCTCCCTCCTGTTCCCCCCACCCCCCGCTCATGCCGCGTGTCTCTCTCCCATTCCCCCCACCCCCCGCTCATGCCCCGTGTCTCCCCCCTATTCCCCCAACCCCCCCACTCATGCCCCGTGTCTCCCTCCTGTTCCCCCACCCCCCACACATGGCCCGTGTCTCTCTCCTGTTGCCCCCCACCCCCCGCTCATGCCCCGTGTCTTCCTCCTGTACCTCCCACCCCCGCTCATGGCCAGTGTCTCCCTCCTGTACTCTCCACCCCCCACTCATGCCCTGTGTCTCTCTCCTGTTGCCCCCAAACCCCGCTCATGCCCCGTGTCTCCCTCCTGTTCCCCCCACCCCCACTCATGCCCCGTGTCTCCCTCCTGTTCCCCCCACCCCCCACTCATGCCCTGTGTCTCTCTCCTGTTGCCCCCCACCCCCCGCTCATGCCCCGTGTCTCCCTCCTGTACCCCCCAACCCCCACTCATGCCCTGTGTCTCTCTCCTGTTGCCCTCCACCCCACGCTCATGCCCCGTGTCTTTCTCCTGTTGCCCCCACTCCCCGCTCGTGACCCGTGTCTCTCTCCTGTTGCCCCCACCCCCCGCTCATGCCCCGTGTCTCCCTCCTGTTCCCTCCCACCCCCCGCTCATGCCCCGTGTCTCCCTCCTGTACCCCCCAACCCCCACTCATGCCCTGTGTCTCTCTCCTGTTGCCCTCCACCCCACGCTCATGCCCCGTGTCTTTCTCCTGTTGCCCCCACTCCCCGCTCGTGCCCCGTGTCTCTCTCCTGTTGCCCCCCACCCCCCACTCATGCCCCGTGTCTCCCTCCTGTTCCCCCCACCCCCCACTCATGCCCTGTGTCTCTCTCCTGTTGCCCCTCACCCCCCGCTCATGCCCCGTGTCTCCCTCCTGTACCCCCCAACCCCCACTCATGCCCTGTGTCTCTCTCCTGTTGCCCTCCACCCCACGCTCATGCCCCGTGTCTTTCTCCTGTTGCCCCCACTCCCCGCTCGTGCCCCGTGTCTCCCTCCTGTTCCCCCCACCCCCCACTCATGCCCCGTGTCTCCCTCCTGTTCCCCCCACCCCCCGCTCATGACCCGTGTCTCTCTCCCATTTCCCCCACCACCCTCTCATGCCCCGTGTCTCTCTCACATTCCCCCACCCCCAATCATGCTCTGTCTCCCTCCTGTTCCCCCGACCCCCCACTCATGCCCCGTGTCTCCCTCCTGTTCCCCCCACCCCCACTCATGCCCCTTGTCTCTCTCATGTTGCCCCCCACCCCCTGCTCATGCCCCGTGTCTCCCTCCTGTACCCCGCACCCCCTGCTCATGCCCCGTGTCTCTCTCCCGTTCCCACCAGCCCCCCACTCATGCCCCGTGTCTCCCTCCTGTTCCCCGCACCCCTGCTCATGCCCCGTGTCTCTCTCCCTTCCCCCCACCCTCCGCTATTGGCCCGTGTCTCTCTCCCATTCCCCTACCCCCCCACTCATGCCCTGTGTCTCCCTCCTGTTCCCCCCACCCCCCACTCATGGCCCGTGTATCTCTCCCATTCCCCCACCACCCTCTCATGCCCCGTGTCTCTCTCCCGTTCCCCCACCCCCGCTCATGCTCCGTGTCTCCCTCCTGTTCCCCCCACTCCCCACTCATGCCCCGTGTCTCCCTCCTGTTCCCCCCACCCCCACTCATGCCCCCTGTCTTTCTCATGTTGCCCCCCACCCCCTGCTCATGCCCCGTGTCTCCCTCCCGTTCCCCCCACACCCCGCTCATGCCCCGTGTCTCCCTCCTGTTCCCAACACCCCCCGCTCATGGCCAGTGTCTCTCTCCCGTTCTCCCCACCCCCCGCCCATGCCCCGTGTCTCTCTCCCATTCACCCCCACCCCCCGCTCATGGCCCGTGTTTCTCTCCCATTCCCCCATCCCCCTCTCATGCCCCGTGTCTCTCCCGTTCCCCCACACACCGCTCATGCTCCGTGTCTCCCTCCTGTTCCCCCAACTCATGCCCCTATCTCCATCCTGTTCCCTCCACCCCCACTAATGCCCCCTGTCTCTCTCCTGTTGCCCCCACACCCCGCTCATGCCCAGTTTCTCCCTCCTGTACCCCGCACCTCCTGCTCATGCCCCGTGTCTCTCTCCCGTTCCCCCCAACCCCTGCTCATGGCCCGTGTCTCTCTCCCATTCCCCCCACCCCCCCACTCATGCCCCGTGTCTCCCTCCTGTTCCCCCCACCCCCCGCACATGGCCCGTGTCTCTCTCCCGTTCCCCCCACCCCCCTCTCATGCCCTGTGTCTCTCTCCTGTTCCCCCACCCCCACTCATGCTCTGTGTCTCCCTCCTGTTCCCCCCACCACCCACTCATGCCCCGTGTCTCCCTCCTGTTCCCCCCACCCCACTCATGCCCCCTGTCTCTCTCCTGTTGCCCCCCACCCCCCGCTCATGCCCTGTGTCTCCCTCCTGTACCCCGCACCCCCTGCTCATGCCCGGTGTCTCTCTCCCGTTCCCCCCACCCCCCACTCATGGCCCGTGTCTCTCTCCCGTTCTCCCCACCCCCCCACTCATGCCCCGTGACTCCCTCCTGTTCCCCCCACCCCCCGCTCATGCCGCGTGTCTCTCTCCCATTCCCCCCACCCCCCGCTCATGCCCCGTGTCTCCCCCCTATTCCCCCAACCCCCCCACTCATGCCCCGTGTCTCCCTCCTGTTCCCCCACCCCCCACACATGGCCCGTGTCTCTCTCCTGTTGCCCCCCACCCCCCGCTCATGCCCCGTGTCTTCCTCCTGTACCTCCCACCCCCGCTCATGGCCAGTGTCTCCCTCCTGTACTCTCCACCCCCCACTCATGCCCTGTGTCTCTCTCCTGTTGCCCCCAACCCCCGCTCATGCCCCGTGTCTCCCTCCTGTTCCCCCCACCCCCCACTCATGCCCCGTGTCTCCCTCCTGTTCCCCCCACCCCCCACTCATGCCCTGTGTCTCTCTCCTGTTGCCCCCCACCCCCCGCTCATGCCCCGTGTCTCCCTCCTGTACCCCCCAACCCCCACTCATGCCCTGTGTCTCTCTCCTGTTGCCCTCCACCCCACGCTCATGCCCCGTGTCTTTCTCCTGTTGCCCCCACTCCCCGCTCGTGCCCCGTGTCTCTCTCCTGTTGCCCCCCACCCCCCGCTCATGCCCCCTGTCTCCCTCCTGTTCCCTCTCACCCCCCGCTCATGCCCCACGTCTCCCTCCCTTTCCCCACCAAGCCCCGCTCATGCCTCGTGTTTTCATTCCTGTTCCCCCACACCCTGCTCATGCCCCATGTCTCCCTCCTGTTCCCGCCACCCCCCGCTCATGCCCCGTGTCTCTCTCCTGTTGCCCCCACCCCCCGCTCATACCCCATGTCTCTCTCCTGTTGTCCCCCACCCCCTGTTCATGGCCAGTGTCTCTCTCCTGTTGCCCCCACCCCCCGCTCATGGCCAGTGTCTCTCTCCTGTTCCTCCCACCCCCCGCTCATGCCCCGTGTCTCTCTCCTGTTGCCCCCCACCCCGCGCTCATGCCCCGTGTCTCCCTCCTGTACCCCCCACCCCGCGCTCATGCCCCGTGTCTCCCTCCTGTACCCCCCACCCCCACTCATGCCCCGTGTCTCTCTCCTGTTGCCCCCACCCCCGTTCATGCCCCGTGTCTCTCTCCGGTTCCCCCCCAACCCCGCTCATGGCCTGTGTCTCTCTCCCGTTCCCCCCACCCCCCGCTCATGCCCTGTGTCTCCCTCCTGTTCCCCCACCCCCCGCTCATACCCCATGTCTCTCTCCTGTTTCCCCCACCACCCACTCATGTCCAGTGTCTCCCTCCTGTATCCTCCACCCCCCACTCATGCCCCGTGTCTCTCTCCTGTTGCCCCCAACCCCCGCTCATGCCCCGTGTCTCCCTCCTGTTCCCCCCACCCCCCACTCATACCCCGTGTCTCCCTCCTGTACCCTCCACCCCCCACTCATGCACCGTGTCTCTCTCCTGTTGCCCCCAACCCCTGCTCATGCCCCGTGTCTCCCTCCTGTTCTCCCCAACCCCCGCTCATGGCCAGTGTCTCCCTCTTGTTACCCCCACCCCCCGCTCATGGCCAGTGTCTCTCTCCTGTTACCCCCACCCCCCGCTCATGGCCAGTGTCTCTCTCCTGTTCCCTCCATCCCCCGCTCATGGCCAGTGCCTCCCTCCTGTACTCTCCACCCCCCACTCATGCCCCGTGTCTCTCTCCTGTTGCCCCCCAACCCCTGCTCATGCCCCGTGACTCCCTCCTGATCCCCCCAGCCCCCACTCATGCCCTGTGTCTCCCTCCTGTTCCCCCCACCCCCCTCATGCCCCCGTTTCTCTCTCCTGTTGCCCCCCACCCCCCGATCATGCCCGTGTCTCCCTCCTGTACCCTCCACCCCCCCTCATGCCCCGTGTCTCTCTCCTGTTGCCCCCCAACCCCTGCTCATGCCCCGTGTCTCCCTCCTGATCCCCCAGCCCCCACTCATGCCCTGTGTCTCCCTCCTGTTCCCCCCACCCCCCACTCATGCCCCGTTTCTCTCTCCTGTTGCCCCCCCACCCCCTGCTCATGCCCAGTGTCTCCCTCCTGTTCTCCCCAACCCCCGCTCATGGCCAGTGTCTCCCTCTTGTTACCCCCACCCCCCCGCTCATGGCCAGTGTCTCTCTCTTGTTCCCCCCATCCCCTGCTCATGGCCAGAGTCTCCCTCCTGTACCCTCCACCCCCCACTCATGCCCTGTGTCTCTCTCCTGTTGCCCCCAACCCCTGCTCATGCCCCGTGTCTCCCTCCTGATCCCCCCTGCCCCCACTCATGCCCTGTGTCTCCCTCCTGTTCCCCCAACCCCACTCATGCCCCGTTTCTCTCTCCTGTTGCCCCCCACCCCCCACTCATGCCCGTGTCTCCCTTCTGTACCCCCCACCCCCCACTCATGCCCTGTGTCTCTCTCCTGTTGCCCCCAACCCCTGCTCATGCCCCGTGTCTCCCTCCTGATCCCCCCTGCCCCCACTCATGCCCTGTGTCTCCCTCCTGTTCCCCCAACCCCACTCATGCCCCGTTTCTCTCTCCTGTTGCCCCCCACCCCCCGCTCATGCCCGTGTCTCCCTTCTGTACCCCCCACCCCCCACTCATGCCCTGTGTCTCTCTCCTGTTGCCCCCCAACCCCTGCTCATGCCCCGTGTCTCCCTCCTGATCCCCCCAGCCCCCACTCATCCCCTGTGTCTCCCTCCTGTTCCCCCCACCCCCCACTCATGCCCCGTTTCTCTCTCCTGTTGCCCCCCCACCCCCTGCTCATGCCCAGTGTCTCCCTCCTGTTCTCCCCAACCCCCGCTCATGGCCAGTGTCTCCCTCTTGTTACCCCCACCCCCCCGCTCATGGCCAGTGTCTCTCTCTTGTTCCCCCATCCCCTGCTCATGGCAAGAGTCTCCCTCCTGTACCCTCCACCCCCCACTCATGCCCTGTGTCTCTCTCCTGTTGCCCCCAACCCCTGCTCATGCCCCGTGTCTCCCTCCTGATCCCCCCTGCCCCCACTCATGCCCTGTGTCTCCCTCCTGTTCCCCCCACCCCCCACTCATACCCCGTGTCTCCCTCCTGTACCCTCCACCCCCCACTCATGCACCGTGTCTCTCTCCTGTTGCCCCCAACCCCTGCTCATGCCCCGTGTCTCCCTCCTGTTCTCCCCAACCCCCGCTCATGGCCAGTGTCTCCCTCTTGTTACCCCCACCCCCCGCTCATGGCCAGTGTCTCTCTCCTGTTACCCCCACCCCCCGCTCATGGCCAGTGTCTCTCTCCTGTTCCCTCCATCCCCCACTCATGGCCAGTGCCTCCCTCCTGTACTCTCCACCCCCCACTCATGCCCCGTGTCTCTCTCCTGTTGCCCCCCAACCCCTGCTCATGCCCCGTGTCTCCCTCCTGATCCCCCAGCCCCCACTCATGCCCTGTGTCTCCCTCCTGTTCCCCCCACCCCCCTCATGCCCCCGTTTCTCTCTCCTGTTGCCCCCCACCCCCCGATCATGCCCGTGTCTCCCTCCTGTACCCTCCACCCCCCTCATGCCCCGTGTCTCTCTCCTGTTGCCCCCCAACCCCTGCTCATGCCCCGTGTCTCCCTCCTGATCCCCCCAGCCCCCACTCATGCCCTGTGTCTCCCTCCTGTTCCCCCCACCCCCCACTCATGCCCCGTTTCTCTCTCCTGTTGCCCCCCCACCCCCTGCTCATGCCCAGTGTCTCCCTCCTGTTCTCCCCAACCCCCGCTCATGGCCAGTGTCTCCCTCTTGTTACCCCCACCCCCCCGCTCATGGCCAGTGTCTCTCTCTTGTTCCCCCCATCCCCTGCTCATGGCCAGAGTCTCCCTCCTGTACCCCCCACTCATGCCCTGTGTCTCTCTCCTGTTGCCCCCAACCCCTGCTCATGCCCCGTGTCTCCCTCCTGATCCCCCCTGCCCCCACTCATGCCCTGTGTCTCCCTCCTGTTCCCCCAACCCCACTCATGCCCCGTTTCTCTCTCCTGTTGCCCCCCACCCCCCGCTCATGCCCGTGTCTCCCTTCTGTACCCCCCACCCCCCACTCATGCCCTGTGTCTCTCTCCTGTTGCCCTCCACCCCGCGCTCATGCCCCGTGTCTTTCTCCTGTTGCCCCCACCGCACGCTCATGCCCCGTGTCTCTCTCCTGTTGCCCCCCACCCCCCGCTCATGCCCCGTGTCTCCCTCCTGTTCCCTCCCACCCCCCACTCATGGCTCGTGTCTCCCTCCCTTTCCCCACCAAGCCCCGCTCATGCCTCGTGTTTTCATTCCTGTTCCGCCCCACCCCCCGCTCATGCCCCGTTTCTCCCTCCTGTTCCCCCCACCCCCCGCTCATGCCCTGTATCTCTCTCCTGTTGCCCCTACCCCCACTCATGCCCCGTGTCTCTCTCCTGTTGCCCCCCACCCCCTGCTCATGGCCAGTGTTTCCCTCCTGTACCCCCCACCCCCCGCTCATGCCCCATGTCTCCCTCCTGTACCCCCCACAACCCCGCTCATGCCCCATGTCTCTCTCCTGTTGCCCCCCACCCCCAGCTCATGCCCCGTGTCTCTCTCCTGTTGCCCCCCACCCCCTGCTCATGGCCAGTGTCTCCCTCCTGTTGCCCCCACCCCCGCTCATGGCCAGTGTCTCTCTCCTGTTCCCCCCTACCCCTGCTCATGCCCCGTGTCTCTCTCCTGTACCCCTCACCCCCCACTCATGCCCTGTGTCTCTCTCCTGTTGCCCCCACCCCGCTCATGTCCTGTGTCTATCTCCTGTTGTCCCCCACCCCCCGCTCATGCCCTGTGTCTCCCTCCTGTACTCCCCACCCCCGCTAATGCCCCGTGTCTCCCTCCTGTTCCATCCACCCCCCGCTCATGCCCCATGTCTCTCTCCCGTTCCCCCCGCTCATGCTCCATGTCTCCCTCCTGTTCCCCCCACCCCCCACTCATGCCCCGTGTCTCCCTCCTGTTCCCCCCACCCCCACTCATGCCCCGTGTCTCTCTCCTGATGCCCCCCCAACCCCCCGCTCATGCCCTGTGTCTCTCTCCGGTTCCCCCCCACCCCCCGCTCATGGCCTGTGTCTCTCTCCTGTTCCCTCCACCCCCCGCTCATGCCCCGTGTCTCCCACCAACCCCCTGCTCATGCCCCGTGTCTCTCTCCCGTTCCCCCCACCCCCGCTCATGCCCTGTGTCCTCCTCCTGTATCCCCCACCCCCCGCTCATGGCCCGTGTCTCTCTCCCGTTCCCCCCACTCTCCGCTCATGTCCCGTGTCTCTCTCCCGTTCACCCCCACCCCCCACTCATGGCCCGTGTCTCTCTCCTGTTCCCCCAACCCCCGCTCATGCCCCATGTCTCTCTCCCGTTCCCCCGCTCATGCTCCATGTCTCCCTCCTGTTCCCCCCACCGCCCACTCATGCCCCATGTCTCCCTCCTGTTCCCCCACCCCCACTCATGCCCCGTGTCTCTCTCCTGTTGCCCCCCACTCCCCCCGCTCATGCCCCATGTCTCCCTCCTGTACCCCGCACCCCCCGCTCATGCCCCGTGTCTCTCTCCGATTCCCCCCCACCCCCCGCTCATGGCCCGTGTCTCTCTCCCGTTCCCCCCACCTCCCCCACTCATGCCCCCTGTCTCCCTCCTGTTCCTCCCACCCCCCACTCATGCCCCGTGTCTCTCTCCTGTTGCCACACACGCCCTGCTCATGCCCGTGTCTCTCTCCCATTCCCCCCACCCCCCGCTCATGCCCCGTGTCTCCCTCCTGCTCCCCCTACCCCCACTCATCTTCCTCCTGAACCCCCTCACCCCCGCTCATGGCCAGTGTCTCCCTCCTGTACCCTCCACCCCCCGCTCATGCTCCGTGTCTCTCTCCCATTCCCCCCACCCCCCGCTCATGCCCCGTGTCTCCCTCCTGTTCCCCCCACCCCCCGCTCATGCCCCGTGTCTCCCTCCTGTTCCCCCACCCCCCGCTCATGCCTGTGTCTTCCTCCTGTACCCCCCGACCCCCCTCCCGCTCATGGCCAGTGTCTACCTCCTGTACCCTCCACCCCCCACTCATGCCCCGTGTCTCTCTCCTGTTGCCCCCCACCCTCCGCTCATGCCCCGTGTCTCCCTCCTGTATCCCCCACCCCGCAGTCATGCCCTGTGTCTCTCTCCTGTTGCCCCCACGGCCCACTCATGCCCCGTGTCTCCTTCCTGTTCCCCCCACCCCCACTCATGGCCCGTATCTCTCTCCTGTACCCCGCACCCCCCGCTCATGCCCCGTGTCTCTCTCCCATTCCCCACCCACCCCCTGCTCATGGCCCATGTCTCTCTCCCATCCCCCCACCTCCCCCACTCATGCCCCGTGTCTCCCTCCTGTTCCTCCCACCCCCCACTCATGCCCCGTGTCTCTCTCCTGTTGCCCCACACACCCCGCTCATGCCCCGTGTCTCTCTCCCGTTCCCCCACCCCCCGCTCATGCCCCGTGTCTCCCTCCTGAACCCCCTCACCCCCGCTCATGGCCAGTGTCTCCCTCCTGTACCCTCCACCCCCCGCTCATGCCCCGTGTCTCTCTCCCATTCCCCCCACCCCCCGCTCATGCCCCGTCTCTCCCTCCTGTTCTCCCCACCCCCGCTCATGCCCGTGTCTTCCTCCTGTACCCCCCACCCCCCGCTCATGGCCAGTGTCTCCCTCCTGTACCCTCCACCCCCCACTCATGCCCGTGTCTCTCTACTGTTGCCCCCCACCACCCACTCATGCCCCGTGTCTCCCTCCTGTTCCCCCCACCACCCACTCATGCCCGTTTCTCCCTCCTGTTACCCCCACCCCCCACTCATGCCCCGTGTCTCTCTCCTGTTGCCCCCCACCCCCCGCTCATGCCCCGTGTCTCCCTCCTGTACCCCCCACCCCCCACTCATGCCCCGTGTCTCTCTCCTGTTGCCCCCCACCCCCCGCTCATACCCCGTGTCTCCCTCCTGTTCCCTCCCACCCCCGCTCATGCCCTGTGTCTCCCTCCCTTTCCCCACCAAGCCCCGCTGATGCCTCGTGTTTTCATTCCTGTTCCCCCCGACCCCCCACTCATGCCCCGTGTCTCCCTCCTGTTGCCTTCACCCCCGCTCATGCCAAGTGTCTCTCTCCTGTTGCCCCCCACCGCCTGCTCATGGCCAGTGTCTCCCTCCTGTACCCCCAGCCCCCGCTCATGCCCCGTGTCTCCCTCCTGTACCCCCACCCCCCGCTCATGCCCCATGTCTCTCTCCTGTTGCCCCCCCAGCTCATGCCCCGTGTCTCTCTCCTGTTGCCCCCCACCCCCCACTCATGGCCAGTGTCTCCCTCCTGTTGCCCCACTCCCCGCTCATGGCCAGTGTCTCTCTCCTGTTCCCCCCGCCCCCCACTCATGCCCAGTGTCTCTCTCCTGTACCCCTCACCCCCCACTCATGCCCCGTGTCTCTCTCCTGTTGCCCCCCACCCAGCTCATGTCCCGTGTCTCTCTCCTGTTGCCCCCCACCCCATGCTCATGCCCCATGTCTCCCTCCTGTACCCCACCCCCCCTGCTAATGCCCCGTGTCTCCCTCCTGTTCCCTCCACCCCCAGCTCATGCCCCATGTCCCTCTCCTGTTGCCCCCACCCCCGCTCATGCCCCGTGTCTCTCTTGTTGACCCCCCACCCCCCGTTCATGCCTCGTGTCTCTCTCCAGTTCCCCCCCACCGCCCGCTCATGGCCTGTGTCTCTCTCCCGTTCCCCCCACTCCCTGCTCATGCCCCGTGTCCCCCTCCTGTTCCCCCCACCCCCCGCACATGCCCCGTGTCTCTCTCCTGCTCCCCCAACACCCCGCTCATGCCCCATGTCTCTCTCCCGTTCCCCCCACCCCCGCTCATGCCCCGTGTCTTCCTACTGTACCCCCTACCCCCGTGCCTCCTTCCTGTCCCCCCACCCCCTGCTCATGCCCCGTGTCTCTCTCCTGTTGCCCCCCACCCCCGCTCATGGCCCGTGTCTCTCTCCCGTTCCCCACCCCCCGCTCATGCCCCGTGTCTCTCTCCCGTTCTCCCCATCCCCCGCTCGTGCCCTGTGTCTTCCTCCGGTACCCCCGCCGCCCGCTCATGCCCTGTGTCTCCCTCCTGTACGCCCCACCCCCCGCTCATGCCCTGTGTCTCTCTCCTGTTCCCCCCTCCTGGCGCTCATGTCCCGTGTCTCTTGCCTGTTTCTCCCCACCCCCCGCTCATGCCCCGTGTCTCTCCCCTGTTGCCCCCCACACCCTGCTCATGGCCCGGGTCTCCCTCCTGTTCCCTCTAGCTCATGCCCTGTGTCTCTCTCCCGTTCCCCCTCACCTCCCGCTCATGCCCCGTGTCTCCCTCCTGCACCCCCCGCTCATGCCCTGTGTCTCTCTCCCATTCCCCCCCACCCCCTGCTCATGCCCCGTTTCTCCCTCCTGTTCCCTCCACCCCCGCACATGCCCTGTGTCTCTCTCCTGTTGCCCCCCACCCCCGCACATGCCCCGTGTCTCTCTCCCGTTCCCCCCACCCTCCGCTCATGCCCGTGTCTCTCTCCTGTTCCCCCACCCCCCACTCATGCCCCGTGTCTCTCTCCCATTCCCCCCACCCCCCGCTCATGCCCCGTGTCTCTCTCTTGTTCCCCCCACCCCCTGCTCATGCCCCGTGTCTCTCTCCTGTTCCCCCCCGCTCATGGCCTGCGTCTCTCTCCCGTTCCCCCCAACCCCCGCTCATGCTCCGTGTCTCTCTCCTGTTCCCCCGTACCCCCGCTCATGCCCCGTGTCTCTCTCGCGTTCCCCCCACCCACCGATCATGCCCCGTGTCTTCCTCCTGTTACCCTCACCCCCCGCTCATGCCCCGTGTCTCCCTCCTGTTCCCCCACCCCCGCTCATGCCCCCGTGTCTCTCCCGTTCCCCCCCACCCCCCGCTCATGGCCCGTGTCTCTCTCCCGTTCCCCCCAACCCCCCGCTCATGCCCCGTGTCTCTCTCCTGTTCCCCCCACCCCCGGTCATGCCCCGTGTCTTTCTCCTGTTGCCCCCACCCCCCGCTCATGCCCCCGTGTCTCTCTCCCATTTCCCCCACCCCCCGCTCATGGCCCGTGTCTCTCTCTTGTTGCCCCCCACCCCCCGCTCATGCCCCATGTCTCTCTCCCATTCCCCCACCCCCCACTCATACCCCGTGTCTCCCTCCTGTACCCCCACACCCGCTCATGCCTCGTGTCTCTCTCCTGTTGCCCCCCACCCCCTGCTCATGCCCTGTGTCTCCCTCCTGTACCCCCCACCCCCCTCTTATGCCCCGTGTCTCTCTCCTGTTGCCCCCCACCCCCCGCTCATGCCCCGTGT
The DNA here is from genome assembly GCF_040938575.1 of Ambystoma mexicanum. Classification (NCBI taxonomy): domain Eukaryota; kingdom Metazoa; phylum Chordata; class Amphibia; order Caudata; family Ambystomatidae; genus Ambystoma; species Ambystoma mexicanum. The sequence continues at coordinate 1,383,972,139 of NC_090921.1, read as the reverse complement.
CTCTCTCCTGTTGCCCCCACCCCCCGCTCATGCCCCGTGTCTCCTTCCTGTTCCCTCCCACCCCCGGCTCATGCCCCGTGTCTCCCTCCCTTTCCCCACCACCCCCCGCTCATGCCCCTTGTCTCCCTCCTGTTCCCCCCACCCCCTGCTCATGCCCCGTATCTCCCTCCTTTTCCCCTCACCCCCGCTCATACCCTGTGTCTCCCTCCTGTTCCCCCACACACCGCTCATGCCCCGTGTCTCTCTCCTGTTGCCCACACCCCCTGCTCATGCCCCGTGTCTCTCTCCTGTTGCCCCCCAACCCCCGCTCATGCCCTGTGTCTCTCTCCTGTTGCCCCCCACTCATGTCCCGTGTCTCTCTCCTGTTGCCACCCGCTCATGCTCCGTGTCTCCCTACAAGAAACCCCCACCCCACGCTAATTCCCTGTGTCTCCCTCCTGTCCCCCCAACCCCCACTCATGCCCCGTTTGTCTCTCTCCTGTTGCCCCACCCCCTGCTCATGCCCCGTGTCTCTCTCCTGTTCCCCCCCACCCCCTGCTCAAGGCCTGTGTCTCTCTCCCGTTCCCCCCACCCCCCGCTCATGACCCGTGTCTCTCTCCTGTTCCCCCACCCTGCGCTCATGCCCCGTGTCTCTCTCGCGTTCCCCCACCCCCCACTCATGCCCCGTGTCTTCCTCCTGTACCCCCCACCCCCCGCTCATGCCCCGTGTCTTTCTCTTGTTGCCTCCCACCCCCCACTCATGCCCCGTGTCTCTCTCCCGTTCCCCTCCACCCCCCGCTCATGGCCCGTGTCTCTCTCCTGTTCCCCCACCCCCGCTCATGCCCCGTGTCTCCCTCCTGTTCCCCCACCCCCTGCTCATGCCCCGTGTCTCTCTCCTGTTGCCCCCACCCCCGCTCATGCCCTTTGTCTCTCTCTTGTTGCCCCCACCCCACGCTCATGCCCCGCGTCTCTCTCCCGTTCCCCCCCACCCCCTGCTCATGCCCCGTGTCTCTCTCTCCTGTTGCCCCCCACCCCCCGCTCATGCCCCGTGTCTCTCTCCTGTTGCCCCCCGCTCATGCCCTGTGTCTCTCTCCCGTTCCCCCCCCGCCCCCCAGTCATGCCCCGTGTCTCTCTCCTGTTGCCCCCCCACCCCTCGCTCATGCCCCGTGTCTCCCTCCTGTACCCCCCACCCCCGCTCATGCCCCGTGTCTCTCTCCTGTTGCCCCCACCACCCACTCATGCCCTTTGTCTCTCTCTTGTTGCCCCCCACCCCACGCTCATGCCCCGCATCTCTCTCCCGTTCCCCCCACCCCCCGCTCATGCCCCGTGTCTCTCTCTCCTGTTGCCCCCCACCCCCGCTCATGCCCCGTGTCTCTCTCCTGTTGCCCCCCGCTCATGCCCTGTGTCTCTCTCCCGTTCCCCCCCACCCCCTGCTCATGCCCCGTGTCTCTCTCTCCTGTTGCCCCCCACCCCCCGCTCATGCCCCGTGTCTCTCTCCTGTTGCCCCCCGCTCATGCCCTGTGTCTCTCTCCCGTTCCCCCCCACCCCCCAGCCCCCAGTCATGCCCCGTGTCTCTCTCCTGTTGCCCCCCCACCCCTCGCTCATGCCCCGTGTCTCCCTCCTGTACCCCCCACCCCCGCTCATGCCCCGTGTCTCTCTCCTGTTGCCCCCACCACCCACTCATGCCCTTTGTCTCTCTCTTGTTGCCCCCCACCCCACGCTCATGCCCCGCGTCTCTCTCCCGTTCCCCCCCACCCCCTGCTCATGCCCCGTGTCTCTCTCTCCTGTTGCCCCCCACCTCCCGCTCATGCCCCGTGTCTCTCTCCTGTTGCCCCCCGCTCATGCCCTGTGTCTCTCTCCCGTTCCCCCCGCCCCCCAGTCATGCCCCGTGTCTCTCTCCTGTTGCCCCCCCACCCCTCGCTCATGCCCCGTGTCTCCCTCCTGTACCCCCCACCCCCGCTCATGCCCCGTGTCTCTCTCCTGTTGCCCCACCACCCACTCATGCCCTTTGTCTCTCTCTTGTTGCCCCCCACCCCACGCTCATGCCCCGCATCTCTCTCCCGTTCCCCCCACCCCCCGCTCATGCCCCGTGTCTCTCTCTCCTGTTGCCCCCCACCCCCGCTCATGCCCCGTGTCTCTCTCCTGTTGCCCCCCGCTCATGCCCTGTGTCTCTCTCCCGTTCCTCCCCACCCCCCAGTCATGCCCCATGTCTCTCTCCTGTGACCCCCCCACCCCTCGCTCATGCCCCGTGTCTCCCTCCTGTACCCCCCACCCCCGCTCATGCCCCGTGTCTCTCTCCTGTTGCCCCCCCATCCCATGCCCCGTGTCTCTCTCTCCTGTTGCCCCCCCCGCTCATGCCCCGTGTCTCTCTCCTGTTGCCCCCTGCCCATGCCCCGTGTCTCCCTCCTGTTCCCTCCCACCCCCCGCTCATGCCCCGTGTCTCCCTCCCTTTCCCCACCACCCCCCGCTCATGCCCCGTGTCTCCCTGCTGCTCCCCCTCACCCCCCGCTCATGCCCCGTGTCTCCCTCCTGTTCCCCGCATCCCCGCTCATACCCCATGTCTCCCTTCTGTTCCCCCACACACCCGCTCATGCCCCGTGTCTCTCTTCTGTTGCCCCCACACCCCACTCATGCCCCGTGTCTCTCTCCTGTTGCCCCCAACCCCCGCTCATGCCCCGTGTATCTCTCCTGTTGCCCCCCACCCCCCGCTCATGCCTCGTGTCTCCCTCCTGTACCCCCACCCCCCGCTCATGCCCCATGTCTTTCTCCTGTTGCCCCCCATCCCCCTCTCATGCCCCGTGTCTCCCTCCCATCCCCTCCCACCCCCGCTCATGCCCCATGTCTCTCTCCCGTTCCCTCCCACCCCCCACTCATGCCCCGTGTCTCCCTCCTGTACCCCCACTCATGCCCTGTGTCTCTCTCCCGTTCCCCCCCAAACCCTGCATATGGCCCGTGTCTCCCTCCCATTCCCCCCACCCCCGCTCATGCCCCGTGTGTCCCTCCTGTTCCCCCACCCCCGCTCATGCCCCGTGTGTCTCTCCTGTTGCCCCCATCCCCTGCTCATGCCCTTTGTCTCTCTCTTGTTGCCCCCCACCCCCCGATCATGCCCCGTTTCTCTCTCCCGTTCCCCCCCCCCACCCCCCACTCATGGCCCGTGTCTCTCTCTTGTTGCCCCCGCTCATGCCTGTGTCTCTCTCCCGTTCCCCCAACCTCCACTCATGCCCCGTGTCTCTCTCCTGTACCCCCCACCCCCCGCTCATGCCCCGTGTCTCCCTCCTGTTCCCCCACCCCCCGCTCATGCCCCGTGTCTCTCTCCTGGTCCTCCCAACCCCCCGCCAATGCCCTGTTGTGTTCTCTTTATACACCCCGCCTTCCCTTTCCATGGTGTCCATCTTGGTAAAAGATTTTCCTTCCTACACCGGTACGTTGCATGCGTACTGGTTTGGGAAGAAAAATCTTTTTTTTACCACCCCGGGTTCCCACTTTGAGAACCTAGGATGCTAGTGGTCTTCCTCCATTGAAAAGGACGTTAAAGTTACGTTGCACTAATAAAAAACTATGAAATTCAGTAAAAAAAGAAAAAATGTATTATAGTGATGTTATGGTTAAGTTGCACCAATAAAAACCTATGAAATTCAGTAAAAAAAACTTTGTTAAAGGGACGTTATGGTTAAGTTGCGCTACTAAAAACCTATGAAATTCAGTAAAAAAATGTTGTTAAAGGGACGTTATGGTTAAGTTGCGCTACTAAAAACCTATGAAATTCAGTGAAAAAACTTTGTTAAAGGGACGTTATGGTTCCAAGTAAAACCGAAAAACCCCTGAAATTCGCCAGTTATGGTAAGCTAAGCAACCATAACTCGCGCCACCACCGTGCACTGCTAAGACTAACACCCAGGACATCAAAGATGACATCACAAAGGTCATTGATGACATCACTGATGAAATCACATGAGTATTTACTTTTCATGAAATTTCTGAACAAGGGATTCTTGATATAATGTTGAGAAAAAAGTGTTGTGACCAGTTCACCTATTTCCCTACAGGTTGCTCTCTGGGTTAGACTCTTCTACTCATAGGGGGATCCTCCCACCATCCATCGTCAGGTTCACCTTACAGGTATCTCATGTTCTGTTGCTTGTTTCACAGTTCTCTTTTGAGGGTAAACAGATCTGAGGTGAGCGTGAGGAGAGGATTTATATTTCTTTTTCACCTCCTGAGGGGTAAAGCATTAAAGGATACATTCTTCTGGTAAGTGAAATTGAGATTAGTGAACAGCTCTGCAAGGTGGCGTGAAATCAATTCTTTCCCAGCCCTATACATTGGAGCACATTGGCCTCCAAGGGACTCATGCAGATCCTCAAACTCCAAAGTGGTGTTAAAGAGGTAAGGGCCGGATCCGACCAGGCCTTCACCCGTCTGTCAATTAGCAAAATATTAATGTTCCTGGACAGCAGTAGGTCCGGCAATGTCCTTTTTTGTGAGGATGAGAATACATGAGGGATATGTGGTCATGAGCTGGAGAGCCGCAACATTCTTAACTGTATGGACACAAGTGTGTTATTTGCTCCAGTGAAGACATAGAATTAAAAAAAAACAAAAGCTGTCCTGTGATGAGAACTGGCAGAGGAACCGGACGCTACACTGGATATGATACATGACATGGCGGAAGGTGGGCACGAAACGTCTAGAGTGTATGAAATGATAATGACCCAAGTGGGCAAAGAGGTAGTGCAACTTAGACTGGACTGCGACGAAGAAGTGGGTGACCAGATGAGTGATGGGATGTGGGAAAGGGCACAAGGATATCATAAAAAAGTATTGAGAAATGCTAGGCTGAAGCAGATACAGTTGTACATAACACACAGGGCATACCTGACGCCACTAAAGATAGCTAAATTTAAAAACGCCGGAAGCCAAGTGTGCCCAAAATGTAATGATGAAAATGCAGGGATGGTGCATATGTTCTGGGCATGCCCACAGATAGCAAGATGTTGGGGGGACATAGCACAGAAATGGAAGATAAGGGGATCTGCATGAAGGTGGATACTGCGTGGGCTTGTTTGTTGGGAGGGTTCTCCAGAACGCGTAAGCTCAAACATGTGAGTAAATTAAAAGATCTAGCATACGTCCTGGCAAAGAGAAGGATTGCAATGGGATGGAAAGCATGTCACAGGCCCAAAGTGGAAACATGGTGGAGGGACTTGCAGAAGTGGGTGGAGGCAGAAACAATGGCATGGCAGGAAGCGTGTAAAGGGGATTTAGAGGGAGAAGCGGGAGCCTTGTCGGGTTGGAGGCAAATAATGGCAGAACTATTCGGGCCCTCGTATGATGGATCAAGTGATGGTGACTCAATGAGCGCGGCAGAAGAGGACTCTCTACCGCAAGAGGTCGAAACTGACAATGCGGGAAAGTAGGCTCGGGAGGGGGGAGGGACCGGGAATACAGTGGGCGAGAACATAATAATGTATTTGTATATGTGAGCAAATTATGCATCCACTGTAAGTTTGGTTTGGGTTGTTTTTTTTTTGCTGTTTGAATAAAATCAATACAATCTTTAAAAAAAGAAAAAAAAGCTGTCCTGTGATGATGGCTCAGCAGACAAACAGCTAGCGTCAGATATGACGGCAGCCTGAAACTTAGGAGGTGAGATACATCACATCCTATTGGGTGGCAATAACCGCTAGCGCTTAGAAGCGGGAGGAGTCTACTATCGATCACTGCATGGAAACAAGGTGTTATTATTGTCCTATTCATGCTCATAAGAAAATCAGATCATCACTTGACTTGTTTTGATCTTCACAGGTCTCTCAAAATAGGACACAACACAAGCAACATTAACATTCCGTGGCCCTGGACAGGTTCCCCAAAAAGCACCTCAGTGGTGCACACTCCCCCAACGCAGACAACATATTACAAATTGCCCCAAAGTTCTGGATTTCGATCAACGATATCCTCCGTAGGCCCAGCTTTGCTGCACTGCCCACCTAGAATGAAGGAACGTTGAATGAATAGTGGGATGCAGTGTAATGCAAACTCTTATTGTCCAGTAACATCTGGCGAATAATGCAACAGATAACGAGTCTGCACTACTAGGGTGCCGAAGAAAAGGGCGATAACGCATTTCATTACTTCTTGATGGGTAAACATGTTGAGCACTTGCATGCAGACACACTCCCAAGAGAAAGAACGGTATCAGGTAATAATGTCCCCATACATAATGTCGCCGGGGAAAAGCCATTGGCAACATTATATATGGTGACATTATGTATGGGGACGGGTTGGGGGATGTCCCCTGCTCCCATTGTTAAATGAAAAAAAAATCAGGTGTTGCGGGTGTGTCACCCGCATGTTCAATGTAATAATGTCCCCGCAAAAAACGGCGACATTTTTGCGGGGACATTATTACATGGAACCTTAAAAACAGCCAATTATACAAAGAGCATGCACAAAACGACGGGCAGCATTGCTCTGACAACCAATGAGCACAGGCAAAGCCACCTGTCGGCTCCATCAGTGCTGGTTGATTTGTGGTGGTCTGGGCTATCGGATCACCCGCTCCCTTCGAGATTCCTACCAGTCCGCCAGAAAAAAATGCATACTGGGGACCATTAAGCTTAGAGAACTGCCATCGAGTTCCTATATCATGGCACGACGTGAAATATCAAATTCCTCACTGGAGGTTTCCTAGCCTAAAAGGGTTATTTATATTTTGAAATCATTTTTAATTCCATCTGTAAGATAATTAGACGTTTTGGATGCAGTGAAAGATCATTTTTGAAAGTTAGGACACTCATTTTGTGGCACAATGGCTAGGGTGAGCAGGTGACAAGGTTTGGCAGGTCTGTGCCGGATTGCCCTCCCCTCTCCTCGCCGGATCGCCCCCCCCCTTTGATTTCCCCTCCCTTCTCGAGTTTTGTTTTTATTTAAAAAGCCTGTCCTCGTTTTAGGAAAAGGGAGTGTGACAGTCCCAGCTTTGGGGAAAGGGAGAGTAACAACTTTATGGGCAACAATTATAAACTAAATAGCTATCTAATACTTTCCACCTCCAGAAAGGTTTAAACTACCAACGTCCCAGGGACCAACCTCATGCATTAACTGATTGCGCCACAGAGACCGGCTGAGAAGCTAATAACTAGAAAAGCATGTAATATCAGTCAGAGCAACCGGACCTTTCAGAGAGTCAATCGCTAAGTAAATGAATATGTGTGGTGATGCACATCAGATCACAAAGCTTACTCTTTGTTCAACAACTGTGTGGCTGCAGCATTATTTTTTAAATTTATTTATTTGTTATGCACGATTTTTCCACACCCAGGGCCAAAGTGGGATTTATAATCTCACATCTCTCTGGAAATGCTTTAGCCTGGGCAACCCTCTTGGTGAATGAGGGGTGACCTGCTCCTGGACAACTATGACAGATTCGTGGAGGCCTTCAAAACTATGTTTGACCGCCCTGAACAAGTGCACAGTGCTCAGGAAAAGCTGCCCGAGTCCCGGCACCAATGAAGTAAAAGCCACCCAGTGGTAGCTTTTGTTTACTACAGCTGGCTGGCTTTTCCTTCATTAGTGCTGCAAAAGCAAAAGCAAGCACAGGCGGGCATCGATTTCACAAAATGTAATCTTTACCAAACTTGACTTATGGGGTGCTTACCATCTCATCCGCATAAAGGAAGGCGATGAGTGGAAGAACGCCTTCAGGACACTGTTTGGTCACTTTGAATACCTGGTTATGCCATTTGGACTTGCCAACACTCCCGCGTTTTTTCAGCGCTTCATGGACAGAGTCTTTTCAGATATGCTGTTTCTCTTTGTCATTGTTTACCTGGATGACATATTGAGATATTCCAACGACCCCAAAGTACATCAAGAACACGTGACCTTGGTTCTACAATGCCTACGAGAGAATAAGCTGCTGGCCAAACCAGAAAAATATATCTTTCATGCCCCAACAGTCCATTACCTGGGATTTGTTTTGAGTTCCAAAGGAATAGAAATGGATCCCGCCAAGGTCGACTCAATCCTTTCATGGCTGGCCCCTACAATAGTAAAACAGATTCAATCTTTCCTGGGCCTTGCAAACTTTTATAGGAAGTTCATTCTGACATTTTCTGCCATTGTACAACCTATAGTTGCATTGTTAACTGATGCTCAAGAGACTGCCTTTCAGGAACTAAAGCAAAGGTTTACTCAAGGTCCTGTCCTGGCTCAACCTGACATTAATAAAGCCTTCCTGGTGGGAACCGATACTTCTGATTAGGCTATTGGGGCAGTGTTAAAACAAGAATCCAAGGACAAAGAGGAACATCCCATTTGAATCCCGGTGAGACCCATTATTCAGTCCTGGAGAAGGAATTGCTCGCCATCCGGCAGGCCTTTACTGAGTGGCGTCATCTGCTTCTGGGTGTCAAATTCCCGGTTCAAGTGCGAACTGATCACAGGAACTTACAGGTCCTGCAATCCCTGGAGTGTAGGAACAGTCGTCAGGCTCGATGGGCTTTCTTTTTTGCCCAGTATCAGTTTTACATTCATCACGTACCCGGAACTACCAACATAATCGCTGATGCCTTATCCAGACGCCCTGATTACGAACCAGTTGAAGCACGTGCCTTTCCTAAGATGTTTCCGAACACTGTTTTCGTGGCCCTGGCCAACTCCTTGTTGGATAATGTCCGTGCTGAGACACCCCTTTCTAATCTCTGGAAGGATTATACCAAGAACAACCAATGGTCCCTAGTTGCTAAAGATGGTTACCTTTTTAAGGACAAGAGATTGGTGATGCCCACTCAGACCCTGAGAACCAAGATAATAAACCTCTGTCATGATATCTTCCATTCCGGGCATCGGGGCATTACAGCCACTCTCCATCTCATCCAGAGACATTTTTGGTGGCCTAGAATGATCGAAGGGGTGAAAGCATATATCCAAGCCTGCGCTGTCTACAGTCAGAACAAGTGCGACAATAGAAAACCTGCTGGTCTTCTCCATCAACCCACACTGCCAGACCGTCATTGGGAAATAATTGCCACCGATTTTATAATGGAATTACCTCCCTCCAAAGGTTTCACTACCATTATGGTCACCATCGATCTATTCTCCCATATGGCCCACTTCACTCCCTTGTACAAGCTACCTTCAGCACAAGAAATGGCAGGGATATTTTTGAGCCACATCTTTAGACTGCATGGTCTCCCTTCCAAGATCATTTCAGACCGTTGGTCTCAGTACGTATCCCGATTTTGGAAGTACCTGTGTCAGATGTTAGGTATTCAACATGCATTATCTTCATGCTACCATCCTCAATCCAATGGGATAACCAAACAAGTAAATCGGACCCTGGAACAATATTTAAGATGCTTTGCAGCCAAGGTTCAGGATGATTGGTCAGTCTTAATTCCAGTTGCTGAGTTTGCATACAACTCTGACCACTCTGCTATCAAGACAAGCCATTTCTACTGCAATAAAGGATTCCATCCATCTGTCCTGCCAACACTCCTACCTCATTCCACCCCGGTTCCTTCGGTTGATTCTTGGATTGAACATCTGGTCACTGTACATAAGGATGTTAAGAATAATTTGGAAAAGGCCAGAATGGATGTTAAAAGACATGCTGATACCAGAAGGAGACCCGGTCCCATGTATGCCACTGGCGACAAGGTCTGGCTTTCCTCTAAACTCTTGCCTCAACACCTGCGTCCCAATGAATTGGACCCTCGATTCTACGGGCCTTTTCCTATCAAGGAAATCATTAACCCAGTGGCATATCAACTTCAGTTACCCGAAATCTGGGAGAAGATACATCCTGTTTTTCACACTTCCTTGCTTAAACCCTATTCCCAATCCACCAGATCAGCTCATCGACCTATCCCTGTGATCATCAATGATCAGATTGAATTCAAGTTCTCCAGGATATGTGATTCCAGATATAGAAGAGGTCGACTACAGTAATTGGTGGAATGGAAAGGTTATCCCCCCAGCGAACGAACATGGGAACCAGTGTCCAACATGAATGCCCCCAGTTTGGTACGGATATTCCATGTAACCCATCCAGGGAAACCCAGTGGATCGAGGTTTAAGAGGGGGCACGCTGTCATGATTCGCCGTTTCCGCCCCTTTTGGATTTCATGGTCCCTCATGCACCTCAACGTCATACCTGCTATCCTACCAACATGGCCGACACCAGAGAAACGCTGTTGTCTAGTGTTTACGCAAGACTTGTTGCTTCCTAGAAAACAGGCATTCCCCCGCGGCTCTGTGCGTCTCAACGCTAACCTTCCAAGTACCCGGCAAGTGCGTTCCCTTCTTCCGTGTTATTCCTCCAAATTCGTTCCTGGTGTGCTTTTCTTGCTCCAAGTGCTCCCGCCTGAGGGTCCGCTCGTTCCTCTCCCTTCCCGGGCCTTCGGTCCAGTCCTTCCGTGCTCGCACACCGCTTGCTGCACTCCGTGAGCATAGCTGCTCCTCCCTGGTTCCTAGATCCATCCCGGGCATTGACCGTTACTCACCTTACCTTCCTGGAATACTGAACGTTTACCTTCTCTCCGAGGCTGGTGTCCGGTCTACACACTGGAGGCAATGGATACCCGACCATACCTGTATAAGTCCCGAACGTCCAGGACCAAAGAAAGACCTCCAAGAAAGAAGACAACACGGGACAAACAGGTGAGACAAGGGGCAGAGTGTGACAACTAGCTTCAAGGGCAACAGAGGTTGCTGCTTTCAGGAAAAAGAAGCTGTGTGGTTGGTCCCCTTTTGTGCGCTCTTACTGCAACTGCACCCTTCCCTTCTTCGGAATGTATCCCTTTCCCATCGCTTGGCACTTGATGTCTTATGCTTTTCTCTGTGTTCCTTTCACTCGCTTGCATGCACTCATCCAAATGTTCCCAAAGCCTGAAAAGATAAGATGGCTTTTTTCCTTCCCTGGTCTTTGGTGAAGTTACAAGGAAGCAACTGTGCTCACGCTTTGCACCTTATGAAACTCCATTAAATAAATAAACTTCACTACTCAGCTGTCCAGCACATAGTGTCCGAACCATACATGCATCTGCCAACCCATTATTATGGTGGTACGATGATGCATTGGTGCTTGGAAGGGTGACGCCCCCTGAGGGCGGGACAACATGAGAAGGTGAATTGTCTTGTACCTCCTAGCCTGGTCATTTTTCGTCTCCATTCATATCATCACTCCAGGTGGGCTCACTACATGTTGAGGAGTTGACAGCCATTAGTTTAGACTCTAGTTTGACCTTCTTGAAATGGGTAATGGGAGCCCAAAACCAACACCATTTTTTGAATAGTGTTATGTTATTCTGCTTTTATGCTGCACCAAAACATCACGCCAGTAGTCCCAGTTAATGGGTTAAAATGGTCCATTAGAGAAGCACAAAAGCCTGTCAGTTTGCAAATGGTTTTGTAAGGTAACTCCAATCCAACAATCCAAAAGATGAAAGTCACAGACAGAGTAAAGGAGTATTTTCAAATAAAATTTCATGATGTCCTTGCCCACAATTTATGCAGTATTAAAACATTTTCACACCAGTTGTGCCCATACATTTTAATGCTTGCTGCACCAGTATATGCCAGTATTCACATATAAGAACATATTCATGTTTGATTTGCACATAATACCAGCAATGATACTATTAGAAAACATGTCCATGCCTGCTCTGCCAATTTATGGATGGCAGTATCCCCACATAAGGACATACTCCTGTTGGCTTTGCTATTAAAAATGCCATGCCGAGAGCGCTAGAGGGCCATCCAAGATGGCCGCTTAAGTCTCAGCTCCTGTGTAGCCCCACATCAATCCTGCCTGATCCTGCGGTTCCTGGCTCTGCTGTGCCCCGGAACCCCTGCTCCTGAAGCGCTAGCCTCCTTAACAACACTCTCACGAAATCTGGAGGAAAATCGGCGCTCCCTGCCCGAAAATCGGCCCAAGCGGCCCGACTGCCGAACTACGCAGGGCCGGCCCACTCGACTCCACGCTCCCAGGGCCGGCCAGTCTAACTACATCGAGCACCTCTCGCGCTGTCTTCGGAGAGTGTGCCCAGAGAGAGGGGGACTGGACTGCCTCATCACCCGCCCCCATCGGCTCCGGCAGCCGGGTTCCCAGCCGTGGGCCGTGGAGCGTAGCCTCACCCCCCCGCTGAAGAAGGCGGTGATGAACCAGAGGGAGCAGCAGCGACACAAGGACATCTGAACCCGGCCTCCTCCACCGAACCCGTCCGGCGATCGGTGCTCGATCAAGAGAAGCATTGGAAGTGCATGCCCAGTGCAAATCGAACACAGTTGGCGGCGTCCCAGGGCTGCCGGGAGGTAAGGAGGGGTGGAGAAACTGCGACTCTCCCCAGGAGCTACCCCGAGGGGTGGGGACCCGCTCCCCCAGCTAAACTTTCACAACAGTCCCCGCAAGTCAAGGATTGTCGCTCGGAGCCCTTGAGGTACCCTGTACTACTACACAAGGGTAAGGGCACTAGACTATCCCCCCCTCCTCCTCCTGTGCTAGATTTACCCAACGGTAAACATCCCGGTCATCTATCAAAGGCACCCCATGACTGTCGGCCCCCCATTCTAAGAAGCCCCTGGGCGGGCATCCCTCGTCACACATCAGTCCTGCAACGAAGCTATTTGTGGAATCTGCGCCACCGGAGGAGGGCTCCAAATCCTGTATTGCCGCTAATTCTACGCCCAAAGGGGGTCCCCAAGAGAGGTGAAAGGACACAACAAGACCTCCCGCATCCCAAATTTAGGCTGCTTCGATCCCGCAGCCGTGATGGGGAAATACGATAAATCACAGAGGAAGCTGAAATTCGAAAGTGGCACGACCCCTAAGGCTCTACCCCCCCCCCCAAGAAGACCAAGCTTCTTCGTCTGTTTGCCCCCAACAGGAAGCAATCGAGGAGAACCCCTTTGAAATAAAAGAAATCCTTCTGGACCTGAAAGCTGGCATCGGCAGTTTCAGTAACAAAATGGACGGCCTAGCGTCCAAGGTCGATCTCCTACAACATTGCATGGACTCCCATGCCGAACGCATGAACGAGATGGAGCAAAGGGTGTCGGATCTCGATGATAGCTCGGCAACCCTGACCAACAGAGTCTCTCAGCTGGAAACACAGATGAAACTAACCACTGCCAAGTGTGAGGACCTAGAGGGTCGATCGAGGCGGAAAAACCTGCGGATAATCGGAGTGAGAGAACAGCAAACGCAGGAGAAAATGGAAGACTTTGTGGAATCTCTATGCTCCAATCTATTTGGCCGGGAGGCCTTGTCCCAACTATTTATTATTGAGAGAGCACACAGGATTCCCGCGACGAGACCAGCACCAGGCGCTCCTCCCAGGCCAATAATTGCGAGGGTGTTGAATTACAGGGATCGCGACGCCCTGCTCCGCCTCGCCAGGGAAAAGGGCGAGTTATGCTACGACGGGGACACAATCCACCTCTATCCCGACTTTTCCCCAGCAGTACAGCTACAAAGGAAAACATTTGCTAGTGTCAAACAGAGACTCCGTAACAACCAACTGCCGTATTCAATGCTCTATCCAGCACGCTTGAGAATCCAGCACGGGGGGAGGGTCCAGTTCTTCCAAACCCCGGACGAAGCAAATCTGTTCCTCGATCACCTAGGTCTCCCAGATCAGAACCAGGCTCGCCCTAGACCTCAAAGAGACAGGAACCCCAGGAATCCTCCTTAAAAGGCACTTCAAAGCTACGCACAAAATGCGGCACAGCAGCGCAGAGTAAACCAGTTCATTTACAGCAGTACGAGTCGGGGCAAGGCCACTTGGGAGGCCCCAGGTGCCCCCAGCACAGCTACTGTTCAGTTACTGTTTGCCTACGTTGAGTCGATACATTCGAGGTGTGATTTAACGCCTCGGCATGGTGACTCCATGGGCCTTTTTGGTTTTGGGTTGGGTAATGCAGAAACTCCCGGCGGGCCAGTTTGAGATTGCCCGCCGAGGGGAGAGTTACGTCTCGGGCCTGTTGAGGTTAGCCCGTTGTTCGAGCCCCTCGATGCCAAGGGGAAAGTTAAGCGCCACCGGATCGCGTCTGTCCGGCTCCTCGCCGGCTCCCTACCCGCTGCCGAACCCGTCGCCCCACCGAGGCCCACAGCCCAGAAGCAGGGACCCCAACGAAAGCTCAAATACCGCCAGACCTCCGCAACCCATGAATCCTGAAACACGGCTCGATATAAAATCTAAGTCGCCCCATTCAATGTTCTAACATGGAATATAAGAGGCTGCAACATTCCGGCTAAATCCAGAAAAATTCTGCAATACCTAAGGCGCCACGAAGTGGACGTAGCATTGATTCAAGAGACTCATTTTGCTCATGGGAAGGACCACCAGTGGGCCCAAAGCTGGGGCTGCCACAGATACTTTTCATCTTACTCCACATACTCGAGAGGAGTCGCTATCCTTATACACAGGCGGCTCAGCTTCCGGCTACTACACACGGCAAAAGACGATGAAGGCAGAGCACTATTGGTGAGCGGCATTATCGCAGGTCGAAAGTGACATTTGTTAATTCGTATGCACCAAATATAGATGGCCCCAACAACTTTGGCTGGGTGCTAACACAGCTCTTGTCGCTCAACCGGGCAAAGACTGTCTGGGGCGGAGACATGAACACGACGTTAGATCCTGTAAGGGACAGATCGACGACCACTCAACATCCACCCTCCAAGGCCAGTCTCCAGATAAAAGAAATTTGTAGAGCATTTGACTTACAAGACTCGTGGAGAGTCTCCAATGGGGAACAGCGCGAATACACCTTTCACTCGACAGTCCGCAATACAAACTCCAGGATTGACTACTTCTTCACCTCAACAAACACCCCCCTATCATGCAGTCGGTGTTCCATCCACCCGAGAACACTCTCAGACCACTCACCAATCCTTCTTCAGCTCAAACCTGCCAACCCTGCTCCACCGCTACAGCGCTGGTGCTTTAAGCAGGGATCACTAAGGGACCTGGGGTCGGTCCCCTCAGCAGGCACAATCTGGGCATCCTTAAAATGCATCATCAGAGGAGTCTGCCTTGCCAAAGAAAATGGCATTCTCAAACTTATTAGAAGCGAGCTTACAACCAGCGAAAAAAAATTGAAGCAACTCGAGATCCAGAATCTGAACAAAACCAACCCGCAGTCAGCAGCCGCCATAAAAACGGAACTACAGAAATTCAACGCAACAGCGGAACGTGAGGTTAAGTTTCTATACCGCACCAGCCAAGTCCGTCAATATGGTGAGGGCCAGAAACCAGGAGCTCTACTGGCAAATCTAATCAGAGCCGACAACAAGAAGTCCCAAATAGAAAAGATCAGAACCAGGCAAGGAGAGGAAGTCCACACAGACGAAAAGATAGCAGAAGAATTTAGGCTCTTTTATCAAGATCTCTACAGCGCCAGGCTCCAGAAAGACTCGAACCTCCTGCTAAAATACTTAGAGGACACCGAACTCTACTGGGTCGAGCACCAACTACGCGAACCTCTGAATGAACTGATTTCACAGGAAGAGATCCGAGCAGCTATAAAAACCCTACCATCCTCCAAGGCACCAGGCCCTGACGGCCTAACGGGTGAATTCTATAAAGCCTTTGCAGAAACCCTGGCCCCCCTGTTGGCAGCTGTATATGAGGAAGCATTGGAGCGTGGGTCCCTTCCTCACTCCTCCCGCGAAGCCAATGTCATCCTACTACACAAATCAGGAAAACCTCTGTACCGCCCGATCTCATTGCTTAATCTAGACAATAAAATCCTTGCCAAAATCCTAGCGAATAGATTGATGCCCCTGATGCCTGCCCTGGTGCTAGCTGACCAAGCAGGCTTTATACCAGGCCGCAATACGACCTTCGGCATCCGAAGAATGTTTGGAATCATCGAGGCTCTTGACCCAGCAGACCAAGCAATTGCAGTCCTGTTAGACGCAGAAAAGGCGTTTGATTCGGTGGAGTGGCCGTTTATGTTCCTGGTTCTCACCAGGATGGGGTTGGGGGCCCGCTTCATCAAGCTCGTCTCCCTCCTATATACCAATCCACAAGCTAATATCGTAGTGGGCTCGGCAAAATCATCCTTAATAAACCTACAGCGTGGCACGAGACAAGGTTGTCCTCTTTCGGCATTAATATTCGCTCTGGTAATGGAGCCACTAGCCTCCAATCTGCGGGAACTCTGTCAACAGAGGGGTCTCATAATCGGCCCACACAAGCTCATAGTATCCCTATACGCCGATGACGTGGCCCTATATATACGAGACCCAGAGGTTAATCTGAACCCAGTCATGCGGGAAGTCATCAAATTTGGGGCGGCCTCCGGATTGAAAATTAATCATTCAAAATCAGTCGTCTTCCCACTGACCCGAGCCACAAAACCGTTTACCGACGACTTCGGACTCACGTGGAGAACCGCTGGGGTTCGATATCTGGGGATCCAACTGTTACTAGACCACCAAGCAGTGTTCCGGGATAACTACGAAGAGGTGCTCAAATCCCTGCACGACAAGGTCTCTCGCTGGAAGACACTCCCATTGACACTCTGGGGCAGAAACTCATTAGTCAAAATGGTAGTATTGCCAAAACTGCTGTACCTCTTCAACAATAAACCGCTGTTACTACCACAAACCTTCTTGAAAAGGCTCAAAAGCCTGGTTCTTGAGTTACTCTGGGCAGGCAAACCAGCTAGAGTGGCACATACGATACTGACACTCCCCGTGTCCAGCGGCGGCCTGGCCCTCCCCGATCTTGAAAAATATTTTTGGGCAGCCCAGGCACAATACCTCAGCCACTGGTATGCAACGCAAACAATCCGTCCTCATGTACAGGTGGAACGGAACGAGCCCTGGCGACTCCCAACTTCCTAACTGCAGTGGTCTTCGCCCAGCTCCCCGTTCCCATTCGCACGATGAATGTGATGCTCACAACTTACAAGATCTGGAGGACTGTAGCGAAGAAGTTGGAGGTGCACACAAGGTACTCTCCCCTCTTGCCAGTCAAATTTATCCCTGGGATCCCTCTGACATCAGAAAAAGTGTTTCACCAGTGGGTTGATAAACTGCACATAAGATCCCTATGGGACCTATTCACAGAAGAAGGTTTCATGACACCAGACCAAGCCAAACAGAAAGGGGGCAACACTGCGTTAGATGTGTTCCTCTACTTCCGAACTCGCTACACCCTGCAGACCCACCTGCCAGACTTCCCGCGTCAACCACCTACATGGCAATTGTTGCACGTAGTCATTCAAGCGCAAGGAGACGGCAGGTTGGTGTCGCAAATATACAAAACTCTGACCACTGGAACACCCCCCGTTAACACTGGGGCGAAAAACAGATGGGGAAAAGCGCTATACACAAATATACCAGAAGCAGACTGGAGCTACATATTGAATCAGACTCAGAAAATTGCACTTAATTCCCGGCTCAAACTTATTCATTTCAATTTCCTTCACCAAACATACTACACACAGGAAAAAGCTACCAAACACCATCCCGACATCCAGTCAGAGTGCAAGAGATGCGGAACCATAGCCCCGAGCTTTATACACATGGCATGGGAATGCCCCGAGGTAGCCCCCTTCTGGAACAGGGTGCTAGATACGTCAACGGCAATCTAGGGAGAAGCAATACAACCGAGATGCACGGCAGCCCTGCTGGGGATGACCAGGCTGCTAACAGCTCCTTCGAGGAAACTGGCCGGAGTCTTACTAACACTAGCCCGCAGGAGAGTCGCCCTGGCATGGGGCCGCGGCCCCCCGCCATCCTACACAGCCTGGCGAAAGGATCTACTCTACTACCAGGATGTTGAGACAGACTTCATTAAACTCCTTCCACAGCACGCGCGCCCGCCCGACATCTGGGGCCCGCTGATAACTTTTCTGATAAATGAAGATGAAACCTCCTCAACAGACACTTCGGAGTCAGGCAACGCACCCTGATACAGTCTGAAGTCAGGCCAATAACCCCCGGAGCGAGGACCCAGTGGGGCGAACTGTTGCTAACCAGCATATCTGTCTTGAGGCGGCAGGGGGGGGGCGGGCGGGGGAACATGGGGGGGGGGTTGGAGGGGATCTAAGTTAACGGCGCAAAGTTGATAATCCCCCCTAATGTGGGTGTGTATTTGTTCTGTGTGTTAAATACCAAAAATAAAGGTTTTTAAAAAAAAATGCCATGCCACAATAAGAAAACATGTCCAAACTGGCTGGATGCACAATGTAGGCCAGTCTAGGCAATTAATAACAAATATCATGTTTGGTTTAGGCTTGAAGCCAAGTAAAAAATGTCATCCCACAGTAAGAAATAGCTAGACGCCTGCACCAAAATGCCAGTCTAGCCACATAATAATACTTATCTTGCTTACTTTATCATACATGCCCAGAATAAAATGCCATGCCACAGTAAGAAACAGCTAGACAGGCTGCACCAAAATGTCATTTTGGCCACGTAATAACACCTATCATTCTAAAGAGGCCAGAATAAAATGCCATACCAAAGTAAGAAATAGTTAGTCTGGCTGCATTCAAATGTCAGTCTAGCCACATAATATCACATATTAGGCTTGCTTTATCATGGATGCCCAGTAAGAAATGTCATGCCATGCTAGGAAATGGCTAGACTGACTGCACCAAAATGCTGGTCTAGCCACCTAATAGCACTTATTATGCTTGCTTTATCATAGATGTTCAGTAAACAAATGTCATGTCACAGTAACAAATGGTGAGATGGGCTGCACCAAAATGGCAGCCTAGCCACATAAGAAACACATAGCATGCTTGCTTTACCAGGGATGACTATTAAAAATGCTGCAGTAGAGCACCCCCACCATCGACCCTGTCCCCTAACACCAACCTGCTGTCTGCCAAAATCAGCTCCCCAGCCCAGCACAAGCACATGCACACACACATTCACACAACCGTCACACGCTCATGTATACACCCCATTCACTCACTCATTTACACACAACACTCACTTGCTCCTTCACACATGGACCCATACACTATACGCTTCCTCATTCACATGCACACCTAGCCACCCATACATCATACACTCAATCAAACACACACAAAATATTTACCCTTGCATGCACACAAGCATACAAACATAAAAACATACATCATAAACATACAACACACTTGCACGCAGACACACTGACTTACAAAAAATATTTTTTTCTTAACTGTTCCCAGAATCCATTGCCCTGCCCCAATAGGATTCCTCCCCAGTAGGCCTCCGGCTCCCATGCTCTATGCGGACAGGAACAGGAAGCAGGGAGAGCTTCCTGACATGCACAATGAAACAGGGGCACCTCCATCTCGCACTGCAATAGAACTCATTTCTTTGTGAAGACTTAGGGACCCTCAGGACACAGGGCGGTGGAACCCTCTGCCCCATAGGGGCAGAGGGGGGGAGGGGGCACTATGCCAGTGCATCCAACCACACTCAGGGTACATCTTTCTTGGTGAGTGCATGCAGCAGTTCTGTTAGAGTTGATAGGCTGAGATAAACCTCCCTCAGTAGTTCACCATTTATCATGATGTTCCTCATTTCAGTGGGAGAAACAGAACGGTGTAACCCCTTGATATCTGCAACCTTCTTGGGATCAATTAAGATGCCTTCGTCAGTGAAGACATATCCAAAGAGCTTAAAGCTTGTCTGCAGAAATTCTTATTTCTTGCAGATGAGAGTAAGCTCAGGATCAAGATTACGATGCCATTACTGACAGTGACCACCCCAAGCAGATCTACCACGACACCTCTTAACATGGGCAGGAACAGCTCCACTGCAGAGGAGACTGCAAAACTCAATAACGTGTAGTGATATGAGCCTGCATGAGGTGAGAATGGTGGTAAGTATATTGCCTTCTGGTGCAAGGGCATATGATGGTATCCAACATTTTTAACCATCTTATTAAACAGCATGCCGGACTGCAGGCTTGCCACTGTGTCATCAGTGGTAAGTGTGAGGTGCCTCCCCGGCTTGACGGACTTGCTTGGGATTTGTAAGTCCATACAGATTCTGACCTTCCCAGGCTCTTATGCTACGCTCTGTCGCTTTAGCATATTTGTGGGAAATGTTTGCGCCCATTCAGTTAAATAATTCACTAGGCCCCAGTGGGTATGAATGTGTGCATGCAAGGCCAAGGCCCAGGCAACGGGCATTGGAGCATGGATGTTTTCTTACAGGTTTTATTGGCATTTTTGGGCAAAGCCAACTTACATTATATTACATGGATTTGGGTTACGAGGTTTATAGCACAATTGGGGAGGCAGGCTGGACATTATTTTTCTGTGACATGGAATTTATTATTTGCATAAGGGGCAAGTCCAATGTGTTGTATGCTTTTACATTGGGAGGGTGGGTTACTTGTGCAGTCAGCAAGTAAATGTTTCCTTATTGTGGCATTGCATGTTTTACTGCTGGTAAGTGCAAAGTCAACATGATGAGTGTTCTTACATGGTGGGTTGAGGCATTTCAGCAGTCAAACAAGCAAATGTTTCCTCACTGTCGCATTGCATGTTTTACTGCTGTTGAGGGCAAAGTACATGAAGAATATTCTTACATGGTGGTGTGGGGGTTGGGCTAGCATTTGTGGAGCCGTCAATAACATGTGTTTCTTCATGTGGCAGGAGATTTTCACTGGCATTAAGGGTATAACTAATAAGAGAGTTTTCGTACATGGTGATACTAGCATATGCTGGCAGAGCCAGCATGAACATGTTTTCTTAATGTATCATTACTGTGCATAATATTACTCGCCACACACAAAGTTGGCTGGTACATTTGGGTGCATAGCAGAGGCTCGTGGTTTCCTTCAGTGTATTTTCCTAAATAGTGAGCTGCTTATGACAGCTGAGATGATTTTGACGAAGTTGTTCATCAATCAAGGTGCGGTTGTAGGAAAATGTGTGGTTCTCTGACTAGGAACGCAAAAGGGAAGAGCAGGTCGAGCTGTGCCTCATGTGTCTATCCCCAAGATGGCAGAAAAGGACTACTCGCATTGCCACACCACAAAAAAGCCCTGTTGAAAGTCAGCACAAGAGCATGGCATTTGGATCTTTGCCTCCAAGGTCCCACGTCATTGACATGCTAGATATATGTTCCCTCGCCTGGGGGTGAAATTCACCCCATCTCCCTTTTCATTTGCGATGCGTGCCACCCATGGGAGTACCCAATTATTTTTGTCCGAAGATGGGCCTCCATTTCAGAGATAGAAGTTCTGATGTTTCTTTCGGCAGCTGGGGATTGTGCTTACGGGAGTGGCTCTTTGTTGACCGCAAGCCAATTGGCCATTTGTTGAAATGTTTACAAGGAAACTGAACTATATCTTCCACAAAGTTTAGGGACAGAGTAACCACATGCAGGGAGCCTTGTATACGTTTTTCTGTGTGAATATTGCACCACTCTGCAGTCCTGCATGCAAGTATCTTTGTCTAAAGCTCTCATGAAATGACTGCTAAGATCGACAAACCAGCAGATCCCGCTGGGGTAGTCCCAGTGGAGGACGCTGACGAGTTCAACTGAAGATTTAAGGATGCTCACATGATGCAGAACATCCGAAAAGAAACACGGCCAGCAGTGATTTAGGTGGCTGATCATTTAGAAGTGTTTCTATGTGAAAATGGCCCCAGCAAAATGTCGTCATGTGAAAATGTAGCCATCAAAAAGCTGTTATGAAAAATGCAGTCAATACAATCAATGCAAAGTGTACACATGTTGCCAGTAATAAGATCACCAAAAAAGCTCATTTTAAATACAGCACATGACAAGACTAACCCTAACAATGACCCAACCTTTCATTAAACCCCCACAATCACCCTAACTGCGTTCCTAAACCTAATTCAATGTACTACCCTTAACTCTTACAGAACAGTAACCCTTCACCGTGCTAAAGCATTTAACTTGCATGTTACTGAATACAACATCAATTGAAAATGAACAGTGATCCCAATTCCAACCTCATCACCAGCTCGCCACAAATGACATATTCCTTACCCTAACCCAACCCTTGCTCAAATCCTAACCTTAACCTTGCCCTAACTGCAACTCTAACACTTACCCTAATGCTTACTTTGCTCTAACCACTAGGTTTATCCTAACCCCTAACATGCACCAACATCACCAGCCCTCCCCAACTTCCCTATCCCTTTCTTTAACACTTGATCAGACCATTAGGCTATTAGCCCTAGCCTTACCAGAACCCCTACCCTAACTCTTACCCTAACACTTAATCTACCCTAATGACTAACCAAACCCCAACATCACCAGTCCTGCAGCAACCGCCAGAACCATAACTCTTACCCTAATTGTAACCAAAATCTTTATTCTCACCCTATCCCCTGTTCTTACCCTAACCCTCATGAGGGATGCTAGAATCTGTGTGGAGGGGCTTAGGCTTTGGCAGCTCCTCTATGATTGGGGGCTGTGCTCGGCCAATGGCTGTTTCTCAGATGATATCTCAGGCAATGTCACCTTTTCCTCTGCATTGGTTAATTCTATGATTGACTACATATGTGTCCCAGTAACATTGTGGGACTGTGTAATTGGGTTTAAAGTGCTGGGTGATAATTGTAGTGATCATTTTGCCATCAGGCTTGTGGTCAAATTAAAGGGTAAGCATGTACTGTCAGCACTGTCCTATCAGCTGGAGGAGGCCCGTCATGGCCAAAAGCATATATTAAAATGACAGCTGATCGAGAGAGCTTGCAGAGGGATATAGATATAAATAACATGCGGGAGAGTGATCCTTTTTTTCAGATTGTCCAGATCAGAGTGCTATCTTGTCTGATTTTTTATCACTTTTGTCCAACTTATCAGCTCCATTTAATATGATGGTCAGTAATAGAAAGGTGAAGCCGCAGCTGGGCTGGTTTAACTCAGACTGTACGAAATCCAAGTCTAATCTGCTTGAAACCTTAAAGAATCGCCTGTTTTCGAAGAGGGATATAGTTAGTGCCTGGGCCGCTTACAAGAAGGCCATTGCTGTTAGGAACAATGAAATTGAACCAGAGTTGTGGGATGACTGGGTTAATTCCTCTACTACCAATGATGCCAAACCTTTTTGGTACATCATGAATAATGGGCCATTTAATGATTTTAAATCAATTGCTACTGATGTTATGGTTACCGATCAGGCATGGGTGGCACATTTTTACTCTCTATATAGTATCGGTCCCTCAGTGTGGTTACCGAATGGCTGATAGCTGTGGATCCCCAGCAGTCATTATCTTCAATGGAAGGGAAAAACAATTCATAGTGGGGGAAATTATGTCAGCCATAAAAAGTCAAGTTAGAAATAGGGCTCCAGATCCTGATAAGGTTCCAGTTGATTTGTTTCTGTGAAAACGGTACCTCTGAGCCCCCATTCTGACTGCAGGATTTAATGCTATTTGCGCAGCGATTATGTACCCTGTTTCTTGGCCACTTGCAGTGATTCAGCCAATTTACAAAAAGGGGCAGAGGGTGCTCCCAGCGTCGCATGGACCAATTTCCCTTTTAGACTCTGTGTTTAAAATTATGGGGAGGGCTCTTCTGTGGAGATTGGAAATTGGGTGGAGTGCAGTATCATTCTTTCTCCCATCCAGCTGGGGTTTAGACCTGGTCTTGGAACGGTATGCAGTGATTATATCAAATACAAAACAACTAATGAAAAAATAAATAATTTGGAAAAAAAATTAAAATGGGGTTGGTTTTGGGGGAGTGGGAACATTTTTTCTTTTAAAGGGGGTAGTTTGGGGGGTGGGGGAGTGGGAACCACCCCAAAAACAACGAAAAAGAAATTAGTTATTTTGGAATTTGTTGTTTTGTATTCATTCTTTTTTCATTAGCTATTATTTAATTAGTTATAATTACATGTAACCCTTGGTCTTTAATCCTCTATCTGGTGATAGCCCACTCACTGTGCATCAAGGAGGAGCCCATTCTTCTCGCCTTCATGGATCTGAGCACCGCCTTGGATAAGGTCAATGATGACAAGCTCTGGTGTGTGCTCAGATTCATGAACTGCCCAGGCGCATTGGTAGATCTTCTGGAGAGGCTGCATCTTTCAATGGTGGCCTCTTTGAGTAGTGGGGTACATGGAAGGTGTACAGCCTTTTTTCAGGTGGAGCTTGGGGTGCGTCAGGGCTGTGTGTTTGCCCCCCTGCTTTTCTGCTTGTACATTAATGGTCTATATGACCACTTAAATCTACTGACTGATGTCCCTAGGCTGGACAACAGGCATCTTCCACTTTTTGCTTACGCAGATGATACGGTCTTGCTGGCCCGTACTCGCTGAGCATTGCAACGTCTCTTCAATGATTATTCTGCATTCAAGGATGCACTGGACCTAACGTTCAACGCCCACAAATCGTCTGTAGTAGGGGGAAGCGTCCATCCAAATTCCAGCCATGTTTAGCAAGGGTGTGCTGATTACTAGAGTGTATAGTTTTGACTATCAGGGGCCATATTCTCTTTTAACTTTAGTGCTGAAGCCCATGCTAATTAAAATAAATATATATTATTTATTATACGTTTTAGTTCATAGCACTTTTCGTATATCTATTTAGAATTCATGGAAAATTCATAAATGATTCACAAATAATTCACAAATAATACATTATATACTTCAACATTCCTGAATAAAATACATTAGACATAACTAAATACACATAAACAATTCATACCTCCTGGAAATATCAATTCAATTCACATTACTTCCAAGATAAAATAAAATTCAATCAAATAAACAGAATTTCAATTAAAATGTGTCTTCCTTCTTACTCCAGGTATTAGGGTGATCAGCCAGCCAAATAAATATCAGAAAAAAGAAAAAAGAAAAGCCTAAAATGTTCCCAAGTAGTGCAAACAATTTCAGAAAAAGGAATTTCAGCAAATGTTGCTATTTGATTCAAGTGCCATAGAGTTCTACTCAAAATACTGCTTAATACTTAACCAGATTTGGAACAAGGCAATATGTATTGAAGTAGAATTTGAATTCAGACATTGGACCCACAAATCTTCACTCGAAATGGTCTCATAATTATGAACCAGATGTCCTAGACGAACCATGTATAGATGGGCTAATTTCGGACACTCAGTGAAGATGTGTCTCACCGTTTCTGCATTACTGGCATTTTTACAAATCCTGCAGAATCGATTTGCCTAAGTTTCAGTCGGCCCACCCCCCATGGTTGTATGTGTCGGGAGCTGATTGATCCTTGCCAGGAGTCAAAGTCGTCTTACTTTGGGGTCTGGGTAAATCAAAAGATATAACTATGGGCGCATAAAACAATGTACCACCTTTGACACTTGAGCGTAACCATGCAATGTTTCCAAGTGGGAATAATTACATATCCAATCCCATTGTGTTATTTTCCTCAAATAAGCGCTTTTTTAAATTTTACGTAATTGGTTCCACAGGAGAAGTCTGGCTGCCATTTATTGTTTGTAAACAACTCATTTATTGTTTCTAAGTATTTGTCATTTTTCTTAGTCTCCCCCGGGATGTGCCCTGCCACTCGAGCCATCAAGGAATCCTTGGTCATGATCTTAGTACGGATGTATAATTCCCCTCTGCGTTTCAGCACCATTGCTTTAATGGATAGTAATCTCAACTCTAAGCGTAGATATTCTATAGGGGTGCTTTGAGGTAAGCTTAGCATATTGCGCCAAAAGAAGCCCTCAACCATTGCCACTTGTGTATCTCAAGGCCTTCTAGTCCATAAAAAATGGTGGCGCAAAACCACTGCTTGTATAGCATTAACGTCCCACTCAATGAGACCCCTGTATTCATTTAGAGAATCGGTTTATCAGGTAGGTCAGTTGTCGTGCCTTTGCGATCTTAGCATTTATAATATTTTTGTAACTACCACTCTCCACCAAATCTAAGCCCAGATACTTATAGTAGGGGATATAATGAATCTGCCCAATACTAAGATCAATACAAACCCTGTTTATTTTTGTGTGTGTTACTAGCACTACCTTAGTCTTGTTAAGATGTATTACTAGCTCATTTTCCTTTGCATAGTTTGCCAAATTCTCTAAAAGTGATTTCATTCCTAAAACCGTATGACTCAGAAGCACCAAGGCATCTGCGTCATAAGCAGTCATAAGCAGACTGCAAGATTTAAGCAGGCCACCCAGGGGGTGGTCAGAGCAATGGGCATGTTTAAAGCAAAACCGGTTGAGCTGGTGCTCAAAATGTACAATGGAAAAGCTACTTCTGTTGCTGGGTATGGCATGGAGATGTGGGGATATAGTAATGTTGAGCACATGCAGTTGGTGGCGAACACCTTTCATAAAAGCGTAGTGGAGCTTCCTCGATCCACCCCGAATTTTGCTTTGCACCTGGAATTGGGCTGTAGGTTTATCAGAGATCTCATTGCAGTTCAGCCTGCCAGTCATTGGCTCAGAGTTCGGGGGAAAGGTATAGCTGTTCCCCGGGACCCTCATCTGAAGATTCCCTGGCTCAGGCATGTAAAAGCTTTGCTGGTGAAAGTGGACATGGCTCAATGTTTCTATGTGACAGATGCTATGCCTTGTAATAATTTGAAGTCTGTGAAAGCAAGGGTACTCCAGTATATCCTGGATAAATGGTTGTCATCTGAGATCATGAGGCCTGCCAATAGGACGCATATGATCATTGCGGGCTCAGGTCTCCAAAAGTATTTGCAATGGGCTCAGAATCCTTCTCAGCGCATTGTTATTACAAGGGCACGTTTTAATTGTATTCCTCTGAGAGCAGTGGTGGTGGTCTGGTCTAATGGTAATGAGAATCAATTGTGTATTTTCTGTGATGCATCCAAGGAAGACATGGCTCATTTTTATTGTTTTGCCCAGCTTTCAAGCCTATCCGAGGTCGCACGCTTAAACCAATCCTGCGGAGTCGGGGATTCCTTCAGTATGAACCTGCTTTGTGTTATCTGTTATGGATGGATCCACCATGTGTGGGCTGGGCTTTACTATCGTTTTTCAAAAATACGTTATCTGTCAAGAAATGTTGAATATTTTATGGTTTTAACGATGTTGGAATTTTCTATATGTGTTGACTTGTAATTATGCTGTTTATTGTTGTTTTAATGGGACCATTTTGTGTTTCTGAAATAAACTTTTTAATACTACTACTACTATAGAGGGGCACAGAGGAGGGGTACAGCTGTACAGGGTGGTATGGTAGAGAGGGGCAGATGCTGTCTAGCGAGTCAGTTGGCATGGGGGGCGACGTGAGGGCCTAGGTGTTCAGGAGGAGAGACTCCTTGAAGAGGTGGATCTTGAGTAGCTTTTCCGAATTGTAGGAGCATGTGGGGCGAGTCTGATGCTGACGGGGAAAAGTTTCCATGGTCTTGGGGCGTAGGCAGAGAAGGCTTGTTTTTTGGTCCTTTCCTTTTTGCAGTGGCAGAATTCAAGGCTGTACATTTCCTGGCTTCTAGTGGTGTGCTGTCTGCCGAAGATGCTGAGTTTCTCTTCGACGCAGCTGGGTGAGTTGAGGGCAACTGCCTTATAGGTGATGCAGCAAGACTTGAAGGTGATTTGTGCATTCAGTGGCAGCCAATGAAGGTCGATGAGGGCTGGGGTGATGTGGTTGTATTTGCGAAGACTGTTGATGAGGTGGGCAGCCATGTATAGGAAACTTCTCAGGGGCACAAGGGAGGGCGATGGAAGGCCTTCAAGGAGGACACTGCCTCCATCCAGGTGGGATATGACAGTGCCTGAACAGTGGATTAAAGCTGTCCAGAGGGTGGAAGGGATTGACATTCTGCAAAAGGGAGAGCTGATACCAAGCTGTCAGAGTTTTCTTAGCTATGTTTTGACATGGTTGATAGCCAGGTTTGTATGTCTGGGTGTTAGGTGTTGTTGGTGAGGAGTAGGAATTCGGTCTTGGAGGGGTTGAGCTTCAAGTATGCACTGGACATCCAAGACTGGATCAGTAAGAAGCATGTTTTGAGCATGTGGATGTCCTTGATGAAGTCAATCTTGAGGTATAGCTCGGTGTCATCGGCGTATTGGTGGACGTGGATATTGTCACGGAGTTCCCCCCTTCTCACCTGAGTCTGATCTTTGCTGGATTTCTTGGTCGATGCCTTCTTGCGGACGGATCGGGTCTTGAATAAGGCTGCACGAGTCTCTTCCGACTCCAGCGTGCGTTCAAAGTTCCGGGATGCAACGATCCAGGAATCCGGGAAATGAAGAAAGTGCACTACTCAGCACACGAGTCCAGGAAGTTAGAAAGAAAGGAGAGGGACTACGAATGGAGTTAGTAGGGACAGAATCGGGGAAGCAATCCCGTGAGCTACGGAGCACACGTCTGGTCGCTACTTCGCTATAGCATTGAGACGCGGAGCAGCAGGGGGGGCGTGGTCTATTAATAGAACACGCTACGTCCAACGTGTGGAGCGAGGAAGGTGTTTCACGCAGGACGGCCATGTTGGGAGTACAAGGGAGTGTAAGCCCCGTTGAGACAAGGACCAGGAAGTCCAAAAGGGGTGCGTTCTGTAGGTCATGACAGCATGCCTCCTCCGAAGACCCGTTCCTCCAGGTTTGCCCAGGTGTATGAGGTGAAATTTTCTGAGCAGTCGAGGGGCCTTGAGATTAGAAAGTGGTTCCCAAGTTCTTTCACTAGGAGGATATCCCTTCCATTCAACCAGGTATTGAAGCTGACCCCGTTTATACCTGGAGTCGCTTATTCGGGACACTTCACCAGTTGGTTGTCGACCAGCAGAGGAGGGGTTTGCAGGATTTCCGGGAGGATTGGATGTAGGGTTTTAATAAGGATGTGTGAAAAACTGGGTGAATTTTCTTCCAGGAGTCTGGTAGTTTGATCCGGTATGAGACTGGATTTATAATTTCCTTGATGGGAAATGGACCATAGTACAGAGGGGCCAATTTGTTTGGCCGTAGATGTCGAGGTAGTAACTTCGAGGACAACCAGACTTGATCACCAATTGCATAAGAAGGCCCTGGTCTTCTTTTGGAATCCGCATACCTCTTAGTCTGTGTTCTGGCCTTTTCTAAGTATTCCTTGGCCTCCTGGTGTGCGTTGATGAGGGTTTCGATCCAGGAGTCGACAGTAGGTACCGGTGTGGGATGAGGGAGATCAGAGGGTAGAACCAATGGATGGAAACCTTGGCTACAATAAAAGGGACTGGTCTTAAGTGCTGAATGATCAGAATTGTTGTAGGCGAATTCAGCCACGGGTATCAGGAGCGACCAGTCATCCTGAACCTTGGTCACGAAACATCGAAGATACTGTTCCAGGGTCTGATTAGCACGTTTTGTGGCCCCGTTGGTTTGGGGATGATAACCTGATGAGATGGTGCGTTGGATTCCCAAAATGCGACAGAGATGTTTCCAGAATTGTGAGACGTATTGTGGTCCTCGATCAGATATGATCTTAGAAGGTAGTCTATGCAGACGGAATATGTGTTCGAGAAAGATTCCAGCAAGTTCGGACGAGGATGGTAGCTTACACAGGGGTGTAAAATGAGCCATATGAGTGAACAAGTCAATGGTAACCATGATGGTCGTGTATCCTCGGGAAGGTGGTAATTCCACAATGAAGTCTGTAGCAATGAATTCCCATGGCCTTGTTGGCAGTGTAGGTTGCAGTAGAAGACCCGCCAGTCTCTTGTTATCATGTTTATTTTGACTACAGATAGCACAAGCTTGGATGTACTGCTGTACTTCGGTTTTCATTCCAAGCCACCAAAACTGTCTTTGTATGAGGCGGAGGGTGTTGGTTATGCCACGATGTCCGGAGTGAAGGGTATCATGACAGAGGTTTATTATTCTTTGTTGTAATTTCTGTGTGGGAATGACCAGAGCATTGTCCTTGAATAAATATCCTTCCTTGACTCTTAGATTCCATTGATTCTTCCTTGAAATATCCTTCCACAGATCAGAGGATTGGGTTTGTACTCGAATTTCTTCCAGGAGATTGACTGCTTGAGCTACAAAGATCGTGTGGGGAAACATCTTAGGATAGGCCCTATCTTCAGTAGTTACATAGTCAGGACGTCGAGATAAGGCGTCAGCAATCAGGTTTTGTGATCCGGGAACATGAGTGATGTGGACTGGTACTGGGCAAAGAAGTAGGCCCAACGTGCCTGACGACTGTTCCTACACTCCAATGACTGTAGAATTTGAAGATTCCGATGGTTCGTGCGGACCTGAACTGGATGTCTAGCACCCAGAAGTAGATGTCGCCATTCAGTGAAGGCTTGGCGGATGGCTAACAGTTCCTTTTCCAGGACAGAGTAGTGTGTCTCACTGGGAGTCAGGGTTTGTGAAAGGTAAGCAATGGGGTGTTCCAGTTTATCCTCAAATTCCTGCTTCAACACCGCTCCTATAGCGTAGTTAGAGGCATCCGTTTCTACTAGGAATGGTCGATTTACGTCGGGTTGGGCTAAAACGGGGGCTTGCGTAAACTCTGCCTTTAAATGTTGGAATGCCTTATCTTGCGGTGTAGACCAGATAAAGGGGGTGTCTTTCTTCAAGAGAGCAACGATCGGCTGAACGATCTCGGAAAAGGTGGATATGAACTTCCGGTAGAAATTGGCAAGCCCCAGGAAGGATTGAACTTGTTTCACGGACGTGGGAGCGGGCCATTCCAGTATGGCCTTTATCTTTGAAGGGTCCATACCAATTCCTTCTGGAGTAAGGATGAATCCTAGGTAGTGAACAGAAGTAACGTGAAACAAGCATTTTCGGGTTTGGCTAAAAGTTTGTGTTCGCAGAGTCGTTGTAATACTGCCTTTACATGCTCTTCATGCTTTAGAAGGTTCTTGGAAAAGATCAATATGTCGTCCAAATAGACAATGATGAAGAGGAATAAAATGTCAGAGAACACCCTATCTGTGAAACGTTGAAAAACTGCGGGGGCATTAGCTAGTCCAAAGGGCATGACTAGATATTCATAGTGACCAAAGGGTGTTCTAAAGGCTGTTTTCCATTAGTCTCCTTCCCGGACACGGATCAAATGGTAGGCACCCCGGAGATCCAACTTCGTGAATATTACGGCACCACTCACAGCTTCCAGGATATCTGAGATTAAGGGCAATGGGTACCGGTCTTTGAGGGTGCATTGATTTAAGCCACGATAGTCGAGGCAAGGTCTGAGTTCCTTGGTGTCCTTCTTGGGAACAAAGAACAACGAAGCACCAGCTGGAGATTTTGAAGGTCTTATGGTGCCATTTTCAAGGTTGGTATCCAGGTATTCTCGGAGGGCCTTTTTCTCGGGTTCGGAAAGGATGAACATTCTGCTGAGGGATCTGTATCTATGGCGCAGTCTTCAGGTTTGTGAGAGGGTAAGGCCTGGACTATGGCAGTTGAAAATACATCAGCATATCCCTGATAGGCCTCAGTTACTTGTATGATATTGGAAACCATGAGTGCTGTTTCCTGGTCTTTTGGTGGTTCTTTAGTGGGTGTCAAGGAGGGATCCAGGAATAGACAGTGAGACATACAAAACTCTGAACCTAGGAATAGTGATCCTGCTGTCCAATTGATATACGGATTGTGCTTCTGTAACCAGGGCATACCCAATACCATGGGGTAATGAGCTGACTTAATGATGTCGAATCTAATTTGCTCTAGGTGATGGTTTATAGAAAGCTGGATCTCTATAATCTGCTGGTTTATGGGCCCTGAAGTGAGGGATCTTCCGTCAATTGCTTCCTCCGGCTGCATGGTGCTTCGTGTCTCGTATGGAATGTGATGACTAACAACCCAATCTTGATCAATGAATATTCCCATAGCTCTGCAGTCTACCAAGGCCAAAATGGAATAGGTCTTATTCTTGGAGGGCGATAGGAAGGCCTGCAGTATCACCAAATTGTTTTGTTCAGGAGAGTTCAAGGATGGAATTGATGTGGAGCAAACATCTCTCTCCTGAAGCTCTGCTCCATCTAGGATCGGGAGTTGGTGTTTCCCGAACGCCGAGGAGGGGCTAGAGGACATTCCCTAACCAAGTGTTTATCTGAGGCACAATACATGCACAACCCCGTATGAATCCTTCTCATCCTTTCTTGAGGGGATATAGGTCCACGGAAGGCTCCTATCTGCATGGGTTCTGGTTCAGTTACTGAGCCTGGGTTTGTGTCCGTCTTGGTGGTGCTCTCAAAGGACACTTTTGGAGGATTTCCTCTGGATTTCTTCTTCTCTGCCTTCCTTTCCTGGATACGAAAGTCTATTTGCATGGCAAGGTCCATTAGTGCCTGGAATGAGTTGGGGCGAGCCGCTCTGGCCAACTCATCCTTAATCTCCTCATTCAGTCCTCTCCTGAAAAGGGTAAAATTCGCCTCAGGGGACCAATCAGCTTCCTTGGCCAATTGCTTGAATCGGGTTACAAAGGTGAGCATATCCTGGGATCCCTGCTGAAAGTCTAACAGGCGTTCCAGGGCACTATAGACCTGCTCTGGGCGGCCAAACATGGTTTTAAGGGCCTGTATGAACCCATCATAGTCATCTAGGAGAGCATCGCTGGAATTAACGAGGGGCATAGCCCAAGTTAAGGCATTTCCTGAAAGGTGAGAAAGTATGAAACCCACCTTAGCCCTGGGAGTCGAAAAGTAGTAGGGCTTAAAAGTAAAGTGGACCAAACATGAATCCAGGAATCCACGAAGGGTTTTTTCCAACCCATCGTATTTGTCAACTATGCCGCCCAGCAACACACTTTCTTTTGTGGCAGAATCACTGAATAGAACTAATTGTTTGAGAGCGGCGTTTTCCGCCTTTAGATTCTGTACCTCGGTTGTTAGTTCTTGCATGCCACGCATCAGGTCCTGAACGGCCGCTTCCATGTCCATATCGAGTTCGGTCGGGTGGCGTCTCAAACTGTAACGGAGTTCCCCACCTTCTCACCTGAGTCCGATCTTTGCTGGATTTCTTGGTCGAGACCTTCTTGCGGATGGATCGGGTCTTGAATAAGGCTGCACGAGTCTCTTCCGACTCCAGCGTACGTTCAAAGTTCCGGGATGCAACGATCCAGGAATCCGGGAAATGAAGAAAGTGCACTACTCAGCACACGAGTCCAGGAAGTTAGAAAGAAAGGAAAGGGACTAGGAATGGAGTTAGTAGGGACAAAATCAGGGAAGCATTACCGCGAGCTACGGAGCACACGTCTGGTCACTACTTTGCAATAGCATTGAGACCCACTGAGCCGCGGGGGGCGTGGTCTATTAATACAACACGCTACGTCCAACGTGTAGAGCGAGCAAGGTGTTTCACGCTGGACGGCCATGTTGGGAGTACCAGGGAGTGCAAGCCCCATTGAGACAAGGACCAGGAAGTCCAAAAGGGGCGCGTTCTGTAGGTCATGACAGATATTGTGTGTGGCTAGGAGGGCTCCCAGCGGCTCCATGTATGGATTAAAGATCACTGGGCAGAGGATGGAACCCCACAGGACTCCACAGGTGACGGGTAGCATTGGCAATCTAGAGGAGTCCATCTGAAAAAACTGCTGGCGGTTCGCGAGCTAGGACTTGAAACAGTGTAGGGCAAGGTCACTTATCCCCATAACACATATTATTTAACACAGTGATATTCATATTTTCATCGTGGAAACTGTCAAGAATGACTTCATTTCAGCATTACATGAACATTTCAAATCACATTTTATTTGTGGAAAATAAACATTTTCATCTCAAACTGTCTTCTTAGAAAACAATTCAGAAAAAGAAAATCATTATTCCTACTTCTCTAATCTTGCAAATCAACCATGGAACTCACAACAAATTAATCACTGCTCATTATTGTAGATCAATTAATAATTGAAGTTCCCGTGCCCATTCAAGCACCTAAAAGGAGACACGCAATGAGTAATGAAACAAATCAAATCAAATGCCACATATAACTATTTCCATCAATAATTATCACATATAGGGGAATTCTTACCCTATTCACTGGAAATAATTCTCTGTATCATACAAAACTCCTTTTAAAATCTAGCTTCTAGCCAAACATCTCTTCCAGGTTGCCAAATATACCACTCATGAACCCGCTCACAATCTTAATCCCACTTAATGTACAGTTGAAGTCACATATTCACCTCAAAAATATTTTCCAGAATCCACGGAATATCTAACAATCCCAGATCTATCCCCCTACTTATACAACAACATAAACATTTACAATTCTTTGTAAAGTTATACAACATATCAATCTAATTTTTAATCTCTAGTACATTATCTAATACATCACTTAACAATATTCACTCAGTGTTAATCACAGAAAGCTGGACAAATCCCATTCTAAATTCATCCCTCTGGGAACCATAGCATACACACGCTCAATCCAATAGATTTCATTTTGTCTTAACATTGTATTCACATCCCCTCTGCTTCTTGGTATCATGACTTGTTCCAAGATCACAAATTGCATGTGTGCTACATTTTGTCTAACCATACCAAAATGTATTGCTACCGGACTCTTCTGATTATTTAACCTCACATTGGATTTATGTTCAGTCCACCTCAGTTTAGCTTTTTATGTAGTGATGCCCACATAGAACATCCCACATGGATACCTCAGACCATGAACTACATTTGTTGCATCACAGGTGCAAGAATGATTCAATAGCATTTTTTGCCAGAATAAGAATGATGAACATAATTACCCTTGACAAAACTGCTACAGTGTTGGCAATTATTACAAGAACAAGTCCCTAATTTACTTAGTAGGAACATGGCCCGCTTTGACAAATAATTTCTCAAAGCATTGCTCTTTTCTTATGCAAAATAGGGCATCTAGGAAACAATTTTGTTAAAATGTCATCCAATTTCAAAATGTCCCAATTATTTTTAATGACATTTTTCATTTCCCCACTCTGTAATGAATACGTAGTCACATACACCAAGTCTGGATACTTACATTCTTCACCTCACTCAGCAGCGTTTCACAAGTTATTTGTCGTACATTCTGTTCTATCGATTTGATACGGTTTGCTTTAAATTTTCTCACTAGAAACTTTTGCTTCAATTCAGATGCTTTTATTATGTTTTCATCATCATTTTAAATAATGCATCCATATCTAAGAAACTGACTCAATGGCACACTATCTAAAGTCCTGTGTGGGTGAAAAATAGACGCCATTTGCATAGATGTTTTATCAGTTGGTTTAGAAAAAACAGCAGTTCGTAATTTACCCATTTCAAAATGGACGTCCACATCCAGAAATTGAGTATTTGTCAAGCTATGACAAAAATACAATGGTCTTAAACTTAATTTGAGGTTCTTGATTGTACATATACTCAAAAGAATTCAATAACTCAAATTCAGGACCCCTCCAGATTCCCAAAACCACATCTACGTAACGTAGATAGCACTTTAAGTGTTGCTTCCATCTCTGACTTTGTAAAATATTTTCTGTTTCAAAACATAGCATGAAAGTATTGGCATAACTCAGGGCCATCACCACCCCCATCGAGGTCCCAGAAAGGTGCCAAAAAAAATCCTCAAATTTAAAGAAATTGTTCATTAACACTATTTTCAGAAGAGTCAATACAAAACCCCGGTCAGATCAGAAATTATCCATGGATAATAATAACCATTCCATTGCTTCTAATCCTTCTTCATGTGTAATGTTCGTATACAAACTCGTAGCGTCCATCTTGAACAAAATGTCATGCTACTGTGTAAAATTGATAGCTTGTAACTTAGTCAAGAAATTACCAGTATCCCTAATGTATGTTATACTTGCCTGTATGAGTGGCTGAATCACCTTGTCCAACTATTGAGCTAACGGTTCCAATAGACTGTTAGTTGTGCAATGCTTGGTCTCTTTAGTGGATTTTGCAAACTTGTATGTGTTTAGGGAAAACATAACAGACCGCCAAAGTTGGGTGAAGTTTAGTTAAAAATAATCTAGTATGATGTGATATCAAATCGCTCCTTTCAGCTTCATCTGAAGTTTCCTTAATGAAAGACCTCAGTTGCTCTGTTGGATCGTGTAGAATTTTCATGTAAGTCTCAGAGTCCATTAGTTGTTTTTCTTCTTCCCTCAGATAATCAACCTGGTTCATCATCACCAGGGCACCCTTTCGTCAGCCTGTTTAAAGATAATATCTTTATTATCCCACAGCTTTCTAATCACTTGTCTCTCAGAATTAGAGGAAGTACAGCAAGTTTTTAAAAAAAAACAAATCTTACCCAACTCATTCAGAACCTTTTCCTGAAAAACCTACAGCATGGGATTTTGAACGGTTGAAGATAATTTACTCTTTGATCTAATCTCTAAAAACTCAGGTTCTTCATTAGTGTCCTCGGTTTCGATAGTCTCAAAAAACACCTTCAATTTAATTTTCCAAATTACTTTAAAAAGATCAATTTTCTCCTGGATAAGATTACTTGTGTGTTCAGGTACAAATGTCAACCCCTTCTGTAGTGTAATTCATTCAAACCTTGACAAGTGATAGTCAGAAATATTTATTACTATGTCCTCCGTGCCAGAACCAATGCTTTTCTCAAAGGATTTGTTCTTTTTGCATACACTGTTTTTTTGCAGTCTACAAAAGAAACCTGCTCATTCGATGAAGTGGCACTTTCACTGCGTTCATCACCTCCCTCAACATCAAGTGAATCTACATTCAAACTCCACTCATCAGATTCTGAGCTGGAAATCTTAGATGAAATGTTGTCAGAAGTACTATCTCGTCTACCTCCTGGTGTATGTTTTTGAAATCTTTGGTTACCACTCCATCCGTAATATTCCTGCCAAGTGTAAACTATTTCTAACTTATAGTCTACCATATTCCTGTGGAATTTCCTGATTTTTTTGTTCTCGTGTTCCTTCTTATATAAGTCTAATTTCAAATTAATACTCTCTAAAGTGCTATGTAACTGTTCCTGTGTCATGAACAAGGTCAATTTGGATTTGATAAAATGAATGTCTTTCTCTATAGAGAATGAGATAGCTCCTCGATAGTTAAAATGATTAGATCCAAGGAACACTTATTCATAATTGAAACCAAGATCTATTAGCTGCCAACGTTGGGATACTGGAGGAGCAGCTTGTCTGGGAAGAGGAAGGAGCATATGATACGGCTGCTGGTTGGAGTTTGGGGTTCATAGGCTAGACTGAACTGGTAGGGCTCTGGTCTGCCACCCTGCTAAAAGTACATGTCCTGTAGTCTTAAGAGTTGAGATGGTAGTTCTTTGGTGTTCTTTGTTTCATTTTCTGATGATTGTTGAGTAATGTTTTTTTTTTTAAGGCTCTTGAATAAACCTGTCTATGGTGATCTGTTTAGACTAGCACATCAGCGGTAAGTTGGTTATCCTAATTAAAATGTGGTGGATGGCATGGCTTCAATTTCTGTGTTTGGTTGTGAATGGTGCCTAGGGGAGATAGAACAGGCAGTAGTGCTAGCTGCGTTATTGTCCTTCGGGTCTTTGTTTGATCTTGGCACGAGGGATGGTGCTCATTTCCCATTTCAGGTAATGAGGATTCAGAGAGACTGATCCAAATGAGTTTGATCACCAGTGTGTTCTTGTGTTTGAGGTTAGTGTTTCAGTGGGTCATCATTCCCAGTCTGTGATGGCTAGTACCTTGCAAGGAACCAATTGGTCCTGTCTTTGCAAGGTGCATGACACTGAAAATCTGTCTGTGGCATTCTCGGTTTTGGGAGATTTCCTGAAGGCCAGATGGTCTTGCTCTGTGCGGAGTCACCAGGGCATAACGTTTCCTAGATTGGTTACCAGAATTGAGAATGAGGATTCTCCTGAATTTTTCCAATTGAAACCTCGGACTGCCACTAGGACCATTTGTGGAAGGGATGCATTCTGAAGGGGATTTAAAGGATGAATGAATTCCTTCTGAGTGCATTCTGGTCCTCTCCCGTGGACGGCAAGGTCGGGGAGTCAGATGGTTTTGCATTGGACTCTGCAATTGACTGGGAGTGAGTCAAGTGTATGGAGTGTCTCTGGAAGAGTTTACCTGCTGTGTTTACAGCTTTTTAGAGCTGGTTTAGGAAATATTCTTGAAGCCCAGGTAAAGGCCGACAGCATGGTGATTATTACAGCAATGATTGCCACGGCTCTCTGTGTTAATGTCTGAGGTATGGCGTGGAAGAAGCAGCTTCTCACCATGCCATTCACTTGCAGTTGGAGTGTGGGGGAGCTGTCCACTAGGAGTCCAATGTTTCTGACTGTTGCTGTCGTCTGGGAGCAGGAGTCAATTTCTTCAGGTGAAGTATTGTTTGTGGGGTCTATTGTTTTGGCATCACATATTATAAGTTATGTTGGGGAGATGGCCATAGTTCGCAATTGTGTATGTTTCTAGGTAGTTATTCTCCAGATTTGCTCCAGTTTTCTATTCTCTTTCTTGAGGTAGTTGAGCTTGTTGGTGAATTGGTATGCGTGGTTGCATACTAAATATGGTGCCTATATTTTCCTTAGAAGGCATGAACTAATATACAATGGGTTTACAGGGCTGAAAATGTCCATGGCAAACTATGGGATCAAGTCCACATGCAAGGCTGCACCTTTAAAACAAAAACCTCTCACTTAAGTGTTAACATACAAACACGTTCCATCCACAAGCCAGAGTTATTGGCTTTGTTAATGCGTGTTTTGTTAGTTTGCCTAAACTGTACATATATCACCATACAATCAGAGCAAAATTAAACAGGAACTAGAGGAAATATGGAACAGACCACTCCAATTTATTATCAGTCGCAGTAATAAATCAGACACAACTCAAGTTTCCAATTTACTTCATAATATCTCCTTGACCTGAGAATAACTCCTCCCACAGAATGGGAAGTTGGTAGGATCCTTTTTGTTTAATCCTAGCTCATCTATGTGAAAAGGCTTCCCCTAGGATCCCTGTTCATTCACAACCATTAGAAATACCACATGATGCAGAAGTAATAACACTGCTGATCGCAATGTCATCCCTTTATGACATCTGTAATATGTGCGTGTGTGAAAATGTCATGTTTGGGTATGCAGTGATACAATTGCAGCAAAAATGTCGCCTGTACAAAAAATCTCGGCATGGTTTGACCCGTTAAAGCTGTACCCCATTGCACCATTTAAGGGGAGCGGAGTTGCGGGGGAGTCCCCGGCTCCCCTTAAATGATATAATGGGTCCGGGGTGTGGGTGGTTGTCCCCCGCATCCTTTACATGGATTGTGGCGGCAAAACCACGCCTTTTTTGCCACGATATTTTCTGTCCACGGCCATTTTTGCAGCGATTTTAACAAAGCTGTCCTACCTTAAAAGTTCAGATGGAACTCGAGGACAACAGCCTCTGATGTACCCACTGGGTACTCAAGAACATAACAAGGGGGCATAATATAAACAACTACGACCACCAAATCACATGACTCATAGTCCCTTTCTGGCATACCCAGTGGAGAGCACATGACCTGGTCGTGCGTGTGGCTTTCCTGGCTGCCACGACTAGGTCATGTGCTCTCCACTGGGTATCCTAGGAAGGGACACGCATGGAGCAAACGCCGACTCACTAAACGTCAGCGTCTTCTGAGCCGGTAAGATAGCTCAGCGGGTTAAACCCTTGTTGCTGTGATCTGTGTTTAATCTGCAGATCGCAGGTTCAGGCCCCAACCTTTCTTTTGTTTGTGGTCGATAAATGAGTGCCTATTTCGATTGGGTAATTATAGTAATGTATGTAAACGATGTCCAATGTAAAGCGCTATATAAAAAGGAATTTGTATAATCAGGCATGGTGCCTCTAACAGAGACCAGCAGGATGGCGGCTTGCTGGAGGCAGTTGTACGGAATTAATATATTTTCCTGAAATTACATATTTATTCTCAACCAGAAAACGCTGCAATGTGGCAGGTATATGATTTACAGGTTTCTGAAAGCTGCTGCACTATAATTAGGACATTCCATAGTTTCGTATGAAAATATTGCTAGATGCCGAGGGGCAATTACTTGAAAATCCTTCAAATGAACAGAATCCTAGATGTTATGTGTGACCCTCCCAAGTGTGTTGCCCTTTTAAGATGGTGTGTCCCCCGCAGGTATATTGCTCTTTTAAGATGGCCCATGACTGTGTCATGGCCCGACCTACAAAAAGCAGCCCCTGCATGCATGTGCCTCAGAACGGCTGCAGACGCCAACAATGGAACTGCTGACTCGGTCTCTCATTGCGGGCCTGCAGGCCCACACTGTGTGATCATGGTCCTGTAGGTCCCTGCTGGTCTGGGCCCCCCAGGTCAGCCTGGTGCCCTGGGTCCACCCCAGGCACCCTCCATCTAGGATGCTCACGGCATCCATGGTGTCCCTGGCAACCAGACCATGCCTCCATGGCCTAACAGGGACCTGTCCAACAACCATGGTTGGATTGGCCCCTCGGCCTTTCGGCCCGTGGCCGGGCCAAAATCATCCCTGGGGAGCGGGGCCGGTTTCTGGCCATGCCTGGTCCGGTTTTGGGGAAAAGAAATTGAAGGGAAAAAAAATTCAAATGTTTTTTTTTTTTTTTAAAGCCTTTCATCCTTCTTAGGTCGATAAATGCGTACCAACACAGATTGGGTGATATTGTATGTATATTTGTTCTATAAAAAAAGAGCGTAAGCGTAAGTGCTATACAATAACATATTATCATTTGGTCTTGGACGTCTGCTTGGATTCAGTGTATTTAGCAACAATGCTATTTGATGCCACTTCCTGTTTTGTCAAGGGGTGAAAGGTCGTGTTTCATTGCTTCTGGGACATCAAGGGTTGTGAGGCGAGGGGCGGGCCAATTTTTTGATGCGAGGGGTGGGCCACTTTTTATTGGGTGACGGGGCCTATTTCTTGTCCCAGTCCGACCCTGCCAACAACCACTGAAAGTCCGGGTGACCCTGGCAATCCCAACCGGGTGCTGGGCCCTCAAGCACCAGTGAAGCCGAACGTGTGCCCACAGCGGCCCCACAGTAATAGAGACGAGGAGGAGAAGGACCCCTGCCTGAGTGGGAAAGGAGGAAACGGCATCCACCGCTGTGATAAGGAGGAGAGGATGCCATGCCCAGTGCCCTGAAGGAAGATCCTCCCTGGCCGCGGCCCTCTGTGAAGAGGGTGCTCGTGCAGCCAGGGTGAGACTCAACCCGCAGCCCCTGAGGCGCCATCAGCCTCAACAGATGGAGAAAGTGCTAAGCTCCGTGATCGGAGCTCTCAACTAAAGTAATGGTTGGAATGGAGAGGCGGCCGCTGCCGCAACATCTCAACAGAGCCTGAGGCGTGGTCGATCGCTGCCAGAAAAGGAGGGAGACCCCGTTACCATGCTTCATACTGGGGGTAATGGCATATGGCCCTGGTGTGGTCCTGGGCCACCTTGGTGATGAGGGAAGTCACGGTGCACCACGGCGGATCGGGAGACAGAACAGTCCTGACGAACACCGAGGGCGACAAGTCACTGAGTGGATAGCCCGGACTCATGTCACAAGCGACAGCATTTGCCTGCGGATCCCTGCCCAAGCACGCTGGGTGAACCCGGGTCACCCGCTGGTGATCGCGGAAGGTGCTCTATGGAGGGGGTGAAAATATATAATGCAGCTGCCCGCACTGATGGTTCGGCGGCGGCAGCACGTGTTTGCACCCTCGCTGTGCTGACAGCTCCCACACATTTACCCTGGCCGCCCAGTGGTGACTAAGAAGCGCTCCATGTGCGGGGATGGAATGTAAGAAAAATGAAAGCAGGCGCACGGCTGCCTGCCGGCATTTAAGGAACTGCTCTTGCTTTCGGAGGTGAGGGGGAGGAAAGAGTGGCCCGCACTGGAGGGTGAGAAGATGATGGTGAGAATGTGGCACGCCCCTCCTGCAAACAGCTGTTTGGGCCAGCTGGCGGTTAAGCCGCTGAGCCCCTACGATCTCAGGCCGCACGGCGTTGCTGTGTGTGTGTGTGTGCTCCCAATTACGGAACAAAGGTAGAAGCATAGCGCTCCACGCCGGCGCTACCCCTTATGCCCCAGGCCAGTGGTAGATGTGGCCTTGTGGTAGTGGTGGGAGCGAAATCCTCTTCTTTCTTCTTGTGTGCCACAGCCTTGCACCAGCAAGACTGTGGGTGTTCCAAAAATTGTTATTTATTTATTTATTTATTTTTTCCCCCTCTCTGCTAGCGCCGTCGGCGAGTGGCGCACGAGCACCCTGTTGGGCCGCAACCACGGTCGCCGCACGTGACGGGGAGCGGATCGAAGAAAAAAAAATGGCCGCCGTTGCGTCGTTAGTCCGTGACGCGGCGGGCTTAACACAGCTTTGCAGCCGGGCACGGGAGTGGGCCGTGGCTCCTCCTCGTCGCCAGTGTGATGATCGGGGGGGTCGCCGGTGTCATGCGGGCCCCTATGGCGTATATGCCCTGCGTGCAGCAACGCCGCGCAGGAACAGATACGGAGGCGTCTGCTCGTTCCGGCGCTCCGGCTCCAACTGCCGGAC
Organism: Ambystoma mexicanum; assembly: GCF_040938575.1. Classification (NCBI taxonomy): domain Eukaryota; kingdom Metazoa; phylum Chordata; class Amphibia; order Caudata; family Ambystomatidae; genus Ambystoma; species Ambystoma mexicanum. Next base: position 1,383,929,826 of record NC_090921.1, on the reverse strand, counting down.
GCCGCCTTTATTATCAACTACGCATGCGCGGCGTACACGCCGCGCATGCGCATACTGTGTACTACGTACACAACAGGCACACGTTTCTGAAAAGAGAAGAACAGTACTGAGAGTGGACTGCTGTTTTCTACCCGGCGCGAGAGGTTATGAAACAACACAAGGAAGGCAGCAAAGTAAGCCCTATATTGCCAAGGAGGAAAAGAGCAGGACAGAGAAGGAGAAACAGCTAGCACCCAGACCTCTTAGTCCCTGCATCTTCTGTATCCATGTAATGCCGCCATGTACTGCCGTTATGAAGAGCACACAATCCAGGGAAAGTGATGTCTGCCATCCTGCCTCCACAATTGTGCACATTACTTAGTCCCTGCAAACCAAGCAGCAACTCCTAGCTGTCAACTGGCAACTGCATAAGGTTTGACAACATGCTGTGCCATTAAACAGATCTGTGGCGCTGAAATAAAGGAGCCCTGCTGTATGAGGACTAGAAAGGAAGGTGGCAATACTGCACTGAGACAGGCCTGCCGAGAAGAATTTGCCTGGCGCATGGGGGTTGCGGCGCTGTATGAGTGCTTGTGCGCCCTTTTGTGCCACTACAGTAAAGTGGCACTCGTGCCTGGGGGAGCATGGCCAAGAAGCGGGGGGAGTAACATGCTGCCACCTCTGCCCTGTGAACGTCAAGAGGCATTCCTGCCTGGGGGAACTGGAGCGTGGCACAGCCTAGACGCCCTGCTATCTACGTCTGGCTGCCTGCCCCAACATCAAGGGACTGAGCCTGAACGTGGCACAGCCTAGACGCCCTGCTACCCGCGTCTGGCTGCCTGCCCCAACATCAAGGGACTTAGCTGATGTGGCCCCTGGTGCTCCCAGGTGCACCTTTGCTGGCCTTTGAACTGTGCCATCAACGGACCTTGACCCATGGTACTGACTATCCTGGACGGACACTGATGCAAAGTAAACTGGTCTCCTGCAGTCCTGCAAGTGCTCGGAAAAGACTCAGTAAACATATGTTTAGATGCCGTGAGCCTGCATGTAAATTATATGCTTAAAGTGGTCCCAGTTAAATAGATGCGAAGCTGAGGTCCTGTACTTTGTTGGCATGCTCTAAATGGTGCCAGCAGCTAAAACTGGCGTCATTCAGTGGTTGAAGTTCCAATAACCCCAGGTTAATAAAGGGTCTTGTAAAATCTGGCCAAACTGCCAACATTCCACCAGCAGTTCGCCAACCACGACTGTCACCCGCTGAATATGTTTAGAGTGTTCAATATGTGTTGTATGTCTGCACCTTCCTGAGTCCCTATGTGTGTATCAGTGGTCTATCCTATGATTTGTTTACCCTACAATTCCCAAATGGTATAAGTATTGTTGTTCTGTAATGGGGGTGGGGGGGTCATTTATGTTTCAGTAACATTTGTCTTTGTTTGTTATGAAAAACCCTCCAAAGTGTGTTGCCCTTTTTAAGATGGTGTGTCCCTTGCAAGTGTATTGCCCTTTTAAGATTAGCATGCAAGTGCCTCAGAACGGCTGCAGACTCCAACAATGGGACTGCTGACTCTGTCTCTCATTTCGGGCCTGGGATCATGGTCCTGCAGCCCTGGCCTGCAGGCCCACACCGTGTGATCATGGTCCTGCAGCCCTGGCCTGCAGGCCCACACCCTGTGATCATGGTCCTGCAGCCCTGGCCTGCAGGCCCACACCGTGTGATCATGGTCCTGCAGCCCTGGCCTGCAGGCCCACACCGTGTGATCATGGTCCTGCAGCCCTGGCCTGCAAGCCCACACCCTGTGATCATGGTCCTGCAGCCCTGGCCTGCAGGCCCACACCCTGTGATCATGGTCCTGCAGCCCTGGCCTGCAGGCCCACACCCTGTGATCATGGTCCTGCAGCCCTGGCCTGCAGGCCCACACCGTGTGATCATGGTCCTGCAGCCCTGGCCTGCAGGCCCACACCGTGTGATCATGGTCCTGCAGCCCCGGCCTGCAGGCCCACACCGTGTGATCATGGTCCTGCAGCCCCGGCCTGCAGGCCCACACCGTGTGATCATGGTCCTGCAGCCCTGGCCTGCAGGCACGGTGGGCCCCCACCCTCCATCTAGGATGCTCCCGGCATCCATGGTGCCCCGGGCACCCTGCCCATGTCCCCATGGCCTAACAGGGTCCAATCCTGAAAACACTGTAAGTCCGGGAGACCTCGGCAATCCCAACAGGGTGCTGGGCCCCCCAGCACCTGTGAGGCTGGCTGTGTGACCACATCCGGCCCCACAATACTAGAGCCTAACAGCAGGGTCTGAGATTTCTAATATTGGAAGTTGGTGAAAAAACTTGCACATTGTTCTCCAAAAATGCATTCCTTTACCTATCCTCCTGCCTCATGCGTGGCTGGTAGTAGCAATCTGTGTTTGTCCGGTAAATGTATGTGTTTTCCTTAGGGAGCTGCTTTGGGCAAGCAGAGGGTTCCATTTCTCTCCTTCCTTGTTAATCTGTGGCCTCAAGTGCCCTTTGCTGGGTCCGCCTGTCAGCAGTGCAGTGACTCATTCCTCCCAGCAGGTGGCTTAGCTGTCCTGCACAGTGATGTAATAAAGGGTTGACCATGTTGATTGACATCTGTGCCGTCTAATAGGTGAGGAGAATGTACTGTGGGATGTTGACTGCTTGACAGTTGCGATTGAGAGGCCTTCTTGTGAAGGGACTGGGTCAGAGGGGTCTGGAGATGTCAGACGTCTTCGGTAAGCGGATCTTAAACAATCTTCAAGGACAAGAGGGCGGCCTTCTTGGGGACGATTCTTCTCAGCTGAAGCACAGGGTCCCAAAACATACAAACGCAGACACTAAACTCTCTATGGTTGAAAGGCTTAATATTAAAGCACATAAAAGCACAGAAAAGCCTTTGCAGGGGGAGAAGCACTATACGTTAGTGTTTCATTTGTGAGTGGCGCACAGGAACTCAGGTTCTGAGTAGTACTCCTTGTTTGAGTTGCACCCCGGGACTTCTGGCTGAAAAGGCGCTGTTCATTCTTGAAGTGCTGTTCTTGGTGCCGCCATGTTGTGCTGTCACAGAGGTGCTGGGTAGGCTATAGCAACGCCTCTGCCACGGTTGGATCTTAAACAATCTTCAAGGACAAGAGGGCGGCCTTCTTGGGGACGATTCTTCTCAGCTGAAGCACAGGGTCCCAAAACATACAAACGCAGACACTAAACTCTCTATGGTTGAAAGGCTTAATATTAAAGCACATAAAAGCACAGAAAAGCCTTTGCAGGGGGAGAAGCACTATACGTTAGTGTTTCATTTGTGAGTGGCGCACAGGAACTCAGGTTCTGAGTAGTACTCCTTGTTTTGAGTTGCACCCCGGGACTTCTGGATGAAAAGGCGCTGTTCATTCTTGAAGTGCTGTTCTTGGTGCCGCCATGTTGTGCTGTCACAGAGGTGCTGGGTAGGCTATAGCAACGCCTCTGCCACGGTTGAATCGCCAATGGTGTTTCCGAGCATTGAGAGCCTGGGGGAGTCTCAGCTCGATGTGTCGCCTCCGCTGAGAACATAAAATATGCACAGGAGGTATGAGTCTATAAATAACTTGCCCGAGGGGTCAAACATAAAATGAACCCCTTTCAGGTCCTCTTTTCCCTCCCTAAGGAATGTGAACTTATTGGAATATAAGGCTGCACACCTGTATTTGCGAGGACCCTCCATTAATACAGATGGCACATGGTCACAAGCTCACTTTCGATTTATGGAGCCGTTGAAGGCACTTCTGATTTCTATGCTTCATCTTTGTTTCGACTGGCTCTAATGGGAAGTTTAAGTGGCGCCTGCCAGCCCTGCTGTGGTATTTACTCTGATACATTGGTAGGCCTATGCGTGCCTGTTTCACGTATGTTATGGACAATGCTGCATGTGCATCCCACAAGCGAGGCAGGGTAACTGCTGTTACCATCGGCAGCTGGGAGTGGGGCAGCCCCAACCCCCCGCGCCTGCTCCTCTCCTTCCCCCCAGATACGGAGACACGCAGTCTCGGGAGCACAAAAGCCATGTAAGGGTAAGGTGCGAACAGTCGTCGCACCCTTCCTCCAAACAGCTAGGTGCTAAGCGCCATAAGGAATCAACCATCAGGCAGGGCCCAGGTTCAAAGATCTGCCCCCACCAGGGGGTCAGGCAGTCGGCTATCTGGCCGGGGGCTGCGACAACAGCGGCCCCCACCACATATACAACAAAGACCCAGGGCCTCCGTGGGTCCTATAAATGAGAGCAGCATGCTCAGAGTAAACACAATCTGTTTGTGGACCCTGAACAGGGACCCAAGCAAACAGGAGGTTCACTGTTTACTCAGTGTCTTCCAAATCTTCTTGCTTCTTTAGCAATTCTTGAAGTTCGCTGTACATCGCAATGTCTTTTTCCTTCCTGAACATTGTACTGTTCAAAGCAATTGCAATGCAGCTTTAACGAAGGAAGAAGCGGCAACCGAACGGCCAGCGCGGACGCTGTCAACTTCAACAATTTTTAGGCATAGAACGAGAAGCGAGCGGCGAGCGTGTCCAAACACAACAAAGACGCGTGCTGCGGAATCATCCCCAAAACCAGTGTGAACGAAGGAGAAGCGGCACTCGAACAGCACGGCGCGGACGGCTTCCGATTCAACACTTTACAGGTGAGCCACCGCGCTGAGGCTACGAAGGAGGAAAAATAGACATTTATGTCCAAAAGAGATACATTTTATTACGTGGACCGGAACCCCCGCGTTATAAGACAGACGGGGCAGGATAACACAAGCCAATTTTAAACTGGGCACTGTCACAAACCAGCTCGGGAGGTCGTCTTTGCTTGACAGCCATGCAGAGCTGGCGAACACAGTTCCAAGCTCGGCGTGCCCAAAGACTGCAGATAAAAAATTGTTTCTGTATTATTGCAGGGCGACCTCACAGCGAAACCTATTATTTAAATCCAGTAAATCAAGCCTGGGGGCTGCCCAATTTTCTGAAACCCGGCAAGAAGGCACCAGTCAACAGTTACCCAGCACGGGCAACAAATAGAACAGGCACAAAGAACCCGCCGATAACAAAAGGTTCAACTCTGTGATAAAACCCCTTTTTCTTTTTCCTATAGCAGGCATAGAAAAACATGGGGCCCAAACGGAAAACACGGGCACCCCCAACACCGACGGAGAAGCCCAAATCACCACAATTGCTAGCAGCCATTGAAGCGGCAGAGCACTACGGATGGGCATGGGTTAGAGAAAACATGTACGGCCTACGCAGGGAAGGAATTACCAGCCCACCCAGCCAGGAGGAGGTTTCCGCACCATTAAAAAGGAGTAAAATATCCGAAAACGCCAGAAAAGGTACCAAAGAATTGTCAAAATTATGCAAGAATATAGCAGAATTACAGCAACTAATGGTAGAAATAAGGGGGAAACAGACGCCGCCCACAAGGGAACCCGGGGCCTCAAACCCCTCCATCGCAATAGAACCTACTATAACGGTTGTCAACCCACCCGTAATTCTACCGATAGCAATCCCGCCACAACAAGTACAGCAGTTGCCAATAGCGCCCACAGCTATAAATGCAACAGCTTCCACAACTCCAGCAACTGATACAACAGGTGCCCTAAAAGCATGGACAACGCCAGGCACAGACAACACGGGCGCGACAGGGGCACCCGGCGGCAATACAACTGACATTGTAACAATCTGTAATGCACAATTAGAACAAAAAATGAAATCTTTCCAAACAGAGATATTAAATAGATACAAAAGATGCCTGGCATGGAACATTGATACCACAATCAAAGAAGCCATATGGGCCAAATAATTTATAGAAATATTTTCCCTAATAGAAGCCCAGCGCAAGGGGAAAGACGCTTTCAGAGACCGCAAAAAAATAGAAGAAAAAGCTATTGCCAGAAACGCCCAGGTCGAACAAAACTGGGACAACTGGTTACAGGCTTTTGCCATTTTAGCAACAATATATGAAGAAAACTTCCCCATGGATGGTAAGAAGATCTGGGCATACGTTGATAAAATAAGGGAAGTAAAAGTAACACAGAGGGGCAAGACATGGCTTGCATACGACATCAGATTTAGGAGGAGCATGTCAGAAAGGCTGGCCATTGAGTGGGATGAAGTCCAGAACGATTTACACACCCTCAACGCCGAACCCCCCCCAGGAAGAAGATACCATGCATTCTTCTTCCAAAAATAGCAAAAATTCACAAGTAAGCAAATCCCATGACAATGATAAATCCAAAAAAGGGGAGCAGCCCTTTCGGAGGAACCAGCCTTGGGCGGCGAAAAATAATGCCCACAGACAGAACAAACAGCAGGCTGTCAAATCCAACATCCCATGCAGAAATTTTGGGAAAAAACAGTGTACATGGGGCAAAGAATGCTGGTACAAACACGCCTGCACAAACTGCAACGGCGAGCATGCAACAAGTAACTGCACCAGACTCCCAGCCAAGAAAGAATGATATCCCAATTTTAGAACCAGGACGAACGCCCATCAACCCGGGCAATTTTAGGGACGCCCTAAACAGCTACCCAGACATAGAAACCAGCAGGATAATATTGCAGGGTTTCACCAAAAGTTTTCCATCCCATTTAAGGGCTCTAGGTCACAATACATCCCGATGAATCTAAAGTCAGCCAGGGACAACCCCCAGATAGTAGAAACCAAAATCAAGAAAGAACTGCAACTGGGCAGGGTAGCAGGTGCTTGGGACGCCATGCCTCTAAAGGACTATTTAATATCTCCACTAGGCCTGGTCCCCAAAAAAGAACCCGGAAAAATGAGACTAATCCATTACCTGTCCTACCCTAAAGGCCAGTCTTTAAACGATGGCATCCCACACACAGAATCCGCTGTTACTTACACGCATTTCCAAGAAGCGGTAAGGCTCATACAAGAGTGTGGCAGAAACGCCTTGATGGCTAAACTGGACATCGAATCTGCTTTCAGACTCTTGCCAGTCCACCCAGAGTCACAGCAGTGGCTAGGTTTCACTTTTAACAACAAATTCTACGTAGATAGATGCCTTCCCATGGGGTGCGCAGTATCCTGTGCACTATTTGAGCAATTCAGTTCCTTTTTTCAATGGGCTTTCCTAAAGCAGAGACCAGGGACAAAAATAGTGCATTACCTAGACAATTTCATGGTCATAGGGCCACCAAACTCTGAGGAATGCGGCCAGGCTTTAGCAAAACTGGAGCACATGGCCGCACTTTGGGGAATTCCCCTAGCGAAGGAAAAAACCACCAAACCAGACACAAACATAATCTTTCTGGGCATCGAAATAGACTCAGCAAAGGGGCTCTGCAGAATCCCAAAAACAAAAATATCAGAACTCCGGGCTAAAATACAAAACCTGATAATGAGAGATAAGGGGACTGTAAAGGAAATACAATCCTTAGCAGGCAGCCTCAATTTCGCATCCAAAATAATACCTCAAGGGAGGATATTTTCCAGAAGCCTGGAGTTCAAAATCAAATCACTCACCAAACCACACTTGCATATCCGGCTAGGCAGAGAGGTGAAACAGGACCTGGAAACATGGGGAAAATTCCTCAGAGATTTCAACGGGTTTTTACTTTGGCGAACGCCTTTAAATACCCGGTCTAACAGGGTCCTATACACCGACGCAGCTGGGAGCAAGGGGTTTGGAGCCATACTAGACTCCGAATGGGTGGCAGGACACTGGCCCAATTCATGGCAAACAGCAGGGTGGACAAGAAACATCACCTTACTAGAAATATTCCCCATCTGGCTAACATTACACACCTGGGGCAGGCGACTAGCGAATACGGAACTTTTGATTTGGTGCGATAACATGGCTGTAGTGGGCTCCATAAACAGAAGGTCTACGAAATGCCCTTTTGTACTAAAAGTATTACGAGCCATTACAACAGTCACACTACAAGTAAACGCTGTACTCAAAGCGAAGCACATTTCAGGGGCAGATAATAACATTGCTGATGCCTTATCTCGCTTCCAGTGGACAAGATTCCGAGAGCTAGCGCCGCACGCCCAAGAACAAACGACGCCAATACCAGCAGAATGCTGGGCAATAATGGGAAGACAAGAATAACGGCATCAACGCCAACGCCCTAGAGCACAGGCCGGGATGCCAAACGAAAACCAGGCACCTTAAAACGGGTGCCAACAACACATCGGCATCAACGCCAGCCCCAGAGAGTGCAGGCCGGGATGACCAATACAAAGCAGGCACCTCTAAAACGGGAGCCAACAACACATTGGCATCAACGCCAGCACCAGAGAGTGCAGGCCGGGATGACCAATACAAAGCAGGCACCTCTAAAAGGGGTGCCAGCAACACATTGGCATCAACGCCAGCGCCAGAGAGCCCAGGCCGGGATGCCCAACAAGAATCAGGCACAACAACAACGGGTGCCAACAACCTCACAGGCTTCCTAACAGAGATGGCAGAGAGGGCGGTGGCAAGCACCACAGCAACACAGTACAGTAAGTGTTTGCAGAACAGTATTCAAAGCCACAGGTGTAAACCACGTAGAACTAATAACAATTAAAGATATAGAAGTATTTTTAAAATGGACCCGGGGACAAGGTTTCAAAAAGGATTGGGCTAAAAAGACACCTGGTGGCAATCTCATACTTTATGAAAATACGGGGCGATTCAGACCCCACCCAGAACACCCTCACTTCTTATGCAATGAAGGGATGGGGCAGATTAGAGGGGCCGCAATGGGACACCCGCCGACCCCTTGATTTCACCAAACTGGTACAGATAGCAAGCCATTTGGAAGCCATATGTTGGCACCCTTACGAGATAATGTTATTTAAAACAGCCTTTTGTCTAGCCTACTTCAGGGCTTTCCGGGTAGGAGAACTCATCGCTTCCAGCACCAAGGCCACAAACGGCCTGGGTGTCATGGAAATCAGGGTGAGGCAGGAGAGTGTTAATATAGAAATGCAACAGTCGAAAACGGGTGCAAAAAGAACCATCAATATTTGTTGCATCGATGAGGCAACAAACTGCCCGGTGTGCATCACCAACCTCTATTACGCACAGCGACCCAAAGTGGGGGGGAGATTTTTTTAATCCACAAGGATGCATCGGCCCTTAGCGACTACCAATTTAAAGGAGTGCTGATGAAAGCAATCAGCAGAGCAGGGTGGGATCCCAAACATTACGGCACTCATTCCTTCAGGATAGGTGCTGCCACCGCAGCATGGCAAGGAGGTTTAGCAGCGCAACTACTAAAAAACATAGGGGGATGGAAGTCAGACTGTTATAAAAGATATATCAGACCGCAACCGATATAGCCATCCGCCCTAATAATTTGTCTTGCTTTTCCCTCCCTCCCACCACCACAGAAACAACAGGCGAATTGAGGACCACACTCCGATCAGCATGGATAGTTGGCCACTCATTCGTTTTCAGGACAGGCAGATGGGCAGAAGAGACTAAAGAAGGGCCACCGTTCAGAAACACCATTACTTCATGGTGGGGATACAGAGGCCTACGCTGGGCGAACGTCCACGTAACATTAGCGGAACTGGTGGCATACAGGGACCCACCTGAATTCCTGATCATACATCTAGGGGGCAACGACCTAGTCAACACAGCTAGACGCACTCTATGCGAAGAAATTTGCTCCTCCCCAGCAGGCATTTCGCACAACTGGAGGGGTACCGAAATATATTTCTCAGCCATCTCACCAAGAAAGAAATGGCTAGGGGCCAACTGCTACAAATCTATAGACATATCCAGAAGAAAACTGAACAGGACCATAGAGAGATTCTGTATGACTAGAGGACTGGGTTTCATAAAACACCCAGCCATTACACTAGGCAACCCAGACCTTTTTCTCGACAACGGCACCCATTTGTCTAGCCAGGGCATGGAGCATTTCTTTCGGGAAATCAATACAACTCTTGCTCACAGGGGCTGTCTCTAGGGCATACTCTCGGGGGGAACACGGCCAGCCGGGAACCTGCCCGTGTGTGGCGGCACAGGTCCGAGGGGGTAACCTCAGGACCCGGTGCCCAAAAATATGATACCATCATGATATGTGATATTGATATTGTTATTGTTATAACCAATATCTGTACAATAAAATCCTACGGCCTTTTTATTGCCACCACTTTAATCAAGTTGTGAGCCTATCATTATTGGTGGGGGTTTGGGGTTCGGCCATTACTAATGCATGCATATGGGTTCAGCAGTTATGGGCAATGCTGCATGGGCATCCCACAAGTGAGGCAGGGTAACTGCTGTTACCATCGGCAGCTGGGAGAGGGGCAGCCCCAGCCTCCCCGCACCTGCTCCTCTCCTCCCCCCAGCTACGGAGACACGCAGTCTCGGCAGCACAAAAGCCACAGAAGGGTAAGGTGCGAACAGTCATTGCACCCTTCCTCCAAACAGCAAGGTGCTAAGCGCCATAAGGAAACAACCATCAGGCAGGGCCCAGGTTCAAAAATCTGCCCCCACCAGGGGGTCAGACAGTCGGCTATCCGGCCCGGGGCTGTGACAACAGCGGCCCCCACCACATACCCAACAAAGACCCAGGGCTTCCCAGGGTCCTATAAATGAGAGCAGCATGCTCAGAGTAAACACAATGTGTTTGTGGACCCTGAACGGGGACCCAAGCAAACAGGAGGTTCACTGTTTACTCAGTGTCTTCCAAATCTTCTTGCTTCTTTACCACAGAACCCACCCACCCTACAAAAGGGGAGAAGAACAAAAAGAAGTACAAGGCACTGTACGGTGCCCACAACAAGTCCTAGGACACAAGATGGCGGCACGGGTCCGAGGGGGTAACCTCAGGACCCGGTGCCCAAAAGTAGGATACCATCATGATATGTGATATTGTTATTGTCATAACCCATATCTGTACAATAAAATCCTACAGCCTTTTTATTGCCAACACTTGAATCAAGTTGTGAGCCTATCATTATGGGTGAGGGTTTGGGGTTCGGCCATTACTAATGCATCCATATGGGTTCAGCAGTTATGTTAAAGGTTTTTTATACTGTGCACTATCAATATGCGTGGTCCCCATGCGCTCTGGCAGATCTGTAAGGCAAGAGGGTGAGAGGACGTGAATATTAGTGGGACTGAGCAGGAGAAAATTGCACAGGAGCTGTGATGAGCTGCTGGCAGCTGCAGTTGAGCTGAGGTGTGTTTTTTCGGTTGGTGGGCGTCATATGGTGCTGTGCGAGGTTTGTTTTGTTGCGTAGGTTACAAGGCGGAGCTAGCGGTCCCAATCTGGCCAGTGACTTGTCTTCAACTCACTCATTGTTTCATTTAAGAGAATCCTGTACGGGTGTGTGCTCCCTCTCCTCTTACAATGTAGGTCGGATCAGAAACAGCTTTATTTCGGCATCAGCCATAAAAGGACACCACTAGAAAGATGACAGAAAATGCACAGAGCGAGCAGGCAAGAAGCAACACAACAGACATCATGATTAGAAATCCGGTCCGGCTATTTAAAGTGCCAATGCGGTTACTTATAGATACACATGTTAAAAATAGCATAAGACCAAATGCATGATAAAAGAAAGAATCCAATGGCACCAATTAAAAGTACAGCATATACAATGTGGCAAGAATCACAAAGACTTCGTTCAACATTTGGAGGAACAGCCACTGCCATGATTTGCTCTTATCGGCCTGTTTGTGTCGTTTTGTTTATAGTTACCTGCCTCTCCAGCGCCATGATGCCCTTGGGCGACCGTGCGCTATACAAGTGGCCATAACATAACATAACATCAGCCAAGTCCTAAATACATACTGAATAACATGTGTATTTGCCTCAGCTGAATGACCGACCCCTGCATCATACACTGACTGCATGGTTAACATTTCTGGCGTTAAATCCCCGGGAGAGTGAAACAAGGAAGGCTCCTCAGAAAAAGACGTCTGGGGCAGAAAAATAAAAAATGTACCAAATCCTCTTTAATATCAGTTACGATATAGGTTTGTGCCATAGTGCCCAGTGTGTTTGCGACAGAAAGTTTTAATCAAAGTCATGAATGGTGTTAGGCCCAATAGAAAGAAAAAGGGGGTGGCACGGAATGCAGTGACCTTTGCTGACATTTTCCTGTGTTTTCCTGGGTTTGGGAGCGCAGTGCACTCCGATGCAGTGACGGGACTTCAGCAAGTGACATAGTCCATGATGAGATCCTGAGGGAGCGAACACTTTGTTTCGCTTTCCTGGGCGCACCCGACCAGGTCCTAATCTCTCCAATCGGTATCACAGGAAGGGACACACATGGAGCAAAGGCCCACTTACTGCTCCTCAGTGTCTGATAATTAACACGCATGATGGAGCATTTGATTGAGGGCCGTAGGGAAGCTGTAACAATTGGAGTTGACTTTTAATCTTAAAGGTGTTGATGTTATTTGCATGTGTTTTCCCCTTGTTCGTTTCCCTTTAGCCAGTAAAGCACAATTAGACCCATTTAGGTAGAGTCATTTGCCCAGGATCTCAAAGATCGGTCAAGTGGGAAAGCCAGGCTCTTACCCCAGCTTTTTTCTGGTTGTACAGCTGCAATTATTCAAGCTTCAGTCCACATTTTTAAACAACATGCAACGATGTCTGCATAGTTGTCTTGCAGCAAGAACTATATTCGTTGGTGCATGGGTGCCAACCTATAGATTTTCTGTACTGGAGGGAACTAATAATAAGTAACATGATGTCATACTGTATAGTGTACTGCTGATGTGTGGGGCGTGCTCTCTGGCTGTTGTTGCTAGGGTCTGAATTGATCAATAAATGTAGTTTGTATGCATTGTGGTCCTTTGCAGTGTAATACAGCAGCCTCCAGTCTCCTTAGGTTGACTTATAAGGTGTATTACCAGCTTCTCAAGATACTTTACAAGCAGTTACATGAATACAAGTAATTTACATCTAGTAGGACAAAGACACTGGCGACCCATCACCCAGGCAGGGGCTTACCCACTGCCTGGGCTAGAACCCTCAGCCATACATTCTGTCATTCAGACATCAACACTCTACATGACATCACAACATTCCTTCTTGCCTAAGCAGGCAATACACAGCACAAATCCCCCCTTTACATTTACACAACACACACAAAGAAAGACTTCACAACACAGCTCCCCTCACTCTCACACCAAACACACACACACACAGACTCGGGTCACAGGGCGTGTGCACCAGCGTGCGCACCAATCAGTGCTCTTCCGCTCACCAAAACACCCGACATGCCGGCCAGGCACATCGGAACCATCACCCAAAGAAATTGAACCATCACTACACCCTTATGAAGGTGACCCGGAGTCTTAAGTACACACAGTACGACTACAAGAAGTAGTTGCACATGCAAAAGAAACAAAATAGTGTGGTGCAAACCACTAAATCCAAAGGTACAATATTTGACCCTGAGTGACTCACACCACAGTCACGCCCACCCTCAAGCTGGGGCACTACCTCCAGCTTCACCTTGTGTGACCTACAACCAGAGTCATACCCACACTAAAACCGGGGGCGCTGCCACCCAGAAAGCACACCACATTCACGCAGGCACTCAAACTAGAACGCACCTCCCGATTGACCCTGTGTGACCTACAACCACAGTCACACCCACAATAAAACTGGGGGCACTACCACCAAGAAAGCACAACATGGCAACTACACCTGACCACACAATTTAACCTGGCCATGACTTCAGTGACCCCCTATGCCCCAGTCACATCACAACACACAAAACTGCTGTTAAGAGGCAAACAATAAACATGCCTTTCATGCTGACCGGGTATCACACCTACCATCAGCCCAGCCATGCTCTAACACCTGGCACACATGTTGCCCATTATGGGGCAAACATTACACATGCCTTTCATGCTGACCTGGTAACTCACACACCATCAGCACAACCCTACTCATATATCTGGCACACACCCATACGTGCCTTACACGCTGACCTGGCAACCCCCACACCATCAGAGCACCCAAACTCATACCACCGGTCTGCACTACCACCCGGCTAACCACACAACAATGGAAACGCTACCTCCCAACCAACCATGTGGGACACACGAGCGCTAGCCCAAGGTACCCAACAAACATTGGAAGCGCTACCTCCCATATAACTCTGTGGCGCACTCAACCGCACCCACAGAGAGTAATGAACTGAGGGCGCTACCCCCACTTGTCTTACCTTCTTACTATACCGCATACTGATGACGGGAATCCACACATTACATCATACATCACTGACCTTCTAACCCTAAAGTTCAAGTTGCAATATACAGCACATCTACCATTAGAAACTAGTACTCTAAACCTTATTAGTCATGGCCCATAGTCCAAACTTTTGGTTTCTAACCTAGAAGTCCATGTTGCGTTGTTGCAACTTAAATCGCTGCAAATCCTCAAATGGGTTAGAACTAAAACACAACTAAAACACACCTACACCACACTATGCGCTCCCGGCACGCCAAAACCAACATATGCTGCATAAATAAATGTCCCTGGGTCGTACGCACCCTGTATCCTGGAAATCCTCAAGAGATTATAACTGAACCATTGAGCAATATGTGTTTATACTGTCGCTCGCGCACTGCCATCCACTGCCATCCAGCACCCGCATCACGCACTTCAACTATAGCAGTACCACTTCTTATAGACATATCCACAACCATTAACATGTAATCCTAATGGTCCACAACACTGATAAACCACAACCAACTTAACCATTGCCATGACAGATATAAAAAGGATACACTGCATTATGCAGAGCGCATAGAGTTCCATGTTGCAGATGCACTGTGCCTCTCCTTGTTTGCTGTCCAGCCAGATGCCTTCAGCAAGCTAAGGAAGCTCCTCTGTTTCACAAACTCAGCTGTCACTCATCCGGTTTTGCTAGTCCGCATGTCCTGCATCCGCCGTAGAACGCGGTCCCCTAACTCATCAGTACTCCCCCTATGCCGTTACCCCTTCCATGAATAACCATCACAGTGAGTTGATCTCAAAAGAAAATGAAATGACATGGAGGAACGTCTCCCCCACATTACTTAGGTGCTCTTAACAGCATTTGCAGATTCCGCAGTCCAACCCCAAGCCGACACCACTTCCCTTCCTACTCACGTTGGACAACGTCCTTGGGTTCCTTATTCTAAAGTTTCCATTTCCTTTGACTGAAGCTATGCAGCACACGCCGCGTTCACTCACATGAGGTAAGAGGATCTGGAATCTCGTGTACGTTCCACGCTTTCACCATCTCCCATGAAAGAAATACTGACGTCACTATTATACAAACGGACCTCAGGCTGTCACGAGCTGCGCTTCCCTTCCCCCTACGCACCCATAGCGCTAAGCACCACGAGCACCCGCCTGCTATACATATCCGGGAAGCATTACGATCCTCCTGGAGCACTGTCACAGTTATACCGTAAAACCGCTTACAGTTCCACCTCACTCCTCCACGAGAGATGTACACATTACATTACAGCAAAGAACTATGTTTCCACCATTTCGTTCCTTGCAGCTGAAATATGCTGAGACCACCGCTTCCCTTTCTCCAACTACTATGACAACTTCTACACGTTAGTTTCCAGGCAAATTTCTCTTTTCCCAGCTTCTTCCCTCCTGCATCTTATGGAACACTTCCCCTTTTAGCCCCTGGATTCAGCTCTCCCTCCAGATCACGGACAGCCAATCCCTTCAATTCTGAGGCTCTCTTCCTGCCCCTTTGCCATCCTGGGTGATGGCTCTTACTTCTTTTGGGGGCAGTGTTGTCCTTCTCCTTCTTCCTGCACCCCTTGCAGCAGGTTCACCAGCTTTCCTTCTGTTACACATAGGTTCTTCTTGTTAAGACCAGCTTGTCACCAATATAATGAGGCCGCCTCCAGTCTCCTTAGAGACTTGCAAGGTTTATTACCAGCTTCTCAAGATACTTTATAAGCAGTTATGTGGATACCAGTAAGTTACATCTAGTAGGACAAAGACACCGGCGACCCATCACCCGGGCAGGGGCTTACCAACTGCCTGTGCTAGAATCCTCACCCATATATTATGTCATTCAGACAACAACACTCTACATGACATCACAACATTCCTTCTTGCCGAAGCAGGCAATACACAACTTGAAGTTTGTGCGTTCACCGTAGCACAACTTATGTCACATGTTCAGCTTTCTTGGGAAAATATATTGGCTACATACAATAACAACATATGATCTACAAGTGGATGAGCTGAATGCCACAATGGTTCAGAGGATAGCTCAGTGTGTCGAGCACTTGTTAGAGATCTGGGTTCATATGACAGATCACAGTTCCAAATCCTGACAGTGAAGTGTTGGCCCTTCCTCTCTCTTAGGTTGCTAATCTTGAGTATATAATCTCTGATTAAAGTAACATCTACAATGCGATAAAACAACATAACTACACCAGAAAACAAATAGTTATAAAAACGGACATATATCAGTCAACTACAGGTCTTCAGCTTGGGCCTCCAAACAAGGGTTGCAAAAACATGGTAGTCACGCCCAATGAAGAGCATAATGCCTTTGTCGGGAGAGGTGATTAGGTAGCCAAATTAGAGACACTGGAGCCAAAGTCTCAAGGCCCATATCCCGGCTTTGCCACTGGACAATGCTGCCATACTGGGCAGATCATCTTGTCTCACTAAATAGTGCTGCACTGTCTTCAGTGAACGTGTTTGCTGTCTCGTATTCTGATGCCATTGTTTATCCCCGGGGCCTGCAACCTTTGACTCCTCAGATGTTTTGAATTACAGCTCCCATCACCCCATGCCAGCCTTCCCAAGGGTGAGCAATAATGGTAATTGTAGTCCAAAACATCTGGAGAGCCAAAAGTTGCAGACCGGTTTTAGCCCATTGCCTGCTCTTTCTATGTAGGCTATTTGAGTTGAACGACAGGAGACAACCAAACGTCGAAGGCCTCTAGAAAGCTTTTTTTTTTTTTTTTTTTTTTTTTTTTATTAAAAGAAGACTTTAATGAAACTAAAAGGACAGACACATCATTAAACACACTAACAACCCACCCCTACAATCAGATGCAAAGAGAAAGCAGAATTCTGGAGAAAAAGGCACTCTTGGTATTGAAGAACAGGAGTCTTCAAGTAAACAGATTTGTAGAAAAGTCTAAGAAGTTCAAAAATATGTCTTTAAAGTATGAAATCGGGTCTTAATTTCACTTGGGAACATAGAACAAGGCCAGAGAATTGACCTATGGATATACATACCTTATTGTCCTCTTCCAGGGTATCAAAAGCATTGTGCCAGGTTTCTGAATGCTTTCCTGTGCATCAAGTGGGTTTGAGTTGACTTGCTGTCTCGTTGGGTTTCATCACAGTGCTGTGGCATGAAAAGCGGCAACAGCTCGTATCTTGAAGAAGCTTGGGACAAGCGGGTGATGTGGAGCCTGCATAGCTCGAAGGCTCCATGCGTGGGAAGTGAAGATTCAGATTCAGCAGAGAGCATGCTCCAGAGGTTCCACAATGTGGTACAGTTCGACATGCAGCATTGACTCATGGCTCAAAGAAGCTTTGAACAGATGGCGATTTTTTTTCTCCCGAATGTCGAAGGGGCTTGAAGCAGCTCGAAGTTGAGAGAAGGTCAAAGGCAGCTCTGTTGGGACTATGCAGTGTCTCTGAGGTGCTCAAAGTGCCTGCAGCGGCTCAATGCAGCTGGAAATTGCAAAAGGAACAAAAGGTAAATTGATTTGGTCCTTGGGGTGCTGGGGAACGTACACCTAGTCTGGAGGAAAGGCGAGTCTGTCATTTGCCCTTCCCAGCTAGGAAAGTTGCCTGGGATACTGCAGAGTGTGCCACTTTAGCAGACCGAATCCTGGCTACCAGTGTCCAGCTGCAGTCAGGTTTTAACTCAGCAGGTCACTTGAAATGTTCCCCTCTAGTGACCAGGGAGAGGGTCTGCCCCCTACCTGGATATCGTTGCCTTCAACCCATTGGATAGGGACTTTGGGTAGCCTTTGCCCGGCAATGCCCGGCAATGCCCAGCAATGCTTCAGTGAAATCCCATTCACAGAGCTTTAAAGACATCTCTTCAATATGGTTCTTCCAGATGATTTCTAAAGATGATTCCCATACAGTAGACAATCCAGATGATGTCTTTTATGTTTACATTCATTTGTATTCTGATACTTATAGAGTTCTATGTATGTGGAGAAAATAAAGCTACAGTCATTCTTTTGTGAATCATATTTCTACCAGATTTATTTTAAAATATTGTCAGGCCCTTCTCGACTTAAAAAATCAGCTCGATGCTGCAAACGACAAAGGATCCTTATCCCTGCTCCTCCTCCCCGACCTCTCAGCAGCATTCAACCTTGTTGATCACAAGATCCTATGCCAAGTGCTCTCATACGCCACTCACTTCTCCCCAGACGCCACTAACTTCATCGCCTCTTTCCTATCCAGCAGATCTTCTAGAGTATTTGCGTGAGGCCACTGCCTCCCCCACACCCAAGGATTGTGTGTCTCACCCATCAACGTTTACACCAAGCCACTGTTCGACCACCTTGACACACTGTGTATCTCGTATACTAACTACGCCAACGATACCCAAATTCTCATCCCCCTCTCCGGTGACCACCCAAAAGACACCCTGAGAATCAACAAAATGTATGAAACTACCCAAGATTGGTTGGCAGATCACAGTCTCAGCCTCAATGATGAAAAGATTGAGCTCTTACTCATTGGACTCTCTGCCCGTCTGAAGAGTCTCCCCAAGGGTTTCACATCCGTTGTCAATAACAGCTACAAGATTCCTGTAGAACCCTTTGTTAAGACTTTGGGCGTCTACCTCGCCTCATCACTCTCCATGTCTCGCAACGTCAATCACATCGCCTCGACGTAAGGCTATGCGATCAAACTAATTAATGCCAGCAAACCCTTCGTCACCGCCACAAACCATCTGGAAGTTCCACGGGCACTTACATGCTCGAAACTAGGCTACTGCAACTCCCTACTCTGCGGCACCTCCGAAAAAAAACTCCACAAACTTCAAACCACTCAGAACAAAGCCCTCAGAGGCGCCTAGTACATTGGCAAACAGGAAAACATATCAGAGGCCAGGAGATCCGCCCACTGGCTTCCAGTAAAGAACAGAATCACCCTCAAAATCCTATCCCTTACCCACCGCTGTCTTTCAAACACCCCTGGCTACCTGCCAACCAGTCTCATAAAACACACCTCAGTAAGACCTACCAGGGAGGCCTACAGTTGACGCCTCATCACCCCAAGGCTCAGTCGTGCCAAAGCTGGGGGGACCAGCTTCCCAGTCCGAGCATTATCTCTCTGGAATAAGCTATCCCAGCACCTGCGGGAACAAACCTCTTACAATGTTTTCACAAAGGAACTTAATACACTGTTGTTTAGCTGACTTGTCTCTCCTCCCTTCTATCCGCTCCCTACTGATTTCTGTTCTCCTAACCGTAACTAGCACCGAGATGTTCATGGGCTGTGAGCGCTGCTATAAATGTATAGATAAATAAATAAATAAATAAGTGTACTTTGCAAGCCAGGTCTACAAAACAGAGCATTATTTTCATTTCATGAAAGTCAAACATTCACAAATAATTTCACCTTGCTGAATGACACGATTTGATAAACTGCTGTCAATTGCCCACATTGCAGGCTAGACCAGAAGTGTGTGATCCTGACCAACTTGTTGAACGTCCTGGTGCTACTATTTCAAAATTGCCAGTCACTAAAAGCACTTTAGTTCGCAATGTGCCTGCTTTGAAGAACCCAGGGTGATGGTTTAATTGGCACAGTGTTGCTTCACATATAATAACAGTGGCCAGGGGTGTAGTGCACACACCAGTATGTTTCTTGGCACACTACTTAAAAAGCAACGGCCTCTACTATTCTCAGTCTATGTTTGAGTATGTGCACTTTACTGTGCATTTGTAATCAGTGGCCTTGATCTATGCTTGCTATGGGCACATTGCTGGTTGCTGCCAATCTTTCAGCAGTTGTAACTTCTACGATGCTGCTAATCTGAGTTCTGTACCCATACTGGGCTATGTGTATTTTGTCAGGCGGCTACTGATCTGTGTCCTGCATCTGTACTACAGCCTTGATGGCGGACTTGTGGCAGCTCTTGGTAAACTATATCCTGTACGTTTGCTAGAAGACATCTACCCAAATTGCGGACCGCTTATTTTGCCTATGAATTACCACATGTTTATCTCATTCCAGCAGAGATGAAGAAGAGACTTCAAGGAGGCTGCCATGTTTTTTTCAACCCATACCAGGGCAATATATCAAGCTATGCATTGTGATCGCATTGAAGGGGTGGGTGGAGGAGGTCACGTCCAGAGAGTCTTGGCATCCCTTAATGTTTTATTTTGGGCTACTCGCTGGTGCTTGTTACACCTATATGCTGAAACTATTGCATTAGAGTACACCTAGGGGGGAAGTGGCATTTAAGGAGGGACACAGAGCCTGTAGGTGTACCCATAGACTGCCCGTGGCCATGCTAATCCCTATGGCCATTCCCACCCAGTTCCTGCCCCTCCCCACCCAAAACACCTCCTCATGGGAACTCTTTGTGCTCACTTTAATCAAGCCTTACCACCAAACTTTGCACTCAAAGTGCCTGCTAGTGTTTTTTCAAAGCAGCCTTCTGAGAGTTAATTGGAGATGCAAAGCCGCTACTGGTGTCATGAACATTTCTTAAACAGGTCTCCCTTCAGCCACTCCATTTATAAGCACTCTGCGCATCCTTCACTGAAGTCCTGGTAAAAACAAACATTGGAAAAGGCAACAGGTTTGGCTTGTGTATAAGTATTAGGAATTTGCCAGGCACTGCTATTAGATGCCCAGGTACCCGCATCCTTTTGCACCTGCGACCATCAATGGCCAGTTGATACCACTACGACAGTGCTTGGCAAGTGCCTTTACCATGCCCCCACAAAAGCCCAAACTGTTGGCATTGCCAATACTTGTTTGGATCTGCATCGGGGCTAGCTTAAAAAGAGTCCATGTGCCAAACTAGGTTAAAATGACTCTGACATAAAAGGGTCAAAACCAATCTCACAGGGGACAGAAGGCAGCGCAGGAAATAAATAAACCACCCAACTCCAGCAGCATAAGGGCTCTGCCTACTGTTCGGTTTACTACATTGGATACAATACAATAACTTCACCAATTTCTGTGCTGTTCATGGATGCAAATGCATACTTGCCAACATGACCCATTCCAATCTGTGTTTATCCAGTCCTGTTTTTTTCTTTGCATTCTGGGGACCTGTAGCCCGAGTTTTATAATGGAAAAGTGGAACTTCAAGTCCCAGAATGCAAAGAAAAACCCCAGGACTGGATGAGCACCTACATATTGGAATGGGGCATGTTGGCAAGTATGCAAATGGAGTCTTGGGGCAAGAGTAAACGCGCAGCGTGTTAAGTGGATCATGGTTTTCTCTGCATTTCTACCTTTAGCACGCCTGTGAATTTTCAGTTCATTTGCCTACATTTTACTGTTCTGCACTAGAAGCCGAAAACATGCCTATGCTTGAATTCTGCCAAAATCAAATCTTTCTTTTATATTGATACAGACAATACAATTAATACTATTAAGTTTGGTAATATCGACAGGCATTATTTAACATGTTGTGAAGCTTAATCACTGTGATGCAATGAGTACTCTTAACTTGGCAACATGTTAAATAATGAGTTATTTCTGGCAAGTGTGAACGTTTGAGTCATTCACGCTGCAATAGGTCATCTGGTGTCAAAGCCCCCACCACCCCATTTAGCAATCTAACCATCCAAAACAACAAACTGGATTACAAAGTAAACCCCCTTTCCTATTTGTTTCATCGCATCTCATACAACAGGCTACATTGCACTGTCAAACAATGACTACAAGCAGGTGCCCTCATGAAACAGTTTCTTCAGCTGCGTGCCTGGAAAATACGCAAAACCCAGTGAAGATTCTTTTTTGGGCTCACATTACTTGATGTTCTAAGAATATGGGGGATGATTTGTCAATGCCTCATTCAACTCCAATACAGTTCCGACTTGCATTAAAGAAGCCTGGGTTACACCACTTCTAAAAAAACCAAATCTAGACCCCACCATTCCAACTAACTATCGCCCCATAACCACGGTCCCATTCTTACTCAAAATCATCGACAAACTAGCCTACAACCAAATTCAAACCCATTTAGAATCTAACCAGCTCCTCGGCACCAGACAATCAGGCTTCAGGCCCAACCACAGCACTGAAACAGCTCTCTTGGACCTCAAAATCCAGATGGATGCCATTAGAGATTCAGGGAAACTTTGCATTCTCCTGCTGTTGGACCTCTCAGCTGCGTTCGACTTGGTGGACCACGACAAACTCTGCAACTCACTTGCCCGTGAATTTAACTTCTCTGGGGCAGCCACTGCTTGGGTGAAATCATTCTTAACTGACCGCACCTCCAGAGTGTCCATAGGCAAAGAAGCAGCCAACTCCATCCCAGTCCCCATAGGAGTGCCCCAAGGCTCTTGCCTTTCTCCCACGCTGTATAACGCATATACCAAGCTCCTGTTCTCAGCACTTGACGATATGGGTGTCATATACACAAATTTTGCGGATGACACCCAGATCCTTATACCTCTTACAGGCAACTATGACCAGGACACTTTAACAATCAATAAAATTTACGTCATCATACAAAACTGGATGGCATTAAACAGCCTATGTCTTAACGATGAGAAGACGGAAGTCCTCATCGTAGGAGCTCCAGCCAAATTAGCAACCCTTCAGCCAGAATATTCAACCATCAACATAGACGGCACCAATATTCCAGTGTCAAAACAAGTAAAAACACTGGGAGTGTACTTCGATGCTAGCCTGACCATGACTAAACAGATCAATGTACTTTCCTCCTCCACGGCCTACACTTCCAAATTAATTGCACTCAGCCGACAATTTCTGACCCCAGCAAACTGCCTCACCTTGGCCAGAGCACTGGTCCTATCGAAATTGGACTACT
The DNA here is from genome assembly GCF_040938575.1 of Ambystoma mexicanum. Classification (NCBI taxonomy): domain Eukaryota; kingdom Metazoa; phylum Chordata; class Amphibia; order Caudata; family Ambystomatidae; genus Ambystoma; species Ambystoma mexicanum. The sequence continues at coordinate 1,383,906,864 of NC_090921.1, read as the reverse complement.
GTAATGTATTACTACTGGGCACCTCCAACACCAACCTAGCCAAAATGCAACTTTTGCAAAACAAAGTCCTGAGGGCAGCGCTAGGCATAAAAAAATCAGACCATATATCCAAGACCAGGAAAGATGCCCACTGGCTCCCCATCAAAGCCCGCATCATTTTCAAAACATTATGCATCACCCACAAATGCATTACAAAAAAAGGACCTATCTACCTCAATAACACTCTGCATCCTAAAACTAACATAAGATTACTGAGATCCAACGACAAACTCCTCCTGGACCCCCCCCCCCGATTCAAAACCACAAGAGCAGGGGGCAGCAGCTTCACCACTTTAGCCCCCAAACACTGGAACACCCTACCCATCATCATCAAAAAAGCATCTTCCTTCACGATCTTTAAGAAACAGCTAAAAACCTGGTTATTCAACCAATTTTAGCACCCAAAGATAGGACCCCTTCCATCGGATACTGTTGTGAATACTTAGGCCACTGTATATTGTTGTGAATATGTTGTAACCTATATCATGTAATGCAACTAATGTAATGTTTGAATGTGACTAATTTCTAAGCTGTCTTATAACCTCGCCGTGACACCCGAGGGTCTGGGCGTGTAACAAATAAAAAAAATTAAAAATAAATAAATAAATAAATTGGGTTAAATGATGTCTCAATGTCTTAGACTAATTCAAACGTTGGCCTGGTCTGCGGGAGCATGCCAAAAACACCCTAAATAAATAGATCTCTTTATATAATCTGCAGGCCCGCCATGGCAAGACATTCCCACTCCACCGCTGGGAGTAACGCACTGAAAGCGCTTCAGGTTTATACTCTGTGTTGAAAAAATATAAAGAATCAAAGTTCTGAAGTTGTCCTGCATATTTTGCAACATCTGGCTTTTTAGCTCCCGTCATTCGGTATTCTCATACAGTATGTGTAGTATTATTTCCCTTTAAAATCAGGACCACAAGTTCCAGAATGCAAAGTGATCAGAGCCCAAATGCGAATACTAGCTGAACTGCTCATATTTGACATGGGTCCACATAAGAAGTCTTTAATTTCTCTTATGATATGAGCGATACATATGTGATATAGACACCTTCTCTCAATCACTGTTTGACACCGCCATGCATTGTACTGCCATGCATGATGTAAATAAAAGTTGTATTTCCACAGAAAAACTAATCCGAGTTTCTGGTGCGTTTACGTTTAGCAAAAGGGTTTTACTTTGTAAATGACTCGATTTTCATATGCTTTCAACCAGTCTGATTTAACAAATAACAGCGTGCTACGTTCTCTGTCTGCGTGCAGTAAAATGGCTGTCCATGAAAAAGGGTATTGCCAGCCAGTCACTCAAACTGTCGCGCCATTTTCACTCATGCCTCGGAACTTGCTGCCGCCGATATAGCTCTGCCCTTACTCAGCACCTGGCTTATCTGTGAGGGGGGGGTTGGAGGGAGTGGGGAGGAGGGAGTCCACATTCTTAGGTTCCATGTCCAGTACAATGAGGTAACCCTGGGGACGTGTGGCCGCATCATAAGCTCAGAGTGCACCCGCTGCCCGACCACTTATCGAGAGTGTGGTCGAGCCGCCCCCCTCGTGTTTCTAAAGCTTGGGGATTCGTGTAATTCCTGGCGTGTTGTCGCGCAGCAGCAGCAGCACGTGCGCGCGCGGAAGCGCAACCTACTTACGGTCCACAAAGGAGGTAAAGAGCATCCGAAACCTGCTCAGCCGGCTGCCCTCGTCCGCCCACATGCGCACCACGCCGGTGCCCGTCTGCAGCATCACATCGTTGGCCATGGTGCTGCAGAACTTGGCCTTCAGGTTCTCGATGGAGCTGCTGCCGTCGTAGACGGCCACGAAGTTCCTCTTGCACTCGTTGGAATGCTCCATCTGATAGTCCAGGAAGCGCAGGTATATCTGATCGGGTATAAGAGACAGTGGTCCAAGGTTAGCAGGTTATATAGCCTCCAATAAACACTGAGCATTGCTTTCCTGCAGCAGATATCATGGATTAACCTTAACTGTATAAGGACATGCTACAAAGGTCCAGGATACATGCAAACAGTTGTTTTAGACTAAAGACTTTGATATTGATTTATATTTCTGTAAACGTTCCACATATTGTTTGTGTGTATGCTGTGTTGTCCTGCGGACATCAAAAGGCACAACATATTAATAATCGCAAATGAGCAAACGTTCATGATTGCTTACGAAGAGGTATGTTATTGGGTCTTATATCACAAGACTTCAGTTTTTTTTGACCTGAGAGCCACCATGTCTGAGCTGGTTGAGGTTGGAAGTTAGTAGGAGTGGCAGGAGGGGAGCAAGGCATCTGTTGTGACAGCGTTGATGTTTGTAGGTCAGAAGGAACCGGGCTCTATTTGCTGATTGGGGGCCTGGCTCACAGAAAAGTCTGCATCGATCCCGCAACGTCCTTGTGCCAAAATGACTCTGCGCGGCCCTACATGCAACGTTTCTAATGCGCTGTCTGCATATTCCTGGAATACAAATGGCAAAGCAACCCGATCCACAAACAGAGCTGAGATGCGCGAGGAATGCCCACAGCACGCCTGCGTAAACCAAAACCATAGCCATAGCCATAGACCAACCTTTCCGCAAACCTCTGCGTCCACCTCTGGCCAACATCCAGCAACCTGGCGACACTGCGCGTGTTCCCCCGTAAGTAACGGCTGCACACTAGCGAATTTACACTAGGTCCCACGTAAGTAACGGCTGCACCCCTGCGATTCTGTGCAAGGTCCCCCGTAAGTAACGGCTGCACCCCTGGCATTCTGCTCGAGGTCCCCCATAAGTAACCAATGCACCCCTGCCAATCTGCGTGAGGTCCCACATAAGTAACGGCTGCACCCCTGCGATTCTGCATGAGGTTCCCTGAAAGTATCAACTGCACCCCTGCAAAACTGCCTACCGTCCACCCTACGCCCAACGCACCCAAACTGCTTCCATATACCCCTACAGCACAGCAGCCCCCTCAAGCCCAGACACCAGCCCCCCTCACCTCTGACACCACCCTAAGGCAGCCCCTCAGGTCCTGACACCACCCAGCAGTCCCCTCCCTTCTGACACCACCCCCAGGCAGCCCCTCAGGTCCTAACACCACCCACTAGCCCCGACCTCTGACACCACCCCCAGGCAGCCGTGACACCAGCCACTAGCCCCCTCACCTTCAACACCACCCCCAGGCAGCCCCTCTAGTCCTGACACCACCCATTAGCCCCATCACCTCTGACACCACCCCCAGGCAGCCCCTCGGGTCCTGACAGCACCCGGTAGCCCCCCTCACCTCTGACACCACCCCAGGCAGCCCCTCAGGTCCTAACACCACCCAGTAGCCCCCCTCACCTCCAACACAACCCACAGGCAGCCCCTTAGGTCCTGATACCACCCGCCAGGCCCCCTCACAGCTGACACAACCCCCAGGCAGACCCTCAGGTCCTGACACGACCTATCAGCACCCCTCACTTCTGACACCACCCCCAGGCAGCCCTGACACCACCCACCAGCCCCCCTCACCTCTGACAACACTCCAGACTGGCCCTGCCACATTACACCCCTACCAGTTCAATGTTGACCGTCAACTTACCTCCACAGGCCGAACTCCAACATGAAGCACACTGGCCACATATCCACCCAAAGCCTGAACAACTGGCAGCACTACTGTTTCCCCGAGGCACGGTCCGCACAGCTGTTTCCAGCTGACGGGCGACGCTTGCCGGATTTCCATGACAACATTTAAAGCCGTGTAACCTTGCGCGCTTGCGAGCAGAGGTTCACGGCAGTCTGACCAAACGGAACGAATGCAGGAGGTAAGCGAATACACGCTGCACTTGGGAGATGACTAACAGGTTGTAAATTTAGGATAGATTATTGTTACATCTGCTGTATACTTTACAGGCAAACCTCTGACATTACTGCTAAGGAGATAAGACAAGTGTACACTGGTCACATGAACGTTAAGGTAAAAGGACTTCCATACATTGGTTCTCACAAGGGTGCGTTTGGTAAAAATATGTTCACTGGGCAGGGACATTTACTGTGATTTCTTTTTTTCTTTTGTTTATCTTTATGAAACTGGACAATTGATTTCAAACTATCTGAAAACACAACGTTGGTATGTATGCATTATTTTGAAAATCTATCTTGGTGATACATGCACAATGCAATTTCAATTGAATTTTGTTGACTAATGGTGTTGTAAACTGCGTATTATGAACCAATAGCCCTGAAGATGGTGCTAGGCACCAAAATGCATTGTCAATAGAATGTTCATACCAGACCATAGTGTCTTTTTGCCTCAGAAAACTGTGTGAATAAAACATGTATTTTTACAAATATAGAACACATTGACTGCAAATGGATTTCTAGTAAACAGGGGTGAAAAATTAAGAAACATTTTTTCAAGAAGAATTTAAATCTACATAATTTTTGAGAAATATGAACCACTATTAGACTTGTTGACAGCAACGAATTTAGCCCCTAAAAAGGCAATGTGTGAGCACCAGAGTCAGTAGGTTGGCTTCCACCAGAGTGTTTTTTGGTTACGGCACTGCTGCAGAATCCATGTCCGTAGCTCATCACAGGACTACCTGGTACATCACAACCAGTTGCACAGCAACAGGACAGCAGAATGTAGCACCAGCTACACTGGAACGCACCATGTACATGTGACATAGTAAAGCAATGTAATGCAATGTGACATATCATTGTGGCCATGTGCCATTGCAATGGCCTCAAATGACCTAGGAGGACACAAGTCCAAGACATCACTGGTAGGACAGTCACATGTAATGTGTGTGTGAATAGTAGCATGTAAAAAGCAATGACTGAAGGGAGCCAAGTAGGAAGGCATTGCAGTCAAAGCCCCTGCAACTAACACAAGTTGATCAGGCATGTGTTCAGGTGATGTGAAGGATGCCTGAGAGTGTGTGAGCTAAGGAGATGGATGATGTGTACAGCCAGACTTAAAAAAACTCACATGTGAAGATGAAGCATTTCAGTGGCAGATGTACAGCATGACATGAGAGCATCCACTGGGTGATATCTGATGTGTGCAGGTGGGAGGCCATGCATTGGGAGGGGCACACTTACTGAATAACAACTGCACAAGTGATGAGTGTATCCACATTGTGGCCTACAACCCACATGACAGTCACAGAACAAATCCATACCAAAACCATAGTAAACTAAATGTAGCACATGAAAAAAGAGACAGAAACAACAGTGTGATCAATACATTTAAATCTGTATTCAAAATATGTACACTATAAAAAAACTACTATGGGGGAGGGGGGAAATGGACAAGGACACAAATGAACAAAAGTTTAAAAAAAAAAGAAAATCCAGACAACTATATACACAGGCAGCAGGCTCAATCGTCTCTCATCACGTCCTCCAGGGCAGAGTCGCATTACTCGTCCTCGACATGGAGGAAGGCCACCATTCTTTCCTGGATGGCTTGCAGGTCCCCCAACATCCTCCTCTCCTCTGCATCCCTGCAAGCCTCCTCCAGGATGGCAGCCCGCCTCAGAGTCCGTCTCTCCACCACCTCTGCCCTGGCCCTAGCAATCCTTGACTCCCTAGCCCGCTGCCTCTCTGCCATCAGCTGCCTTCTGAATTCCATTCCGACGAACATCATTTCGCGAAGTCTCCTCCGTTCCTGCTGCCAGGTAGCCGAACTGTCGTGCCTGACTTGCCTCCTCAATGTTGAATGGCCCTGCTAGGACTGCCTCTGCTGCTGCCTGGCTGAGCGTAGGCAGCGCAGGTAGCCCCGGCGTCTGGATGTTACATGTTGGGGGGGGAATGCCAACACTGTTCTGAGGTGGCAGCTGTCCCATTGATGCCTTTCCATGTGCTGGTGCCTGGGCAGGCACAGTGACCAACCCTTCTGTAGTAGTTGAGCCTTCCACCGAAGGCAGGAACGTGCTTGCCACCAGACTGGGCGGTGTGGGTGGGACTTGGTGTAGAGGGGGCCTTGATGTCACCATGCAAGGAAGGCTCCACGGAGGACGACTGGGGCACAGAGGAGTCAGTGGAGGAGGGGGGCAAGTGAATGTGCCAGTGCATAGAGACCACCCGAGAGAAGTGCACTTGCCAGCTGGCCAAGGTAGAGGCACATTGAATCGTGATGCTGTGACAGCTCCTTACAAGCGGCTGTCACAGCATGACAAATCGTGGCCATCCGCCTCTCCAGACCAGCCAGCAGGGCGCACACCAACTCAAGGCTGGTCTCCTCAGGCACAAGGGGGGGGCACGGTCTGGGTGGAGGCACCCACGAAGGTGGGCAGGGCTGGATCAAATGGACCAGGGACAGGCTGCTCCACGGTGCACTGCACATCCTTGCTTCCCTGGCCTAGAAGTTCAGCCTGAATACCCTCCTGGATGTCTACACCAGACCCTGTGTGCTGGCCTTCACTTGCCTCCTCCTCCACCAACCCCTTCATCTCCCTGGATGACTCCAGAGAGCCTTCCTCCCTGGATGGCCCCTCTGCTTCTGCACCCTGGCCCACAGCCACTGAAGAGTCCCCACCACAACAACCTCCTGGGACTCACCCCCAGCTGCTCTGCTTAATGTTATGTGTGCTCTGCTAGCCAACTCTCCCTCAGATGAGGTGGTCTCAATGGTGGCTGGCCGGGGTGTGCGCTTTGGTCTGATGGCCCTGTCCCTGCCTTTCTGCTCCACAGCGATACCTCCGCCATCTTCACGTGCTGCAGCAACTGTGAAAAATGGGACAAAAGACATTCACATCAGTTATCGTCGTAAATGCATGTGTGGCATACACAACGTTAACATCACCAATCAGGCAGCATGTTGCAACAAGGAATTGACACACACACAATGCACACACACATGTACGTGCCCATGCAAACTGCATGTCCACTGCTGCATGAGTGTAGTGTGGAGGATGAATCACAGTCATGACACATGCACATGTCAACACAGCACATTATTGCGTGGCCACCAACGTTTCACACAAAACATGCAACGCCACAATACCAATGACCAACCTACATAAGTATGACATGTAGCCAGCGGCATGGGAACTGCACCAGGGCACCGGCCCACACAAACACAATCACCAACAGGCATATGTGACAGCATGAACTACAAGCAACATGAACCGCCACACATATCTGCAAATCAATTTCTCATGTTGTGTGGCCTAGCATACCCATATTTCATGTACACATGTACACATGTGCTCCAAATGCAGTGGGATGAGATGTCACATCCCTGTCCTGGAGATGTCAATGCAACAATTTGCCATTTACAGACATCCATGCACATGTCTCACTCTAAGCAGATTTGTCTGAATGGATGCACTTGCCGGTGTGCCACACATGGAGGTGTCCATCATACATGTACCTCACATGCCCACAACACAGCATGCCTGCAACTGTACTGTCCCTGCACTTGGTCCATGATCTCACACAGCATGTGCCTGATTCCATCAAGTAACTGATGAAAAATCTGCCAATACCCATACATATGCCAGTATACACTGTCTGACGTCACATACGCCCAGCATTGGCATGAGGCAGCAAGCTGCTGCATCTCACACCACACACAATCTGCAAAAAGAATGTGGCATCTGTAAACATGCATGCCACACATACATTGTAGAGCATTGCTCCACATGGGTACTCACCAGCAGCTTCCAGATGCCTTCTCCAGGCACAGATCTGGGAGTGAAGGTCCGGATAGAACCTATCATGGACCCACAGTTCTATCTGGAAGAACCTGTGGCAGCCTGCATGGTGCACCGCCACAGTGGGCTCCTTGGTGAGGGCTGCAGCCACCTTGGAATGGTTCTGGGCCTTGAGGTCGCCCCAACGTCGCTGGACCATGTTCTTCATGTGGTATGCCACACCCTCCACGTCGATGGTAGCCGTGATGTCACCCCAGATCCTCAGCCTTACGTCATTGCCTGGCTGCGTTGCTGGGTTAAAGAGGGCGCTCAGGACCAGATCCACCAGGATGCCAACTTCGGTGGAGGTGATGCTGGCAGCCCACTGCCTCGACGTGGGGGTACTGCACTCTTCCGAGGATGTTGATGGACCTGACATGGCACCCCCGAGGAAGGTATGGCTTTGCAGAGTCCTGGGTAGGTGCTGTGGAGCTGTGGTGGTGTTGGCAGGGAGAGGTGGAAGTCCCAAGTACAGAGGAGGTGGTCACAGCCTTAACACAGGAGTACAGACAAAAGTAGGACAGCTGGCACTCCAGGACAGTGCAGGTTGCAAGCAGGCATTCACACTCAAGCAGTCAGCAGCAGATAAGGAGTGAGTGAGGCAAAGCGGGGCCGGTGGAGGCAAAATCAGCAGTTTGCGTGCAGGAGGAACTCTGCTGTACGTCTCTCATCTTTAGCAGCCGATAACAGAGTAAAGGCCCTTAATTTGTAAGTTGCGTCCTACGCTGGGGAAGCAGCGCAACTACGCGGCTCACAGCAATGCCAGTGTAACATTAGGCACGACGACGCACATCGCTGGTTATGCACGCAAAGGTATGATCAAGATGAGTATCGCATACATGTATTTGGGGGTGTTACGCAAGGCGTTTCCTTCAGGTAACGCATACAGCATTTTTATTTTGGGGGGTTGCCTCTGCGCATCTGCGCATGTATTTTTCTCCCTGTTGAGGCCTACGGTGTGTGGCGTACACAATTGTTGGTGCCTCTGCATATCGTGGACCACTTTTATCACCTTTCAGAAGCTTTCTGGTTATCGCATATGCAATTTTTCAGTTTAGCGGTGCCTCTGTGTGTCGTATACCGTTTTTTACCCTTCGGAAGCTTTCTAGGTATCGCATACGCAATTTTTGAGTTTAGGGGTGCCTTTGTGTATCGCACACCACTTTATTCAAGTTTCGGAAGCTTTCTAGGTATCGTGTATGCAATCTTTGAGTTTAGGGATGCCTCTACGTATCGCGTATGCATATTTTTGCTTTTGGGGTGCATTGGAGCCTTATGACACATCGACGTTGCACATCACATAGACAGTTTCCTTTCTCATATTACCCAGAACAATATCTTGGTGTGCCTTCCATTTCTCCTTAACATCTGAAATAAGAGGGGAACGGCCCCAAGAGGGAAAGGGAGTAGACATGGTCGGGGGTGTGGTAAGGACACACCTGCCCCAGCCTCAGGAGGATGCCATGGGTCTCAGCCCACAGGTGACCCGGTACATGGACTTCGACGTGGTTGCTGCCAGACAGGTGAAGCAGCACCACCTAGGGCCACTGGGGCCAAGATGGGACGCCCTGCAGAACAGGAAGAGGCTCCAACCCAGGACATGGCACAGGAGACAGGTCTGCAGAGGAAGAGGCGCTTCTCTGAGGAGTTAGCTCCAGATCCTCATTGATTATGTGCCCGAACACCATCGTGAGATGTTCCCAAATGCGGGAGCACGTTTACAGTTGCACATCGATTGGTGCATTGGTGGCGTGTCAATAACCTCATCAACGCCTTAGGTGTGGATAGGTGCAATGCTGAACAGGTCCAGAAGCTGTCAAAAAGGTGGTGTGGGCATGCCTGTGGGGCTGTCGGCAGCGGAGAGAAGCCATCAGGCTCTGGCATTGCGGCTTAGGAAGGCTGTGAACTACATTTCCCAGAGGTCAATGGAAGCAGGTGGATTTGCGTGCGCAGACAGCAGCTGCGTGCAATCAGCTAATACACATTGAAGGCCACCGCCTGCCCGTGGCTGGTGCAGATTATTGAGAATCACACGGTGCGGCCAGGCACTGGAGGGGAGAACGAGGACCCGGGCCAGGCTGCAGGGACACCGGGATGCGCCGGTAGTACTCTGCAGTTACAACATCGTCTGGGCTGCCTCACATACATCGCAGACCTCAGCTAAGTGCTTGCGCTGCATTGCTCATTGTATTATTGTGGCCTCACGTTCGCTTAGCGCACAAACAGCAAATATTCCACACAGTGAATTTGTATGGTTTACTTTATTTTTGACTTACGAACTTGAACATTTAAGTACTAAGATTCCATGAAGGAACGTGTGGTGACAACACATTTCCAAATCAGAGCATGTGAAGAAAAGACACATATACAAGTAGTGTGGGCAGACTCATGAGAAAGACTTGCTTGCGTGCAGCATATTACGTGTTCGTTTTGTCCTTCTATGCCACGCTTTGCCTGTAAGGCCATGTGTCTTTTCAATCATGTGGGGAGATTCCCCAGTTGTATGTTCCATCACGCTTGCTATGTACATTCAATGTGGGTCCATTTCATCATCATGTGCTTATCATGCTTGTGTTAATAGACCAGCTGTGGTTGGTGGGTTTAGTTGGAGGGTAAATTAATGTTAACCTATGACTACATGTTTAGGATTTCAAAGACAGGTTCTGGGGTGAGTGCTTAAGGCCAGTTCATGCAGGTTAGGCAACAAATAGGTGGGGTCAGTTTACAGAGATATGTATTACATGGAATTACAGTGCTTTCTTTCCTAAACATCCCCCTACCCTAACCCTCTTTCTGGTTATCCTAATTTACCCTCGCTAGCCACAACTATCCCTAGTCCCTCTTCCCCCATTGGCTGCCATGTGGTTACCTGTACCTCTAACATCAGTGACCCGTGCCAACCATGGTGGGAGGTTTGATCCCATTCGGCTTCTGTGGTTTGGGAGAGGGTGTTGATGCTCTCCCTTTTATGGTCTTGACAGAAGCAGTGGAGTGATCTCAGGCGGAGGACCAAGCATAAGCTCAGTGCCAACCTGGCCTCTGCACTGGCCCGTGGAGTATGTAGGTGAATGGTTGAGTTACAGATGTGCTCATACTTTAAAACAGTTATACCTGTCTCACCTGATGGCCCTGTATGTGTCCATTATTAGATGCCTGACAGACGCATGTCTTATCCGTTGCATCATTGTGCCACTTCAGTATGTCTATGTGTCCACTAACAGCATGGAATGTCAGCAAATGCCATAATTCTGTTGCTAACAGTGCACAGTGTTTAAAGTCACGAAGTCACATTCATGGGTGTCCTGCCATTTTGTGTGTGACTGACCTTTGATGCACATGTGCATGTTTGTCAGGACACACATGACTCCAAATGTCAATTTCTGTTCATGTGCTGGTCATGAAGCAGCAGATTCAGAGGAGGAGGAGGAGGAAGATGAGGGGGTGGTACGTTAATCCACTAATCGAGGCCGTGGTGTAGTGCAACGCGAAAACCCACTGGTGCTACCGGCCATCATCAGTTGTGCTCCGGCCTCTTCAGATTCTTCTGACTCCGCTGACTCGGATGCTGAACCAGACATGGAGGACTTGCTGACGGCTAAGGTGAGTGCCCCAATGGGCAGGTCAGATGGGGCCGTTGGTTCTGCGGCAGTGCAGCTGGCTTCACAAGGCCAGTCAGTGGTGAGCCCCATGTCTGCAGTGGTAATGGCTGCAAGGCCACCCTCAATGAGTTGGTATCAGGTTCTGGGGCTGATGTCCAAAGGAGGGTTTCAGACCTGCAACCAACGACGGAGGAACCACAGCAATGGGCTTGGTGCCTTGCATCACACCACCGTGGACCCAGCACATGTGGTAGATGTGTGCAGGCCGGAGAGACAGTGTAAGAGCAGCAAATGTTGCCTGACACCCTCCTGCAAAGCAATGTGTTGGATAGAATTGTAAAGGGCATGGATCAACTGGACAGGAACGTGACCCCACCAGCAGCCCGGGATGCGCAATGGCTGCAGATAATGTGGTCCTCAAGCCGCTCTCAAAGACTGGACATGGAGGCCAACATCAAGGGTCGACAGGCTGATCTTAGGTGTCTGCAGGAGTCCCTGCATGCAGATGCTAGGGCACATAGAAAGGCCTTGAGCCATGAGATGTTGGCACCTCATAGAACGATTTGCTGTGAGATGGAGAGCTTGAGGACTGCACTGCATGATGAACTCTCAGCCACAAAGACACAGCTCCACGAGGAGATGTATGCCCTGAGGCAGACACTGTCCCAGCAACTCGATGCGTCATGAGTGAACACGCATATGATATATGATATGCCATTCGTAACGGTCCTATACACAAGTGTTTAAAGGCGCGACGAGGCAAGGAAGGGGGAACAGAGAGAGGACATAGACAACGATCTTACTAGGCCAAGTGACATTAACATTGTGCAAGTGCAGGGGAGGAGGGAGGGAGGAAGTGCCATGGGAAAGGGGAGGGGCAGTGCTGTACATGGGATCAAAACAATAACAAGATGTGTGGCTAGCAGGTGACTGGTTAAAGGCTAAGTGCAAACAGCAGGTCTCCAGAAGTGCATGTAGGGTGAACTGTAGGGTTACAGATACAGACCCAAGTGCAGGGTTTGCCGGGAGGCAATGCGGGCATGCAACTGGGCGGGAAGCGACCTGGGCCAAAAACCAGAGGGTAGCCAGGTAATCAGTGTAGTATCAGACAGGAAATCAGCAGGGGAGAGGAAGAGAAAAGGTAGAGGCAAAGAGGAAGGTCTTGAGGTGCTTCCGGAACCGGAGATGGTTCTCCTCAAGTTTCATATAGGCAGAGAGGCTGTTCCAGAGGGAGGCCCCAGCCGAAGAAAGAGATATACCACCAACTCATTGCTTGGAGAAGCGACTGACCCTGAGAGAGATGGAGGTGGAGGAGCGAAGAGCTCGATTAGGAAGGTATTTACGAAGAGAGAGTTGGAGGTATTGAGGACCCAGGCCCCAGAAGGCCTTGTGGACAACGCAGAGGGTCTTGAACTTAATCCTTGAGGCGAAGGACAAGTCTTGCAGTCCTGTTCTGGATGAGCTGCAGATGGAGGAGAGTAGAAGCAGGCAGATTTAGAAAGAGGCTGTTGCAGTCGTCCAGCCTAGAGAGAACCAGAGCTCTAGAGACATTGAGCTTCTGGGGGAAGGAGAGGAAAGGAAGAACACCTCTGAGGAGGTGCAGTTGGTAGTTTGACTTCTTCTAGACATCAGAGATGTGAGGAGAAAAGGAGAGTGTGGAGTCGAAGATGACCCAGAGGTTCTTAGCCTCACAGGTGGGAGCAGGAAGAGGGCCAAGGGAGACCGGCCAGGGAGTGACAGGAAAGGAGAGTGCAGATGTGCCTATGAGGCGAATCTTTGTCTTACTGGCATTAAGGCAGAGATTGTTGGCGGCACACCACTCCTGGATAGCAGACAGACAGTCAGAGATGAGAGAGGGAAAGGAGGTGGCAGAGAGGAGCCTGAAAACGCGCTGAGTGCCATCCGGATAGCACTGAAAGTTGGAGCAGAAAGCGGCAGGGCAGTGGACGAGAGATGCCAGGTATTGGTTGAACAGCCAGGGGAACCCCACAGGTAGAGAGTGTGATAGAGGAAAGGAAGGACCCAAGTTGGACCTGGGAGGGTCGATCGGAGAGGAACAAGGTCAGCTGGGTCAGGGCTTGATCAGTGATACCCAGGTTATCATGGAGACGATTGAGCAGGATGACATGGTTGACCGTGTCAAATGCAGAAGAGAGAACGAGTAAGATGAGGACGGCGGGGAGATTAGAATCAAGGTTAGAGAGCAGATCTTCACGGATGTTCAGGAGAGCAGTTTTCATGCTTCTGGCTGCTCTGAAGCCAGACTGATGGTCATGGAGACAACCAACAAATTCAGTGTGAAGATTAAGCTGGGAGATGGCCAGCTAGTCCAGGAGTTTGCCCAGGAAAGGAGTGATGAGTTTGGGCAAAAGCCGGGCAGGAGGGATCGGCTGAGGGTTTCTTGAGTAGAGGGTGCACAAGAGAGTGGTTGAGGGGGGAAGGGAAGGCTCAAGTGGCGAAGGAGTGGTTGGAAAAGTCAGCCTGGGCATGAGCGAGGGTGTCAATGTGGCCCTTGATGGTTTTGGAAGAACAGGGAAGCGCATTCGTGAGGAAGAGCATCATAACCTCACCTCCATTGGGATGCTGGTACATGCTTCAGTGTCAGGAATGGACCTGGCCAATGAAGACCAGGCCATGGCACTGTGTGGATTGAATCCACCATCAGAACCACCTGCAGATCAATTGCAGGATGGTGGGGCCAGTACACCCACCATTGCTGTGATGCCCATTTTTTGCTGTCCACTCATGTGGATTTGGACATGCAGCCTCCCCTCCCCACTCCAGGGTGGGCAATTTTTTGACTGCCAGCCCAGGATGGCCATTTTGCTCTCCCTGACCGATGTGGTCTGATTTTTGTTTTTCATGACACTTTGATGCGGAAGGGCTAATTTTTCTTGTTTTTTAACACCGCTGTCCAGGATGGAGGCATGTGTTGTTTTTTCCCCATTCCATGATGGACTTTTATTTTAATTTTATTTAATTCTATGTATTTTTTGTTTTTCTTTTCCTTGAGAGATGTTATGTTGCCCTCTCAATGGATTGATGAGTGCAGCACTGGAGATGCAGCCATGCACATGGGTGCCAACTGCCATGGTTGCCTTGAGGACAACAGGATGACATGTACAGGTAACAATGGGTTGATGGACTTTTTCCACATATGTGCTGTATGCATGGTTTGGTACTATGGCTGGTGACATACCATGCCCCCTGTTGTTGCAATGATCCTGATTCAGCCAGTGACAGCACTCCATGGGGGTCTGCTGTCTACGTTTCAACTCCCGAGTCCCCATGCCCTCTGCCAGGCCCTAGCCCTCCTTTCACAAATCTGAAGGTACAGTTTCCGGTGTAGGTCTCTGTCAGCAGGTAAGTATCAGCACAGTTTCTCGTCTTATATCTGTATTAGTCATCACCACGATATTTGCATTAATTCTCACATTTCTTCCTGGGGGTGTTATGTTTGAGTCGCAGTGAATGTCACTACAGATGTGTTTGCCCACATACATGTGGTACATTGTCCACTCCCCGCACCTTCTGTTCATCTGTTCATATGTTCTCCATGTAGGTGTTGCCACTGTACCCTGTGATCTACGCACACTTACTGGGACAGTCACAACCAGGGTATGTGGTCTGATGGAGGGTGATTAAACAGTTGTGTATTGTCCTCATGTCCATTTACACTGGTGTCCAACGGGGAGGGGGGAGGGTGTTGCAGGGTATGAGCATGTGGGTGGAGGCACTTATTTGCAGGGAAGTTGCAGACATGGGTCTCCTTTAGGTTTAAGTGGCATGGTGATTTCTACATGTTGTTTCTTTGAAGTGAAGCTGTTGATTGATCTTTCTCAGGTGGCCTCAGTTTTCCAGTCTGCCCTTCCCTATCACCTACTTTTGTCCTTTATTTGCCCCGACATGTGCTAGTTTTCCATCTATGTGGCTTCCAGGCTCTCTGATCATGCTCGTTTTTATTCATATGTTTCAGTGTCTGTCTTTCTCTCTTGCCTACCTTCTCATTGCCCTCACCCACTGTAATGTCCTACATGTCTCTCCTCATCTCCCCACCAGCCAGTCTCCTCCTTGCACCGCGATTCCCCTATCCCTCTCTCTCTCCCCACTCCACTGCTATAGATACATCGCACAGTGCCCTTTCTCACTCTTGCCCTCTGTCATCCTACTCATCAGCTACCACACCTGTACTTTCACTCCCAAGCCCATCACATCTTCACTTGGAGTACTTTTTGTCCCCTGCATCCATGGATGACCCAAAGGCACACATGACACCTGATAGTGGGTGTGCAGGACTAGTATGCCTGCAAACAATGTCCCCGCTTGTGGCCGCATCTCGGGGGGACTGACGCCTGTTACCAGGGTGCATGTCGTGCTGTGCTAGTAATCTGTTTTCTTCGCTGCCAGTGATTTCTCGGCTGGTGAGGTTTTCTGGTGGTATGTTAACAGTTGAGGACTCTTGGTTTGTTGTACTTCCGGACGTTGACACTGAATGATCCATGGCTATTTCCTTGTTCCATACGGGAGTTAGAATGGCTCTCCAGTGTCTTTACATTGATGCAATGCATGTGTTTGCTAGTTCAGAATGTTGTTTCAGGTGGGATGCTGTGGATGCCTGACAGGTGGGTACCTTGTGCAGGTAAGTCAAATGCACTCACAGTGGCACATGTGGAGTTTTTGGAGGCAGGAAGTCTGGCACTGTGTGGGGTGTATGTTTGTTTCCTTGTACTGATGTGAACAGGTCTGGCTTCATGGGTGCGGGAACACATGGTGTCGGCTGGCTGGTGGTTGTATGCTTGCTGTTTTTGCATGTGAATCAGGGGGGCACTGGTTGTGGGGAGATTGTCGTGAGGTAGGCTGTCACTGTAGGGCGGTTATTGGTGAGTTGTCATGAGGGTGGCTCATCCAGCTGCATGGGTTTTGGGATACATGGTGATGGGAGTCTAGTGTGTGATTGCTTGGAATTTGTGCATGGGTGTTGCCTGCTGTGCAGCTTCCCATTCACTCAGCTGTTCATGACATGTCTACCCACGCTGGCAGTCCACTCTTGGTGCTTCTGCCCCATCTGGGGGTGGTGTCCCAAGACAAATCCACACTCAGCACCACATTGCAGGCCATTTGGGGGATGCCATGTTCGCCACAGACACCAGGCACACACCATTGGCCTGGTGTTGTTGTTTACCATGGGACATGTTCCATGCATGGCACACAAGCAGATATTTAGCTGTCTGTTGACTGCTGCTCAGTGCATTTCAACGCTCCCTTCAGTTCACAGCACATTGGTTCCCGTTCAGTCCAGTCCCTACAAACTCTGCCTTCCCTTCCTCTTGCCTGTTCCCTACTCCCTTTTGTGAGGCAGTCTCCTTGGCCTCCCTTTCTCTTGTCTGCTTGCTTGGCTATTTTATGCCAGTTGTCTCTGTGCCCTGCCTTCCTACATGACTGGTGCCTCTTTGGCCAGCTGCCTTGTGCCAGATCCTGTCTTCACTGCAATGAGATGTTTGCATTCTGTCGTTTTGGACTTTCCCTCATCGGTTCCCCTGCCAGTGTTTACTGCACTGTCCTAATGCCATGTTACTCAGGGAATGCCCTTTCATGGTATTGGGAGTGCTTCCAATGGGTTCCTGGGCTTCCAATCTCTCAGTGATTTCTATTTGGGAGTCCTCTCAGTGTAATTCTGACTCAAGCCGGATCAGTGTGTTTACAATGTCCCCTCACCAGGACAAGAGGCACCTGCTCCTTCACTGCATGGCACTCTGGGGACAGGCAGGGTAGGTGCTGTGGGTTTGGAAGGTGTCACTGTGTGGGGTGATTGAAATGCATTTGCCAGAGGTGTGTGGATCTGACTGCATGGGTGCGGGGACACATGGTGATGGGTGGCTGGGGAGTGTTTGTCTGCATTTGTTGCATGGCACTCATCGGGCACATGTTACAGTGATCGGGGACATTGTTGCTTGTGGTATGGGCTTTGTGGTGGACACTGTAGGGTAACCTCACAACAGACAGACATTGCAATGAAAGCCCAATTGGTAAAAGGACTTTGTGCCCCCTTTTTCAGAAAGTACAAGACCTTTCTTTTGTATACAAAATATGGAAATGGCGACAGGGTAGTATTAGTCCACTGCCACAGAGCTCTCTGTCTTAATCTTAGCAAGCACCATGTAATGACCATGTAAGTCATCATATGTGACGCATTTCATGTACAGTGTTCAGCCACCACCCTGATTGTCTTCCGTCTATTTACATGCTTATATTCACATAATGTCCAGTCTCAAATTGGCCATCTGATCTTATCCTCCAGCTTATTCACACATGGGTAGCGTCCTCTTCCCATTGTGTAACTGTGAAATGATTGGTTAGGCTTTCATTTACTTCACCCTATTGTGGGTTCTAACCACGTGATGTGCACACAATGATTTTCAGTAGACTACTTCAGGCTCAGCCTGGTGCTTGCAAACAAGGAGACTGTTTTCTCATCCCAGACACACAGGCTCCCCCATGAGGCCTCCCCACTGCAATGTTATTGACGTTGGCATCTCCCTTTGCTCTCCCTGGTACAAATGACGGACCTTGTTGTTCTCTGTGGTCCCCTTTGTCTGGTACTCCTCCTAAGGGATAAGCCTCGGGTTCCTGCATGTCCCAATGTTCCTTCTGATTCATGGTGGATTTATGATCTTTATCCCTGGGCGACTGGTGATTCAAATGGGATGACCATTATCCTGGTGGCGCTGGTGTCCTAAAGCTCAGCTTGTGTTTTGGCAGCTCAGCACCTCTGCCCTGGATTCCATGCTTATGACCTTCACAATCGGCAACAGCCCTACTCCCATATGACTGCTTGCATTCTTGTCTTATTGTACAAAGTTGTAACCTGATATATTTATATGTGTGTGTACGTGCATGTTCCCTCCCTTGCCTGGAAGTTGTGATGTGATAGTCAAGCAGGGGAAGAGGCCTCAGTGTTCTGTGTATCAAACACAGCCTGCAAGGATTGAGGCCTACTGTCAGATACAGTGTTAGGTCATGATCTGTATATCACCCACATGTTTTGTAGGTGACACTTCTGCATAACATGAGGTTATTTTCACCTAACTATGTATGTGCTTCTACAATCCACATGTCTCCCACCAGTCACCTCTACCCACATGAATCCTCCTCCCCCTTTGCCCACCCATGTGCATTCCCCACATGCTAGTGTTCATTCCACAATGTTATTCATTTGGGTGGATCTGGGAACTGAACGACAACAAAATGGATTCTGTTGTTTCCATTTGCTATGACTGTGTTGGTTTTTGGTGCATTTTATATTTTGTCTAGAGGACACACACAGTTTGCCTCTCACAGACACTCATTCTCAGGGTATTGCTATGGGCACGGGGGATATGCCCAAATTCATCATTGAATGGCACCAGGACTGTGGCCACACTGTGTGTGCTCCACAGGGACAGGTTTTGACATAAAGTATCTGTGACTGAGGGCGCTGTTTCTCCTGCATATTGACTGGTACACCACACCATGTGGCTGCATTGTGCTATACACATTATGCAACAATGGTCTTACAGACTACTGGTGGGGCATATGGCAATACCCCACCAGAGTGGTCTAGGGAGCAAAAACGTGACTTTAGCACCCTAAATGTGCACTCCACTATAACCCTTGTGGCCACATGTGCAGCACTGTATCTTACCTTAGCTGGTGTGACAGGATTCCTGTATGGGGTCATCATGAACAGTGAATGCGGGTAGGCACTGTCCCCTGAAAATGTTTACATAGTTGTTATTGGCACTTATTGTCATGGTCTGTTGTTCAGTGAGTGACGTGCATGCATGCATGTGCGTGCCTGTTCATACTTACCAATGAGCAAGGTGTTGGCATATTTCCCGAAT
The DNA here is from genome assembly GCF_040938575.1 of Ambystoma mexicanum. NCBI lineage: Eukaryota > Metazoa > Chordata > Amphibia > Caudata > Ambystomatidae > Ambystoma > Ambystoma mexicanum. The sequence continues at coordinate 1,383,887,679 of NC_090921.1, read as the reverse complement.
GCCGGGGCATGGTAGAGTGTTTACTGGCGGTAAATGTAGCTGCCATGCGTGCTGCCTGGGAAATTGGCCTTTACTTGCATGATCACTCCATTTGCGTCACAGACAACCTGCACGTTGATGGAATGCCATTGCTTGCAATTGCTGTACATGTACTCTGTCATTGGGGGGGGGGGCGTAGCGCAACATGTGTACAAACTATGGCTCCAAGTACATGTGGAAATTGTGCAACCGCATAGAAATCCTGTCATACTCTCTGCCTTTCCTCCAGTGTTATCGGCATATATATGTGCCTACACAGACATGCGCATGATGTAATGCAGGCCAAGATCTGATGGAGACAGCGGGATTGTGTTGCCTGTGGTATCCCACCAACTATGGCAGTGGTGCGCTGGAATGAGCCAGTGGCAATGAAATGTAATGCTGTCAGCAACTTTTCAAGGGGGATAAGGGCCTGGGAGCAGATGGGGGTGATGCTAGGTCTTGCTTCCACTCCCTGACAAGGTCTAGGATGATATGGGGTGGGGAACCAATACTTGGCATACACCTGGTCATCAGGCATCACAAACAGAGTGGTGCATGTTGCAAAAATCGGGGCCTGGACATCCTCCTCCTCCTTCTGTGTCCATGAAAGATAGCTCTCACTATTGCAGCGTTCATCGTGTCTGTGTGATGTTCAAATGATGTACATTGCGTGCTTTATACGCATTGGATCCCTTGCAAGTTGAACTTTACGCCTGCTATCATGTGGCAGTTAGATCACAGGGTTTGTGTGTGACTTTTCCCGATATGAGGTTGCGTGTTGGAATCCATGAATTCGGTTGGGTTTGCAGTGGATTGGGCATGCCATTGCTTTGCCTGTCCCACCCCTCAACACACCCACATTATTCCTCATTCTGCATCGATAATGAGGTATATGCATATTCCACCCCCTATTTTTGTCTCTGCGCAGGCCCCACCCACGCTCTACGAGGAGCCTCGCGCAATGTGATCGACTGCACGCAGAGACGTACCATGCCAGCACAGAGTGCACGCAAGGTCCGGAAAAGTCCTGCAAAGTCGAATCCATTGATCGACGAATGGGGATTTTGCATGCAGAATGGCCCGCAAAGTCCCTATTTCCCCACAAATTATTCCATTAATCGTTTCTGGGTGTTTGTGGAGAACTGGGCAAGCTCTAACATGCGTTTATTCGGTGTCAAGTGAGTGTTTGGTTGGAGACCCAGTCGAGTCCATGCATGCATGTCACAGGCTTTGATGTTTTGGTCATGGCTGTTTGGCAACTATTATTTTAGCGTTATGGTGGTGTGAAGCAGTGTGGTGTTGGTCAGTGTGGCAGGAGGAAGGTTAGTTGGTAGCTAGAATTGGTTTTGTATGAGGCGATGCCAATCTGGTCCACCTGTGCCTAATAAATGCACCGACAAAGACAATTTCGGCATGGTGCACATTTAGTACATTTATACTTTTCAAATGGGTATTTTAACATAACATTATGTGCAGCATAGCATAGCAAACCAGCAGGATACATCTGACTACCCATCACAGATGGAGAAGGCCGAATGCTGGAATGCACATCAGAACCACCCAGTTTCGTAGAACAATATGTTTGCCATGTTTGTTTACAAATCCATTTATTCGTAATCAAAACTGTCAGACAACAGAGTTGTCACACAAAATATAAGTTATAATAGCACACTAATACCAATAAAAGCACAAAAATTAGCAATAAACACCTACATCATTATACACCATAATGCATGATATGATCGGTTATTTATAACGCGCTCAATGCCCAGAGGTTTCTAAGCGTGGACCCGGGGATCGAACCTGTGTTGCTCTCTGTCATCTTGCTTCAAAGGCAAGCAATTTGCCCCTGAGCTATTCTCCGGAGCAAATCGATCAATAAGGCGAGGTGCAGTTAGACACAATACTGGCACACTTCATGGTAGCCTGCATAACAATTGGCTTTGTTGCCAATACATTCCATCATAGCATTCGTAGATGGAAACCTCTTACCTTAAGGCTCACTAAATGATACTTATTGGGGAAATGCGTGTGCAAATAGGGTCGGAATCACAAAAGTAGCACCGTGACAGATTGCCAAATGGCAAGGGTGCAAAAGCCCCTGCTTTTTTATTTGTTTTAATAATTGCAATGCGGGTTATTCCATCTCAGAAAGGGTGCTCTGCTACGCCAAAAGCATAGTGCACATTTGTGGCCTGCTGAATCAGTATCCTGATCTTCAGTGCCTGCTCTTCAGTCGTGCAGAGCAGGGTCAGGGGGCAAAGATGCCCATATGACAGCCGCAGTGACAACCAAGTCACTTCAGCACAGAGGCTGATTTTAAAATCTGCACCTGTGACCAAAACCACGTTGTCATGAGTAATTACTATTCTGTTGGCAGTTTAATCTTTAAATATAAAGCCATAGCGGAGTTTAGGGTATGATGTATAGTAATTCACTTAGCTATAAGCATCTATGTCAGACTGATATCGTACATGTGTCAGCTCTGTAAGCCCAGGACAGCTGGGGAAGGAGTGTGTGTATTCTGGTCAGATAGCCTGGCTCTGCCAGCTACAGGACAGGAGACTGAATGACTGGGCCTCTCCTTATGATCCGTTGTGACGTCTTTTAACACCTCTCCCCAGCAGGACAGCCTCTCAACAGGAGCTGTCTTGGGAAACAGTAATCAAAGGGCACACCCATCCCAAAAGGACTAGCCTCACACCAGGGTGCTGCATATCAAAAGGGCCTTTGATGCTACTGAAAAGAGAAGGGGCAGAGTTAGTGTAGATAGATGGAGCCCAGGATAGCAGGAGGAAGATTCCCCCACCTTGTTTGTCTCTATATCTCTGTTCCTTCTTGTCCTCTTCACGTCCTTTAGCACAAAGCACTTTGAGTATGATGCCAGAAGGTAAATACCACTTGTCTTAAGAACAGGGATTGGGTACTCTAAAGCAGTCCTGTGGGCTTATGCCTGTAAAAGAGGGAGTCTCTCAGTCCTTCTTTTATTCACTCTTGAACAAAAACCTGAGGAAGAATTCGATGGACCTCTGTTGGGAGAGTTGACTTTCCAAAGCCCTCTACCAGAGGTGAATACTGAGTGTCCAAGATAGAAACAAGCTCTGCTCCCTAACCATTCCCAAGGCATATTGGGGATGACCTGCTGCTGGAGCAAGGCCTTCCTCACTGCCAGCCACACTGGTAAACAGGACCTCACTGTGCTGAATGGCCCCTACAGGTGTGTGCCAGGCTCCCCCATACTGGGAGTCAGAGAGCAAGGACAAATCTTATTCTTGAGTCCCTGGATTGGTACTCATAGCAACCTGACAGACAAGACAGCCAGGATCCCTATGATTTCAACGTTGAACCACTGCAAGCCCAGATTCAATCTGTTTAACTCCATTCGAGCCAACATGACCATATGGCGCTGTTTTTGGCACTCAACTGATCTTCGATCTGGGTGCATTGTTGCCTAATTAACCTTTTATAACACGTTAAATACCGGAGACCAGTTTCTACGTGTGAAACTGGGATTCAAACCTGTGTTGGTCTGCGTTGCCTTGCTTTCAAGACGAACGCATTGCCTCTGAGGCATCCTCCTGGCCTGGAGCTAGAAGCTTATTGTTGCAACTGCTGCCTTTAAATCGCTTTTTCGATCTGCCAGCATCTTTGTTGCCAATCTTCATCAACAGTCAACCAGACCCTCAGGGAACGCATTGAATTGCAACCTTTGAATGCCCTATCGGACCACCTGACTCTAACAGCGCATCCAGTCACCATCATCTTTGTCGTTGAATCAACTGTCCAACTGACCCGGGGGGCCCCCATGATCCAAACTTCGCTGAATGCTGCTTCAAACCGCTCTTCGAACTATCAGCATCATCGCTGCCAATCTTCATCTCACGTTAAAACAATCATGGTCACCTAATCGAACCATGATCTTCAAACGCTGCATCAGATCACCTGCCTCAAACTTTACCTCCAGTTACCAGCGTCTTATCCTTCAAACCGACTGTCAAACCAACCCTGGTGGGCCTGCTGATCCGCACTACTTCCAACCGCAAGAAAGTTCAGCTTTATCCCAGGTCAACATCTGCTCCCTGTCTGCAGCAATGTGACCACTGCATTCAAGCCTGATTCAAACTGCACAAACATTAGCAAAGAGCCTGGTTTGACGCTGTCTAATCACCATGAACAGTAAAAGATATGATTGACTAATAACTGCCACCTTGGTCCATCTGTGCACCCTCAAGACTGGGCAGGTCAATGTAATCCCTTTTCGCACAAGAAGATATCCTTTTTTAGAACATTGTGGTTTTTACCTCCCTTTCACCCCTGTTTCACTACCCTACTGCATCTATTTTTTCTATGCATATTCTGTTTTCTTTCCACAGGGGTGCATTTTGTGAAGTATTTTTCTCTTTAGTTATAATTGCAGACGGTGTACTTAATTAAACTAAATATATGTTTGTAGAAGCTTGATTGGACATTCCCTTTAATTTGGACTCTTACACTTTGCTTTTTTGGGTTGCTACTGGATCCCTTTTACACCTCTCTTGAGAATATAGCCTACCCTCGGCTCACATTACCACAAAAGGTATATCTCTTACCTCTGTCTGTTTTACCTTTATGCTTGGGATCACTCTTGTTTTGTAACATGTGAGTCCGGAGGGACCGCTTTAGTCTCTACTTATCCTTGCTCCTGCAGGGCAGAAGTAATTTCATCACAAGTACAAATGAAAGAATTGTGGAGAATGTGCTTGTTTTATGTGCTCTACTTCTAAAGAAATGCACATCACCTTGTTCTCAAAGGTGACCTGCACATTTCTTGGGGGGTTGGCAGTGCAAAAGATGCACTGGCCAGCCACTACCTTGCCGACACTAATGTATGACAGGCTCCCAACACCCACGTGGGTGCTAGCAGCGCATTTCCTAGTCATGGGCCCTTAAAGGGCTCGTCAATGTGATATGTCAACAAACAAAAAAAAACATTCCCATCCCTGTTTGGCGGGTGAAAATGCTAGTGTGACAGCTCAGGTTTAAATCTCGGCTGTCAAACCTCAAGACAAAAGCACAGCAGGGTCAGAAATGACGCTGTGAGAAAAATGGGGCAAAGAATCATTTTTCCTTTAGGCAAACTGATGCTAAAAAGCTGCACTGCTTCTTTCTGATGTGGTGCATATGATTCAGCTCTGTGGAAAATTGCTGCTTGAATATAAAAGAGAATGGGTGTTGCCGTGTGTAATGCGCATGCTCACGAGGAAGATTGATGCAGGCAATCCCCAAAAGGGATTTGTTTGTGATCTCCTTTAATTGGAACCACGGAAGACTCATAAATCCTTTTTTGCATACTGAAGCACCAATGCCCAATTTCACAACTTGGCTAGACAAAAATGTTGTAGAATTATCAATACAGTATGCAGATAATAAACAAACAATATGCAGGGGAGTGAGCAAGATATTCTGGAAGAAGAAAAGAACATGGTTATATTTTTAAAAGGTGCATAGTTCTGAAATATAGAGTAATAGTGCCCATGCCTTCACTGTTTCAGACACTTCCACGTAAATCATGGATTCATTCGACTACTGTCAAATTTACAGTACAAAGCCACAATTGAATCCGTCTGAAAAGACATATTTTGTGTGATTTGAAAAACCTGCAAATACGCACCCGGGGAAGGGCGCTCAGCCAATCAGGTGGCTGGGAGCAGCAGGCAAAAATACAAAATCTCGGCCCGCTGTCCAAGCCACCCAAAGCCCTTCCCCGGAAAAAAGATTAATTACAGGGAGGCAAAAGGGAGTGTCAGATCAGCGTCGGCATATACCTGCAAACTTATTGCAGCCTGCAGACCTTTCCTGACCACCCCCAATAGTATCACTTTAGCTAGAACGCTTATCATGTCCAAGATTGACTACTGTAGTGCCCTTTATCTGGGAACCAGCCAAGCCAACCTTAACAAACTACAAATTACCCAGAAGAATGCCATCAGAGCGGCGTTAAATATTCCACGAAACCAACACATCTCCGACATCAGATCTAACCTACATTGGCTCCCTGTAAAACAGAGAATTGTGCGGTAAACACTGGCCCTTACCCACAAATGCTTGACAAACAAGGCCCCCCCTACCTTTCCAACTGCCTCTCCCTCCACACCTCCTCTCGACCCCAAAGAACTGCCCAGACACACAGCTTGTCCGTGCCCAGATTTAAACTCCAAAAGCCGGGGGCGGAGCTTCCCTGTTCTGGTCACTAAGCTCTGGAACACTCTTCCCACCACTTTCAGGACTGAGCCTTCCTTCAATTCATTCAAACGGAAAACCAAATTCTGGCTTACTACGCAAATCTAATGTAGCCTATGCCTGTAGTAACCACCTCTTGCTGTAGCTGATGCCTCATCTAAATTCTGTTTAGACTAACTTATGTAACTAGATTATTGCTTACTGAAACACCTTGTATTATACTGTAAATGTTTGTTCTGTTGTTATTATGTATATGTTTGTGCAACATATGTAAATATTCTTACCAAGTTCTTCATGCCCGGATGCCCCTGGGACTGGTGCGCGCTACAAATAAAATAAATACAAATACAAATACCTCCCCAACCCCTTCATTTACCCGCGGGACAGGCGCATTGCACTCCGATCCCAGAGCTCCTCCCATCTGCCCGACACAGACATGGAAAAGGGACTTCATTTTTCATCGGGAGATGGGCTGCGCTAGCAGTGCGGATCGCCTGATAAAATATTTGTAATGCCATTCGCGCCCCGGATGAACCCTGGGGTGTGAATGGCTTTCATGCCCGGCCAGGAGGGCCGACATGGCCTTTAACGGCACACAGCCCGAGGTGATGCCCTTGCTTCACTCAGGCCTGCCTTCGCTCAGGCCATTAAAGGCGATGTCCGCCCTCCTGGCAGGGCATGAAAGCCATATTCATGTCTGCATTTTATTTTGCTTATTTTAAGTGAACTGATTCTAAACTCCGAGCACAATCAGACCCAACCTCTGGAATGCTCTTTGAGCAAAACATTTTAAAAGGTGTTCAATTAAGGCTAGATCTGTGATCATTCAGGCCTGAAAGCAAATGCACCCAATAAGAATATTATTGTGAGCTCTGCATAGCAACAAAGTGAGGCCACCTGGTGAGATAAGGCAAAGAGGACCAATGAGGCCTTGAGGAGTTACATCCCTCAAGGGGTCAAGGCACGAGATGGATTCCCAGGACAGATGCAAGCATATGCCTGGACTTGTAGAAACCATCCATAAGCACTGGTGTAACTTTGCCGAATCGCTGGAGCTGTCACAGGGAAATACAGAGCACCAACAGCAGCTGTTTGTATTCCTGTGTTAAATCAAAAGAATGCTTGTATTGTATTGTTGAATCTACTTTTAAAAACGTAAATTAGCATAGCTCAGCATCCAGACCAAATAAACACGTGAGACCAATTATGCTGCGATTGTAGAAATACCCTCTTTAATCAGACACCAAATAAGAATTTTACACAATTATGAACATTAATGAACATTATGATAAACTAATAACTTTAGAAAGAAATAAACCCTATTTTGCGATGCATACCAAAATGTATAGGGATCTATATTTCATTTATGCATCACATTCATGGCTTGAATTATGAAGAATAAAAATGATTTTGCATCCAGGAATACCAGGAGCACTTGGCAGCCAATGAAAAGAAAAGGGTGGATTCTATTGGACCGTCTGAATATTAAAAAAGCCAATGAAAAGACATGCCCACCCAGCAACAAGTGATGTCACGTGAGAATGTGTGACATTATTTAATGTCATAGACATAAGCGACAAGACACGTTTTCTCTCTTATAGCTAGACGAATGGGATTATGAATTGAAAGCTGCCCAACTGGTGCAGTGAAGCTGCAAACACCTGCAGAAAGGGGGCATGTCTAGAAGGGATAATAAACAGGTGCAAGCAGACTTCACCTCAGCCCAGAGACACCAGATAGAGCTAAGGGCCTCAATGGAGCTGGTTCCATGAGCTGAAAGAACTATTTCAAATGTGAGCATATATATCCCCAAATGGAACTAGATGTGTCCGTTGGCTATTCAATGCTATGTCCCAGGAGTGAGTGGTCTGGGATTGTTATGGGAAGCTAGTTTCCAAGAGAACATTGGAACAGTGTGAGGACAATGCATGGTGCTCTCTCATCTGCATTAAGTCCTAAGTGAGATTTCACTTCAAGAAAACCTGTGCTGTGTGCAGTGCAAAACTGAATGTCCTCCTAGGCAAATAAAGTGTAGTTTTGGTAAATTAAGCTAAAGTCAAATGTACCCATGTGCTTCCTCAGACTTATTAGTCAATGCCACTATGGCTCAGTCATGAACGTTCATAGTCTGGTAAGAGAACCAAGGAATGCTTTGCCACCTGTGGAAGTCACAGATAATTTAAAAACATTTGAAAATGCAAAGGGGGATTAGATGTGTTATTTCCCATCCCCTTGCCCTTATTCTGAAGCTGCATGGGGGAACTCATATGTGATGTGAAAGGGGAGGAGTACCTGTATGTATCCAATGACGTCAGGAAACATTCTCTTGCATTGGGTGTGTAAACCAAGGTTGTGGACACTCCCTGAGAGTCTTATTTTCCTAAGCCAAACCTGTAGGAGTCAGATGCCATTTGTCCTTGCCTACATTTAAATCACCTGCAAATAGCTTACACAATCACAACCCCACACTCCTATAAGTATAATATGTGCATTTAAATGTAATTTGTTCAAGTAACCTTTCTCTGGTACAATACTTGTTTTGATATTGGAGAAAACCAAGCGTTTTGAAGAATTCTGCACTTGTTGATAGAAAGTGGTCTTTGTGATTGTTATATAAATACAGGTGAACACACTGACCAATAAGCACCAATGTTATCATTGAAGTACATTGTGTTGCTTAGACAAAAACAAAGAGGGAATGGTAGTCTATGTGACTGCATTAACAATATTGAGATGTATGCAGGCAGGTAATTTTCATTTCATATTTGTGGATAAGCTGCCTGTGATTTTATAGTATTGTTCAGACATGAAGGGCATTTGCATTTCTCTGATTGAGAAATATTGTGGTGGCTTCTACCGTTGGTTTGTTTGTCTGTTTGTTTGTTTGTTTGTTTGTTTATTTATTTGTATTGCGCGCCAGACCCAAGGGTAACCGGGCGCAGTGAACAGAATATACGAAGCTTACAATGCTGCATAGAAATTACAGTGTTACAGCAAATTACAATGTTACATAATTAAAAATGTACAATAGTGATAAGTATTTGATGGTACATATGTACATTCAGATAAGTAACATAACACAAATTAAAGTCTTTCAAACTTTACATGTTGTTGTCATTGAGGTGTTTGATAAGATTCATTCTAAAGTGAGGGAAAGGTTGGTCTGATCTAAGGTTGTGTGGCAGGGCATTCCACCATTTAGCGGCTAGCACAGGGAAGCTTGTGCCGCCAATTTTGGCAAGTTTAAATCTTGGAATTTCCAGACAGTTGGAGTTGGGAGTTCTTGTAGGTCTGCTAGAGGTTTTTCTTCTTATTTTGTCCATCAGGTAAATGGGGGCAGCGTTGTTGAGGGCTTTGTGCGTCAAGGAGAGCATTTTTAGGTGAATTTTATTGTCGGTGGAGAGCCATTTGTATTGTTGTCTAGTGGAGGAGATTTGTTCCCTTTTGTTTATGCCTAAGGCGGCTCTAAGGGCGTTATTTTGTAGGATTTGTAGCCTATTGGTGATAGTTTTGTTAGCGCCGCTGTAAAGGGCATTGCAATAATCGAGTCGTGATAGTATTAAGGCTCTCGCTAGAAACATGCAACTGTTGTTAGATAAGAAAGATTTACCTGCTCTTATTAATTTGCAGGTATAGGCTGTCCTGGAAGCTAAGGAGTTAACTTGTTTGGCAAAAGACATGGTGGAGTCGAGATGGAAGCCTAGTGTTTTTACTTCACTCGAAACCTTGATGCTATTGCCATCTATGTTAAACGTGGAATAGCCCTTGCCTAGTTTGTTGATATTGTCCTGCGTGCCCAGAATGATCAGCTCAGTCTTATCATCATTCAGGCAGAGGCCATGTGATGCCATCCATGCCTGAATAATGAGGTACACCCTATTCACCAACTCCCTGTCCTTGCTGTGATCCCTAGAAAGCGGGAGGAGAATCTGTGTATCATCTGCATAGTTAGTGTAGGTGATACCTAGAAGGTCCAGATCATCGAAGAGGGGTTTAGTGAATATGTTGTACAGGGTTGGTGAAACACAGGAGCCTTGAGGGACGCCGCACGTGATTGGAAGAGGGTCGGCTGCTGCCGAGGGGGAGAAGACTCTCATTGTTCTCTCACTCAGAAAGGATTCAATCCATTTGGTGGCATGCGTGGAGAAGTGTGCAGCAGTGTCTAAGTGTTTGCAGAGGACCCTGTGATCCACCAGATCGAAAGCAGCTGATAGATCAAGTAAGAGGAGGAGTGCCGTCTTACCTTGATCTCTCAGTTCGTCTATTTGGGTCTTCAGATCAATAAGTGCAGTTTCAGTACCGTGGAGTGGACGGAAATCAGATTATCTGGCTCCCAGTAGATTGTTTAATTCAAGGTGTCTTTGAATTTGTGTATAGGCAACCTTGTCTAGTATCTTCAGTAGGAAAGGTACAGTAGTGATGGGCCGATAATTAGTGGGGATGAGGGGGTCAAGAGTCTGCTTCTTGAGAAGTGGGAGCACCCATGATTGTTTTAAGTTCGCCGGGATAATACCTGTGGCGAAGGAGGAGTTGATCAATTTTGAAATGAACGGTGAAAGGTCTCTGGCAGCGTCTTTTATTAGTTGTGCTGGGCAGATGTCACCTTTGCAGTTCGACGGTTTGAGGAAAAGGATGATTTTCTCTACCTCTAGGATGGTAGTTTTTGTGAAGGAGAATTTGTTGGTTGGGTCGTTAATGCTGTTGTTAAGTGGCGGCTTGTTTGTGAGGTTTAGGGAATCTTTTTTTAGTGGGATTTTGTTTTGCAGTGCAGTGATTTTATTTGCTAGGGCTGTTTGGATATCTGTGCACCAGGTCTGGTCTTCGATGCAGGTATCAGGTGTGGCAATGGGGGACTCAAGTTCTTTCAAGATGGAGAAGAGTTCCTTCATACTTGAGTTGGCATTGGCAATGCGAACATTGTAGGAATCGCGTTTTCGCTAGACAGATTTTACCGTATAAACCTAGAGACCACCTTGTCTTAATGTAACCTTTAATTTGATTTAAATAAATTCAAGGTTTGAGAACATTGTTTTCTTGCCCAGAATTGTGGAGTCGGACTAAAAGAGTAGGAGGCGTTGAATAAGGGGGTCCGCCTGATGTAAGAATCATAGATTAACTTGAAAATATCTTACAACACTGTCATGATTTACGCTTCACCCTGCACCTGTTCCCAACAGGCGCAGGGGAACGTGGCTCATTTCTGGACATTTAAAAGTGCATCCCATTTATGAAGTTGGAAAGCACTTTTAAAAATGCGAAGAAAAGCCCACTGATTAGGCAAAAAATGCACAAAGGGGTGAAGAGGGGCATCTGAATGAGCAAATCTAAGATGCGCCTATTTAGATTCCCTTTGTGTATCTGGCTGCTCCTTTTTTTGACACAAGTGTTGAGATGCGCTATTGAGAATCGGGCCCATAAACTCCATGTGTGTGGTAATTGACCAACATCGGACAGGTAAAAGACTGCATTGGGGCGCATGAGTAGCCCACCCGGCATCATACCAAAATACAAAAAAACATTAAGAAAACAAATGTACGTTTATTGCATATTTTCAGTAGACAAAAATGCTGTATTCCCTTTATATTGCAAAAGGGGATTGGGGTTGCAGGGGTGTCCCCCGCTTCCCTTTTGTGGTATAACGAGTATTGAGGGTTGCAGGGGTATCCCCTGCACTTGCAAGGCTGGGGTTGTGCCATTGTACAATGACACAGATATCTATGTGATCACTGCGCGCCTGCATTTTTGTATTCAGAATTTCCAAATGCAGTATTTTCGGGAGCACAGTGATCACATAGATCCGCCCACTGTAAGTTGCCCTGGTTGCAGCTTAACTTACATAGCTGCTAAAGGTACAAACATCAACATATTTTGACCATAATGAATTGCAAGACCCTAAGTATTTTCTGCTGGGGGCCAGTATGAATATGTTAAAACACAGCCTCATAAACACGCATTGCCAAAAAAAATGCCATGCACAAAATAATCCAGTTACGGCAATGCCAAAGGTGTTATCATTGGTAAATGTAATAAAATTGTCAAAAGAGGTCTGTGATCCCTGCCAGATAACCAGAATGTCATCAATATAACGTTTCCAGGTGATTAAATTATCTACATACTTGGAGTTGTTGAGTATGTGTGTATCTTCGAAATGAGCCATAAAGAGGTTTGCCTGGGAGGGTTCAAATTTAGCCCCCATTGCAACCCCTTTCGTTTGCATGCAGTAGGTGCCATTGAAGATGCAAGCATTGTTGGTCAAAGCAAATCTTAAGAAAGACTTGAGCATTTCGATGTGATTATGGTATTATGCAGAAGAGTTCTGGAAAGTATAGTCTACTGCCTTAATCGCTAAATCATGGTGGACGTTAGTTTACAGGGCTGTGACGTCTAAGGTAGCTAAGAGGTAATCTGGATGCCATTGAATAATTTTCAGGAATTGTAACACCTGAGTGCTGTCTCTCAGGTAAGTTGTCATTTTCAGTACAAATGGTTTGAGCACTTCATCAAGATACTGGGAAATGCCTTCAGGGGCCCAACCAAGTAGGCTCACTCTTTTGAGCTATCTCACCATGTGGTTTATGCGGCAAATGAGGTGCCTTCTCACCCCCTAAAAAGATTTTTTTTTCCATAGATGGCTCTTTGAATATTTGTAAGCTATTCTCAGTTGTTTTTCTTCTTTTTGTCACTTTTCTTTCATGTGTGCCTTCCGTAAACCTCAAACTCAATCCCTGTTTTGCAGTACGTCATTTTTATTTATCTTATCATACCCTATATGGTCTGACAATTACCTTCATTTGTTTGTAAGTTTTGGCTTTTCGTTTGGTTCCATATCAATCATGTTGTTTTTCCAAATGTATCATAGACACAATTACTATTCTGTGAATCTTTTTATTTCATTTTCTTTGCATATTTGTGCCAATTTCGAATCATTTTGTAACTATCATGTCTCTGAATATGTATTATCCAGCCTTGAGAACGACCTGCATGGCCGAAACACGTGTCGGCTGATCATCACTTGCTGAAAAATAATGTTCATGTCAAAACACACATGCATTTGTGATTATCACTTGATTTATGAAATACTTTTTTGTGCATAACATATTTTCTTAAGCAGTGCGCATTTCAATATACTTCCAAAACCAATCCTTCACGTTTGCAACTGATCTGGGCATTGTTTGGGGGATCCCAGGGGAAGTATTAACGCAGCAGGCCCCTCTCTCGCTATATATTTTTCAAAATTGTTTTTCAAGGTGGAGATTCTAACGCATTGTAGACATTTGGGCGAACCCCCCTAGTTCTTTATTACAGCCTCATAAACAGCCTCCTCATGAAAGGATACAGGCATTTTGCCAAATACAGACTAATCATCCCCAACTTCTTTTGGAAGATTAAGCTGAGCAAACATTGGGTTTTGAGAATTAAGCTGTTTTCCTTTTAGCAGACTCTGGGTTTAGAATAATGAACTCTACAGCAATATCAGCCTATAACATAAATGAATGACATCATGTTAGCCATTTATTGATTTCTATTGTGGTGTGAGCCTCCAAAGCAACTTTCAGATCTTCAAACAAAGAATTTACTGGAGGGATCAACATCTTCCTAAGAAGGCAAAGGGACTTCCATTTATTTATAGCTTTTACTGATAAAAGTCCTGATTCAACCCATGTAACACATACAGGCAATCCTAAAACCCACCTCTAAATTTTCTCTTCAAACTTACTCTAAAAATCCAAGTAATCTAGATAGTACATTTCCGCACCAAAGATGAAAACTGGAATGGCCTTCAATGTATAATGTTTTATTATTGGTAGAAAGGAAAAACACCCAAATGTATAGTTTGTGCACTGCATGTGGGAGCAAAATGCCAAAGCGTTAACGGTCAATCTATTAGATAAGTCTTTATAAGACAACCTTCCTGATAAAGCATCACACAAGTAGGTTAGCCTATTTCACAACTTCTGCTTGAGCGTTTTTCAATTTACAAGTAAAACTTGTATGCCTCGTTGTTTTTGAAAGAACCATAAATTTAATTTTATAAGGATACATTTTCATATCATTTACTTCCATATATTGATTGAACGTCCATATATTGATTGAAACGATTAGTCTCCTCTGCAAAGCAATCGGCACATAATCAAATAATAGCAAATCATCAGCATAAAGGCATCATTGGGCTTAATTGATCCAATTTGTGTTGGAAAGGCTCTTACTTGGCTCAACTCTTTCCCCAAGTCCGAGGTATACAAATTGAACAACGCTGGAACCAAACCACAACCCTGAGGGAGGCCTCTAAATGTTGGAATTTCCTTTGACAGTAGTCCAGCATTGTTCAAACAGACTTGGATAGAATGTTCTCTATGGGTATCCACAAAGGGACCAAGGATTCCAGCGGGAATGCCCCATTCAAAAGGTTTCCTCATAATCTTGCTCTACTGGCCATATCAAAAGTGGCTGTTAGATCTGCAAATGCCATGTCAGTTCTTTTACCTCCTTGATAGGCCTCACTTTGTACTAAACCATTAAGTGAAGCATCTCCAGCTTTTCTGGGGCCTGATCGCAATTGATCTATGTTGCATGTTCCACTGCCCACTCATTCAAATTGGTGAGAATGATTGATGAGAACATTTCCCTGCTATGTCTAATAAAGGAATATACAGCGTAATTATGAGATGAAATAACATGTGATGTGCATGGTGCCACAATAGAATGATTCCAATAGAGAGAACAGGCATGCATTTCTTTTTTAAGGCATTGTGTAAGGTAATATTGGCATTTGGGCAATCTAATATTTACTAAGGGATCGAGTCAAGTAATATTTGCCTGGTTCTAAGTGAATTTGCACTGCTGAAAAGTGACTTTGCACTGCCGACACATACCCTGATTCATGGAACCATGTAAAAAAGTGTAATTTTGCCAGCCAAAATCATTTTGAACTGCAAAAATAACTATGCGCCGACTTTTCCCGGACTTTGCAATGCAAAAATACACTTTGCATGGTTCCATGAATCAGGGTTTGTGTCGGCAGTGCAAATATTCCATGAATCGGGCCCTAAGAATCACTATATATAAGTGTATTCTGTTGCCCTACTCTTAACATTAAACTTGCCTAATGTCATGGGTGAGGAGGTAATAGGTAAGGGCTATGTAAGTGTATGTCATTAGTTGATGGATATACTTCGCGGTTATTACCAACCCAGTGTTGGAGAGAGGTTCATGTGTATTTATGCATCACATAAAGGTAATTTGCTCATCATTTCTTTTAGTTCTACCGCACCTTCAGCCTCAGAGATCTCATGGACACCGGGCGGACTCACAGCCCAATGTAGACATCTAACAGGGTGGATACCAGTGTACCATGTCCCCAGGAGACAGTCTGTAGTCAATGATACAGGTGAAGTGGCAGCATCAGCTCCATCTGGGGGGCTATGTGGATAGGGCTGGAGGAAGGGGAGTTTAGGGCTATTGCTATGTGGGAAGATGGTAGAGCTAAAAAGAGAATAAGGATAGGTACATAGAAAGTGCATTGTTACCGAGGGTCCAATGGGAAGTGGCAGGAGTGAAAGGGAATAGCGGTGTGTGGAGAGTGGAAAGTGGTAGCAGTGGTACATAAAGAGAACGTGACTGGGGCAAAAGGGAATAAGGGAAGGTAGAAGTGTGCTGTCGGGTAGAGAAGTGGTAGGATTTTGAAGGAAGTAGGGATAAGCGGAGAAAAGAGTAGTGTTTGAGGTCAGTGCATATGGGCTAAGGGGCAGGGCTTGAAAGGGAGTGGCAATGTTTCTAGAGCAGGCTAGTGTAAGGAATAGAGAATGGCGAGGTGGTAACTTGAGTATTAGCATAATTGACCTAAAAACATTTGACCTAAAATATTCAACCCTTTTATGGGTCAAATTTTATTAAATATATATATGCGGGTGGGTACGGGTATAGATTATATTGAGGGGAAGTGGGGCGCGGGATTGTGCGCGTTCTCCCCCTGCATTTTAGACCAAATAAAGGTCAAACAAATTCGCCCAAATGTGATTAAGTCAAAGTTTTAGGTCAAAGAGACCCAAACCGGTAACTTGCACTTAGAAAGGTCGAAGAGAGTGCAAACTTTGAGGTAGTGCGATTTATAGATGCGGAAAGACGGAGACGGTAATGGTGGTTGTTGCTATGGCTGTCCTATTAGTTATAAGGTAGTGGGGGTGGGCGAGGTAGTGGTGGCAAGGGACCGGTGACAGGTGAAAGCATATGTGATATTTGAGGGCGAGGCAGTAGTGCTGGGAAAGTCACATTGGCAGAGACAGTGGAGTGTTGAAAGCACTGTCTGTATGCCTGTGTGGGATGTTTAAAGCGCAGTCCTAGCTGGGAAGCAACAGAGTGCTGTAGATATGGTATGCACACCACAGGCGCTTATGAGTAACGATGAGGGGCTATCAGAGGAACTGCGATGGATAATTGAAGGAGGGAAAGATGGGCACCAGAAGGCGAGAATTGGGTATGCGTGGGATGATCTGAGACTGGCCATATGTTCCTTGAAGAGCTGGACCTTCAGATCATTCCTGAGGATGTATGTTTTTACTTCACCTGCATTCACTTCTCCATTCATTCACTTTGCTACTGTTACTTCTCCATGCCTTTACTGCTCTTGTCTTTTACTTCTCTGAGCATTCACTTCATCATTACAGGGAGAGACCCTGTACCCCCCTTCTTTTCTACCCTATATTCTGCACCCATAGATCTCTTTAATCCCAGCCGTAACCTTAACCACATGCACTGCCACCTTCATAATATGACGATGCACACCAAGTAAAGGCATGAAGCAGTAAATGGAGACGAGGTAAGTGTAGACAATGTTTTGTGGGCAAAGTAAAGAGGAGATACCCTTGCAGAAGGGTAGGATGTCGGGGGCCAGTGGTATCTGCACTAGTAACAGCTTCCAGAGCCAGGGTGCGTATCAGGAAAATGGCTGCTTCAGGTTTTCCCGCTTACAGTTCTTTTTGTCGATCCTGGTGATGTTGCTTCTTGTGGTGGCGGACTGTCCTCCGTAGATGTCGAGTTTCCTGGCCAGATAGAGTGGTATTTTGTTTATGACTGTTGCTTTTCATTGCAGCCCATGGAAGTAATATGGAAGTGATGAGGCAGAGATAGGCCTCTGTGTGTGGTAATGTTTGTGTTTTTTTTAGTGAGTTGTGTGTTCTCGATGGGTTGGTTGTGTCACTGGTTAGATGCTGTCCCTAAGGGAGCCAGAGACACGGTGGTCGAAGCTGTAGGGTAATCCGGCCATTTGGTGTGTAGTTGCAATTTGATGTTTCTGGCTGTGTTGTCTTCTCCCGTGTGGAACATGGTCATGGTTCTCTGCTAGTTTATGTAGGTGTGGCTAGTCTAAGATCATGGGTAGTGGTGTCAGTAATGTGGGAGGAACAGGACGGGAAACTGGTTAATACAGTGGGGGGGTATTTTATTTTTTATGCCTCTCTGGAGCAGCCCTTATAATGCCGCTTGACGATATCTAGGCAGGTTCTTGTTTCTGGTTCTTTTGGTGCATCAATAGTTGTAGAGAGTGCTTAATTCAAGCCCCTTTTGGACATTTTTTACATAGATACAGCGTTAGATATTTTCAGGGAAGCGTATTACCTTGCATAGCAGCGCCTGACGTAATACACATACTCATATCTAAGAACAAGTGTTCAGGGGTCCCAACAGTCCTAAAAACACAAGAAAATGTGATTGCTGCTAAACATACGTAGTGAGTGTTCTTGTTGTTTAACCCAGATTTAATCATTCAAAAACAATAAAAAATGGGGACTTACTGTACACAACAAGTGCAACGGGAGCCGGGTGGCTAGCTCCGGGGTTGAGTGCTTGCCTCTGACATGGGGCCAGCCTGTGCGCGGCAATGAAAACTTAGTGGTGCCGACTCAGCTCTTCACACTTCTGAGGTTCAGAAACTGAGTATTATTAAATTTGTTAAAAAACAGATATTAGTACAGCAATTAGAAGCAAGGGGCATCCTGCATGAAGCGCTATATACAAACCGGGTATTATTATTGTTAATAAAATTAATAATACGGTTATTATCGAGCAATAATCTTCACAAGTGCACCCATTAGGACTATTTCCCCTCACAAAACATCTTTGATCGCAACATATCAGACTTACAATGGCTTACTTCACAATTGCCCTCTTTGTGAGTTTTACTTGGGCTTGTGATATGGGTTGGGGAAGAACCCGCCTTGCCCTTCTAATTAGGCTTGCCACTGTCCAGACCTTTTCTTGCTAAGTACTTCCAAGACATTCTTTGTTCCCCGACTGCTCTCTCTCCCACCCCCTCCACCTGCTCCCCCCACCCCCCTCCCCTCAATGCTAAACACTGAAGCCATCCACTTCTCTTTTACCCAGCCTTATAGGAATGAGTGATGGATGTTAGAGGTTCAGGGAAATGTGTGGACAGCACACAGCCCACAATACAGATAGCAAACAACAGAACACTGAAGCCCTATAACTAACATAGACACCACAGCCCTGCCAATGCATCCTAGCACCTTGGCCTCACAAGCTTTTCTTTCTGAATACAAATGCCTCTATTCTATTAACACAAAACAGCTAGGAAATCTTCCACAGGCAGGGCACAGAATATATTCCCGATTAACAAAAGAGCAAAGCAATTTTCCAATTTCCCTCACCCCCCACAATAACCAAACTCCCACCTCTCGCAGATCCACCAAAGTGCATTGAGATGATGCAAATGCCAGCAGTGTGTGCTATAAATCCTAGTAACCTAGCATCATATAATCCTGCAAAGGGCTCCGGAGGGGTCGAAGGGCACTCCTAAGAAGGATCTGTGTAGGGATACAAGTGTTGTACTTTATCATTCACAGGAAATTGATTTAGTATCCCCAATTTCAGGAGTGGCTAAAGAACTTGACACTTTATAACTTTTATTTTCCCCACTGTTACTCATTTAACAAAACACCCTGCTGAGGGTAACTTTTAAAACAAACTGTGGATGGGGTGCAATTAAAACAGAATTGGAAGCTCACTTGTTTACGATTAACAACATGGCTACCCTCCCTCAACAAAAGAGTACCAAAATTGAAGAAATCCAAGAGTTTTGCGGGTTAGTCGGGTAAAACATTGTGTAATGAAAGCTCTGATGCCCTTGGTTACACAAATAGAAATACTGAGAGTAATAGAACAAGGAGGGCAAGACAAAATAAAAAGCTCTTGGAATTGGAAGATGTGCAAAACAAAAATCTCAAGAAAGCCATTTTGGCTATGACTAATAGACTGCTTGAGTTGCCTGTGGTCTATCGGAGGTGGAGGTGGGTTGTAGGAAGGAAGCAACATTGGTATGGGAAATAGATGGAGAAAATGTTTATCGAGCAGGGAGGCAGGGGAACCATGATGGGATTTCCATCTGCCAACTCACTATTTATTGATATGAAAGAGAATGCTGATCGAGTATCAGGCAAAGGTCAGGTGGGCTTGGATTCAGCTATATGGTCTTTGATGGTCCCAAGGTCTTGGTGGCTGGTGAGGTGCAATAAGCAAAATATACTTTCTTTCTGCTCCCAAAAGAGCAAGAGTAGGTGCCAGTGACCTCCCAGTAAAAACTACTGCTGCAGTCAGGGCCACTGTTTGCCTCCCTATGTTCCAGCAGAAAGGAGCACAAAAGAGACTATGAAAAAATAAGCCTAAGAAAGAAAGTGTGAGCGAAAAGGTCAACCCAGTACATCTCAATCAAATTGTGTGTGAGTACTGTTGAATACATAAACATTCCACCTTATGAGATGTATAAGGTGAATTTTAACCTCAATGGTGACCCATCATCTTGTCACTTACCTTCTAAATGAGTATTTCCAAGACCAAATTGAAAACTCGTCCTCTCTTCTCCCAAGAGGATCCGTAACAAAGTTCGACCCAGGAAGGAGAACACAGCACACTGCAAAATCTAACTTCCACAGGAGAGGCAAACTTTAACTTTTTGGCCATTATGTATGATCCATTATATTTAAGTGTGTACAATATATGTCCTAGTTCTTATTAATTTACATCTTCAAACACTCAAAGGTAATATCACACATGCATGTTTGTAAGTGGATCTATGTGATTATTGTGACGGCCGAAAATGCCGACTTTTTTTTTAAACCCCTTTACACCACAGACCCCCGCACACCCCCTCATATTAATATTATATTCTATACCCCCCACATATATATGTGGTGTAAGGGGGGGTCCAACAAAAAATGTCAGCATTTTCGGCCGTCGTAATTGTGAGGGCGACATTTTGGTACGATTCCTTTGTAAGTCACCTGTTGGCCTGCGGACCCAAAGGTAGCTCCTGGTAACTGTTGGCTTTAAGCTAACCAGCCTCTCCTAGGCTAGAAGCAGGAGCTAAATAGCTCCTAACTCCCAACAAGTTTGATCCTATGTGCATATTTAACATTTCTTACAACTGATCGATCAATTAACAGATATCAGTTCAGCTGATATTGACCTTGCCTAACACCCCGGCCCATGTATTAGGTGGATCAGTAAGGGAAGAATGTGATTCTACATCTAGCAATGTATCTACGAATATGTAAATGAGCTAAAAATAAATGGGTCAGATGAGATGTAAAGCAGAGAGGTGAGATTAGGCACTACTATGTATCCAAGCTGTCTGGTTAGTAAGGAGGCACCGGGACCGGTACTGTCGAAAGGAGAAACGTATTTGGTCTCCAACGTGGAAAGCAAAAGAATTAGGAAAAATATCTAGCTAGGCAGAGGCGTTGCTAGGGGGGGGCTATGGGGGCTATAGCCCCTGGTCTTTTGGTTGTAGCCCCGGATAGAATCTCAGGAGCTAAAACCAAAAGGCTAGCTACCCCCCAACCCCCAATTCCAGACAGTCCTGACATTAGCGTAGCCCCAGATCTTTTCCAGACCTAGCAACAACCCTGTAGCTTGGTGACCATTAATTATAGTTGTAATTCGAAGTCGAAAGACAGAACATTATAAGAACAACAATCACTAGGTTACCAGATTCTAATTTGATCTACAAAATGAACCCTAATATTCTCAATCATAGCTTACTGCACTGAACGGTAGCTGGGCTGATGGGAAAATTGACTCTACTCAACTGAATAAGAATCTATTGAAGATTATACGCAGAATCATGGACCTTACGATCTTGCTGTCTTTAGAGTTTCTCCATCTTTGGAAAGCTACCACATTTATTTTGTTAATATTATGTAATTCTGTAAAGCATGGGCCTAGCTCGAGAGCAGCAGAGCGATGTACCGGGTGTGGGTAGCCAGCGTATGGGCTGACATCATATTACATACCCTTATTAAGAGTGTTTAAATGCCAGTCTGAACATAAATTAAGAGATTAGGTGTCATCAGTAAATATGGAAATAAGTATTCGAAAGAAAATTATTTGGCATGGTACTAATTTCTACATAATGGTAAATCTGGCCATTTACAAATAGCTGAGGTAAACGTCTTGTAGAAGCTGATTACCCCACTGAATGCTTCAATATATCTATCATCATCATCATCAATAACTTTATTTCGCCCATAAAAGTACATCATGACACATACAAATCGAAAACAATAACAAATTACACATTCCATAAATGAGTCATATATCGTGCCCCTGTGTCCTGCTTAAGACATAGGCAGAACACCCCTCCTTTGGTCTCTCCTTCACCCCAGTAATGGAAGCCAACTATCTCCCTGCTTTCCACTCTGATTTGGCCCAAGGGAGTCTGCCCACTGGCCTTTCCCTAGAAGGACTGTATTTTCGCCTGTAAGCACGGGCCAGCACTGGCTAGTTAAAGCATAGGCATCCATGGGCCCTTCGATCGAGGTGTTCACTGAGGGGTGACATCTCCCGATACGCTTCCTCCCTTGCTTGGCTCCCTGAAGTCAATTTGGACATAATCATAGGTGCTTTCCCCCTGGTAGGACAGCCTGGTACACCTTAAGATGTTTCCCCTTGTTACGAATAAACATCCCCGGATAGCCCGAATTCAATTAGTACACTTATCCACAAGGGTCTCCCTGGGTTTGAGGCGGTTAGCGGGCAGCTTGGGAACTCTATGTAAGTAGATTGACCCTCCCCTGCCTGGGACTGTTGCCTTACTACAGGTGGCTGTACAATTCATTGGCCTATGATCTGCTCCGCTAGCTGGCTTTCTCCTTGACTTTCTCATTGGGGCATTGGGCCTAGGGCCTCCTTCAACTGTAGTGGCAGACCTAGTAACAAAACGCTGTAAGGATGGTTGAGGAGTGGACTTTTGAATGCCTGTGCTGTGGTTATGCCCCTTAAGGCTATGTGAGCCAGAGACATTGTATTCATCGGGGGGCTTCCAGTTATCCGGCTCTCATTACGCCTGCTGTGGCGTCTTGGCCTACCAGGATCAAAATGTACTGTTATAGAACACAATGCGGTATTGGAGGCCGGTGCTGGCAGCAGGACGTTTGGCAAGGCGTTTGGGTTCCCCCTTGTGTTCTCCCGAATGGTTGGAACCTCCCCCTTGGTTCTTCTTTTCCCCCTGTTGATCCAGCAGCAGCAGAAAATAAAACCATTATGGAGGCCAGTTCGGGAAAGACAAGGTTGCATTTCAAGGCATGGGCCCTTAGGTCATCCACCCCGTCCTAATCAGCGAGGGAGACTGATGTTGGACCAGAATAAGGAGTGGCGACACAGGCATTGGTGAGGTGGGGGAAGTTAAAACCAGAATGTAGATTGAGATCGACCTGGCCCCATGGTGATCTTTTTGCAGGAACCTCCTCCACCTCCTCCTTCCCCAGAGGACGTTGTGTTTGTTGCGTTCCATTCTAGTCGGGGTACTTTGGTTCTTGCTGACTGCCATCCATATGCTAACTTCTTCCCCCAAGCTTTTTGCTGCAGACTGGGAAATATGTACCGATAGTTTCCACGTTGATCAGCGGAGACTGGCTGGGGGTCCGGCCGAGGAGTGGTGGTGGTGTCATTTTAAACATAGGGGCTACTTTTGTGTTTGCTGAGATGTCATTGGCATTGGGTTTTGGACTTGCCATGCCCGCAGATGGACATTGATCTATACCGAGCCAGAAGGGTTATGATCTTCTGCCCCCCCCCGGTCAATAAAAGACTGTCATCCTCCATGCCCTGGTGCACATGGCTGTAGTCAGCATCAATGACCCCTACACTGGGGCCTGAATTGAGCTTATTAATCTTGGATCTATGCTCTGTGGCTTTGCCCCCCCTAGGGGTCAAGACTTACGGGGACGTTAGTAGATGATCCTCGGAACTGGTGAATTTCACTTATGAGACTATGTGCCTCTCCCAATGGGTTTGAGTTGATGTTTAGCCTGTCCGTTATTGATCCTATTTGCGGGCATAGGGCGGGGGCAGTAGAGATTTTTCTCTTAAGTGTTAGGATTTTCCTTTTAGGTGAGGGCGGGGGCAAAAATTAACGCATGGAAGTCATTTTGATACCTGAGTAGGGTTGCCCCCCGCAGCCTAGGCTCATCGCTGCCACATTATTTCCACAAGGTTTCCAGCAGTATGGTTCCACCAACACCCCTGCTTGCCAGCTCACCACACCTCCTCAAGCGTTGAAGGTGTTGAGAGACAATCTCGAGTCTTTGCCATGCAGGCCACGTTATACCACTCTCCCAGTTATCCTGCAGTTCACCGCGTCAAAAGAAAAACACATCCTCAGGGCCCACGGCAGCTTCGTTTGTGTGTTCAGGGCCTCCACCCTCGGGTGCCGAACACCCTGCGGGCTGCCAAACACTTACGCCCTTACCACTAAGTTGATGAGTAACTGCAGGCTTGCTTCACTTGGACCCTAACTAGTGTGAGAACCTCTCTCTTTTCAAAAGAAAGCTACTTCAGAGTAATGGCTAAGGATGTATAAAGAATTCTAACGGCCACTCTTGCTCTCCCTTCCTTCTGTCATAAGAATATCTTGGACAAGCTCAATGAAGTATCCGCCTTGTAAAACAATACATCATCCACAAGTAAAATACAATGAAAGATGCTCAGAGAGAGAGAGAGGCTGGGGGGGCGGCGCAGAGCCACAGACACTAGCCATGCCCACGTGATCAAAGCAGAGACGTTATTTAACGGAATATCTCTAAGAGAGGGCAGGGAGCGGGCTGTCTCCTTTCTGACAGCTTTGTCCAAAATGCTGCATTTTTTCAGGTTAACGTAACTGCTGGCTCACGTAACCTCCTCCCCAATAATTCACACTTAAGTTGCGGCTCCCGTGCAGAGAGAGAGAGGCCAACTGGCGAACTACGAGCTTTCATGTTTCTGTATTTCCAGAATGCCGTATGAAAGCGCGAATGTGCTGTACACCATGTTATCGTCATTTTCCATCATGTGCTGTGTGCCTATTATTACCCACAGCAGGACATGCGTAATGAACCCTTTCAAACACATTTTGTGAAGCAGAGTCTTCCACTTTCTGCTGTGATTTGTTTCGGCAGGATGCAAAATTAGATGTCGTCAGCGCCGCGAGCACAGCGGAGCTAAGCTTGAGGGCGTGCAGAAGAGCGGCCAGCTGAAGGCCCCTGAGTGGCTGGACGAGAGCAGTGATGTCACGCGGTCGCCATTGCAGTGAAGGGGGCGCTGATAGGATCCTGAGTGGCTGAAACCCTGCCACATTCAGGAAGTTGCAGGCAGAAGGCGTCTGCAATGACGCTGATGCGAAAGGGGAGCTACAGCAAGAGCCCGTCAAATCTCTCACCTGTGAGAGCAGAGAGCGTTTAAAAATCATTAAAAGGCTGCAACAACTAACTTCCAGCGGCAGAGGAGAGCAGTGTTGGGGGCCTGCTCCGGGTCACCGGGCAGGCCCCATGCACAGGTCGGGAACACCCGACACAGTCCAGCTGGGCGGCGATCACGGCGCGAAACAATGGAGTGGGGATCACCCCACTCGCTCCAGATCACTGGAGCCCTCCACGTGGCTGGGGGCACCCAGCACACAACGGCCCCGGCTCTGGGGGCACCCAGGCCGGGATCGCCCCAATAGCTATGGTCACATAGCTTGTGTACCCCAAGGGACGGCGTTGCCCGGCAGGGGCACCATCCTGGTGCTGGGCCCCGTCCTCGGGCCTACAGCACGCGGTGTGGCGCCGGCAGGGCGCACCACAATGAACACACAGGAGCCTTTGTTGGTTCGACTGACGAGCCGGAAACGGCTCGTATCTTTTATTAAGTTGGTCACGTGGCTACTGCCACGTGACCCATTACAACATCCTGGATGCTCCCATGAAGGGTGCCATGCAACACTCCTTTTTCATAACAACAAAATAAAATCCCCCAAAACCTCAACACAACCACACACTAATGCTACGGTGACCACTCTACTAGTTTTTTCACTCCCTTTATTAATCTGGGTGAGTAGTTCTACTATCACAAAACACTGCTGAGAGATGCTGGCCCCACCTTACATTTCCCACCGACAGGGCCATTTTAAGCAAGTCCGTGGCTGCAGGCTTTGTGTCTTCACGGGGACGTCAGTACCAATATCCTTCTTCCGCCCTCGTGGAGCTGCAGGAGGCCAACATGAGTCCTCACCAATGTTCATTTTGGAAGGGCACATCAGAGTCCCAACAAACCGACAAAGCCGCACCTGGTGAGGCCCAGGGGCCACATGGGCCAGGTCCATAGTATGGTGGGCGCCTGTGATGGGCTACTGGCACCTTGGCGGCAGTCCCCTTGTTCCACTTCCTCTCGCCGCGGGCAGATGTCAGAGTCCACAGGGATGGTGAAGCCGCACCTGGGAGGGGCCAGGACCACATCGGCCAGGTCTGTAGGTGGACAAACTTGAGACAGGACGCTAGTGGTAGCCAGATGACTGCACTATTCCAGGGCCAACCCCACCGCACTCGGGAATGCCAGGGGCCATGCTGGCCACGTCCATCGATGGGGTAGGCTCACTGCTGCAGGGTGATGGCGGCAGGACGACACTGGTGACTGGGTGTCTGGGCCACTTATCCTCTTCCGCTCCCCCAGTCAGGAGTTTCTGTTGTGTGGGAAGGCGCACAAGCACTCAAAGAGCTGCAACCCCCCTTTTCTCGTCTTGGGAGTCACCACCACTTGGCTCTGGGGTGGCGACTCGACGTGCACCCCGCTGGCACCAGCCTGCTCCTGCTTGGAGTCTGCAGGCCACATCCTCTTTCAGGGCCGATGACATCGGGAGGCAAAGACCCGGTGGGATGGGGAGCGCCGGCCAGCCCCTCCTCTACTGCAACAGGTGGCACTGTGTGCACGGCTCCTCAATGCCTCCTTCTCCTTCCTGCTATTGCTGGTAGGTAGGCCACTGCTCCCACACACACAGCCCCACTGTGCGCCCATCCTCTTCGTTTAGTCTTTTCCCTGTCCATTTTTTTTCAACCGCCACGAGCCCAGATCAATTAGGCCACGGCCACCTTCATTGTTTGACGCAGGACCGCCGCGGCCCGTTTTCTTGTTTTTCACTCCAGTGGGCCTGGGTCTCGGTGTGACATGCCCCTTTTCAGGCCCATGGGCTCTGTGTCCCATTGATCATGTCGGGGAGCGTGAAGTCCCCTGTTCCAATTCACTTTTTTTTAGTTTTGCGCGGGCACAGTTGGTGTTGGGCCCGCCTCCCATGGAGGCCGCGTCAGCTGTTTGGGGGCCCCCCACCTCTGCAGTGCCGGCACACGGCCACACCTGCAGGCTGGAGTGGCAGCCGCGGCTCCCGCCCAGCACGTCTTTCGGGTGGGGGAGAGGACAACTCACCCCTCCTTTGCGTCGGATGCCGCTCCATTTCTTCTTGGGGGCCTTTCACCAAGCGAGCAACCACCCGCATCCTCCCCGCGGCAGCGGGGTTGTACCTCCTCTTTCCCAACGGGGGAGGGGCAGCCGCTCACTGGGCCCAGCCCTCCGCCATCCTCCTTCAATGTTGTGGCTAAGGCAGGCGGGGGCGCACACACACACTGCCATCAAGGTGCTGCCGACGCCGCAGATCACTCTGTCTTCACCGGGGGGATAACGTCTCTTCCCCCGCGGCAGCCTACGTTCTTCCCCCACGATGGAGAGGTGGGGGTACCTCAGGGGTGTGCAGCTGAAATCTCCTTCATGCGGCGGATGCCGCAACACCCACCATGCGGCCATCCACCGCACACATGGGTTCCTCGCCTCCTCAGAGGCTCCTCGTTGCCATTGTTGGGGGCCTGCTCCGGGTCACCGGGCAGGCCCCATGCACAGGTCGGGAACACCCGACACAGTCCGGCTAGGCGGCGATCACGCCACGAAACAATGGAGTGGGGATCACCCCACTCGCTCCAGATCACTGGTGCCCTCCACGTGGCTGGGGTCACCCAGCACACAACGGCCCCCAGACCCACGCCAGAGTCGCCCCAATAGCCATGGTCACATGGCTTGTGTACCCCAAGGGACGGCGTTGCCCGGCAGGGGCACAGTCCTGGTGCTGGGCCCCATCCTCGGGCCTACAGCACGCGGTGTGGTGCCGGCAGGGTGCAGAACAATGAACACACCGGAGCCTTTGTTGGTTCGACTGACGAGCCGGAAGTGGCTCATATCTTTTATTAAGATGGTCACGTGGCTACTGCCACGTGACCCATTACAACATCCTGGGAGCTAACATGCTCCCAGGAGCGGTGCCATGCAACAAGCAGCCTGTCCTGAACATATCAATGCACCCCCTCATGATAACGCCAACGAGTGAAGTGCTCTGCTCAGCTTTTAGATGAATCACGCCTCCCAATAGCCAACATCTCTTTGCAAAACAAAACAGCCTCGAATTGGGGTGAACAATGGATGGAAAAGGCCAAAGGAAGCCTTGATATAGGAAGGAAGAAATTGAAGAAAAAATATTCAGCCTACTGGTCATAGAGGAAGACCAGTTTTTCGTGTGTGTGTGTGAAGGGGCGTGGGGTGTGGGTGGGGGCAGTGTATTGGTGTGCGTGTGTATATATGTCTTTCTAGAAAGTCTGGGGCTTTCAATTGGATGTAATTTTGTGATTTTATGTGTTCAGATATATGCAATGAAGTGTATGTTTAATATTGAAATGTTGAAATTTTAACCATAACAATAAAAAATAAAATAAGACCACCCGATGGGTAAAAGCACCTACTGCAAAGTTCTAAGTGTAACCTGGTGATACATCCAGTTGCTGGTGAGATACTGGTACGTGTTTGATTGTTATGTGGACAGCCGTAGTCACCTCACATCACCACAAGAAAGAGGAAGCTGGGGACAAAAAGCAGGATATGGTTGTGTGGTGGGAGCAGCGGCAGGCCAAATTTAAAGGCCTGTAACAAAATCCACTGAGATGTGTTAAAAGAAATGGTGGACCACGCGCCTTACCATATTTGTGAGCTGTCTTCTGAGTAGAGTGATCAGACGTCCTTGTTTTGCCGGGACTGTCTGGGTATTTGCACCTCCGTCCCGGGGTCCCAAGACTTTTTTACGTTTAAAAGCCCTGTCCTGGGATATGGGGATCAGGTGGCAACCATCCCAGTTTTTTGGACGAATATCATGATTTTTGGCAAAAACCGGAATGGTAGCCACCTGATCCAAAATCCCAGACAGGTTTTTTAAACTTAAAATAGGCTCTGGACCCCGGCCCTGCAACATGACACAGGACAACCAGCCTACCCACATAGAAGTAGGACTACAGCTGTAGTCCCACTTCTATGTCAGTGGCCTGTCCCGGTTTTTTATTTTCAAAATCTGGTCACCCTACTTCTGAGTGGAATGCGTCCTTGCTGCACCAGTCCCATCTCTGCTTAGGTCCGCCTTTTGCAGACAGGGCTGGACTGGGAAATAAAAGAGGCCCTGGAAATAATTACTGGGAACCAAAAGAGGCCCTGAAAATAAAGTTCAAAGTGGCCCCAAATGACACATTTTCAGCAAGCCCAATGCTTTTCCTCTGAGAACATTTGGAAATACCACAGAAAAGAGGCCCAGGGTGCAGAGGCCCACCGGGAAATCTCCAGAGTTCCGTATAAGCCAGTCCACCCCTGTTTGCAGACAACCTGACACCTGTCCTGGCTATCCAACGTACAGTGGCAAAGACTGGATATGTTGCACAGGCAGAGACAGCAGCAAACAAGTGCACTCAGCAGACTGCACAGCACTGCACACTGGCCATAGAGACAAAACGCGTGAGCTTTGCGCACTGCAAATCATACAGACAAAAGCACACATGCCGAGTGTATATTGCCAAGTGTAAGCTATGACGTCAAATGCATGCAGGCCTGGTGTGCCTTACGAGCTAGGAACCATACCGGCGTATGCACTTCAGCGGAGAATACACTGCTAACTGTGAGCTTGGGTCCAATGCAGTGCTAGCTAGCTTAGTGTGCACTGCACATTGTTAATCATGGATTCACAGGCACTGCAGGCAGAGTCTGCATTGTAAACTGTAAACAGGGAGACAGCACACTGCATCCGAAACTGCAAAGTGTGCAACATGGAGTCAAAGGCGCTTTAGCAAAGTGTGCAACAAGGAGTCAAATGCGCTTTAGCAAAGTATGCATTATGCATTTCAGTCAGAGAACTGCCCAGTTTCCGAAATGGCAGGCTGAGAAACCTGCACTGGTGCCAATGTTAGATCGGCGTGCATTACAAATTGCAAAACAAGTAGACATTAGAACATTTTTCTGCATATGCACTGAATTTGTACATTTAGGCATTTCCGGCACACAAGAAGAAATGTATTAGACACAAACGGTGTATAGCTAACTGCTGTGACACTTGCACTGCAGGGAAATAGATGCGCATTGCAGACAGTGAGGCATTCCTAGAACCTTCATGCAAATAAGTGGTCTGCAATCAGTGCTTTAAGTGGGATTAGAAATCGGCGGGGGTTCTCGTTAGGGGGCGTGGCCTACATATGGCGTACTTAGGCCATGCCCCTTAACGAGAGACCTCCCTCACCTGACAGGAGCGGGGGGGGGGCTGGTAAAAGAAGTGGAGTGGGTGCACCAGCCTCTCCTTTTAAACAAAAGAAGGGAGTGGGTGCACCAAAGGTGTGACACCAGTGTGCCCTAGCTCGCACGCAGCAGGCAGCCCTTTCATTCAAGGAGCCGCGAGGTAGGCAATGCTTTACCACGGGCTCCGTGAATGAAAGGTCTCTCTACTGCTGATATTTCTGTACTCAGAAAGAGTGGGTGGCCTGGACTGCCCAGCTCTCCTTTTGTTTCCGAGTAAATAGTCATCACCCAGCATGAAGCAAAGACCACTGTCCATGTAGGACGGTAACCCTAGTCAGATCACAGCAATTTCTCAGCCAACCGCTGGCAAAGGCATGGCTAGTGCCAGGGTCAGAGCAGAGCCATGATACGGGCAGGCCTCAGTTCTGAAAGTGGTGCTGTTTACCATCCAGGTTTTGAAAATGTTTGATTATATTTATTTTATTGTCCAAACACGATCTAAGATGTCCAAAAGAAATGACTAGATTGCGTTTATCACATCATGTATCGTGTGGGCAATCGATAAGGATCAGCGGTCACATCCTTTGCTGCCCTTCCTGGGAATAGCTTGCTTTCTACTTTGAAAACAGGTGATGGGTTGAGTATCTCCTACTGTTTGTAGGTTGTAGGTTGCTAAACCAGTAGCAACAAAAGAAAATACCAACATGTTCACCCCCTGCACGTCCATAACACTCTTACATGTGACACAGCCACCATGCAC
Organism: Ambystoma mexicanum; assembly: GCF_040938575.1. Classification (NCBI taxonomy): domain Eukaryota; kingdom Metazoa; phylum Chordata; class Amphibia; order Caudata; family Ambystomatidae; genus Ambystoma; species Ambystoma mexicanum. Next base: position 1,383,856,796 of record NC_090921.1, on the reverse strand, counting down.
ACATTTATTTCTGGGTCAGGTCCAATGAACATCTCTATCTTGCAGTCAACCACGTAAAATGAACCGGAAAATGCACTGGGATCAGTAGTCTAGAGGGGACCTTTCTGCGGCTTGTCCATGTAGCACCATTGGCTGGTGCCATCCCTCAAACCCCGTCTATTCCCCCCAAAAAACACATACCTACGAAAATCATGGGGTTTCCACCAGACGCAGGCAACATTACAGCCACTAAGAACTGTTCGATTTCCTCCTCTCTCTCTACCAATGACTTTGCCTCATACTTCTCTAAAAATAAATCACCAAGCCCTCTTCGCATTTTCTCCACACCCTCCTCTCCCTCTCCATCTTACTTTTCCACCACCGAAATTCTATCCATCCTTCGCTCTGCCAACCCGTGCTGCACTCCAATAGACCCCTTTTCACCACAAATTGTTAAGGATCTTTCCCACCTTTCGCCGCCACTCACCTATCCTCCTTATTCAACCTATCTCTCTCAAATGGTGCCTACCCAGTCTCTACCAAAACAGACAGTCATAGCTCTCCTTAGGAAACCAACTATTGACCGCGAAACCCCTTCTTTTATAGACCTCTCTCGCTCCTTTTCAATCACTCTAATGTCTTCAACTGTATAGTGAACTAACTCAAAGTACTCAAGGTACTCAGACGTACTGACACCCTCCAATCTGGCTTTGGGTTCAAACACCCCTCTTAGTGTTCAACCACATCAACAATTCGCTTCCCATTGCCCACCATTCACACCTATACTCCATTCACATTCTTTTAGACGTTTCATATCCCTTTGACACTGTTGATCACCCCTCCCTCATTTAAACTCTTTCCCTTCTTGGCTTTAAGGACCACATACTCAACTGGGTGTCCTCCTACCTCCTTGGCCAATCCTTCTTCATCTCATGGGACTCTAGCGCCTCCTCCCCTCACCCTTTATAATGGGTGCTTCTCAAGGATCAGTCCTAGGCCCCCTTTTCTCCACCCTGCAAAGCTCCGCCAGTGGCAAACCTATTTCCTCCTTTGGCTTAAACCTTCACTGATGGTACTTAGATATTCTTCTCTGTCCACTCCATCACCCGGCAATCTCCGAATACATAACCATCTGCGTAACCACCATCCAACACTGGACGCATATAGGCTGCCTCAGACTCAATTCTTCCAAGATGAAAGTAATCTTTCTCCCTGACTCCAGCATCAACGCCTCACTCCCCTGTGCCATTTCTTTCACCCGCTTTCATTCTCACCCCCCTATCCCTGCAACCTTGGGAATCTCTTTGACAGCATCCTGAAACTCTACCAGTTCACCACGTCCACTGCAGCCAGCTTCCACTTCCGAGACATATGAAAAACCTGCCCATTCCTCACGCACCGCTGAACTAAACACCTCATCTCTGCTCTTGCGCTCAGCAAGCTGGACTACTGTATGAGCCTACTTCTTGTTCTACTCTTTTTTTGCTGCCCTCGCCAAAGGCCTCTATGTTGCAAAGCACACCTTTTTCTAGATCAACAGGTCCTCCCCCACCTCTATCTACCCCCACCATGCTGGAAGGCTCTCCTTGCAACATCGCTCGCTCTTTAAATTCCTGCTACTCGTCTAAAATTCCGTCCATGGTGTTGCCACCCATTGCCTCGCTGAGTGCGTCTCACTGCACTCTCCCTCTCAAACCTTCTGCTCCTCTTCTTTTCACAACCAGTCTGCCTCCCCACATGCTGCCTCCTGCTTTCACTCCTTTACTCTACTTGCCCCATAACACTGCAATGCTTGCACCCTGGTGATCAAAGTCACCTCCTCAGTGGGCTCATCAAAACGAGGTTCTAGCAATGGAAGGAGATCCCCAGCCCACACCGGACCCTCTTATCCAAACTAACCTCCAAACCCGCCAATCCTGCCATCTGCTCTCACAAACACCCTATTTAATTTGTAAATATGTAAATACTGGCCTCAGGCTCTAAGTGTTAAAAAAAGGTATAATGCCCTCCAGAGCCTATCCAGGGTCTTCGTATTCTTACGGCTTCACCACCTGGTGTACGTCATGCAATCCAGCAAAGGCACTTTACCCCAGGACTACCTCTGTGCTCTGTAATTGCCTGATTTGTAAGTCATTTAAAGAAATACAAATAAATCCAAATTCTGTTGATGTCATGTCAGATACATGTATGCACTAGGCATAGAGACAACAGGCAGGGAACGGGTCTGCCTGCAGACTCTGGGGGGAAGGAGCGTTTCTGGGACTATTTTCTTTAAATCCTTTGTTCACTGCGCTGTCTATATCATTTCTAACTTGTTTCCGGTTTGTTTCCACTGTCCACTTTTGAGACCTCTTCCATCCTTACCCCTTTTTATTCTTTCCCCACGGTTTCCCCCTTCCCTTTCTACTCTTCCCATATGGTGGCCACAGGGTGGTATGAAACGCTACACAAGAAACGTTCATACATAAAATTAGAATTCACAATTCTATTTCATGAATGCCTTCTCTAGCATGCATTCCATCACAACTACTGCAAATAGAGGGCATTCTTCCCACCCTTCCAACAGCTCTGCGCGCAGCCCATTTGGCCGCGCGCAGGGATTCGCGATTCAGCTCACAAGTATAGGCGTTCATTATGTCTCTGAAGGGAGATCTGTTCCCGAAACCGTCATTCATCTTGATGCCCCAACAGCCACGGCTAATTCATTTAAATGAAAGTGAAACATTATGTAAATCACCACTAATGACCATTCCTCGTTACTAATGATCTGAAGGCCTGGTGTGTGCTGAGTGAAACAAATGGACTTACTTTGGCTTTGGAAGTGGCTTTAATTGTCCAAATGCAGTCCACCGGTTGGCCTGGCTTCGTTTTCTCTTCTTGCTCCACCTGACTGGAGCGTATCAGACCGTCCGCTCCCGCCATCTCAAACTGGCAATCTAAGGAGAACAAAAAGCTTCATGTCATAACCAGGGCACTGTACAGGGGATTATAAATATCACAAGTAAAGTGTGAATGTAATACTAGACCTGGGATGGGATTTAGAATGCCCCCGAGGTAGGTAAAGTCTGGATCTGAAACAGAAAAAAAGATGAAACGTTGAAGTCAACCAACCTTATGAGTTCCACCAAGCTTTTCTTCAACCGTTGTTGAAGCGGCCATGTTCAAAAGGTTGAAATGCTAAGGCAACTGACTACAGAGAGGTCTGCCACGTGAGGCTCCCCAGATATTTTGCCCTACAACTTCCATGATCCTTCAGCATTGACTATATTGATTGCGCTTAATGGAAAATGTGGTCAAAAACCTCTGGAACGCCAAACTTACCAGACCTCATAAAACAGAATATCGGAGGCTTTCAGTGACATCTTAGATGGAAGAAACATGTGCGAGAATGTAGACATAGACAAAATATTCACAAGAACTTCTCATGAGCATTAGTTCAGTGCCAAGTATAACTTCAGTCTTTTTAACAGCACAAAGGTACAATATTTAAAGATTTGTTTTAGTGTTGTATTTGATGTACAGGCCTAGCACCCCTTTCTCATCTTACTCCTACATCCTGTCCCCTTTCCTCCATACTTTTGGAACATTCCATCCTTCGGGACAGGACCGGAGCACTTTGAAGCATCAAAAAACGACTTTGTGAGCGTCTTTTATTTTTACGCAGGGCCACAGCACGTGGCTGTTTCCCCGCCTTCCTGAACTCTGCCCTGCGCATCGCCTTTCAGTCCTTTTCTTTGCATTGTCGGGTTCGGACGCATTTGCATTGTGGGGATTTTTTTGTCTTTTCCCACTTGTCCTTCATCTTCCTGCTCTGGTTCCACAGTCTTCTTAACCTCCTTCTATACTAGAGCGTCAGGGATTTGTGTCCTGTTATTTGTGCGAACGTTGCTTTGCTATGGCAGATCCCCATTCTCTCTGCATGAAGTGCTTGGGCCCAGAACATCGCTGGGACTTTTGTCTCTACTGCGACTCATAGTCTGTCCGAGCACTCCAGCGTAGGCTCGTCAGGTGGGAGGACGTTTTTCAAAGGCTACCTCGTCCTCATTTACAGCAGTCCATCGACAAAAAAAGGAAGCGTCCGGCCAGGGGACTCCTTCCCGGGGTCTTCTGGCTCTGGGAGGGGTCCAAGTGGCTCTTCTACCAGGGTTCTGCCTGAGGTATCCCGAAAGGGATCTCACCTGGATACCAGAGTTTCCTCCAAGGTTCCCTGCCATGGGACTAAAACTGCTGGAGTTTCCTCTGAGGTTTACCTTCTGGGAACTAAAATGAAGGCCAGGATTTCTGGGGCAACTTCAACCGGGGGTATTCCTGAGGTTTCCCAGTCTGGGACTAAATGTACCAGGGACAGTTTCGAGGTTTCCTGTAAAGTGACTAAAAATACTGCAATCACTCCCGAGGATCCCCAAATAGGGGCTAAAATCAAAACCAGCAGGGGCCCCGTTTTAGGACTCTGGCTACCAGGTGTCAACCTAAGCTTTCCCACAAGGAATCTTGTGGTCATACCGGTGCTGCTGAGGGGGCAAAGAAGGAGGGCAAAGGCATAGGAGTGGGTGCGTAATGCAAATGCTGAAGTCATTCTGGTGGCTGACAACCTCAGTCTGTGGAGAATGCTTTTGGAGTACCAGGATTGTATCCCAGAGGGCAGGCTGCAAGATTTTAAAGAGGCCCTATCTGACACTAGGGTTCTGGCTCAGGACCTGTTGGAGGCCGTGGCCCAGAATGTGGAAACGTCCGCTCAGAAGGTTCAGGACAAAGTACTCGACCTCCCCTTTGAAGGGAAAGAGCTTTTCCACTCCTACACCGACGAGGAACTCAACAAGACAAAAGCAAGCACATTGATGGCTAAATGTTTGTCAGTCCTAGCAAAGCAGCCTCCAGCTAAAGCAGCTTATAAACAAAGGCCGGGGACCCAAACAAGATCCTTTTTAGGTATTAGAGGCTTCTGGGAGCGTTGAGTGTGTCAAGCCAAAGGCTCCTATGGTGGGCGACCAAGAAAGCAGCAGAGACAGGGTGGCCAGTTTTTCTCTCGGTCCTCAGACTCTTTCTCTGTGACAGGAGCTCTCACCCCCAATAAATCATCCAAATGATGTTTCCATCAATGACACGAGACTCCAGTGGGAGGACGTATATTGTGTCATCTGGAGGAGTGGAAGAGCAAAACAGAAAACTGATGGGTTTTGTCTGTCATCCAAACTGGCTTCTGGCTCCCCCTTCCTCATACCCAACCATCTCACACTCCTCTTCCGCAAACTGGGTCTCCCTACCTCAGAGCAGAATTACAGAAATTCTTGAACCCCAGAGCAGCGGAACCTGTTCCCTTGAGGGAGCAAGGGGATGGCTATTAATCCTGTCTGTTTACAGTGCCCAAACCCAACCAGGCTGGCATGCGCTCTATCCTAGACCTCTCCAGCTTCAACCTTTTCCTTCCCCAAGAGAAATTTAAGATGATCACGCCCAGCCAGATAAGGTCCCCCCTCCACAAGTGCGATTGGCTCAGTGTGGTAGATCTCAGGACGCTTATATGCACCTTCTTATTTGGGCACCACATCAGAAATACCTTCAGTTTTCTGTGGGAACGGAACATTTCCATTATCGAGGGCTACGGTTTAGTCTCAGTTCGGCACTGCGTGTCTTTGCGAAGATAATGGCGGTCATTGTAGAGTTCCTCAGGCTGCAGGGAGTTCATGTCTATCCATATTTAGATGATTGGCTTCGGCAGAGTCCTTGCCCCCAGACTGCAGCAGTCAATCTCCAGTCTCTTCTCCAGCTCATGTTCCAACCGGATCTCTGCAGCATCTAACAACTCGGCTGAACTCTTTAAAATCTGCAAGGAACTGGCCAATCCTGCTGCAGTCTCTACCTCTCCTGTCCCTCCCCAGGCCCTCTGCACGTCACTGGCTTCTCACTTCATTTCCAAAACTCAGGACATCCTGTCCTCACTCTCCTCCTATCAACTCCCTCCCTCTATCCCCTGCTCTTCCTCTGGCATTTCTGCTGCCACCCCCCTCCCTCCCTCTCTTCCGTTCCCCTTTTTTCTGCAGACAAGGTTTCTCGAAAAGCCCGATCTATGAAAGTCTCGTCAAAACAGGTTCACCCCTGTTCCTACAAAACTATCAAGGACCACATCGACTCCCTGGCCCCTGCCCTGGCTGATTTCTGCAATCACTCCTTCACCACTGGAGTCTTCCCATCCCCCTGAAGCACTCCCTTGTGCACACTCTTCGTAAGAAACCCTCTGCTGACCCCTCCTGCCTGGCTAACTATCGCCCTATCTCCATCACTCCCTTCCTGGGGAAGCTCCTGGAGAAATTGGCCATCTCCCATCTTAATCTCCACACCAAATCTGTTGGTTGTCTTTATGACCATCAGTCTGGCTTCAGGGCTGCCAGAAGCATGGAAACTGCTCTCCTGAACATCCGTGAAGACCTTCTCTCCAACCTTGACTCCAACACCCCGTCTGTCCTTATCTTGCTTGATCTCTCTTCTGCCTTTGACACTGTCAACCACGCCATCCTGCTCAACCGTCTCCGTGATAACCTCTGTATCACTGGACAGGCTCTGGCGTGGCTGACTTCTTTCCTCTCCGACTGACCCTCCCAGGTCCAACTTGGGTCCTTCCTCTCTGATATCTTTCTCGCTACCTGTGGCGTCCCCCAGGGTTCTAACCTCTCTCCTTGGCTGTTCAACCAATACCTGGCACTCCTTGCCCACCGCATCGCCGCTCTCTGCCCAAATTTTGCAGATGATACCCAGCTCATTTTCAGGCTACCCTCGGCCTCCTCCTCTCCTTCCCTCATCTCTGACTGTCTTTCTGCTATCCAGGAGTGGTGTGCCGCCAATGACCTCTGCCTTAATGCCAGTAAGACCGAGATTCTACTCATCAGCACTCCCTCTCCCTCCTTCCATTCAGCTTTCTGGCCGGCCTCTCTTGGCCTTCTTCCTGCTCCCACCTGCAAGGCTAAAAACCTCGGGGTCATCTTCGACTCCACACTCTCCTTCTCTCCTCACATCTCCAACGTCTCTAAGAAGTCACACTACCAGCTGCACCTCCTCAGAGGTATTCTACCTCTCCTCTCCTTCCCCCATAAGCTTACCGTCTCCGGAGCCCAGGTTCTCTCTAAGTTGGACTATTGCAACAGCCTCTATTTAAATCTGCCTGCCTCTACTCTCCGCCCTCTGCAACTTATCCTAAACAGGACTGCAAGACTTGTCCTTGGCCTCAAGCCCAGGGATCGTATCTCTCCAGGACTGAAATCTCTGCTCCCGGGGCTGCAAGGATTAAGTTCAAAACCCTCTGCATTATCCATAAGGCCTTCTGGGGCCTGGGGCGCATTACCTTCACCTCTCTCTTCCTAAATACCTTCCTTCTCGGGCTCTTCGCTGATCTACCTCCAGCTCCGTCAGGGTTAGCCGCTTCTCCAAGCAACGAGCTGGTGGTCAATTTCTCTCCTCGGCTGGGGCCTCCCTCTGGAACAGCCTTCCTGCCTCCCTGAAACTTGAGGAGAACCATCTCCGGTTCCAGAAACATCTCAAACCTTCCTCTTTGCTTCTGCTTTCTCTGCCTGCTGAAATTCCTGCCAATTCTGCACTGGTTACCTGGCCACCCTTTCTGATCTTTGGCCAGGTCCCGCCTTTGCACACCTCCCCATCCTCCATGGCAACCCCCTGCACTTAGGGACTGGTTCTGTATCCCTTCAGTCCCCTTCCAGCACTTATGTCTGCTCTTACCTTACACTTGCCACTATCAGGCCGTTTTATTTATCGTATTTATTCTTCTTTCCCATGTACTGCACTTTCCCCTTTCCCTTCCCCCTGGCACTCTACTCTTTGTCCCTACCTTCGCACTTGCGCGATCTGATTGACACCTGGCCTAGTAGGATCGTTGTCTGTCTTCCACTGGTTTCCCCTCCCTTGCCTCGTCGCGCCTTGAAACACTTGTGTATAGGCGCGTTATATATGCCATATCATATCATAACTGTTGGTGAATTGGTGGAAATCGTCTATGACGGTGGCTCAGGACCTGATATTTCTAGGTTTCTGTTGGGATACTGTCAGTGCCAGGGTTTTCCTAACAAAGGACAGAACTGCAGATTTGTCAACCACGTGACATCTTTTTCTAAGGTCCTCCCAAAGGTCAGCCTGGTGGTTCCAAAGACTCCTGGGCCTCATGCGTTCTACTTCTGCCTCTTGCAAGACTCAAAATGAGGTGCACACAGCTAGCGCTTCAGAGCTGCTAGTCCCAAGCTTTGGACCCAGACTCCAAAATGATAATGATCCCATCTTCCATGATGTTGGATCTTTGATGGTGGACAACCACCAACAACCTCTCAGTGGGAACCTCCTTCCAGGAGCCTTTACCACACACCACAATCACAAATGACTCCTCCCTTCTGTGGTGGGGAACTACGTTGGGTCATCTCGAAGCCTACAGTCCGTGGATACCCCAAGACAGGATATCTCATATCAACTACCTAGAACTCTTGGCAGTTATCCTGTGATTGAAAGCTTTCCAGCCTTCCATCATTAACAAGGTAGGGCAAATTCTAAAAAACAATTCTGTGGCTATGTTCTACGTGAACAAACAGGGGGCACCAGGGCGCCTCCTCTGTTTGATCTAGCTGTCCAGATTTGAAATTGGGAAGTCCAACACAATGTCTGGTTACAGGCAGTGCACATTCTGGGATGAGACAATGCTGCTGCAGATTCCCTGAGCTGCAGGTCTATAGCGAATCACAAGTGGGAAGTGAACAGCGAGGTTCTCGCCAAACATTTTCAGATATGGGGCACTCCGATGGTGGTCCTCTTAGCGACAGCAACCAACAGGAAACTGCCACTCTATGCCTCCAGGGATGTCTCGGAGCATCTTCCTTGGGGGATGCCCTCGAGATTCTGTGGGACAACATGAAGGCTTCTGCCTTTCCTCCTCTGCCGTTGATACATTGTTTGCTCTAAAAGCTCAGGAGTGCCTCCAACTGCACTCACCTGTTCATAGCTCCTTGGCGGCCAACCAGGTTCTGGTTCTCTGAGCTTCAGCACCTATCAATATGCGACCCAATCAGGTTACCGCAGATCCCCAATCTCCTGCACCAGAGCAATCACCAGGTGTAGCAACCCTAACTACAATCCTTCAAATTGGCAGCCTGGTGCCTGAGTTCAAGGCCTTAGTGCAGTTTAACCTCTCAGAGGATAATATGCGCATTATCCAGGCGGCATGTAAGCCTTCCACAAGAGCGCAGTACAAAAGTAAATGGCTTTGTTTTTGTCATTGGTGTCTTGCTAAACAGCGTGATCCTCTGCATGCTTCTATTGACTGTGTCTTGTCATTCATATTGGACCTTGCAGCATCTGGCATCCACGTCTTATCATGCAGAACCTATCTGTCAGCCATTGCAGCTTATCTTTCAACAGAATATTACCCTTTTTCTCTAGCAAACCCAGTAATCAAGAGGCATTTCGCAGGTCTCCTTCACCTCTTTCCGCCGGTCAGGCCTCCTCACCCAAAATGGGAACTAAACGTGGTTCTTACCGCTCTGTGTCACAAGTCATTCGAACTACTGGCCAATACGGGCTCCAGTTTTTCTCCTGAAAGTGGCCTTCTTAATTGCAGTTACAACTGCTAGAAGAATAAGTGAGCTACAAGCTCTCTCTGTCGAACACCTGTTCCTGACCTTTCACAAGGATAAAGTTGTGCTTTGCACTCACCCTTCTTTCCTTCCAAACATTGTCTCGGCGTTCCACATAAACCAGTCAATCTCTCTCCCGGTTTTCTTTCCGGACCCAGTCTCGGATGCGGAAAGAGTATTCCATAACCTAGAAGTCAGAAGAGCTCTGAAGTTTTATCTTCAAAGAACAAGTAATTTCACAAGCTCCCCACAACTATTTTGTTACGTTCAGCGACCCAAAAGGGAAACCGGCTTCAAAAGCTTCAATTTCACGATGGATAGCTTTGCATATCTCAGAGGTTTATACAGTTCAAGGCCTTCAGGCCACAAAGGGTGTTCATTCACATTTGGTCTGAGTCAAAGCGGCTGCTGTTGCCTTCCAGAAATATGTCCCTTGGGAGTCCATAGCCAAGGCTGCTACGTGGGCTTCTCCCTCGGCTTTTGTAACAGTATTGCCTTGACCTGAGCTCCCAGGTTGAGGCCCAGTTTGGCCAGGCAGTTCTTAAAAACCTATTCTATTAAGGGTCATTTCCATCCTCCCGTTTATTTGGTTAGTGCTTGGGAATCTCCCCAAAGTATGGAGGAAAGGGGACGGGACATAGGAGTGCAACAAAGTTAAACACTGTAGTGACTAACTTACTCCTAGTCCATAGTCCCCTTTCCTCCATACGCCTGCCTGCCTTCCTGCCTTCCCCTCTATAAGGTTTCCTCTATTTGCTAATGGTCCTTCGACTTTGGCGATAGAGAAGGTCTAAGGGCGATGCGCAGGGAGGAGCACAGGAAGGTGGGGTTACAGCCATGTGCTGTGGCCCCGCGTAAAAATAAAAGAAGGACAAAAAATTGTTGTTTGATGGTTCAACGTGCTCCGGTCCCATTCGGAAGGACGGAATGTCACAAAAGTATGGAGGAAAGGGCACTATGGACTAGGAGTAAGGTAGTCACTACGGTGAGTAATTTTGATATTTCTTTTAATTTTTCAACTCCTCATTCGCTTTCTTAATAACTTTTTTTTCAAAATCTAATTTTATTGGCTTTTTGTCAATAATGAGCCAGGCATTGGAACAGTTTACAGCATGTCATGTAGTGTAACACATAAAAACAAAAAAAACTCCTAACCCTTCTCAACCTCACCCTCTCACTGCCCCCCAGCATCACGGATTGGGTAAAACTAGTGAAAAAAGAAAAGAAAACCATACATATAATCTATCATAAAGTCTGATTCCCTCCGTTTAGTGGGTTATTTCCCATATTTAGTAAAAACGGGTAGCCAAATCTCTTTGAGCCTCATCTTCGACATAACATATGTTAGGTATTCCATATCGTAAATTGACCTAACTTTCTGGTCCCATTATTTCTCTGCAGGTGTTCTATTTCGTTTCCACATCTGTGCTACACAGCACATGGGAGCCACCAACAGGATGCGCACCATGTCTTCCACCTCATCTTCCTCATACACACCGAACAACATCCACCATGGTGTGAGGCGTCGCGTGATTCCATCAATCCCCTCAATCCAAGAAAGAACCTTCCCTCAGTATATTTGTATAGGGGAAAACCCCCACCACATATGATTATAATCTGCATTTAGGCGGCAGCATCTCCAACAGCGAGAGTCTGCCCCAGAGTACAGCCCAGCCAAAATGGCAGGTGAGTGATGCCAGCAGTGTATGAGCTCCATCGCCTGCATCCTATACTGTAGGGACACTGAGAAATGTGAGACCCTCCTGCACATGGTAACGCATAGGTCATCCGTTATTTCCTTCTGCAAGTCTATTTCCCATGTTTTCCTGGCTTTAAAGCAATGAATAGGTTCTGCCTGGATCAACGTCTTGTAGATGTTTGCTATTTGGCCCCTAGGTACAGTATTCTGCAGGATGACTTGCTCAAAGGTGTTAGGCCTCTCCTTAAAGTGTCCCCCATGTCGGGTCATTGAGTGACCCCATGAGTTGAAAATACCGAAAGGGAAAGAGCTTATCAATGCAAAGGCACTCCTCAAATCTGCTGAGAGATATGAACTTCCTATCCTCCCATAAGTGCCCAACAATTTCAATGTTGGTACGGAGCTGGGTTTAGCAAAGGCTAAGCCCAGCTCCGTACCAACATTGAAATTGTAAGAATTTAGCTATTAGATACAGCTGAGGAGTGAGGGCCATGTTGATAGCCTCATGTACCTCCACCTTCTTTCCATATTGACCAAAACACCTCAAGCATTGGGTGTTTCACAACTCTATTAGGGATCTCCTTCTGGGGCACCCAAAGCAACTCACCCAGTGTTACTGGGCTTAATATCATGTTGTCCAACTTCACCCACTGTCCTTGAGAGCCCGCATCCAGGTGGTCAATCATTATACGCAATTGGACCTCCCAGTAGTATGCCTCCAGATCTGGGAATCCAAACCCTCCCTCGTCCCCTTGGAGCGTGAGTACCCTGTACACTATTCTAGGTCTAGCCCTGGTCCACAAAAATGTCAGAACTCTCCTTTTAACAGACTCTCAGAAGAAGGATGGTAGAACTATAAAGAGCATCTGGAAACAAAAAAAGAAATTTCGGGAACATCACCATTTTAATACAGTTCAACCGCACCATCCAAGATAGATTTAGCCTGGCCCAGTGATCCAGATCCACCTGTGCCTTATCCCAAAGCGGGGGAAAGTTCTCAACAAAAAAGCTACCCGGGATCCCTTGGTATCACCACCCCGAAATACCTGAACCATCCAAGTGGACGCGAAAACCCAGTTTCCTCAAATAATCCCCATCCGAGAAGTCCCAGGGTCGCACCGGATGAGCCACTGATTTTCCAACCCGATAACTATCTGTATCTGGTCAAGCCAATAATTATATTGTTTAAAGCTAAACAGAAAAACATCACTTTAAAACTGATATTTCTGCACTGACATAAAGCAAGAAAAACAGATATCATATGGCTTCACATATGGCCAGCATGGAAAACAAATCAAAACAGACAAAGTAATGTACTCCCAACTTTGAAATACGCTTCAAGCTCTACGCGTTTCGGGGAATAACCCCTTCTTCAGGAGCAGAAGATCTGCAAATACAGATATATATAGAATGAACACTCATAACATCGCTTACTCAAGATTTCAACTGCCTAAACAGATTCTACTGAAGCTATGCATTAAATGTCATGTCTACACACAAATCCAAAAGAAGTTATACATGATCATGTAAAGTGGTAGCATAATCACAGTAATGAAACTTGTGTCACTCCAAAGGAAAACCTCAAAGTGAATTATACCTAAGTAATAAAACATGTTTATGTACCTTATAAAGAAAGTAACGCCAAAAAATGTTAAGTGTGCGTCTGTGCACAGCGTGCACAGAGACCAGAATCCCTGCGGAAACTCCTTCTGTCGTCTTCAAAACAGTGCGGTTAAAGAACCCTAAAATGTCAAAACATATAAACACCAAATGAACAAACTAAACTAAAAAAAACTAAAGACTGAATTGAAACCATAATCAAGTGCACCTAAATCAAACCAACGGCCCATCCGTGCAAAACAAAAATCACCAAAATCAAAATACACCTACTGCCACCACCTCTATTGAAACCTCTAAATTAAAATCACCCCACCTTAAGGAAAACCAAGCCTGTGAATCTAACCAAACCTCCACAGTGATATATTTACCTATGGCATATTCCTGCCAACCTATCACAGTGTATTAACTTCAGATTATTGCAGGGCGTGATAAATACTGCATCAAACGTGAGGCATCCTGCATTTTGTAGAATCGTACTGTGAAACTAATAAAATTGAACACTTAATATCCCTTTAAACACAATACACCTCTCACATTAAAAAACCGCCCAAAGGACCAAACCTTACCTTATGAGACTCCCCGTTCCACGTTAAAGTAGACCGGCTCTCCTCGCATTCACCCACACCGCTTCCAAACCGCGTATGCAGTTTTTAACGTTATTTATGCTGGTTCCGAGTGGTCACATGACAAAGTCACATGACCCTCTGATAATCAGCAATACTATCGGGTGATGCCGACTCCGTATGCTTCTAAATGCGCGCAGAAAAAGAAAACCTGCCCGCAAAAAGAAGTTAAAGTCTGCTACTGCATGTAATCGGAAAATAAAGATCACTTTAAGAATAAACACCAAAAGCAAATGAAAAAATAAAGACTGCATGTTACCTAGCCCTACATGCACGCACATTTAAAAAAAACAATGGAATGATAAAACCTAACAAAAAATTAACAACAAAGTGCCAATAACAATCGAAATGATAACCGCTCACCTAAATAGTGCCGAAACACAAAACAAGGGGAGGGGGGAAAAAAAGGAGAAGAACAAGTCTCCAATGAGGAACCAACATAGAAGAAAGACTCAAAATATTTTTTTTTATAAACTAATGCATTAACAAAATACTACTCAACTACTAATCATAAATAAAATACCTAGAGAAAAACGCAATACAAAACAAAATTCATAGTGACTAAAATAAACCAATATATACCCAACCAGGGAAATTAAAACCTAGGAGCTGAACACCTACAAACTCGTGCTGATCTTGAACTAACAAACCACCAACTCATACATTCACCTCGAAGGAATCACCCAGTATACAACTCTGGGAGCAAACAAACCACTACGTGAGACCTAGACCTCATCTATTTATACATATTTAGAGACATGAACCTTTTTCCTTTTCCAACCATACCAATTCTCCTAAATAAAACAATTCAAGGAGAACTCCTCATTGAGACCTCTTGGAGATACAGTATCCAAGAGGTCAATCCAAAACATCTCTCTCTGAGACAACATTCTCGTGAAGTCACCTCCTCTAGGGGGTTTCTTCACCACCTCCAAAACATTAAACCTTAATTGCGCAATAGTGTGTCTGAACAATTTAAAATGTCTAGCTACTGAAGATTTTACATTATTACATCTGATATGGGATTTATGCTCAGTCAATCTTTCACGAGCCGATCTGGCTGTCTGTCCAATATACATCAACCCACACGGGCACTTAATGCTATATATCACCCCTATGGATCTGCATGTGGCAAAATCTCGAAGCTTAATTTTCGTACCCGTATGTGGGTGAAGAATATGTTCTCCTTTAGCCACATTATTGCAGTGACTGCTTGTCAAACAAGGGAATGTACCCCACCCATGCCTCTAGACCAGACCTATGCAGCCTTTGCCTCTCTAGATCTTTTGCACTACAATTCCCATCAGCATAGTAATACTCTAAAACATAGGTTCATACACAACATACCGGGTGGGAGAAAAATCAACAGAAGGGTGACATGTCATTATATCGATGCTAGATTAATCAGGCTTGCTTTATGTCAGAAGTAATGTCAATATGAGCACACCTAATTCACAGAAAAAAGATACAAACTTTTGGAAAATAATTTTAAACAGTTGTGGGTGCTGAGGAGGAATACACGCCCTGACACTGGAGCCTGTGTTAAACATAAAACCAAAAAATGTCTAAACTTAAAGACACTCCCGTCCCCTGCACACCTTACATGCTGAAATAAATCAGTCAGTTTTCAAAACATTTACACTTTTATATACAGAAATGTCAAGTTAGAACGTAAATAACAAAATCTATTCACTTGAATCAAGAAAAACAGATATCATATGGCTTCACATATGGCCAGCATGGAAAACAAATCAAAACAGACAAAGTAATGTACTCCCAACTTTGAAATACAGTTTCAAGCTCTGGGTGGGCCAGTAAGGTCACTGTCAAAAAGTACAATGTGAAAATGTGAGGGTCTAAAAGGACAGAAAGCAGAAAAGTAAGAGATTGATGGGAAAAAAGAGGCGAGGGTGTCAAAAGAGACAAGATCCAGAGGAGAGAAAAATTCAAGAAGAAGGTTATAGAAGTGGCATGGTAGAAGGAGTTGCAATGAAAAGGGACAGGAATCGTAAGGACTGGGAATTGAAGTGATGGAAGTGGGGATGAGAGGGAGTCTGCAGGGGCAATGTGAGAGAAGGAGAAAAAGAATGGGAGAGAAAGTGGTGGATGTTATGACCAGCGGGAATCAGATGACAGTTGGAATGGAATGTGGCAGGTTCAAAAGCCAAAAGTGATAGACGTTGGACAGGTTAATTGTGAGAAGGTATGGGTGGGAGTAAAAAGGAGCATGTATGGAAAGGAATGGGATTCAGAGACACTGCTGTACAATAAAGTAGTCACGTGTAACAGGAATGAAAAGGGGTGTACATTACAGGGGACAGCAGACAGAAGAGGACAAAAGTCTAAAAGGAGGGTCTGAGCAGGTGTGAGTTAAAAAGGCTGGTAAAAGTCAGAGGGGATATGGACAGGAAGGTGGTGGGCTACAATAAGAGGCAAAAAAAGTCTGTCACCATTTTAACACTTTAACAGCTTTGTGGGACAGCTTTATAGGACATGGCATCAGACCTTAAATACAAGCTTCAGACAATACCTTTATTATGGACTCCGGACCACTGACCTATATATAAAATAAGGTACCTCACAGTAGTACATTTAAATATTAATTAAAAAACAACAAAATATTCATGAGCACACATGTATATTATTTGCTCAGCAAATGACTCAAGCAATTACATTTATCAAATTTAAAAAAAAACTCCCTTACTGATCATTTCAACATTCACAGCACCCCACTCATCATGGGTGTCACCAATACCTGGATCCCCACCCAGGACACTCGTTGCCCCGCTGCCTTTCACATGCACTCTGACAGCTTCAGCTCTATGTCCCGCTTCCATCATTGGACTTCCTAACACTATTTTGAGTTCAATTTCAGGCAACTCCTTCCGCCCACCTCTCTCACTAATCTCTTGTTCTTTTAGCCCCCGGCCCCCCTGATCTCTTTCTCCAATCTCGCCCTTCTCTTTGACCATATTCCTACCAAATCAAATCACAATCTGCTCAAAGGTGACTTCCACCTCCCCAAAATTCCCTCTACCTAGCAACCTAGCAACTCCAACTCAGCCCTCTCTGACTTCTCACTTAACTCCTTCTACAGCCTACCCACTCATTCCCAGGGCACCTTGTCCTCCACTCGTCCTCACTTACTGCATCAAATCTCACTATGGAGTCCTACCTATCTGACCATGCCACCTTCACTACAGTATTACTGTTCCTCCCACCTCCACCAACGTACATTTAAATCGGAATCCCTGGCCCGCATACTTTACTGAAGTCGAGTCCTCACTCCTATCTCCAGAAGCTGCCGAGCCTCCAGAACCTGCCGGCAGTTCATATTTTGAGACCCACTGTTCCTCTCAAACATTTACCGCCTGTTCCTGGATCACGCCTAAGAACTATCTGCTCAAAACAGACATGCAAGACTACGTTCACGAGCGGCGCCAGAGCAGCACCCTCAATTCGCCCATCTTCACTATGGCCTTAGGCTCAGCTAAATTGCCCTCCTTCACTAACCTCATCACTACACTTTGCTTTCACTCTCCTACATACTCCAACTTGTGATGGCTTTCACATACCCCTTATCATTCTCCTGTAGACTCTCTGCAAAGGACTTAGCCCAGTACTACTAATTTAAGATGTCCAAAATTCCAGGACAGTCTTACCCCTTTCCTATCCCTCCCAACACTGCTTCTTCCTTGTCCACTATCAGCGCCATTTTCCACCGACATTTCTTCACACCAAAATCTCCCACTGAACTGGCAGCCATCCTGAGGACAGCCAACCAACCTTTTACCCCAGTTAACCAGTTTTCCCCACAGAGGGTCAAGGAACTTGCACCTCTTAGCTGCTCCTATCTTACTGCCATCTTTAATCCCTCCCGTTTGCTTGTGGTCTTTCCTGTTTCATGATAGCTACTGTTCTATCAATCCTGATGAACCCTCAGCAGATGTCAACACTCCTGCTCTCTATCAACCTGTAGCTCTCCTCCTTTACTACCCTTACAGCCTAGAGAGGCCTGGCTTCAACAGGAGCTCCAATAATGACCAGCATTGCCCCTCTACAGTCGGATTATGAAGCTGAGACCCAATGGAAAGAGCCCTTGCTCATGTCTCCAACTATATGATTGAAAGAAGGGAAGTGTGAGTGAGAAAAAGAGGTGAGAGATAAGGAAATGTGGGAGTGAGGAGGAGTGGAAAGACCGAGAAGGGAAGGATATAGTGCTAATGAGGTGTGAGAGTAGAAGTACAGATAAGAGTCTGAGAGTGAGAAAAGGAGGTGCGGGTAACACAGAGAGGTAATGATTGAGTAAGGGAGGTGAGAACGTGGGTGATATGGGAAGGAAAATGGAACGTGTGTGTGTGAGGAAACGTTACGGGGCGAGACAAAGAAGATGGAGCTAGAAGGAGAGCTGAGAGGGGGAAGAGATGGTGAGACTAAAAGAAATAAGTGCGAGTGAGCAGAGGAGGTGCAGCTGAGATGGCAAGGTGAGATTAAGGAGAGGTGAGCGTGAGAAGGAAACATGAGCATCAGAAGGACAATTGAAGTGTATACTGTGTTTTTGGTACAGGCTTTATTTCTCAATTAGAAGGGATTATTTTGTGTCAGATCTCCTGAATGCTGGAACGTAATTAAATGTGGTATAACTGAGTAGCATTGGGAGTCAGAAAACATAGCGTGTTACTATGTTATGTTATGTTGTGAGGGGTTTTATAGAGCATGAAATATTTGCGATGTAAGCGATGAACCTGAACTAAAACCAGGAGTGTACTTCTAGTGCTGTCAATGATGCTGCTTCTTTGCATGTAGTTCCTTTCATACGTTGTCCCTTTATGGGAATACCAGCTGTTCCCGGCGTAACATATGCTGTTCTAGCATATTTGAAAGGGTAATATCAGTTGGTAATTCGTAGGGTCACTTCTGTCCCCCTTCTTAAATATCGGAATTACCACTGATCGCTTCCTGGTAGGGGCGTAGGTCTCTGTGACTTATTAATGGTCATTGAAAAGGCTAAACGTATCAGATGGAATGAGAGGTATGCAAAGGATAAGAAAAGTATCTAAGTTCCAGCGGTCACACTGGCCTCTACGATGTGTCTTTGAAGATGCGTAATTATCAAACTTGTTCCTTTGCAAAATGCCTGTGATAGCATAAGATGTTGTATCATAATCACAGCACTTAGTTTAAGCTCATGAGGAGACATTTGTCCTGCAGCGTTTCACTCTTTTGAGACTGAAACATTGAGCCGGCAATTAACTGTTCATTGACACTGGAACCACTGTTCCCTGTACAAAGAGAAGTGGGGGTGGAAAAAGTAACTTGAAATTATTCCGAATGTTTGCGATAGTGGATAGTGAAGGTGACCGTGTAGAACCGTGCTCATTCTGTTTGTTGAAATGATAGCTGTTGTTGAAGTGGGTGAACTTTGCCATTTGGACAACAGAGGGCAACCTAACACTGTTAGATTGCATCTGTGTGTTGAAAGGATTGCTGTTGTTGAAGTGGGTGCACTTTGCCATTTGGACAGCAGAGGGCAACCTAACACTGATAAATTGCATCTGCTGAGTTCAGAAACATATCTAAGCATTTTATATATATGGATAGATGAGGGGCTGAGCACCTGTGAATCTCCAAGTATCATGTCAGCCTAAAACCAATTTCTCAAGGGCACACAGAATGACAAAAGGTTGATAAGCCCTCTGCTGAGAATAAACACAAGCAAAATTAGCTTGTTCTATGTGCTGTTACCCACACAGAAATGTCTGTATTTGGTGTGCAACTTCCAAAGTCCCTGTTTTTTTTATTTCAGTTTTGATTAAGCAACTAGAGGGCTTTGAACCCTACCCGGATTGTGTGCACCCACTTATGCTTGAGCCTTATTCCTCCAACTACGCACTAATACTCTCAAGGTGGCCGTCTTCATGGCAAGATGATCAAGTACAATAGACACACAATGGAAATTTGGTGGGAACGTAGATGAATCAATAACACATTTCCTGATATTCTTCCCAGGGTATAATGGGCTGAGGAGACGTTATTTGCTGCCGCTTATTCGCCTGATGGACATTAGAACGAGGGAAACAGCAGTTGCATTTTGTAAAAGCACTGCTGATGTAAATTCAGTGTACTTTATATCCAAGTATCTTCAAAGAGTGTGGCTCCAAAGAGAAAAAGTGTAAAGTAAAATCAGGCCTAAAAATATGTTATTGCCAACGAATTATAGTGAGTAATATTAATGTATATAACATTTTAATAATGCATATCTTAACTTTGTATAAGAAAATTGGTGGATGCTATAGGGATTTGTATTTTATGGATTGCTGGTATTAATATATTTTATAACAATTGTGATGTCAAGATGATTTTAGGGTTTTAATTAAAGTTATGTGTGAATCATTTCTGTTTTGGGTGCCAATTTAGATCATGGATTGAGACCCAGTCTGAGACAGTGCAGGGTTGGTGTTGGCGGTTCCCCCTGGGGAGAGCAGGAGGGGGGCTCAGAGTTCCATCCTCCCTGCATGCGTTTCCAGGCACATAAAGGCAGCTCACTGAGTATCCCAGGTTGCTAGATTTGTTAACAAGATGGAATTATGTGTTACCTGTTGTTAGCAGTTCCTCGCTATCTTAGGAACCCTGCTGATCAATTAAGTGGCAAATGCATTTGTCGTCGAGTCTTTCCTCTTATCATGGGGACACAACGTTCGGATACAAAGAATTACAATCCCCAAGGTTCCATTTTTCTGTTATGCTCATGTGCCTCTTTGACCGTGAGCATCTTGAACCTTACCAAGGCAAAGCTCCAGAAAGAGTTCCGTCTCTGGCTGCACCATACTCACCATCTTGATCAAGATGTATTGGCTTCCAAATGACTGACTTTCTTATAGCTTGCTTTGGATTCTCCGTGGCTGCTACACTTTGGCTATTTCTGACCGCTAGTTCGCCTCTGTCTTGAATCTTGACTAGTGGCTGTATCCCATGTTTTCCCTCTTTGGCCTGCTGTGGACTCCTTTTGCATCCTCTTGTAGCTTTGGGTTTTGGCTTCTTCACATGTGTTTTCCAGCAAGTGCTCCACAGAACTGTGTGGACTGCTGTTCACTGCGATCCCAAGTTCATGTCCGGCCAAGTTCTGTTGCGGACGCTAGGTGAGAACTCTCTCCTACCTTTCTTTTTATTTACTCTTTTCCTTTCTCCTTATCTTTCCCGGATTTATTTCATCATCCTCGTTACTGATACTATCCATATCCATGCATATTTGCATAACAATCACTCCATGTTATATGGAGTTTCGTTATTGACGCTGTGCTTTCTATTCCTGGGAGTGACTCCATAAGTATGCATCCTCTATGCCTTCTCTCAGCTGATTGGTGAGTCTACTCTGCGGTCTAGAGGGCCAATTGGTAGAAGGTATCTAGGGCAATCCGTACAGACGATGTTGAACTCTGACACTCAGCGTAGACAGAAACCTTTCAGGTGGGCACAATGGAGGTGGTGAGTACCACAACAGGTGTGGCCAGAACAAGTGCCAGAGGCAGTATGAGAAGAGGGTGGAAATCAAATGCGGGGCAGGAGTCAGAGGTTCTGCAAGTCAGAAACAGAGTCTGAAGGCAATGGGTTTCAGATGGGGTTTTGACATTAGAAATGGGTTTGGCAGTAGAAAGGTTGGGAGTGAGAAGAGGAGGTAGGAGTATTCAGAACGTATCATGAATCAAAAGCGGGTGAAACTCAGAAAGAAGGAGACTTCAGAGATGTTCACTGCTCGATCACCAACAAGGAGTACCCGAAGGGGATGTGAGAAAGGATACACCATCCTTGGAAAACTCCTACAATGTTTGTTAGTGGGGTTGTGAATCACCCATAGAAAATGACGTGGGACGGAGCAGTCGCAACAACGCTCCTAG
Organism: Ambystoma mexicanum; assembly: GCF_040938575.1. Lineage (NCBI taxonomy): Eukaryota > Metazoa > Chordata > Amphibia > Caudata > Ambystomatidae > Ambystoma > Ambystoma mexicanum. Next base: position 1,383,835,357 of record NC_090921.1, on the reverse strand, counting down.
AAAAGGCCATCTTGTGCTTCTTGTGCTGGTCATTCTCAGTTGCTTTCTCTGTAACTGGGCAGTGCAGCTAGCAGGAAAAACGGCCTGGTTGATAATGGGTTGCTGTACCACCAGGGGATTGCTTGTTCTGAAAAAGACCTGGGGCTACTCTAATATTGGGACTGTCGGGACTCGGGGCTATCTAGCCTTTTGGCTGTAGTCCCTGAGCTTCTATCCGAGGCTACAACCAAAAGACCCGGGGCTATAACCCCCTCAACCTCCCTCTAGAAACGCCTCTGAGTGCCACTATCTTCACGGTTGGGCAACATATTGAGAACATTTCAGCTGAGTACATTAGAACCTGTTCATTACAGTATTAAGCGTTCATAATTGGTGGGGACTGACGCTGACCCGGAGTCGGCTCCTTTGGCAGTACATGGGCCATCTGGAGGTCTTCAGGGACTTCCATCAGGGCTTCATCCTTTGCAACAACACGTGATAACATAGATCTGAGTACATGGAAGCCCCCTTTTTGCTTGGTTAGGTGCATAATTAGTTTGTGATAGGGCTGGGACGCAGGTGCAGACATCCAACAGAGCAAATGGATTGAAAATGTAGTTGGTGCAGTACATGAATGAGATATCAGAACAGCGTCGTCTATTGTCCACATGCGCTAACCTTGGCAGTCGCACGGAGAGGCAGTTCAGATGAAAGACACAACATGAATGCTATTGGCGCTCATCACGAGTGAGAGCCTGCTGCGGAACCCGAAATAGACCTCTCCATGAACGGATAATGTTGACCTTTATTGCCGGGGCAGCCATTTTATCTTGTAAAGCAATTCACACACATTTTATCATTTCCATAAATTTCCACTTAGCATGTTAACACAGCTTCCCCACGCTGCAATGAAAGGAGAGCTACAGACCTGACGTTCGGGGAAACAATTTTATGATTGCCATATTTCAGCGATATTACGCGACATTCCTGGACTTTCATTTTTACTGATGTAGATTTAATCATGCACTAGGAAAAATTAAGGGGAAGGATACGGGCTGCTTGAACATTCCGGAGACAATTACACCTGTTAAAGTGTATGAAATATTAATGCAGTGTGACTGCCAAATGCATTCCGAGGAAGTTAATTCTGAGACATGAATGTTGTGCGCTTCCGTCTGAACAACTTACCGGGTATGAAAGAATATTTTGCTCTAAATCCCAGGCCTTCAAGTTCTTCATCTGATGAAAATTTGATCCACATAAACCTCCCCGTGGATCTTATAAGTGTCGGGCTTTTCAGACCACAGTAGCGGTCGATTAGCGGGGAGAAGCCAAAAGGGCCATCGCGGACCTCCAAATGATCGAAGCGACACTCGAAAGAAGGTTCGATGTGATAGGGATCGTCAAATGTCAGCTCTATTCTTTGGCGAGGAGCCGCTGCGAACAGAGAAAGTTTGCACAGTGGTTAGCATTTCAGATGTGCTGTTGAGGGTCACTTGTTAACACCTTTTTGACGACTCTGCAATAAATACAATGGTTACCTGATGTGAGAAACCTTAAGATAATAGCAAATGAACACACTTTTTACAAGATAGTTAAAAATAATGACATTAAATACCCTATCCTACTGCTTCGATGAATTTATTGCTCCGAAGGGGGCACCACAGTTTGCGGCGGATAGAATTTTAGAGGATATGCTGGCGAAAGATCAGACCACGGAGAGGAAAATGTGGAGAAAATGGCATACATATAGGAGACATCATACACATTTCTCTACATCTTCATATAAGGAAATCTCATGATTAATCAGAACTCATATGCCCACAACGACCTGTGCATTTTTCAAGAACACACACGTGGCAAAGCTGGAGACCAGTGAGAATACCTGTTTTCACATTGCCACGGAGACCACGCAGGCGTGACGCGCCTGGCAGTACACATCTGGTGTCAATTTGTGTTTCTAGAGCTGCACAGATATTTTGGAATCAGAGTGGCAGTGCCAGTTTATGGCGCCATCTGGTTGTGTGTATGACACTTGGGACTAGATGATCCCTTATGCCATGCTAAGAAATGACCTGTTCATACAGTATTTCTTTTTGCACAGTCTGACTGTTCGACACACAATAGGATATTGTAACTCAGGAGGATAGGTCATGGGCAACGTGCTCGCCTTGGAAGCATGGCGATACGGAGCAACACGGTTCGATCCCCGGGTCCGCACTTAGAAACCTCTGGGTATTAAGCGCGTTATAAATAACCTATCATATCATATCATACTATCAAACAATTTTGCTTGAAATGGCTCCCATTCAAATCATAGTAGAAAGGTCTCCGGTGTCCCCATTACCCAATAATGAATATGCAAAAATCAAGAAAATGCCAGGATACCTTGTTCATATCATTAACGGGCACAACATGAGATTAACATTGGCAGATGCCACTGCACATGTCGCCCCAGCTAAACGTGAGCACATACCACTGAATATGTAGTTCGAGCTGTGCCATTCTAGAGAGCAGTGTATGCATACAGATGGATGCCAAAATCCTATATAAACAAGCATTGGCAATGGCAACAGTTTGGGCTTTTGTGGGGGCATGGGAAAGGCACTTGCAAGGCACAGACGTAGTGCTATTAACTGGCCACTGATGGTAGCAGGTGCAAAATGGCGCGAGTAACTGGCCATCGAATAGCTTTGCCTGGGATTTTCCTAGCACTTATAAACAAGCCAAAACTGTTGGCTTTGCCAATGCCTGTTTTTAACAGGACTTCCATGAAGGAAACGCAGAGTGCTTATAAATCAAGTGGCTGAAGGCACCTTTTAAATACATTTTTATTGCACCAGTAGTAGGTTTACAGCTCCAGATAAATCTTTAACTCTCAGAAGACTGCTTTGAAGAAACACTGGCAGGCAATTTTAGTGCAAAGTTTGAAGGCAAGGCTTGATTAAAGCGAGCTGAAAGAGTTCCCATGAGGAGGTGTTTTGGGTGGGGAGGGGCAGGAATTGGGTGGGAATGGCTATAGGGATTAGCATGGCCACGGGCAGTCTATGGGTGGGCAAATAACCAAACAGCACCAACAGGATGTGTTTCACTCCTTAAATGCCATTCCTCCCTAGGTGTACTCTAATGCAATATTTAGGCTTATAACCCAAAATAAAAATGTCTAAAGCACCATAATACTATTGCATGATCTACAGCTGTGCTGCTTGGTGGATTCTGTGCATAGCGTAGCTCTGAGCAGTGTCGGCCATGACTGTATCTGCCAGCTACTCCCACTGCCCTAAGCCTGGTGGAGGCTTCTCTGCACCTGAGCTAGGAGCTTGGGCTTGGCTTTCTTTAGTCCATATGGCGCGAGAGTCTTTGATGCGATTGTCCAGAGGCCCTGTTATTTCCTCTTACATGGCCTGGAGCTGCGCTCTTTTTGAAATAACTGCACGGCTTTGACGAGAAGTGTGATTAAAAAAACATCCAGGTGAATTGTAATATTTGCTGGTCAGGAAATAGTAAGTAAATGGAGAGAGTTTTATGGAACCGCACGCAGGCTCCCATCAAGCAACCTCTTTTATTGTTGTACGTGTTTTATGTGATTGTAGAAGCAAGAACAAATAGTCCTCCAACTCCCATAGTGCACCATTGGCTGCTTCGCCAATCAGAAAGTGACAGTCGTTATTAAATAATGCCACACCCTTTTCTTGCTGCTTGAGTACCCAACTTAAATCAACACAGTTTGAAATGTATTTAGTTCTGTTAATTTAGTTGTATAATTCAGGGGTCTCACGTGCCCTGTGACCTTGCGTGACCATGCTGTCAGAAGGCCATCTAGTCGTGTTTTTATCCCTTTGGATTCTGGGCCTTGTAGGTTTTTCTTTACCATTTGAAAAATGGGAAAACTAGTCCCAGAATTCCAAGCAAAAATAGGACTTGATGGCATTCTCACGCATGGCCATGGGAAGCTTGAGACCTATGTATAATTCACAAGGCTGATTTAGTACTTTCAGTGGGGCTGTTCCACTAAGGTTGTTTGACTTTAGTCAGAACCTGCCTGTACTGTTCTGTACATTACCTCCTCATCCCTCGTCCTCATCACAGTACTTACTCTATGAAGGTGTCCGACCTTTCGACATAACCCTTTCCCAATATATATATATATATATATATATACATATTTCCTTTTTCTGAGGACCCTCCACCTCATAGTCTGGGTCATAAAGCCCCTGAACTGTCACATAGATTTCCTGTTTTGCTTTCTGTCCTTCTGGACAGTGAATCCTGGAGAGGTCAGCTGGCCTGGTCTCTTGCTTTCCCAAAATGTGACCCCGTTACTGGACACTGTAGGTCTGAGAATGTAGTTGTTTATTACCGCTCAGTCTCTGCTTGGCTTGGGAGTTCGGGGTGGGAAGGCAGCCCCAGGCCTGGTGAGAATGGGGCTTCCATGGAATTCTGCTGTGATTAGCGCGGGCGGTGCCCAAGCCCGTGGGTGGATCTGCATGAATCTCCCTGGGCCTGCAAGATGGCGAGCCCTATGGATTGAGCAACAGGAAAAGTCAACAGCGTCCGTGGTTACCAGGGCCCACACGATGGCCATGATATAAGAAAGGGTGGCTGCATGGGGATTTGTGGATTGCGTACACCCCTTCAAGGAGTCCTGAGGACACAGTGAGCAGTGGCGATCGGTCACTGTTGTAAGCTCAATGAACAGTGTACTCCTATACAGACATTGCAAAATGGAAACTATAAACCTGTTTTAAAAAGGTTCTGAGGCCAGCAGACTGGCTACTCCACCTCACCCTTAAGGGCACATACTTAACTGTCCCTATAATTCTAACCCCATGGGAGTTTCTTGCAGTTTGCTTAGGACTCTTCTCATCCTCTTTGGTGTTTTACCAAGTTCTGCTGTACAGGGGGATCTTTTTCCACACCAGGAAGAGTGAGACTCCTCGTTTACCTCGATGACATATTGATCATGGCCAAGAGGCCAGGCGGGTGCAAATGTCAATTTATTACAGAGCCCACATGTGTGATCAACTGACACAGAGACTTCCACTTCCCAATTGCTGACATTCCTAGGATTCCCAGAAGATTCCAAAAATCCTACTCTCAGACTTCCTGTATCCAAAACACAGAACAATAGGAAAGACCTGAAAAGAGTCTTGAAATCCCCAGTGATATCCCTCTGGGCAATGGCGGGGTTAATAGTACTACTTTCATCTTCCATCCAGTCGATATGTCTGGGACCCCTGGTTTACAGAGGCATGCAACGGCTGAAAATATGATGCCTTCAGAATGGTCTAATTTATGCAACTTGGACTCAACTGTGCAGGGAGGCTACAGATGAGAAAAAGCAGCGGTTCATGCACATGGAGGCGTGAAGCAGCCGCGCCATCTTAACCTAATCCACAGATCTACTATTAGAATCATCTGACAGAAGATTAGGGTGGTGCACTCTATGAGGCCGCCCTTGGACTGGCGGATCATGATCTGCAGAGAAATCCTAGTTGGACATATATCTCTTAGAGATGCTGGCAGCAGCCTTGGTGGATCATGATCTGCAGGGAAAGCCTCGTTGGTCATACAACTCTTAGAGATGCTAGCAGCATCCTCGGTGGATCATTATCTGCAGAGAAAGCCTCGTTGGACATACATCTCTAAGAGATGCTAGCAGCAGCCTTGGTGGATCATGATCTGCAGGGAAAGCCTCGTTGGTCATACAACTCTTAGAGATGCCAGCAGCATCCTTGGTAGATCATGATCTGCAGGGAATGCCTCGTTGGACATACATATCTTAGAGATGCCAGCAGCATCCGTGGTGGATCATTATCTGCAGGGAAAGCCTCGTTGGACATACATCTGTTAGAGATGCCAGCAGCATCCTTGGTGGATCATTATCTGCAGAGAAAGCCTCGTTGGTCATACATCTCTAAGAGATGCTAGCAGCATCCTTGGTGGATCATTATCTGCAGAGAAAGCCTCGTTGGTCATACATCTCTAAGAGATGCTAGCAGCATCCTTGGTGGATCATTATCTGCAGAGAAAGCCTCGTTGGACATACATCTCTAAGAGATGCTAGCAGCATCCTTGGTGGATCATTATCTGCAGAGAAAGCCTCGTTGGTCATACATCTCTAAGAGATGCTAGCAGCATCCTTGGTGGATCATTATCTGCAGAGAAAGCCTCGTTGGACATACATCTCTAAGAGATGCTAGCAGCATCCTTGGTGGATCATGATCTGCAGGGAAAGCCTCGTTGGACATACAACTCTTAGAGATGCCAGCAGCATCCTTGGTGGATCATGATCTGCAGGGAAAGCCTCGTTGGACATACAACTCTTAGAGATGCCAGCAGCATCCTTGGTGGATCATTATCTGCAGAAAAAGCCTCGTTGGTCATACATCTCTAAGAGATGCTAGCAGCATCCTTGGTGGATCATGATCTGCAGGGAAAGCCTCGTTGGACATACAACTCTTAGAGATGCCAGCAGCATCCTTGGTAGATCATGATCTGCAGGGAATGCCTCGTTGGACATACATATCTTAGAGATGCCAGCAGCATCCTTGGTGGATCATTATCTGCAGGGAAAGCCTCGTTGGACATACATCTGTTAGAGATGCTAGCAGCATCCTTGGTGGATCATTATCTGCAGAGAAAGCCTCGCTGGTCATACATCTCTAAGAGATTCTAGCAGCATCCTTGGTGGATCATTATCTGCAGAGAAAGCCTCGTTGGACATACAACTCTTAGAGATGCTAGCAGCATCCTTGGTGGATCATTATCTGCAGGGAAAGCCTCGTTGGTCATACATCTCTAAGAGATGCTAGCAGCATCCTTGGTGGATCATGATCTGCAGGGAAAGCCTCGTTGGACATACAACTCTTAGAGATGCTAGCAGCATCCTTGGTGGATCATTATCTGCAGGGAAAGCCTCGTTGGACATACATCTGTTAGAGATGCTAGCAGCATCCTTGGTGGATCATTATCTGCAGAGAAAGCCTCGTTGGTCATACAACTCTTAGAGATGCTAGCAGCATCCTTGGTGGATCATTATCTGCAGAAAAAGCCTCGTTGGTCATACATCTCTAAGAGATGCTAGCAGCATCCTTGGTGGATCATGATCTGCAGGGAAAGCCTTGTTGGACATACAACTCTTAGAGATGCCAGCAGCATCCTTGGTGGATCATGATCTGCAGGGAAAGCCTTGTTGGACATACATCTCTAAGAGATGCTAGCAGCATCCTTGGCGGATCATGATCTGCAGAGAAAGCCTCGTTGGACATAAATGTCTTAGAGATGCTAGCAGCATCCTTGGTAGATCATGATCTGCCGAAAACACCTCGTTGGACATAAATCTCTTAGAGATGCTAGCAGCATCCTTTGCAGTTAGGGCTGTTGCCTGACAACAGATCTGTCTTGGGCGGATAGCGCAGGGGCAATGTGCTCGCCTTGAAAGCAAGACGACAAGGAGCAAAGCAAGTTCAATCCCTGGGTCCGTGCTTAGAAACCTCTGGATATTAAACGTGTTATAAATAACTGATTACAATATCCAAAGCAATAATTTACTTCACACAGGCAGCGTTTCAGCGGTATGCTACATCAACCAACTAGCGGGTACATGGTCAAAGACCCATTTGGACATGCCAGGACAGATTTGAGTTTTTTCCTGACTCACCAACTCAAAGTACAAGCGTATTTTCTACCGGATACATGAAGCACGGTAGCATATTGGTGTTCTCGTTACCCAAGAGACGAATGCGACTAGAGAATCCCTCTGTGTGTTTGTCAACCACTTTGGGAAATTAGGTGTTTTTCAACTAGGCCTCTTTGACTCTCACCTGAAGCCCCCAGCTTCCCTGCTTCTTTGCTTGACGCCCAAACACAGAAACAACAGATACCTTTCTTTATACTCGGGGGACTAGGGTTTGTTACGCAACCGCCCCCCCTTTTTTTCATGATTCCCAGATGTGTGGTGGAAATTCAGAGCCAACCAGCAGATTTGGCCGTCATATTCCGCTGTCAACACCTCAGTCGGGGCAGCCACTAGTCCTGGAACTGTCACCCAACCTGTCTATACTACACGCCGGGTGGCAGGATCTCTGGAAGAATTCCAAGTGGGATCCCCACCCATTATGGACCTACGGGTGCCAGCAACTGATGGCAAAGCACCTATCAGGGAGTGAAGAGATTCCCCATGGGTGTCAACATCAACTACAGGCTGCCTCAAGGGCTCTTGGACCTCCAGCACACTCAGTTCACACAATTCTATCATACTGAGAAACCTTATAGATCAGTTAGAATCTGCAGACATGTTTAAGTGGATGGGGCACCAACAGGGGGGCACCCTTTGGTAAAAAGGCTGTGAAAAGTTTCCCAGATTAAGAAACCTCTCCTTCCAACATGTGAAATTGATATTGACTCCATTCCTTGGCTGACCAAAATGTTCAGATATTTCTCTGCAGCCCTTTAAGTCAAACCTGCTCTATTTATGTGTCTAATTCTATCTAGAAGAGTTTCAGATGTGAGAGTTCTAGATTTAACAGGTCATGTCTTCACCTGATAATGTCCTCTTCCTAAATGCACCAAGACTTAATCTAAAAGGATTGAGTATCAGGCTTTACCTCAGTCTGATAAACATTGTCTTATATGTGCTTATAATGCTATAAGCATCAGTCACGTACGGACGTCCTCATCACGACTCTTCATTTCCTGGAGTAAGTCCCTCTGCCCTATCTCCTCCCCCTCATTGGCAAGCTGAATTAGATGGCTATTTCACAAGCAGTGGAGGATACTTCTCTCCTAAGTACCCAATGGGCTCCAAGTCATACTGGTCGGGTGTCTGCTTGCAGGACATTGTGGCTCATTATAAGTTGCTGCTGCGGTAATAACGTGCCTGTATTAACGTATACCGGCAAGTTACCAACTAATAGTTTGCTGGTGGGGCCCCTGAGTTACCTTCAGTAAAGAGTAGGAGGAAAATCAGGTGCTTTACTGCCAAAAATTGCTGGTATTACCAGTGGCCGTAATACCGGAAAAGGGATTTACAACGGTTGCCGGCACTGGTAATCCTGCGGTAATACCTCCGGACCGAGTGCCAGTAACAGTAATACAGTAATACAGTATACCAGTATCCTGGCAGATTAACCGCCAGAATATCGGCAAACTTATAGTGAGGCCCATTCTCAGAGCAGCAGACTGGTCCAATTGTATGATATGGCATTTACAACGCGCGTATACACAAGTGTTTGAAGTGCGAAAAAAGTGTAGAAACTTTAATGCATTTTACTTTATACCTATTGTGCAGGTCTTTTGGATGTACTTACACAGCTTTGAACTTGAATAATAGGAGCATTTCTGCTGGGCCATAAAATACTGATTCCTCTGAGGTATGATGACGGCGAGTCAAGATGTTACTAACACGCATACAGGCAAGTATTATCCCTCCATATTACCTCCCCATATCAGACATGCCAACTGTGGAGCCCCTGAGAGGGAGCTTTCACAACAGAAATCGAGAGAATGTAATTTTCCCATACGACTGCATTGGGGTTATAATTATTTTAGGCAGGAGACAGTAAAAAATATCACTATTTTTTATTGAAAAATCGGGAGTCTCCCACCTAAATCGGGGGGGTTGGCATGTATGCCATATGTCTCTCTGTTTTGTCACTTTGGAAGGATTCGACAGGTCAGCATTGTTCTGATGTGACGGTCACAACGAGGAAGGTTTCCGGGTTGCCCTCAGGGACCAAGACAGGAAGTCAAAGAATATCAATCCTCATACAGGAGGGAAACGAGGATATTTTGAGGATGGGGTGCTCTCTAATAGACTATCGTCCTCTGATTGGTGGAGCTGGGATTAATGTGCTATGGGAATTCGAGTTTTTCTTTTGGTTCTTACTGCACAACCATCATAAACAAATAACGAGATTGAATAATACTCAGCGGTGTGTCCTGACTCCTTTGACTGGGGTGGCCCAAGTGGGGCACTGACTTACTTATGCGGGGATGGCATGAAGTACCGGCGCACACACACATATTGATCATAATTTAGGATAAATGGTTAGCACCTGGGTTGGCCAATCAGATTTCAGGGGTAGCACGTGCCACTTCAGGCCACTCCCTGGACACGCCACTGATAATACTTGCCAACGCACCTGGTAGTGAAGTCTCCTAATCAAGGCTGCTCAATGAACCACTGACCCACCGACAGAGCTCTCAAAACATACTAATAGAGGAGATCAGGCTGCACACGCACATCAGAGTTGGTTAGCCAGCATGCACACAACATAAAAAGAGGACAAACCTGGACCTTTGACAGCAGAAATATTACCATGGGTTCTCCTTCTACGTGACGTAGCTCCTCTAGGAATAGAACTGCCCCAGTTATTACATTCTGGAACCATTTACTTGGTACTCAGACTTTGGGGCACTTTAGTGGGGGGTGCGTTGTCTTGTCATGAACAGTTAAGTTTGTTTTGACATCATAGTGAGACCAGAGCAATACCTGTCGGGCCTGCACTTTTTGCACCTGTCTGTACATATAAAAGAGATAGGAATTTGCAGGCTATATTGGCTTGACGGTCTCAGTCTGGCGCCAGATATATCAATTCACGTAGTTTAAAGGTGAATCTGTTCAGCCATGTGGATTGCGTGTCACTGCATCACTCGGGCTCAAAGCTGACAACTAGTCAGGACAAATAAAGTAACGATATGATAGGTTATTTATAATGCGCTTTATACCCAGAGGTTTCTCAGCACGGACCAAGGAATCGAACCTGAGCTGCTCCGCGTCGCATTGCTTCCAAGGCGAGCACTTTACCCCTGAGCTATCCTACCAAGACAAGCAGCATGGGGCCAATTAATCTGTGGAACCTCTTCAGCAAATGGTTAGCCTTTTCCTCGTCGAACTGGTTTGACCAACCCTCTTTCATGCTCTGAATTTTTAAACAGCGCATATCACTGTCAGACCTTAAGGGAAATATGCTGGCCAGATAGCCCCGCTTCTCTAAGCATTCAACGTTTGTGGTAGAGGGGAAACTCGCCTGGAGAATACAGAGACGATTTGCTACGACGCAATCACTTTTATACACACAAACACACACAAACACACGCTATTCAGCATTTAATTCAAAATAGCCATACACCACAAATACCTTCTAAAATGTAGACACACTCCTTGTTTGGTGGATAGGTATCAGGAAAATTTGGCGAAGCAAAATGGCCTCCATTGCTCGTCCGGACCCAAATGCCGCACTGGGGAGGTGGAATGTGCTTCACAGCCAGATTAAGCGCATCTATAAAAAAAAAAGGAAATCTGCATTACAATTGTGTTGCTTCTTAGACAATGCAGTGAAACATTAGGTTCCTGTCAAGGGATTGCTCCCTGTGTGGCGACCAGCATTGCTGACTGCGTGCAGTGCCCAGAAAAAGACAGAGAATGGACCTAAATGCTTAATGGTGAAGAGAATATTATTGTGATGCAACCATTTTTCCTCCGCTGGAAACCCAGTTATTGAAACTCTGCAGACAAGCACTTGTTTGTCATATAGAGAGAGGGAGCAGCCTCGTTTTCAGTTTAAAATGCGTCCTTCCCTTGGGCTATCTTTGTTGGTATGCCTTTTAAATAATTGTTTTGTTATTTTGTTTTGTTAAATAAAGTATTCAACTTAATTGTTATGTTAAACATTTTGCATTCTCAAAGATGAACAGGTTAGGGATCTTTTGCTTCTCTGGGAGACTGACGTCATTTCCTGGTTTGATGTAACACAGAGAATATTAAGAGAAAAGAACCCTTACAGGAACCTGCCATCACCCACTCCACAGAAACGAAGCTATCTTCGTGCTAGTCTATGGGGCGCGAAAAAAGGTCAGTAACAAACAAGCAATTCCCTTTTCTTTGTAAAAGGAAGAAAACTAATTATAAAATACCTAAACAAAATAATGAAAATTAGTAAATTTGAAATTAGTACACAGACATTTGCAAAACTAGCACCATATTTAAAACTCTAAAATATGATTTTAATTTTAATACCAGTGCTCCATTATCTGACTGCTTATTGACTACAAAAATATACGATAAGCGAAGAACCAAGTAGGTGGGTGATTTCTTGACCACACACCTTTTCCATGTATACCTCTTCTAAGAACTGCTGTGATAGGTTACAATATTAGACGACCAAAACGATCAAAAGACAAAGAGAAAAGACAGGAAACAAACAGAGGAGGGAAAACATAAGGTAAAAATGCAAGAATTAATAGAGAGAAAAAGAGAAAAGACAGCAAAGGAATAAAGAGAAAAATAAGAGACAAATGATTATCAAAGCGAATTTTGCATGATAAGTCTGCCTTGGATAAAGTTCTAAATAGCAGCCACCGGATTTCAATGAATTTATCCAGGCAGGTTTTTAGGTATGGAATTTATTTGACAAGGATGTTAGCAGTAAGCTTGTTGAGCCGCTGGTATCGGGGAGAGGGGTGTGCATTGGCACGAATCTGAAACATTTGTGTTGACTTTCAATCTTCTTGTCATGGCCTACCAGAATTAACTTGGGAGTTAAGACAATGTTAGTTTCACATTGAAGTTTAATATTTTTTCCTATGGTAATCCGGTGGTACGTGTGGATCGCAGGACCAAGATCCAACATGCACTTAATATCTGCACCTTCATTCGGGCATCTTTGGGAAATTGAGGAGGCCAGTAAATGCCTTCCAAACATTCTGTCTGCAATAGAGTTCAGTAGATGCGCCATATTAAATGCCTGAAGATTGAGATGTGTGGACTAAATGGGACAAGACTAAAGGAGGGGTTTAAGGTAAACGGAAAGAAACAGGTGCATCTTGAGAGCATGACAGAAGCGGATATGGTACAGCAATATTTCTCACACAGTTTTAGGGGGAAGGTTACAACGTTCATTCATCAAGTGTTTTTTAAGGGTTTTTTGCCAAATTCTTTTTTTCAAAAAAATCAATCGAAAAATATATGGGGGAGGGTAGGCCAGGGTATATAAGGGGTGTGGAGTAGGGAAGAGAATAAAACTAATAAGGGTGGGGGGCTGGGGTGACCCCAACAAAATAAAATAAACATTTTCAATGGGTTTTTTCAAGAATAGAATTTGGCAAAAAAACCATCGAATAAAAAACAACTGTTGATGAATGAACATAGAACAAGGGGAAAGGAGTTCCAGAGATTCAGCTCTGGACTGCACATTTTGTCTACCAAAGAGATTCCTTAAGCGTTTTGGGGGTTGTGAGGAGAGCAGAGTTTGAAGAACTTAAGAGTTCTTTGTGGCTGATAGGCTTCAATGTAGTTTCAAAGGGAAACTGGGCCTTGGTCGTATAGAGCACTGTAAGACAAAGCATTTTAAATTGGGTCCTGGAGGAGGTTGGAAGCCAGTGCAGGTGGAACAGGGCATGTGAAGTGTGGTCCTGGGTTTTAAGGATAGAAATAATGCTTTGCATTGTGTTCTTGCTCAGCTGAAGTTCGACGGTTGGTGCCTTGGGGAGGCCAACATAAACAGGGCTGGCAAAATCAATTCGCGGGTGAATGATGACCCAAATGAGGCAGGATCTGGGAAGGTACAAGGTGTAAGCCATGGTGTTTTGTATACATTGCAGTGTTTATATCTATTTAAAGTATTATTGCTTAGGGACCCAGTCTTTAATTTGAAATTCCTTGAGGATATCTTTGACCACGGGAACTCCTCTCCTCTATCATTGTGTTCTGATGCTGATTTACTGTAAAAGGGCCTAACAAATGCACAATAAATAAATAATCATATTTGATAGCAAAGGGTATCCAGAGAGCACAGTGAATGGAGGTTTTATGCATTTGTAAATATTTGGCTATGTTGCTCCACATGCGTGTCCGTGCTTGCCACAATTTGACTCTGACTTCTTTGAAGAACTTGGGGTTGTGAATTTTGAACAGTAGGCTGCTTGTCTCCTTGTTAATGATTCAATTCATTGCGATATTCCAGGACAGGATAACCATTGCAGCATTGATTCTCTGACCCAGAGCAGCCCAGGAGTAGTGTCCGAATTCAAGGAGCACAGAAGTGGCCTCTGGAATGGGAAAAAAAGCTACTTATATCCCCGCCTCACTTTATTTGGTGCCCATATGTGCTTTTTAATTATTTATTTGAAGTACTGATTTGGCGGGTCTTAAATAAATGCAAAGGTGTCCTTTAGATCATATGTTTCAGTCAATAACTGCTGAAGCTAAGTTTTTCCATTTCTGTAACTTGGTGCTAGCCTCCTTCAGGAACAGATCACGGTTCATCTCTCCATAGGGTTTCTATTTAGTTTGATTCCTAAATAAGCTTCAGCATCTTTTTCCACAGCAGATTCAAAGTCCTTCATATTTTCAGTCATGATCTTTATTTCTGCAAGTTTCATTTATTGGCAGCATGCATTCCACAGTATAGAGCTACGCTTTTGACTGATTGTACAGTTGCAGATGGATCAAAGAAAAACATTTTGATATCAAGTGTTTATGTTACAATATTAACTACATTTTTGATTATAATAAACTAGGTAAATACCCTTTGACTTTTTAACAATGATGGTTTTGAGGTATATTTAAGGGGTCATGTTAGTGTACTATGGAGAGTCAGAAGAAGAACACAGACTCCGGTTTTCCATCTCACTGTTACTTTTATTAAAGAAAATTTGAAAATGTCTAACTCTCCCTAGACTGAGGATGTTCCCTGCCTAACACAACTAACTAGGGTGCTGGTCAGTCATCAGTGAGAGTACAAAACCAATCTGTCCGCTGTCCAAAATTACGCTATCCTGAACCTACCACTATTCAGAACAACTAAAAAACAGGGGAATGACTTCCATCTCCTATGAGATGTTTATTCACAAAGTTCAGTTCAATAGTGTATCTTCAAATAGTAATTAGTGACTGCTTTTATAAAAGCATACAGTTTAGATACTGGGGCCTTCAATGTCTCAATGTTCTCTTTCACTCACTTGCTCTTTCTTTCTCTTCTGTTCTTTTCTTCTTCTCTTTTTGGAACTATCCCTTTCCTTCCAGGGAATAAGTCTGTTCCTCTCTCTCTTTTCCAATTTAAGACTTCCTCTTTATTTAATGATCCCCATTTCTCTTGACTTGCTCTAATTTGAAGATATAACTATTGGTTCTTTTGTCTTTTTTATTAGTTCATTGAATGCCCGCTCAGGCGATCAAAATGCTTGCTTCAGAGCATGGTAAGGGATGAGACAAGATGAGGACAACTCAGCTCTAAAGGGTAGTATCGGGAAGGGTGGCCTAAATGGGACAAGACTAAAGGAGGGGTTTAGGGCAAACGGAAAGAAACAGGTGCTTCTTGAGAGCATGACAGAAGCGGATATGGTACAGCAATATTTTTTTTGTTACTTTCAAAAGTATATCTTGACTGGGACGAATATTACTGTTTCAGTAATGACTCTCATTCTCCTCATATGCTCTTAACACTTTGTCTGAACGGGGACGAGTATGAGCATTCCAGTAATGATTCTCACTCTTCTCATGTGTACTTGACACTTTGACATGACTGGGATAAGCATGAGTGTTCCAGTAACTATCTTTGGCCCCCCCTCCTGGGTCTCCCACTTTCCCCGTTACCAGGATTACTCTGGGATAATGTCACTGGGCTTTTTGTAAGGCTGGGCACTTCTCCTTCGGATGTCAGGATGGCTTCTTGCTCCTTTGTTCATCTGTCGGTTAGCTCACGTTGCAACCCTCTATGAGCAGTAATATTGATGTTGTTCATGGACCCCCAGGTCCACCATGGCACGGCCACGCCACCACTTGTCAGCCGTTCAGGCTTACGATGCCTTGCCTCTAGCTCCACCTCTCGTGTCTCCTATCTCCTGCAAAGTCACGCATCAGAGAATGTACTTGATATGATATGATATGGCATTTGTAACGCGCCTATACACAAGTGTTTCAAGCTTGAACTTTACTTGAACTTGTCTTTCTCATTGGATACCTCGTGTCCAGTTTTCGTTCAGCATGTCTATCCCAGCTGATTTGAAACTCGCAGGTTCTCTCTCCTCCACGACCTCCGCCTCCAAGCTTTATGACGCTACCATGGGACTTTGCTAACATAACATCCAAATCCTTTTTCTGTGTTTGCATTAACCTCTGTAGTCCTCCAATGATTTTCTTCGTCTCAGTACCATCAAAGTCTTTCCCCATAGGCATAAATAGAGGGCTTGTTTGTCAATAACAAATTCTACTGTGTTCTTCATGTTTTCTTTCATTAGATGTTCTTGCAGATGGATTGATGTTAGGTGGTTTACGGAGTTCTTCATCAGAACGGGAGTCCTTGTCCCCAGAGGTGGAGTCTCTACCTAGGGAGGATTTTGCATAGCAGGCTGAACTCAGTAGCCTCACAGGGAAAGGCTCCCCCCTAGGGAGAGGTGACGGAATCCCATGATTCGTCACAGTAGACATCAGCACTGGGTTGTCTGTAAAAGTTTTAAATAGTGCTGATAAATATTGGTGGAAACTATAAACTGCCCAAACTTCCACCTGACCCTGTCAAAGGCCTTTTTATTTTTTACTTTCCAGGTAGATGTCTACCAAGCGAATGTCTTTCATGGTTTCACGATCCAGTACAACAGTTCCCGTATGCTCACTTACACTCATTTATAATTTCAGGTGAATCCGCATTTTTATACAAAATGTGTGAATTGATTTAAATTGACTGACCTTCATAGGGTTTTTTAAAGTTATTGAAATGAAAGTACGTGTTATAAAAAATGTCTGTGGTCTGGCCTCTTCTAAACAAAACTTTACCTCCTGAATATATTTGAAAACGTTTGTGAAGTTGATAAAAACTATTTTAAAAAGTCTTTGGTAAAATTGACAACGGACAGAAAAGAGTCTGCAGATGTCCTTTGAGAAGAGCGAAGTCCTTAGTTAGAAAAATTGCATGTCATAAAAATTCAAAATTCCAAAGATACAGAGGAATGGACACTTGACACCATCCAAAAGAGATCTCTAAAGGTCTGGGGCACTTGTAAGGAGGTTATCGTTTCGGAACTATGCATGCTTTTTTTAAAAAAAAACTCTGCATGTCTGTGTCATACAGAATGACCCACATCTTCTCATATAGACAAAACACAATTCTGTGTGAAACTGTGTTATTTGTACTGGTGATGATGCAATACAGATCCCACCATCGATCGTTCTGCCATTGAGCGTTTGCAAATTTCAGAACGAATCTATTGATCTGGCACATAAGCACAATGGCAGACATCTATCATGTAATGTAGTGCTCTTTACTTTGGAAATCTGGCTATTTGAATGTCCACCCTAGTCAGTTCTTAGGACTGGCTAGAGAGATGTAGCTCTCTGCATTGGTGTTATGAGATGTTAATCACCCTGACTGAACAGGTCACATGCAGTGGAGGAACTCAATGAATGTAATGGGATGCTCCCTATTTTAACAATAATCTAGGTTTATAATAGTAGTGTTTTCCTTTACAGGTTTAACTGTTTTATGTTCACAATGTATATTTAATGTTAATATTAATTTCCTTTGTCCTGTGACACATTTGATTTAAACCATTGTTAATATATGTTTTACACTATTATGACGTATGAGATTGGGATGTCCATTCACTTACTAATCTATTAGTAAAACTCATTCAAAATTCTTCTTCTGGAGTCTTAATGTATTCGGGCCCGCCCTGACCAATTTGTGTTCTGTGGAGCAATTCATGCCTTGATTCTGAACCAATGGCTGCTTAGAACCCTTTGGGGCTGAAAATAGCCCTACATTTGACTAACATTGCTTTCAAGAGGCTCAGGTTCTCCATAATTTATAAACAGCACTCATGTTGTGCGCTGGAAGGTGCGCATATTTCAACGAGCCTAGCTTCCTCTTTGGATTCTGGTACTTGTATTTTTTCCTTTCCTATAATGAATGAAGGGCTACAAATATGAGTTTGCAAAAGAATATAGAACCGGATCAGCCACTCACACCTGCCCTGTGACTCAGGAGTTAAAATCCCACTACGACTGCATACATAGTTCGCAATCTGAGTCACATTCATTTAAACCCAAAGGGCAATTCTTTCTCAGAGAGTGTGAAACAAAATCTGGGGCGATCGCAGAACCAAAAGTGGTCCTGGAAAGGTTTTTCAAAGAGGTCTCATATTCCACTGTACTAGCAAGCCTAAACCCTCCAAAGTGTCATCGGGGTGTTCTCCCATGATAGAAATTGTGAAATTGTGAAAAATGGGTCCAAATAGTGAATTCTAAAGCACATTCGTACCTATATAGGGATTAAAAAGCAGGTAAACATAACACAAATTGACACCTGATATTTGTTAAGAGCGAGGAATACCACCCTGGAAGCTATATAACACATTATTTGCTTCAAAGGGATTTGGAGGTCCATGGGTGAGAGTTTAAGAGGTGCAGGTAAACAAGGCACCAGCACAAAAGAGACACAGGTTTGTAGAGGCCCACCGGGAAATCCCCAGAGTTCCCTATAGGCAGTTCTTAATTTGTGGGGGTGGTTGCCGGTGCCGAACACCGGCACTCTTTTTTGGGGACCGGAACATGGCTGGGGCACGTGCAATTACTTTGTTTGTTCAGTTTCCAAAGTCCCAAGATCATAAATCATTACAAGTCTGCTCTGCGGCTCTGCTTGCAGTTGCAGGCCATGGCTGGCTGCTGGGCCTGGGAGTATAGCAACAAACAGCCAATGGAAACCAACATTCCGTTGTTACTATGCAGTATTTGATACATTCTGTATAGTAACACAGAATGTACAGTTTTCATTGGCTGTTCATCTGAGTCCCCAGCCAGTGAAATGGCATGATGACGTGTGGGGGTGGATCACGTGGGTCTGTTGTTGTTGCCGAGGCAGGCAACCTTCACCTCACGAGGCACACTTGCTTTGTTAAGGCGTGGTGTGACTCGTGAGGAAGGAAAGCCTGCCCCTGCACGTGTGGTCCTGTGCGTGGCCTACTTGCAGGCAGTTTAAGAAGGCCTGGCTGGCTAGCTTAGCGTGCGGTGTAAATTCAACTCAACTCAGTAACGTAACGGTAAGTACTAAGCCCCCCCCCCAACTTTGACTGCGGCCGGCCGGTGTGACACGCTGTGGTGACTGGCGCATGCAGAAGGCAGGCAGCTGCTTGCCTGCTCCGCTCGTCGTGTGCCCGCGGCCGCCGCAGGCTCAGGATTTGACCCGAGCTGGCAGGCAGGCCGTGGGGCAATGCGAGCGGAGCGGTGTTATGGCTGCTGCTCTTAGCATAGTCCTAGCAGCGGGATGGTACGACAGGTGGGTGTGTGCAAATGTTTTCTGGGCTTGCTGATGGGCCTACCCTGCTCAAAAGGTGGCTCGGCAGGCTGGTGCGACAAAGGGTTAAACATTAGTTACGCCCTGGGTGATGGTGAGGGGGCCGCTGGTGTTATTTGGATAACCTGTGACATCTGCTTTCCGGGGGAATAAATTAGGCTAGCACGCTAGCCGCGTTAATTTAAAGCCATGTTGTGAATTGGCCGTACATGGGCAGTGGGCATGGCTGGCGCAGCCGCGCATTGCATTTGATTATTTATGTTACTGTAAAGTTGATGGCTAGTTGCGCATGGGACATCAATAGCTCAACGTGTAGAGCATCAGTCTATCAGAAACCACATGCAGGGTTTGAGCTACCTATCATTAGGTATGTCGCATTTGGCCCCCCGGGACGCACGCCTTTTCAGTGTTCTGAAAATGTTTTATAAAAAGTGCGCCTGTGGGTTTAGCCCCTCTCCCCCCAAACATATGTATCTTGACAATTATCTGTTGGCAGTTAAGCTCCGCATTTTCTCCATGCTGCAGCAGCCATTGCAGGAATAAACTTGGAATCAATACTGGCTACTAGTGGCCATGAACAAGACGGGCGTTTTTAATTAAGCTCTCTAGCAAAAGGAAACAAATAATGTTGTGGGACTGCAGTCTAGCATTGCAAATTAATTAATATTAACGCATTAATATCCGTCTCCTCGATTAAGGTCATATGGGAAATGGGCGCCATAACCGTAGTTTCTTTCGAATTCAATTGTGCATGGGGTTTGTTATTACAATCACTGTAGTGATGGCCGGGACACTAAGTTACGATGTTTCATTTGGATGGCTTTGCGCCTGCTCCCATTTTTCGTTCAGTGTTAAAGATCCCTTCTTTGGTAGGATTACACGCGCGGGGCAGAGAGGCATGTAGAGTTTGTTCCCCATAGGCGTCACTATGTCTTGGTGTGATTTATTCACGCTTGTTTTCCCCAGCTGGTGTGGGTGTCTAAGTGGGGGTGGGGAGCACACCAGCATAGCACTATGTGGATGGAACCCAAGCCGCACTCATTTTAAGACCATTTAGCCATATGGATTACGCCAGGGGGGTTATTGCCAGGAAATAACTGGAATGAGAGGGGTTTATGTACTGCGTTACAATACATGCATGGATTGTGATTTGCTTCGCTCATTGTTCCATCCAATGCGGTACACAGGAACAACAATTTTATTTGGCACAAGTTTTTTTGCTTAAGGGGCTTCGGCTGGTAAAATAGCTCAGTGAGTTGAGCGCCCGCTGTGCCAATAGGGACGTGCCATGTCTGTCACAGGTCCAAACAGGAATTGCTTTACGGGGTGGCCCAGTTATGGCAACAGCGTGTGTGTGTGACGAATTTAGTTTTAAGAGGTGGTTTTTATCACGGTCCGTTCTACCGACACTGCGAGGGAGGTATATAAAGGGTTCAATCAGCCAGAAACCTCCTATTTATTGTCTCGGTCTGCTTAGAGAGAGGGCGCAGTCTGAAGGGGGACGGCAGTAGGGCTCCATGCCTGCAAGTTAGGTGGCTACCCTACCGTTCACGTCATTATGCAAGCAAATATATACAAACAATAATAGCACTAAATGGCCATTCTCTGTTATTATACTCTTGTCAGGTGCCACTAATTCGACCAGGCCATTATTAAACATGGTAATGGTATATATCAGTGGATCAGACGTTCATCTTGGTATGTGGCTTTCTTTTTAATGTTTGGTGGATGTGAGCCGGCATCAATGACGCATTAAAACTTTTAGAAAAAATGAAAATGAAGCAGTTGAACATGTCACCCAGTGCAATTCATCCCCATCATCCACAATATTGCCTTGTACACAGTGCAGTTTAGCACCAGTGGAGCAGAATAGCCAAAAAATGCAATGCAGCACCGCAGTCTTCATTTGTGAGTTTGTGACACTGGTGCAGTTGCCCTAATTTGGCCCCCTGCCGGTAATGATCAGAAAGGCCAGAAGGGGGGACTCAAATAGGCACCGGGACTTAAAATGCCTTTTCAAACACAATGAACGATGTATCGATAGCAACATTTACTTCATGGAACACCGAATAATGTTCAGTTTGTGCACTTTGGATGCCAGTGGCACGTTTGAATAGTTAATCTGTATAATTCACCAATACATATAATAATGTATACCTTAATTCATAGCAACTGAGATTTTAGTTTGGGGAAAGTGCGTGTTTAATGTTGCTTTTTCATGCACAATGTGCAAGTGAAATTGGTCAAAACTGCCAAAAGCACGTTGCACTAACACTAAGTGATGAAACATGCCCACGGTAGCATACAAGTGAAACCCCCGTTTCCCTGTTGGACCAGGCCTTTGGGCATTACCTTATTGACATTTGGGACAGTTGAGTCTGTGGGCGGGGGTGAGGAGGATCAGGCGTTGCTAAAGGGGGGATTGATTGAGGGGCTATAACCCCACTCTTTTGCCTCTGGCATTTTTTGGCACTCTTTTGCCTCTGGGGTTGCCGGAATGCTGGAACCACTACACCTACCATAACAAGTGTTTTCCAACTTTAAAGCATTATACTTTCTCAACCCATGTGTGCCCTTCCCCATCCATCCCACTACTAGCCTGTGCCAGCAATTGCTCATGCTGCGCCAAACATGTGACATGAAGCAGCAGCAGTGTGATGGGCTGATAGTGGGCCGATATAGGTCTAGCACTCAACTGGTGCGGGCAGTGCACTGCGGGTGGCACCACGCCCGGTATTATGGGGCCAATATTTTTTGGGGACTGCCACTTATTTTTTTACAAATTAAGTACTGCCTATAGGCCAGTCCGGCACTGATGAGATGCCCTCGAACAGTTGCAGAATGTCATTTCTCATCCATTAAGTCGTTTACCTGTGTTCCTGCTAATTGATTAAACTCCTGAACTTAGTGTATGTGGATGTACTGGAAGCATTTGGAAATTAAGTGGGACTGAATAGAAAAAGCCACCTAACGCATCATTCGTTTTTTAAGTCAACATAAACTGTTTTCAAAACATATCTAATTAAATACCCTCACTGTTTCCTTTGAAATTGGTAATTTAGCTGGCATCCAAAGGTGTTATGAAAAGGGGCTCTTTGACTTCGTTTAAGGAAATGCATTGCTAGTTGCTTCAGCGTTTTAGACAAATAATTTCTCTGCGTTTTACACACAGAAACATCCAAAAAGTCCCACAACCCAGTGGGCCATGCCTGCTCCGGCAGAACCGAAATATGATTTTAAAAGTATCAATAAACAGTTCTGTACCAATTAGACGGGCCCTATACAAGTAAAGAAATACCCAAGTTCTTAAAAATGCTCATTAATATTATGTTCCCCAATATTTATACTGTGCCCCTTGACCACAGTAGTTGTCTTATGGGAAATGCCTGTGATCAAAAGGTCACTTATTGTGACCCCGACAGGGTGTCGCCAGAACATAGCCTGGGGAAAAGACAGAGTCGGTTTAGGGGAGGATAGAAGAGAGGGATTAGACAATAGAACAAACAAATACTGAGGGCACAAAAAATGGGGCAAAAGGGCAAGGAAATGACTGTGGTAGTAGGAATGTATGTTTCTTAACAGTGGTCATCAGATGTCTGGGAGGTGCGGCACGATTTAGCGCAAACCTTGCTGTGATGCCATTGATGGACTTGAGAGGTGCTGAAGCGGGTCCTAGGAGTCTGGAGGTTTACACCGTATTAGTTTGAGCCGGTGCCAAGAGTTGACCTTGTATCGATGTATGCGTAGGGAAAACAAAAGGTAAAGTAGTGGAAGAGGGGAAGGAGAGAGTTGATGGACTTTGAGCTAGGTATAATTCGCCATAACCTTTAAGACAGAGGTAACTGTATAGAAGAGTTGTAACGCCCTGATAGGGCGAGATTGTGCCAAGGTAGGCACATCTATAAAACGTTTAGGATATACTTCAGCTCCCTACGTAGGAGTTAGTGAACAGACGTGTTTGCTGTAAGGTCAGAAATGTGGGATAAGCAGGGATAAGCAAGTTGGCAATATCAGATCTGATGCCAATAATGTATGTCCTTGCTCAGACTTAGAGAATAGATATAGATTGTGGCAATTTTTTATGAGTCTGAAAATCAAAGATCATTTGATGGAAAATGCGTAGTATAATGTTTTTGCTTCAGATCGGACACATTGCTTCAGAACAGACACATTGATGTGGATAGCAAACATTTGTAGCATCAGGTAAGTAGCTGTCTTCCAGTAATAAGAATATATATACATATGTAAACCAAACGAGAACCACTGAATTGTGCATATATATATATATATATATATTCAATGAAAAAACTTTGTTAAAGGGACGTTATGGTTAAGTTGCGCTACTAAAAACCTATGAAATTCAGTGAAAATCTTTGTAAAAGGGATGTTATGGTAAAGTTGCGCTATTAAAAACCTATGAAATTCAGTGATTCCAAGTAAAACCGAAAAACCCTTGAAATTCTCCAGTTATGGTAGCTAAGCAACCATAACTCGCGCCACCACCGTGCACTGCTAAGACTAACACCCAGGACATCAAAGATGACATCACAAATGTCATTGATGACATCACTGATGACATCACATGTGTATGTACTTTTCATGAAGTATGTGTACAAGGGATTCTTATTATAATGTTGCGAAACAAGTGTCAAGGATCATTGCAATAAATATCATACCCTAATTAGTGCACTGAACAATGCATTGATATAAATAGCATTCTATTATGGGGTTCTATCTAGTATACTAAGCTACTCATTCAGAAACATAACATTGTGTGCAGTGTACAAGATGAAGGTATAATATTCGTAATGTTAATATGTTGAATAATGAAATGATAATTGTTTTCTTAATACATTTTTGTGTACTGTGAAATATGCAATAAGTAGCTAATAAAACACATGTATTACATAATTGCATTACTATAGACAAAACACAAAGACACAAGAACACATACCAATATGGGTATATACAGGGAAAGTGAAGTTAGCAAAAAAGCACAAGTAGTAGCAGAAACAATTCATAATTTAACTGATTATTTTCATGCAAATAAATGATTGATCTGTTTCAAAGCTGCTATTTACCCTAGGTATATGTATCACTTGATGTGATTGGACCCTAAGGAAAGTAGTGTGAGTACAATGTATACAAATATGACCATATACAGGGAAAGTACAGCCATAAAAAAAAACAACAGAACTATCAGAAAGTGCTCATAAGTCTATTGATTATCTTTATGCACAAAAAGGATTGCTGTCTTTCAAGCTTGTGTCTTCCCGTATGTATATGTTTCATATGATGTGACTGTACTCTAAGGGAATTACTGTAAGAATCTACTTGAAGGATACGTCTACAAATAAAATAAAATGTTTAGTTTCTGACTGTTACTGAAGAAAACCACGTGGCCTAGATATGTCAGCAAAAGAAAAAAGAGTGAGCCAGACATGTGATGTCATCAGTGCTGTCATCAATGACATTTGTGATGTCATCTTTGATGTCCTGGGTGCTAGTCTTAGCAGTGCACGGTGGTGGCGCAAGTTATGGTTGCTTAGCTTACCATAACTGGCGAATTTCAAGGGTTTTTTGGTTTTACTTGGAACCATAACGTCCCTTTGACAAAGTTTTTTCACTGAATTTCATAGGTTTTTAGTAGCGCAACTTAACCATAACGTCCCTTTAACAAAGTTTTTTCATTGAATTTCATACGTTTTTATTAGTGCAACTTAACCATAACGTCCCTGTAACATTTTTTTTTACTAAATTTTAAAGGTTTTTATTAGTGCAACGTCACCATAACATCCTTTTCAATAGATGAAGACCACTAACATCTTATGTCCTCAAAGTGGGAACGCCGGGTGGTAAAAAAAACAAAATGATTTTCCTTCCTACACCGGGACGCCGCCAAGATGGCCACCATGGAAAGGGAAGGCGGGGTGTGTAAAGAACATAACAGGGCATGAGCGGGGGGTGGGGGGGAACAGGGGAGACACATGGGCATGAGCGGTGGGTGAGAGGGAACAGGGTACAAACAGGGCAAGAGCAGGGGGTGGGGGGAAAAGGAAGGAAACACGGGGTATGAGCGGTGGTGGGGGGAACACGAGAGAGACATGGGGAATGAGCAGCGGGTGGGGAGGAACATGAGGGAGACACGGGGTATGAGCGGGGGGTGGGGAGGAACAAGGGGCATGAGCGGGGGGGTGGGGGTAACACGAGGGAAACACGGGGCATGAGCGGGGGTGGGGGGAACACAAGGGAGACACGGGGCATGAGCGGGAGGTGGGGGGCAACAGGAGACAGACACAGGGCATGAGCGGGGGTGGGGCCAACAGGGGAGAGACACGGGGCATGAGCAGGGGGTGGGGAGAACAGGAGACAGACACGGGACATGAGCGGGGGTGGGGGGAAGGGAGGAAAGGAGAGAGACAAGGGGCATGAGCGGGGGGTGGGGGGAACACGGGGCATGAGCAGGGGGGTGGGGGTAACACGAGGGAAACACGGGGCATGAGCGGGGGTGGGGGGAACACGAGGGAGACACGGGGCATGAGCGGGAGGTGGGGGGCAACAGGAGACAGACACGGGGCATGAGCGGGGGGTGGGGCCAACAGGGGAGAGACACGGGGCATGAGCAGGGGGTGGGGAGAACAGGAGACAGACACGGGGCATGAGCGGGGGGGTGGGGAGAACAAGAGACAGACACGGGGCATAAGCGGGGGATGGGGGAACAGGAGACAGATACGGGGCATGAGCGGGGGTGGGGAGAACAGGAGACAGACACGGGGCATGAGCAGTGGGGTGGGGGGCAACAGGAGACAGACACGGGGCATGAGCGGGGGTTGGGGGGCAACAGGAGAGAGACACGGGGCATGAGCGCGGAGTGGGGGTTACAGGAGACAGACACAGGGCATGGGTGGGGGCAACAGGAGACAGACACGGGGCATGAGCGGGGGTGGGGGGAACAGGAGACAGACACGGGGCATGAGCGGGGGGTGGGGGGAACAGAAGACAGAAACGGGGCATGAGCGGGGGGTGGGGGGCAACAGGAGAGAGACACGGGGCATGAGCAGGGGGTGGGGGGTACAGGAGACAGACACGGGGCATGAGCAGGGGGTGGGGGGCAACAGGAGAGAGACATGGGGCATGAGCGGGGGGTAGGGGAGGTACAGGAGACAGACACGGAGCATGAGCGGGGGGTGGGGGGCAACAGGAGAGAGACACGGGGCATGAGCGGGTGGGGGGAACAGGAGACAGACACGGGGCATGAGCGGGGGGTGGGGGGTACAGGAGACAGACACAGGGCATGAGCAGGTGGTGGGGGGCAACAGGAGAGAGACACGGGGCATGAGCCGGGGGTGGGGGGAACAGGAGACAGACACGGGGCATGAGCGGGGGGTGGGCGGAACAACAGAGACAGACACGGGGCATGAGCGGGGGGTGGGGGGCAACAGGAGACAGACACGGGGCATGAGCGGGGGTGGGGGGCAACAGGAGACAGACACGGGGCATGAGCGGGGGATGGGGCAAAAGGAGACAGACACGGGGCATGAGCAGGGGTTGGGGGGAACAGGAGACAGACACGGAGCATGAGCGTGGGGTGGGGGGAACATGAGACAGACACGGAGCATGAGCGTGGGGTGGGGAGAACAGGAGACAGACACGGGGCATGAGCGGGGGGTGGGGGGCAACAGGAGACAGACACGGGGCATGAGCGGGGGGTGGGGGGAACAACAGACACGGGGCATGAGCCGGGGGTGGGGAGAACAGACACGGGGCATGAGCGGGGTGGTGGGGGCAATAGGAGACAGTCACGGGGCATGAGCAGGGGGTGGGAGGAACAGGAGACAGACACAGGGCATGAGCGGGGGCTGGGGGGCAACAAGAGAGAGACACGGGGCATGAGCGGGTGGCGGGAACAGGAGACAGACACGGGGCATGAGCGGGTGGGGGGAACAGGAGACAGACACGGGGCATGAGCGGGGGTGTGGGGGGCAACAGGAGATAGACACAGGGCATGGGCAGGGGGTGGGGGGAACAGGACACAGACACGGGGCATGAGCGGGGGGTGGGGAGAACAGGAGACAGACACGGGGCATGAGCGTGGGGTCTGGGGGGCAACAGGAGACAGACACGGCACATGAGGGGAACAGGAGACAGATACGGGCCATGAGCGGGGGGTGAGGAGAACAGGAGACAGACACGGGGCATGAGCGGGGGGAACAGAAGACAGACACGGGGCATGAGCGGGGGGTGGGGGGAAAGGGAGGGAGACACGGGGCATGAGCGGGGTGTGGGGAGAACAGGAGACAGACACGGGGCATGAGCGGGGGGCGTGGGGGGCAACAGGAGACAGACACGGCACATGAGGGGAACAGGAGACAGATGCGGGGGATGAGCGGGGGGAACAGAAGACAGACACGGGGCATGAGCAGAGGGTGGGGGGAAAGGGAGAGAGACACGGGGCATGAGCGGGGGGTGGGGAGAACAGGAGACAGGCACGGGGCATGAGCGGGAGGTGGAGGGCAACAGGAGACAGACACGGGGCATGAGCGGGGGGTGGGGCCAACAGGGGAGAGACACGGGGCATGAGCGGGGGGCGTGGGGGGCAACAGGAGACAGACACGGCACATGAGGGGAACAGGAGACAGATGCGGGGGATGAGCGGGGGGAACAGAAGACAGACACGGGGCATGAGCAGAGGGTGGGGGGAAAGGGAGAGAGACACGGGGCATGAGCGGGGGGTGGGGAGAACAGGAGACAGGCACGGGGCATGAGCGGGAGGTGGAGGGCAACAGGAGACAGGCACGGGGCATGAGCGGGAGGTGGAGGGCAACAGGAGACAGACACGGGGCATGAGCGGGGGGTGGGGAGAACAGGAGACAGACACGGGGCATGAGCAGGGGGGTGGGGGGCAACAGGAGACAGACACGGGGCATGAGCGGGGGGTGGGGGGCAACAGGAGAGAGACACGGGGCATGAGCGCGGAGTGGGGGGTACAGGAGACAGACACGGGGCATGGGTGGGGGCAACAGGAGACAGACACGGGGCATGAGCGGGGGTGGGGGGAACAGGAGACAGACACAGGGCATGAGCGGGGGTGGGGGGAAAGGAAGACAGACACGGGGCATGAGCGGGGGGGTAGGGGGCAACAGGAGAGAGACACGGGGCATGAGCAGGGGGTGGGGGGTACAGGAGACAGACACGGGGCATGAGCAGGGGGTGGGGGGCAACAGGAGAGAGACATGGGGCATGAGCGGGGGGTGGGGGGGTACAGGAGAGAGACACGGGGCATGAGCGGGTGGGGGGAACAGGAGACAGACACGGGGCATGAGCGGGGGCAACAGGAGAGAGACATGGGGCATGAGTGGGTGGGGGGAACAGGAGACAGACACGGGGCATGAGCAGGGGGTGAGGGGGGTACAGGAGACAGACACGGGGCATGAGCGGGTGGTGGGGGGCAACAGGAGAGAGACACGGGGCATGAGCGGGGGGTGGGGGGAACAGGAGACAGACACGGGGCATGAGCGGGGGGTGGGCGGAACAACAGAGACAGACACGGGGCATGAGCGGGGGGTGGGGGGCAACAGGAGACAGACACGGGGCATGAGCGGGGGGTGGGGGGCAACAGGAGACAGACACGGGGCATGAGCGGGGGATGGGGCAAAAGGAGACAGACACGGGGCATGAGCAGGGGTTGGGGGGAACAGGAGACAGACATGGAGCATGAGCGTGGGGTGGGGCAACAGGAGACAGACACGGGGCATGAGCGGGGGGTGGGGGGAACATGAGACAGACACGGAGCATGAGCGTGGGGTGGGGAGAACAGGAGACAGACACGGGGCATGAGCGGGGGGCGGGGGGCAACAGGAGACAGACACGGGGCATGAGCGGCGGGTGGGGAGAACAGGAGACAGACACGGGGCATGAGCGGGGGGTGGGGGGAACAACAGACACGGGGCATGAGCGGGGGGTGGGGAGAACAGACACAGGGCATGAGAGGGGTGGTGGAGGGCAATAGGAGACAGTCACGGGGCATGAGCAGGGGGTGGGAGGAACAGGAGACAGACACAGGGCATGAGCGGGGGGCTGGGGGGCAACAAGAGAGAGACACGGGGCATGAGCGGGTGGGGGGGAACAGGAGACAGACACGGGGCATGAGCGGGTGGGGGGAACAGGAGACAGACACGGGGCATGAGCAGGGGCGTGGGGGGCAACAGGAGATAGACATGGGGCATGGGCAGGGGGTGGGGGGAACAGGACACAGACACGGGGCATGAGCGGGGGGTGGGGAGAACAGGAGACAGACACGGGGCATGAGCGGAGGGTCTGGGGGGCAACAGGAGACAGACACGGCACATGAGGGGAACAGGAGACAGATACGGGGCATGAGCGGGGGGTGGGGAGAACAGGAGACAGACACGGGGCATGAGCGGGGGGAACAGAAGACAGACACGGGGCATGAGCGGGGGGTGGGGGGAAAGGGAGAGAGACACGGGGCATGAGCGGGGGGTGGGGAGAACAGGAGACAAACATGGGGCATGAGCGGGGGGCATGGGGGGCAACAGGAGACAGACACGGCACATGAGGGGAACAGGAGACAGATGCGGGGCATGAGCGGGGGGTGGGGGGAACAGGAGACAGACACGGGGCATGAGCGGGGGGAACAGAAGACAGACACGGGGCATGAGCGGGGGGTGGGCGGGAGTGAGAGAGACACACGGGGCATGAGCGGGGGGTGGGCGGGAGGGAGAGAGACACACAGGGCATGAGCTGGGGGTGGGCGGGAGGGAGAGAGACATACGGAGCATGAGCGGGGGTGGGCGGGAGGGGGAGAGACACACGGGGCATGAGCGGGGTTGGGCGGGAGGGGGAGAGGCACACGGGGCATGAGCGGGGGGTGGGCGGGAGGGGGAGACACACGGGGCATGAGCCGGGGGTGGGGGGAGGGAGAGAGACACACGGGGAATGAGCGGGGGGTGGGCGGGAGGGAGAGAGACACACGGGGCAAGAGCGGGGGGTGGGCGGGAGGGAGAGAGACAGACAGGGCATGAGCGGGGGGTGGGCGGGAGGGAGAGAGACACACGGGGCATGAGCGTGGGGTGGGCGGGAGGGGGAGAGACACACGGGGCATGAGCGGGGGGTGGGCGGGAGGGGGAGAGACACACATAGCATGAGCGGGGTGGGCGGGAGGGGGAGAGACACACGGGCATGAGCGGGGGTGGGCGGGAGGGAGAGAGACACACGGGCATGAGCGCGGGGTGGGGGGAGGGAGAGAGGCACACGGGGCATGAACGGGGGGTGGGGGGAGGGAGAGAGACACACGAGGCATGAGTGGGGGGTGGGAGGGAGAGAGACACACAGTGCACAGGGCATGAGCGGGGGTGGGCGGGAGGGAGAGAGACACGGGGCATGAGCGGGGGGTGGGCGGGAGGGAGAGAGACACACGGGGCATGAGCGGGGGGTGGACGGGAGGGGGAGAGGCACACGGGGCATGAGCCGGGCTGGGCGGGAGGGGGAGAGACACACGGGGCATGAGCAGGGGGTGGGCGGGAGGGGGAGAGACACACGGGGCATGAGCAGGGGGTGGGCGGGAGGGGGAGAGACACACGGGGCATGAGCTGGGGGGTGGGCGGGAGGGGGAGTGACACACGGGGTATGAGCGGGGGGTGGGCGGGAGGGGGAGAGACACATGGGGCATGAGTGGGGGGTGGACGGGAGGGGGAGAGACACACGGGGCAGGAGCGGGGTGGGGGGAGGGAGAGAGACACGGGGCAAGAGCAGGGGTGGGCGGGAGGGGGAGAGACACACGGGGCATGAGCGGGGGGTGGGCGGGAGGGGGAGAGACACACGGGGCATGAGCGGGGGTGGGAGGGGGAAAGACACACGGGGCAAGAGCAGGGGTGGGCGGGAGGGGGAGAGACACACGGGGCAAGAGCGGGGGTGGGCCGGAGTGGGAGAGACACACGGGGCATGAGCGGGGGTGGGGGGGTACAGGAGACAGACACGGGGCATGAGCAAGGGGTGGGGGCAACAGGAGAGAGACACGGGGCATGAGCGGGGGGTGGGGGGTACAGGAGACAGACACAGGGCATGAGCGGGGGGTGGGGGGCAACAGGAGAGAGACACAGGGCATGAGCGGGTGGGGGAACAGGAGACAGACACGGGGCATGAGCGGGGGGGCAACAGGAGAGAGACACGGGACATGAGTGGGTGGGGGGAACAGGAGACAGACACGGGGCATGAGCGGGGGGTGTGGGGTACAGGAGCCAGACACGGGGCATGAGCGAGGGGTGGGGGGCAACAGGAGAGAGACACGGGGCATGAGCGGGGGGTGGGGGGAACAGGAGACAGACACGGGCCATGAGCGGCGGGTGGGGGGAACAACAGAGACAGACACGGGGCATGAGCGGGGGGCAACAGGAGACAGACACGGGGCATGAGCGGGGGGTGGGGGGCAAGAGGAGACAGACACGGGGCATGAGCGGGGGTGGGGGGCAACAGGAGACAGACACGGGGCATGAGCGGGGGTGGGGGGAACAGGAGACAGACACGGAGCATGAGCGTCGGGTGGGGCAACAGGAGACAGACACGGGGCATGAGCGGGGGTGGGGGAAACAGGAGACAGACACGGAGCATGAGCGTGGGGTGGGGAGAACAGGAGACAGACACGGGGCATGAGCGGGGGGTGGGGAGAACAGACACGGGGCATGAGCGGGGGGGTGGGGGGCAATAGGAGACAGACACGGGGCATGAGCGGGGGGTGGGGAGAACAGGAGACAGACACGGGGCATGAGCGGGGGGGTGGGGGGCAACAAGAGAGAGACACCGGGCATGAGCGGGTGGGGGGAACAGGAGACAGACACGGGGCATGAGCGGGTGGGGGAACAGGAGACAGACACGGGCATGAGCGGGGGTGGGGCGGGCAACAGGAGATAGACATGGGGCATGAGCGGGGGGTGGGGAGAACAGGAGACAGACACGGGGCATGAGCGGGCGTTGTGGGGGCAACAGGAGACAGACACGGCACATGAGGGGAACAGGAGACAGATACGGGGCATGAGCAGGGGTGGGGAGAACAGGAGACAGACACGGGGCATGAGCGGGGGGAACAGAAGAAAGACACGGGGCATGAGCGGGGGTGAGGGGAAGGGGAGAGAGACACACGGGGCATGAGCAGGGGTGGGGGGAGGGAGAGAGACACGGGCATGAGCGGGGGTGGGGGTGGGGCGGGCAACAGGAGATGGACACGGGGCATGAGTGGGGGGTGGGGAGAACAGGAGACAGACACTGGACATGAGCGGGAGTTGTGGGGGGCAACAGGAGACAGACACTGCACATGAGGGGAACAGGAGACAGATACGGGGCATGAGCGGGGGTGGGGAGAACAGGAGACAGACACGGGGCATGAGCGGGGGGAACAGGAGACAGATACGGGGCATGAGCGGGGGTGGGGAGAACAGGAGACAGACACGGGGCATGAGCGGGGGCAACAGGAGACAGACACGGGGCATGAGCGGGGGGCAACAGGAGACAGACACGGGGCATGAGCGGGGGGTAGGGGGGCAAGAGGAGACAGACACGGGGCGTGAGCGGGGGTGGGGGCAACAGGAGACAGACACGGGGCATGAGCGGGGGGTGGGGGAACAGGAGACAGACACGGAGCATGAGCGTCGGGTGGGGCAACAGGAGACAGACACGGGGCATGAGCGGGGGTGGGGGGAACAGGAGACAGACACGGAGCATGAGCGTGGGGTGGGGAGAACAGGAGACAGACACGGGGCATGAGCGGGGGGTGGGGGGCAACAGGAGACAGACACTGGGCATTTAGCGGGGGTGGGGGGAACAACAGACATGGGGCATGAGCGGGGGGTGGGGAGAACAGATACGGGCATGAGCGGGGGGGTGGGGGGCAATAGGAGACAGACACGGGGCATGAGCGGGGGGTGGGGAGAACAGGAGACAGACACGGGGCATGAGCGGGGGGTGGGGGGCAACAAGAGAGAGACACGGGGCATGAGCGGGTGGGGGAACAGGAGACAGACACGGGGCATGAGCGGGTGGGGGAACAGGAGACAGACACGGGGCATGAGCGGGGGTTGTAGGGGGCAACAGGAGACAGACAAGGCACATGAGGGGAACAGGAGACAGATACGGGGCATGAGCGGGGGTGGGGAGAACAGGAGACAGACACGGGGCATGAGCGGGGGAACAGAAGAAAGACAAGGGGCATGAGCGGGGGTGGGGGAAGGGGAGAGAGACACACGGGGCATGAGCAGGGGTGGGGGGAGGGAGAGAGACACACGGGGCTTGAGCGGGCGGTGGGCGGGAGGGAGAGAGGCACACGGGGCATGAGCTGGGGGGTGGGCGGGAGGGAGAGAGACACATGGGGCATGAGCGGTGGGTGGGCGGGAGGGAGAGAGACACACGGGCATGAGCGAGGGGTGGGCGGGAGGGAGAGAGACACACAGGGCATGAGCGGGGGGTGGGAGGGAGGGAGAGAGACACACGGGGCATGAGCGGGGGTGGGCGGGAGGGGGAGAGACACACGGGGCATGAGCGGGGGGTGGGCGGGAGGGGGAGAGACACACGGGGCATGAGCGGGGGTGGGCGGGAGGGAGAGAGACACACGGGCATGAGCGGGCGGTGGGGGGGAGGGAGAGAGACACACGGGGCATGAGCGGGGGGTGGGGGGGAGAGACACACGGGGTATGAGCGGGGGGTGGCCGGGAGGGAGAGAGACAAGCGGGGGTGGGCGGGAGGGAGAGAGACACACGGGGCATGAGCGGGGGTGGGCAGGAGGGGGAGAGACACACGGGGCATGAGCGGGGGTGGGCGGGAGGGGGCGAGACACATGGGGCATGAACAGGGGATGGGCGGGAGGGGGAGAGACACACGGGGCATGAGTGGGGGGTGGGTGGGAGGGGGAGAGACACACGGGGCATGAGCGGGGGGTGGGCGAGAGGGGGAGAGACACACGGGGCATGAGCAGGGGGTGGGCGGGAGGGGGAGAGACACACAGGGCATGAGCGAGGGGTGGGCGGGAGGGGGAGAGACACACGGGCAGGAGCGGGGGTGGGGGGGAGGTTGAGAGACAAACGAGGCATGAGCGGGGGGTGGGGGGAAGGGGAGAGACACGGGGCATGAGCGGGGGTGGGGGGGAGGGAGAGAGACACACGGGGCATGAGCGGGGGTGGGCGGGAGGGGGAGAGACACACGGGGCAAGAGCAGGGGTGGGCGGGAGGGGGAGAGACACACAGGGAATGAGCGGGGGCGGGGGGGAGGGAAAGAGACACACGGGGCATGAGCAGGGGGTGGGGGGAAGGGGAGAGAGACACACGGGGCATGAGCGGGGGGTGGGCGGGAGGGGGAGAGACACACGGGGCATGAGCGGGGGGTGGGCGGGAGGGGGAGAGACACACGGGGCATGAGCTGGGGGTGGGCGGGAGGGGGAGAGACACACGGGGCATGAGCGGGGGTGGGGGGGAGGGAGAGAGACACACAGGGCATGAGCGGGGGTGGGGGGGAGGGAGATAGACACACGGGGCATCAGCAGGGGTGGGGGGAGGGAGAGAGACACACGGGGCATGAGCGGGGGTGGGGCGAAGGGGAGAGAGACAAGGGGCATGAGCAGGGGTGGAGGGGAGGGGGAGAGACACACGGGGCATGAGCGGGGGTGGGCAGGAGGGGGAGAGACACACGGGGCATGAGCGGGGGGTGGGTGGGAGGGAGAGAGACACACGGGGCATGAGCGGGGGTGGGGGAGGGAGAGAGACACACGGGGCATGAGCGGGGGTGGGGGGGAGGGAGAGAGACACACGGGGCATGAGCGGGGGTGGAGGGGAGGGAGAGAGACACACGGGGCATGAGCGGGGGGTGGGGGGAAGGGGAGAGAGACACACGGGGCATGAGCGGGGGGTGGGGGGAGGGAGAGAGACACACGGGGCATGAGCGGGGGTGGGGGGGAGAGAGACACACGGGGCATGAGCGGGGGTGGGGGGAGGGAGAGAGACAAACGGGGCATGAGCGGGGGCCGGGGGGAAGGGGAGAGAGACACACTGGGCATGAGCGGGGGTGGGGGGAGGGAGAGAGACACACGGGCATGAGCGGGGGGTGGGTGGGGGAGAGAGACACACGGCGTTCGTGTGCAGGCAGCAGATCCCGCTCCTCGACCCTCCGCTGGCCACCGTGTGCCGATGGCGTGAGCGGGGGGCTGGAGGAACAGGGGAGACACGGAGCATGAGTGGGGGTGGGGGGCACAAGAAGGACACATGTGGCATGAGCGGGGTGGGAGGAACAGGAGACAGACACAAGACTAACTGTGCAGGCGTCGAGGAACAAAGATGGCGGGCGTCTCTGAAGCCAGACGCAATGCACGCTTTCACTGCATCCAATGAGAGAGCACGTCAGATGTCCGCGGACATCACTCA
This sequence comes from Ambystoma mexicanum, assembly GCF_040938575.1. Lineage (NCBI taxonomy): Eukaryota > Metazoa > Chordata > Amphibia > Caudata > Ambystomatidae > Ambystoma > Ambystoma mexicanum. Next base: position 1,383,799,668 of record NC_090921.1, on the reverse strand, counting down.
AGCTGCTTGCCCAATCACCGTCCTGTCCGTGGAGCAAACAGGGAAGTGTGTCCGCGAAGCGAACACAGATATCACTAATTTTTTTCACTTACATTTTTGTCATTTTTTTAAAAACTACTGGACGGATTTACACCAAATAAAGCAAAGCACGCTTTCGGGACCAAGCTGCCGCTCCTGCAGCAAATTTGGTGTAAATCCATCCAGCGGTTTGGGCTGTAGGCGGGAGCAAAGTTTTTTCCCATTATGTCTATGGGGAAAAAAAAAGTTTTGGGACCCCCCCTATAACTTTGCCCCCCCTGCACGAATCCTCACCAAACTTTGCAAAAAAAATTCAGAGTGACCCAAACACTTTTTTTGCAAAGTTTGGTGAGGATTCGTCCAGGGAGAGCGAAGTTATAAGCCACCCAAAAAGTGCTCTTCCTATGGAAACACCAACTTAACCATAACTACATGGCCACTACCGTGGCCATGTAATTGCGCGGCCCACAGTAGTGGCCGTGTAGTTATGGTTAAATTGCTAATCCCATAGGAAGAGCACTTTTTGAGCGGTTTATAACTTCGCTCTCCCTGGACGAATCCTCACCTCTGATTGTTTTTGCAAAGTTTGGTGAGGTTTGGTCCAGGGGCAGCAAAGTTATAGGGGGGGTCCCAAAATTTCTTTTTTACCCAAAACACTTTGCTCACGCCTACAGCCCAAACCGCTGGACGGATTTTCACCAAATTTGCGGCAGGAGCAGCGGCTTGGTCGCGAAAGCGTGCTTATGTAAATTTGGTGAAAATCCATCCAGTAATTTTTTTACAAAAATGACCAAAAAGTAGGTCTAAATAAAATAGGAATATCTATGTCCACTCCGCGGACACACTTCCCTGTTCGCTCCGCGGACAGGACACCGATTGGTTAATCGGCTTCCGTCATGTCCGTGGACATGCAACGTGTTCGCTGATTGGATGGTGAAGAGCGTGAAGTGCATCAGATTTTTGGAAACGCCCACCATCTTGGATTTGCTGACATCTGTCGGTGTCCGCGAACATTGCAGTAAAAACATATTAAAAAACACAACATTGAACTTGTCAAATTTATCAAATAATCTCTGGGTAGGTGAGGGGTGATGAGGATGGGATGGGATATGGCTGCAAGAAGCAAAAAAATGGGTGTTTTTTGCCGCGAATGTGCGCGAACAGTTCAGATGTTCACGAACAGTCCTGAGAAGTTCGCGGACACCTCAGCATTGCAAGGTTGGTGAAATGCAGTTCTTGAATGGCTTATAACTTTGGCGCCGCTTAATAGAACGGCATGAAATTGTGCATGTATATTTCTGAACTGATTCCGAATGAGTTTACAAAGTTTGGTGGGATTCTGTAATGAGGGGGCACAATTAGAGGGGGGTGCCAAAATAATGTAAAGGCTTATAAATGAGGTGCCATTTGACGTATCTACACTTCATTTGGCAAACTGATAATAGATCTAGATATAAATGTTTTGCAAAGTTTGGTGGGATTCTGTCAAGAGGGAGGAAAATTAGAGGGAGGGGTTGCAAAATATTGTAAAGGCTTATAAATGTGGTGCCATTTGACAAATCTACACAAAGGTTTGCAAAAAGATTATAGATCTAGATATAAATGTTTTTGTAAAGTCTGAATGGTTTTTGTCAAGCAGGGGCCAGGTTATATGACGATTGTATGTGCATACATTTGACACTTTTGAAAAAATAAAACTTGGGTGGATTTCCAGCAAACTTGCGTGAGGAGCATTGGCAAGGACCTACAAGCATGGTTTTGGAAATGTGCCAGTGTTTTATTTTTTGACAAGTGTCAAGCCGGTCAAGTGGCACAGCGAGTAGAGCGCTCGCTTTGACATCCGTGCAGAGCTTGCTAACACAGGTTCGAATCCCGGCAGGGCCAAACTCAGCCTTTCATCCTTCCGAGATCGATAAATGAGCACCACACACCTTGGGTAATAATAAGCAGCTGTTCTTAGCGCTATATAAAAGGTGAAATAATGTAGCTACAAAAAATAGCGGTATACCTTTAGTGACTGAGGGCAGTGGCCAGATTGTCTGGGTCATAGAATAAGGTTATGATCCAAACAATCTGGCTACTGGCCATGACCACAAGGGACAAAACATTGGATTAAAGTTGCCATGTCCACCTGGGACTGGCTTTGTGGTAAAGTTATTCGAAATTAGGATAGATTTGAAAGGGAAGAAAAATGTGCTTGTGGTCATAGGGTTCTCTTTTTTCCTTCTGCAGGCTGCCATGGAAAGCGAAGAGGGGCCCTGTATGGAACCCCCGCCTTCCCTTTCCATGGTGGCCATCTTGGAAAAAATCATCTTTTTTAGCACCCCAGGTTAACGCTTTGGGAACCTAGGCTGCTAATGGCCTTCATCCCCCATTTCAGGGGCTGGAATGGGGAGATAATGGTCCTGAGACCTCGTTATCCACCCTCGCTTCGCTTGGGCTGATAACTTGGGCTGCTGGGCCGGTATCCACCGTTCCAGTCCCTGGAACGGAGGATGAACGCCACAATATTCCCATTAGCATAACACAAAATGCAAATGTAAATGTTGTAAAATCTTATTGAGTCTATGTACTTTACTGAGAAATATAATGTAATGTATATATGCAATGCATATATATATATATATATATATTTTATATATATTTTTTTCTTTATATTTACTAGCAAAAAGTACCCATACTATGCACGGGTTCTGTAGACAGACATGATAACACTCACCAATTGTTGAAAATCAATGCTCCTGTAGGTCACTGTTCTGAGTGGCTTATCGCTTGATGTGCTTTGCACTCTGAAGTAAACTACACTGAGAATGGGTGCGTGTGGCTGGCTGACATACCCCAGAGTAGACGTAGAGGGGAGGCGAGAGATGGCATGCTGCAGCATACTGGGACCTTCTGTGCGCTCTCCCTACCTGTCGCCTCATTCTGGTGTGGTGCAGTGCATTGCCATGCAAATATCTCGGAAAAGGTGCATCCTAGGGCCTTTAAACATGGTTTTCATGATCCCTCCCATAGGTAACTTCGACTTCTGTTGCTCACATTGAGACGCTTAAAAAGAGACGCTTAAAAAGATCTTTGTCCAGTTCTTCTACGACTACATTGATTTTTTGCCAATTTCAAACAAACCTTCTCATGTGTGATGGGGCTGAAATCCAGGGAAAGGGGTGGGGTGTCCAAATGCCATGTAGCCAGTAAAGTCTGGAGGGTCCTAATAGGTAACTCTGCAAAGTTTGGTGCAGATTGGTGGAACGGTGTGTAATTGTATAAGGAACAAACAAACAGATTTTCTACATTGAAAAGGAGAAAAAGACTTCTGGAATGCTACATTTTGTATGAATGAAGATATAATGGCAGACATGTAGGCTCATCAACCTGGGGTGACTATCCGTTCTACTCCAGGCCAACCCCCTAAACAGCAACTCTGGGACTACCAAGTCAGAGCCAGCAGTGGCCCAGTCCAAGAGCAAGGCAATGGAATACATCTAATACTGAACAAAATCATTTGCTTAGTCTGACACCCCGATGCAAGGTACAGGATCCATGATTGCTCATAGTTCTAATTACAAATTGTTCCCTTAATAAAGAGGGTCACATTATAATTGTAATTAGAAAGCTTGTCAGGACCAATGCTGGCATTCCGTGCTCATGAGTCAATAGTGAACGGTAGGTAATAAGAGGACATACAACAGAACAGAACACAAAGAATCCAAACTCTGATGGCTCCCACTAAGAACGAGGATAATCATTTCAATGTTTACAGAATCTGTGCAGGATGGGCAATCCACCAGACGTAGAATGCACTGTGAAGTGTGGTGTGCACAAGCGAATGGGCATAGGAAACTGGCGTGGTGCAATGCAACGTCAATCAAAGCTGTAAAATTATATTTCAGGGATTTACTGTCCGCAAGGACCTCCCTGCCCCCGTTAGGAATCGACATGTGATTATTTTGAATGTGTGTCCAGGTAGATCATTATAAAATGAAAATAATGCCAACAGCCTGCTATTTCTATGGGCCCGAACAAATGTATTGAGGTGTTTATTAATTCCTGTAAAATTCTATTTTTGGTTCTGCAGGAGAGGACCATCCCCTACAGAGCTGAGTGCATTTCTTTTTTCTTTTTTAAAAGAAAATCCTTCCTATACCCATTAAAAATATTATATTTCCTTTTTCTAGCCAGGACCTAGTGGCCTTTAAATAATGCAATGATTATGGCGGCCCCGTAGTAGCCCTACAGCACACTAAACACAATTTTATAATTGTCAATAGACATTTTGTAATATTTCTCCCTAACCCATAAAAACAGTATTCTTTCTTTTTTTATGGGCCCGGATTGAAATCCAAAGAAATGTTTATAAACTTTTATTGGTTGACTACAGCACATGGCCATCCTTGTCCACATTAGAAAACATGTTTTTTTGTAGGTGGGCCTAGCTGAGCTCCAAGGTGGAGGCTTGCCTTCGTTCATTCCATAGTAGGCTGCACTGCGGGCATGGTGACTCCTTTGGAAAAGCAGTGTGTGATCCCCATTGTGCTAGGGTGCTGGGGTGCTGTGTGCATAGGAGCTGCCATGAAGGACATCCCACCACCATCCTACCAGGTAGAGTTCACAAAGATGTCAGTTGGCTTTGAGGGGTATCCTCACTTTGATCTGCACAATGGCCGTGACTACATTTGGTTGAGGAGAGCAGTGTTTGGTGATGTGGGGTGTAACCAAAGCTCAAACTGAAGGGCCATGTGAAAAAGGCCTATCTATCATTACCAAAGGAAAAGCAGCATTTTAATTCACAAAAGCAGAAGAAATTCATGAAAAACAGGATTTTTAAATACCAACAAAACATTTGAAAAGAAAAGCCCACTTGGTTGCCTTGAAAAGTTCATCTAGGCCTATTTGGGCAGGCTGTGCAGGTGTCTTTCTGCAAGGGAAATCCAGAGAAGGCTAAAATAAAAATGTAATCCAAGTGCAGATTGGAAAAGCACATCACATTATTGACTGAGAAATAACGGCAGCACTGCCACCCATCAAGATGTGGTGCACTGTGACAATTCAGACTCACTTTTCAGCAGGAAAACCAACATCAGATAATTGAAAGTGTATTTTACTAATGGCTGAAAGAAGCAGCCCTGTCCTGTCAGCGAAAACGCAAACTGGAACCTTAAAACACACTGTATGTCAAAGAATAAAGGCTGAGGTTATAAAATGCAACCTGTGACTTCCATTTCAGCCAAGGAGAAATGGTGGGGTTCTGGGCAATCTTCGCAAAGAACTCCCCCACTGCAAGCCTGGATTTTACATCCCCCCAGCTGTTTACAACTGCAATAAATTGTGGCTGCTAGGAGATGTTGAAAACACATTTTCCCTAGACTTGGTGTCTTTGAAAGGGCCATTCTGAGCAGGCCAAATGCTCTAGCTGGTGCATCCCTGGTATTTACAACTTCAGACAACCAACTTCACAGAGACAAATAAAGCACTGGCCAAGAGAGGCAAATGGCTTGGAGGAAGGGAAGCTCATATTTACACATATGAAGATTCTCTTTGTTTAAAAGGACTATTATAACTTCTGCTTTTTTCTCAGCAACCATAGGTCGTACTTTCTTGATTGACATGTATTATTTAGGTAATTTCCAGGAGACTATGGTGATATAAAATGCATCCATATACGACTCAGGGAACTATAATGGCCATCTAAAATGGGTTTCTGGCTGATCTGAAAAAGTTCCAAATTTGAGAGTTGGTAAACAGGTGGAGGGTAAAATTAGGAATATGGATAATAAATTACATGTTTCTAACGAGTATTCTTTTTGTAAAAATGGCGGGAAATTGCCAAATGGCCGTGCAACATGGTGCAGACCTAGCTGTTGTTTTATTAAATTCCCCCTGATTAGCTGAACCAGAAAAAATATATATTATGGCAGTGGCTAGTAAAATTATGAAGTTTTGATACATATCTAGTTTTTGCCTAACCTTTGACATGAGAACAAATGGCAAATACAAATGGGAATTGCCATATGCCTGCTCCAGACTCCTAAACCAATCCTTAGAGATGGACTGAAGTTGGGAGGAGAGAGAAGGGTAACTGTCCACTCTTATTTGTGAGAACACTTGCAGGGTACTCCCCCAAGATTGTAAACTTGATGGTGTTATCACTTCTATATAAAGTGGACGTTACTTTGAGGAAGGGACAGAGCTGCTGAAATTTACCATCCGACAGCCACAAGGAATCTCCAAAGTAGATTGCATCTAGGTGGAGCTATTTCTGGGAAGGCCTAAAAGCTTGCTGGGGCTTATGGTAGACTGCTGGGGCCGTCCTTGATGAAGTGACCAGAACCCTGCCCTATCCTCCAAGAGGGACCTGAAATGCAGCTGGCTTCCCTGAACTTTAAACCAAGGCTTTCTATGTAAGTAGAACAATGCCCTGGGAAACCAAAAGGTGGGGGAGTCTGCTTGCCTTAAATCCTTTCCCTTTATGATCTTCTTATAAGTGTCCCTCTAGCACCATATCCTCCCGGCATCTTTAAGGAAAGCTGTGATCACGGTATTGCTGAAGCCAGAAAAGCCCAAGAATGAATGCGGCTCAGATAGGCCACTCTACCTCATAAATTGCAATAGCAAAAAATATGCTAAAATACTGGCCAATAGACTCCTATCTTTAATTCCACAACTGGTTCACCCCGACCAGTCGGGATTTGTTCCCGGTAGATCCACCTCACTTAACAATCGACACCTGTTTAACGTGATGGGCAGGTTGGACCTGGGCGCCCAAGCAGTGGCGGTCACTATCCACACCCAGAAGGCTTTTGATATGGTTGCATAGGACTACATGTTTCTAACTCTCGAAGCGATGGGTATAGGGCCTAACATACGTCAATACATCAAACTACTATACACATAGCCATTGGCCAGAGTCTGAGTGAATTCACAAATATCCTCCCAATTCCAATTAGAAAGAGCTACCCGACAGGGTTGCCCCTTCTCCCCTATCCTATTTGCCCTAGCCATAGAGCCTATGGCGTAGTATATCAGGGAATATCATGGACACTGCGGTATCCCCTGTCAGACCCCCAAAATTATCTCACTGTACGCTGATGATGTCATGCTTTTCATTAGGGACCCTCTTACCAACCTGTCCCCAATCGCAAAGGACATTATACTTATCAGAGAACTGTCAGGCTTCACGATAAACGCTTCAAAATCAGAGATATTCCCCCTCACTAATGGTACTCCAAACTGCCAGGGGCTGTCCTCTCTCCGTTGGGCTCCTGATCATATAAAATATCTGGGGGTATTATTCTCGAGGTCCCATGACACATTACAGTACGACAATTATGACACACTTAGAACATATTCAGAGTCCAAAATGAACAAATGGAAAGCACTCCCACTATCTCCAGCCACCAAACTATCGCTAACCAAAATGACACTACTTCCCAAAATGTTATATGTGTACGCCAACGTCCCGATTTGGCCAGGGAGAGAGTATCTTACCCAACTATATGGTCAATTAGCCAAATTCCTCTGGCACGCTGGGGCGGTCTACAAAAATGGTTGGACATGACGATAGCATATGAGAAAGGAGGTATCATGGCACCCAATCTGGAATTGTACTGGATAGTATCCCAAGTTTAGTACGCAACATATTGGTACCCCAAGACCCCCCCCCGCACATCAAACTTGAAGCCCTTGCGGCAGGTGACTCCAACCTTAAAACCCTGATATTGACTCAACATTACAGAGACACCTGCCCATTCGACCCAATCATGTCCACGCTGCAGCCTTAGAGGATGATATTCTCTATTACGATTAGCGCAAAACCCTACTATTGTTGGCTTCCACTATGGAAATTCCCTGAGCTCAAACCAACATGGGATAAAGCAATACAGGTAAAATGGGAACATCTAGGCTATGTGCACCTGACAGATGTTTTCCCAGGAGGGCAAATTCATCATTCCCACCACTCTTAAACGGGGACACGGGAACATGAGCAGGGAGTGTCTGCAATACTACAGAATACAGGCGGCCATGTCTGCTAGATGGACATCCTACCCAAATGAACCTCCTGAATCCCTGTGTAGCCTACATCGCCAACTTTGGAAACTGTAAACACATCCTGTCTGCACTTTACAAAATGGTACAGAACGCATCCCCAAACCCGACTTCCAAGGCAAGAAAGAGCTGGTTGATCCCGAGAACTAGGCTTCGAGCTCTCAGATGAACAGTGGACCCAGATGTGCACTCGCACCAAGAAGGTCACCATTAATTTCATGTTTAAGTTCCTACAATTCAAGATTTTAAAGAGACTTTACTACACACCTGCCAGACTCACTTAAATGGCTAACTCACAACCCCAATGCTGTCCCAAATGTATGCTAGATAGAGCAGACCACCTACACATGTTCTGGGAATGTGACGCACTGGGGAACTACTGGGCCCATGTTATGGATACAATAGCGAAAGTAGACATCCCATTGGAACATGATAACATGAGCCCACTCTTCGGAAAGTGACCAACGATCCATAGTAGAGTCTCGCGAACGTTTGCCAATATAGCGTGTATGATTGCCAAAAGAACTATTCTGCTTCATTGGAGAGATAGACTCCCCTTGGACAGAAAGGCGTGGTTAAATGCATTGATTTGGTCTCAGGAATGGGAGGATATGTATGCAGCCTTTCTCCCTGCTAGAGTTAGACCACGCGACTCGTGGGCTAGCTTTCGTACTTACCTCTGTGACAAACAGCCGAACTGAAACATAGAGATTGCTCTTGCGTACCTCATGTATGCTATTCCAAATCAGTACATTAAAGGCATACTCTAGTAAAAAATTGTATTGTCCCTATGGGTCGGCCATGTTTTTTTAAGGCTAAGTGGCTCAATTTTAGAAAACTTTCCTATGGACCTTACCCGAGTTTTCGTCCATTAAACGCACGCGAAAACAAGCACCTGTGAGCCGCCATGTTCTGATAATCCTATCTTTTCCCCGATCGCCCTGGCGGACCTGCTTTTGCGGCACTAAATCAATTCCCCCGCCCCTGAGCCTGTCATCAGCAGACTCGTACCGCCCATTTCCCAACGCCAAAGCACGTCTCGTGTCAACATTCGCTGCGCTTCAGCTAATGACGTGTCGCCATGGAAATGGCAGGACGCCTCTTTCCTCAATAAGTATAAACAGACCGTTTCACAACACACAGCAGCCGATTATCGATTCCATTCCTCTCTCTGTGTTACTTTGAGTATTCTGTGACTCGTTTCAGTGCTCTGGTCAGCTACCTTCGCCGCTTGCAGCCCGTGTGAACACCTGTACCATCTCGGTAAATTATTTTAATCTGTTTACCACATAATGGCTACAATAATGCCCTACATGTACGAGCCTGAGTATACCGAGGAGGAACTACTGGAAAGGGAAGCACGCGAAAACGATGGGGGATTCGGACGGCAGTTGGGAGGACGATTCAACAGATGAAGAGCCTGGGCCTAGTCGCATGGACGCGTCTCCACCTGGTGCACATGCAATCGGTGCGAGCTAATGCCAACCGAGGAGGAGAACTGCTGCTGCCGAGAAAACTCAGGATGCCTGGCCTACATTTCGGAAGGCGAGCCACGACCGCAATGCATCACCGAGCTGCCAGACTTCAGGGCAGCCTGCCTCACACGGGCCGTGTTGAGAATCTTGATGGTGCTTATGCACGAACTTCGAGCAACTGTTCGTCCTCGTAATCCGAGTAACGAGTAAGTATACTCTGCTTGTCATGCCACTCCTATTTCATGGTCTTCTACTATATCCAAAATTACATCTACATATCATTGTAACGCATGTAAGGCGTTGAATAGTGTGCATTGTCTAGATAGCATTTGTCCGTGTAAAATGCCATTAGTTACAAGAATTGTCATTGACAACAAACTTTTATTAAACTTATCTGGGTCATTTAAAAACAGTTTGTTTCATTCCTTTTCACAGGTGGTACAGGCTGGTGGCCTATCGTTCCTATACATGGTGGCTTCACGGGAGGCTTGGACACCGCGTTCGAATAGTGATACCCGCCTGTGCCGTTCGTGCCATTAGAGAAACGTTCCCGAGTGACAGCGGTCAGTACAGGGGATTTTCTCTCGCTGTGCTGCAACCTGACCTGTATAATCTTTAAAGTCTTGTATTTTTGTGTCATGAAAATAAGATACAAAATAAAACACCACATTTATTTTAACCACGTTTGTCTCGATTTTTTAAATGAATCACATATATCTATACTATCAATTACCATTGGATTATACAGAACTTCGGGTCTTGGCCACTATAATACACTGGTTGAAGTGTGGGTCTGGGCTCACAAGAATCTGCGGTATGTGGAATTTGTTATTGATAAGCAACGATATGCTATCATTCATATAAAGGCGATATACTGTATATTGATATAAAGGCGGTTCGCGCCGGTGGATGCTCGCTGGCATGGGGGGGGATGTCAGGGGCGCGAAAGGCCAAGGTGCCAAACAACATGTACACTTCAAAAGGTGTCCCACGCCAAGGGGCCATCGGTCACATGGCCTCCTCAGACCCCGTGTCTCCAGCCAGGCCTCCCCTTGCAGCAGGCCGCCCCCCTGCAATCCACATAAATGTGTCTCCATTCAGCAGTCTTCCTGTGCCTTATCTGCACGCCCCAGGCCCATCCATCCCACCCCCTCTATCAAAGGCGGTTCGCACCCGGGGATGAGCGCTGGCATGGGGGGCTGTGACGGGCGCAAACGGCCAAGGTGCCAAACAGCATGTACACTTCAAAAGGTGTCCCACGCCCAGGGGCCATTGCTCACATGGCCTCCTCAGACCCTGTGTCTCCAGCCAGCCCTCCCCTTGAAGCAGGCCGCCCCCCTGCAATCCACATAAGTGTGTCTCCATTCAGCAGTCTTCCTGTGCCTTATCTGCATGCCCCAGGCCCATCCATCCCACCCCCTCTATCAAAGGCGGTTCGCACCCGGGGATGAGCGCTGGCATGGGGGGCTGTGACGGGCGCAAACGGCCAAGGTGCCAAACAGCATGTACACTTCAAAAGGTATCCCATGCCCAGGGGCCATCGCTTACATGGCCTCCTCAGACCCCGTGTCTCCAGCCAGGCCTCCCCTTCAAGCAGGCCGCCCCCCTAAGACCACGACATACATACGTCATTCATTCACAAACACACCCCTGTTCCAAAAACTTTATAAACCACTTGATATGTCTCATGGGAACATCTTTGTGCTTTGCAAGTCAACTCCTGAACGTTTTACCTGGCAACCACCGAGATCTACGCTAATCTGGTCGTCGTCGTGCTATCCGTGAACTTCTGTGACCGCTTAGAGCAGACTCATCAGTGTGCTACCTGTGGCCACCCACCTATTCTCCTGCAACATACTGCTCTGCTTGCTGAATCCGACTGTTTGTTGGTCAAGGTAAGGCCATGTATCCTAGTCATATTTCGCAGATTCTTAAATTTCTATCTATTTGCGAGTAGAGTACACAATAGTGCTATGTTCATTGGTCTCATTGCTATTGCCTATAGTTTCCATTGCTATGCTATCAATAGATCCATTTATTTTCATCTGTGTCTATTGTCATCGAATTGCATCCTTCGGGGATCCAGTCTATGATGTAAGCATGTTTCATTCTCGTGCAATACAGAACATCCAAGGGATGAGTCACATGTTCAGATTTTAGTCTCATCATTTATACATTTCTGCAATTTATGCAAATACTAAGCTGCACATAATGAACTGGTACAGTTCCTGCGACCAAAACAAACCTTGCATTGATCATTGTATGATTCATTTACTTTTGTATCAAATCTTTATTCTTGAAGATTGTATAATAATGTCGATATTTACTTTTCAGATTTATCAACAATGCCTGCCTGTTCGATTAGCGGTTGCCCTTCGAAGACCCATGCGAAATCTGAAGGAACTACAATGCATGTATTCCCGAAAACTGTCGATCGAATAAGAGAATGGGTCAGACATTGCGGATATCCACTGGATGAGCTGGAAAGTAGAGTCCAACAAGTCTTAGAGGACAAGAGGGGCGATCGATACCGCATCTGCAGCCGGCACTTTTCCTTGGACATGTACACAACATCTTGGGTAACAAAGAAGAATAAACTGCGAACGACACGGAAATTGCTCGAAAACGCTATTCCCACTCTATTCGTCCACATTCCGCCACCGGTGAGTCAAGTGTCCGGATTTAGCTTTAGGCCTTGCGGTAGTGTGTAGGTAGCCGAATGGATTAATTGATATTGTAGGTGTTCTATCCCTTGTAATAATTTCGATATTGATATGAGTGTATAGTTTTTTGAATAATGACATTTATCAATATATTCTTTTTCGATTTCATAACCCACAAACGCAATGTATATATATATGGGGACAGGGAACTGTGTGTATTGAGCATTTTTCAAGTATTCTGTCTGCTTACATGGCTATTTTTAATATTGGCATTTCATTATCAATCATTAATTGACCTTTACAACTTCTTGACTATCCCTTGAATCTGAAGCAAGAACAGTCTACATCCTTGACGTGGTCGCAGTTATCAACCACTTCTAGCGCGTATCAGGTAATCTTATTAGGCTAATCCGCTACATACTTGTTTTATGCATGTCAAGTAATAGTTTTATTCTATCGTGTAATTATTTTACCGAATTTTTGGTTACTGCTTTCCAATTGATATACACCTTAGTTATCGTCCACTGGTGTTTGTTTTCAGTTATAATTAGTGTTATCCATACTAATGCAAGTACTGTCTTTCAGGGAGATGCTGAAGCGTCCGCCACATCTACAACGTTGCTAGATGTTCCTCACCAGCAGGAGGTATGGATACTGACAGCTCCATCGAGCGTCATCATCAGAGCTGGAATTCTTGTCGTTTCATTGTTCTACACAATGTTTCATTCGTGGTTAGCCGTTGATATGTACCTGTGCTGTCGACCCCAGGTGTATGTTATGTTTTCACAATAGTAATCCTCACTAAGGCAAGTACTATGTTTCAGGCAGTCGATGGAGCGTCAACCCCTACAATTGATGCAGAGCCTGACATTCAAGTATACGAATCGGCGCAACAGCTTTCGGAAGTGCGCACTACATTTGCAACATCCATAGATATTCTTCAGCAGCACGAGGTATGGATACTGACAGCTCCATCATGCGTGATCATATAACGTGATTCCATTTGCTATACTTTCTTCCCTATAAACGCAAGTGCTGTGTTTCAGGGAGACGACGGAGCTTCCACCCCAATCACAACATCTCATTGAGATGATGCAGATGTAAAGGGATCGTTGAAATAAGTCGATGAAAAGTGATCATATTTGGATTTTCCTTGATTCTTTTGGACAATGCATCTTTCGCGTTTATCTCTTTATATGTACCTGTGCGTTCGACCCCAAGTGTGTGTTATGTTTCCAATATTGAAAACCATACTAATCCAAGTGCTGTGTTTCAGGGAGACGACGGAGCTTGCACCCCAATCACAACATCTCATTTAGATGATGCAGATGTAAAGGAATCGTTGAAATAAGTCGATGAAATGTGATCATATTTGGATTTTCCTTGATTCTTTTGGACAATGCATCTTTCGCGGTTATCTCTTTATATGTACCTGTGCATTCGACCCCAAGTGTGTGTTATGTTTCCAATATTGAAAACCATACTAATCCAAGTGCTGTGTTTCAGGGAGACGACGGAGCTTCCACCCCAATCACAACATCTCATTTAGATGATGCAGATGTAAAGGAATCGTTGAAATAAGTCGATGAAATGTGATCATATTTGGATTTTCCTTGATTCTTTTGGACAATGCATCTTTCGCGGTTATCTCTTTATATGTACCTGTGCGTTCGACCCCAAGTGTGTGTTATGTTTCCAATATTGAAAAGCATACTAATGCAAGTATTGTGTTTCAGGGAGATGCGGATGCCTCCTCTCCAATACAACCATTCATGGCTGTCCATGCAGAGCCGGAGGTATGGATACTGACAGTTCCAACGAAATAGATCATCACTGGTCGAATACTTGGCGTTTGATTGTTGCACACAATGTTTAAATCGTATTTGGCTATTGCGATGTACCTGTGTGTTCGTCCTCACGTGTTTTATGCTAACAATATTTTTATACATAGTAATGAAAGTACTATGTTTCAGGGAGACGATGGAGCCCCATTCCTTGCTGTCTACGCGGATACAGAAAATATACTCGTTGCAGCGCAAGAGGAAGGGAGGACATGCGGAAACGAATCGGAGCTACAGCGTGCAGATGTTGAAGGTTGAGTCAAAAAAGTTGCAAAGAAAAAAAAACCAAAAAAGGTTAGTTACAAACAGTTAATAACTTTAAAAAAAAATTTGCGGTTGGGACTATTTTATGTTTTTTTCTAGTCAATTCTACTACACTCCATCTTGTGTTTAAACTGAACATCCCTGTTCCAATCTCTCCTCCAGTTACCCGGGGGCGACAGAACTATACACACACAGACAGTGAAGCGAATGAGAGATGTGGCTTGCCAGACCATGTACACTATGGAGGAACTATTAATTGAGGCGAGGCATGTTCAGGCTCGAGATGCTCATGTCCATTGGCCAGAACATGAATTAGCTCTGATTGGAGACTACAGCAAAGTTGCATTGGACCATAGCTACTGTGCGACCGGACCACCACAAGAAGATGTTATTGAATGTATTGGAGATAGCTCTGAAGTAGTTTCAGATCAATTTACACAATCTACACCAGCCAAAAAATTGCCACCAAAAAACATGTCGACATTGTTGTGTTCTCCCATCAATGTTGAATTAGCAGATGTTGAAATGAGAGAGAATTAACCAGCCGCAGCATCCATAGACGCAACAATACTTGATAGCAGCGATAATACTTTCCAATGTGTTGACATCTCCACAGCGTCAACAGCTGAAACAACGTTGACGCAGGATGACAGTCTAATGAAAGAGAGCAAAAACATTGTATTCGACAGTTGCTTGATGGAAATTATAAGTATGCTGAAATGTGTGCATTCCGTTAGAGGGAAAGTATGTGGGAAGCCATTGATTAATGTGACTCGTAAAATGAAAGGCACTAACGTAAAAATAAATGCCGCCTGTAGATTAAATCATAGGTTCTCATGGTCTGCACAACCGATGCTGGGGAAACTGCCAGCAGGCAATCTACTGTGTGCAGCTGCATCACTTTTTAGTGGCTCCAGTTTTAGGAAGTTAGAGGCTTTCTTTCAGTTTGTGGGACTCCATTTCATTTCTAGTGCACTGTACTACACATACCAACGTGATTATATGTTTCCGGCCATTAGTGATGCTTGGAGAATTGAACAATTGTCTCTAGCAAGTACATTCGAAGGCAAACGATTCAGGCTAGCCGGCGATGGACAGTGCGATAGCCCTGGGTTTTCTGCCAAGTACTGCACCTACCACTTTCAGGACATGGAGAGTAAGAAAATTGTGAGTTTGGTGGTCGTGCAGGTAACACAATGTACATCCTGAGTGGCCATGGAGAAACTAGGATTTATAAAATCAGTGCAAGATCTACAATCGAGGGGGGTGGACATCGAGCTCATAGCCACGGATAGACACGTTTCAATTGCCAAGACAATGAGAGAGCAGTTCCCACATATTAAACATCAATTTGACGTATGGCATCTTGCTAAATCTATCAATAAGAAAATCTCGACTGCAGGAAAAAAAAAAGGTTTTGAAAGTATTTTGCAGTGGTCACATTCTATCACCAACCATCTTTGGTGGAGCTCAAAAACTTGCGAGGGGTCAGTGGAAATACTACTAGAAAAATGGCGGTCACTGATGCACCACTGTACCAACGTTCACCGCTGGACAGCAAATGAACATTTCCACCAATGTGAACATGGCCCTTTGTCCCCAGAGGAGGCACGGAAGAAGAAGTGGTTGATTCCATCATCACCGACACACAAAGCCATTGAGAAGATTGTTTTCGACAAAACTCTATCAAGAGATTTGAGAGGACTGACAGAATTCTGTCACACAGGAGATTTGGAGGTGTTCCACAATATGTGCCTAAAGTTCAGGCCAAAGCGCTTGCATTTTAGCTTTCGGGGCATGAAACATCGCACTCTACTAGCCGTCTTGGCCCATAACAGCAATGTCGGACGTGAACAATCTAGGACTAGGGGCAAAGTAAGGATGCCTCGCTACACCAAGGTGTTTTCAAAACGAAGTAAGCAATGGGTGATCAAACCAGTCTATGATGAAATGCAGTTCGACTTTGTGAAAGGCCTTATTGTTGCTGTGTTAGAGAAGCACAGATATGGAATTTTGGACGTTTCTGTACAGAGCAGTGATCCATTGCCACCAAACATTGCGACTGTGCCATGCCCACCCGATGCACAGCTCATTGTAAAGTAGAAATCGCGGTTTAAATAATTGCAATAGGATTGTATTTTTGTAAATAAATGTTATTGTACAGTGTACCAGTAAACCTAACCCCCAACTTCACCATCATGGGTGGCGAAGGAGCTGGGTGTCATCTTTGAATTCTCTCTATTCACCTCACATATGTGTATGTATATATTTTTCTCATGTCTCATCTCATGTAAATGTAAATGCTGCGCACTGTTAACGGAGGGGAGGCTTGCGTATTGCAAAAAATAAAACAAACAAACAATAAATCTCACTTTTAACTCAACTCCTGTTGTACTTTATGCTTTCCCTGACCTTCTGCAAAAAATTAAATGTTTCAATTTGGGCTGCAAAGCTCGCAGACAACGGGGACAAAATTGGGGCACTTAGAACGCGCCAGCCAAGCAGGCCGTGGCATTTGGGAGAGAAGCCAGTTCGCATTTGCACATTGAGGCGCACTACATAGACGGATTCTAAACTTGAAGTTCTCACAGATGCCTATACTACGTGATGTTGCAAATAAAGAATGCGAAGGACAGTGCGCAGATGAGGCCCACAAGTCGCACTGGAAGTATAAGGGTCTATTGTTTTTTGACCTTGAGACAGGGACCATGCCGAAAGAACTACATTTGAAGGGAGTGTGCAATAACGTAAGAGACGATAAGGCAGAAAATTCAGAAACTAGAGTTTCAGTTTAGTTCAGTATACGAAAAATCGTTGTCAAGAGCACGGTCCGTTTTACAGACTGCATTACGAAGAGACACAATGAAATTTCAAATATAATGTAAGTAAATCTTTACACGCTTTTATACCGGAATGAAGATTTAGTGAATGGATGCATGAATAAATGAATGAATGAAGACTGTAAAAGATGTTAAAACTGTTCGTAGTGGGCACATGGGCGTGCAGGTTCACTGGTGTCACCGATCTCGCTCCTTGGCCCAGCCACTTTTCCCTGCACTACGGGACTGTCTCTGTATCCTTCAGCCCCTTGTCCCGGCATTTACCTTGCACTTGCCACCAGCTGGCCCTATTATTTAATTTGTATTCAACTATCCTTGTACAGCCCATCCCCATGCGCGATCAGTATACACTTGACACTCAGTATCACTATACACTTGAGTAAACGCGCGTTAGAAATGCCATATCATATATCGTATCATTCCTCATGCATGTAGAGTGTCGTTTATCATTGTGTGTTGCCCTAGATTTATCTCGTTACTTTTCGCGTTTATGTTAGAGAAGAACATACTCCATTGAACTACCCTTGCAAGCAAATAGTTTCTGATCGGCCGTAATGAATGAAATGAATAATATTAATGAAGTTCGGCTAGTGAGACTAATTATTTGTTTTCTTAACAGGTATTTCATCCCGTTCTGCAACTGCCACCTGTTTGAGACACCGGCGGACGGATTCTTCAGCAGACACCTGCAGCTTCGTGTCAACAACTGGAGCACGATCACCATATTATGGGACGATCGCCAAGGGCCCACATGCCCTTACGCTGTACTAGTGGCTATAAGCAACATACCAACCTTTAGGCTGGACTAGTGCCTAGTTGATGGAACAGCCTTGCGGTTCACCGTGCTTCCAAAGTGATTCTTTTTACGAAAATGAACACCCTGTGTGCCATAATGGAACAGCGCGTGACCCAAGATGAAACGGAACAGTTATTGCGGATACAGATAAAAGAAAATAAATGTCTTCCGGAGTTCATATGAATATTCTCTAAACATTTGATGCCAAATAAATGTACTTTACCAAATGTACCGTGTTGCTGTTTCATTGTAAAGTACAGTTTCATATTCCGAATTGTGGCGCGCTGTGTTGTGAGTTGATCTGTGTTGGTTTCCGGGTTCTGTGTGGAGTCGCGCAGAAGACGACTGGGCGCGTTTGCCTACGCAGCACAGTAACGTCACGGGGAGAGGCGGGGAATATGAATGTTTTGATAATGTCAGGCTCAGGGGCGGGGGAATTGATTTAGTGCCGCAAAAGCAGGTCCGCCAGGGCGATCGGGGAAAAGATAGGATTATCAGAAAATGGCGGCTCACAGGTGCTTGTTTTCGCGTGCGTTTAATGGACGGAAACTCGGGTAAGGTCCATAGGAAAGTTTTCTAAAATCGAGCCACTTAGCCTTAAAAAAACATGGCCAACCCATAGGGACAATACAATTTTTTACTAGAGTATGCCTTTAAGGGACTGATTCACAGAACATTTTCCTATGGCATTGCGCCATTATAAAACACTTCCATGAATTAGGCCCTAAGTGTTCCATACTGTGACCCATGTATTTGTTAATGCTAATATATGTACCAATATATGTTACTATGGGACATGTCCCACCGTGTATGTTGCTCTAGTCTGTCAGAAATAAATGCAAGTTTTTAAAAAAGAAATCCTTTCCCTTATAGTGGGTGGGTGGGGGAGGCAAAACTGTGTAGATCCTTAGCCTAATTAACTAGAAATATTATTTTAATTCCCCCGGCGGAATACCACAGGGGGATTTTTGTTCAAAATTAGCAAAGCTCATTCCCGGTGTCCACTGAAAACTATAGACTGTAATTTAATTGGGTGATCCTATTAGTCCCATTGAACCCGACTTATTTAGGAAGAGGTGTGTCTTTGTCCCTAAACTAAAAAAATCCCTAAACTGCCAGCTTCCCCAACAGAGGCCTTTAAGTGGAGGGGGGTCTGATAACCCCAAATTCTCCAATCATCCCCATTTTTGCAATCCAGCTTCCCCAACACAGGCTTTTAAGTGGACGGGAGTCTGAAATCCAAAATTCTTTAATCATCCCAACCTTTCTGTCCAACTTTCCCAACACAGACCAAAGTAAGGCGGGGGGGGGTCTGAAAAACACACTGCCAAATCACCCTGTACTTATTTTGAGCAAAGGTGTGGGTGAAATCATAATTGTCCTATGCATTAGAACAAAATGTTAACTGCTAACCTTTCAAGTGTGAAGTAATTTTATGCATGGACCAGTGTTGATGATCATTTGATGTGACATTTGTAGAAAGAAAAGTATTGTAATGTGTGTTTTTCCTAACCCATTGGTGTGTCTAGCGGGTACCAGGTGGCCATTAAATAAATAACGCAATGCCCCCATCGCTGCAGGTGCCTGTTCCCTCCTGCATGGCCCCTAAATGTAATTGTACAAGTTTAATACATATTTCCTTTAGATTGCGCTCAAATCCAAAGAAATAGTATTTTTCTATTTTTATTGGTCACGGTAGAATCTTAAAAAAGATGTTAACAAATACTTTTAAACTAATATTGAAGATCCTGACTCAAACTGCGGTCCCATTTTCTATTCATTTAAGTCCACCCGGCACCTATTAGTAATGATATTGTTTCCATTTCTAACAGGGATCCTTTGAAAAGTTGGCACCGTAGAGGTAAGCTTTTATTTCTCAAAATGGCTACTTTGCTTTGCCATACACCTATTTACTTCGATATTAAGTAGAAGGCACATTTTACAGCATTTTTCTGTACGCATGCACAATGCTCTTATTTTCTTGAAATTCGCCTATATCAAATATTGGTCTTTACTAACTGCATATCCTGGATTACAGAAACTTTGCACCGGTGCAAGCGCACTTTCAATGCCTTTTTGCACCAGGGCATTTTTGCTATTCCGTATTCTAACTATCGCAATCTTTGCCCCGGTGCAAAAGTGCATGTTTTGTGCACTAGGGCATTTGTTGGCCCAAGTGCGTATACAAAAAAAAATTGCACTTGTCACGTTGCAAATGTTTCTTAATATGGCCCAATGTTTTTTGCAATAGTGCTAATACGTGCAACGTTGCACTCGCCACAATGCAATGTTTCTGTCATCAGGGCCGCTACAGCATGTCTTTTGCAAACGGCAATCTAATGGCCGGCTTTTGCAAGGAGCCTGCACGTTGTACATCAGGGTGCCTGTCACGTGAGGAAGCAGGTCCACGTTCTGCGTCTAATGGACAAGATGAAAGGCAGGTCTGTTTTTCTGTTCTGGGCCACATAGCAAGGCACAGGCGAGGGGACCAGGGCGGATGTGGGAGTTGTGCTTAAATACAGCACGACACATACTTGCCAACCCTACAGATTTAGGCAGTAGGCTACTGCTTTTGAAGCAGCCCTGCCTCCTACAGATTTCAGAGACAGATCCTACTGCTTTTACAGTGGCAAGTAATTTATGTGATTCAAAGGCAGGCTCCAGGACAGAGACTGCAATACATTAATAAGTCTGTCTATACAGTGGACTGGGTGATTACTATGATTGTACTCAGACCAATCCACTGACCGGACCGCTGCGTGACTCTGTCCTGCACTCTTGCCGGTACAACCCTTGGGTGAACCAGCAGTGAAAGCAAGTGGCAGAGTGTAACACCATCACACAGCATCTGCTGACAATTTGGTGTTAGCAGTCAGAATTATACATTTTTAACATTTCAACATCTTTCCATGTTGCGATGTTTGTATGTTTTGTATTTGCCTGAGATGTCATTGTTATGGCAATTATTATTTTTCAAACTTGAAAAATCCTACATCTTTTTGGTCACAGAATGTTGGCAAGTATGAGGACAAAGCCAGATATTGCTAGAGGATTGCCAAGACAACACACACGGTGCGTAACGCAGCCCGAGCTGAGGCACATTTAAGGGCCACTAATCCATCAATCTGCAATTTAAAAATGCTACCCTGGAGCCGGCATTCTTTAGCTCGCTGTAAACAATTGACCTGACATTTTTCATATTTGATTACTAGCCTGATTGCATTATTCTTTGATGTATAGAAAATGATATCTTCTTTATTCACAGGACTAATGCGTCCCAGTGTGTGGCTGTCAAGCTGTGCATGGTGTGTGATTGCCGGATCACGAAGCCCAAAATGCCGTATTTTTTTCTTTAAACCCATTTCGCTGCATATATATGTGGGGCAGGCCCTCCTCAGCTCACCTCACCTCATTCAACGCCATATTTATTATCACCCTAATCCACCCCCACATATATATGCAGCGAAATGCAGCATTTTAAATTCAGTATTTTGGGAGTTGGTATTTTTTGGCCGCGCAGTACTGGGGTGATACCGGATTGCCTGCTACGCGGACGCATTCGTAGATCCACAATGCCACTAGATATAGGGTAGTGATGCCGCAACCATGGGGCATGGAACCTGCCGCAACAAGGCTGACAGCAAAATGGCCACTTCCGTGGTGTTGCACGCTCTCAACACCACGGTACCGCCACGGACTATTAACATGGTGCCACCGTGCTGAGACAGTCTGGACACTGTATTGGGGGGCGCAGCAATGCGGGTAGAATGAGATAAAATGTCAAAAGAAGGCATAAGTGGAGCCTGGTGAGGAAGATACCACAGGTAGAGCAGGGTGGCTGGAGCTAGTCCAATGTTGGAGCATGTTCCAAACAGAGGCCAAGGCGGGGAGGAAGTGGCAGAGACTAGGAAGGAGAGAGGGCAGGACGAAGAGGAGAGACAGGCCCGAGAATAAGAACTAGGCAACGAGGCAAGGAGGACGAGGGCAAGACTGTGCACAGAGCAGAGGCAAGAAGACACCACATCAGTTTCTTCAGAGAGACAGGATCAGTTGCGACGTGACAGGCGCTAAGCCGCATGGGCACTTTTCTTCGGGCATTGGCAGAGAAGTGAGTCTCAGCTTTGTGTCAGTAGTCAGTCCGGCAACGAAAAAAAAACTGATCCACCGTGCAAGAAACTGATGGTGAGGTTTCCTGGGCCTGGCGTGCCACTGGCAAGATGGCGGGGCCCATGAGGAGACCACTGCGGGAACTAAGCCATGCCTGAGCGAGTCGAACATTCTGCCTCGGGACAGGTCAAGGTATTAGGTGAAATACACCCATGGAAATAGCAGCCTGCACAATGGTTTCTAGAATATAGTGCCAACTCCACCTTTTAGCTAAAGACTATGTATTCCCAAAGATGTTGAAAAGTGCATACCCATGAACCGTTCGAAGAACCATCCTCATGACTTGCGAGCCATTCACCAGGGGACATGGCACGATGACCATTGCACTCTTGGCGAAAGGCATCCTGGGTAGGTGCACGTGGGAGTGACACTGGAACATTCTCACAGCTTTATTCCCCTCTTGAGTTTGAAACTGTTGCTCATTATGACACAGAGGATCCAAAAGATGAACCCCCCTCTTCGTAGAGGTCACCCAGAGGTTGTGTTTGTGATCACTTGCTCTGGGGGTCATATTGTTTGTCATATCACCTTTCACCAGGAATGTGTGGGAAGTTGGGGTGCAGTGCCAAGCTTGAAGGCCTAGGCTCGTTCAAGACCTTGGGACCAGTACCAGAAATTGCCAAGGGGACATCAGGGTGAGCCCTGGTAAACACTACACCGTCAGAACTGGCAAGTGTACCTAGATGCTGAGGCGTTACCTCAGGCCACAGCCCAGTACAATGACTTGAAGGTCCCTCAGTGCATCTACCGGTCAAAGACCCCTCGGGCGATGGGATGAAACCGGTGTGTTGGTGACTGTCCGATTTAGGGCCTCTAAGACCAGCCCGGTCAAAGAATCCCATGCAAAGGAGTCCCCCTACCAAATTGCCTGCGAGAACATGGGTATATTTTCAGTGTATTTTCCTTGGTCGTGAACTTCACTTCCCCAAATCCTTGAGGTGAGGAAAGACCTGAAAAATAGTCACTCCAATGCTTAAGTCCTTTTTTAAAATTCTTTTTATTGCGATTTCTAGATTTTTGCAGTCAGATTGAATTAAAAAGCAACTAAAAAGAAAAAAATAAAGCTGAAAACACATGGGCAGAAGACTATTATTCTGCATTCCAAATTAAAATATTAACCCCAAATAGCATGTGCCAAGGTTCTTAATCAATCCAAAACCGATTCAGCATTCTCAGTCTCTGTGAACATGTGCCTTTCCTAGGATCTTTCGGAAGATAGTCATTCTGCCCAATTGCTGTAGAAAGGACATGGGCATATATGATAATGAGTATGTCACTTCCTCAATAGCTATAAGGTTCCACAATGTTTGGATCCAAATCGCATGAAGTGAGGGTTCCAGCTTACTCCACCAAGATGCAATGGCTGAGCGTTCTGTTAGAGGCAGCGCCATCATTACCTTCCAATCCCCGCTCGCATGACAGGGATGGACAGGCGTCGGTTCTGAGGCCAAGTAAAAGCACAGTTGCATGGTTCTATGTTGAAATAGTGAAAAAATAACACCGAGGCCCAAAACAACAACCTTTTTCTGGTCGAATTCCCAATTTTTCAAATATTTATTTTCCATTCTTTAATGGTGGGGGCAACCCCCTCCCGCCCCCACATCTTCCCACCCCTTTTTTATACCCTTGCCCAACCTCCTATCTCTATGTTTAAGAAAAGGTACAAAATCCAACACAAATTCGACCCAAAAAACTTGTTGTTTCCGTGCCTCTGTGTTTTTGGATTAGTTTTTTTAACAAAGTACCCTGGTTCATCAGCTATAGGAAACCTCAAAACTTCCCTTGTGCAATACAAAACCTCCTGCCAAAATTCTCTAATCACATGACACATCAACCAAATATTTATCCTGTCTCATTGCTTACATACCCTCGAGCATTTGCCCATGACCCACCGGTACATACTGTAAAGCTTAGCGGGTGTGAGATGGCAATTGTATACTACTCTTAACCAGGCCTCTCTGAACTGATTAGATTTGCAGGGCTGACTGTCCTTCCATAAGTAATCCCAATTATCCTCTATATATATATATATTTGTTTTTTTTATTTGTATTTGGTTTAAAATAAACCTTTACACAATATATCCTCTATAACTTCCTTCCCCAAAACTGGGTCCTTCTTAGACATGAAGCCGCCGTTCTGATATTGTTCCGCAGGCTTGGCAGTGGATTATATTTTACAAATCAACCTCTTGGGGCCAGTATCTACTTTTCAAACTGTGAGAGATGTCTCACAGCTACCTTTCAAAGATCTGGCTCATTCCTTTAACCCAGAAATCCCTTTTGCGTTGAATAAAAGGCTTTATCTCTTATCCTATTAACATATCTCTAAATATCTACCCCTCCCCCCATTGTCATCTAGCAAAAGCAGTACCGTCCAATGCTGGAGAGAAGATTGGGTTATAGTGGATATGGATAAAGAGTTAAGGGAGAGAAGTAAGCCTATTCTCCGAAACAATATGGTCCCATGCGCAGCAATTGTAATCTTACTAATCTACAAATTCCTGGGTTTATTGCGTTTGTTCAGCCACAGAACCTCGCAAAAAAAACGTTCCTACCCGCAGCATGAGCCAACCATGGTCATATTTTTCCGGACTCCTCTTTCATCCACTCAAAGATCCTTCGTAGCTGGGTGGACTCAAAGCAAGCCCCGAAATCAGGGAGACCCAGTCCACCTCTTGATTTTGGGCCCCTCCACCATTTTGTCTTGATCCAAGGGTTCTTATTTCTCTAGATAAAACGTGAAATAGCTTGATTCGAAGGTTTAAAGAAGCTTTTAGGGATTTTAATGGGAATTTCCTAGAAACAATAAAGTAGCCAGAGAAGAATATTAATGTTCACCACTTCTATTTGCTGCAGCAATGATATCTACATGGGTCCTTATTTAACTAAATGAGTTTAATTTTTTTAACAAACCTATGATAGTTAGCAGAAGGCTACCAATCTCGTGAAGGTTCTATATGGACCCTTTAGTATTTCATACTTCCTTGTGCCAAGCCAAAGCAGGCTAGACAACCCATTCCTTGCGCCGTTTTCTCATCTTAAGTCAAAATGTGCATCTCTGATTGCTGCATGTTTGCCATGCAGCCGCTACCTTACGATAGGCAAGCAGTTCTTCAAGCAGCTCTGGTATGTATCCAAGGGGATCAGAAAGTGATCTTAAAATGTCATCTGCAAAGCTGGTCATTTTGTGCTCCTGGTGAGCAAACGGGATAAGTTTTACATCAGTGTTTTGCCCAATCCCGGCAGAGAAGCGCTCCAGGGAAAGGGGCGAAAAAAAGTCATTCCGGTCTGGTCCGTCTAGAAATGACAAAAGGATGAGTGTTTAGCCTACTTGCCACCCTTTCGTCTCCAAGGGTATGATAAAAAAAACTCTCATTTTATCCTCCCAAAACCCATGGATTGTAATATTCAGAATAGGTAGTGCCAATCCAAGCAATCAAAAGCCGTTACTACATCAAGGGCAATCAACATGGCTGGCACTTGTTTCCTGCTAACCTTTTCAACCTGGTGGGAAACCCTTTGTACATTATCAAAAGACTGTTGATTGAATAAAGCCCGACTGTTACACCCCCACATCCTTGGGAATAATAGTCTCCAACCAAAAGGCTAATATATTGATGGAAATCTTAGAATTCACATCCATCGGAGCAATTGGTCTGTACAAAGCACACAGCGACAGGTCATTCACTGCTTTTTTGGTATTAAAAACATTTTAAACTCTGAAATCAGAGGTGTTATGGAACCAGACTTCTCAAAACGAGTTTTACAAAGGAACCAAGAGTGAGATTAACTGCAACTGCAATGATTTGCAAAATATTCTGGAACAGCCATCTGGACCTAAAGCTATGTTTGCCTTCAGTCATTTAATGGAGAGCCAAACATCCTCCACCGTTACAAGGCTATCACTCCAAACTCTCTTCTATACTCATACTTTGGACCTATCTGCCACTTTTGACACTGTTGAACACTCCTCCCCCCCCCGCACCCTCACTTTAAAGAACCTTGGCAAATCTGCTCTCATCCGGATCGTCTCCTACATAGAAAGTTTCTCCTTTAAAACCTCCTGGAATGCATAAACCTCTGACCCATCCCTGTCCGCATCCACCAAGGGTCAATCCTCGGACCTCTGCTCTTCACCGTCTATACCCTTGGTCTAGGAATATTTATCTCGTCCTTTAGATTTCACTTTCAGCTATTTGCTGACAACACTGTAATCTTTTTCTCCTTATCCTCCTTCATCCTAGCTCATTGCAAGTCCTTCCTCCCTCTAGACAAAGTCCTCAACTTCACTTCCCGCACTCTCTACAAACTACCCAGATCCTTCCCCACGTCTACCTCCCGACACCATGTTGGTTGGTTCTCCATGCACAACCACTCCATTTTCATTTTCCTTCTCCTAGTTTACAAAGTTATTAATGGTTTTGCTCCTCAGTACCTTGCTGACTGTATCTCTGTCAACTTGACATTTCTTTCCTTGCTGTACCCCTCTGCACACAACCTCTATGTCCCAGGCCCACCACCCTGGACATCATTTAGGGGTTGCCAGGGGTCGCACTTGCGACCCCTGAGATCTCCCTTTCTACCCCTGTGGTCTCCCTTGCTACCCCTAAAAAAAAGGTTGGGCTGTGGCCAATGCCATGTAGCTCTTTGTTTCTAGAGTGGCTGATTTCTTATTCAGGCTCCTTAATAAAACAGGGGGTTCCACAAGTGTAACACCTTGAGCAGTGACCAGAAATAAGAATGAATAGGAATAACAAATAATTTGACTTTCTGGAATTCTACACAATAATTGCTAGACTCATTAAAGGTTTATTTCATGTACACTTCAGGGGGTGAGTCACAGAATTAGTCTGTTCTTAAACACCTAAAATTCACAATGCAGACAAAATATTCCAAAAAGCATTTAGAGTAGAAAAAGCATCCATTTCGGACAATGTATTTTGCTTTTCGCAAGTTGCAGTTATAGCATGTGTTTTCTGCCGGTACATATGGTGATTCATTCTTGTATGAAATGTTACAGCGATGTTGTAACCATATTTTTCATAGTGTAATTAGGAACAATGCTATGTGAAGCCACTTCCTGTTTTGCCAAGGGATAAAAGGTCGTGTTCCATCGCTTCCCATGGTGTCACCGCAGGTGGGGTCAAATGACATCACTCCCTGTGATGTCATCAGAGGTCAAGGGTCATGTGATGTTACTTCTGCTAGCCCTGGCATTTTGGTGAAATGACGTCACTGCCCACCACCAGTACCTTCTGCACCTTCTCCCTACTCACCTCACTCCACTGGAAACCGCTGCCCATCACAACTCAAGCCAGCCCGTCTGTGGTTCACGTCAAATCTCAGCTTAAACTTCACTTACTTGCCAAAGGGGGAGTCTGGTCCCTGGTCAATTGCCCACTTTGTTCACAACCTCATTAACTGACTCACCACCTGTTCTCATCTTTCTGCTATTGTACATGCATCCTTCTGGGAAATGCCTCTGCCATCTGTACATATGTTATTGTAAGTTATTTCTGAATGAAATTGTCATTCTTGTTTTTCAAATAAATACAAATACAGCTATTAATGCTCCTGCGAGGCTGAAATGTTAGGCAAATGTATCCAGCTTAAGTATGTTTCTCAGAACTCCTTCACCAATTAGTCTGTGGTGTACAGGGAAATGTAAAAGTTGGGTAATTCTTTTCATTTCTTATATGTTCACTTTTGGTCCAATATAATCCCTGTATGTCTCGGATCCCCTTAATATAATGCAAAGCCCAAACCCCTTAAACTTCATTGCTAATAATTTCTCATCCTTGGTAGACTTGAGAAAATATATATGGGGATATATAAAAGCACTCTTAGAGCTTTTCTTGTATTTATAGTATCCAACTGTCTCGCTCCGCTGCCGTAGTAGGGCGTGGGAGGGATGAGATCAGCATGCTTGATTGAATTTTCCAAACTACTCCATCAGCTGTTGTTCCACAATTCAAAGTACCATCTTCTTTTCAGCAAGCAGAGAATTAGTTCACCCTTTAAAACTGCTTTGAAGGCATCCCAATAATTAGATTTGTTTGTGTGTTCGGGTGTATTGTATGTGAAATATTCCTCACATTTCTTCATCAGCCCTCTACATAGGATGGGACCTTTTAAAATTTCTGGTGGAAAAACAAATATATCAGCAATGTCATAGCAGCATGGTCAGACAAGTTCACCCCCTATTTGAGAACTTACCACCATGACCAACAGAGGCGGACAAGAAAAGAAAAAAGTCAATGATAGAAAAAGAGCTGCCTATACTAGACTACAAAGACTATTCCAGCGCATGACCATGCCATGCAGTGCCCTCCATGCTGCTAACAAGTTCCCTTCCTTGAGTTTCCTATTAAGGGTCTTGGATGTAGTGCTGCTACAAGCACCCCTCCATCCAGTCATGCCTACTTTTGGATTGAGCGACAAAACACAGATACTGCTGGGCAAACACCCATTTATGCAATTGATACATCACATTTCTGAGTACACCAGTCCATGTATGTATGTGTACCAGCGTATAGTAGCCTAGGTACATGAAGCAGGCGACACACCCAAAGACCCACTCAACAGGACAACGAGTCATGGTGTAACCCACATAACCTAATAAAGCAAAAAGTGGTTTAATTGCAAAGTAGTGAAAATGTATTGCAATATACTCACCATAAATGACTGTAATTCAGAAAACTAAAAACAACAAGCATGCGATAAAACCTACAATGGTCAAACATATCGAATTGGTGTGTAAAAACAAATTCACATATAGACAATAATGACACCTAATACCAAAAAGAGTGGCAGTCACCTGAGGCCAAGGTCCACATCTAAATTACTGTGAAAACATATGGCCCACCAAGACCTGGGTTCGCCTGAAACGAATAGTCCACTGCCAGTTTGTGGGCAAAAATACTGCAGCCTTCTGGATTGAGTACAGTCTGCAAACCTAAAACTCGGGCGAAGAACGTCCCAAAAATGTGTCCCGGTGTGTGCTGGGCGCATATAAAACATGCATGGAAATTGAGAGCCCTTCCCATGTTCCCTTCAATAAAATGAATATTTCTTTTTCAATGTTTCATCCTCTATTTCAAACGGGTGGTCTTTATGAAATGTGAGGGCAACACAGCACTTCCTACGATTTTCTGGGGCTTGGATTATCTGTGTGTGCACTTCAGGCCTGATTCTTAATCCGTTTTAGTTCCACAAATTTGTTTCTGGAAGGCATAAGATATCGGGCAGTTCCTCCCTTAAAAAAACTCAAAGGCGTAGACAGGGCAGGGCCTGAGCGGGCAAAGGCCAGCGCAAAATCTGTAAATGCCCACCTATCAGCGCTGTGTGGGCACTTACAGATGCTAATGTCACTGCGGTACCCCAAATACACTGGCTTAAAGCCCCACCTGTTAGACAATCATGGCTATGCCTCTGGACAGCAGACATTAAGGGGTTTGGCATGGAATGTACACCCACCCGCAGGCCGAATTAATAAATGGAAACCACACCAAAGGCGGTCCCTCAAGTGGCACCCACAATATTATCTTCCTTGTCTGATCAGATGCACCTATACATTTCACATGTGGAACCATGATTTGAAATCCACTATAACCTATGCAGAACCTAGATTTTCTCAACCTTGACCAAGTCTCGTGGGGGAATCAAAACAATTCTGCTGCTTTCCTCCTGACCTCTCATCTTTTCTTCTCATCCCTCTCCAGGATCTTCCCTCATCAGCGACCTCTCTGGATAATGGCCATAGGTCCTCCAATGGCATATACATGGTCTCAGGCCCCTCCTGCTGGGTAGAGCCACTATGGGTGTGTTCATGTACGGTGAATTGTCACTCAATCCGGAAAGACCATGTATATTTTACATGTTGGTTATTGAGTCCTTGCGTAATCCATAGGAGTTCCCGTTGCTTCATAAGAGTAATGGGGGCCAAATCCTGATGGATTTGCGGGCCAGTAGCATGCCACGGTTTGGCGTCATTGTCAACTGGTTTTAGATCCAAACTGTGAACCTTGTCAGTGTTAATAGGTGCAATGGCTGATGGTCCCAAGATTTCTCTGAAACATTAATCAACAAAGGCCAAGGTATTGGTGCCCTCCACACCCTCTTTGAGGTGTTTTATACCCACCTTGACCTATTCTTCGAATCTATCGATGGAGCTTGAGGTCTTGAGCCAGCTGGTTTAGTTTTGTAATAGCTTCATCTTGAGCATTGCCCTTGTTTATTTATTTATTTATTGAACATTTGTATGGCACCTATACAGCAGGAAGTGTTTCCAGGCGCCACAAGGCAAAAAAAAGGTGGTGCGGGGGGACAGAGAAGAAAAACAACAATAACGGTCCTACTAGGCCTTGTGACATTCGGATCGTGCAAGTGCAGAAAGAAAAGTGCAGGGGGAGGGGGGGGAGATCAGGGCGGGGGTGGGAGAGGGAGAAGTGCAGGAGGGAGGGGGCTCAAGGGGTGTGGCAAACGCTAAGGGGATCCCAGGGGGTAAGTGCCCGGGGTCAACAAGTGCGAGGAAGGGGGTGGACCAGCCTCAATAGGTTAGACAGGAAGGGTGGGCGAGGGCAAATTCTGGTAGGAGGTGCAGGAGAAGACTGGTCGAAGGAGGGCCTGGCCCCAGTAACAGGCAAGCAGACGCAGCATAAGGAGGAGACTAGCAAGGGTGGGGAGAGGAGGAGAAGAAAAGGAAGGTCTTGAGAAGCTTCTGGAATTTAAGGAGAGTCGGCTCAAGTCAGAGAGGTGTGGGGAGGCCATTCCAGGGGGAGGCTCCTGCCGAACAAAGAGATCTACCTCACACTCTCTGCGTGGAGAAACGTCTGATCTGAAGGAAGTAGGAGCTAGAGGACCAAAGGACTCTAGAAGGGAGGTGTTTTCCGTATTTAGGGAAAGTTGGAAGCTACTTCCTCTAATGCTGTCTGATTTCTGTCCACCCTTTCAGGGGCCCACAGAAGTATGAAAGGAGACTGCATGTAGGAGTGCTATTTTGTTGATAACCCAGTATCTAGACACCATTTGCAGTAGGCATAACGTTTTACCGAACAGAGGTGTATGTCTATAGCATACTAAATTTCGCTGTTTCTATTTAACATCCTCTTGAGCATAGTGCTATGCATGTACATTTTTGAGCCATGGATATAGCTTACCAGGCCTGAAGAAGGATGGCAGTGCTCTGTGTGCGGCACAGCATCAGATCAATTGTCCCCATGGCAAGAGTATCCAAACCTTTATTATCGGCATGACCGTCCAACAAATCTCATAAAGTTATTCTAGCCATCCATGGGCACAAGCATCCAAATGGGGATCAGACTTTACTTAGATACAGTTGGGTTCATTTGGGTCCCTCTGGGTCTTCATACAGAATGTGCCCTTCATGCTGTTATCACTGCATACTCTTACACACCTACGACCATCACTGGCCATGTTAGATAACCTACACCCGGTGCATTCCTGTACCAAGGGTGGCTCAAGTGGCATAGGCCTGCCGCACAAGTGTGCTGCCTCTCACTTAACATAGAAAGCACGCCTGTCAGGATCAACACTGTGTGTGCCAGACCCACATATCAATAGCACTCATTCTTGGAGTTTTGCCCTCAGCCTCAGAGTGTGTGCTGGCAAGCCTGTTAGAGGGCAGGCATGAATACAGGGATTACTAACTAGTCATCTCCGTGGCTACTAATTCACTTCTACGTTATCCCAGTATTGACCTTTGAGGTGGTTCAACAAGGACAGCAAGCCCTCGTTGATTCTTTTATTTAGATCTACCCTGTATACTTGAGTGGCATAAAGTCACTCATATTACTGATGCTTCTCCTGGTGCATTATTATTCAAATCTAGGAGGGATGATTCCATCAGGATTGGATGGATGGGAGTGAGAGGAGATATGAGAACTGTGGCAAGGAAGAGGAGGGCTGTAAGTAAAGAATATTATCAGTAAGTAATCCAGGTATTAGTTCTGCTCCCGCGCCCCAGTCTTCACATATGAGGTATTGCATGGCCATCATGGCACTTGGCCCGAAGTTGAACAGAATACTCTCCAAACAAAATGGCTGCTACTTACAAGCATGAATGTACTAACCAATTTAGATCACTTTAATCCACAACCAATGGAAGAACCTCATCCCCAAAGTTGCAAGCAATGATGTCTAGTAAATGTATGAGTTTCAGACCAGGTAACTGCACTGCACACCTCCCCCAAAGTGACTCTCCTCACCTCAGTCCGTGATGCTGGAGTCCCCCTAATAGCCCTAGCCTGAATCTCTTAAGGCAGGTCACGTGCGTTAGTGAATAAACTGGTGCAATGGTGGATTAATTCCAATGAATTAGGGACACTGAAAAAGCCTTCCTCCCCCTATGGATATTCCCAATGGGATAAACAGACTTCCTGTTCCTGATTTGGGAAGGGAAAAAGGAAGCTGTTCTTTCCAATTACATATGGACTGATCTTTTGACATCTAAGCAGTGCCACTGTTCTTCCTGCATTGAAGCCGGAGATAGGAACAAATCTGGCAGGACAATGGGCCTCATTACAAGTGAGGCGGTAAGGGGTTAACGGCACTGATAAAGGTGCCGGCGCCGTTAACCGCGTACCTCCTCATTACGAGGTTCCCTCGCGGGACCCGCTCTGGACGTCTGGTCAGACCAGACGTCCTTTGCGGGTCCCGCGAGGGGACCAGCATGCTAATAACGGGCCCATCATTAACGGCCCATTGTTAGAATGCTCCGGGTTCCCTGAATGGGGAAATAACGGGCCCTCCAAAGTCAGAATGGCCCAGTATTTCCCCATTCAGGGACCACGGAACCGGACCCGAGTTTGGAGGCAGCCATGCCTCCAAACTCGTAATGAGGCCCAATATCTTGTGGGCAACACTGGCGGAATCACAATGAGATAGCACATCTTCTGGACGAGTGACCAAACATGGAATGCCACTCTCTTCTACGCTTCTGGCTGTTTGTAATAGCAACCACAAAAACAGCATTCATAGTCGTAAAGTTCAAGTCAAGTGAGTCAATAGGCTTGGACTGAAGAGTCTGAAGAACTTAAAGCAAATCTCGGGAAGAGCCGCTGCCTTGGAGGTGTGTCCGGAGGGTTACATGTGATTTTATTGAATGATAAAACAAAGAATGATTTTTGAACGAAAAAAAACATCATGGTTTTGGGGAGTTTCCACCTCATTACCCCCAACCCCACCTTTGAAAAATAATACTTTTCCCCCACCCCTAAAACCACTATTGCCATTCCCAACCACATATATATAGTTTTCTAAAATGCGTTATTTATTTTTATAGATCTTTTGGGTTCTTTTCAAAATGCATTCTTTGTTTTCTTTTCTATAACATCACTGCATATCTGTCGGGAGATTTTAATATTTCTGAGCAGTTGACTGACAAATGGTGGACCTCTGAATCCCACACTCATGGATCCCGAAAGACTCTGACTGCCTTCCCCTCATCCACCCAATGTGAACTAAGGGATAGCACAGCGAGGCCCAGGGCAAACCCAATCTCTAAAAACTAAAAGATGAACGGCAGAGATTCCTGGCTGAGAAGAAACCCTACAATGACTTCTACTGCCAGGCATAAGAGGGAATCCTGGAAATGCATAGAGGAGGTCCCCAGACCAGGTCCGGAACAGAGGACTTGATGCCCATGCCTGAGTTTCTGGAACTGGTTCATAGTGACTGTTTCGAAAGTCAAATTTTCGACTGATAAAAGTGTCCAAAAAAAGTTTTGAATTATTATTTTTTTTTTATGGGGGTCCCCCCAAGCCCCTGTTTTTTAAAAATACGTATTTAACTATACTAAATTAAAATAAACCCTTTAATATTTAAAAAATAAAAAATTCGAAACTTTTTTTTAGGTACTTTTGTTTCGGAACTTTGGTTATTCGAAACTATTGATTTGAAACTTTGCCTGGACACCTCTGGAACCCTTGTACAGAAGGATGGAACTAGGGCGTTCCCTGGGGAGTCCTGAACCTGTGATATATTTGCTGATAAATCCATAGGGCCAAGAGACAAATCTTAGGATCTGGTTCACTTTGTCTGCTTAGCTTCACAACTGGGATGTCAACTGCAGATAAGGATGCTAGATGTCTTTTTGCCCAGCTATTGTATTGTCCGTTTGAATGCACGCAGGCCACCCCTGGACTGTGAAAGTGAAAGCTTTGGCAAGGGCTCCCCCGTTCTCTGTTCCATCTGCCATATGGAGCTGTCTGCCAGATCTACTTCCCAGCTGGGTCTGCTAGTGTAGGTAGTTCATGTCACTAGAGAAGGAGGGTTTTGTGAAAAAACCATCCCTGGAGGTCGGATCAGAGCAGCCACCATTTGAGATCTGGTTTGGCTGATCCAATAAATGGATCATCTTGTTAAAGTCCTGTGACTCCAGGCACCAATTCTTGTGAAGATTGTAAAGCAAAGGCCTGAGATGTGGACATGTTCAGGGTATGGCGAAGATGCAGGTGGCATGAGTCCCTAACAGGCAACCATTGCCGGGCTGGGGCTTGCTGGCACACAAGCAACAAATCAAAGTGCTCATGAGTCTGTTGAAGGTTCTCCTGTAGTAATACAAATCACGGCAGGGTGGAAAATCTCGCTTAAATGAATTGGAGATCCTTGATTGGACCGAGGCAGGATTCCCCCTCACTCATGAGAAATCTGTGTTGCTGCAGAATGGTACATGCCCCACCGCTTCAGAATCCGTGTCAATTCCCTGAACGAGACGTGTATCTTTGTAAGCTCCCTTAGGGACCTAAGTCCAAATAGCCAGACATGAAATTGAAAATGGTTGTCATTCCCAGCAACCTATAGGAATGGATGATGCTGCTCTTCTCCGGGTACCGTTCGGACTTGAAGAATTAAGGGATAAGCATGAGCCTCTTTTCCTCTTTGAGCCAATGGACCGGAACAATCTCCCTCTTATTTTCCAATTCCTTGATCCTTTGGAACACAGGCATCCTCATCAACGGATTAGAGGGCAGGGAGAGGGTAGTATTTCAGTATTCACGGGAACAGAGAAAACGTCTGTCTTGTACCCCTTATGAATCATACTTAACACCCCCTGCTTGTATGTAGATTCTTCTGAGACGTCTAAACAGCCAATTCTGTTTTCTCACTCATTTATTTTCGTTCAAGTTATGTGGGTCGGATTTTAGCAATCAACTGGGCCAAAGTAGATTTAAAGTATCTGGTAAATTAGAAGTGCTTTTTAGGATGAAAGCTAAATGTAAGTGACTGCGATGGTACACCTAGCGAGGTCCCCTGTTTCGATTGTTCTCCCTGGGTTCCTCCCCTGTAACCTCTTCTGATTCGGCAAGACAGTCTGGTCCGCGCGATGAAGAAGACGATAGATAGCAGTGTTTCAGTTAAGCCACTTTTTGGCTGTTTTTAAGCCACAACAACTTCCAAAATGTAGGGGACATTTAGACAAAAGCCCTCATTACAAGTGTGCCGGTCCGGAGAAAATGCCAGACAAAATACTGGAAAAAATGCTGGTAATGCCGGCTCTGGCATATTTTCCGGATCACCACACTTCAAGTTTGCCAGCGGGGGCCACGGATCTCCCGGCAGGCCTGACCTTCTGGGAGTTCAGGCCCCTTCTGGAAAATAAATGCCAGAATCACAGGCACTGTTACTAACGGTGCTGGTGATTCAGGTGGCGTAGTGCCGGTAAATTTCCATTTCCCTGGAGTCCAATACCGGCACTCCACTGCCCATAACATCCCAGTAATGCCGGGATATCCTTTGCTTTCATGCCTTTCCTCGCGCCAAGGTGCCATTGGCGAACGTGCGCGCAACAAATGATCTTAACATAACATAAAGGGCGGCAGAGACAGTAAGGCAGGTTTGCCGGTATCCCGCCGGAATTACCGGTGGGATACCGGACAAACCTATAATGAGGGCCAACGACTTTCAAACAGCACACTATGTTAAATGTATGACTTCCAGTTCTTCAGCAGGAAGAGCATGGCAAAGCTGTGTTTTTATTGTTCTTGATTATTTATTCCCTCCACGTCCTGTGACCAGATCTGAGCTTTTGCAAATTGATTTGCTACTTTGCCTTCTATGTTGTTACCTGACTTACCAAACAGAAGGCAGGAGAATTCTACCCGTCTACCCGTCTCCCTGCACAACTAGTGCAATTTCATTGTTTAAATCACAGAAGTCATTTACTCGGCAACCTTTTTGGCACGAAAGTACTTAGACCGCCAGAAAAATGTGCAGACCGTTCGGCATGGAAACGTATGACGTCATCTTCCAGAAAGGTTAGATTAGAGCAATGATTGGGAGTCCTTCCTTCTGGGGGTTTTGTTTTTCAGGTCTTCAGAGCACTCTCCCTAATTCGTGCTTGTGTCTGGGTTGCCTCCTTCTTTTTCAGAGGAGGCGCCTCATCGAAGAAGTATGTAGGGGGTACAGGGGTCCTCCTCACCAAACCTTCTACTGCTTCGCCCCTTTTTATTTCCTGCAAGTCTTTCGAGCACTAGCCTTTTATTTCTTTTGCGCCACGTTGTATTGCCTTAAACTGTCACATGATGGTCTCCTGATGTAGTGTGTGTAGTGCATAAAAACCAGACACCATGAAATACAAAATATGATTTTCTTTTTATAATTACGGTTTCATTTATAGTACAAACAAAATATGATAAAATAAATACCTTGTGTCTTCTGGGCCACCGCTATCCCTTCCACAACTAATATCGTTAGAAGCAGAACTGCAAAGAGAAAGAGGACAGGTGCAGTGTCAGGGGCAATATAAGAATAGTCAATGAAACAATATAGACCTTTGCCATGCAGCACTCGTGAAAATAGTCTATGGAGTTGCTAAATGTAATTCTGGTTTAAATAATACATCTCCAAGTAACGTAATGTGGATTGGTCTTGTAGACGGCGTGTTCTTCCATTTCGGCTGCCTGTTGGCGCCAGATCCCCAGATCCTGTTAGAGAGGAGGAGCAAGATACGAAGGGCCTCATTACAACCCTGGCGTTAAGGGGTTAACGGCGCCGTAAAAGGCTGCAGCGCCGTTAGACCCTTAACGCCAGATTCCCACTTTAACACCTGCTTTTTGCAGGCGTTAAAGTCCATCCCGCTAAGGGACCTTGGTGCTAATTACGGCACCGTAATTTACGGTGCCGTAATTAGCGCCTTGCCCATTCCCATTGAGCCCTATGGGTCAAAAATGGGAATGGGGAAGGGGCCATGGTGAATGGGGATTTACCACCCCGCCAAACTTGGAATGGGGCGGTAAATCCGCCATCCACCATGGCGGAATCCGGCATGGACCATGGCGCTAATAGCACCATGGTCCAGCGCCAGGCTTGTAATGAGGCCCGAAATCTGAAGTGTTGATGCGTGCAGACGTAAAGAGCCCGCGCTGCTCTCCGTGCAGAGGTGTATGCAGAAAAGAGCCCTAGATGTAGGTATCTGCTTGGTTTACTACTAATGTGAGAGGATGAGACCAGGGTGGGCTGTGCAAGACAAGCTGGGGAGAGGTGCGTCGTTGAGATGGCATTTTCCTCTGAAGCAGGGGAGTACTCACCTGCAGCGTGTGAGTGGCAAGATGAGGTGTGTGGCATACAGTAAAGTGGAAATGCAGACCGCTGAGCAGATTAGTAAATGGCATAAGGAATCTAGAAGCCACGGATAGCAAGGCATACTATGGCAAAGAAAAGCAGGAAAAGCAGGGTTCGCAACTGAGGGGAGCTAGGAACTATTTAGTTCCTGCTTGTAGCCTAGACGAGCCTGGTTAGCTTGACATCAACATCTACCAGGAGGTACGTTTCACTCCAACTGCCAACTGATGCCGAACAAATACATCTATGTGAATTTAACTCTGTGCGTTTGAGACAATCTATTAAGAAACATTGAGACACATGTATACATTTAAAGCATAAGGAGTCATAAATAATGGAGAAAAATGATATGTTTGCATTGGAGTCCAATTTCTTTTCCGGCCCCCTAAAATGCTTTCCTCAAATATTCTTGGAGGGGTGTCATTTACCATTATAAACTCCAATCCTAGAATATTTGGGGAGCGTGTTTGATTTTACTGAGGATGCATATTTGGAGAAATGTTACCCCCCCTGAGGGCATGTTCCTTGACGAGATGCTCACTGTATACTGTTTGCACCTCATGTGGATCTGAGATTTGCGGGATGCTATCTACTAGCTCCTTGTTCCCCAGTGGCCCTTCTTGGCCACTGGTTAATGCGGGATACCCAGGAGCTGCTTTTAGCTCCCACTTATTCAATCTTAATTTCGATCCCTGAAAAGGTAGAACAAGGCATAACAAAGCACAACACGACCTCCTCCCCACATTCCTCACATTCTTACCATTTCTCTCCACAGTTTCCATTTGAAAGTATCCCTTTGCAACTGTCAACCCCCCATTTACCCCCCCCGCGACGGTATCTCTGTATCTCCCTGTCTCTCTCAGAGGTAGATGCTTTATACACCACGTGCAACAAAAGTAGAGGAATAGCGCATGAGGGCAGGGGGGCTGAATTTGGGCTCCATTCATAACCACGAGTGAGGTTCTGAGGATTCTGGGGGATAAGCACCTTTTGATTCAGAAAGAAATGTGTTGGAATATGAAAACCATAGGCATACATTCCTTGGTATGTTGGTTGGCAGGCTGAGAGCCCTCTCAGACCGCACTCTACATTTCCCCCCGTGCTGCTCTCAGAGGGGTCTGCTGGGGCTATTGCCCATCGGGTAAAGAGGTTTGCTAGAGTCCTAAGCCGTTAAGGCCCGGGAGACTGTGTGGCTTCCTTTACTAGGTTGGTAACACAGGAGTTCAGAATACAATCCAACTCACGGCTGACTTCACAGGTGGCATTATGCCATTCGGTCGAACGCTCAAGGTTTGGGCAACCTCTGTAGCAGCCATCCCAAAGAGGCTGTATCTTCTTTCTGAAATATTGTAGGGAAGCCAGAGAGCAAAACTCGGTCTAGATTGGCAGCCCTTGCGACTTCCACAGACCCAACCCCCTGTTTTCCCTTCTTATTGTGCTGTTGTAGATGGCGCCTCGAGGCTCCAAAATCCCCCACAACCGGGATAAACACTATTATTTGTATTATTATGGTATTTATTGAGTGCAAACCTAGCTTCGAGAAGCAACGGAGCACTTTACAGAGGTATACACCCATACAGATACATAACGGAGCACTTTAAAGAGGTATACAACAGTACAGATGCATAACGGAGCATTTTACAGAGGTATACAACAGTACAGATGCATAACAGAGCGCTTTACAGAGGTATACAACCATACAGATACATAAGAGAGTGCTTTTGGAGGTAACAACAGAATAGATATACAGCGGGATGGGCTACAGAGGTGTACAGCGGAGGGGTACAGATGTACTGGGTGGCGTGGAGCAGAGGGGAAGGTGGCGTCTAGCGAGTCAGGTGACGCGAGGGGCGATGTGATGGCCTAGGTGTTTTGAAGGAGAGACTCCTTGAAGAGGTGGGTCATGAGTTATTTTCTGAATTGGAGGAGCGTGGCGGCGAGTCTGATTCCGACGGGGAGATGCGGTTCATCCTACAGCGGGCCTCACCACTTCATGACACTCTCAGGGCAAATTCACATATTACCCTGCCAAGTGCATATTGGGACAACTATGTGACAGACATGCCCATGAGAAAGACTGCATGCATGTGTATCGCTAACAAAAGCCCACCAGGACATACCTACCCAACGGTTCATAATAAAACAAATTGCTTGCGCTCGACCAACAGTGGAATGCAAAGGCACATGGTGAGTCCCTCAAATTTCTATAGTCCCCCTGAGTTGAACACCCAATACATGCTCTCATTTGTGACCAATGTTAGTGGCCAAATAAGCTTGAAACCCTTTGGCATGAAACTTCATGAATCCTACTTGTGGGGGAGCCCTAAAGCCCCCTGGAAAGATGGTTTCACTGAGATGAGACCGATGCTACTGGTTACACGTGCTTAGAAATGCAACGGCGGCCACTAACTCTCCCCAAACCTCTGTGGAATAGGACTCTCACATAAACGGGTGTGTAATCCCTGCCAGGCTGTTCCCAAAGTCACTGGCCTCGTGTGTTGAAATGCGCACCATCTGCCACACGATTTTCAGAAAACACTTGGATCAAGAACTTGCAAACATATGGTAAAATCGCATTGCGCGCTTCCCTGATGTAGAAACACCAACCCCCTCCACCCTTAAGGGGTCTTAAAATCCAAACAAGCTTTCGCTAATGTTTCTGGCCTCACGCTCTTCTAATGCACAATTTTCCACCAAAGTTCCAAAAAATTGTTTTGACCAATTTCACTGGTCTCCGGTGCCTAAGAGTGCACCGTACGCCACTATATGAGTTGGGAAAATTAATTGGCAGAGACCCCCTAAAACATCGTTAAAATGACTTTAAAATCTACCAAGTATTATATTAAAAATGCACCATTTGTACAGTGGATTTCTGACTCGGGTCATGGCAAGTTTATGATGTCACTGAGAAATAACTTGCTCACAAGTCACCGCCACCCGCTGGTGAAAGACAAAATAATTCCCTCCTTTCTAGACTGATTTGCGCCGCCCTGATACGCATGTAATAAAGAGAAATGCTATTGAAGCCTACTGCCAACAAAATGTGCGCTCGCCATTAACCACTATCCAGCGACAATTCACCCATGGCATGCAGAAACTGGTTTCCTGCGTGCAGAGCGTGGGCGAGTTGGTGACTACCCAGGGCGCAGAGCTCGGGGTGCTTGTAGTAATTGCTGAACCCATATGCATGCACTAGTGTTGGCCGACCCCTTACCCTCACCCGGAATAATTTGGCACACTCAATTTTGCCAAGTGTTGGCAATAAAAGGGCGTAGGATTTTATTGTACAGATATGGTTATAGAGATAACAATAATCACATATCATAATAGTATCATACTTTTGGGCACGGGTCCTGAGGTTACCCCCTCTGGCCCGTGCCGCCTTCTCATGTCCCATGACTTGTTGTGTGCACTGTACAGTGCCTTGTACTCCTTTTCCTTTGTTCTTCTCCCTTATTTTATAGGGTGGGAGGGTTTTGTGGTAAAGAAGCAAAAGTTGGGAGACGCTGAGTAAACAGCGAACCTCCTGTTTGTTTGGGTCCCCGTTCAGGGTCCACAAACAAATTGTGTTTTCTCAGAGCATGCTGCTCTTATTTAAAAGACCCAAGGGAGCCCTGGGTCTTTGATGTGTATAGTAGTGGGGGCTGTGTTCCAGCCCCCGGCTGGGTAGCCGACTGTCTGGCCCCCTGGGGGGGGCAGATCTTTGAACCTGAGCCCTGCCTTACTGTTGGTTTCCTTAGGTGCTTAGCACCTTGTTGCTTAGAGGAAGGGTGAGGTGATTGTTCACACCTACCCTTCCTCAGCTATTGTGCAGCAGAGACTGTGTGTCTCCGCAGCTGAGGGGGGAGAGGAGCAGGCAAGGGGGGTGGGGCTGCCCCTCTCCTGGCCTGCTGATGGTAATATCAGTTACCCTGCCTCGCCTTGGGCGGCCCTGCGGCATTGCCCATAACTGCTGAACCCATATGCATGCACTAGTGTTGGCCGACCCCTTACCCTCACCCGGAATAATTTGGCATACAAAATTTTGTCAAGTGTTGGCAATAAAAGGCTGTAGGATTTTATTGTACAGATATGGTTATGGAGATAACAATAAAAAAATATCATAATAGTATCATACTTTTGGGCACCGGGTCCTGAGGTTACCCCCTCTGGCCCGTGCCGCGAAACACGGGCAGGTTGACGGCTGACCGTGTTCCCCCAAAAGTATCTCCTAGTGACAACCCCTGGAGGCTAGAGTTGCTGAAATTTCTCGAAAGAAATGTTCCATGCCCTGGTTTGATAAATGAGTGCCATTTTTGAGAAAAAGGTCCGGGTCACCCAGGGTAATGGCCGGATGCTTTATGAAACCCAGTCCTCTTGCTGTACAAAATTTCTCTAGCCCCCTGTTGAGTTTTCTTCTAGAAATGTCTACAGATTTGTAAAAGTTGGCCCCTTGCCATTTCTTTCTGGGTAGAATGGCCGAGAAGTATATTTCTGTATCCCTCCAGTTGTGTGAAATGCCCGCTAGGGAGGAGAAAATTTCCTCGAATACATTTCTCCTTCCAGTGGTAACCAGATCATTGCCCCCTAGGTGAATTATTAGAAATTCTGGCGGGTCTCTGTATGCGACCAGCTCTGCTAGTGTTTCATGGATGTCGGCCCACCTTAGGCCTCTGTATCCCCACCATGAAGCAATGGTGTTTCTGAAGGGGGGGCCCTTCGTTGGTTTCTTCTGCCCATTGGCCTGTCCTGAAGACGAATGAGTGGCCGACTATCCATGCTGATCGGAATGAGGTCTTCCCTTCGCCTGTTGTTTCTGCAGGGGGGGAGAAAGAAAGGTGAGGGGGAGGGATGGCTATATTAGCTGTGGTTTGATATATCTTTTGTAGCAATCTGACTTCCATCCCCCTATGTTTTTTAGCTGTTGAGGTGCCAGGCCTCCTTGCCAGTGGCGGCACCTATTCTGAAGGAGTGGGTACCAACAACCTTGGGGTCCCACCCTGCTTTGCTGATTGCTTTCATCAGCACCCCTTTGAATTGGTAGCGGCTTAGTGCCAAGGCATCCTTGTGGATTAAAAACCTCACCCCCCACATTGGGCCTTTGTGCGTAATAAAGGTTGGTGATACATACCAGGCAGTTTGTTGTCTCATCAATACAACAAATGTTGATGGTTCTTTTGGCCCCAGTTTTTGACTGTTGGATTTCTGTGTTGACGCTCTCCTGTCTAACCCTGACCTCCATGACGCGCAAACCGTTTGTGGCCTTGGTGCTGGAGGCGATAAGTTCTCCAACCCGGAAAGCCCCGAGTTAGGCCAGAAAAAATGCTGTTTTGAATAATATGATCTCATATGGATGCCAGCATATGGCTTCCAGCTGGTCTGCTATTTTTACCAGTTTGCTGAAATCAAGGGGGCGGCGGGTGTTTACCTGAGGGCCCTCTATTCTGCCCCATCCTTTCATTTCGTAGGAAATTAGGGCGTTCTTGGTGGGGTCTGAGTCACCCCGTATTTTTGAGAAATATGAGATTGCAACTAGGTGTCTTTTTGCCCAGTCTCTCTTGAAGCCCTGCTCAGGTGCCCATTTCAAGAGCACTGGGTCCCAGAATGGCGCTGGCGTTGATGCCGTTATGTTGTTGGCACCCATTTTTGAAGTGCCTGGTTCTTGTTGGGCATCCCGGCTTGGGCTCTCTGGCGCTGGCGTTGATGCCGTTATTCTTGATTTCCCATTATTGCCCAGCATTCCGCTGGTATTGGCGTCATCTGTTCCTGGACGTGTGGTGCTAGCTCCTGGAATCTTGGCCACTGAAAACGAGATAAAGCATCTGCAATGTTATTATCCGCCCCCGAGATGTGCTTTGCTTTGACCACAATGTTTTCTTGTAGTGTGACTGCTGTGATGGCTCGTAGGACTTTCAGTACTAATGAGCATTTGGTAGACCTTCTGTTTATGGAGCCTACCACTACCATGTTGTCGCACCAGACCAAGAGTTCCGTTTTAGCTAGCTGCCTGCCCCAGATGTGTAAGGTTAGCCAAATGGGAAATATTTCTAGGAGGGTGATGTTTTTTGTCCAGCCTGCCGATTGCCATGAGTTGGGCCAGGTCC
This sequence comes from Ambystoma mexicanum, assembly GCF_040938575.1. NCBI lineage: Eukaryota > Metazoa > Chordata > Amphibia > Caudata > Ambystomatidae > Ambystoma > Ambystoma mexicanum. The sequence goes on along the minus strand of NC_090921.1, from coordinate 1,383,755,896 downwards.
TGCCACCCATTCTGAGTCTAGTATGGCTCCAAACCCCCTGCTCCCGGCTGCATCGGTGAAAAGGACCCTTTTTGTCCATGTGTTCAATGGCGTGCGCCAAAGTGAGGTCCCGTTGAAATCTTTAAGGAAATTTCCCCAAGTTTCCAGATCTTGTTTCACCTCTATGCCTAGCCGGATGTGCAGGTGGGGTTTGGTGTATGATTTGATTTTTAGCTCCAGACTTCTGGAAAATACCCTCCCCTGAGGGATGATTCTGGCTGCAAAGTTGAGACTTCCTGCTAATGATTGAATTTCTTTTACTGTGACCTTGTCTCTTGTTGGCAGGCCTTGTATTTTCGCCAGGAGTTCTGCTATTTTTGTTTTCGGGATTTTGCATAAGCCCCTTGCAGAGTCTATTTCAATACCCAGGAAAATTATGTTGGTGGCTGGTTTGGTCGTTTTTTCCATTGCCAGAGGGATACCCCACTGTGCAGCCATTTGTTCTAGCTCCGCCAGGGCCCTGCTGCATTCTTCAGAGTTTGCTGGTCCCAAACCACGAAATCATCGAGGTAATGTACCATCTTGGTCCCTGGTCTCTGTTTTTGGAAAGCCCATTGAAAAAAGGAGCTGAATTGCTCAAATAGGGCGCAGGATACTGTGCAACCCATGTGGAGGCATCTGTCTACATAGAATTCGTTTTTAAAAGTAAAGCCTAGCCATTGCTGAGACTCTGGGTGGACTGGAAATAGTCTGAAGGCGGATTTGATGTCCAGTTTGGCCATCATGGCGTTCCTGCCACATTCCTGTATGAGTCTTACCGCCTCTTGGAAATGTGTGTAGGAAACCGTGGATTCCGTGTGTGGAATGCCGTCATTTAGGGATTGGCCTTTAGGGTAGGATAAGTGATGAATTAACCACATTTTCCCGGGTTCCTTTTTATGGACCAATCCTAGTGGTGATATTATGTAATATTTGAGGGGCATGTGGTCCCAAGGTCCTGCAATCCTGCCTAGCAGTAATTCCTTCTTGATTTTGCTCTCCTCCATTAGCGGGTTGCCCCAGGTTGACTTTAGGTTCTTTGGAACATTCTAGGGCCCAGTGCCCTTGAAAGGGATGATAAAACCCTTGGTGAAACCTTGCCGGATTGTCTCGCTGGTTTCTCTGGGTTTCTCTGGGTTTCCCCCTCAAAAATTGGTTGGATTGATGGGAGTGCTGCCCGGTGCTAACCGTGGGGTTAGCGGGGTGGGGTTGGTGCTATTCTTTTCTATTTTTGGCTGGCAGTCTGGTACAGTTGCTTGCTGTATGGTCACCGTTGCAATGTGTGCAAGTGTGCTTGTACCAGCATTCCTTCCCCCAGGTGCACTGTTTTTTTTCCCAAATTCCTGCATGGGATGTTGGCTTTGGGGGAGTGGTTTTTGTTCTGCTTGTGGGCATTAGACTTAGCCGCCCATGGCTGGTTCTTCCGAAAGGGCTGTTCCCCCTTTTTGTGCTTTTCATTGTCTGAAAATCTGGGGCCATAGGAATTTTGGTTATTTTTGGGTGTTGCTTGAGCAGCCTCTTCCACCGATGGTGGCTCAGCGTTTAGCATGTATAAGTCATTCTGTACCTCGTCCCATTCTTTGGCTGGCCTCTCTGACATGCTTCTCCTGAATCTAATATCATATGCTAGCCAGGTCTTTCCCGTTTGAGCGATGTTTACTTCTCTTATTTTGTCCATGTAAGCCCATAGTTTTCTGCCATCCATGGGATATTCTCCTCATATATGGTTGCCAATATGGGAAAGGATTGCAGCCAGTTGTCCCAGTTCTGTTCTACTTGGGCGTTTCTGGCTATGGCTTTCTCCTCTATCTTTTTGGGATCCCTAAACGCATCTTTTCCCTTACGTTGGGCTTCTATAAGTGAAAAGATTTCGATTAACTCTTTGGCCCATATGGCCTCTTTGATTGTGGTGTCAATGTTCCATGCTAGGCATCTTTTGTATCTATTTAGTATTTCTGTCTGGAAGGATTTCAATTTTAAGTCTATTTGGGCAGTGCTGATCATTGCCATGTCTGCTGAGTTGTTGCTGCTTGCCCCTATCTGCCCCAGAGTGTCTGTATTAGGGGTTGCCCATGCTTTTAAAGCACCTGTTGGGTCTGATGTTACTGCTGTTGTTGGTGTTGCTGTCACCTGTGGCAGTGGTGTTGCTGGGGCCGGTGTTGCTGGGGTTGTAGCTGGTGTGGGGGGGGGGGTAACGGTTATGGCGGGTTCTAGAGGTATGTGGGGGTTATGGGTCTGTTCCCCCCTGTGGGGGGGTACTTGCTTTCCCCTGGTTTTGAGCAATAATTGTTGCATCTCAGACATGTTTTCACATAATTTTCCCAGTTTTGTGTTACCTTTTCTTGCACCTTCTGTTACCCTCCTTCTCTTTGATGGTGTTGTGTCGTTCTCTTGACTGGGTGGTATGGGTGCCCCTTCCTTTGGTAGGCCATACATATTTTCTCTAACCCATGCCCAACCATAATGTTCTGCCGCCTCGATGGCTGCTAGAAGGTGAGGTGATTTGGGCTTTAGTGCTGGTGTTGGGGGTTCTTGCGATTTTCGTTTGGGACCCATGATTCCTTGGCCTGAAGCTGGAATTGACCGCCGCCTACGCCGCCTAGAAGCAAAGGTTGGAAGACGCTGAGTAAACAGCGAACCTCTTGTTTCTTTGGGTCCCCATTCAGGGTGCACAGATTGTGTTTTCTCAGAGCATGCTGCTCTTATTTATAAGACCCAAGGGAGCCCTGGGTCTTTGATGTGTATAGTAGTGGGGGCTGTGTTCCAGCCCCGGCCGGGTAGCCAACTGTCTGGCCCCCTGGGGGGCAGGTCTTTGAACCTGAGTCCTGCCTGACTGTTGGTTTCCTTAGGTGCTTAGCACCTTGTTGCTTAGAGGAAGGGTGAGGTGATTGTTCACACCTACCCTTCCTCAGCTATTGTGCAGCAGAGACTGCGTGTCTCCGCAGCTGAGGGGGAGAGGAGCAGGCAAGGGGGTGGGGCTGCCCCTCTCCTGGCCTGCTGATGGTAACATCAGTTACCCTGCCTCGCCTTGGGCGGCCCTGCGGCATTGCCAAGAAGCAGCCCACCCAGACAGCAGGCCCTGATCACCCGCGGCCCGCGAAAAGTCCAGATTTCATTTTACGAGGATGCAACACGTGTTCAGAAGCAAGTGCGCTTTCTGTCACTTGCAGCCAGGCGAACCCCCGTCGTGAGATGGTTTCAGGTAACAGGCTTCTTTTCCCTGCCCGATAAGGGCCTCAGTGGTCCGGGTCCTTCGTGGTGTAGGGCCATGAGGTACTGGCCAACTCATACTGTGTAGCGCTGGCGCACACTAACATAACACTCACACAGCAGGATTTGTGGTGGAAAACAGAGTCATCCCTTTATAAGTTGATGACACGTTTACCACGTGACAAACAACACGTGGCTGTGCCTGAGCCCAGGAGGGGCTTAGTCACAACATCCCATGCCAGGGGCATACTTTCAGATAATGACAAACACAACATTTAATACATTTTGGCATGGAGGTGGACACTCATGAGACAGACTTCCATGCACTGGGGAAGATGCATGCCCCCGAAGTCTCCTGACACTGTGACATATTACTGTGACAACTTTAGGCATGTAGGGGCATGCAGGACGACAGCTTCCCACACCACATTGTTCATCCAGTCTTTTGCGGCTTTGGTACATTTACACTCAGCTATGTTTCACTTTATTAGTTCATTGGCGGGAGCAGGAAAAGCCACACCCGTACACACCGGGGGCCAAATCTGATGCTGCACGTCCATTTGGTTCAGTGGCGCAGGTGCATTTAACGCTCAGCCAGCAGGGCACAGGGTATTGCATGCACCACACTTTATTAGCCCCAGAGGAATGTTGCATCACGGGTGCTTCAGATTGAGCCCACGGGCATTCCACAGGCACACAGCTAATGGCGGCCCCTTTGCTGTGACCACTTTAGGTGTTCCACACCTGAACGGGGACCCTGCTTTGCAAAGGTATACCAGCGGACTCTGGCCCGGGAGCAGCAGGTGTGATATCTCCATGTTAGTTACTGCCAGAGAGAAGCTTGATGGTATGTCGCACTTAATTTCTGACCCTCTTTTGGGGCGGACGCAGGGGAGACTGCACCTCGCTCGTGCTTACCCCGTCAGTAGCGGTACACACTTCCTTCCGAGCAACACCCTGCAGTGTTCCTTCCTGGGCAGCATGGTGCTGCCTATTCTCACTCAGCTGTGCTGCTCCATCTCGACCCCGGGCGGGGAATCTCCCCCTTGGCCCCATACCAGTGGTGTATGCCGCTCTGACTCTCCCCATTCTCTGGGCGCCAGATTTCTTCTCTCGGCGCGGCATCACCACCGCTCTGTCCACACGGGCACCCTCTGAACTGAGGGCCGCAGCCAGAGCAACGTCGCTGACAGTTTTCCGGGCCACCCTTTCTTTCTCTGGCAGGAGTTCTCGGCACGGCCTTGCGGCTGTGGCTGCGGCCACTTCACATGCCCGAATTCTCCTTCCTTTGCTGCTGCGGGTGCCCCATCCTCTCTTCCCCCGGTCGGGGTTTCATCACTTGAGGTCGGGACCGGATGTAGGCAGCCGATGATCAATCTACCTATGGCAGCAAACCCAAGCCTCCGGGACAGGACAGCAAATTTCCCGCCAAGCCCTGTCGGGTCTCCCCCAGGCAGGAGCGATTGCCAGTAGGGTCCGGGCCATGCCATGGCAGGCACTCCAGGCGCAACTATTTATCAGTCCCTTTTTTTTATTTTTACATGCCCGGGCGGCCGGCACACATTGGGTCGCCAGGGAGGCCAGCAGGTCTGTTGGTTGGTGTGGGCTTCAGAGATGCTCCACCTCTGATTGTGGCCACCCTTTTGGCCTTTGTTGCCATGTACACCACGACTTTTCCAAAGCCGTTGGCCTACATCATCACGCCAGTCACGTGACAGGGGCAGGCTGTATCCATTCATATTTGGATAGGCAGGGAGCCGGATCCCATCCTTGTTGCCAGCTGTTAAGGGGCCCGGTGGTCCGGTTCTCTGGTGGTGTAGGGCCATTAGGTATACCGGTCCACTGCATATTTTGTAGCGCTGCCGCGTGCTAAAATAAAACACACACAGCAGGAGTTATGGTGGAGAACCGACTCCAAGCGGGAAACCGCTCGGCCCTTTATTAAGTTGATGACACGTCTACCACGTGTCAACCTACACGTGACTGTGCCTGAGCCCAGGAGGGGCTTAGTAACAACACTGCCTGTCCCAGCCAGGCCATGCTGCTGTTACCTCCCAAACCTCTGCGACGCACATGAGACCCATCCCCTCCCCACACTCTCCAGCTGCCAAGCAGAAGCTGCAAGCCCTACTGGGGCTTCGCAAGTAGTTCCCTGTTTTTCACTCTTTGTGTGAAAGAAGCATTTAACATGGGGGCTGTTTAGAAGCGATGGCTCATTTAACAAGCATTGTTTTACACAGCGAGTCAATCTGATCGCTTTGTGTGTGTGTGTGTGTGTCTGTGTGTGTGTGTGCTTCTGCTCCAAAGAGTTACTTCCTGCCTCATCATTTCATCTCCCTCTCATCATTTCTTTGCCCGCCCATCGCAGGAAATGTAAAGGAAATGACACGTTAGGTAGATTGTGCGATATTACTGCATGCAGGCTAGCGACCTGGATACGAACTTGATAGGACTTATATCATCTGTTTTTAAATTCCTTTTTGGTTTTGCCTGGTAGGTGGCTTTAGTAATCACAGATGCATTGGTAGAAAGGTGTACTTGATTTGCTTTGCGCATATTTTAGGTGTCATAAAATTAATGTGGTCAATCCTTTTTTTTGATGAATCCTGAAATGTCCTTTGAAAAGGGCCAATTGGTATAATACCGATAAGTATAGGCTGCTAGCTATGTCAGACATTAGTTCAAAAATATTTGCTTGTATAGTACAGTGAAAGCTGATTGCGTGGGCCACAGACAGGAAACTGCTATCCCCATTCCAAACGGGATTTCGAAAATCGTTTGGTACGTTGCACAATCTTAGCACCTTACAAACGATTATTAGCCAGTCCCAGGAAGAAACATATGGGAACATTTATGTCTGTTTTATTGATTTTTCTAAAGCTTTGGATTCTATTTCCCGCAATCGACTTTGGTCCAAACTTAAAAGTGTAATATGGACCCGTCACTATTATACTTTATTGCGGCTTTTTACATTAATACTATGGTTTCCTTGCGGGTGAACCCTCAAGGTGAAGAAACTGATGACATTCTAACTAATAGAGGGTTGAAACAGGGATGTGCCTGTATGTTGCAGATATGGGTCTCAGTATTGAAGCTTCCCATAATTTCCCTCCCTGCATTGTTACAATCCCAGTTCCGTGGATTGGTTATGCTGACGATACAGTCATTATTGATTGTACACCAGTTGGGCTGCAAAGATCTTTGGATGCCCTAGTTGTGTATGCTCAGGCTAATGGTCTGTCTGTCAATAGTTCCAAAACCAAAATTGTGATATTTGGTAAGAAGAAGAATTTGAAGGCTAATTTTAAGTGGCACTATGGTGAGGATGTATTGCAAGTGGTGGATAAATATGTATACCTAGATGTTTCTTTTTATAGTATTCCATTGGTAGAAAAGTATGGAGAAGATGTTTTTCTCAAAACAAAGAAGAAATGACTCATGATCAGGAGGTTTATACATCAAAAGGGCGGTAATAATATGCAAGGAATGGTGGAAATGTATTTCAAAAGCATTGTTCCTATGATTTTGTATGGTACTCCCATACTCCCGAAATCTATGATCAAATGGATGGACAGTTTGAAGTCCCAGCTGTTACCTTCCATATTAGGGGTTCCTTCTTCTGTTTCCGGTGGAGGCTATCCGTTGTGAACTTGGGGTCCAATCCATTAGTTCACTATGGCTACATCAGCGGTGTAAATTGTATCTTCAGATTTGTAGTACGCCTATTAAGGCATAGAATGTCTTTAGTTATTTGGCTCGACTATATGAGGAGGATAGTTCTAACACGTTTCTCAAGCAACTTGAAATGTAGGTGTTTGCACATTTAGCAGCCTTGAAATTGATATGCTTGAGCTCCTGGAACATCCAAATGCGTCCCTTCTCTTAAAAAGGAAAAATATGAATGCAGACATGGTGGTTAGTATTGAAACCTTAAGTAAAAAGTCTATGTGCCTAATTACGACTGTGGAGGTAGCCATGCCGCTATTTGCGGTATGGTTACCCCCATACAGGGTTGCGGGTCCGGGTTCCCTGAATGGGGAAATACCGGGCCATTCCGACCTTGGAGGTCCCGGTATTTCCCCATTCAGGGAACCCAGACCCAGTACATCCCCATTTGAGCCCCCCTAGGGCTCAATGGGAATGGGGAGGATGCAAACAACGGGCCCGTTGTTTGCATCCTGGTCTGCTTGTGGGACCCGCTAAGGACGCCTGGTTTTACCAGGCGTCCTTAGCGGGACCCGCGAGGAGACCTCGTAATGAGGTGGTAGGGGGTTAACGGGGCCGGCAGCCCTACCAGCCCCGTTAACCCCCTACCGCCAGAGTCGTAATGAGGCCCTATGTATCAGATTTATCCTAGGCAGTCTTTTCGTCAAAGTCAGTTGTGTATCTACTTGATAAAATGACTCCCTTCTAACATGCAGCGTTTCATGCTGTATTTAAGGCTCAATATTCTCCCGCCTTTGGAACATACGGGTAGATGGATTAAACTAGCTAGTTGCTATAGAGTCTGTCGTTTATGTAATGCCAATATTGAGTCTTCACGTCATCTATTGACCCAGTGTTGGACCTTTCTTGCTGGTTACAGGGAATTTGTACACAATATTAGGTCAATTGCCAGCTTTTTTTTCGGGAGGTAAATCCGCCACTTTACCTCCAAAATTACAATTCATCAGTGCAGGAAAAACAGCAGTAATTCTGTCACTGCCCAAAAAATGGTAGTAACAGAATTAACGCCACTTTTTTCCAACACCACCAAACTTGTAATGATGCCCTCTTCTGTACCAACTTCAAGCAGTAGACACCCTCTGCCACACATTAGACGAGTCCCAGCCCAACACTGCATCCCTTAAATAGAACATGATCCCTTCCCTCTGTATGTGAACCATAAGACTATCCCCTTCATCACTTTTGAGACTGTTTTCCCTCCAAGGGTGACGATGCCTGCATGGGAACCATGTAGTTCTTTGGTCACTTACCAAAACCACAGTCGGGTTCAGATAGCTCTTAGCTTCTTACATCACAAAGGTGCTTGCTTTTTTTGTAGCTGGGCAGCCCCATGCAAACTCCAGTTCCCATTTATTTTCATGCACATACCACACTTCATGCCACAAGTGTCATTAGAGTATGAGAACAAGATGTCAGGAAACAGATTTGGCAGGAAGTAGTTCATGCAGTGGGTTCTAGATGAGCAACGACTTCATTTGCATCCTAAAATAGTTATATATATAAATATAATTCAGTTTATTGCATTTATAGTAAGGTGATATAAAACCACATTTGTTTGAATCCTACAGTGCAAAGGAAGTTGTTAGCTGTGTATATCTGTGAAAAGGCTATGGTCCTACAAGGTTGAATGGGGGAGGGTGCGGAGGCAAAGGACAGCTGCAACTACATGACCCAGGTAAACAGCAACCACACAAACTATATAGTTATAAAGTAATACAAGACACACTGTGCCTGAACGTTCAAATGTTGCCATCCTACTTTGGCAGCCGATTGTACTACTCCTCATAGCCCTACATCAGATATCTCAGATCTATTTCCTAAGTATTTCCTGAAGCTGTTCCCCCACTAAAAGTCGCTGGGCGCAGTACACAACATAATGACAGAAAATCAACTAAACGTACAGAATGTGGGGCAACCACAAAAGAAAGAAAATAAAAACCATAAAGAGAAAAAAATGCAGTTGTTAATCAAAATATATTTCAGAGAAAGCCTCTTGGAATGTAATCAAAAGCAACAACTCATCCCGGTTTGCATGCCACGGCCATGACGAAACATTTTAAAGAGCACTAAGATAGTGAAGGAAAGCATGTTTAAAAAGATGAGCCTTCCATCCTTTTTTAAAGGAAGAGCAAGGAAGGCATAAATCACTTCTGCAGGAGTTGCATAATTGAAATGGAGTGGAAGAAAAGCCTTGATCCGATCACTTGTCTTGGCAAAATAGTTGCATATCCAACCTCAAGGAAGGCTAGTGTCTATTGTGCCTGGATCCTATGGCCATAAACCCTGTGGTCTAAGTACCCAGATTGAGATAGGACAAATGTCTTGTAGGTCACAAAGCAGAGCTAAAATTGAATCGTTAAGCGGAAGCGGGCAGTGAGTATGAAACAAAAATAAGGTGCTATGATCAAATGTGCGCGCCCTAACCATCCACAGGCAATGACATGAAATGTGGATTTTATGGATCCAGTTTAGATACTGGCAATTCTGTTGGTACTGTTGGGCACTCTGATTTGTAAGTTTTCTTCTGTTAAGTACTTGAATTACAATGTAATAGTGCTAGCTTTATTTGCATAGCAGTGACATTGATATTGAGGAGGGGTTGTGTCATGTGACACAGAGGTGTAATTTGGGAGTGACATGTCTTGGTCGTGCGGTGGGGGAGGGTGCATTTTAGTGTTTCGCCCTGGGCATCAAACTGGCTAGAAACTGCTCTGCCTGCGTGCATGTGAAATGCCAGCATTCATGCCGGCCTTGCAAGTAACTTGCAACTTGACAATTTTCACTGTGCAGCATACTGTTTGGACATCTTTGCATTTTTACACAGTAACTATCCAGCCGGAAAGCTGTCTTTCCTCACAAAACTGAAATACACATTTTGTTCGGCTGTGTAAAGATTGGAACCACAGAAGCCACAGTAACTAATATATGTTGCAATCGAAATGAAAGTTTATAACTAAATTATAGATACACAAATTAAAGGATGCTACCATTTTGCAGCGCATCAAAGGGGACTGTGGCATTTGCACTTTTCACTTACAGCAAAGGCTACCCATTTAAGAGGCAGATAATGAATTTAAATGTACACGCCCACCGTCTTAATATTGGTCATACTTCATGGTTCCACAGAGCAGGCCACCTTGGGATAAAGAAGAAATTATGTTTGGAATAGAATTTCATCTAGAACATATTATCATGGGCAGAAATGCTAAATAGAAAAGTCCATTCTGTTGGATGATGCCTCAAAACCAGATGCCAGCATTATGTCTTCTCTTCTTTTATTAGAAACTAGTGGAAAAGCCTGTGTACATGGGCTAATGTGCGTAAAGGAAGACATGTTCACAGAGTGTATTTTAACGTAATTTATGTTAATAGAACAAAAATCGTCAAGGATTTTGCTCCTTTTACGTGGAGGAGTAGAACCGCAAACAAAATTTCACAGAATCTGTACATAGTACCTACGGCCAATTGTTGTATCTGCTCCTCATTGTATAGGATTCCACTTATGGGTTTAGGACTCAAATATATAATGTGTGGGATATCAGAGTAATACAATTCATGTGCAACATGATTTAAAGTAGACATGACATCATAAAATAAAGTACATTGAAGTCAAATAAAGTTAAAAACATACATGAAGAATATTACTGATATAATAATACATACCAAGAAATATTACAATGAATAATCACATAATACATAAGTATATTGAAAAAAAGTAATTTATTTTGTTAGCAAAATAGTGCTTAATGAAATGACTTTCTGTTCATATGTTTTTTAAAATGTATATATTTTCTTAGTGTCTGGAACTTGAGGTATGCTGTTAAAATGGTATCCCTGTCTTGAGCCTTTTCTGCAGCTAATTGTATGTTATCATTGTTGCAATACATATTTTGTTTGCCTGGAAGATGAACTTGAACTCTTATATGCTTAAGGCAACAGCTCCCTCTAGCGGTGATAACAGGTGAAGCGGGCAAGACAGCTTCGGTCAAACATACATCTGGTCTTTTATTGTATAGTATGATTAGAAACCACAAGCAGCAATGATTTTTAAAGCAAAGTACTAGTAAATATCAAAACATGGAATTTAAGTTCCTCAAGAAAATATTTTCATTGGCCCAGTTGAACATTTTATTCTGGATCGAGTTTCCACTTAAGAATCCATTCTGCACGATTCTAAAGCAGGAAAATGCCTTTAATCCCCCAAAAACCTGCCGAAATACAAAATATGAGTCATTATAAGGTGATTTCTTCAGGACAACATGTATAACCACATAATTACTGAATACTCAAATCTTTTAATGGTTTCTGACTTTGTTGACTGAGAATGGAGTAACAAATGTTCAAAATGCCAAACAGTTGGCTGGTTGGCGAATTGCCGGGTCAACCAATCCAGCACTTTAATAGGGACCACCAAGATTACGTAACCCCAAAGGCTATCATGATTACACTCAAATTTATTGTCATTTTCTTTCTACAATTGTTGTACATGTAGATTGTATTTAAAACCCTATCAGAGGGTCTCCCAGGTATGTTTGGGAATTGTTTTTGCCCTCAGTCAAATCCTGATAACTTCTAGGCAACTTGTTCATTTTTTGTCTTCTCTGGCAAGCTCTGCATCGGAGCACGGCACAGACACTGAAAATACATTACCACACAAGACGAAAAGCAGACTATTTTACTTTGATTTGCTCAGATGCTCCTGGTCCACGTCATATGTCCAGAGTTGCCACTAGTGCCCAGGCCATCAGGAGTACCTTCAGGGCTGCCCAAAGATGTGTCATGGCTCCTGTGGCTCATTTACTAGCATAATGGTTGGCGCCCCCCGTGGCATAGAGTAGAGAAGAGTCTGAGGCATCCGGGGGTCGCACACATTACAATGAAAATCAAGAAACACAGCCAGGGGGTTAATATCTGCATATTATCACTAGATGGCCAGCCAGCAGGTAGCTGAAAAAATAAACTGAAGAGCTATTAACCCTTCTTTGTCAGCAAGGGGCTGATGTAGAGAAACTGCATAAAAAGGCAACAAGGTGATAGGAACACCTCTGTATACCACGAGGGATGAGACGGCCGGAAAGGCTCCAGCCAATGCAGCTTGTAACGCGCGATGCAAAGCGCACATTGAAATCCCCAAATAAAAGGTATATATTGCCATGTCATAAGTCTGTTGACTGGCAACATGGGGGGTGGTTTCTGGGAGCCCCACTCCCCCCCAGGCTTGTGCCCCTTTCAACTGAAAAAGTTGAAAGGCCTTGACGCCATCCTGAATACCTTTGCACAGTCCTGGGTTTTTCTTGAATGTTAGTTTGCATGCTGGAACTTCTGGGCCCATACTTATAATGGGAAAAGCATAACAAGTACTGCAATGCAAAGTGGTGTTAGTTACAAAGCCAGGACTGGACATGTGATGGTAACGACAAGGAAAGAAAACTTAAGGAAGCTCCAAAGGGGAGTGAGGTACTTGAAGAGTTGTCACATTGCACATTGAATTAAGGAGCCAATTTGGGAGAGCCAAAGCTCAGCCACTTGACAAACGCTGGTCACCACTTTGCTTGGACTCCATGAATCAGATGGGCAAGTGGTGGGCAGGGTGGGCCAAAACCTAGAGCATAGCCCTACATTGTCCCATCACTTGTCCGAGTTATTCATCCAGTTCTTGTTTTCTTGTTCTGTATATTTTCCTAGTAGCTTGTACTGGAGCAAAGCTGTCTGGCACTCTGCAAAGTTCCGCAAGCATGCCGCGTGCTATACATAATAGACAAATAAATGGTGCAGAATTGTATTCCCGCTATATGCTTTTTAATTTAGATTTTTTCCTGTGCGATTTTGGCACACTGTATCAGGCACTGCTTCAGTGATGTGGCACAAATGCATAGATTGGTGCGCTGCACATCCACAGTTTCCATCAGGCGCACTGCTTTCTGATTTGCTGCACAGAAATGACATTGTGCACTGAGGCAGACCTGACATCTGATGGATGTAATAGCTCTACTAACTGGAAGGGCAGAGGATTCTTATCTTCTTTAGAAAAATGTGGTGTGAAAGGCGCCATGTTTGTCCCATGTTCTTATGGGGCAAACCCTAGGAAGCCTTCCTAGAGACTGCAGGCGGGATCATAAATATTGTGGATATTTACACCACACTGATTTGAAAGTTGACCAGCCGCCACTGATGATCACAGTGTATTTGAAACCTACCACATTTGACGAAGGGCCCTGGCGGCTTGCCTTTTCCCAGGGACTGGCTGGCTCGACTTTACCACACTGCGTCATGCATATAAAGACGCAGACATGAGCGGAACCATTAGCAGTCTTTCTTCCAGCTCGCCTGCTTCATACTATCTATCTACCTGTCTAGGTTCTTATATTGCGCCACTAACCCAAAGGCCTGACTTCCCTTTTCCTCCCCGTCACTTCCCTTCCTTCCCTGTTCCCCCTGGCCCAGCCCCGGCCCAAACACTAGACCTCCAAACTCCTGATGCCACAGGCCCCCAAAGCTTTAAACCCAGCCTGTTACTTGGTACCCCGTTCCATCTCACAAACATAGGTTACCTGCGGCATCAATCCATGTTTCCAGTATGAAGCTCCAGAGGCTTTCTGCAGCTTCTCATTATGGAGGAGTTGAAGCCAAATGTTTTTATTAGTCTGTAGTTCTCTATCCTGAAACTTCCCTCGGAACTTTTGGAGCAAAAAAGGTTCATGATGCCATGGAGAAGAGACGCCTTTACAAAAACTTTCAGTTGAGCCTTCCAGTTAGGTTAGGGGTCTGCAACCTGTGGCTTTCCATATGTTTTGGACTGAAACCCCCATCAGCCCTCACCATTGACTATGCTGGTTAGGGTTGATGGGAGTTGTTGTTCAAAACGTTTGGAGAGCCAAAGGGCCCCGACCCCTGAGTTAGGTATTGCAGTGGGTCCTGCTTCAGTGCTGGTCATGTCAGGGCAGTGGAATTAAATTGATTTGGGGTTGGTGCTGGAAAAAAAAAATGTATATATATATATACCCTCATTTCCACTGTGAATCATTGTCTTCCCGTCAGTCTGTCCACGTGCAGGTTTGTTGCGAAGGGAGCTGGCAGCCGAAGGGTTAATGAAAGTCCAGTGACCCATCCTGGTTTTGCCCGGCAATCAAGTCAGAATGTTTTCAAGGGTAGGCATTTCCGTCCTGGGGCCTCAGAAAGGATGGTTGCCATGGAAGTGAGGTTAGACTTTGCAGATTACAATAATTGATCTGCTGTCTGTTGCCGCCTGCCTTCTCTTTCTGTTTATTGATTCGCAAACACACGGCATCATGGCGCATTTGCACTACACCGGCACTGATTGGCACGTGACGGCTGCAGGGCTCTCAGCAGAGCGGCTTGTGCTGTTGCAGCAGGGCTGCTTCGTGGTGCAGGCATATGTACAAAGCGACCATAAGATCTTGTGATGACGCAGCAACCTGTCAAGGAACATCAAGAACAGTGTTGGGTTTTCAGAGAGGTGCTGTCTGTGTTGCGTGGGTCAGCATCAGCCTGCTGCAAGCCTATTGTGCCAGTAGGATGATGGTGCAACCACATTGCCATATGGTGGTGCGTGTATGTGCCCGGGGTGGAGGGGGATAGTCTTCAGGGCCCACCGGGCCTTCATACTGGAAACATGGCTTGATGCTGCAGGTAACCTAGGTTTGTGAGATGAACAGGGTACCAAGTAACAGGTTGGGTTTAAACCTTTGGGGGCCTGTGGCATCAGGAGTTGGGAGGTCTAGTGTTTGGGCGGGGGGCTGGAACTGGGGGAACAGGGAGGGAAGGGAAGTGTTGGGCACAAAAGGGGAAGTCACTATGAAGCGGGCGAGCTGGAAGAAAGACTGTAATGGTTCCGCTCATGTCTGCGTCTTTTTATGCATGACGCAGTGCGGTAAAGTCGAGTGTCGGCCAGTCCCCGGTAAGAGGGAAGCCAACAGTGCCCTTCGTCAAATGTGGTGTTGTAAGTCTCCGCTCACGCAGTACCGTGAGCCCCACCCCCCCCCCGCTAACAAAGGCACACAGACACACTTATTGCTGGGTCAGGCTCCCTGGTCGCTCTGCTGCAGCGGGGAATGCCCACTTTATTTATAGTGCACATGGCGGAATGCAACGTCACTCCGCCGCGTGCGGGTGCCCTTAAAGGGGCAGCACCAGATGAGGTAGGGTTCAAACACATTGTGATCATCAGTGGCGGCTGGTCAACTTTCAAATCAGTGCGGTGTTAATACCCACGTCATTTACGATCCTGGCTGCTGGCTCTAGGAAGGCTTCCTAGGGGTTGCCCCATAAGGGCCTGGGAATGTCTTTGTTTTTTTACAGCAAGTCATTACAGAACTGTCGGACACTCATTGGAAAATGGCTCTCTCCACTACATCCTCATTTTGAGCGTTGGATTGTTAGCAGGTTAGAGGCTGCATGCCTTAGTGGGTGGTTGGGATGGATGTGACATCATATGTTCTGAAAATAATGGAGGTCTTGCTATTTAGGCTTTTTTGTAATACCGGATACAGTGCGTTGAAAGGGATCTTGAATACCCATGCGTCAAGGATTCTTGGCTAGGTTGCTCTGGGTAGTTATTCTTTTTTTCAGGCCAAGGATTAGGTGGCCAGCTGTATTTTGAACTCTAGGAACCTTTGCATTTGGTAGTCTGGGAGGCTGGCCACCCCAGGGCTGCCATAGTCCAAGACAAGAGTTGTGTAGGGCTCTGACCACCAGGGATAAAGGTACCCTTTGCTAACGCCGCCATTATCCTTAGTACCCCTGGCACTGTCTCTGTGGCCCTTAGTCCTCACATTTAGATGTCAAGTGAATTCAAACGCTGGACCTGAAATAAATCACCGTAGTTTTAAACTGTATACATTTGGGTGGTCTCATGTACTGTCTCAAAATCATGACTCACTGACCAGTGAGAGCCACCACCGCCATTAGACATTTCTGAAAGAGGGCAGGTGTTGTCTAAGCGGTACCAAAAAGCTAAACATGTTCGCCATGGCATGTTCAATCTCATTCATGTACAAGGAGGCGTATTTCTCTGTATAGATGTTGTGTGCGTGTGTGTATGTGTGACGCTTTATTGCAACTTATCTCTATGTACATTTATACATTTAGGAATGTGCCCTTTTTACACAGTAGAGAGAGATGGAGGTAGCTCAGTGAACTAAGTGATTGCTGCAAGTAACTGCACTCATCATGCTTCCCATCACAATAAATCATACTTGTTTTATCCAAACGGATTTGAAAAGATTTCTTTTATATTTTTAGATTGGTTCAGAATGTTGTTTGGTGCATTTCATATCAGCTTTAATAATCACAAACCACTAGTTCTGGTCCTGAAAGAACACACTGCAGAAATCACAGTATATTGGTGTAAATCTAAAGATGGGATGGTAGGAGGCAGTGACAGAGTTCAACTGGGCCCAAATCCCAGCTTCTCCATTTGACCAACATGTGTGATCCTGGACAAATCACTTTGGCTTATAAGGCCTCATTTTCCTTAACTTCTCAAACGGAGATCATCTAGAAGTGATCCAGTTCAACTTGCACTGTTAAAAAAAAGCCAGCAGAATAATGTATCTAGCATATCAATCAGGCTAAGCTCACCATAGGAATGCAGCAATTGGTGTTTGAGGCTGCTCTTGGCATTTGATCTACGCAGCACTGAGGCTTGTGAGGTTTTACCTTGCTTATGATAACTATGCTTGGCATATGAGACGTAACACCGCATATGATGGTACTACTTGAGCTACTTCTCGGGGGTGTACAGGGCCCGCCAGTCTGAGCCTCGGTGAGGGCTAGCTCCCCGAGAAGGGGGTGATAGCTAGTCACACCCAGGAATCGCTCCGGGCTGCAAATAGTTGTAATTTTGTCTTTCCTGGGAGATGGGCTTGAAGTGTATTGGCGAATCAGGCCCTTTTCTATTTCTATAGCGTGCTACAGACAGACGCAGGTGGGTAGCAGCATCCAGAGCCGGAAACAGAGCCATCGGGTAAGTGGAGGGGAAGGAGGTAGGGTGGGTGGGAGATGTCGTGGGGCACTGAGGAGAGTGTGGGGGCCAGAGGAGGGGCCCGGAAGAGGCCATGACAAGGAAGCACTGGGAAAAAATGGCGGCACCCGGGGAAGGGGCTCATGTGGCTGGTCTCGCCCACATTCCCAGTCACCTGATTGGATGAGGGCCCTTCCCTGGATGCAAATTGAGGATATAACACTGCACTTAGAATATTGTAGCAGTGCCCATCATGTGAGGTAGTATATAGCATATTATGACCATACTCCTCATGTAAGGCTTTAATATCAATAACATGGTAGTAAATGGCCGTAAGAAGTTTTACTCGAATAAGAAATCAGTGGTGCTGTTGTGCGATGGGTCTGCAGGGTGTGCCCTGGCATGTCATTACTACACCCACTACATATTGAGGAGTGACTGTAGTTGATCTATGGGTGAAAACAAAAATGGCCTTTTGTCCACTTGTGTGCATTTTATTTTGTTAACCATATATATTGTGTTTTTTAATTACTTTTGTGACATCACATCCTGTGATGTCATTGAATCAAATGACATGCAATGTCATTTGCTGTGATCTCATCATGTAAGGGGCGTCACATCCGCTAGACCTGGTATTTGGTGAGGTCAGTCTGCTTCTTATTATTTATTTATGTATTCATTCATTTGTAAAGCGCACCTAACCCGAGGGTATCTGGGCGCATAATGAGACCATCTGCTTGTTTTTCAGGAGTTGCTAGACTGAAGTTTTCACATCTCTCCTGAACTCAGGTCTGGTCGAGGGGTCTCCATCAATGAAAACTAATATGAACTTCTAACTTAAACACAACCATCCTCTGATACCTCTCTTGATATGAAATGATAGGTTTTTTATAACGCTCTTAATCGAACCCCTGTTGCTCCGTGTCGTCTTGCTTCCAAGGCGAGCACGTTGCCTCTCGAGTACCAGGATTAGTGTATGAGTTTTTCATCCCCTGGCAAAAATTATCTAAAAGCAACAAAAGGCAGAAATTGCACTTCATTATTTCTTGTTCACATTCTCAACAACAAAAAAGTGGATTTACTTCTGTAAAGAAAACAAATAAGCAATGCTGACATTGAAGCTTAGCTGCTTAAATTTAATATTAATCTTTAACCACATGCACTCACTTCCGGTCCAGGAAACCCAACTTTCCTTTTATACAGCGCTTGCTTTCTTAGCCTTGTGCTTTTAAAGGTCTTTAAGTAAAAGCGTTTCTCACCTCTCTCAAAGTTGGATCTGCGGGCAATCCCAAGTGTGCATGCACCAAGCTGATCACAGCTGGGCAAGGGCACCTCCTAAATTCCTGGGCAATTGGAAAGCCAGTGCCTAAGGTTTTCCACCAACAACCCCGGCAAAGGTGAATCGGGGAAATCAGACCCGTGGCAGGAGGAGGACATTATATCAGCTGCCTGAAAAGGATCCTGGATGTATGAGAGGGAGAAGAAACACTCATTTAACCAGAAGTGGATAGTGAGAAGCCTCGCAGTGGAGGGGGACATTATATCAGCTGCCTGAAAAGGACCCTGGATGTATGAGAGGGAGAAGAAACACCCATTTAACCAGAAGTGGATAGTGAGAAACCTTGCAGTGGTCTGAGAGCCCAAAACAGTACATATCATGAAGCCTGGCAGATGAGAGACCAAATTACTAGCCAGCCTTAAAAAGCCACTCACCACCTCAATTCTACACATAGACACGGCACACCATTTCTTATTCGCTGCGTCAATTCTCACTAGCCTGGGAGGACTTATTTTGAGCCATGCTGAACAGTATATGCCCCCCCATCTTGTCCTGTGGCACCTGGAAACACTTGTGTATAGGCGCCGTCCAAATATGCAAAACATAAATAAAGAAACCTGGCAGAGGCCTATGAGAGATCGTAATAGTTCACACTGAGAAGCTTAGTAGAGGACTAGACTATGAGATACGTGAACAGTGCACCCTGAGATGCCGCGCAGATGAGAGGCATTAACAGTGCATACTGAGAAGTCTGGAAGAAGTCTATGAGAGATCTAACTTCAACTTAAGAAACCCAGGGTCCACGAAAGACCGGAATTGAATCCTGAGAAACCTGGGCTTCAGGAGAGACTAAGAGTGAACCCTGGCCTTGTGGGGTGCATTCAAAGGCCCCAAACAGAAGTCACCTTCACATGAAGATCTGCTCTTCAACCTTGACTCTAACATTCCCTCTGTCCTCATCCTCCTCGATCTCTCTTTTGCCTTCGACAAAGTCAACCATATCATCCTGCTCAACTGTCTCTGTGATAACCTGGGTATCACTGATCAGGCTCTGGCCTAGCTGACCTCTTTCCTCTCTGATCGACCCTCCCAGGTCCAACTTGGGTCCTTCCTATCATCTATCTTCCTCTCTACCTGTGGTGTTCCTTGGGGGTCTAACCTCTCGCCCTGGCTTTTCAATGAATACCTGGCAACTCTCGGCAACTGCATTGCCATTTTCTGCTCAAATTTCCAGTGCTACACTGATGACACTCAACTCATTTTCAGGCTGCCCTCGACCACCTCCTCTCCCTCTCTTATCTCTGATTGCCTAACTGCCATTCGAGATTGGTGTGCCGCCAATGATCTTTGTCTGAATTCCAGCAAGACAGAGATCCTCCTCAAAGGCACACCTTCACCATCCTTTCCCTTCACTCTCTGGCCGGCCTCCCTTGACCCTCCTCCTACCCCCACTTCCGAGGCTAAGAACCTCAGGGTCATTTTTGACCCCACACTTTCCTTCTCCGCCCACATCTCTGATGTCCCTAAAATGTCAAACTTCCTAATGCACCTCCTCAGAGGTACTCTGCTTTTCCTTCCCTTGCCCCAGAAGCTCACAGTCTCCCATGGTCTGGTTCTCTCTAGGTTGGACTATTGTAACAGCCTCTTTCTAAATCTAGCTGCCTCTAACTAATCCAGAGCAGGACTGCAAGACTTGTCCTTGGCCTCAAGCCCTGGGATCATATCTCTCCAGCTCGGAAATCTCTCCATTGGCTCCCAGTGGATGCAAGGATTAATTTCAAAACCCTTTGCATTGTCCACAAGGCTTTCTGGGGCCTGGGTCCAAAATACCTTCAGCTATCCCTCTGAAAATACCTCCCCTCTTGAGCTCTTCGCTCCTCTACCTCTAACTCCCCCGAGTCAGTTGTTTTTCAAAGAAACGAGCTGGGGGCAGATCTCTGTCTTCGGCTGGGGCCTCCCTCAGGAACAGCCTCCCTGCCACTGTAAAACTTGAGGAGAACCATCTCTGGTTCCGGAAGCACCAAAAGACCTTCCTCTTTGCTTCTGCCTTCGCTCCTCCTCTCCTGTGCTGATCTGTTCTCTCTTGGCACTGTGCACCTGGCCACTCTCTGTCCTCCGGGCCCAGGTACCTGCTCACCCTGCCACCCTTCTGCACTGCCTCTGGGCCACCGCTTGCACTGGGATCTGTATCTGTACCCATAAAGTCCCCCCCTTTTTTCTTCCTGCACTTATCAGACCTACCCTGCATGTTGCCTTAAACCCAGCACTTGCCCATTTCTAGCTGCACTACCACTGTTTGTTGTCTATTATTTATTTATTTATTATTATTTATCTGTTTCTCCTTTGCTGCGCACTTTCCACTTCTCCCCCCTTCCATGCACTTCTCCCCTCACCCTCTCCCATGCACTTGCGAATACTCAATGTCACTGGGCCTAGTAAGATCATTGTTTTGTTCTCCCCTGTTCCCCTTCAAACATCAATATCAATGAAAAGCAGGCTTTTTAACACTGAAACGAAAAGGCTTGGCCTTTGTTTTTGTTTTTCAAATAAAATTAAAGAGCCATGTGGAAAGGGGCCTACCTGTCATTACCAAAGGAAAAGCAGAATTTCAATTTACAAAAGAAGGAGGAAACAAAGATCCCATTCACATGGAAAACAGGATTTTAAACACTGAACCAAAACTCCCAAAATATCTTGACTTTTGTTTTTGAATTAAAATTCAAGAGCCATGTGGAAAGGGGCCTGCCTGTCATTACCAAAGGAAAAGCAGCATTTTAATTTACAAAAGAAGGAGGAATCAAAGATCACTTTCTCATGGAAAACAGGATTTTAAAACAGGAACAGAAAAATGGCTTGCACAGGTGTGTGCAAATAAAAGCAGTTTAAATGTGACAATGCATCACTGCTAACAGAAAAATGTCAGGGAAAAAACATGATGTGTGGGTTGACAAAAAGCAATGTATATCAGGTTTCACATAGAAAACACCAGTGATATTTAAAAAGCCACTAAAATCCCTTTTGCTGGCTGTGGGCACACTTCGGAAGGAAATCTCACACTCCAAGCCCGGATGTCACATCTCCCATCTAATTACAAACTACAATAAAGTGTCCGGGCTAAAGGTGTCGAAATTCAATGCTCTCCAGACCTGCTGGCTCTGAAGGCATTGACTGCAAGAGAAGTTCCCCTTGGCTGACGCATAACTAATATGTGTGAAAATGGGGGCAACAACTTCAGAGAGCAAGCTTCCAACACAAATGAGACTGATAAAAAAAAAACTCTGGGTACAGGCTGACCCAGTGAAAACAAATGGCCGGCAGGCAGGAGGAAGGCAATTTGTCCCACATGAAGATTCACAATTAATTTAAAAGGATTATTATCATTTAGGCCTTTTTCTCAGCAACCATAAGCCACACTGATTTCATGTATGTACCATGTTGTATGTAATTTCCAGACGATTGTAGTGATCTAAAACTCCTCCATCTTCGACTCAGGGAACTGTAATGGCCGCTTAAACTATGTTTCTGGCTGATCTGAACATGTTCCAAATGCGAGAGTTGGTAAACAGGTGGAGAATAAAATTAGGGATATGGGCAATATTTCAAAAAAGGTAGCAGGCGCTCCTCTCCAGAGAGAACATGGCATCATAACCTGTTCTGAGATGAGAGTTTGCAGGACACGCTTTTGCTCACTGTACCTTTCACAGATGGGAAATATCCGTTTGCATATCAGTTTTTTGTCCCACCCACATGAGCAGTCCAGCACCGAAATGCTATGGCAATTCCTCTCTGAACAAGAGTACCTGCAGCAACCCCATACACATGTTTCAGCCTTGGTGGGCCTCATCAATGAGGTGAAGCTGTGCCTCTCTGAGCACAGTGTGCAGGGAGTCCACGTCTGGTTGCCCCCAGGTAACTTAGGGTGACCAACCCAAAGTTCCTTGCAAATATTTCAAAAAAGGTAGCAGGCGCTCCTCTCCAGAAAGAACAAGGCATGATAACCTGTTCTGAGATGAGAGTTTGCAGCACACGCTTTTTGCTCACTGTACCTTTCACAGATGGTAAATATCCATTTGCATATCAGTCTTTGTCCCGCCCACGTGAGCAGTCCAGCACCGAAATGCTATGGCAATTCCTCTCTGAACAAGAGTACCTGCAGTAATCCCATACACGTGTTTCAGCCTTGTTGGGCCTCATCAGTGAGGTGAAGCTGTGCCTCTCTGAGCACAGTAAGCAGGGAGTCCACATCTGGTTGCCCCCATGTAATTTAGGGTGACCAACCCAAAGTTCCTTGCAAATATTTCAAAAAAGGTAGCAGGCACTCCTCTCCAGAAAGAACAAGGCATGATAACCTGTTCTGAGATGAGAGATTGCAGCACACGCTTTTTGCTCACTGTACCTTTCACAGATGGGGAATATCCATTTGCATATCAGTCTTTGTCCCGCCCACATGGGCAGTCCAGCACCGAAATGCTATGGCAATTCCTCTCTGAACAAGAGTACCAAAAGCAACCCCATACACGTGTTTCAGCCTTGTTGGGCCTCATCAGTAAGGTGAAGCTTTAGCTCTCTGAGCACAGTGAGCAGGGAGTCCACGTCTGGTTGCCCCCAGGTAACTCAGGGTGACCAACCCTAAGTTCCTTTCAAATATTTCAAAAAAGGTAGCAGGCGTTCCTCTCCAGAGAGAACATGGCTTTCACAGATGGGAAATACCCATTTGCATATCAGTCTTTGTCCCGCCTGCTACCTTTTTTGAAATATTTGCAAGGAACTTTGGGTATAGTAATATGTATAGTGTGGCAGTTGATAGTACAATTATGAAGTTGTGATACATAATTTGAAAGGAAAACAAATGACGATTACAAGTGGGAATTGCCATATGTTGCTCCAGACCCCTAAAACAATCCTGGCTTGGAGGCTGGGTTTGGGAGGAGATAGAAGGGTAACTGTCTAATCCTAGTTGCAGGAAATATTGCAGGGTACCTCCCCAAGATTGTAAAAGTGGTGATGCCATAGCTGCTATATAAGGTGGACTGCACTGGGAAGAGGGGGCAGAGACAGAAGGAGACAGAGAGACAAGGAAGGCTGCTGAAACTTACTATCTGACAGCTGTAAGGAAACACCAAAGGAGATTGCTGAGAGTTCATCTGGGTGGAGCTGTCTATTTCTAGGATGGCCTTAAAGATGACTGCGTCCTATGGTGGAGAGCGAGAGGCCATCTTTGAGGATGGAGTGACCAGAGCCCTGCCCTATCATTCCAGGCCGGGGTCACACCAGCAGCCATGATCACATGGCGCTGGTAGCCTTCAGGGACGGCGTTGCTCAGCAGGGGCACTGTCCTCGTGCTGGGCCCCGTCCTTGGGCCCAGCTCACGCGGTGTGGCACCAGCATGGTGCAGAAAGAACAACACTAAGTCCTTTGTTGGAGTGACTGACGAGCCGGAAGCGGGTCGCATCTTTTATTAAGTTTATTACAACATCATGGGAGCTACCATGCTCCCAGGAGTGGTGCCATGCTACACTCCTCCTTTTTCTTAACAACAAAACAAAACCCCAACACAACCACACACTAATACTACTGTAACCACTCTACTAGTTTTTCACACCCTTTATTAACCTGGGTGAGTGGTTCTATTATCACAAACGGGCACCAATGCAGCATTCCATGTGTGCGGATGCGCACCACACAACATTGCCCACCGGCTGGGCCATTTTAAGCAAGAGTCCATGTCTGCCCACTCCCAGCCTTCATGGGGATGTCTCCGGTGTTTATCTGGTGCACCCTGGGGAGTCACAGGAAACCAGTTTTCCTCCCCACTAAGGTTCATTTAGGACAGTCACACCACCGTCACAAAGGCTGGCAAAGCCGCACCTGGGGAGGCCCAGGGGCCACATCGGCCAAGTCCACAGTCCGGGGGGGCACCTGTAGTGGGGGCACTGGCAACACAGTGGCCGGAGTCTGCGCTTATCACTGCAGTCACTCGATGTGGCCCCGCTAGCTGGTCTTTGCTTGAGGGCGCACGAGCACTCCGGTGGGGAGCCGCTAGCCAGTTGCTGGGCGATGGACTCAGCCCTCTCTGGGTGGAAAGTGCAGACCTTGGCCTGTGCCATGCTGTATTGGCTGTCTTGTCTGAGGCCTGGGTATGCTGTATACAGGGCCATGTGTAGTTCGATGGTGCTTCGCTTCCCCTAATTTCTTTGGCTCCCACATGGAGTGCTGCAGGCCTCGTCACCACCAGGCCTGTGGACCTCTTCGGGCTGATGGGTGGCACCGACATCGAGCACACCCACAAATTTTCCTTTTGTAGGCAACCTGTCTTTGAGCGTGCTGTTTCCTTTTCACTGCCGAGGCAGGCCCGGGTTCGTGATGGACTGCCGCGGGCATCACCTCCAGGTTGCTGTTTTTTTTCCATGTGGCGACAGCCGCCACCCTTCACCTTCTCTTCTTTGCGCCTGCAGCTGCTTCATATTTTCTGGGGGGGTTGCCTCTCACCTCCCATCGCGGGGTGTGACCCGCGTTCCTATTACAGGTGGGGCCGCCGGGCAGGGGAGGGGCAGGCAGCTCACCCCCTCATTGCCGCGGCTGGGGTCGCCTGGCATCTCTCCTTGGCAGGATGGTGTGACCCGGCCACTCCCCTGCGACATGCTCTCGCCTGGCACTCGGTGGTGGTACCTTGTGCGGGCCTGCCCTTTTCGATACTGCACCCATGTGATTGCCTGGAACACCCCACCCCCAGCTCACGTGATGGGTGCTGGTGGGCTGGGAATGATGGCATGTGTGGCTGCTTTGCTTTTCCGGGGCACCGCAGGCCTCACCAACCCCTCCTGTTTCGTCTCCCAACACTGCTGCAGGCACCATGGCTTGGGCCACGCCCCCTCCTGTGTTCCCCTTCACATTTTATATTTTTGAGCGCTCCGACCTGGAGCAATTGTCCTGGGGGTAGCTCACCACCCCATGGCCGATGCACCTGCCTCACCGCTCATGTGGGGAATGGGCCCGCTCCACTTTCTTGCGACCAAGGGGTCGGGGGGCACCAGGTATTTTATTGCGGCTCCAGCTGCCAGCATTTCTGCGTGGGGCCTCTTTCCCCTCTCGGGGAGGACCCGCTTCCTCTCAGGGGCGGCGGAGGCAGCATCCTGCTCATTTCGGTGGGGGAGGGGCAGCAGCCTTCCAGTGGGGCCGCGCACCTCTCCCCTGCACGTCTCGACACTGCGACAGGCTCCGGTTGCTCCCATCTCCAACGCTCCGAACTGGAGCGATATTCCTCCTAGGGAAACGGGGGCAAAGGGCAGCATCACACGCATCCAGTGACGCTTTCCTGTTTTCATGCGGCGGACGCCTCTCAATGCTGTCTTGGGGGGACGCCTCTCAATGCTGTCTTGGGGGGTCCTCCCCCTTTGTGGGCGACAACCCGCATTTCCTTTGTTGCGGCGATGCCCGCGTCCTCCACCTCACAGCGGGGAGGGGCAGGCAGTTCTTCTCCGCCGCCTCCATTTATGTGTGGGCAACAACGGACACCATCCTGGGGGCACCAGGCGGCCCGGGTTCAGGCATCCGGAGCCCTGGGCCACCCCCAGCAACTCCATACCTCAAGCGGCTGGGGCCGCCGAGGGCTCCAGCCCTCGTCGCCATTGTTGGGGAGCCTGCCCTGGACACCGGCAGGCCCCATACACAGATCGGGATCACCCGACGTGGTCCCTCAGTGTGGCGCTCACGCCGTGGACACATGGGTGGGGGTCACCCCACCCGCTCTGGATCACTGGAGAGACCCACGTGGCCGGGGGCACCCAGCACACTGCGGCCCCAGCTCTGGGGGCTCCCAGGCCAGGGTCGCACCAGCAGCCATGATCATATGGGGCTGGTAGCCTTCAGGGACGGCGTTGCCCAACAGGGGCACCGTCCTCGTGCTGGGCCCCGTCCTTGGGCCCACCTCATGCGGTATGGCACCAGCATGGTGCAGAAAGAACGACACCGGAGTCCTTTGTTGGAGTGACTGACGAGCCGGAAGCGGCTCGCATCTTTTATTAAGTTGGTCACATGGCTACTGCCACATGACCCATTACAACATCATGGGAGCTACCATGCTCCCAGGAGGGGTGCCATGCAACAGTTGGCTGCAGTACTGTCTCACTAATTCTGTTAATATCGGGGATATGGATTGCTCAGGTAGTTAAGTGCTCGCCTCAGACACATGGCCGGCCTGTACTTTCCAATCTGGCCAGGGACAACTCAACCGGTCATCCTTCCAGGTTCGATATTTTGGGCAACAGTAAATGTGATTAGATTAATTATGTTTTATTACAGTGCTTAGAAGCAGGAGGAATCCGGCTTGATGCGCTACATAAAACATGATAATAGTTTTATTACCCCCACACACCCCCATTGCCCTGCTGTTTGGGTATTAACCTCAGTTTGCCATTAACAGTGCGTCTTTTCCTTGGGAGACCGAGCTCCCTCCCCAGCACATGTGATGAGAAATTATTTTGGCAGAGGGGCTATTTAAGAGTACGTAGGACTGAAGCAATCTGTATTTTCCGGGGAGGCGGTTGTTGTGTAAGAAGATTGGCTTCGCGTGGGTAACCATACATGCGACTGTTGCCCGGGCAACGCAAAACAACAACCTGCCGCAAGCGGAGGCTGCGAGTCCTGCGAATAAAGGGACGTGTCTAACACTGATGGAACGAGATCCAATCAAATTGCAGGAAGAGGAGGAGAAAGCCCAGCGAAGCCGCTAAGGTCTGGTGGGGAAACATGGACAGGTGGAGACATTTTATGGAGCCACAAACGAACTATTAAGGAGGGGGGCGGGGGGGAGGAGGACATTATTGATAAAATATGTGAAATCACAGGAGCAATGAGCTTTATACCTGGGGAGTGCAACCATTTTGGATGGATGTGAGCCCTGCTTGGCGAATCTAAGGGTGGCATTCAAGGACACATGGGGCAATGGGAGGTCCTAATCGTGCATGCTGTGAAAAAGTTTGGGGATCCAAATGCACACAAAATGTAGTGCAACTATGATCCCCTCTGCACCACCTCCCACACTACGCCCCCCCCACTGAGCCCCTACCCACTGTCACACCAATTGAAACACCAGACCCTTGGCCCTGTGTTTCCTCCATCACACCCACCCCCCCACCCCAACACTATGTTTTACAACTGTACTATCAATGCTGAAAGAAACAGGGTGCAATTAATGCATCTTAAACGACCCACATTACCTTCAGTCATTGTCCCCCACAGTACGCAGCTTTATGCACCACTCCTCTTTCCACTCAACCACCATCCGCCCCTCAGAAGGGACATACACAGGACTATGGCCACACCCCCACTTCCAATACCTGCACACACAGCTATGCCCGCAGCAAGCTCGCCTTAATCCTGCTTAATTGCAGAAGACAAAGGCTGTTCACAGCAGTGCAGGGGTTGGGGAGAGTTGTGCTATGTGGCGCCTCAGGAATAGGAGCCAGGGAAAGAGTCCCTGTGAGATAGCTCGGCAAGATGTGAGACTAGAGTGCTCTGACTCTGAGCAGGACCCAGGTTCGAAGCCCAAGTAGTGGGGTAGCAAAATCTAAAGTTGCTTTTCCCTATAATTCGGAAACGGATCTTTGGGTTGCGCAATGTAGGATTTTCCTGACGTCGTACCCTTTAGTTCCCCTCTACTTCGAGCTCTGGTTACGAGTGTTGCCTTGCCACAAGCATTTTAAAACTAAACTGTTTAATTAATCTGTAAATGGCACTAGCTTATTTTACACCGCAACAGTGTTCCACTGTAACCAAGGAACATACTGCCAACCCTTTCTTTCAACCTGTAACTCTACTGTGTGTTTGTATCATCATTGTGCATGATAGTCTTCAATGTCATTTTTTTTCTGTACTACTCTCGCAACTAAGTAAGATTACTGCAACAGCGCCACGATGCCTAAGGGCCGATTGTGGGTTTTACAGATGTAAATAAATAAATAAATACATCTTGATAGGTTGTTGCTTCTTTGTTTTACACTGCAACTGTTACAAACAGCAGGGAAGTAGAAGTTGGCACTAGATACAACAACAGGCAATACATTTAGAAAGATCCCATGCAAAATGTATTTGAATAGGCAGAGTGCATTTAAAGCGGAATTAGCTGCCATATGGAAGGAAGTCAGGCTGACAACCTTATTTGTGGGGCCTACGTTCCGTTTTACAAGTAAATGTTAAAAGGGGAACAGGGGCCTGGGTGTGGTAGGACAGCAGATTGTTTGCAATTTTGGTTAATTCCAAGAAAACACATTGCCGTTTGTTGTATTACTAAATATAGAACCAGGAGGTCAATATTGGTAGGTGATGCCAAACACACACAGAGATGTAGGCAATCCCTCGAAAAAAGGATACGAAAGAGCAGAGAAAGCCATCATCACAATGACATGACGCCATTTAGATGAGGAATTGCCTACTAAGTCCGCCAAAGTACTACGGCCTGAAGAGAGTGAAATACCCTCCAGAAGGGATCGGAAGCGTGAGCTTAAAGTTATTCTACTCAGCCCCAGGTCCTTAGTGAGATAGGCCACCGGTGTGGCTTCACGTATAGAATATCTTGCTCTTGATATCTGTGCACTCACAGAAACCTGGCTCCACAAAGCTGCAGGGCCTTCACTAACCTTGGCAGGCCCAACCGGGCATGCTACAGTCCACAGGGACCGACGAGAGGGGAGAGGGTGTGGAGTAGCCATCATATACAAAGGCCATCTAGAGATATGGCAGATAGATCTGGTGGAGCCAGAAGGCTGTCACATACTCATGGCGAAAATTAGGACGGATGCGGAGACCACTGGTAATTGGTGCTTGTCTATCAAACTCCCATGCCGGACTTTACATCACACATACGTAATCTGCAACTACCATTATTAAAACCCAACACCAAGTGGATGTTATTGTGTGATTTTAATCTGTGGTTGGGTAACCGAACCGATCGAGCAGCAAGGGGCTTCGAAGTTGCACTGAATAACCTTAGCGTTACGCATAAGATCAAAGTTGCGACCCACACTGGAGGTAATACTCGCCACACATAGCATGCTGATAAATGATCTTTCTATGTATCTGTGCCCTTGGTCCGATCATTTCTTTATTCAGTTTGCGCAGGTAACGGAAAAAGAATAAGGACAAAAATTATTACTAAAACTCTAATAACATCTAGAAATACAAAAAAGTTATCTTTAGCAGCCTTAGAACCTTGGGTTACTCCCCTGGCAGGCAAAATAGTCCGTATGGAATCTGCTGATGTGATGGTTAAGGCTTATCAGAACATGCTAGTGGAAGCATCTAATGCCCTAGCACCCCTGAGAACCAAACTAGTTTTAGGGGAAAAAACGAACACATGGTTTTCACCAGATCTTCAGACACTTAAAGCCAAAAAGAACTAACGCTTTTATGCGTGGAAACCTTCTAAAGATCTCCTCCAGAGGGATGCGTACGATTCAGCCTCCAAAGCATATAAGTTGGCAATTATTGCTGCAAGAAAGACAGTGTTTGATAATAGGATCCCCAGGGCAGAATGTGAACTTAAAGAGTTATTTACGGTCCTAAAAGAATTAGAAAATCCCTGTCCAGGAATTAAGGACGGCCCTAAAAAAGATATCACATGGTGCACACAGATACAAGTGTTCATGTTGAAGAAACCTGAGCTAATCAAACTAAACACCGAGATCAGAAGAAAGCAGGCAGACCAAGTAGCTGCTACTCGTACTATTAATCTGCGTGAATCTGCGGAGTACCAATTTCATTTTAGACCAGTATCCGAAGCTGAGTTGGCAGCTATTATAGATAAGCTCAAACCCACTAAGTGCAAAGGGGACGTTTGCCCAGCCATCACCATTAAAGCGTGCACCCAGCATTGATTGGCATTCTGTCTCGATTTATTAACTCAGCTTTCAAGGACAGCAATGTTCTAGATAAGCTCAAGAATGCCTGGATCAAGTCTTGGTTGAAAAAACCAGGAATGGACCCACTGGTGCCAACAAACTATAGGCCCATTAATAAAACACCATTTTAATTAAAATGTTTAGATTGTGTTGCGTATGTCCACATTTGAGAATATCTGAACACACAGGATATTTTAAATAAATGTCAGTCTGGCTTCAGGCAAGGTCATGGCACTGAAACAGCCTTGCTAGACTTAACGTCCAGGCTGATACGGGTTACGGATAAAGGGCAGGCTGCACTACTCATGCTGCTTGACCTGTCTTCAGCTTTCGACCTGGTAGACGATTCTTTATTGGTCACCAGGTTGATGGAAGTTGGTGGCTTCTCAGATAAGGCTGCTTTGTGGATTCAATCTTTCTTGAATAATAGACGGATTAACGTTTGTATTGAGGACGCCAAGACTTTGCCGGCACCATTGTTGTTTGGGGTGCCGCAGGGGGCGTGCCTCTCGCCCTCACTCTAGAATATCTTTACAGTTCCTCTCTTTGACATGTTGGAGGAGAGGGGCGTCTGGTTTACAAATTCTGCAGCCGACACACAATGAGTTATTTCCCTCTCTGGGGGCGCACGAGCAGGACACCGAAAAGAAAATGATCAAGCTCGGAGAAGAATATTTGCATTTTAAGGTAGCAGAGTGCTTGATTCCCACACAAAAGTAAGTCAAAACACTGGGAATAATTCTAGATCAGAACCTCTACAAGCGAGCCCAAGTAAACAATTTAGTATCTTCATCGGCCTACTATGTAAAATTGCTGGCTGAGCTGCGATCCTACATTTCCACAGCAAACTGCGAGACAGTCACTAGGGCCAATGTTGGTGCTAAAATTGACTATTCCAGCCATTTGCTGGTAGGGATTTGTAAGAGTGTTTGTGCCAGGCTTCAACTAATACAAAACAGCACTGTCGGGATCACTCTAAGCCTCAAGAAGAGAGGCCATGTGTCTGCGGCTATAAGAGACCAAAACTGGCTCCCTGTTGAGGCTAGAATTGAATACCGGCTGATGATGATCACCTACAAACGTGTGACATTGAATAAACCGTTATATCTATCTGAAGTACTAAAGAGGAATGTATCTCGTCAAAATCTCAGATCCAACAGCCTGAACCTACAGAACAGGGGCATTGCTAGGTTTGTAAAAGATCTGGGCTAGAGCCCCTTGCAAGTTTGGACTTCACATAACTACATGATCTGAACATACTCGCCACGTTGCGATTTCAAGCGTTAATATTGCAAACTATACTGCTCAAAGTGCTCATGCATCACTCCAAAACCTGACCATCCATCCAGTAGTGCTATGTAATGCTGCATTGTTTGCGTTTCAACCCCCCACTCCTACATATCCTGTAGATATTAACATGAGTGACGAAGGGAAATTAACATGCAGACAGCACGAAATAAAGCATGTATCTGACTAGGATGATTGTATGACATCCATTTTCTACAGGGCTGTTCAGGAATTTGATGCCCAGAGCTGCATAACCTGTGCAGACCCATTGAAGGCATATGCATTCTACATCTTCAGAAGTGACATCACAGAAATGACACCACAAGGACTTCATCTGCCTCGCCTGCCATAGTGCACTATTGTGACATTAAAACAAGGTACTATGTGTAAACAGCCAAATACCTCTGTGGTGGGCAGTAAATGACAGGTCATTATTATTATTCAGGTATGCTCTGAAATGCTCTCTCGGCATGCACTGACATTTTCTCTCACTTTGTGCTGTCACTCTCTCCCTTAGCACTGTCACTCTCACTGTACTCTGTGTGCAATCACTCACTCTGTGCCCTGTCTCTCACTCTGTGCTGTCTTGCCCTCGGCATGCTGTCACACACCCTTTCTCTGCACGCTTTCACACTTTGCATCCTTTACTCTCCTCCTCTCCTAACACTGTTGAAGATATTATCTCTTGCACACCCATTCCATCTTCTCCTATTCACACAGCCCTTACTTTTCACATCCTTCCTAACATGCCAGATGTATTTGTAATTTGCACGTGGAAAGATGAAGGGGGCGGAGTGGGCCTGCTGGGATTTGAACCAGTGACCACGAGGTCAAACACAGGCCCCTGTAGTCCACTGAGCGACAGACCCAGCTTGCTCTTATTTCCTCTTGCTTACCAATGGCACCCTCTGTTAATCGTTCCCTCCCTTTCTCTATCCCCTTCTCACTCTCTTGCACACCTGAATCCCTTAGTATCCTGAAACTTTGTACTCTCGCCTTTGCACCCTGGTGCTTATAAATGCATATGCAAACAGCAGTAAACACCAAAACTATTGGCATTGCCAAAGCTCGTTTTTCATTGTCTCCATTTTGTGTCTAAATGTAATCATGGTTAGGTTCAGGACCAACTACATCAGAAAATGGCACTGCTTCCGCTTCACCCTGGATCATCTTTTAAGATCATGTGTCTCACTTACACATATGTGAAGAGTGATGTTCTGCCTGCAGCGAAGCCAAACAAATCCATGATCTCTGCAATCACAGACTGGACGCCTTTCATGCCAAGCACATGGCAGCTTCTAGAAGGATCTGCAAAGGCTGCAGACTCGACTCTCCCACTGCATTGCAACCTGACTCTGACAGGACCTTCCCATGGAGTGTTGGAATGTGCCAACTCCCCCCCACCCCCAAACTTCTTTCATTTCTGTGCAAAGCTCAAACTGGTCTCATTCTGCAGATGGAAGTAGAGAACCAGATCCCGGGGTTGCACGTGCTATCATCTCGTACATGTCTGATTTCTTTCCTGATTTTTCAGACTTAACACTAGTCGAGTTTGATATATCATATATGCAACTAAGACAACAACAACAAAATCTGTAACAGCGCCTCGATGCCCCCGGGCTGTGTGAGCGCTTTAAAAATGCAAATAAATAAATCAGGAAGATGTGAATTTTTAGGAGCACGGGGATAGGTGCCTGGCTACAACTGTAAGGCCCGTGGTTGCCCATGTCCTGTTCCTACCGGTGGCAAAGACCCTATGAATCAGTGTAGTGTCACTCAAACCTTCAGTGTAAACTTTATAGATATGATAAGTTATTTATAACATGCTTAATGCCGGTTTCTAAAGACCAACCCCAGGAATCGAACCTGTGTTGCTCCGTGTCTTCTTGTTTCCAAGGCGAGCAGGCCTGAGCTATCCTCCCGAGGCATTTGATTGGTGGTAAAATACAGCCATAAAAGTATAATATCAAACAAACAGTCCTGAGTCCAAAATATACATACATACAATGCGTAACAGATATACACCACATCCGATTTCACTTGGATGCTACTTGACTGTGTATTATTGATGTTAAACCATTAACTTAACCTTGAAATGCGGTAAACAGGCAACAGAGCCACTGCCTGCCTGCCCACTGACTCCTTCTGGGCGCTAAGAGTATTTGAACTGGTTACCTTTGGCAAGGGACCACATCTTACTTACTCGCCTTTGTTTCATGATTTAGCCTTCAACACATTAATAGTGGACAATCAATAAGGGCCCCGTGTGATCTCGGCGAAAAGAATTTAAAGGAATGAAATTTTACCGAAAAGGAAATATTGAAATTTCTCTTTTTTTAAAAAAATTGGTGAGCTCCCCCTCGAACCACCCGTTTCCCCCCACTTCCAACCCCACCGCGAACCACCCCCCAGGCCTTTTAACATGTACACCCACCCCTATATATATATTTAGTTTTTGGTATTTTTTAAACATTTCATTTGTTGCCTTCTTTTCGGTAATATCAGTGGATACCCAGATAAATGTATTCCTAATAAGAAATGTAATTTCCTTTATCCTGTGTTTCTCGAAAGTGCTTCGGGCTGACACATTGTTAACATCACTGTGCACATTGACACCGTTGTTTCTTACACACAATTAACACGGACCTGCAGGTGCATTTCCACTTGAACACAAAGCTTTCAGTAGCAGTTAGCTTAGCAATGCGCATTCATTTCCTAAAGTTTAAACATAAAGGATAGATGCTATACTATACCAATGCACTCTTCCAAAAAATCAAGGCCCAATGCCATGTGTGTGGCACAGCTCGGTGCTGATTGGAGTAATCCTAGCACTCTGTGGGCACTGAATGATGCGGCCAATAGCCGCACCGTGCAAACCACTGCCAGCGGTGTGAATTGCTAACATTAAGTTTAACGAGTGCACTTTCATGTTTTATGCAAGAGGAAATATGCCCCTATGGCTGCATTCTAGTAGAAAGTGTGATGCATTGACCAATGTGACAGGTTATGTGTAGAATGCAGTCCCATGTAGTCAAAATTATACACATACGGCATAGCTGACTCACCGTTGCTTATATATTCCCCAATTTGGAAAAAGAACACTACTGCGCATGTGTTGGCATTGATTTTGAATCCCTGCGTGTTCCTTTATGCTGTGCTGATGGATGGGGTTGTGCCACTATCAGCCCGAGGAGCCTCCCAGCTGTTTGCTCTGTGCAAGACGGAGGGAGAGCCTCGGAGGTGCACGGCCTGGCCTATCGATTTTCAGTTCTCTACTGAAAGCGCCACCCTATAGACAGTTTGCAACTTTGCACAATGATAAATCTATTGGCCGCCAAAGAATAAAAACACATCCCGCGCATTGCTTAACGATAATGGGGTGATTGAAGCCCTTCAGACAAATTAGGAGCAGCTGCACTGTCACTGATCCATGCGTTTGCAGCGCCACTCCTAATGATTTATATTCAGACTGAGTGAAACATAAGCAATCATAGTCATGTCATAGGCCGCGGCTGTAAGCAATAGTATTGGTAATCGCCGCGGGCCTACAACATGACGGTGACCCAATACCGACACAGCGACACACGCAGGGGAGTTGCTAGGTCTGGAAAAGACCCGGGGCTATGCTGATGTTGAAACTGTTGGGACTGGGGGCTAGCTAGTCTTTTGGCTGTAGCTCCTGATATTCTATCTGGGGCTACAACCAAAAGATCAGGGGCTATAGCCCCCTTAGCCCCCCCCCCAGCAACGCCCCTGGACACACACCTACCTTAGCGCCTTGCGCCGGTGCACATGCCGCCGCCGACATGGGGCTCGGAGTTGGCTGGCAGTGCACTGAAGCTTCACAGGGGTGGGTCGTGGGTAGGTGACGTGGCTGGGGGGTCAAACAGGAGTAGGTGGTGACTGGCGTCGTCAGACTCGTGAGCTTGCATTCCTCACAGCAGGGACTGGGAACATGCACCAGTGTCTGCAGGCACGGGGCTGGTTGTGACCTGCTACTGCCTTGTTCTGCGCAAGTGCGCATGCAGGGAAAGACCCAGGACACGTGCGTTTGTGCCTGAGCAGTGGCTCGGCTCCCTGCTGCGCAAGCGTAGACTGTCTTGAGGCAGCAGCACGAGTAGCAGCCCAGGCAGGCCAGGAGGCAGCTATGTTCATGTCACTCACATTTTTGATATAAATCACGAACGTTGCTGCCTCTTGACCTGCCTGCTGTGTGCGTCTACCAGTGTACCGCCCACCCGCCTTTCCAGCACTGCAGGCCAGGCGGGAGGCAGCAGCAAAAATAATGTTCGGATGTTCGGGCCCGGGGCTAGCCTTTGTTTGTAGCCCTGTGATCTTCATTCGGCGCTACAAGCAAAGGATCCAGGGCTATAGCCACTCAAGCCCCGCCCCCCCCAGCCACGCCTCTGCTACTGAAAGTGCCCAGATGGAAACTCACACTGGTGGAAAAAGGGGCCTTCTTTGAGGCAGCCCTGAGAGCCTGGAAAAGGCTACCGGCGGATCTTAAGGAAATAAAATCTATGGAAATGTTTAGAAAGAAGTTAAAAACGTTGCTATTCAGATCGTATCCCTACTCAATCAGCTGAAGTTGCTTGCCTGAGTTGTTCCGCATATATGCCCTTTTGTACTTTATGTTGCTTGCCTCTTTGTTTGTCTGTCTGTTATCCGCCCGCATGCCCCTGGGCCAATTGGTGCGCTATACAAATATAAAGAAAAATAAAAAATAAATGGTAATTTTACACAGTGGCGGCTGGTGCAGTTTGTAATTGGAGAGATGTAAATGTTTCCCACAAGTATGTGGGAGCGACTGCATGTCGCGAGGTAGACCAAACCATCCAAGTGGGGTTTGTGACGAGAGGGTATCTCCCCCTGAGAACCTTTTTAAAATAATGGGTTAAAATAGTCCATTTTATAGCAGACTTTCTGTGAACAATGTTGTTAAATGTGTCAGACAGTTTGCAACCGGTTTTGTAGAGTAACTCATGAAAAAAATTAAGTAGATGCAAGTCACCAGCAGTGCAGGGGAGCATTTTCTAACTTATTTTCACGACACCTTTACCCAGAATATATGACAGTATAAAAAAAATGTCATGCTGGCTGTGCGCATACATTTCCATGCTGGCTGCACCAATATATACCAGTATTTCCATAGAAGAACATACTCATGTTTGCTTTACAAATTACTTCAGTAACGATACCATGAGAAAACATGCTATGCTGGCTCTGCCAATACACAGCATAAAATAAGCAGTATCGTATCGCAAATTCACAATGCAATAACAATGAATTGATTTTCATTTCATAAATCATGTCGCACTAACTGCGACATGATTTCAGGGAAGATGAGTACATTTCTTTCTGTGCAGCAAGCTACAGTGCAGCATAAAGAGCCTGCAGATAAAGGAAAGCAGAGAATCTGGTGGCAAGCTAACCCACACATACTTTTAATGAGCACAATGTAAGATGGAAACTGGAGCTCAGAGTCTGATTGTTATGTGTGGGAGCATGTCTTTGTCTGAGGGATATACATCATGAGTGGGGCTGTGATTAGGATGCTACTAAATGAGTAGGCCTTTCTCTTATCTGTCTTATCTCCCTCTCCTGCTCCCCTGCATTTTTCTATTTCAATACTTCTTTGCTTACCTTTTCTTGCTTTTCCACCCCATTTTTCTTTGCTTTTTATCTCTTTTATCCCTCCAACCCTTTTAACTTCCTCACTTGCCCATCCCCATGTATCGCGCGTCAGTTGCCCTTCTTTCATCTACTCCTTTCACACACCGCTTCTCTGTCTCCTAATTCCCCTCTTCTCGGACCACCTTTACTGATCTCTATATTCCGCTTAGACTGTGATGTGCTTGCATGTGATAGGCTGGAATGTGTGGATGTAAAAGGCTATATTATGGGCCTGCATATGAAAGCATGTGGTGTCCATGCATGTGAAAGGCTATAGTTTCTATGTTGGTGTGAAAAGCTGCATTGTACGTGAAAGTCTGCAGTGCTCGGGAATATGAGGCTGTAGTGGTTGCACATTTTACCATTTCTGCACCAACTTCATTCAATGAAAGCACCAAAATCTAAGATAATGGTTAACACTATTTTAACCCATTATTTTAAAAAAGTTCCCCGAGGGAGAAACCCCTTCCCCACTTGGATGTTTTGGTCTACCTCGCTACATTGCGAGATTTCATAGACTAAACATGCAGACCGTAGTCTAGCACTGATTGGATAAATGTACATGCCATTTGGTGGGATGCTGGCATCCGCCTTTCCGTCCAAAAGTGAACTCTGCTTCCCATTGAAAGCATGTCAAAGTTTATGATTTGCGTAGCTCTGTGCGCCAAAAGACCGGACTCCCCTAATCTGGATATGTATTGGCATCACTGGAAGTAACATCACAGAAATTCACATTACACCTAGTCTTTGATACTCAATGGGATCATGGTAAGTTACATTACAAGACGTGTCTACGTGCATGTGTAAGAACCTATACGGAAGCCAAGAGACAAATAACTGATGTGCAGTATATCAACTTGCACCATCATTATGTATGAAGTAGTACCATGAGTTAGGCATTCTTGTCTAGTGTTCAAGTGTCAACTGAATGGCGTGTGGGGACTTATCATTTTGCAGATAACACAGTGAAATAAAAAGATTTTCCCATGATCACACACTTTAGTTAATTGTGAAGTCAGGCTTTTAGATCAGTCCACAACATCGGCACTTAACCACACATGTTCTGGTGTTTGGTTTTCAAGAATACTTTCGAACCTGAAAAATATATACATTCATAAAGAAATGTGTTATGCCCAAAGACCATGGTCATAGCTTTCTTTTTCCTTTCTTGAATGAAAAACTGCAAGAACTACTCGAATTTTAGGTTTGGAAATGTCATTTCAAAATTAGACACACAAAAAAGGCACTGTATGATAAAGTCACCTTTCTGTAGTCATTGGTTGAAAACATCATTGATGCTATTACATATTAGGCGAATGAAATATGAAGCGAACACTTGTCAGAAGCAATGCATACTCAATGAACCATCACTTTAAATGTTCCCATTTAAATGCTCTGCCGATAGCATACAGTGTGTTAAATAATTGTGAAGCCGTATTGGGAAGCCCTGTTGAATTTCCCAGAGTAGTCGTGTCCAACAAAGGCGTCCTGCCATCATAACTCTGGTGGCGCGGCAAAGCAGCAAGACCACTAGACATTCATCTGCCAAATAGTTGGTACTTGTTTGCACCGTCTCTGATTGAAAGTAAGACCATACAAATCTGCTAATCATATACATTGGATTGCTAATCAAAATATTTTTATTTAGCAGTCTCAGCCAATCAATTTTGCAAAACTAGCTTATGCCTTGCAATATATTCCAGAATCCCCACATAAGAACATACTCCTGCTTGTTTTTGCAGTAAAAATGCCACATCACAATAAAAAAAACATGTCCAGAAGGGCTGCACCAAAGGAAAACAGCTGAGCCTCATAATAACACTTATCTTATTTGCTTTACACTTGACGCCCAGTAAACAATTCCATACCACAGTTATGTTATTTGGCATTTATATAGCGCTCTATATATCATTGGTATGACCTCAAAGCGCTTGTGGGTTGAACGCCCTCGGGGACCGTAGTCCAGGTCAGTCGAGAGAAAAGGGAGTCGTGGGTGCACTCAATATGTGAGCAGCTGATGAGATTGCCTGATGGTAGCTGCATCCTAACATTAGGTGTGGTGGTATTGAGAGATCAGTTGAATGTGTACAGTCTGGAGGTTGGTCTCCGAGACTGGGTTCTGGCGACGTTAGGCCTGTCTAGGATGCTTATGTGTGCATCTAGGCCGATTTTTCGTGGGGTATAGCTGCGTTCTAGCAGGAAGCTGAGGTGTTCATGGAGTATTGTACGTATGTGAGCAGCTAGGCCGAATTGATCGAGGGGTGTAGCTGCGGTCTATGGTGTGTTGGTGTAGAGAGTGAGCATAGTGATAGGAGAGGTGAGTGTCTGTAGTGGATTTTCTTTTTTTTTTACTTACGAGTAAGAACATATATGTCAATCTAGCCACATAATAACACTTATCAGGCTTGATTTACCATTGACGCCAAGTAAAAATTCCATGCAACAGTAATGAAATACAGCCAGACATTCTGCACATAAGTAGGCCGGTCCAGCCACATAGAACACTTATGTTCACTTTGTCATTAATGCCCAGTACAAAATGCCATGCCAGATTAAGAACATATGGCCCTAATGGCTGCACCAAAGTAGAGCAGTCCAGCCACGTACTTACACCCCTCATGTTTGTTTTACCATAGAAGCCCATGAAAAATGCATTGCCACAGTAAAACATTAAGCCAAACTGGCTGCACCTAAGCAAGCCAGTCCAGCCAAGTAATAACTCATAGGTTTGCTTTACCATTGACGCCATAAAAAAATACCATGCCACATTAAAATAAGTATTGGCAATGCCAACCATTTTGCCTTTTTTTGTAGGCATGGGAAATGTATTTGCAGGTATTGCTGTATTGGTATTAACTGGCCATCAACGGTGCCTGGGCATATAAAAGCAGTGCCTGGTAAATGCCTTATACCTATACACAAGTTGAAACTGTTGGCTTTGCCAATGTCTATTTTTAACAAGACTTCAGTGAAGGACACGCATAGCTTTTATAAATCGAGTGGCTGACAGTAGACCTAATGAAGACATTTTTATTTGTTTATTTCACATGTTTACAGCTCCAATTAAGTCATTAACTCTAAGAAGCCTGCTTTGGAAAAACACTGGTAGGCACTTCTGATGGCAAGGCTTGATAAAGCTAGCTCAAAGAGATCCCAGGGTAATGTCTTTTGGGCAGGGGGGGGGGACTGGGTGGGAATGGCAATAGGGATTAACATGGCCATGGGCAATCAATGGGTGGGTAAATAACCAAACACCTACAAGCTTTGTGTCCCTCCGCAAATGCCATTGATCCCTAGCTGTACTCAAATGCAATAGCTTCGGTTTATAGGTGACACTTTACCTTTAGCGCCACCTAGTAGCCAAAACTT
Source organism: Ambystoma mexicanum (assembly GCF_040938575.1). Lineage (NCBI taxonomy): Eukaryota > Metazoa > Chordata > Amphibia > Caudata > Ambystomatidae > Ambystoma > Ambystoma mexicanum. The sequence continues at coordinate 1,383,715,455 of NC_090921.1, read as the reverse complement.
AAAACATTGGCAGACTGGCTGCCAAATGGATCCCACCCTGCCTCCAAACCAGTGTCCCCAAACCTGGCACTAACAACATCAGCACAAACACATTCATACAGTATTCACAAGCTCATTCATACAATATTTACTCGCTCACCCAAACGAGCACCCAAATAGCATCCACTCACTTGTTCACATGTGCGCACATACAGTTTTCACTCACTTATGCACACGTGCACCCACCGATACAACATATGCTCTCTCATACACAAATCCATGCATGCAGACATACATACATGCATACATTTTGCTCTTACCTTCTACCCCAGTACAGACACGACTCTTCGGCTCTCGTGTCACCTCTCTTGCAGCCCCTTCAACTCCCAAGCAGCAAGAAAAGGGACCATCAAGCAGGGAGAGGTTCCTGGTTGCAGCACATGTGTGGATGTGCCAGAGCTTTCCAAACGCAATGCCTCAAAGGGTCTGAATATGTGGGAGGCACATAAGCAACCCTGACGCTTAGTCAGACCTGATGTTCCCCAACCACGCAAGCATGGATGTGCTGAAGCACTCCAAAATCAATGGCCCACAGGGTCTGAATGTGTGGGTGTGAGGAATTCTACCATCCACATGGAGGATGTGCGCTTGCCTATTTTTTAAAAATGTTTTTAAATTAAATTGAATGATGGTAGACCAACCACCGGAAAATGTGTTGGGCTAATCCGCATGGCATACATAATAGACCTGTGTACTCTGGGTGGGCCCAGCCTAAAGGGGCAGTCACCCCTGTCATATTTAGTTGTGATATGACAGCCAGGAGTACCTTCCCCCTGCCATGGCCATCCTAAATAAACAACAAAGGCGCCATGGATCTGCCATGTCCTTTTGTTGCACCCAGTACCTGGTGGCAGCATTCACATACTAATCAGAGCATAAATCAAACAGGCCCACATGGGGCTTGGCTGCAGAGGATATCAAAGGAGAGAGGAAACCCCAACATGTGCACTGTGTCAACCTGATGTCAGCTCCCACCCTCATTATCGATTGACAGTGAAATGTCATGTCTGGGACTGCATGTTTATAGTAGTCATCCCCGCAGGGAGACCCCATTCAGAAGGTACACGTATATGGATTGACAGGGCCAGAAAGCCTGGTCTCACCCCAGGAGACCTGCCCCTTTGATCCACAACAGACAGTAAGATGGGTAAGACTTAGTATGACATGTTTTCACCCCTTTACCTTTTTTAATGCAAAGCACTCTGGTTATGACCTCAGGCATACAGGAGATTGTTGGTGTGGACCCAGGATAGGTTCATTAAGGGAGGCTTAGCCTACATCAATCCCTGTGGTCCATTTGGCTTTAAAAGAGGGACGATTATCTGAAGGCTTCACCAGAAGCAGAAGGAAGAACTCATCATTGGACCCTGCTGAAGGTACAGTCTGCCTTACTTCTTCTGCCAGTGAAGGGAGGCCAGAACCTCTAAGAGGGAAGTAAGATTCCTCTCCTAAACATCTCCCAGGGAATAGAGGGAGATACTGAATCCAGAGGACCCTTCAGCAGCTCCAGAACCGGTACCCAGCCAGCACACAGTGTGCCCTGCTAGGCTCTGAAGCAAGCTTCCTAGGTGGGAAGTGCCAGAGAGTCTCTGAACCAAACCACGGACAAGGCAGCTGCCTGCAATACTCTCCTCAGCTTTGGGCCGTCCGCCTTAAAGGACGACTCAAGCCCAGTGAAGAGGCTAGGAAGAGTGCATCGACAAGCATCTACCGAATGACATCCGCCTTTAAGGACATTTTCGTGCCAGTGGAGCTGACCGCTGTTATGCTGCAGTTGCTAAAGCTGTCCCAGACACCTCGGACAGTGCTTCAGAACTGCCGACCAGCACTGAGATGATTTCTGACCCCAACCAACTGTGTAGGCCAGCCTTCAGCCGTCCACCCAGCTTTGCTCGCTGAACTGCCTGCTGCCTGATGTCCGCAGTTGTCTCCCATTTTGAACTCTGTCGTAGAAGCTGCAAAGCACACTGAAACTGACTCGACCCTGTCGAGGACCAAGAACTCCTACTGCACAAAGTACATTGTGGTTCTGTCCCCCTGGTCCTTCTCCGAGGGCCTTATGACCCATTACTCCTGTTGTGTTAAAACCAAGCATCCAAACTATTGCAATTATTTACTATACCGACTACCCTCCTGTCAGTATCCAGAGTTCATCCCTTTTCCTTCTTTAAAACTGTTATCCTCTGCAATCCTTTACAAGGTGGGTTGTATTTCGTAGTGTGCTTGAACTGTTGTTGTGATAATAATAAAGTAGATATTGTTATACAACCTTGACTGGACAGTCCCTTTTATCATTGGGTAATAATTGTATTTTTGCTGTGTTGCAACTAACCAACAATCCACAACCTTTTGGAGATAAGCCTGCCATTCCGTACAAGTTACCAAAATTGGACAAGGAGGTTTAAAATTTGTTTGGATTCCTTCTGGTGTACTAGTGATGAGGGGCTGATTTATGGTTTAGAAAACGATATTCATCCCTGGAACACTGGTGCCCCGGAAGTGGATTTTTCACAGTGGGAAGATGAATAAGTACATCCTACGCCTACTCAGACCTGAAGTCCCCCAGTTTGCATCCCTGATCGGACATCCAAGGCTGTAGAAGCAAAATGCCACAGGCCTTGTATGGTGCATTGGAAATGCGTTCTGAATATCTGAAACTGTCAAAGGAAAACTGCGTTTTCCTATGACAGTTAAAGCCAGCCCAGGACCACACTCTCAGCAGCTAGCTGCAGCTGAGGGAATGCTCTGTGTTTTCACCTGGCTAGCATGGCTCGTCCGAATGGGTGGCGTGTCAGCACCCCGTCGCCCATTATGGATGAGTGGCCACGGATTGTAGAGTAATGAAAAACAAGAACATCATAACTTTTCTATTACAAAATGATTAATGTATCCGGCACAGATCTAAACCTCCCCCCACACCCTAATCCCACCAAAACCCCCAAGGCCACCACCCACTAAACCTCCACCCTTTTCCCAACAAGAAATACAAGCACACACACCTCCCTGCACTGCCCACCCTAACCTCGTGAAACCACCCACTTAATGTCCACTTTAATGGCTGTTTGGCACATGCAGTGGGAGTTAATGTTAATGTTAAAGGATATTTGTATAGCACACTATCACCACCGGACTGGTCCCCTGGTGCTCTGGGGGATCTGAAACAAAGGGAGGTAGGTGAAACATGTTATTAGGATAAAGTTTGGAGAAGAGCAAGGGAGATGTAAAGTACATCTCGGTTCGGTTAACACTGTTCGCCGAGCGTATTGTGTTGTTGGGTTCCGAGTCCATCGTGTGCTGTTGCTTGCGAGTCTGTGTGGTGTGGTTGTGGTTGCGGTGTGGTGGAGTGCGTGCGTGTTGCTGCGGTTTTAAGAGGTGTGGTTGTGTTTGGTTAGAGTGTGAGAGGTATGCGAGGAGTGGTGAGGTTTTTAGTAGTTTTTTGGGGTTGGTTGGTATCCTTGTTGTTAGTAGAGATGCATATTCCTATTGCGTCTCCTTAATGATTTAGAGAAAGCAGTTTCCTTTCGATAATGAAGTTTCAGCATGATAAGACTGTCTCATCTTTCTGTCATTATGCTAACTTAGCTACTTTCCTGTTTCCATCTATATTTTCGGCCAACCCTTTAATCCCTGTTTGTCTTTGTTGTGACCAAGTTTTTGGATTGATTTATTTGCGAGTTACGCCTGTACACCTGTACCCTACGTCCTTTCTGAGTGGGTAAGGTTGTTGGTAGTGTTGGGCATGTATGCTAATTTCTGTCCTCGTAGGGTTGTCGCTTGTGTTGTATTCCACCTAGAGTCGTCTCTCTTGTTCGGGTTATCCTTAGTCAGCAGTGGGTGTTTTCTGTGCCATCATATAGTCAGTCAGTCTGTTATTTGGGTTTCCTGTTTGATTGTTTTAGTTTCAATTTGGTTCAATTTTCAAATTGGGAGTGGCGAGTCCATGGTGCCTGGAAACTGCCGGCCTGTCTCATCATCAATCAAATATATAGCACACGTTAAAAGAAACATTTGTTCACTATACAATAATCGGAGTTTTGAATATTTCTCTCCAGGGCTGTTTTGTGTTGTGCCAGTTTGACGTACCAGTCTGGCAATACAATGTTTCTTTAAAATAATAATAATAATAATAATAATAATTATAATAATAATAATTATAATAATTTTTATAAAGGCTTCCTTTTCTTACAAAGTGTATACGTGGGAGGAATCCGGCATGAAGTGCTATATAAGCACACAAATATTAAGATCAGTATTATTGTTAACAAAGATCCCTACTGCATAAATTACTGGTAGCAATGTTCTGTATAGCGAAAATAGTGCACACGGTCTGCTACGGGTATGCAGCTAAATCTTAGCAGTGGCCTGAACCAAAATTCTATCATTTTACGCTAGTGCCTGCACACTCTTAGAAAAAGGTTGCCCACCAGGGGTCAAATCCTAAAAAAAGAAGTGGTGGGACTCATTAACATACCAATTGAACGTGGTGTCACCAGAAATTAGAATATCAAGGTGCCCTCTAAAAAAGGTGGGGGGGCATCGTAAAAAAGTGGGGGGACTCTGTCCAGCCTGGTCTACCCTCGACTTGAGCCCTGTTGCCCACCTACTGTGGATGAGCCTACTTTTAAAAGAGCATCCCTAGCCTTTGCAGCATCCTTCCACCGTTCTTAATTGGTTAAGACGTCCTCCTTGCTTGATACCCGCCACGAGGCAAGGAACAATCACAATGCTGCAGTGCAGGAATGTACTGGTAGCTCTGGCTCTCCCCAACACTCTTGTGGTGGTGTTCTTTGACAGCAAACTTAAACTCCACCTCTTAGTACCCTCCACTGCTGCAACACTGAACCTACTGATCATTGACAAAATCAGTCTTGGAACGCCTTCCCCCTGCCCAGCTGCATTCTCGTCGCCAATGCTGTGGTTTGCATTTGCCCCAGAACCCCTCATGCAGACCTTATCCCACCCATCCCTGAAAGTATCCTGCCGTATTGGGCTCCCGGCGCACACTGGCGTGAAGCAGGACCGCCCCCTTTATTGATAACCACGCATGACAGCGGGACGTTGCCATTGCGCCACATGGTGTACCCGCTACGTCCCTTCTGTCCCCACTCATCATTGTTTGGTCTTTTCCCAGTGAAACCTTTCCCCTCTAGCCGATATATTTTTAGGTCTATTTTAAAGAGTTCGATGTAATTGACAAAGACGTTTTTCAAAATCAACTATCATGTTACTGGACACTGGCAGCCATACACGAGACCGTGGTCAATCCCAAAGGGCACTGCCGTATCCTTAGTGCAGCATCAGCACAAGCCACAGAAGAGCGGTTTTGTAAAAAGTTGAAAACTGTAGCATGCTATTCAAAAGGCTTCCTGAAGGACCTTCTCAATTGGGAAACAGTTAATTGCCACAATCACAGTCCAGCTCTGCAATCAAGCCGTGTTATTACTGGTGGGAAATCAATGGCTTGTGGATACAAAATCTTTAAAAGAATCCTACCATTTTACTGATTATAACCAATACACGTGCCTCGATAGAATTTCACAAAATAGCCGCTGCAACGTCCATAACTCCACATTCAATAAGTCTTCAATTGCATTGCTATTGATAGGGAAAGCACCTATTTGACTTTTGAGTCATTTGCTTTCCTGTATTACAGTTTGTAGTGTTGCTTTTTTACCCGTATTATCCAAAAGAGTCTTGATGGTTTCGTCGTTTTTTCGTGTTCTATTTCGAATTGACATTCGGTCTGTCACTGTCAAAATTACCTGGCCTTAGGTCATTTTCAGTGCTTGGTTTGTCAACAAAATGTCAGGTTAGCGGTGTCAGGTTGTGGCTCTTAACAGCAGGTATGAGGAAGGTACTTGGGGTAACCCAGCCTCACAGAAACCTAGTGCTTTTAGGGTGCACATCCAGATTGCTATCCTGCTAGATCTTTGGGTGTCACAGCCCGCATGGTAAGCGTCCAGAGGCAGACAAAGAGAACAGAAAAGACAGGGATACTGTACGTTCAGTCTCTCAGCGGGAAATGGTCTGAGGTAAGGGACGCTATGTTGCCCTGTAAGTGGGCTGCATTCCCCAGATGTACTCGGAGAGCCCATGTTCACTACCAGAGGGGCCACTTGTGGCTATAGACGGTAACAGATGTTTACTGTTCCTCTGCTCAATAGTGCTCATTTTATTGACTCCAGAAGGATGAAGGACAGAGGGATTCTACCCGGACTCAAACCTGTGACCATAAGGTCAAACACAGATATCTGTAATGAATACATTAGTCCACCTAGCCAAATACCTGCTTGTTTGCAGGCAAGTGAGTAAGGAATACTATGCGCTTTTTAAACCGCCTATCACAGGATTGACAATAACTACACAACCTTCAACACTTGTAAAACAAGCACTGGCAAAGCCAACAGATTGGGCTTCTGTGTTGTCGTGGGAAAGGTATTTGCCAGACACTACTATAATGGTACAATCTGGTCATAACATGGCAACAGCCGGAAAATAGTGTGATTACCTAGGTTTATGATAGCCGTGCCTGGGAAATGCCTGTCTGCTACGTATACACAAGCCAAAACTGCTGGCTTTGTCAATGCTTGCTTTTATTAGGACTTCAGTGCATGCAACAGTTATAAATCAAGCGGCTGAAGGCATTTTTATTACACCACAAGCTCATTTACAGCTACAATTAAACTCTCAGAAGACTGCTTAGAAATAAAATTGTTAGGCCAAAGTTGAATGTTACTGCTTGATAGAACAGCTCAAAGAGATCACAAGAGAATGTGGTTTGGGCAGACAGGGACAGGTAGTAGGTGGGAATGGGCATAGGATTAAGCCTGGCTGTGGGCAGCCAATGAGTGGGTGAATACCCAAACAACACCCACAAGCTGTGTGTCCCTAATCACAAGTCCTCTCCTTTCCAGCTGAACTGCAATGCATTTGTTTCGGCCTATAGGTGGCGCTTAAGTAACACCTTGTGGCGCTTAAGTAACACCTTACCAGTGCTATTGAGATCTTAAACCTACCCTTTAAGTATGTATCGGATATAAGTGTTGTAATGTGAACCATGCACTTATATTTGTATGCTCATCACTTGACTGGTTCCTACTTGTCAGTGTGAAGGTCGGCAGCCATCTGGAGGAAAAAGTTGGGTAAATCATTTACAAAATGCTAGAAATAATCAGAAGTAGTGGTCTGTTATAATAAAAAAAATATGATTCACAGGGAAGCATATTACTGGTGTATGCTGCAACTCACTCCAACGTCTGGTTGGACCTTGCAACTACAAACATGTACTAATTGCTAGGTTTTTTAAATTAATTAAATAATGAATTAATTAAACGTTTAAAGCATGCTTGCTACTGGAGAGCAATCTCTAAGCGCAGGACTTGGATTTCTTACCTGTGTTGCTCTGTGATGTCTTGATTCCAAGACAAACGCATTGCCCCTGAGCTATCCTCCAGGCCAAGTACATCCATAGGTGCTATAGATATGCTTTTACACCATTTGTGTAAGAGAAGCATCACTTATTGATTTGCTATAGCATAACTTAATTGACTTCACTATGTCCTAGCATGCCTTCAGTATTGATTTACTAATATTGAAATTGCTATCTTTTTACTGTTACTTCTACAATTTCATCGATAGATAAAAAGATAAAAAGATACCAAACAAACGAAGATTACTGAAAAAAGTATAATCTTTATTTAAAACTCGCCTTGGCTAATAATGGAGTACACCACCCTCTGCTTTCCTTTCCCTTCCCCGTCACTCGCCTCTCACTCCCCCATTTACCTTTTCATGATTGATGGAGCCAAATTCGAAAGGGTTAGAGAAGTGAGGAGGATGAAATAGCTGTACAGAGGAGTAGGATTGGGGAGTTTGTGGGGGTACTCATAAAACCAAGTGCTTCCAAATGTAAAAAAAAAAAAAAAGAAAACCAAAAGTATGAAACATATCTACAATTATCTGTAGCAATTGTTATCAATATTATTATTAGTATTACTACAATTGTCATTATTATTAACATGCCTGTAGGAATCCATTGACCCACCCCGCTTGAATTTTCCATGGTGTTTGACTACTGACATATTGATAAGATTGCATACTATTATGAAGCCATAGGAAATGCTTCATTGATTAGGATTCTGGAATGTTTTTGCGATGAATTGCACAACTTATTGTCATGGGCAAGCGACCCTCGATTTCCCTGCTTTTGAAAGATCAAGTCCTTGGTAGCGTGGCCTGGTTCAGAATCCACTGCCACTGTGTTTCCTCCGATCCTTCGCCGGGGGCCTTAGCGAGCAGAACCTTCTCCCCGGCCACATACGTATGAGATGTTAGAACCATTAGCATGTAGCCCACCAGTGTTGGTTGGTCGCCCTCCGGCACATGCCTCAGGTTGTGCAGATTCTTTCTACCGTGATCTTTGCGATTAGCTAATAGTTCTATTGACGCTTGCAGGCAAATGAGGCGTCGGCCGCCTAATGTTTGTTTGTTTGTTTGTTTAGAATTTATTGTGCGCACCGGACCCTGGGGTATAAGGGCGCAGAAAGTAAGAATATGTACAGCTTAGAGCATAAGTTACAGGTTACAGTTACAAGTTACAGACATTACCAGTTACAGACATTACCAGTTACAGGTGCAAGTTTACAATACAAGTTTACAATCGTATGGTGCAGATACTGTGTAGCAAACAGGCGTGAGCATTATCATGGGTTCAATTAGCAGTTGCTGTCGTTAGCCAGTTGATTACAATTTGCCTGAATTTGGAAAAGGAGTGTTCTAGCCTCGCAGTAGTGGGTAATTCGTTCCACAATTGACCAGCTTTGACTGGGAAGCTAGCTCCGCCTATGGTGGTCAGTTTAAAGCGTGGTACTTGTAAGCGATTGGTGTAAGCAAGTCTGGTTTGTCTTGTGGGGTGTGTTCTGGTGAATCTGTCCTTAAGATATTGGGGGGCTTTGTTGTGTAGGGATTTGTATGTGAGAGATGCAGTTTTGAGTCTGATTTTCTCATGGGTGGAGAGCCATTTGTGTTTCCTTCTTATTACTGTAATGTGTTCTTTCCTGGGGATGTTCAATGCCGCTCGGAGGGCCTTGTTTTGCTGTATCTGGATTTTGTTTATGATAGATTTAGTGGCTCCTATGTACAGTGCGTTACAATAATCTAGTTTAGAGATGATAAGGGCTCTGGCTAATGTTAGACAACTGTGCTGGGAAAGGAATTGTTTTCCTGCTCTAATGAGCTTACATGTGTAGGCTGTCGAGGAAGCTAGGGAGTTTACCTGTTTGGAGAATGATAGGGTAGAGTCAAGGTAGATGCCTAATGTTTTAACTTCTTTGGCAACTTGTATGCAGTTCCCATCTATGATGAAGGAAGAGTAGTTTGAGCTTAGTTTTTTGATGAGGGGTGCGGTGCCTAGGATAAGAAGCTCAGTTTTATCATCGTTCAGGCATAGGCCATGGGTTGCCATCCATGCCTGAACGATGCTGTATATTTTGTTCACCATTGCTAGATCTTTTTCGTAAACCCCTGTGAGTGGGAGGAGGATCTGGGTATCGTCAGCGTAGTTGGTATACCTGATACCCAGATGGTCCAGATCATCAAACAGGGGCTTAGTGAATATGTTATAAAGCGTTGGTGAAACGCATGATCCCTGTGGCACACCGCAGGTAATAGGGATGGGGTCTGCAGCTGCTATAGGTGAGAAAACCCTCATGGTGCGGTCACTGAGGAAGGATTGTATCCATGCTATAGCCTCAGTGGAGAAGTGTGCTGCTGAATCTAGGTGGTTACATAGGACTTTATGGTCCACTAAATCAAAAGCGGCCGATAGGTCTAGTAGCAGGAGGAGTGCTGGTTTTCCAGAATCTCTTACTTTGTCTATTTGGGCTTTCAGGTCAATCAATGCAGTTTCTGTACCGTGTAGAGGGCGGAAGCCAGATTGTCGGGAGCCTAGTAGTTGGTTTTGTTCCAGGAAGCTCTGGATTTGTATATATGCCACCTTGTCCAGTATCTTCAGAAGGAACGGTACCGTAGTAATAGGTCTATAGTTAGTGGGTATAGTGGGGTCTAGAGTAGCCTTTTTTAAGAGTGGGAGCACCCAGGACTCTTTTAAGTTACTGGGGATAATGCCTGTGGTAAAGGAGGCATTAATTAACTTGGTGATAAATGGTGCTAGATCTCGTGCGGCATCTTTGATGAGTTGTGCTGGACATAAGTCTCCTTTGCAGTTGGACGGTTTTAGACCGAGTATTACTTTCTCTACTTCTAGTATGGAGACTTTGGAGAAGTGGAATTGCGTAGTGGGTTTGGAGTTAGGAAGTGTCTTGATAGGCGGTAATATATTGGGTGCTAGGGTCTCACGTTTTAGTTCTATTTTCTTTTGGAGGTTTCGGACTTTGTTAGAGAGGGCTTGCTGGATTTCGGAGCACCACTTTTTATCTTTAAGACAGTTGTCTTGAGGTGTTATTGGGTTTTCCAGTTCTCTGAGTATGGTGAACAGTTCTTTAGTACTTGATTTGGCTTGTGTGATTCTGTTATTGTAGGTCTCTTGTTTAGCTAAGATGATTTCTTTTTTGTAATGAGAAGAGATTTTAGCTAATTTCAGTTTATTTTCTGGGCTGGGGTTAATTTTCCATGTATTTTCCCATTTCCTTTTTTCTAATCTCAGATTTTTTAAGAGAGGGGTGAACCAGTTGTTCAGGTGGTTCTTTGGCTTGCTGTTTCTGAGCTTGAGTGGTGCGATGTTGTCAAGAGTTTTGTTCATGATATTGTTAAATTCTTCCACTAGGCTGTTAGGGTTAAGGTTGTCAGGTAGAGCGTCCAAAGTGGGCATGATGCCGGGGAGTAGTTTGTCTAGTGTCATGTTTTTTTTGTTTCTGGTAAGTGCAGGAGGTGCACACGGTTGTTGCAGTTTGGGGGTGGCAGTGTCCAAGGAGAATGAGATTAGATGGTGATCTGACCAGATTTGGGGTGAGATGGTGAGAGTGGCTATAATGCAGTTGTGGTCAGCAATCCAATCAAGGGTTCTCCCTTTGATATGGGTGGGCTCAAGCACTCTTTGTGTGTAACCCAGTTCTGTTAGGGTGTTGGAGGCTGCTGTGGCTTGTAAGTCGTTGATATCATTAAAGCCAATATTGAGGTCGCCTAGTAATATTGATTGAGTAGTATCTTTAAGGTTTTCTGATAGGATGGTAGTTAAGTCTTCTATGAAATTCTTGATTGGACCTGGAGGTCTGTATATCAAGTGAAGGTTAAGGGTTTGTGAGTTAGCTGTAGGTGTCTTGGTGGACATTATCTCACAAGATTCAATGGTTGGTGAAGGGGTGAGTCTCATCTGGAGTTTAGTTTTGACGATGATGGCTAGTCCTCCACCTCGAGCTCCGCACCTATCCGATCTGAGGATAGTATAATTATTGGGCACGGCTAGGGATAGTGCTGGGCCTGATGCCTCATGCAGCCAAGTTTCTGTAATGGCTAGGAAATCGTAGTCTTCTGTCAGGATAACTTCAGATATTTCTATGGCGTGGGCGACTAAGGATCTAGCGTTTATTAAGGCTCCTTTGAGTTTAGGTGTGCGGTTAAGATGTGTAGTAGTATTTTTTGCAGCATTGGGAGTGGCAAATGTTTCTTTGTTAGTTTGGTAGTTATTGTGCTTAACGTGGTTATGGGTGAATGGTTTGCGAATAGGTTCTCGAGTGGTGTTAGTTTCGTATTTGATGAGCGGATCAAAGATTCTGGGTAGTCTTGCTCGTAATCTTAGGTTTCTGTCAGCTATGTTATATTGTGTAGTGGATTGTTGTGTTGTAGTTGCTATAAGAGGCGACATAGTGAGATGTTCCCATGGGGCGAGTGAGGCAAGTGAGGAGGCCAGGTATACTAGATAGGATAGTATAAGGAGCATTGTGTAATGTGTAAGCGTCCTGTATCTGGATAGGTGGCTAGAGTTTTAGTTATGGTATAGTGCAGGCAGAGTAACTGCTAAGTCTGCTATGTTGTTATCTAGAGAATGAGGTCAGGCACATAGTGTTAAGTTGCAGTAATCATAGGGCTCGTACAGATGGCAGTGTGGTGAATATATGGCCATGGGCAACACAATTGCTATAGTCTATGAGCGACCAAAGGGCACAACACAATTGCTATAGTCTATGAGCGACCAAAGGGCACAACACAATTAGTGTGGTCAATGAGCGACCAAAGGGCACAACACAATTAGTGTGGTCAATGAGCGACCAAAGGGCACAACACAATTAGTGTGGTCAATGAGCGACCAAAGGGCACAACACAATTAGTGTGGTCAATGAGCGACCAAAGGGCACAACACAATTACTGTGGTCAATGAGCGACCAAAGGGCACAACACAATTAGTGTGGTCAATGAGCGACCAAAGGGCACAACACAATTACTGTGGTCAATGAGCGACCAAAGGGCACAACATGATTGCAGCGACACTAGTAGGCGTGGCGCGATATGTTACCTGAGAATAGTAGCAATAGCCTGATGCACATGATTAACAAATAGTTAGCAAGAGTAAATTCACCAAGTTTGTGTGTATATACTAGCAGTAATCAGTAGACATTCACATGTGGATCGTAGGGTAGACTAAGCAACTAAGGGTGTCATGCTTTACTCACAATGGGTTGAGTCCAGACAGTGCAGGTAGAGAGTACTGCTTCCTCCTCGGCATAGCGGAGGCTGTCCCACGGTTAGAATAGTCTCTTTCTATAGGGTCCGTCAGGAGACCTTCTATCTCCTTCAAGGAACAGTCTAGGCGCTGTACTGGATTCTCCAATGCAGCAGAAACTTTTGGAGGGAATGTAGATTGGGTGTTGCGCTCACATGCGCTAAACAGGGGCAAAACAGGGCCTTGTACTGGCCTTCGAGTGGCCGCCGGCTATTCCGCCTGCCGGCGGAAGTGCGAGTTTGAAACAACTCGTTGCTAGGCGACCGGGGGAAGCCGAGCCTCGCTTTCATGCCGCATCGCGCCCGACATTTTGTTTCAGGAAGGGAATGTCGGCGCGGTGCGGTGCGTGCCCCGATGGGTCACCGGTGCTTGACTTCAAGTGGGGGCAGTGTGGGCAGATGGGGGGGCCCTGACAGGGCTGGCCGTTGCACCTCCGAGCCTGGGTGGGAGGGATGGCCCGTTGCGGTCGCGGTAGAGTTGCGGTCGCTGCCTCCAGGAGTTGGAGCGCGTGGGTGGCTGCTGGTGGGGGCTCCTGCCCGCGCCACTTCTGGAGCTCGTGTGGCTCCTACAGGGGCAAAACAGGGCCTTGTACTGGCCTTCGAGTGGCCGCCGGCTATTCCGCCTGCCGGCGGAAGTGCGAGTTTGAAACAACTCGTTGCTAGGCGACCGGGGGAAGCCGAGCCTCGCTTTCATGCCGCATCGCGCCCGACATTTTGTTTCAGGAAGGGAATGTCGGCGCGGTGCGGTGCGTGCCCCGATGGGTCACCGGTGCTTGACTTCAAGTGGGGGCAGTGTGGGCAGATGGGGGGGCCCTGACAGGGCTGGCCGTTGCACCTCCGAGCCTGGGTGGGAGGGATGGCCCGTTGCGGTCGCGGTAGAGTTGCGGTCGCTGCCTCCAGGAGTTGGAGCGCGTGGGTGGCTGCTGGTGGGGGCTCCTGCCCGCGCCACTTCTGGAGCTCGTGTGGCTCCTACAGGGGCAAAACAGGGCCTTGTACTGGCCTTCGAGTGGCCGCCGGCTATTCCGCCTGCCGGCGGAAGTGCGAGTTTGAAACAACTCGTTGCTAGGCGACCGGGGGAAGCCGAGCCTCGCTTTCATGCCGCATCGCGCCCGACATTTTGTTTCAGGAAGGGAATGTCGGCGCGGTGCGGTGCGTGCCCCGATGGGTCACCGGTGCTTGACTTCAAGTGGGGGCAGTGTGGGCAGATGGGGGGGCCCTGACAGGGCTGGCCGTTGCACCTCCGAGCCTGGGTGGGTATGGGTAATGAGTACAAGCAAGCAAGTCAGCCTGTACGAGGAAGCCGAACACTCTCCTGATAGTCCAAGGTTTTGGGAGTCGGTTGCTTTCGGCCCCCAAAGATGTTTGGGACTAAAAAATGGTATTCTGTGTACAAATGGTGTGATCGCTTTATCTCTCTTTAAACATGTCCTGTCAGAGATGCAATCAGTTAAGAGGAGTATGTTTTTTAGTCTGGAGAATATTAGATTAGCATTTAACTCACTGAAATTAAACAAAAACCTGGGCCAGATTTGGTGCCTTCAGATTTCTATGAATTGTTTACTCTCTTTTGGACTTACAGGGCATTATTGGAAGCTAAGAAGCAGATTTTGCAGTGCTGGAAGGGTAATGTCAGGCCCACCATTGAAGGTTGGTTGCAAGATGTAGTCATTCTTTCAAGTAGAGAGAAAGTGACTTACAGTTGAAAAAATTGACAAACATTATGCAATGTGGAACGTCTTTGATTACTTGTATATATAATTAGTCAAGTATAGGGAATGTTTTTAATGAATTATATATATATATGCAAATTCCCTCTTGCTGTTGCCCCCTTTTTTTCTCTATTTCACCTTTCGACTCTTTCTCCTTTCTCTTCCTCCCCTTTTCTTCCCTCTCCTCTTCTCACGTTACTTTTTCTTTCTCAGTCTGCCCTATCTTTTCTTCGCCTTTCCTGCATTTTAAGTTTATTATAAAAGTTAAGCTAATATGTAGTTGAGGGATTTAAATGATGTTTACCAGTTTTCTTGTATTACCGTTTCGTATTCCTTTTTCTGTATGTTGTAAAATCTCAATAAAGAAAGTTTACAACAAAAAAAAAAACTCTTTCGTAATGTTTTAAACAAGAATGTATTTTCTGGCAGATTACCTGAATCTGGGAAAAGATTGTTTATTTTTCAGATTCATAAAAAGGGGTGTGGGTATCCCCCTTGTGTTATTTCCCAATGTCACTTTCAGAGTGTTTCATGAAAGTGTTTGGTAAATCTATTCTAAGTAAGATAACAAATTGGATGTCTGAGAATAAGATTCAATTCAGGTGCGTTTTGCTGAAGGGCTAGGGGCTCTTTACCAACGATTGAATGTATATATGCTGGCGACTAAGTCAACAGACCCATTTTGTGGCTTATGCTAAATAAAAATGGGGGTCTGCCCAATTATTCTGAAATCTTTGGTTTTGTTGCGCGATGATACACAAAATGTTGTTCCCTTTATTTTTAATGGTGCAATAACTTCTCCCTTTTCTATTTTGCTTGTAGTCCCTCAGGGTTGTGTTCTGGCACCTACACTTTTTGTATGTAAACTCTTTATATGTTGACATGTGTAAGTGCAGTGCCAATATAACAACTGTAAGAGGGATATAGATTATTATTCTTTTGTTATGCATAATTTAGCGTCTTTTATCAAGAACACTGAAGTCGCTCCAAAAGCTCTTGATTGCTTATACCCCTTATATGGAGCTTACAAATAAATACATTCAAATCTCAGCTGTGTTTTTTTTCCTGCTGCTCAGCTCTTAGACGGCTGTATTTTTTCACAGGGTCTGAATTTATAAATAAGGTTGCGAAATGGGATCACTTTGGTATGGAATTTTATACAAATCTAAGTAATTCTTAACATGCGTTTAAGTAGAATTGCAGATGGCTCAGGTCCTAGGCGACATCTTTATGTTTGCAACTAAACTTAAGGCCAAACCGGTTCTACCCATCTTGAAAGTATTTGATGCCAAGGTACATTCTTTGGGCCTATATGGAGCTGGAGTGTGGGGTTTTAATAATGGAAAATGATTACAACGTTCACAGAATGCATTTTGCAAAAAGCTGCTCGGTCTTCCTGCATCTGCTCCCATTTGGGCTTGTAGTGGAAGCTGGGATTATCTTCTAGTCAACATTTATTTTATGTAGCTCTGATGGCATTATTTTTAAAGTTTGTTTTAACGATAGGCCTGTTTTGACAAAAAGCACAATGTTAATATAGAGGGCTCCGTTTGTATCCTCGATTGGCTATTTTTGTGGGGTTTTGGCTAGCGTAATCCTTGTATACAATCTGGCTAACCCTATTTGGTGTACTCCACTCCACAGGCGTCAAATCACATCTATCAATGACTCCCAGAGAAAATCAGTTGGATTCAGGAAGTCTTCGAATCGATCTCATGAATTACTATGCTGCACGTGGGTATCAAATCTCTAATATGGCCTCCCTTTTTTAAGAATAGGGTCACATTGAGAAGAGCTTGTTTTAACTGCTTAGAATTGAACCATGCGATTGCTAAAAGGGGAGACCTATCAGAAGTGATTTGACCATTGTGTCCAGGTTCTCTCGAGTTACTAGCACATTTCTATATTTTTGGGCCCTATCTATGAGGGATTAAGAAAGAGATTTCTATTTTCCATTTTGAGAAATGTGAGCCTCCCACAACGTCACCCAGCCCTATTGTGCATTTTGGGAGTTAAGCACATTTGTATCGCTTGGTTCTGCAAGTCATATATTGATTGAGCTCTGCAGCTAAGGAAAATGAAAGCTAATTCCCAGATTTAATTAAGGAACTTGGTAAAAGGAAAGTTTATTTATGCATCCTTTCATTTTATTTTAGCAATTGTTTTGAGTAATTGTCTATCGTTATAATGGTCGTGCGAGTTAATTTACTGTAATGTGTTTATTGAATATGAAAATTCCGAATTCAAGCTATAAAGTGAAAACCCCTTTGATTGCAGGCTTCAGTTACAGGATTCAAGTTAATTAGGGAAAGACAAAACACTGCTATATCTTGTATGCCACTAGCGAAGAGTGTAACTGACAAACATGGAACATTCATACGGAGCACACATGCTCTCACCACATTCCAACATACCTGACAGGTGCAGATACATTACAGACATGACGTGCAGGCTACATCACATCCTCCTCCTTTCAAAATCAAATACCAGAACGGGATGGGACACAGTGCCCTCATGCTCTCACTCTTACCACATTCCAAATGACATTACTCATATTTGAAACGATGCAGATACGCCACTGACATGAAATGTGGGTGTGACACATTCTCCTCTTTTCATAATCAAATTACAGAACAGGTTGAAATACAGTACACTCGCACGCTTACCACATTCCAAATGACATCACTCATACCTGAAACGATGTCGATACACCATAGACATGAAATGTGGATGTGACACATTCTCCTCCTTTCACAATCAAATTACAGAACAGAGTGCACCCACATGCTTACCACATTCCAAATTACGTCACTCGAACGTGAAAGATGCATCTACGCCACAGACATGAAATGCAGGATGTAACATATTCTCCTCCTTTCACAATCGAATCACAGAACAGGTTGGAACACAGTACACTCGCACGCTTACCACATTCCAAATGATAACCCTCACACCTGGCAGGTGCCGAAACATCACAGACATGAAATAGGGACTAAAAGAGAAAAGTTATGTTTTGATAATTTGTGTAGATATTAACCTTGCTTGATGTTCCATCCATTTTCCTCACCTGCTGTTCCTACCCTCAAGTTAATTGCAGAAAAGAAAACACACATCGGTGGACAGAGAATGTGGCAGTATGACCCCAAGAAAAGAGCTTGGTTTTGAGGAGGTCGTAAAAGGCAGAAGAAACAGACGGGCATTCAATTGTCACAGAGACCCAGTCGACGGTGATGTAACGCTCACCTGGCTCCCACGGAGGCGCTGGTCTAGTCTGGGTTGCTGTGGCCTCTTCAAGCGTGATGCGCAGAACTTGGACCACCGATTGAACAGGACCCCCAAATCTTGCTTGTCTGGCCCGTAGGAATATCCTTCTGCAGATGAGAAAGGGGATTAACTGTCTGCAGAATAGTGTGCTTGCTCCCCCCTTTCCCCCTTCGTTCTTCTCTGACTTCCTCCAAAACCCCCGGTTTAAGCTCACCTTATGGTTTGGAAGGATGAACTCTCCATCCTGCTTCTGGTGCAGGGGCGCGCGTTCGTCCAGTTACTTCACTGGTTTTCAGAATGGCGCTGGCAAAATCCACTTGACTTTTCTGAGCGATACGCCGTAAGTATGAAGATTAAAAAGTTCAAGTGTGAGCCTCTTTTTATGTTGTCTTCCTAACCTGTCATCTGTCCTTTATTTCAGGTGCAGAACGAAGGCGATGCGTTGAGGGGTTAAATTGCCGATGGTAAAATCAGGTGAGTTAGTGATGAGGGCGACCCCTCTAAATGTCTTTATAATTCCCCAGTAATGTCTTTTGTCCTTTCCCCACATGGGCCGGGGTGCGGTACCTGCCAACGAAGCGGCGCCGACCCGAAATGTGGAATGGTTCACCAAGAAAAGCCGGTAAGTATTATGGCTGAAAATTCGGCTTTCCTCCTGTGTTCCCTCTGCTCACCTTTTGTCTCTTCTTCTCTCCCCTAGGTGCAGAGATGTGGCGACCGGTGCTGACAGCCGCGATGGAGCCGGGAGATGTCTCGAGGACAGGTGAGTGAAGCGCGGCGCTGCAGCGAGCAACGCGATGCTTTTAAATGGAAGTCTTTCTTCAAGAATGCTGGCGTGAAGATTCCGGATGCAGGTAAGAAGTTTGAATAAGTTCTTGGTTTTCACCTGTCTCTTCTCTTCTTTCCTTACAGGTGTTCCAGGTTCGAGGCGGGCATGGCTGGAGTCCAGGTGCAGGAGCAGACACGGTGAGCGTTCAGCTGCTGGGATGCAGAACAACGCGAAGCACGTGTGGCTGTCCGGGCGTGGCTTAAATAGCCTTGGAAGAAGTCCTAGGTAAGTATTCTTCCACAGCCCCACCCAAGTAACAAAATAGTCCCTTCAGTAAAATAGTCCCTCCTAAGCCTCATTTGGCTTGGGTCTTCATGCAGCATGGTCTGCATCAGGTGAGTATACAGCATGGTCTGCATCAGGTAAGTGCACCAAACACTTTCCTTTATGAGCCTGGCGCCTATGGCGTCAGGACTGATGTCCAACATGAGCCTGGCGCCAAAGGGGCCAGGACAGAGTCCAAAGAGCCCCTATAAGGGGCCGCTGGGCTTTTACCCGGGAGCATGATGCCTGCTCCCGGGGGTGCTGGGCCTGGCCTGGTGCTCCGGGGGTAGGCATCATGACAGTGGGCCTTCCTCAGATCTATCCCACTGTTTGAGATGCCTTACCACTGCTACGTTCCTGGCACTCCCAGCCCACCCATGGATCTCTCCCAGTTCTCTTCAACTAAAAATCCAAGATGGAAGGCCATCATCATAAATACAAACGGACAATAAAAAAAAACGAAGGCCTCAGCCTTTTTAGTAAGAAACACACTATTTTAAGATATGATAGGTTATTTATAATGCACTTAATACACAGAGATTTCTAAGCACAGACCTGAGGATCGAACCCCTGTTGCGCGGTGTCATCTTGCTTCCAAAGCGAGCATGTTACCCCTGAGCTATCCTCCAGAGACAGAGAAAAGAGAAGCACCGCCCATCTCTTCCCACAAACCTGATGTTGGCACCAGGAGAATTTGGTCAGCTGACCTTAACACTCCACTAGGATGGTAAAATGATGTTCAATCTGAGTGGCTACCCAGTGTAGGCATTGAGCATCTGTCCCCTACATCAATGGGCTAATATTTCAATTTGATTCTGTGGTGAACATTCCCTGGTTTGCCTCCACCAATGAAATGTCCACATTACACATTGCTGGGACCCTATAAAACCAATAATGTGTCACCAACAAACTGGGCAATTGTGACTTCAACTAAAAGCAGGCCCATCTGTCCTAGATGGCCACTTCCATGCCTGACGCCAGCTTTTCATCCACTGCTCTGCTTATGGGACAGATCAGCTTTGAGAGAATTGTGTGTGTGAGTTGAACTTGGGTTGAACTTGGGTTGTAGTGGATGACTAATGTCAATGGCTATTAGAAATTGGAAAATGAATTAAGAGAATTTTTTTAAACATATAAGAGATGTGTGTATTGTATTGAATACAAAGTATTTTTAGAATTAAGTAAAAGAGTTTTCTTGTCATCCTGTACCCCCTTATATATTCTACAAGATATTTATCTGAAGAGCCAGAGAGTGAATAACAGGTAAACCCCTTATATTTGTGTATTGAAGAAACTGCAGGTCATAGACCTACTGCTCATAGTGATACAAGTCGAAGCATGGCTGAAGAAACCGGCTGATGTAAATGCCCTAATTGACAAAATCAGCTTCTACAAAACAATCTTCAAATGGATAACGTGACAACAATCCCAATTCTATGGGTGTTTCAATGAGCGAATGGAACCATGGGGATGGTTAAATGGCTAAGAAGGCACTAGTTCTATTGGTCGACTCCCAACACCACTTTGGACCAACTTGGTTAACATAAACGGGTGGTCAGGCTAGACTCGTTGTCTGCTACAGGTGGTTGACCTGTCTGCCTGATCGACCAGTTTATGATTTTTCCAAAGGAAGAGGGCTAACAGGGGTTGAGGTTGGTGCAGGGAGCATGGTGGAAGTAGGGTGTGGCGAGAGGAGGGCAAGGAGGAGGGGTAGTGAAATATTGGGGTGAATGAAATGGGAAAGTAAAAAGGAGTAGCAGGAAAGTGCTACTCCTCTTTGCTTTCCCTTCCCTGGAAAGAGGGATTTAGAACCTCCCTATCAAGACTAAATAGTTGGGAGGTGGGATGGAGGGAATGTTGAAAAGGAATAAGGGGTGAGGGGAAAGGAATAGGAAAGGGGAGTGGTACCAGAGGCTGGGTTGGGGTTGCAAAAGGGCATATAAGGTGGATCCCCTGTGAAGAAGAAAACAATGGGAGGAGGAGGCAGATAGGGGCAGGGGAGGAATTTGGGGTGCCCTTTGGTCACATAGTTGCATGAGTTGACCAGTAGGGGTCGACTATTATGCAACTTCTCAAACAAAATGTAGACTACTTTGGGAGGCGGGTGGTCAGTTGGGGTCAACAAAATTAACCGGCAACCAAAATGGGTTGACCAATAGACATAGAACCGCTAAGAAAGAAAGAGTTGAATGTACTTTCCTTTGCTTGCATCCACCCAAAGGCATACACCAAAGGGAGAATTTTGTCTGCCACCTTTGAGATGGCGAGTCTGATCCCAGCATATAGTTCCTTGGAGGGCTGTGACAACAGTAATCTAGAGGCCATGGTAGAGGCGTGATTCCAGTCATCAATTATATTGTTATGAGGGTCAGCAATTGTGTTGTTCACTGAAGAGCAGAACGTGATCACAACTCCCTAACATTGGTCACATGAGGAAATCTGGAAGACAGTTTTCTGTTGCTGTGGGAATTGGCCTGTCCATGGGAAATGTTCTTCATGATTAGGGTGCATTCGCTGGAAGAAGTTAAAGAGAAGTTGGGGTACTGTAAGTCACAAGAAGCTACAAAAGTGCAACATGATCAATTCATGAAGTTAACAGATGAAGAAGGTGGCCAAACAGCCTCCCATTCTCCACTTAACTCATATGGTGAGCTCATCGAGTCCTTATTACGTCTGGTGGTGAAAGAGACAGAGTCAAACCGAAAAGAGCAAACAAAGGGTCCAAAAAAATGCTTTGACAAATAATTCAAAAGTAAAAAGGAAGGACTACGGTATACGGCAAACACGTCTAGAACCTGGAATCATCAGACTTTTGAGAAAAGACCTATGAGACCTTGAACTGACAGAAAATCAGATCAATCCAAGTATGTGTCAAGCACCGGAAACAGCTACAGAAAACTCAAGCTCCCATAGGCTCGGGGGGTGCATTGCAGTTGGCATTAGTAGTTGGAGGAAATCTACAGAAGTCAACCTTTCTGACCTGCATCATGTGACAATGGTGACTTTCACATTTCCAAGTGGTTATCAGAGGCAATTTAAAGCACTGGCCGTTGAGAAGGACCCAAGTCTTTCAAATCTTTCCTGACTGGTAGATTCCCTACTTGAACTGCAATAGCCTTTCCATAAACCTGGCATTCCCAACATCCTGGAGGAACCACATTGTGGTGCCAGAATTTTAAAAAGGCGAGACAAAGCGATCAAGATTCTAAAGATCCATACGTTTGATATACATTGATTGCAGAATGTTTTCCAAAATTCTCCTTCTAAGAGTGGACCTCTCAGTCACGAAGAACAATGTCCCACTGTTCATGGAGGGTTCCACGCTGGCCTGTCCACTATTGATCAGACTTTTTATTGCACACAATCCGTGAAACAAAGACCAAGAAGAAGCCCCTCGCTTTTCTTGACTTCAGACCCACTTTTGACGGGGTTTGAATGGACAGGTTTGCAACAGCTTATCAGAAATGGAGCTGCACATCAACCTACTGGACACAGTATAGTCCCTCTACACCAAACATACCTCACAAGCCAATTTAATTCAAGAGAGAAAGCTCACATGTTGCTTTCCAGCCAATCAAGGTGTCAAACAGGGTAACCGCCCGCATCTGTTATTGCTTTATTGCATATAAACAGGATGTATTATACAGTGCCACAGTCTCCAAGGGAGGTCACACAGACTGACAACACCCTGATACCTCTGGTGCTTTACCCTGATGACTCAGTACTGTAAGACCGTACATTCAATGCAC
Organism: Ambystoma mexicanum; assembly: GCF_040938575.1. Classification (NCBI taxonomy): domain Eukaryota; kingdom Metazoa; phylum Chordata; class Amphibia; order Caudata; family Ambystomatidae; genus Ambystoma; species Ambystoma mexicanum. The sequence continues at coordinate 1,383,692,926 of NC_090921.1, read as the reverse complement.
CCAAGCAGAGCTGTGTGCCCTACTGCTAATATGGAATGGTATTAGCACTAGGGCAAACTTTGCCCTGATGCAAAAATCCATCAAAAATGTAGCGTTTTAGCACTAGGACAATTTTAGCCCCGGTGCTTTTAATATGCCAAACTGCACTTGATAAGATCAAGTTCCACAAACTGGGAGATATTCTTTGGGCAGGAATCTACACAATGTGATTGGAACCACACTCCTGTCTGCCACAACTCACTAACACATAGGTGGATCTCTCTTTTCCAGAAATGGGATCAACAGAGTATTGCTGGGAGACTTGCGTCCCAAAAGGAGCTCATCAACAGGCGCCATATATGCCCATGTCCGGCAGGTATGGAAGATCTACAACATGCCATGTGAATGTGCCACTTCCGTGAGAGCCGCAGAAAAGGTTAAGTGTCTTAGATACCAAGAAGGGGATTAGCTGAGGATGACAATGTGGATATGTGTACTCATTGAGTGAGATACTTCACCAGGTCTGTCAACAGCTTGAAAGCAAAGGAAGACCCCAAGGCATGAAGCCCTCCCTCCACAAGGATATTGACAAAGATATTGACACTGCAAGCAGCACGTCTGCTCCTGCTCCCTCTTGAGGTACACGTCTCCATATCCTCCCCCTATCCCATGGAGGCCCACGATTGGCCACTAAGTGGTGTCAGTGGGCCTCTTTTACGTGAAGCATGCTATTGTTGAGGCTGGTGAGGCCTGACCACGGAATGACCATGGCAGCTCTTCACAGTAGGGGAGGGCGCACGCCTGGCATTAGGTGTGCCACGTGAATGCACCCCAAGAACCACCTGCCTTTCCAAAACTCATTTTGCAGACAAGTTAAGCTGATAAGTTTTCTCAAATATGTGAGCAATGCCCTTTTCCCACCAAAACCAGCATCCTAATTTTTCTCTATGGACCTGGAAACGTTCGGATAACTCTGCTGCCGTGCATGGGGCCTATTATACTAGAGTTTGTGCGGGAAGCTTGAAGTTTTATCCACAGCAAAAAGCTGGAAGTCAACGTTACATCTTACCACACAGAACTCAGTGGATTCACCACACAGTATTATCGCTCGCGGCGAATCAGACAAGAAATCCCCATGGAGTCCTAGGGTCTCCAAAAATGGGGATTTACACCGCCTTAACTCCACTCGAAATTCTGCGGTAATGCCACGGAAACCAGTGGCAGTAATGGTAACGAAGTTTGGCAGAATGTCTGTGGATCACAGCCACACTCGTGATGAGGCCCACAATGTCAACCAACTTCCTTTGATTTGTGCAATGCCCGCTGACCTTGTAGCTTCATCTGCAATGTCTTAATAACATCAATCAATAAAAAGTTATGTGCTTGGATGCACAGGTAGAACATCAGGGGCCCGATTCATGGAATATTTGCCCTGTTCAAACTCAATTTGCACTGCTGAAAAGTGACTTTGCACTGCCGACAAAGAAAACAGTGTGGCGGCCATTAACTTTCTCATACTGAGATGTCTTCAAGGATTGTAAACATTCTTCTCACAAGCTGATTAAGAGCTCATGGTTTACATATTGATCTCCTATAAACTCAATTGTAAGACCAGCTAATCTGGCGCGCCTAAGAAATAGATCAATGGGCTTTAGCTGATAAAGGATGCAGCAGCCACGGCGTATCCCAAACCCGTGTCTCTGCGATTAGATCCCAGAATCCCTTGCGTCTTTATGCGGACGGAGAGGAAGGTGAACATAAAAATGCTGCTGAGTACTGACACATGTGTGTTTCGTATGCCCAGAAAAGTGTACATGCCGCAGTCTCACACTGACATTGGCAAAGCCAACAGTTTTGGCTTATTTGTAGGCACCGTGATAATGGTAATATATGATCCTCAAATGGCAACAGCTGGCACATGGTGTGAGTATCTGGACTTATTTTGGCAATGCTTGGCAAATACCTATCTAATGCCTATACAAGAGCAAACACGTTTGGCTTTGCCAATGCCTGTTTTAACAAGAATTGAATACAAGGAACAGATGCATGGACACACACACTGCCTATAAACCAAGTTCCAAAGGCACAATTGATTAAGACATTATTACCCCAGAAGCTGGTTTATATGTGCAATTACACCATTACCTTTCAAAAGCTAGTTTAGAGAGCTCAGTGCTAGCTTTAAAGAGCTTCCTGGTGGATGTGCTTTAGCAGAGAAGGGCACGTTGTGGGTCGGAATGGCCATAGGGACAGGCATGGCCATGGATGCTCATATATTCTCTTACCACGACATTGGTTTTGGCTTAGAGGGAGAGGTTACAGCACCACCCAATCGCCAAAACTAAGAGGTCACACTCCAGAAACACAGTACTGTCCAAAATGTGCATTTCGGAAATAAAAGCAAGTTACAAAGGAGGAATACATCTTACACATTGTTATGGCTATTACCTTTTCTGGTAATTTTTTGGGGCTCATTTTTTGTTATGATTTTGGTCTTTTGTAATATATTTAAATACTGTTTTGATGGTTTTCTATGACGAGCCTTTCAACAAATGTGTGTTCTCTTTGTAGCCTTTGTTTTCGCTGGAGTTGGGGAAGCCAAATGGCCAACATAGTCTTCAGCGTGGTCTGGAGGATTGGTGGTAATTTGGCTTCTTTACTTCCTGGTGTGAGACCCCTATTCTTAGTGAATGCATCAGAGCCTGCTTTATTTCTGGCCTGCATGTACCCAACCACCTGGGTTTGTTTTCTGTATTTTTTCTTCCTTGCATGCATGCATCCTATCTTGTTCAACATGCAATGTTGCAATGTGTGTTTTGGTGTGCACGCAAGGTTTGTTTCTATGTGCATTTAAACATGCAGTTTTTCTGTTGTTTGAGGAATGTTCGATGTGGTTTTTTATGTTACACGGTTAGCTTTAAGGTGGAATTGCGCATTGCATTGGCGTTACCTGCCAAAGCACATTTTGAATGGTTGTTTAGTGAGGGAGCACTTTGTGAATGTTTGGTTAGTGAGTAAGCACTTTGTATGTTGTGAATGTTTGTTTAGTGAGTGAGCACTTTGTGAATGGGTGTTTAGTGAGTGAGCACTTTGTGAATGTTTGTTTACTGAGTGAGCACTTTGTATGTTTGTTTACTGAGTGAGCACTTTGTGAATGTTTGTTTAGTGAGTGAGCATTTTGTATGTTTGTTTAGTGAGTGAACACTTTGTGAATGTTTGTTTAGGGAGTGAGCACTTTGTGAATGGGTGTTTAGTGAGTGAGCGCTTTGTATGTTTGTTTAGTGAGTGAGCACTCTGTGAATGTTTGTTTAGTGAGTGAGCACTTTGTGAATGGGTGTTTAGTGAGTGAGCGCTTTGTATGTTTGTTTAGTGAGTGAGCACTCTGTGGGCCTCTTTACGACCCAGGCGGTAAGTTACCGCCTGGGCCGTGACTTTACCACCATGGCGTAAACTACGTTTACGCCATGGTGGTTGGCGGACTTACCGCCCCATTCCGAGGTTGGCGGGGCGGTAAGTCCCCAATCCCCATTTACCCTTCCCCATTCCCATTTTTGCCCCATAGGGCATAATGGGAGTGGGGAAGGCGTTAATTACACCACCGTAAATTACGGTGGCGTAATTAACTCCATGGTCCCTTAGCGCCATGGATTTTAACACCTGCTAAAAGCAGGTGTTAAATCCGCCATGGCGCTAAGGGACCTCGTACTCAGGCGGTAAGGGTCGGCGCTGTTTACGCCGCCGTAAAACCCTTACCGCCTGAGTCGTAATGAGGCCCTGTATGTTTGTTTAGTGAGTGAGCACTTTATGAATGTTTGTTTAGTGAGTGAGCACTTTGTGAATGGTTGTTTAGTGAGTGAGCACTTTGCGAATGGGTGTTTAGTGAGTGAGCACTTTGTGAATGGGTGTTCAGTGAGTGAGTAGCTTCTTCCTGAGCCCCCTGCGTGTAGGCAAGTTTTAGACTAGTTATTGCCTGACTTCCGTATGAGAAGGAAATCAGTATGTTTATATTGTTCTTTCGTATTTGTGAATGTTTGTATTGTTATTTTTCCTTGTTGAGAATGTGCCCTATTGTTAATGTTATAAATTGCTCTACACAAAATGCTGCTGCACTCGCCCGAATGACTTTGAAAGGGCCTGATTCCAGGAAAGCTGTATTATTAGTAAGCTTCCAATATTCCCCTAGGATTTCTGGCTGGCGTCCACAGGGAATAATACCCCTGCAAGGTTAGCATTGTTTGTGTGTGTATATGTATTTAGGTAAAGGTGTGCTGGTCGCATGTTGACCAGGTTAATGAAAGGTGAATGTGTGTGGGACATTCGAGAGCTGTTGCACAGTAAATCTGCGCCACTAAAGGCCCCAGGAGATAACCGGGGTTCTGTGCTCGGGGTGTAGTAGCCATTCAGCCATCCTCTGTGGAAGATGGTAGCAGCAATGGGACGCCCTAAGCTGTGGGCCTGGCTTTCATGCCAGAACTTCTTTCTTTGTGAGTTCTGCATGCAGCAGCCCTGCCGCCTTTATGCCTCTGGACAGATTGGAAGCAGCTCCGCGTGTTGTGTAGTGCCGCACATCTGTGATGCTTGCACGTTGTAGCCCCTGTAGGACCCACGCGTTTCTTTAGGCAATGCAACCAGTGTGTGTGTGTGTGTGTGTATGCGTGTGTGTACGCGCATACGAGTTTAAATGAGCGCGCATATGCATGAATCTGCACGCCTGTATGTATGCATGTATGTATGTATGTTTGAGTGTTTGTGAGCCACGTGCGTGCGCGCGTGTCTGTTTGTTTGTGTCAGAATGGCAGAGGATGGTCCCTCTTCTACAGGCAGCATGAATGTTTTTATTGTGTTATGCTGGCGCCATTTGAAAGTGTTTTAATTACAGTGCCAATACGGAAATATAGTTGGGCAAAGCCAACATGAGCGAGTGCTTTGCAGGGCCTTGCTGGCATATGTTCTGGACAGAGACATCATAACATGTACTTTGCAGCGAAATGCTAATTTAACGTCTTTGCGATTGTATGACTCCTGGGTCTGTGTGTATGTTTGGTGACAAAACAGCTCATCTGAGATCCTGGAGCGCTGCGCCCAACCCCTCCCATGACTTTGCATGTCAGTGGTCGGGGGTACCTGGCTACAATTTTCTATGGCACGGTTTGCTCTGCAGAACGCGTGCACCCATACTTGTGGTGAGAGAGATTGGTTGCACACCCTAACTGGCAATGCGATCCTTCCAGAACCTGAAAATGCCGAGTATAAGTGGCAGGGTAGAGCTAGTGACACGCTGCGGGCCATTTCACACTTCCTCTCTGTTAGGTAAGTAATGCTCGTCGTGCCATATGACTTCCGGCAAAGACTTCTTTATTTGAGGTGCAGTGAAGCAGCGGCCTTCCTGTTAGCCGCCTGCCTCCGACAGACCAAGCAGAACCTGGACGCTCACCACACTCCACACTCTCCCGGGGGTTCCAGGTTCCCTGGATGCTCACAGGCCCGTGAAGGGACCATCTCTAGCACCTCCCTTCCTTCCACTGCACACACCCAACATCCTCTTTCTTAACAACAGCCATTCTTTCCCTTATCCAAATGCCGCCACTTTTGACTTTTGGCCAACCCTTTTTCGACACACCCAAATCCTTCACAACCTCCAACACCTTGGAGTACCTCAACTCCCCTTTTCTCACCTTGCCCGGAAACTTCAGTTTGATCAAATCCCCTGGCTTCACACTCACACTTTAACAACAATTTTTAACATCAAATTTCCCCTTTGCCTTCTCGACACTCACCAGAATCTGCTCTTGCATATCGCTCAACTTGGCATCCCCATACCATCCCATCCAGCCTGGACACAAATGAGAGTTTGGCTTCCTACCCCTCAGTAATTCAAACGGGGACACACCTGTCACCATGTGTGGTGCCAACCTGTATTGGAAAATGCTTTCCATTCCATGAGAGTGTGATTGAATCTTTCTACACACCTATTTCCTTGTGGATGATAACGAGCAGTGGTTACTAGTTCTATTCCATACTTCTCCAAGAACGCTATAAACTCCCTGGACACCAACTGTGGTCCATTATCTGACAAACATCTCAGTGAAAAGCCTTCCCTCCCAGAACAACGGCTCGAGAAACTTGATTATACTTCTGGCATTCACATCTTTCAAAACACACATTTCCAGCCACTTAAATAAGATGTCCATCACAACCAACAGGTAGGTATCTTTCATCCCTTTAATATTGAATGTACCCAATAAATCCAATGCTATTTCATCCCATGGTACCTTGGGCACCTCCCGAACTTTCATAGGTGGTTTACACACCTGCAGTCCTTCTTTCACCTTCCACACACTCCGTGCACTCCTTCACCGTGTTTTCTCCTCTCTGTCCAATCCAGGCCACCAGAAATCAGCCCTAATCAGCGCCTTAGTCCTGCCAACGCCTAAATGACCTCTGTGTTCTAAGCTCATCACCATGTCTTTCATATCCTCCAGGACCACCAGCCGATGTCTCCTTTACAAATAACCATCACGCTCACACAGCTCGTCATGTACTCTTCTATAGGATTTAACCCCTCTCATTTTCCATGCTCCCATTCCACTTGATCCCCATTGATCTTCATCGCTGCTTGATAAACCTCATCACGCGTACATGCCTCCTCCCATTCCGCTTGCTTCACACTCTCCTGAACCGGGAAAATGCCTTCCACCTCGAGATCAACTTCTTCTTCTTCCTCACCTTCCACCGAGGATGCCACCGCTATCCTTGACAATGCATCAGCAATCACATTATCCTTCCCTTGAACATGTTCCACCGTGAATTGTCATCCCTGTAAACTACCGACCCAATTCATTATTCTCAGTGAAACACCATCCAAACCACCATTATTAAAAATGCTCACTAAAGGTTTATGATCCGTCCTGACATTAAATTCTCAAAGATACATCCTAAACTTGTTGACTGCCCAGACACAAGCAAGTGTTTAACGCTCAATCACATAATACTTCTCAGCTTCTTTAAGCACTGTGACAAATTCCCCAATGGATTCGGCACTCTTTTGCTCCCTAGTGGCAAAGGGGTAACGAGCTAGTATTTTATTTTCCTGAACTTCATAATGTTTACCCAGTTTCTACATGGCCCCTCTTTCTTGTGCCAGAGAGTAATCTGGCCACCCCTTTTTCGACCTCTAAGGAGACGTCTAAATGAGAAAGGCCTGGATGCCCAGATGAAGAGAATTTCCATAGTTCAGTCTAGAGGGTCTGGGGGCTCTGACTACCACTGCTTGGTTGCAGGGTTATGAAAAAACGCAAGAAGCGACCTCCGTGTTAATGGGAGGCGTCAGTGAAAGGGTGTGGTCCTTCTGAAACCTCAATTTTCATATCAAGCAAGCTCAGGAGGAGGACACGCAACATGTGTTGAACGCTAAAGTGGAGAAGTTGGAACCTCTAGGGCTGCCAGCACCTAAATGCAGATGTCCACAACAGGAAACAAGGGCTGGAATTACACATTGGCAATGCAGTGGAAAGCTGAGTTCACCAATAGCAGGTGTTACAGCTGTGCTGCAATAAGACCCTTTTCGGTGGAGGTGTGCGACCTTTCTGGAGCAGTTTAAACTACGTTATGTAGAATGAACACATCTTTGAAGTTCTGGTAAGAGATTATTAGACGCATATTATGCAACGGTGCTATGTGAATTTGACGAACCCTAAAAATAAAGAATGACATTTTAACAACCCCAAAATAACAAAAAAAATATTGATTTCTTTTTTTGGGGGGTGTCCCCCACCTAATCCCCCTGTTTCCCATGTTTAAAACCCCACCCCCACGTATATTTCTTTTTAAAATTCTATATTTTTTCATTGTTTTTTTTTCGTTATAATTTCATTCTTTATTTTTTATTATGTATAACCACTGGATACCTTATGCAAGCTACTCTACCAAATGTCCTGATGAAGAAGTCCCTATAACATATGGATTTCAGTTTTTTACCAAAATACACATTACGAATCTTACTACCTTGAGGACATGTTGTTGTTTTTTTAACAAAGAAAGGCATTAATCAGATTTTTTATAAGCAAATGAAACACTTGATGGATCGATTCACCTAATACACTGCAGCTGCTTCTCAGTAACAATAAAATAAGGTTTTAATACTGCGTTTCGTGCCAGTTTCCTCCCACATCTAAGCACTTGAATACTACTTGCTATTTACGCTTTTAATAAGACTCAACTTATCAACTTCGGAATAATGAAGTGCTTCGAACATGCTAAGTGCAGGCTTGGACCTTGTCAAAGGCAAGCGCTTCACTCAGGAGGCTGTTCTGTCCCCCGCCCTGGAATGTTAACATTAATCAATAATTTCATATTTTTATATAGCGCTTACTAAGTCTTGTAATCATTGATTTTTACTATTACTGGTAATCAATTTATCGACCTTGAAAGGAGGAAGCAGGGTGGACCACATTAAGAGTTTGGAGTGTGGTAAGAACATGACGGACAATCTATTGCCGCCATTCTTATGATTGTCTGCCACATTTATTACAGCACCAAATTCCCAGATTGGAGGTAAAAGGGAGAAGTTACCACCCTCACATAGCAAGAGGTAACTTCTTCACTTTAAATTATAAAACGGGAGGAATTACCGTAGTGGGAATTACCACACAAGGTAAAGTCACAAAATCCCAAGGGAGTTCTATGGACTCAAAAAATGTGGACTATGTCCACCATTCTGCTGCTCATCTGCCAGCAAATCCGCCAGACCAAGTGGCAATAACGGTATCGGAGTATGGCCGTAATTCCTGTGGAGTTACAGCAAAACTTGTAATGATACCCCATGTCTGGATTGCAGCCTGTGACTGCAGGTGGCACACCGATCATTAAAGGGAACACCTAACATGCTAGTCTATCCTACTGGCTACAATCCTTCCCCCTGGCCTGCTGTAGGTTTATGCGTGAACCGCATAGCGCACCGCAGAGTGTATGCCAGGCACCCCCAGCCAGAGCGGCATGCTCTCTAATTGAGCATCATCGCGTTGCCTACTGTGCATTGCCCTTGGAGACAGGTCTGGGAGCCATGCAGATCATCCACACAGAAATGGCAAATATTCCTAATAACCCGTACAGTCAGGCTATGAAAATAAACTTGTTTTCCATTTCCAATGGTGAGGCTTTTTTCACCCTCAATTACTCAATTTGATTCAGGAAGAAGCTTGCATTCTATAATTTCCCCCAAGCCGGTCAGAAATTTGCCGGCTCCGAGAATGGCTGTTTTTATGCTCTATGTACTTTTTATATACATATGTATTTATGCATCCTGCAAACGGTGCTGCCTTAATGTTAGCTGTGTTGATTGTATGCCGGTGTCATGTACCTCAATAATTTTCTCGCACGACACTGAGATGCCAGGCCGCGGGCGATGACGATGCAATAGGAAGCTCCTAAAAATATGAAATATGTATGAAAATGTAAATCACAGGGATCTCATCAAATATGAATGTGGGCTGCGGCTGTAAATTGTAACTTGCTTTATGATGTTGGAATCTCAAATGTGCTTTACGGCCCACCGCTTGCGGAGCGGCCCATCTGTACGTTCCTACCTGCGATAATAAGTGGCCTTGACTTTGCATGAAGAAATTGTGACTCTGACTATCGAGGCCTCATTATGAGTTTGGCTGTATTTTCACAGGTAATACTTTCAAGCTCCAATACCAGTACCAGTACCTTATGCCATAAAGATTTGGGAAACGGAAGTATCTGTGTGATTTAGAGTCATGCCGACCCTGTAAGTACCCATTTTAAAGTCCTATTTGAATGTATCTGAGAAATATGGTATTACCGTATGCCTAACACTGCAGTGGTAATCAGGGTCGGACTGGGGCATAACATTGTTTCGGGCAGCATTGAAAAGGCGGCCCACAGATGCAAATGGCAATTCACTCCTTTTGTGACAGACTGTTTGAGTAGTACCCAAGGGGGAGTTTTTTGATACAATGTGATGCAAACTGTGCATTTGAAAGAATATTCATTCAGTAACACTGGTCAAAACTATGAGCCGCATGGTGAAGTAACTAATCAAACTGGCCAACATGGGCCAAAGAAGTGGCCCACTTTGACCAAAACAAAGTAGCTCACACTAGCATTTTGCAGTTTTTATTTCGGGCATTGCCCTATTGCCCAATAAGCCAGTCCAAGCCTGGTGGTAATGTACTTGTCTGGAGGTAAGTACCTCCACACAAAAGCAGGTGGATTATGTGCATATGGCTTTCAAAACCCATTGTAGTGTGGAGCGGTAAAAAGCACAGTATTCAGAAATACTACATGTTTCACTGTTACTGCAAAACTGGTAATGAGGCCTTTACTCCCTCACTCTAACCGTGCACATGAAGGCCAAGTCACAAAAGTTGAATCGCGTGTTAGGCGGAGCAACTTAAGACTGCGTACTGAATGGTACATACTGTACGATACGCATGCATTTTCTGAATGATGTGCACTGTACGATACATACTGTGCGCTTCCCACGCACACCTTTATATGGGCATTCCTTGAGGAGTGTTGGGAAAGGGTAAGAGCGGGGAAAGCAAACATTGGTGTATACCCACACAGTGGTATCTTGTCTCTGGGCTATTCACCACCATGTCCTAATGCATTTCCCACACTGACCACGGCTCAATGATCTACGCAAGTGGTGCAGTAAGTGTGGGAATGTGCACCACCAACTGGTGCAAAACCTGCAACATATGTTTAGGAAGTGACTGCAGTCACAGGGACAATATTTGCTGCAAAGAGAACACATGCATTTCAACGTTAATGATTTTCAATTCCGTTTTTTTATTTATCCTATTCATGCATGCTATATGTAGCACTCATGGAGGGACCAAATTCAGATATAACTGTTTACTTTATGTAGCCTTAGCAATGGCATATGTCATTTCTGACAGGCATAAATAAGGCCTGTGTTTCAAATTGGGATAATTTACAAATGGAGTACATATGTGATTGGTTACCGTTTTCAATGGACTCAATGCTATTTTTTGGTACTAGAGACAACTGTATGCCTCTTGTAGACCTACTTTATTGGTATTATAAAAGCAAAGGAAGGGCTTTGCCGTTATTACAGAGCCTTACCAGGCCTTAGAATGCCCCCCCTTCGAGGGTAATGTTGCTATTAGTATCCAGCAAAATCAACCAGATACTAATAGTTTGTTTTAAATAAAAGAAAATGGTCGCCATGGATCCAGAGAAGGCACTAGGTAGTCCCTTCTCCCTTTTCATGACGGTCATTGATGTGGCTGCGGGGATGCACCGGAAACACTGCAGTTTCCGTCGTCAGTGAGATACCAGGCTGTGGGAGTTAAGTGGGTTTGGGATTGGAGGGGGAAAATATGTGGAAAATGGGGTTTGGGGAAGGGGACGCAGGGATGTGGGCCTTGGGGCAGCACTTACCCGAGATCCCGTCGGGGGGAAGATGACAGCCTCCCGCTATGAGAAGACCCAGACGGCGGGCTTACTATATGGAATGCCCCCATTTTGAGCCTCCTCATGGGCTGGGAGGCCGACAGGCCACTCGCCAGGTGCTAATTCCTCTTCCTCAGATCACCAAATTAATGTTACATTTGTATTCACTATACTTCATTTGTTTTAACTATTTTGGATAATGCCTGGCGCACACAAAAATATGTGGTTATTTTGGGGTCCGAGATTTAAAAATCGAGTACACAGTAAATGCTATTATGTTGTATTGAATTCCTTCTCATGGACCAGTCAATTTTTAGGGCTGCACCTTTTACATCAATGTAAGTAATGCCAAGTGTTTACCCATTACAAAGAATGAATAAATGTGAATTTAAATGCCCCTTTATGAGCAATGAATGAATTATTTGCCCAATAAAACATTATTGGGGTAGCTTTTTCCCTAATGCTTGAACTACAGCTTTATCTATATATATAAAACCAAGTCATGTTTGTTTGTGGGTATTTATGTGGCGTTGATATTTGGGACGTAACTCCTCATGAATGGTGAGGTCTGGCGTCGTGAATTTTGCATGGAATATTCTTTATTTCATTGCTGAATTAATGCAGCTATTTCTAGCTCGATAGGCCATCCCATTCCTGAGATAATTCACTTTTTTTGGTTTTTCGCGCGTCATCTACAGGTCATTTGTAGAAAGTGCTCATCATCGCGCTGTCTGTGCTGAACTGGTCTTGCGTTTTTTTTGTTTTCTAATTTTTTTTTAAGACAGTGAGTGTTTCTTTTCATTGATTTATTTTGCAATCAGCTCGATACATGTTAATTTCACTAATTAATTGAACACCACATTTTTATTTACCTCCGAATTAAATTCTCACATGAATATCATATTTGTATGCTTACTCTGATCATTTGCAGTGTGTGTTAAGCAGTGACAATGGCCACCACTGCTAACAATACTGCAAATAATCAGAGCAAGCATACAAATATGATATTCATGTGAGAATTTACATCGGATTTAAATTAAAATTTGGTCTTCAATTAATTAGTGAAAGTAACATTTATTGCATTTTACCTTAACAACAATGTTTGTTCATCTTTTTCAGTGGAATATGAAACAAAATCTGAGAATGGACATCCCGGGCGAAGCCGGGAACTTCGGCTAGTAATGATATAAATATCATATGTTCCCATGAACCTACTGAAGAACTTTGTGTGAGGCACAGTCAGGATAGATATCCATAAGTTCTTAACTTGTTTCCTGTGGATTAATCTCTTGAGGGCATAGAGGATCCCTGCTCAGTGACATTGGGTGGTTTCTTGCTGGAGGAAAGGATATAGTAACGCCGCACTACAGTGGAGGTCATTTTGTAAAAAGTATAAATTGCATGTAAGGGGATGCCAGCATTAACACTTACCTGCTGTTGTGCCCGCACTGCCTGTTATTTTCATCATTTACAAAGTAGAGTATAATTGTGAAGAATAAATCAAGGCAAAGTCGCCTTGACTCTTTTACTCTCTGCTTTTAATATAAAATGCTTCCTGTGAATTACGCTTTGCAGGCAGCATTGTATAATTGATTTCATTTGGGTTTTATGATTTTTAGTCAACCTCAGTTTATTTCTGGCCTAAAGCTGAAAGCAGTGATGTTACCTTGTCAAATGTTGAAAATGAATAGCAAATATGGTCGGTTTTCATTTAGATCTTTGTTGAATTGTTATGAAGGGAAATTTTACCCGAAATTGTTGTATGGGACAGAGTTATGGGGATCATGGCTGTATGAATACTTGGACAAAATAGAAGCGACTGTTTGGAGGAAAATGTTAAGAGTTCCCAACTGTAACACCCTAGCAGCTATCCAATTTGAACTAGGCATCCAATCGCTGCGAGCAAAAGCTAAATGGCGTTCACTGTCTTTGTACCAAATAATTAGGTCTTCTGTTGAGAAAAAATGATATTGTCATTTACAGGATAATATGTTGATGGCGAATGGAAAGTCTAATTTCTTAAAAGAATTCCTTACATTTTGTGAGGGTGCCTTGGAAGAAATTGGATTTAAGACTGCTGATCTTGAATAGGAGGCATTAAAGGTGAAAATGGCACTGCAGTGTTAGGACTGGGCAAAAAGAGTGGACAGTTTTCATGGGTACCCCTCCTTATCACATTTTTTTTTCGTTGGAGCGCAAAAAAGGGGGTTCCCTTGCACAATATTTAGTGTGCTTTCTGAATTGACATTTTAGAGAGATCATTAAGTGCTTCAGGTGGAACCTCTTACATACCAAGGAGGTCCTACAGAGGCGCAGGTTGGTAGAAGCTTAAGATGCAAATTGTCGATTCTGTCGAGTTTAAGATGTACTTCAAACATTGACAGGGTAATTCATAGATTTCAGCGCAGAGGCAGCGCACGCGAGCAGCGCAGAGAGCTAGCGTGCGCCAGCCGTGTGCGCTAAACAGCATTCTGGCGCACCATGTATTCATGGAATATCAAAGCCATTTTGAGCGCTGGCGCAGAGAACATCCGGCAGCGCCAGTTACACCCCCAAGAACGCCCCTTGCACAAGGATAAGGCATTGAAATCCCCAATGCAGCGCAAGTGGGCCGCGCTAACCCTGCACCAGTTCACAGGGCCGGGACAGTGCATTTGGGGGGTGCACGGGAAGTTTCACACGCGATAGGCGTTGTGCGAGCGGGGTACGTGTATTCCGAGGGGTGCGCAAGGAGAATCACACGCGATAGGCCTTGTGCGAGCGGGGTACATGTATTCCGAGGGGTGCGCGGGGAGAATCACACGTGATAGGCCTTGTGCGAGCGGGGTACGTGTATTTCGGGCGTGCGCGTGAAGTATCACACGTGATAGGCCTTGTGCTAGAGGGGTACATGTATTTCGGGGGTGCGCGTGAAGTATCACACATGATAGGGCTTGGGCTAGCGGGGTACGTGTATTACGAGGGGTGCACTGGGAGAATCACATGCAATAGGACTTGGGGAGCGAGGTACGTGTATTTTGGGAAGTATCACACGCGATAGGGTTTGGGCTAGTCGGGTACGTGTATTCTGAGGGGTGCGCGGGGAGAATCACACGCGATATGCCTTGGGGAGTGGGGTATGTGTATTCCGAGGGGTGCGCAACGAGAATCACACGCGATAGGCCTTGTGCGAGTGGGGTACGTGTATTCTGAGGGGTGCGCAGGGAGAATCACATGGGATAGGCCTTGGGGAGCGGGGTACGTGTATTCCGAGGGGTGCGCGTTGACAATCACACGCGATAGGCCTTGTGTGAGCGGGGTACGTGCATTCCGAGGGGTGCGCGGGGAGAATCACATGCGATAGGCCTTGTGCGAGCGGGGTACGTGTATTTCGGGGGTGCGCGTGAAGTATCACACGCGATAGGCCTTGTGCTAGCGGGGTATGTGTATTTCGGGGGTGCGTGGGGAGAATCACATGTGATAGGCCTTCTGCGAACGGGGTACGTGTATGTCGGGGGTGCACGTGAAGTATCACACGCGATAGGCCTTGTGCTAGCGGGGTACGTGTATTTCGGGGGTGCGTGGGGAGAATCACACGCGATAGGCCTTGTGCAAGCGGGGTACGTGTATTTCGGGGGTGCGCGAGGAGAATCACACGTGATAGGCCTTGTGCGAGTGGGGTACGTGTATTTCGGGGGTGCGCAGGGAGAATCACACGCGATAGGCCTTGTGCGAGCGGGGTACATGTATTTCGGGGGTGCACGGGGAGAATCACACGCGATAGTCGTTGTGCGAGCGAGGTATGTGTATTTCGGGGGTGCGCGGGGAGAATCACACGCGATAGGCCTTGTGCGAGCGGGGTATGTGTATTTTCAGGGGTGCGTGGGGAGAATCACACGCGATACCCTTGTGCGAGTGGGGTACATGTATTTCGGGGATGCGCGGGGAGAATCAAATGCGATAGGCCTAGTGCGAGCGGGGTACGAGTATTTCAGGGGGTGTGCGGGGAGTTTTACACACGTTGTCGCTGCCACGGGAGGGGTACGTGTATTCCTGGTGTGCCCCAACGTGAATTGGCAGTGTGTGTCCTCCCAGGTGTGCCCTCTCCCCTCTCCCCAGGCCCTGCACGCAGCCCACAACACAGGGGACTACCCTGCACCCCTGGCCATGCCCCGCAGGCAGCCCATCCACCCTGGCCATGCCCCCCAGCCAGCCCACGTGTCACCATGCACAAGTGAGCACCGACACATGTCCCCCTGCACCCCCACCCACCCAGCAGGGACAGGCACCTGCCAGCAGGCCCCGACTCATGTCCCCCCACCCACTCACCCACCCAGCAGTGATGGGCACCTGCCAGCAGGCCCCGACTCATGTCCCCCCACTCACTCACCCACCCAGCAGTGACGGGCCATAATAAATATGTTTTCTGAACAGTGATTTAAATAACTGAATGGTTACCTCAAGGACTCACCGATAGTTTTCTTCCTTTCCTTGCTTCCTCTTTGCCCAGGGAATATGTCCAACAGGGGGGTGAAAGCGAAGACCTCCCTAAGTGTCATGATCACTGCTTTCAAGGAGTCAGGACCTACCCAACACCCTTGGAAACAGGCTCATAACATGCCTTATCGGCACCAGCAAGTCCCAATAGGGACCTTTTGGACCTTGTCCTGGCACCGGTGGTGCCAGGCTCATAGTAAGGACCCGTCCCGGCACAGGAAGCGCCGGGCTCATATCAAGTGTAAAAGTGCTTGGGTGAACCTACCTGAAGCAGACCATGCTGCTTACTTACCAGCCAGATGATGCTTTACTCTCTTCTAACAGGGACTACTTTTCTTTCTGGGTGGGGCAGGCACCACTCCCTGGATTACTGATGCTGGAACTCTTCTGGAAGCAGGAACTCTTTTACCTGGGCGCGGCTGCGGTGGAAGAAGACACCTAAGTACTCCTATGGGCTATTTAAACCACACCCGATTGGTACCACATGCTTCGCGTTATTCTGCATCTGCAGCAGGACGCTCACCGCGTCAGCTCCAGCGAATCTTCAGCTCCGGATCCTGTAGTTATGAAAATTACCTGCTGGGAACCAATCTTCAATCTTCAGCAGCTCCTGCAAAACAAAAGGCACAGGTTAGACAAAGGCAAAGTTAGCGCTTCAACTCACCCGAGCCATCGGCAGCATCCAAGTCGTTTTCTTTTCTGCATTCCGCGTCCGGCATCGGGCCTGCAAAGACAAAGAACATTGGTTGGTAACGTTCAATTACAATACTGCTTACCTGTGTTGCGCTTGCTCCAACTTTGTTCGCGCTGCATTCCGGCAACTGTAAAAACAAAAGGGGACATTAAGGTGCATTCTACGGCCCTAAAGCAGTCTTCCTACTTACGTGCCTTCGAATTCACCATCTTCTTGTTACGCTCTCTGCCACGAATCTGGGAGAGCATCTTCTTGGGCATCGACAGCATCCTAAAAGCAAAAGACATAGACATAAGGAAAAAGACATTTAAAGAGAGCAATCCAAGGAGAACTTTAATACTCACAAGTCACGTTCGTGCAGCAAAACGGCGGCATCGCTCTCACCTTCCCTCTGCAATCAAGAGGCGGAACTCACATCCAGTGAAGTAACTGGACCCCGCGCCCCTGCACAAGACGCAGGATGGAGAGCTCAACATTCACTTACTTAAGGTGAGCACAACAATCATCTGAGTACCACGGGGAGAAAGGGAGAGAGGGGCTAGAACTTCTCCCATCCTTCCAGCCACTAATACCTTGATTTTCCACTTGCAGACACCTCACTCTGCAGGTCAAGCTTTCGGTGAGCAAGGGGCCAAATCCGGGAGCCAAACGAACCCTACGCCTAACTTTGAAGACGTTTGCAGCGCCCAGCCCAAGACCAGCGCCTCCGAGGGAACCAGGTGAGCGTTACAGAACGCGAAGCCTCCCAAACATTTCCCGCCCAGGCGCAATGGAGACTTCAGACACAGACCAATTGGCCCAGTTGCTCGGGGAGTTGAGAGCAGAAGTACATGCAGCACGCCAGGAAACAAATGCCCTAAGGAGAGAGCTAGTGATTTCTAAGGAGCGAACAGACGACTTGGCTAGACAATTGTTACAAGCCCAAGCGGGACAGACTCCTCTGCCTACCCCTGGTGGAAGCCATGCCCCAACGGCTTCCTCTAATCCGGTGCAAATTAATCTACCAGGAAATGTACCTTTGGCTCCGCCCGAACGCTTTTCAGGTGATCCGAAAAGGTTTGCTGTGTTCATCAATCAGTGTCGTTTGCACTTTCTATGTAGACCTGCCGCTTTTCCAACAGACCAGGCTAAGGTAGCCTTTGTGCTCTCATATCTTAGTGGCAGCGCCGCAGATTGGTCTATTCCTTTAGTGACTCAGGATAACCCTATCCTTTATAATTTCCAGGACTTCCAAGCTAGTATGGAAAGATTGTTCGCAAGGCATTCTCAGGGACAGGCTCTGGACAATGAACTTCTTTCACTACGACAGGGCAATCAAGATCTTCTGGCCTACATTGCATCATTGACTAGTGGTTGAAACCGGATGGCCTGAGGATAAGAGAATCACCCTTTTCTATAGAGGCCTTCGTGGAGAACTTAAAGACGTTCTGGCCCAGGTGGTGAATCCACCACAAGACTGTTCCGAATACATTGATCTGGTGGTGCAATTAGATCATAGGATACAAAATCGAAAAGCCGATCGTTCCAGGTTTGAAAATCGAGTTTTTTCAAGACCACAGAGCTCCGTTAAAGGAAATGATACCGTGGAACCCATGCAGATTGGGGTGGTGAAAGGACCTCTAACCCAAAAGGAAAGAGAAAGGAGAAGACAACTACAATTGTGCCTCTATTGCGGGAACTCAGGGCACTTCCTCCAAGATTGTCCAGTGAAACCAAAGAAGAAGACAGTAGGAACTTCCGATAAGGGTGCCAAAGGTTCAGAGTCGGAAAACGACCTTGCCCGACAAGTGTAGAGGTCCGCTTGCCGAGCGTAAAAACCAGTTCTTTGACCTCGCATTTTACCATGCCCATGGTCCTCGTGAGTCCGGAACAACCCAATCGTATGCATGCCATTAAAGCATACATTGATAGTGGCGCAATCGGCAATTACGTGGACTGTGAATTGGCTGCCAGGATGAATCTGTCTCTTTGTCCTAAGTCGGTGAAAGACGTCATCACCACCGTGGATGGTACGGAAATAGCTTCCGGACCAGTTACTCACACCACCATGGAAGTGACGTTGGTAAGCCAAGATGGACATCAAGAGAAAATCGTGTTTGACGTGATCAAGGCTCCACAGTTTCAAGTTATCCTGGGAATCCCTTGGCTGGAAAAACACAATCCCCAAATTGATTGGCGAGCAAAGACAATCCGGTTTCCAGAATGCGCACCTACCTGCTATCCGCAGCCCCCCACGAAACTAGCTGCAACTGCTTCTGAGAGTCCTCACCTGCCTCCTGAATACCGGGAATTTCAGGATGTCTTTCGAAAAGATCAAGCTAATTCACTGCCTCCTCACAGATTATACGACTGCCAAATAGACTTGGTTCCAGGATCCACTCCTCCATGCAGTCGAATTTATGCCCTCACAGAACCTGAAAATCTTCACCTAAGGCAGTATTTGGATCAGTACCTGGCTAATGGATTTATCCGTCCCTCGAAGTCCCCAGCCTCTTCAGCTTTGTTCTTCGTGCCAAAAAAAGAGGGAGACCTAAGAACATGCATAGATTACCGTGCCTTGAACCAGATTACGATTAAGAACAGATATCCGTTACCATTGATCCCTGAACTTCTTGACCAAGTTAAAAGTGCCTGTATCTACACAAAGCTGGACCTCAGAGGAGCTTACCATTTAGAACGAATAAAGGAGGGCGATGAATGGAAGACGGCCTTTCGTACTAAATATGGACTGTTCGAATATCAAGTAATGCCCTTTGGGCTTTGCAACGCTCCGGCAGCCTTTCAGTATTTTATGAATGACGTCCTCAGAGAGCTCATTGATGTATGTGTAGTTGTCTATATTGATGACATTCTGGTCTACTCGTCCTCTGAGGCGGAACATCAAAAACATGTCACCGCAGTACTGGAGCGGCTCCGAAAACACAGACTCTGCAAAATTGGAAAAATGCGTTTTTCACGTCACGGAGGTCGAATTTTTGGGATTCATTTTGTCACCAAATGGAGTCCACATGGACTCAAGAAAAGTGGACGCTATCATTAAGTGGCCCTCACCAACGTCAGTGAAAGGAGTTCAAAGCATGTTGGGCTTTGCTAACTTTTATCGAAGATTTATCCCAGATTTTTCTCGAGTTGTCCAACCCATTACAGCCCTCCTCAGAAAGAATAAACGTTTCGAGTGGTCTACAGAGGCTGAACAAGCCTTTCTGGAACTAAAAACAAAATTCACCTCGGCTCCAGTTCTAAAACATCCTCGCCCGGAACTTCCCTATATCGTAGAGACTGATGCTTGCAGTCTCGCAATGGGAGCAGTGCTTTCACAAAGAGACCCGGAAACAAATCAGTTACACCCAGTGGCATTTTGGTCCCGCAAATTTTCAGCTCCTGAAATCAACTATACCATTACAGATAAGGAACTTTTGGCGATTAAGTCCGCCTTTAAAGCTTGGCGGCATTATCTCTTGGGAGCCCGACACACAGTCACAGTCATCACGGATCATCGTAATTTACAGTACCTTAAATCAGCTAAAGCTCAATCCTCTAGACAACTTCGCTGGGCATTGTTTTTCGCCGAATTCGACTTTGTGATAACTTACCGACCAGGCAACAAGAATGGTAAAGCAGACGCTCTCTCCCGAATTGGAGTAGATGAACTCACGACCAATCTTGAACCCGTACCTATAATTCCGGAACAGAGAATCCTGGGTTTAATAGATGCACAATCCATTGAAGACATTGAAACTAAAGTTAAAGATCTTCTGACTCCAGCAGAAGTGCAAGACTGGCAGCTCAAGGGAAATGATTTCACAATGGATAAGAACCTATTATACTTTCGAGGAAGATTATATCTACCATGTACCGATTTACAAAGACAGGTGATCTCTTGTTACCATGACTCCTTAATGGAAGGACATCCCGGCATTACCAAAACGTTGGAAAAGATAAAGAGACATTTTTGGTGGCCATCTTGGAGAAAGGACATTAAGGACTTCATTAAGGCTTGTGGCGTTTGCGCTCAAAGCAAAAGCCAGAAGGAGAAACCAGCAGGTCTCCTACATCCAATAGACATTCCTCCACATCCATGGCATACTCTCTCCATGGACTTCATCACGGATTTACCACCATGCTCCGGATTTAATACAATCTTAGTGATTGTGGACCTATTCTCGAAAATGGCTCATTTCATCCCATTGAAAGGGTTACCTACAGCTCCAATTTTGGCCCGAGAATTTCTCGAAAACATCGTTCGGTTGCACGGCTTTCCTTCAATTTTAATCTCAGATAGAGGGAGTCAATTTATTTCTCACTTCTGGCGGAGTTGTTGTCGTCTAGCCCAAATTGACATAAGGCTGTCGACCAGCCACCATCCCCAGACCGACGGGCAGACCGAGAGGACCAATCAAACCTTGGAACAGTATCTACGCTGCATGTTACAACAATCAGAGGGCACTTGGAAAGATTCTCTGGATTGCGGAGTACGCTTATAATAACTCAGTCCACGCCGGAACAGGAAAAACTCCGTTTTTTCTTTCATATGGAATCCACCCTCGCACCTCAAATCTTGACCCACCTCAGACTCTTGGAACACCCGCTGTAGATCATCTGCATTCGACAATCACTCAAGCCTTTAAGGAGGCCACATCTCACCTTAAGCAGGCCAAGGAACAATATAAAAAGAGTGCGGATCTACATCGAAAGGAAGCTCCTCAATATCTTGTGGGAGATCAGGTCTGGCTGTCCACCAAACATTTATCCCTAAAAGGACCGCGTACTTTCAATCCACGATACCTGGGGCCTTACCCAATCACTGCCATAATCAATCCAGTGGCGGTAAAATTGGGCCTACCTGCTCATATGAAAATACATCCAGTTTTCCACGTTTCACTACTGAAACCCATGCAACCTGGAACCCGTTTGACCAAATCTCCAGACCCTATTCTCGTGGGCGGAGAACTAGAATTCGAAATACAAGACATATTAGACTCCAAGATTTCCAAATCTAAATTATACTATTTGATTGACTGGAAAGGTTATGGCCCCCAGGAACGATCTTGGGAACCGTCGGAACATGTTCATGCACCCCGTCTGGTTAAGAAATTTCATCGAACTTTTCCTGATAAACCAAGACCCCCGGAGGGAACAAATTTGGGAGGGGCCTTGAGGGGGGGTGCTGTCATGATCACTGCTTTCAAGGAGTCAGGACCTACCCAACACCCTTGGAAACAGGCTCATAACATGCCTTATCAGCACCAGCAAGTCCCAATAGGGACCTTTTGGACCTTGTCCTGGCACCGGTGGTGCCAGGCTCATAGTAAGGACCCGTCCCGGCACAGGAAGCGCCGGGCTCATATCAAGTGTAAAAGTGCTTGGGTGAACCTACCTGAAGCAGACCATGCTGCTTACTTACCAGCCAGATGATGCTTTACTCTCTTCTCACAGGGACTACTTTTCTTTCTGGGTGGGGCAGGCACCACTCCCTGGATTACTGATGCTGGAACTCTTCTGGAAGCAGGAACTCTTTTACCTGGGCGCGGCTGCGGTGGAAGAAGACACCTAAGTACTCCTATGGGCTATTTAAACCACACCCGATTGGTACCACATGCTTCGCGTTATTCTGCATCTGCAGCAGGACGCTCACCGCATCAGCTCCAGCGAATCTTCAGCTCCGGATCCTGTAGTTACGAAAATTACCTGCTGGGAACCAATCTTCAATCTTCAGCAGCTCCTGCAAAACAAAAGGCACAGGTTAGACAAAGGCAAAGTTAGCGCTTCAACTCACCCGAGCCATCGGCAGCATCCAAGTCGTTTTCTTTTCTGCATTCCGCGTCCGGCATCGGGCCTGCAAAGACAAAGAACATTGGTTGGTAACGTTCAGTTACAATACTGCTTACCTGTGTTGCGCTTGCTCCAACTTTGTTCGCGCTGCATTCCGGCACCTGTAAAAACAAAAGGGGACATTAAGGTGCATTCTACGGCCCTAAAGCAGTCTTCCTACTTACGTGCCTTCGAATTCACCATCTTCTTGTTACGCTCTCTGCCACGAATCTGGGAGAGCGTCTTCTTGGGCATCGACAGCATCCTAAAAGCAAAAGACATAGACATAAGGAAAAAGACATTTAAAGAGAGCAATCCAAGGAGAACTTTAATACTCACAAGTCACGTTCGTGCAGCAAAACGGCGGCATCGCTCTCACCTTCCCTCTGCAATCAAGAGGCGGAACTCACATCCAGTGAAGTAAATGGACCCCGCGCCCCTGCACAAGACGCAGGATGGAGAGCTCAACATTCACTTACTTAAGGTGAGCACAACAATCATCTGAGTACCACGGGGAGAAAGGGAGAGAGGGGCTAGAACTTCTCCCATCCTTCCAGCCACTAATACCTTGATTTTCCACTTGCAGACACCTCACTCTGCAGGTCAAGCTTTCGGTGAGCAAGGGGCCAAATCCGGGAGCCAAACGAACTCTACGCCTAACTTTGAAGACGTTTGCAGCGCCCAGCCCAAGACCAGCGCCTCCGAGGGAACCAGGTGAGCGTTACACTAAGTCACGTCCTCCGCCTCTTGCTCAGATTAGAGGAGGGGAAAGGCCTCAGGGAAACCCTCTGGGGAAGAAAACCCTGTGTCGACAGCTGCTGGAGTGATGTCGTCTAGACGGCGAAGATTCAGGATACTGCAGGTTGAAAGCCATCTGATGGAAAAGGTAGAAGAGGATGGTGAGTAAGGGGTAGGTAGTATGAGACAGGGAATTCTCGTTAGTGGTTAGCTCAGAACTGAGTTCAGAAAAAACAGAAGAAGAATTGTTTAGGAATTGGAATCCCTGAGAATCTATCCTACGTACCGAACACTAGGGGGTGAAACTCTTTGGCGGACTGCTCTGCGATTTCCAGATCGTAGCTGGTGAGAGTAAGAGCGGAGGCTAGAGTCCCCTGCTTCGGGAAGGAGCCGGGAGAGAGGGTCGAGTCTGAATAAGGGAAGTAAGTAGGACAGGATTAGAAGTTAGGAATATAGAGCACAGAAAGGTTTAGTAACAAACTTCCTAGAAGCGAACTCACGTAGCGCTGGCAATGAAGAGTAGCAACGCGTCCGCGCGTTGTTGACAGGAACAGATGAACTGAATCTCGAGCAGGAGGGCGGTCCTCCCTCGGCGCTGGGCTGTTCAACCTCTAGACCCACACCTTCCGTAGCGGCGGCCATCTTGGTGGTAAAAATGGCCGAAATCCGTCTATGGGACCAACGATGCCAACGTGACCACGGTCTCCGAAGAGGTATGACACGGGCACCTGCCAGCAGGCCCCGACTCATGCCCTCCCGCCCACTCACCCACCCAGCAGTGACAGGCACCTGCCAGCAGGCCCCGACTCATGTCCCCCCCAACACCTCATGACGATCCACAATCATGGGCCTTATGGCCACCCAAATCATACCCCACGCCACCCCAGTCCAAACACACAACCAGGTATTGCATCCACCCCACAATGAAATCCCCATCACATGATACATCCCAAATGGCAAGTATGCACATCAACATATTTCCATCACACCCACACAATGGGTGCATGTGATTGAGAAAACACACATTGTGACATGCATGAAACCAAAGAGAGAATACCACACATTGAAGTAGGAAATAAAAATGTATTAAACACAAAAGCAAGGGAATGAAATGAAACACACAATGCAAATAATGATTAAAAAGCTGCATGTCCAAAATATAAAATAAAAATGTAGGAAAGCAGAATCCAAATCAATCCAAAAGCACATGTCCAAAGTGTCAGTCCGGCAAAACAAATCCAAAGTGAAAAAAGAAGATAAAACCATTGCTCCATGGAAAAATCAAAAATAAGAAGTGAAATCCAGTGAAGTATTTACAAAGGGTCCATGAGCCCAACCATTGAAATGAAACCTACAAAAAACACTACCTAATGAAGAACTATATACAAAAAGGTGGGGCATTGTCCAAGCGCCCCAACAGAAATAAAAACAGAAAGGAAACCTAACACTAACTATCTATATACAATGGCGGCGGGCAAGTCCTAGGGCTCACTCTGTGATGTCCTTGGCCAGGGCATCATCGAACTCCATGTCGATGTCCCGGAGGCGGGCCTCTGCCCTGGCCCCGAGGTCTCGCAGGGATGCAGTCATGGCCTGTTCCAACTCCCTACGAGTTACCTTGAGGCACTCAGCCCACCTCAACGCCCTGCGCATGGAGAACTCCGCCCTGACCATGGTGAGCCGTGCCTCTTCCGCCCGCCGCCGCTCCACATTTATCCGCTGGCCCAACCGCTGCCACACGGAAGACACTCCCATTGCAGGGTCCTCCTGCCCTCCGGCCGATGCCTTCCCCTCTGATGTTCATGGCCCCGAGCCATCATCGCTCCCACCTTGAGCCTGCTGCTGCTATCCATATGCCCTGCCCGATGATGCTGGCACATCCTCCATCTGCTGGTCTCCAGTTGGTGGGGTGTCCACCCCTGCTGGACCTCCGACTCCCGACTGTGGCAGGGATGTGATCTCCACCAAGCTGGCTGTGTTGGTCGGGCCAGGTCCACAGGGGGCACTGGTGGAATCTGGGCCGGAAGACGGCAGGGAGAACGACTGGCGCATAGTCTCCACAGAGGAGGAGAGGGTCGCCAGAGTGCTCGACACATGTAGGAACCCTCCGACCAGGGCCCCTCCCAACTGTGCCACGTCGCCACGCAGCTCTTTGTGATGGCATGCGTGGTCCCCCCAGAAAGCACGCATGTCATCACGAATGACAGGCGTGCGCAATGCGACACCAATCAGGACGGACCCCATACGGTCATGGGTCTCCTCGTCTGCAGGTAGTGGAGTGCCAGATGACGTGGGCCTCCCCCCTACCTGCGGACGTGCCTGGGACGGGGCATCCCTGCTGGTGCATGGTGGTGCAGTCACAGGTTCAGGGACAGTGACATGCACAGGCCCCTCCGCGGCGACCTGTGCTGCCGCCTGCCTCTGGACTGCACCACTTGCACCAATGGTACTACCCCCAACAGGCCCCATGTGCTCTCAGTAGCGGCCTCCTCCTCCTCTGTGGAGACCACCAAACTGGATGGCTCCTCACCATATTCCGCCATTGCAAGCCCCTGTGGGGGCTCACCCGGCCATTCCGCTACAGCCATAGTGGCAGACGCGGCACCAGTCCCCTCACTCCCGGATGATGGAAATTCCTGGGAGGGTGGCTGGGCCTTGCGTCGCCGGCCAGTGGAGGCATCCCCGCCGCTTTGCTCCACAGCGCCGTCTCCGCCCTCTTCTTCACTCGACGCTGCGTAGAGTGAGACATAGAACACAAGCATCAGGGTACTGTACAATAGTTCCCTAGACAGGAAGCAATAACACATAAGTGGCACTGTCAAACGTCACTTCCATCCTGTCCCTCCACAACACATGGGTCAATGCAGGCAACACACATGCAGAAACAGGCACGGCGCATGCAATCAACATCAGCATCCATGTACAAGGGCCTCTATAAATGTTGGCTTCAAACTCACATGCATCATGGCTCATACTGATCCCATTCACAAACATCACCGGAGGGTCATGCATCAGGGCTCGTACACCACAGACACAGTGGACACAAGGATGACTAGACTGCATAAGTGAATCAGCACATTGTTACGGGTATGTGTCATGCATCCATGGTGTTTCAAAGTTACACCCGCTACTCAGATACACAGACATGTACACCATACATGTACATGAGAGCAGCACCCATCTCTCACAACCCATCCATGTCCAAGAACAGAGACAGGCATGCATTCATGTGTGCATTCCGCATGCTGCTCCCCATGTTGCATTGGAACACATGCACCATCCATGTGGTTCACGCATGACTGGTCTCACATGCATTACCATGATGTCCCTGCACACACACATCCATACATGGCCTATGTCACACATACAGGCAAGTAGCTGACTACCAGCACACTGCAACATGCCCTGTTTCACACAGCAATGCATGGCCACTTACCGCTCAACGCCAGACGGGTCTGCCTCTCAAGGATCTGGACGTGGAGCGCTGGACTTATGCGCTCCAGGACCCTCATCTGGATGTTGCTCAGGCTGACCCGGCACCCCTCTGCATCCTCTGCCTTCAAGAGGCGCCGGGCCTTGCTGAGGGTTCTGGACCTGAAGTCCTCCCAGCACTTCCGGACGTGCTTGATGTCGCGGGTTGCCACCCCCTCCTCGTTAATGGCAACCACTACGTCCTCCCAGATCCTCTCCCGTCCTTCCTTTTTGGCGCGCGATGGTGTGAAGAGGGCATTATCCCCAGGTCTTGCTCCGCCAGAATACCAACTTCCTTATTGATGAAGCTGGTAGCCCTCTGCCTCTCTGGCTGGGGGTCGCCACTGGTCTCGGATGGTGTTTGCCCTGACATTGCGACCCCCGAGGCAGGTGTGGGTGGCCAACTGGGTCCTGGGGCTGGGCTGTGGAGCGATGGTATCCCAGTCGGGAGTCTTCTGTTCCAGCAGGGGTGGACACAGCAACTGGACCCCTGCATGTGGCTGACGTGCAGGCACCAAATAGCAGGGCATGTGGGCAGCAGGCAGGCAGGCAGCAGCAGATGACAGGTGGGAGCGTGCTCTGGGCTCTGGGGGGGCAGGTAAATGGCCTTTTGGGCAGGAGCGTGCTCTTCCGTGTGTTGTCGCGTGGCCAGCTTGATACGGAGTGATTTGGCACGTGAAAAATATGCACGCCAGCGTGTAATTCGAGGAAAGGCTCTTAGCGCTTAAGCGCGTCTGTGACGTAGCGCGCATGGGCGTTTCCCTCAACACGGGTGCATGTTGATTGTACACGTGCAAAAACTGCACGTCCGGGTGTCACTGCATGCAATTGGAGGAAAGCGCCTTAGCACGTACATGCATAAGTGACTTTGCACATGTGGGCTGGCTCAAAAGGTACGCGTAGGACGCCATTTCCTTGTACGTGCTTTTTGTGGAGCGCAAGCGGGTGATTCTTGTACTTCTTGTCAGTTCACACGTGATTACTTCACAACGGTTCCAGTTCGTACTCCCTGTTTACTCAGACAGCGTTCAATTCTTCTTTTGGCGGGGATGTTGCCAATGCACACACGTGCGTCTTTTTCACGTTCTTTTTCCAGGCAGACGGTGAGTTGCTCACGTATATTCCAACTGTGGGTGCCCCCGTGTGTCACGTACCCCTTCAGAGGTCATTGTAGGCTGCGTGTATCACGCGTATGCTTATTTTTGTGTTTCTGGGTGCCACAGCATACTGCAGGGTCATTTTTCCACGCACATGGTCTACCAGGGGTTGCATGCACGTTAAATATTGTTTTCGGGGTGCCTGTGCGTTGCGTGACCCGTCATCTTCCCCCAGGGGTCACAGACAGCCTTGCTAGAGCACTAGGGTATGAATTCCATCTAGTACCCTACCCCTTTCACCCCAATTGCCCAGGACAATTGTTTACTGCAACTCCCATACGCACAACAACATCAGTACCATGGTTGGGAGGTGACCAAGCAGTAAGTGAGGCAAAGGTGGCCGAGGTCAAAGAGGTGGGCGCGGTAGGGGATGTGGCCAGGATGTGCAGGGTGGCCCAAGAGGCCAGTGTGTGGAGGACCAATCAGGGACACCTATGTCCCCCCCAATGGTTCGGGGAAATATAGCTGACACCATCCCAGCTCAACCCTTGTTAAACCGGCCCATATTGTCAACAGAACCGGCACTGGATGACACCCAGGCTGACTTCCGTGTCACCAAGTCTAAGCCACGTGTGGTGGTGAAAGTTGCTGTCACCAGGCCATGTGGATCTGGGCCAGCAATGTCATCTGCTGCCCCAAGTAGCCAGGGTGAGGAGGCTGCAGGGGCAGCGGCAGCTCAATCCACCCCAGCTCTGAGTCTCCCAGCCGGTACAGTGTCGGTCCAAGTCCATCACACAGAGGTTGGTCCTGCCAACATCACCCTGCAGCCAATGCCTGCAGTGAGACCATTTGGCCATCATGCCTTTGGAAACTTCCAGTGCCCAGTCCACCTGCGCTTCTGCCTACCAACCAGAGTGGCGTAAGCCACTCAGGGTCCGCACCACCTTCCAAAAAGAAGAAGGGTGCTCTTGCAGTACAGGCTGGGACCCCAAACACGGCTACACACTCCGGCACATCAAGGAAACCTAGTTTCAATGACGCCGAACTAGATGCACTTGTGGGCTATGTGTCGGCCCATAGCCACGAAATGGTGGTGACTGCAGGGTGCAAGACTACGACTGCTCAACGTAGGGCCCATTGGCAGACCATCGCGGACCGCATTAGTTCCCTTGGATTTGTGAAGCGCACAGCTGATGATTGGAATGTTGGAATGACCTGAAACGCAGAGCAAAGAACAAGCTGGCTTCAAATCATGCCTCTACTCTGGTGACTGGCGGTGGGTCTCCACCAGTGGAGGAAGAACTCACTGAACATGAGTCTGTCGCTGGAGGCTTCATCACAGAGGATCAGATCCAAGGCGTGGGAAACCTACCAGATCTTGAAGCAATGTCCGGTGAGTGACCATGCATGTGTGTGCAATCCATGTGTGTGTTGCTTGGGTAATGTGTTCTGATTGAGTGCCAGGTCAGGCTGTCTAGTCATGACTGCTATGGATCGCCCATGTGGTCCCTCAAACGCATTCCCCGGCCTTGTGTTTCCATTTCACAGTATCCCTTCTGAACATAGTTCACTTTTTACACATGATTAATCCACTTGGCCTTCAGCTGCCCTCTTGCCACAACATTGTTCATACTCTTTTCCTCTTCATTCAGCCTGACTGATTAAATGATTAGCATATTTACAAGACATTTTTGTGGCCTACTGTCCCAAATGTGACATACTTCTGTCATAGATTACACCACACAATGGCCCACATTTCCGGACTTATTTGGGGAAACATTTCTACAATCAGGCTGATTGAGTAATGTGCACCTACACATGGCTCCACACTATCAATTTGGGGCCCTGTTTGAATGTTGAACATGAGAATTATGTCCTCTCATGTCGAGGTGCCCAGCCATTGGTGTATCCATGTGCCTGCCATCACTGCATCAGTGAACACTGGCTTTGTTGCAGCGTGTGGCACATGCGTGTTTTCTCACTCTTATTTACATGTTTTATTTCATGATGTCCATCTCACATGGATAGGTGACAGTACTGATTTGCTACCATCTGGGTGTCCTTGTCAAATTAGCCATGGCTATGGTACGTGCCGTCTGTGTGCTGGCATGTGTCATGTATGTGGATTGTCCATACCACTCACAGGCTAATGTTTGATGCCAGTGCAATCCAGAATGCAGCAGATGTGTTGGTTTTCCATCTTGCAGTCATCAGTGTGTGCTTTTTGACTCCCCTTCAAAATCATTGACAGTGCATGCATGCCAGAGTTATTGTCATGTGGGACATGTGTCATTTATGTACTGGATCTCTGCCTCGTCAGGCCTATGTGTGTGTGCTGTGGTGCTCATGCCTGTTTCCATTTGTTATCTTTCATGTTTTTGCAGATGATGAAGCACCTGATGCTGTTGAGGAGGAGGAGATGGTACAGACCCAGGAGGACTCACAGCCACAACCGGGCACCAGTGGAGGATGTGGGGTGGTGGTGGGTGAAACCCCATTTCTCCTACAGACCATGCTGTCCACGGGTGTCTCTGGGTACACCTCCGGAGACCTCTATGAATCAGGTGCTGAATCGGACATTGAGACATATGTGCCATCGCAGGTGAGTGTTTCTGGCAGGGATGCTGTTCTGTCCAACCCACCTAGTGCCGGGGGTAGACCTCTCTATGCGGATTTCAGTGTTGGAAAGTCTGCCTGTGGCGGTTACGGATGCAGGGTCACACTCCACAATATTTGCTCCTGTTCCTGGCCCAGCAGATCAAAGGAGGAATGCAGTCCTTGCAGCCTCAGGCAGTGCCAGCACAGCAAGGTGCACATCGCCTTGCCCCAAACAGGTGTGGTGCCTGCCAAAGCAGTGGCTGTGCGCCACCAGGCAATACCGTGTGGGAAAACTCCATCTACACTATAGCAGCACAACAGGGGCATCGTGTGAAATGATGGCTCAGGCAATGGATAGGGTGGCCACATCCATTCTCCCCCCTGAAAGGCAGATGGAGCTCCAGCAGCAGGCAACAGACTCCATTTGCCACTCACACAGGAAGGACATGTTGGTGTCTGACAGGGAACGACGGGCTGGACTTGAGACTCTGCACAGAGCCATATCTGTAGAGTCACAGGCCCACAGGGAAGCCCTCAGGTTAGAACACAGGTCCCTCAGAGATACTCTGGGTGAACTTGAGGTGTCCCGGAGTACAAGGGCAGAACAGCAGCTGGAGCAGCTGACACGCACACTCTCAGCTGAGCTCCAAGCAACCCGTCAGGAGAACCGGGCATCACGCCAGGTCATGCAGGCAGAAATGCGTGCTACCCATGAGGTGCTGCATGGGGAGCTCCGTACCATCATCCTGTAGAACCAAACCTTTCACACCTGCATGCTTGCTGCCATGGAGGAGCATGCCAGGGCTTTGCGTGGGCTGCCTCCCATGTCACGGCCACCTTCTGATGTACCACCAGAGGGTGTTGACAGTGACGGCAGTTCACCCACTGTAGCGTAGCCATGCAGGCCATGAGTATTTTTGTTTTTTCTTAACATCCACACATGTGGGTGTTGGGGTGCACCCTGTACCTCGTCCCTCCTGGGTGGCCTCCCCCCCTGGTCCACACATGGCCATTATTGATGTATTTTTTTTTTTTACAGTGTGTTGCTTTGTGTGGCTCCCATATGCATCCACTGTGTATTCCAGCTGGGCACATGCAGGCTTGTCCTGTCTTTGGGTTAGATGCTTGGGTTCCTGACACACACACCCCTCCTTCTTCCCCTTTCCATGGGCTTGCAAAGGGTGTGACCAAGTGACAGTAACTTACAAAGTGACATTGGGCTCCCATAAGTTGTGTGGACAGTCTGTGGTCAAAACTGTGTATACATCCCTAGTGGGTATTGTTGTGGAAATCTCCACCGCATGGTGGATTTATGTATGGTTCTACATCCCTGACTTTTTCCTTATATACATGTACCTTCTTCATGTCTTAACCAGGCCATCTACTTTGCAGATGCAGTTCATGTTGTATGCAGTTCACTGATACATTTGCCTTCCAGCAACAATCTGCAGTTGGAAGGGGTCGATGTGCTGCCTTAGTCAGGTTAGTGACACTTGCACTACTTTTATTTTTTATTATAAATGTTGCCACTGTTTGACCATGTACTGATGTTTTCTCTTGCTGGTAAGTATTTGTTCATGTGTGTTGTTTTTGTATTCATTATTGAGAGCAAATTTTCTGTGGCCTGTTTCCATTTAGGACAGTGCACTTTGTGACACTTGTGTCATGTGTTGTGCATTCATTTGGTTGCTTTCACATTGCATGCCATGCCATGGTGTGTTGGGGAGGTGTTGGGTGACATGGCACTATTTTGATGTGGTATTTTGCAAGGGGTAGTCCTACATGCTGCATGAATTTGTGCCTTTTTGTGACACATCATTGGGTGTCTTTGAGTAGCTAAGGATGCACACAATGTAGCACTTCCAGGTGAACAATCTCAGGCTGGTATGGTTGTGGCAGTTGACTGTCCCTTTTGTCATCATCATTGATTGCGAGCTGGTATGTGCCAGGCCTGTGTGCACTCCGCAGGGGTGGTATTTTAGGTGAAATAATTTGCCACAAGCTGGGTCCGGGCTGCCTCACCACGTGCCCTTTCACCTCCCAGGCACAGCGGGCGTGCATGTGGTTGGGGATGTGGGGGCACCACCATGTCCACCCGCATGCCCCGCTGAGTTGCAACGTTGTGCAGGACACATGCTGCCACTATGATCCTGCACACTACTGGGGGCGCATATAGCAGCTGCCCACCAGAGCGGTCAAGGAAGCGAAAGCGTGACTTGAGCACTCTGAATGTGCGCTCCACTATGCCCCGGGTTGCAATATGGGCTGTGTTGTATCTTACCTCGGGTGGTGTGGTGGGGTTCCGAATTAGCGTCATCATGTAGGTGCTGAGAGGGCAGGCACTGTCCCCTGGGGAGGTGATAATGGTTGTCATTAGTGGGGTTTTCCCATTTCTCAGTTTGTGACATGCATGCATGTGCAGAGGCATTTATACTCACCAATTAGCCATGTGTCGCCATGCCAGCCAGCTTCCAGGTCCCGGTTTAGGGGTGACATTCTGAATATGAAACTATCATGGCTGGAACCTGGATAGTTGGCATATACTGAGGTGATGATTCCCTTGGCATCACATACAACCTGCACGTTGATGGAATGCCAGTGCTTGCGGTTCCGATAGATATGCTCAGTGGCCCTGGGTTGACGTAGAGCTACATGGGTGCAATCAATGGCACCTAGGACTTTGGGGAAGTGTGCCACCCATTAAAATTGCTGCACCACAGCCTGCCTTTCTGCAGGTGTTCTGGGCATGTATATGTGCCTGCGCACTGAGGGGTGTGCAGTCATGATGGCCAACACCTGGTGTAGGCAGCGTGACTGCGTGGCCTGTGACACACCTCCCACTATTGCAACTTGTCCATTGAAATGAACCAGTAGCCAAGAAGTTCAGTACATTGAGCACCTTTTCCAAGGGGCTCAGTGCTTTGGAGCACAGGGTGGGTGATGTGAAGTCATCCTCCCACTCCGTCACCAGGTCTAGGATTATGTGTGGTGGAAGCCTGTACCTCCCATACACCTGGTCATCAGGCATCCCAAAAAGGCTGGTCCTGGGTAAGAAAATGCGGGGCCTGGCTATCCTCCTCCTCCTGCGGTGTCACACGACCACTGCTGCGAGGAACGGTATATTCATCGTAGCGTCTGAGCTTGTTTGTTGTTTGCGTGCACTTTTATGCTGCGTGGGGCCGCTTACGCCTGCTGCCTGCTGGCATACGTGTTTCTGGATTAGCACGTCTTTTTTGGCGCACGCCTTTCCCCTGTTCGATTCCATGAATGCGTGTTGTTAGCGCGCGTGTGGGCATTGCGAGCATTTACCTCCTGTACTTCCCCCGTAACGCCCACATTTGCACGCATTGTTCCCCATTCTGCGTGTTACGCCCCATGTTACGCCCACTTTTCTTGTGTGCGCTACGCTATGTGCGCTTTCCCTGTGCGAGTAGCGCATGCCGTTTAGTGACGTGTGTGCCCGCATGCGCCACCCACGGATTTGGCGCACGTCTCAGCTTTTACTAGCGCAGCGCATTCCATGAATCGATCAACGGCTGCGTGTGCGGCTTTGGCATGCGTGCGCTGCGATTTTCACGCTTGCGCTCCCCTTTTCGGAGCACATTTATTCCATGAATTACCCCGTGAAACTCTTGTTAATGGAGTGGCCTGCACTGTCGAAATTGAGAATGAGTTGTATTAAAAAATTGGGCGTGGATTTCAGATGTGTGGACAGTGATTTGATTTGCAGACAATGCTGTAGTGTCAACTCTACCTCTGCTGGTCTTGCTGTTGCAGGTTTTATGAAAAATCTGGAACTAAATACATTGGGGAATGTGGAGTCATCAGTAGGAACCTGATCTTAAGCAGATTTGATGTCCTTTTTGGAATATGATCTGAAGGGATTTTATACGTTTTCCACTGTCGCACTTTAATATAATGTGTACTGTATTATATGTATGGAGATAACAGTTCTGTATTTACCCGTGCAATTTAGTGATGCTTGGTAAGTTGTTGTAAATGAATTTCTTAGATTAGTTTTCCTTTTTTTTTAAGCTATGCGGTGAATATATTTGAATTGTAATCATAATGTTTTGAATTATATGAAGTGTTATTAGGAAAATGTATTTTTATGTCAGTCAGGCATTTTATTTGAAATGTTGTACATTTGGGGGGTTGATTTATGTGTTTTTTTAAGGAAGTAATGGAATTGTGTTGCATTGTGTAAAGGTGTGTATAAACCAAATACAAATAAAAAAAGAATTAAAAAAATGTATTTCATTGGCACTTGCCCGGTATTCACAAGATTCAAATGCAAGTCTTACTCGATAGGAATCCGCTTGTTTTACGCTTGAAAATCCCATGCAGCGGTAAAGCCAGGTGTTTTTCCCAGATGCAACCTCTGCTTTTCAAGGCTCCTACGCCTCGGAAAGGCACACACATGGGGCAGAGCGAGGAATAGAGGAGTAAAATCATTACTCCGCACTTTTACTCCTACGTGTAATGGAGAATGATCCCAGTGACTCCTTCCACCTATCAGTTCTGATGCGTTCCTCCTCATGAACATAAGAGCTCAGAGTGTATAATCAATCAATCAAAACAATACTAGATTTCAGCACGTAGGCCATAAAAGCAGATATAGGACCATTGAAAATACACATGTAAATAGAATGCAGTTCATGTTCTGCAGACAACCAATTCCAACCAATAGTTACATTTCATAAATAATTGCCTAGGAGTCGATAAGGCCATCTTAGGCCTTCAAGCTGGCAGAGACATTCCTTCTTCTCCAGGCCTCAGCTAGATAGCCTGGTGTGGCAAACAATGCATCCTCGTGTGAGGGGCTCCTAGACAAAGCTACTGCATCAGCCAACCACCTCGCTCCACGGTACACAATGCAGCCTTACACTGGCGAATCCTGGAGCAGCTTGGACAAACAAACAGAAGGTGCTGTAGGGATTCGCAAGTGCCTTCACAGAGGGGGCAACAATCAGACCCTGTTTTAATCCACAGGTCCATTAGGGGTGACAGGTGTAGAATATTTAATCGCATTATCCTGTACAATATACATTCAAATAGCGATTTACTATCCATTAAATAACTCTCAGATTCATTGGAAGATGTTTCCTTCAGGCAGTTCCATCCTGTGGCCAATGCCAAACAACTTATCACCCTTCTAGATTTAATGCAATCTCTGGGCACATCTTTTGTTATCACCTTACTGGTAGGTTACAACAAGGTTGGGTTCTCCCAAAAATGGCCTAAGTGCAGCTCGTATAACAGTGGCTTAATGTGTACCAAATATGGAAGCTTCAGCGCCCCTTCCCGGCCCAGTAGGTCTAACAGGGCCTCTTTGTAGCTTATCAGCTCACTGATTGACCAATGCTTGGCCCAATACAACAATGGCTTAAGTGCCCTCACTTATCAGTGTCAGGCCTTGTTCAAAGGAAATGGGCGGGTTGGGAGCACTGTGTGGTTTTTTAAGTAAGTTATTTTCAGTAGTGGTCAGGCTTGTGGCTCCAAAGTTCCGCTCCATGAATGGCCGCCCCCCACGGCTTGGAATCTGTACACCTCCTTCGCAGGTACAACCGGTTTGTTGCCAAAGCACAGCCATACTTCGTTTAGCGAGTGTAGTTCCGATGTTCTCAATATGCCTGGCCCGCTACTGATCACTGCGAAACCTGAAGTCCAGGTAATCAAAGAACATGACCTCATCTATTGGGGAACCTCCTATTCTCATCAATTGGGTAGAACACTTTTTCATTTTCTCCCTACATCTCATGTATTTTGATTTAGCCCGGTTAGTAGTGGGGCCTTTCTTATCGCAGAAAGCACTGAATTGCTGTACAATTGTATTTAGACCACTACCTGTCTGAGAAATAAGAACTGCATCATCTGCAAAAAGGAGGATGTTGATTTTCTGGCCACCCAGTTTAGGGGAATCAGTATAATCAGACAGGTTGCTCACCACATTGCTAACAATACACGGAGAAGAGTGTGGGACACATCCTTGTCTAACACTTTCTTTTACAAAGAATTGCTTTGTAGTTTCTCCTTCAATGCCAGACCTCACTGCTACAGTGTTATTTGTGTACAGCTGTAGGATAGCCTTCGAAAGAGGTTTAGGAATATTCTTACTCATAGGGTTTTCCACCGCTCTGAGAGGGTGATACCATCAAATGCCGCTTTAAGGTCAACAAATAGGAAACATAACATTCCAGTGGCCAAACTGACATATTTCTCGATCAGGGCGCCTAACCTAGAGGCTTTGTCTGTGGTGCTCACCCCCATTTTGAAACCTGCTTGAAAGTTGCTAAAGAAATTCTCCTCAGTAAACCATTCCTCTAGCCTGTCGAGAATCAGCTTGCCAAAGATTTTGTCTGTAGCATCTAGCAGGGAAATAGGGCGATAATTGCCCGGGAGATTACGCACCCCCTTCTTATAGATGGGGACGGTCTCTGCCTGTATCCAAGTGTCCGGTACTCTACCTAGTTTGCAAATGAGGTTCATTCTGGATTGGAGATGTATAGTCCATACTTTATTGCTCCAGTTTAAACACATTGGGCCTCATTATGACATTGGCGGTAGCCGTGCTGGTAAACACTGGCACGGCTGCCGCTGGAGTCATGCATTTTCCAGCGCCCGGGAAAGGGCAATTAACGGGGCATTACAGCCCCGGCGGACCAGGTACTTGCTCATTCCTGGGAGCCGGAAAATATTAGTCCCCATTCTCATTTGAGTCCCATTGGACTCAATGGGAATGGGGAGGCCGGATGCACCGGCATCATTCATGAATGGTGCCGGTGCATCCGTCGAGGTCTACTCGCGGGTGCTGGTACACCCGCCAGGACAGACCTGGCGGGTGGTAAGGCACCCGCGAGCAGAACTTGTAGTTTGCCGGTCCGGTAACAACGGTACATGCACGCTTACCGGTACTGTTGTTACCAGACCAGCAACCTTAAAATGAGGCCCATTGACTGGTATCCTGTCTGGACCAGGGGCTTTACCCGCTCGTTGAGATCTTAGGGCAGGGGTATGCAACCTGCAGCTCACCAGATATTTGGCACTACGACTCCCAAAATCCCTCAACATTAACTATGCTAGTAAAGGCTGATGGAAGTTGTAGTCCAAAACATCTAGCAGACCCCTGATTTAGGGCATCACCTGCTTCTTTTAGAGTCTCCCTCCTTTTGGCCAGGGGTGACAGGTAACACTGTTCCAAATTCTGCTCTATCTTCTTTAGTAATCCCTAAAACAAACTCAACCAGGTTAGGCGGATCATCATTCTCAGCGCTAGCCCCAACCCTATGGAACTCGCTCCCACCCCACATCCGCCTAACTGAAGACTTAACGGCCTTCCGCAAACTACTGAAAAACTGGCTCTTCCCCTAAAACTAACCAGCAATTTGACCGGAAGCAAGTAATGTACAACTAAATAAAATCGAATGTAAACCATAAGGCAAACAATACCAAAGGAATAATGTAGATCAAAACAGTGAAGTGGATAATATGAATAAATCATCAGGAAACTAGGAGATCTGGATGGACGCTTGACCAGACGAATGTGTAAGAGTGAATGAGCATCTAGAGGGGACGAGCGAAGAGGGCGGATGAACGTCGAGAACGGACGAGCATGGAGAGCGGATGAGCGTGGAAATCGGATGAGTATGGAGAGCAGATGGGTGTGGAGCGTGGAGAGCGGATGAGCGTGGAGAGCGGATGAGCGTGGAGAGCGGATGAGCGTGGAGAGCGGATGTGTGTGGAGAGCGGATGTGAGTGGAGAGCGGATGTGTGTGGAGAGCGGATGAGTGTGGAGATCGGATGAGTGTGAAGAGCGCAGTAGCGTGGAGAGCGACTGAATGTGGAAAACACAGAGCGAGTGTGGAGAACGACTGAGTGAAGAGCGCAGAAGCGTAGGATGCAGTTGAGCCTGGAGAGCAGATGACGGTGGAGAGCGGACGAGTGTGAGAGCGGATGAGTGTAGAGAGCGGATGAGTGTGGAGAGCGGATGAGTGTGGAGAGCGGATGAGTGTTCTGAAACAAACAAATACATGGAATGGACGTAGGAGTGGCGCAGGTGAGCTGATGGAGCGGACGATTGTGCGAAAAGGTGAATGGGTGGTGTCGGGTGAGTGTGTGGAGTGGATGTTGTGTGGGGAGCGGATGAGCGTTTGGTGCGGACGAATAGTGTGGAGCGGACGAGTGTGCAGAACAGACGAATGTGTGGAGCAGACGAGTGTGTGGAGCGGACGAGTGTGTGAAGCGGATGAATGTGTGGCGCGGATGAATGTTGTGAAACAGATGAATGTGTAGAGCGAACAAATACACAGTGCGGATGAGTGTCTGGAACAGATAGTCACGCAGAACAGACAAGTAATATTATCAGGCCAACGAGTAGTATGTTTTGGCGATGTGTGGGTGGACCGGGTGATCGAGTATCAAGACTGTACGAGTGTCTAGACGGGACGAGTGTGTACACGGGATGAGTGTATAGACGGGACGAGTGTATAGACGGGACGAGTGTGTAGACGGGACGAATGTGCGGAGCGGACGAATGTGGGGAGCGGACGACATTTAACCAGACGAATGTGTAAGAGTGAACAAGCATGTAGAAAGAACGAGTGAGGAGGGTGGATGAACGTCGAGAACGGATGAGCATGGAGAGCGGATGAGCGTGGAAATCGGATGAGTATGGAGAACGGATGGGTGGGAAGCGTGGAAAGCGGATAAGCGTGGCGAGCGGATGAGAGTGGAGAGCGGATGAGTGTGGAGAGTGGATGAGTGTGGAGAGCGGATGAGTGTGGAGAGCGGATGAGTGTGGAGAGCGGAGGAGCATGGAGAACGGAGGAGCGTGGAGAGCGACTGAATGTGGAAAGCACAGAGCAAGTGTGGAGAGCGGATGAGTGTGGAGAGCGGATGAGTGTGGGGAGCGGATGAAAGTGGGGAACGGATGAATGTGGAGGACGGATGAGTGTATAGAAAGTGTTTGAGTATACAGAGCGGATGAGCACGTAGGCAGACAGGAGTTCATGCGCTGGGTAGACTGGAATGCATGCACAAGAAAGACAGGAGTGCACACTTATGGAACACATGAGAGCATGCATGAGGCACACTGGAGAAAGAATAGGTCAAGCAAGCATGAATGTGTAGGACAATCCCGAACGCCTGAAACGAACAAAATGAATAGAACGGACCTGCCCGCTCGGAACTGCGTGACATACATAATATGCTTTGGAATGCAGGGAACATTTGAAAGAGTACTTATCATAACACACCTCACGCTTACTCTCTCCTTTACACCACCACTCAACTAGAACACAGAGATACTATGACACCATTCGGTATAACTGTTCTCATATCTACATCTCCCGCTCACTCCACAACACTCTAAGTAAACATTGCTGGTTTCACACCCCCCAGCCAGGCGTTCTCCTCAGGCCTAACGCAGCCACACTCGTCCTGGATAAAGCCAGCCAGAGCGAACACATACTCCTGATCTCTCAACCACCACACCTACCGCTAAGAAGCAGCTACCACCTGAATTCCGCACCAGCTGCACACATACCTGGTGCACACACGCACTTTTTTGACTCTCTCTTCTCTCTCTACTGACCCGAACTTCGGTTCGCGAGGGCGTTCAACCTACCAGCGCCTTCAGACCATACCAATGGTATATAAGGCGCTATATAAATGCAAAATAACATAACATAACATAACATATAAATCAGAGAAATTAGCAAACCACAATTGCTTGGTGATCACTGCTTCAAACGAGTCTCCCTCTTCTGTATTCCCTGCATAAGCGATTTTTGGTTCTTCAGCCTAACTGCCTCTTGAATTTCTCCCCTGGATCAAGGATTTGTCTTCTTTTTTTATTTGATCATTTCTTTATATCCGCGTCTGATACGCGGGACGTTCCCCTGGTGATGGAATGCATATGATTTTAGTGCTGCCAATAAGTCTCCTTTTTTAATTCTGCACTCCCGGTCAAACCGTCCATTTGCTCCTTTGCATTATCCCCTCGGTTGCTATATTTTTGCCGGGCAAAGTCAGATGGTTTTGAAGGATCCCTGTTACAGTCTCATTTATTTCCCATAGGTCCTGATCACTTACACTGTTTTTTGAGACGACTACTTCAAGAAATGGAGAACATCAACAGGATGGTTAGATCCCATTCCAGGATGCTTCTGTAATTCCTAGCGAGTAGCTTCCGGCCATTGCAAGGTGGCTCCCTTCTGTTTTCATTATTGTTAATTGCTATATCCTTGCAGACTGGATAGTGGTCAATTTCACGTCTGCAATGAGCGCACACATTGTTCATTAACGTCCAGTTAATTAGGGCAGGCAAAATATAATCAATGTGGCTCAAAGTTGTACCTTTTTTGTACGCATGAGATGGTGCTGTGTTTCCTAGCATTCGGCCGTTCCCTGACCCCCATTCTAAATAGAATCTGAGCAGTTTCCAGGGCATTTCTGTTCAAGATCACAAGGCGCCACTTTCTGCGAGTTGACAAAAATACGACTACCCATTGCGGCACCATCATAGAGCACCATTCAACACCAAACAATATGTTTGCTCATAATTTTGTTTTAAAAAGTTGGGGACTGGGGGGTTATTGTACTCCTGCTTAGATGAACTCCTTAATTTGAGCAGCCACGTTTTTGGTGGTATCTTCAACGAAGTGCGATTGCTCCACTTGACATATATTTTAAGGTTTAGTAAAAGTATATAAATAAATCACTTTCCCAGCCACTTGCCGCGAACGATTTGCCCAAGTCTGAGGCTCGCTTCAGAATCCTTGACTAGCACGAAACTTAAAATAAGAGTAGCACTGAGAGGTGCACAAGGCAGCCCTTGGTGCTGCAAAAACACCATCAAGAACATTTTCCTGTTTTACAAAAGTTACCTAGCAATGCTAAGACATTTTGGCCTACAATAAAGTCATTTAGAGAAATATTTTTTTTTAATAAATAAGCGTGCAGCTAAATACTGAAATAGTGGAACAGATTTCTGTTCTTTAAACTCAAAGCTCTATCATGACCATGGCGATATCCCGGCAGTAATACCGCCGGGATGCCGCCAACGCAAATAGCGTTACCGCTAATCGGTCTGGCGCAATTTGCGCCGGATCACAAGTAGTGGTAAGACTGTAATTTCCCATTTTTCTAAGAGTCCATAGGACTCAATGGGGATTTTTGGTGCTATTACCGCCGGCAGTAATAATGCCGAAAACGGGCGGAAATCTGGATTCTTACCACCTGCACAAAGCTTGGCATACTGGATCTTGCTCTGTTTCTACTGAGCATACTAGAATCTGTAATTACTGTGCTAACTGGACCTATGGAATCTGGCCTGACTTTCTAAAAATGGGTGTACTGGAAATTGACATTATGGAAACTGGCCTTAATGTTGTAACTGACCGTATTGGAATATAGCACTACTCTGCTCACAGGGAATAACAGAATAGGTAACTGCTGTGATAACTGGGTACAATGAAATGTTGCCTTACTGTGTTAACTGTGCACACAGAATCTGACGCTGCTGTACAAATGAGGCACAATAATGCAAGGCCATGTTGTGCTACACGCGCATAATGGAATGTTGAACTGTTGTAATAATTATGCACATTATAATTTGTCACTACTATGCAACTTGGAACAATGAAATCTGCCATTACTGCTGTTCTAACTGGGCATAATGAAATCAGGCCATGCTACGCTAACTGACTATAATGGCATTGCTGTGCTAAGTTCGACTATTGGATTTGTCACCGATAGGCTTACTGGGCATGTCCTTGGCAATGGTACAGGTTACAGGACATTTGGTGGCAATGGTGAAAGTACATGGTGTTCTGGTGCCACACCCTGCCAATGTTGTGAGGAACAGTGTTTTGATAACACATTCTGATAGTGGTCTGAGTGCCTGGGCTTTTGGTGGTGATACCTGGTATATGGTAGCATGCCTTCTGTTCAATGTGAATGCTAGCGCATAGCATGTCCTTACCTGAGCATTGCTGGTGCAGCCTGGGCAAATCGTGACAATCTCCCACAACGCATGTTACTAGCGTCATAGGATGACAATGCCGAAGCAGGCCTGTAGAACGGCTCTTCATTAGCCCAAACGATGGTCTTTGGCAGAAGGATATATTGAGAATCGTTCAGAGATAGGCTTCCAAATGTTGCAGGGTTTGAAAAATATATCCTTTAAGTGGAGACATTTAAGGTCCAAATGTGCATTGAATGAGGAAAAGCAGGGACAGGACACAGTCCGAGTACCTCAAGAGGATAAACACGCATCACTAGATGCAAGTCTGTCCCAGCGGGAGAAGACAACGTTGCCTCGAGCTCACTACCCGAGACTGGAGTGGGGGTGAAAGTCAAAGATATAGAAAGGGCACAACATGTCTGACACAACGTTGCAGTGGGGCGGGAAAGGAATTCATCACAATATGTATTTCAATAACGGAAGGGGCGTATTTTGTGAAACTCTTGGTGCTCTGTCACAGTAGAATCAGTGTTTTAAAACACAGTGTTATCGTGCATTGAGACGAGTGATTACCAGAAGCTGTGTTTC
Source organism: Ambystoma mexicanum (assembly GCF_040938575.1). Taxonomy (NCBI): domain Eukaryota; kingdom Metazoa; phylum Chordata; class Amphibia; order Caudata; family Ambystomatidae; genus Ambystoma; species Ambystoma mexicanum. Next base: position 1,383,650,067 of record NC_090921.1, on the reverse strand, counting down.
TTCCAGAGCGTCCTATCACTGTTTTGACTACACTCCTTATGACAGTGCCAAGAACCCATCTTTACGCAGGTGGGAGCTTTAGAAGAATAAAGGCCTACAAAACGAAGGGAGCTTCGGTTGGGTGAACTCAAATAAACGTTGTTCCTGTCAAATATGTCAATCGAATACCAAATCACGGCAACCAGTGCAGGCACAAGGCGTTTGGCTTGGAAACAAGACAACGCAGCCACAACACAGGTTCGAATCTCAATCTTGACTTAGAATCTACTCCAGGTATTAAGCGCGTTATAAATGAACAATTATAATGAACATCAGCCAGCTGTGAGACTTTTCGGGCAAGTCTGAAATTTGATGAGCACATTGCCCACCCGTACAGCTAAAGAAAGTGGTAGCCAAGAAGCCATGAACAAGTAGGTTTTTTCAGAAAACTAAATGGAAAAATAGTGCTTTTGGATTGTAGTTGGAAAGCACTTTTAAACCCCTGTTAAGATTAATATGGTGCTATTGACTCAAATAAAACATATGCACTTTGTAGATGGTACGAGTGAGCACACCAAAGGGCTTCACTCTCACGAGCAGAGCCCTTGCTAGCAAAAGGCAGAACATCTAGGCGCCCTCCTGGGGCCCCAGCAGCCACCGAGACTGCCCCAATGACCACAAAGGCATTACGCGTGTCTGCCTGGTCTCGGGAGGATAGCTCAGGGGCAACGCGACAATGCGGAGTAACACAGGTTCGATCCCCGGGTCCGCGCTTAGAAACCTCTGGGTATTAAGCGCATTATATATAACCAATGATATCGTTATATATATAATTATATGAAGGAGGTGAGTCAAGATGGTCACTTTTTTGCTCCTCCAATGATCCGCTCTGAGGAACTAGATAATGGCCTCTGGGAATAGTTTTGTTACTCAATAACTTTCAGAAGGTTAGATCTGGCCCACAGGGCTCTGCCATCCCTGACTTTGTCTGGAGAGGATTTACTTATTCTGAGACCTTTTTTAAACATTCTGACTTTCCTTCTTCTTCTTCCTACGGCCTTTCTCTTCTTTCCCTTGACTTCATTAGTTGGATTCTATTAGCTAATGTATTACTGTTATTATCCAGTTGTTTGGTATACTTCATTTATGTTTTACAGCTGGGTATTGACTGGTTATGGTCTTCTTCTGTTTGTTTATATTGCAAAATAAAAATGTTGAACCGCAATTTCTACAAGTGAATAAAAAAGAAGGATGACCATTGAAAAAAAAAAGAATAAATAAATAAATAAAACATTCTGAAAGTGTTCCTTTGGCGGAAGTGGAGACACTTCCCTCCACAGCAAAATTCTCCCGTCCCCCTCGCAATCTCCTTACACCTAGAGCGGCAAAAGAGATCTCCCCGTGATTTTCAGATGCCATCCAGAATGTGCAGAACTCCTCTTTGGAAACCGGAACAGTGCCTAACGTAACTTTAATAGCGCCAAGCTGCCTTTTGCCGCTTTATAAGACCCAACACCGATAATTCTTCGGCTGGGGCAGCATACATCCTACCGCCGGCCTTGGCCACGAGACTGTCCAGATTCCTGAGACACCCTGTCCTGAGGCTGCTGACGCAATAAGAAGTGTCTTCTGTTTTTTCCAAGGTTCCTTCCACCATCAGGTGAATCAGGGCAGTCTGGGGCACCTGGCCTTGCTCAGCTCTGTATGATTGCTGGCCACATTAGAGTCTCGGGCGGGGGGCTTATAGCTCTAAATCTCCCCTGCTGAGGAACAAGGAGTGGGAGAGTGCATGGGTACATTGTGGGAGAGTGCATGGGTACATTGTGGGAGAGTGCATGGGTACATTGTGGGAGAGTGCATGGGTGCATGAGTACATTGTGGGAGAGTGCATGGGTACATTGTGGGAGAGTGCATGGGTGCATGAGAACATTGTGGGAGAGTGCATGGGTACATTGTGGGAGAGTGCATGAGTACATTGTGGGAGAGTGCATGGGTACATTGTGGGCGAGTGCATGAGTACATTGTGGGAGAGTGCATGGGTACATTGTGGGCGAGTGCATGGGTACATTGTGGGCGAGTACATGAGTACATTGTGGGCGAGTGCATGGGTACATTGTGGGCGAGTACATGAGTACACTGTGGGAGAGTGCATGGGTACATTGTGGGAGAGTGCATGGGTACATTGTGGGCGAGTACATGAGTACATTGTGGGCGAGTGCATGGGTACATTGTGGGCGAGTACATGAGTACATTGTGGGAGACTGCATGGGTACATTGTGGGAGAGTGCATGGGTACATTGTGGGAGAGTGCATGAGTACATTGTGGGAGAGTGCATGGGTACATTGTGGGAGAGTGCATGGGTGCATGAGTACATTGTGGGAGAGTGCATGGGTACATTGTGGGAGAGTGCATGAGTACATTGTGGGCGAGTGCATGGGTACATTGTGGGCGAGTGCATGAGTACATTGTGGGAGAGTGCATGGGTACATTGTGGGCGAGTGCATGGGTACATTGTGGGCGAGTACATGAGTACATTGTGGGCGATTGCATGGGTACATTGTGGGCGAGTACATGAGTACATTGTGGGCGAGTACATGAGTACATTGTGGGAGAGTGCATGGGTACATTGTGGGAGAGTGCATGGGTACATTGTGGGCGAGTACATGAGTACATTGTGGGCGAGTGCATGGGTACATTGTGGGCGAGTACATGAGTACATTGTGGGAGAGTACATGAGTACATTGTGGGAGAGTGCATGGGTACATTGTGGGAGAGTGCATGGGTACATTGTGGGCGAGTACATGAGTACATTGTGGGCGAGTGCATGGGTACATTGTGGGCGAGTGCATGAGTACATTGTGGGCGAGTACATGAGTACATTGTGGGAGAGTGCATGGGTACATTGTGGGAGAGTGCATGGGTACATTGTGGGCGAGTACATGAGTACATTGTGGGCGAGTGCATGGGTACATTGTGGGCGAGTGCATGAGTACATTGTGGGAGAGTACATGAGTACATTGTGGGAGAGTGCATGGGTACATTGTGGGAGAGTGCATGGGTACATTGTGGGCGAGTACATGAGTACATTGTGGGAGAGTGCATGGGTACATTGTGGGAGAGTGCATGGGTACATTGTGGGCGAGTGCATGAGTACATTGTGGGAGAGTGCATGGGTACATTGTGGGCGAGTGGATGGGTACATTGTGGGCGAGTACATGAGTACATTGTGGGCGAGTGCATGGGTACATTGTGGGCGAGTACATGGGTACATTGTGGGCGAGTACATGAGTACATTGTGGGCGAGTGCATGGGTACATTGTGGGCGAGTACATGAGTACATTGTGGGAGAGTGCATGGGTACATTGTGGGAGAGTGCATGGGTACATTGTGGGCGAGTACATGAGTACATTGTGGGAGAGTGCATGGGTACATTGTGGGCGATTGCATGAGTACATTGTGGGAGAGTGCATGGGTACATTGTGGGCGAGTGCATGGGTACATTGTGGGCGAGTGCATGAGTACATTGTGGGCGAGTGCATGGGTACATTGTGGGCGAGTACATGAGTACATTGTGGGAGAGTGCATGGGTACATTGTGGGAGAGTGCATGGGTACATTGTGGGTGAGTACATGGGTACATTGTGGGCGAGTGCATGGGTACATTGTGGGCGAGTACATGAGTACATTGCGGGAGAGTACATGAGTACATTGTGGGAGAGTGCATGGGTACATTGTGGGAGAGTGCATGGGTACATTGCTGAAAGGGCTGCTGAAAAAGTTAGAGAGAGTGTTATGTTATTGTTTTAGAATCCCCTCCACACCCTTGATAAGCCAACTAACTTGATGTTCGCATACTTACATCAGCAGCATAACACCACACATTATGGTCCTGGATTGTTACTTCATGCCTTCTATCACCAACATGGCAAACGGGCGCCTCCATTCTTCCTAGCAACTGACCGATGGCAACTACCCTGGTCATTTTAGCAGGTAAGATGCCAGCAGAAACCTTTCCGCATTGGTATCTGCAGGCCTGTATCCACTTTCTTTGGTGGAGAGAGAAGTTGTTAAGCAGTCCGGTGTGGATCTCCATGAAATTGATAACATGCTGGCATGTCGTTGTGTCAACAGCCCTCTCAGTGATACAGCGGAGGAAGAACACTAACGCCTTAAAGGTAAATAAGCGGTAGCAAAGCCAGAATGCCACAATGCCAATTAGGCATCTCCAAAGTTCTGCTGTAAGTGTCTTCCTGAATGTATATACACTTGTTGACGTCTGATGGTCAGGGGTAAGTTGTTCCAGAGGGAAGGTGACTGAGTGGAGGGTGTCATTTTCCACAGTCTCACTAAAAATGTCCTTCCAACTCAACTTCTCTGTCCCATCATACCATTTGTGTTTACCAAGGACCACGTGGTGGTATTGCGTGCTTTGTTGGATTCCAGGTTTATCTCTGACCGTGAGCTCTCCCAGTGTCTCTCCGCGCAAATCAAATGTCCCCAGTTAAGGCAGCATACAGTGGCCCACCTGAAATCAGGCACCGGGAAATGGGACTGATTTAGCCCTTCTGTCGTTGGATCCTGGTTCATTCATGCCTACTGTCCAAAAAAGTATGCTTAAATTAGAAATGTAATTATGGCCTTTGTCAATCTTTCATGAGTAAAATCCTCATCTCAACAATTCCACCGTGCATCCCCTTCATCATACCAGACCCTACTGGAAGGCCCAAATACAAATGGGTGTGAAGGATGATATAAGATTTCTCTGCGTGACATCCAGTCTGTGGCATTACCTGGCCCGTCCACCCAAGTTCTCCATCAGTGATGGCATTTCTCAGAGTTCTGAACACTGACTTCCTTTGTTATGTTACAGACACTTAGTATAGCGCAGTTATCACCCGAAGGGATCTTGGCGCTGTAAATGGGATGGCCCAACGGAGTCACCAGGGAAGGAAGAGGAAAACTGTGAAACCGTGAACAGGAAGCAGGTCAACTATTGAGGATAGGGAAATGTCTTTAGAGCTTTTCGAAAACTTGAACTAGTCATCCATGAGCCTCAAGGGCAAAGCACAGGAATTCCAGAGTGAGGGGATGCGACAGAAAAAGCCTGGCCCTCCGATAGTTGACTTCTTGACTTGTGGGATAAGAAGCAGATCCTGATTGGCTGAATGAAGATCTCTATTGGGTACATATGGAACAATCTTCTCACGGTGATTGACAGCTCCTTGACCATGTAGAGCACAGTGAACCAAACAGAGGGCCTTGGCCTTCACGCTACACGCAACAGGGAGCCAGTGGAGTTTGTTCAAGACTGGGGAGCATGGGCATACCTCAGTAGACTAGCCACCAACCGTGTTGTTGAACTATGCCCTTTCTGCAGCCTTTTTAGATAATATTTAGGCTGGGCCTACAGGGTAGCATTGCAATAATTCAGAATTCCCCTGACAACAGACAAAGCCACAGGTCCTCTCGACCTAGAGTTCGTAACTTAAAATAGCCCGAGCTGCATCTGGCGCTAACCTGCGGGTCGGGAGGAAGGAAGGCCAAAATTTGAATCCCCAGGTTCTTGTTCTTCCTGGAGAGGGAAGTGCACCCAGAGAAAGGGACCAAAAATCTGTGGTCCAAAGGGTCAGAGATGCATGAGAGCCAACTACGAGGATCTCAGTTTTGTCTCCATTAGGTTTTCACAAATTGTTGTTCATCCAAGTGCCAATGGCTGCTAAACAACCCTGCAAACGTGACGCGGCTTCATTCAAATTGTGATTCCCCTCCTAAAATAACCTGGGTGTCGCCTGCATAAGCATAGAACTGACACCCATGATCCTGTATCAGGTTGTCTAAGGGTCAAACATACATGTTAAAAAGTAAGGGGGCAATAGCAGAACCCAGAGGGACCCCACAGGATCGAGCATAAGGGGCCAATCCAAATGGTGGAAGTGATAGTATCTGGTTTTGATCAGAAAGAAAAGACCTAAACTACCCAAGGACTGTTCACATGAGCGCTCCTCCTCAATGCGGTAACCCAAGATGGCATGATCAACGGTGTGAAACGCTGCAGTCAAGTCCAGGAGGATTAGGAAGCCCACCCCGTCCTGGTCACATCTTCTAACTTAGTCATCAATGACTGACACCAGCACTGCTTCACTGCCCATGGAGGGTCGAAAGCCTGATTAGTAAGGGTTTAGAATAGAGGCTTCCTCTGAAAAAGTTCTCATCTGAGGTGTGACTACAGCCTCAAACACCTTCATAAGAAATCTGAAGAGTGAGCTAGGCTGAGAACTGGCTGGGGATGTAGGGTCCAAAGTAGGTTTTTTTTTTAACAATGGAGTCACCAGGGCATGTTTAAGACTGGATGGAATAATGCCCTGTGGTAATGAAGAATTTACAGCCAGAGTCACAAGAGGGGATATCTCAGAGCTGATGTTTCTCATTACTTCAAGAGGGATGGGATCCAGTGGAGGGCAGGATTTCAACTGCAAAATGATTTTGCAAATCTGCCCCTCAGAAGTGGGGGCCAAAGTTGCAAATGTTGCACCATTAGTCTGAGGCCTAGATAACAACAAGGGATTTGTCATTGTATCCATGCCCTACATTGGGGTGTGTTATTCTGTCCCCAGCCGCAACGTCTACAAGATATTCTGTTTATGTATCATGCTATACTCAAATTTCTGGCGTACGAAAATGACATACAGCCAAAGATTTCGACCATGTCTCCCATTCGTTTGCATTACAGTGAAGAAGGGCAGCGGGGAATGTGGGGGATGCAGGCGTTTCCCCGCACCCTTGTTCACTGTAATGTGAGTGGAGGTTGCAGGGGTGTCCCCCGCTCCCGTTTCAATAAAGTAAAAAAAAAGAAAAAAACGGAAAAGTGCACCTTGCGACACCAGTTCCCATAGACGCAAGTGAAGGGAACCGGAATTGCAGAGGGCTGCTGGTGATGGCGGCACAGAAGGAATTGTGCCGCCCACAGGTAAATAAGGGGGCGGGGGGAGGGGGATAGTCTGAAATGTTTGCAGGAGAGAAAACCGAAAGCTATTTTCGGTACAACAACTTTCAGTCTTTTCTCCTTCGAACATTTCAGCTTCGGTTTAATCACAGTAAGTCGGACCACACCACACATAGATGTCTTCTGCATCTGAATGTGGCTAAGGCTACGTGACTTTAACCAAAGGGGTGGACTTACCGCGAGCAGGCTCCATCTTGTGAACCCAGTGAATCATTGGTGAACTGGCACAGTGGAGACCCGCAATACCATTTTCCATGATGGCTATGATTGTGTGGGTGATTCCTATGGACTACGCTTGTTTTTTGATGGCGCAAAAAAACAAAGCGAGTATAGTCCAGAGAAGCCAAGCCTCTCTGCAATTATCTAAATGCTAATCCAAAGACTCGCTACTGGATTCGCTGAATTGTGCAGGGGACCCCAAGCAGAAGCTTTGGTTTGGAAGTACCATGCAGGCAATCCCCAAGAAACGGGCAAACACAGAGAAAGGCCCGCAATGCCTTGGTCTGTGCTTCTTTGCCCGCATCCATCTAATTTAGAATGTGGCTGGAGTTGTCGCTTCTGCTCTTGCACATGTCGGCTAACCTCTCTTGGCCTCCATTGTGCCAATGAGCGATGAGGATGTTGCGGCACGCCCATCACCAAAATGAGACAGTCAGGTCAAAAACAGCACATCTTAATGGTTGAAAAGTACATAGAAATAAGAACCACAATTGATAGCTTCAGTGGCAATGCACCAAGTATTGTGTCCAATAGAATGTTAAAAAAAAACAAGAGTTTCATCATTTCAACCGAGAAACTGTATCATTGGTTGAAGGGGAGGCAATGGAAATGAGCCATTACACCACAGCGGGACAAGCAGCGTACCCTCGTCCCGGACACAGATAAACCAACCACGTATGGCCAAAAGCAGTGAAAGTAGCGGGTGATTTCTGCTTATCACGTGATGCAGCCGTGAAAGCACACCTTCTGGAGGATTTATAAAATCTGATTGGTTTCCACTAAATCTCATGCAGATTCTATAAATAGCCGGAGTCTCCAGCTGGAGGGAGGAGCAGGAGATGCTGCACCTCTAAGTGGCTGCAGATTGTTTCCCGCTTATTTGACCAATGAGTATGCAGTTATGACATATGACGTACTTCTAGCGGTATCCACGAATAGAGTCACAGAGATTATCCGGCGGTAACAAATGCTGATTTTTATTTTGAATGCACTTATTTCACATATATATGTGAGGAGTGGGTAATGGTAAGTATTCATGTTATGGGGACTATACGGGGGAGGTTGTGGGGGTCTCCCCCGCGTATATATGTGAAAAAAGTAAAAGGAAAAAGAAAACATTTTTGGGTCACTTGTTCATTAACAGAGGCAGGATGGTCCCAATAAAAAAGTATCCTCTTTTGCATAATATGCAAGAGCATAAATGTTGTGTTTATCACTGTGACATCAACATATGAGCATTTCTTTTGGTGCAGAGTGATTTGCTCTTACATAGATGACATACATTCTGCTCATGAGTGCTGCAGACATGCAACATCTGATTTATTTTTTGAAGGGTTTCGGAAAGAGTACTGAGCTCTGAGTTATTCTTTTTGGCCAAAAGTGTCATCACCCAGTTGATGCTAGAACTAATGTGAAAACAATTAAATTGGGTTCTTATATCGCGCTTCATGCCGGAGTCCAGCCACTTAGAACACTCAACACTTGCAAAAGCATATTAAGGCAACAATATTTTTTTCATAATAAATCTTTATTCAAAATATGGAAAAATGGCAAATGGAATTGTTGTCAATGTGCAGGTCAACAGTTCAAAATATGAAAGAAAAGCACACAAATCGTTATCGGTATTCTTGTCAGTGGTTATTGTTACAATGATCTGCCTTTCTTACATGAGTAATCCGTTTGTTTTGATATATATCTAAATTGTCTGCAAGGCAGTTTTGTAGAAAAGACAAATAATGTGTGCACATAAGGAAATAAGGACAAAAAAAGACAACTTAAAAATAAGAAATACATAATGTGAAATCCTACACACCTGTGGAGTATTGGTAAGAGATTTTACCACCAATTTAAAAAGTTTGTGGTGATCACATTGTTTAAATATTTCAGTTTCAGATCAGATTTCACAACAGACTCTTTTCCTTTCGGTCTTTCAGTCCTAAAGAGCGCTCACATGTAAGCATGAAATGCATTAACATATAGTGAATGTATATATATGGCAAAGAATTGCTTATGAGGAAAATGGCAAACCATTTACAAGTGGAAAATTATTTACATAAGGAAAATAATTCAACATGAAGATATAAAATGTATATAGAAAGGCGAGTATGGAGAAAAGACAAATAATGTGTGCACATAAGGAAATAAGGACAAAGAAGTCAACTTAAAATTAACAAATACAAAATTGGAAATGTAACCAAATGAAACGACCAGGATCAAAGATAGATTAGCTAGCTTATGCGGACAATTTGGATTTATGTCTAAAGAAGCTGATTAATCAATTACGTAAATCAGCTAATTGTAGCAACAATCACTAACAAAAATATTGCTAAGTTTATCTATTTATGTTCATATTTTTAACTGATGACCAGCACATTGACAACAATTCAATTTGCCATTTTTGGATATTTTAAATATTTAAAATAAAGATTTATTTTAAAAAAATAGTATTGCCTTAATGTCCCTTTTCATGTTTCGATAGTTATCTGACAAGCATACATTATTTTTAAAAGAAATTACCGAACGCTCTGTGCTGCCTCTTCGAGGATTCATGCTGCTTTTTTTCCAACGAGTTCTACATCTGGACTCCAAGCCATGCAGTCCCAGTAAGCTGCGTGAAATCCGTTAATTCCACAATTCCTGATACCCTATTTATTCCCCGATTCTGTTCTGGCATGTAACAGCCCAACCGGCTCTGCCTGAGCTGTTTCCTGGCTATGCTCATGCGTTTGCTTGCGGCAACCAAATGAAAGGGCGATTCCGGAGTGTATCCAGTGAAACAGCATGTATTCGCTTTTTTGCCATTATTTGTGTTGCCTGCCTGTGATAAATGGTCACTCTTCACTGCATGTGGTGTGTTGGAAGGATGTTGAGTGAAGACAGACATTAAATGGTTGCATTTTAAAGGCCGAACACAAAAAAGACAGAGGGCCTCATTACAATGTTGCCGGTACCAGTAAGCTTGCTTGTAACGTTGTTACTGGACTGGCAAACTACTAGGTCTTCTCGCGGGTGCTTTTCAGCCCGGCAGGTCTGACCTGCCGGGCGGAACGGCACCCGCGAGCAGACTTACACTGTAGCACCGGTACTGTTAATAATGGTACTGGCGCTACCGGACTCCCCATTCCCATTGAGTCTTATGGGACTCAAATGGGAATGGGGAGTAAGTTTTACCGGCACCTGGCAAAGGGGAATTACTGGGTCCGGCAGGGCCGGAATGCCAAGGTACATCGCCATTGCCGGGTGCCGTTAAAAAAATGACCTAGCTTATAATGACCCCTAGAGTATTTTTGGCTGTTTTTGTGTCGGCATTAAAATGCCGAAATATCACATACTAGCCCGCCCCCTGCAAGGTGATTCCTTCCCCACCCTCTCCCAATGGGTGTCTTGATAATGGGGGATTTAAACCCCCTGAACCCACCATTACCCCCACCCACCACCCCTTCCCATCCAAACACACACTCACTCGCCACACATACGTAGACACAGATACACACACACAGACACACATACACAAACACTCACACTCACACACCAAAGCAAACATACTTACCTCCTGAGATGCGCCTTTCTTCTCCTGCCCGTGCTCGCTCATGCTTCCTGCCTGTCTGTCAGCCCCTGTCTGTCAGCCCCTGCATGCATTGGTGTGCAGCAGGGGCATGCCGGTTCGATTTAGAGCGGTCTTTCTAAATCGATCTATTTTATTCTGTTTTTTAGCAAGGTCTTTTGACCTAATACCCAATTAACCAGATGCTTGAATAAAGGCTGCTTTATTGAGGCAGGTTCGTTTTCACAGGCTTCTGCACACTCGGCCCTCCCCTCCACCTTCCATTTCCTGGCTGCCCTCCAACTTTCCTTAACTCCAGTCCCCTACATGGTACATTCTCCTGGGCCTTTTTTGTTTCTACTTTCCTTCTTTTCTATGGCTTGTCCACTCTTGAGCCAGATAGCTCCTTCATGCCACTCCTTGATCCGCTGTAATGCAACAAACCACAACAACTTTCAACACGAGTTAACTATATCCCATTTTTCTTCTGCCCCAACAGCCTTGCCTCAGTGAGCTTCAATGTTATGTTATATTAGGTTACTATGCTTATGGAACCGCAATATGGATTAAACTCTGGGTCTTTCTTGCAAACTGTTTGCACAAAAAACATACTTTACAGGTGGGATTCGAACCCAGGGACTTGAACAAGGGAGTACTATTTCTCATATCCATGTATTTGGAACACTAGAGTGATGGTAAGAATTGAATCAACATTTTCTAAGGTGAAATGCACTTGGTAAAAGAGGACAAATATTGTTTTTTCACACATTTGGAGATGGAAGTTCAACTCTAGAGATCTGACTAGTTGGTTATTGATTAGCCACAAAATACATGCAACCTATGAAATACTGTACATGACAGGTTTTTGCTTTATTTTCCCTTGCACTATTTTTCATTTCCACTTAATCCTATCCCTCACCCCGCCCTAATCTCTGTCAATGCATGCATTGTATATACATTGTGCGATTAACAGTGATATAATGACTACGAGATATGCCCTGTTTTGAGAAAGGCTCAGTGTGAGCCGAAACACGTGTCAATAAAAAGAGCTCTCCCACGGGAGATTTGTGACACAAAATTGGTTTGCATTTATTGCTTCAGTAGATCAATTATCAATATACCTCCTAATATGTGTGGCGCAGTCACAGTGTAAAATCCTCAGAAAATTGTCTAAAGCCTCGGAGGAGGGGGAGTGGTTCCTCCGAATGTATGTTTCACACAGACGCGACACCTGAAATGTGCAATATTTAAAAAGGGTGCAAGGCCTAAGAGGTTGACTCCAAACAACTACCCAATTACATTTCATTGCTATGCTTTTTGACTGCACCGAATCACCACCCTACCAGTTTCAAAGGGCCAATCCTTGTCAGCGGCGTATTATGCCCCATGCTGGGGAAGGCCATAGTCTGCTTGGAAGAAGAGCAAGAGCAAGAATGCAAAAACATGTCCTGATGAGGTTCCAATCCCTAACAATCCTTTGTCACTGTTGCTGCTGCCCCTTGATACCCACCAAACCAACCTCAAGGTTTAAGGGAGATTGGGTAGGCCACCACTGTCGAGTCCCAGTAGCAAAAGTGGCCGGGACTTGATCAGCACGGCACATATGTAGAGTCGGTCAAGCAACCAGGGCTGTCGATTTGGCATGCATTATCAAGCATCCCCAGAAATGTTTCGGCCTCATTGGGCCTCATCAGTGAGGAGTAGCTTGGGTCTCTATGCCCATCAGGCACGGAACCCACATCTGGGCATACCCGTCCCACTCGGGGGTGACAAAGCAAAAAATAAAGCAGGGCGAAACATGTCTGGTGATGCTAGTGGTCTCGTGCAGAAGGGATGTGACCAAGCAGTTCGGGCTGCACTGCCCCTTTTGGGTGTGGGACCAAGCCTTATTTGCATATGGTCTTTCCCCTTTTGTAATGGCTTGGCAGGCAAAGAGCGATGGTCTGGAGGGTTGCCCAGAGCAATGCCAGAGGTTGAGATTAATTCTAAACCTTCCTGCCATCACCTCTTTTGTTTTGCTATAGTCACCCTGAGTGGAACGGGTATGGCCAGACGTGGGTCTCGTGCCTGCTGGGCGTAGAGACCCAAGCTACTCCTCACTGATGACGCCCAACAAGGCCGAAACATGTTTGGGGATGCTTGCAGTCTCGTGCAGAAGGGATGTGACCAAGCATTTCGGGATGGACTGGCCCTTTCGGGTGGTACCAAGCCTGCTTTGCATATGATCTTTCTCCTTCTGTAATGGATTGGCAGGCGAAGAACGATGGTCTGGGGGTTTGCCCAGAGCAATGCCAGAGGTTAAGATTAATTCTAAGCCTTCCAGCCATCTATTTTGTTTTGCTGCTTCAAGTGATCAGAACCAATAGGAAGGGAACATATTGCCACTACGTGAAACACCAAAGAGGGTGTGCTACGTTAGAGTGATTTTCAAGTGCAGCCATCACCCCCAAGTTGCTAATGATTCCTGACTGACTGAGGAGGAGCAGTCGTTATCGGGCTTTGAAGAGACACTTGTGGGTGGGATTAGGCTTCTTAACTACTCATTGTCTGCCCCTGGCCCTTCTAGTCCCAGTGCTCATTCCCTCCCACTACTCGCCTCTCCTTGTCCCAACACACCCAACCCCCAGAGATACAACTGAGCAGGCTCATTGCTTTCTGAGCAGTCCTCTGGGAGGTAATGGCTTAACTGAAGCTATAATACTGCTCTGAGCGTAATAACATGTCTAATCAAGTGTGCTTCAGCCACTTGATGTATATCTAATGTGTGTGAACTTGCATCTGTCTCTTGCACTTAATGCCCGTTTTAAAAAAGCACTGGCAAAGCCAATCATTTTGGCTCTTGTCTAGGCCAAGTACTGGCGCCATTTACCAGCTGTTGCTATCATATGCCCAGGTAGAGGACTGGAAATTACCTATTTCGTGCCTACACAGAAGCTAAAACTGTTGTCTTTGTCAGGGCGTGTTAAAGGGCTGTGAGGAAGTCCCTTGCTTGGTTCTAGGGACAGGTAAGGTGGTGACTCGGGGGCTGGGGGGCAGTGGATGAGGGATATTTGGAGAGGGTTACCTTGCCACTCCTCCTTAGTCTCAGGTGCATGTCAGGCGACAATCACAGTATTGCACCTCAGGCCAGGTCAGGAAGTCAGGCACTCTCCGCCTACCTGGTCTGGAATGCAACCTACACCCGACACCTCTAACCGTACCCAAACCTGTAAGAAGGACTTACAGAATCCCCGTTCTACACCCTCTCACAATGGGAAGCCCGACACTCTCCCTGAGAAGGTCCAAATTCCTAATCTGTGCCAAAGAGGCTTACCCTCTTATCAGAAATAAGATTAGTGCTCATGGGTCTCTCTCTGTCTCTCTCTCTCTTTCCCGCTCTCTCTCGCTCTTCTCATCAGCTGAGGTGTTGTGGCGCTCTCACGATCTGCCATATCAAGGGTGAGAATCGTCTGTAGTCCTTTTTTGATGTTCTTTTATGATACATGTCATTTTACCTTTTATTTAAAAATAGGATTTCCGTCCCATAAAGTAGCTAAATCTAAGTTACGACACAATATCAAGGTATCCAAGCGTACTTACGTATATCAGGCTGACGTGCGTTCATACCTGGCGACCTACCTACACCCAAACCCAACACAACTCCCACAGCAATTGCACATCCCACTGAAAACGTTAGGTCCCGGTGGTCGGTTGCTCGGGCAGTTTTATAAGACCAGGCCAGGCAAGTAACACATGACGTATGAGACAATGATGACTTGTAAACTACTTGTATTATGTTGTCACAAGGCCAATATAACTGTTGTTTGTTCTACTTGTGTGATTCACTTGTCCCACCACCGCCCCATCTTGTCTTGAGGTTACTGGAAAAACGACACCTGTGCTGTCCAGCGCACTTCCAGTAAATTTACACTTGGAATCAAACTACCAAAAGTTTAGGAAACAATTAAAAACCTTCTTGTTGTCCTGTGTGTCTTTGTAGCGCCCTGTTGCCTGCGGGCTTTCGGCGTGTAATAAATAAATAAATAAATAAATATAGGCGCCATACAAATGTCCACTAAATAAATAAATACATCGGGTCTGTGTTAATGGATTGTTCTCATTGTGAATATTTTACTTCCTACTGTCTTAGTTCTATATTTCTTGATAGTTGTCAAGGGCCCTTTAGGAACTGATTGGCCCACCTGATATTGACAATGAAAATGCATATAGATGGTGTAAACCCCATGTGACATATTAGGTTATGGATTGTATGCTGTGGGATGCATGCCACATATGGTGCGCGAGGGACGCCACCGCGCACCGCCTATTGTAAAGCGCAAAGGAGGATTGAAGAATAATGCTTTTAGTAATGTGGCTTGGTATCACCCCCTTGGTTCTGGTCCCACTGGCGGTGACACACAAACCCAATGCAGCGGAATATCTCTCCAAAGCATTTATATGAGAAGGGAAGGGGAGTGGAATTAGAGTGATGGGTAGCGATAATCTATTGGAAGGCCGTTTCATTTCTCCCAAGCCTGCCTTCCGATTGGCAGCCAGAGTTGAGATGAAAAGGCATCACAGTCGATTATTGGCACACATTGCTCTAAGTGAATATCCCTTCCCTGCTCATACTTGCACATGCTCTTGGGAGACACACGTTTGCATTGCATTGGGTCCATGTGTCACAGCCACAGTGAAGCAGAAGACAGGGATGACTCGCACAGTACAGCGAGTTCTTCAAGGCATGAGTCACGTTACATTCAATCACCCTCTAGGCTTGACGATAGGCGGGTGCATGGAGGCTACCCGCCCCCGCTCCCCACCTCACATGCACCCCACAACATACACTCCATGACCTCATGTGTAACATGGGGGTTACACCCTCTACGTGTTTTCGTTTTCAGTAAATGTGATTTAGATCCAGATTGGCAGGTTAGGTGTCTCAGTTGCTCTCCCTCTCTCTCCCTCTCACTCTCTCTCCCTCTCACTCTCCCTCTGTAAAGTGAGATGTGGAATGAGACGCAGCTGGCCGAGAGAGGGGCCTGGGTGTGGGTGGGCGGTACCATGACACAGTCGCTCATTTGACCAGGTCCTGTGCCTTTAAAGAAGGCAAAGACATCCAATGAAAAGGGGAACTCAGCCACGAGTTCTCAAGGGCCACACCATGGGTGGGCATAGGGCGTGAAAAAGTGTGGCAACCAGGGGTCACGTCCTAAAAATTAAAGTGGGGGACTCATCAACAAACACAATGGGGTGTGCCGTCACTAGAAATTAGCATATCAAGGGGAAATATTCACCTTTCTTAAAATTGGCTTTGCATAACCACCCAAATTGCACAGGACGAATGACATTTGCCTTTCATAAAATCAACACACACAAAACCAAGAGTGGACATTTTCTTCTAATAGTGTTTTGAAAACGCGAAAAGGTGTGCATGTATTAAACTCCAAGAACCAATGCAAATGTTTTCCCTGGAACTTGCAGTACCTAAATGGGACATTTCACCTTTAGCTGTTATTTTCCAGCAGGTTACATAGTGCAGTGGTGAAGTGACAGGCTTGCAACCCTGACAACTGCGGTTTGATCCCTTGGCTTTAAATCGTGAATTCAAAGAGGGAATTCAATGTTTTTCATTGTAGCTGGGGGGACTGAAAAAGGTGACTCCGTCCACCCGCGTGCACCCTCGACTTGAGCCCGCATCTTATTAACATACACAATGGGTAGCTGCGTCACTGGAAGCGACACGTCATAAAGTGAACTAGGTGCAGTTCACTCAATTGGCCTTTCCTGATGGAAGACGTTGACAAGGACAAATGAGCAGCTGCCTTTCAGAAAAATAATCAACACCAGAAAAATATCCCGAGAGAGGAGGTTTTCCTATAACTTTTCTAGCAAAGTATACAAGACACACTCTGTACTGACCATGTACCTTCACATAACAATCACACCGAGGCATTTCACAATTGCCTGCATTTCACATGTTCATGTGGGGTAGCAGGTGCATTACTGAGCTGGGAACTTGATGACGACAGTTCGATTCTGGCGCAGGGCTTAAAACATTAACCCATTCGTTCAATGAGCTGAGGGAAGGCTAGATTTTTTGTTTTGTTTTACTCCGGTTTCAATCCCCGAAGGGGGACAGTGTTCACCCTCTGCTCTGAAAAAGTCAAAGGGCGCTGTCCACCCGCGTGCACCCCTCATGTGTGTGCCACTCTCCTAGCCTTTGCCAGTCCTATGGCCTTCAGAGCTTAAGGGCTGGCACTGGGTTGGAGCAGCCCAGGGGCAGCGCCAGTGAAGCACCTGTTGTCTTGGCAAAACAAAGGACATTCTGAAAGTATAAGGGACGCAGGACTTGGCCTGCAGGACTCAGCTTACTGCACTGCAGGATTTCTGAGGCAACAGCAGTGGCAGGAGCTGAGTAATGCACAACGTCCAAGTAGAGAGCAGTACAGAGGGCTACTTACATACTTATGCGACCCTTATATACTGGAACACAGGTGGCACAATAGTGGAAGTGCTGGGCTTTAACCCACAAATGTGCCACACAATTGATGTCCCACCAAACACCCAGACGCACAGACCCCCTCTCCACACCAACACCCAAGGCACCATCCAGGCCTTTGCTTTCTCAAAGGCCTCAGCATCTTACAAATCCTCAAACTTCTCCACAATGGGAATCCAAAGAGTTTGTGGCTTTTCAAAGGTTAGGTAGAGGGGCATGCATGTGATACAGGGGAGGACGGCTATCTCAGGGGCAACGCGCTTGTCTTGGAAGCAAAACAATGCAGCTGAACACAGGTTCGAAACCCGATCCCTTGCTTGGAAACCACTCGCTGGTAGTAAGCACGTTTTAAAAGAACAATTATAATGATAAAAAATATATTTATACTTTGATGGGAGGAGCATGTAGCTCTACGCGTAGTGCGCGCATCTGGGACGAGGAGAAGCTGCTGCTCAGTCAGGGGTTTGATATTCCTCCTGGCTAATCATGCCTTCATCCTCGCCGAGGTCATATACTGAGTACCACTCATGTGAGTCATAATCATGTTAATTATCCACCCCAGATACAGAGCGCTCTGAAACGTCAATTTCCAGAGGCTGCAGTAAAGCCAATACCTATCACAGTAACCCGTGGCAAATATCCCAAAGAGGAGAATGGACTGGGCCGATGCACCGAACAGCTGAAAAAAGATGGCAACGACCATGGAGCGGGTGTGGGTGGATGGTGGAACGCGAGGGGACACTGGCAGACGAAGCCTGCATTTCCAGCTACCTGATTGACTGATTGCCCTTCCCCCCTATGAAATGTCCTGATTGCCCTCAGATTGTTCAGAACACTACATCCCATGAGGCTACGGGTGCACGGGAGTACCCACGGCGAAACCCTCTGACCACTTAGGCATTTCTTTTGCACTAAATCCACCGAGGTTATAATCGCATTCTAGACCCCCAGCCTCAGGCCGCACCAGGTGTTATGGGCCCATAAACTTTCTTAAATACCCTTGCTTAGCTCTGAAGGTGTTCAGGGCCCATAACTCCCAGAACGGTCCTCGTGCACAGTCTATAAAGCTTAATTACGGTGCTTAGTTTAATGCCGCTCAGCGCACAAATACTTAGGCAGAGCGCGCATTCGACTAAAATTGGGACCTTGACAAACCATCCATCATAGAAGCTGAACTCAACAGACAGGGCGGTCAAATCTGTGCACCACACATAAAGACAATATGGACTCTCCAGCCGAACACAAACACCAAGCCTCAAAGCTGACAAGGGATGAGCATTGCCACCCATTCGAGCAACTTCGGCCACCCCCGCGTCCTACCTGTAATGCCCTGGGCGTGCCCCCTACGAACATCACTCCATTGCTTCCCAGCTAGGTTTGCGCTTTTTAAATCACATACATACCTACAAACATTCCCAAACGGCCCAGCAGTGACGTAACAAAACAGAAAGGTCCAGAACTCACTAGAGAAATACCTCTCTACAAAATGATCATCGACACATCTCAACCCGAAGCAGCTCACGTGAACAAATACATTGACAAATGCGTAAAGCTGAGGTGAGAATGCAGCGATGCCCACAATTGGCAACATTGTCCTTCCTCATCACTTGAGACGCCAAGTCTAGCTGCCCCGTGGCGCAGTGAATGCAAGTAAACCCGTGCACTCGCATCGGAATTCACGTAAATCGGAGAGACAGGAAAATTAAGTTTTGACATCAGTGAGGTCTGCTTTGCTTTTTTGACGATAAAGGAAAAGTAGCCACTGCATTTTAAGATGTTTTGTGAGCTGTGAGGTCACAGCGAGACTGAGCAACATAGAAAGCAATGGGGGTGTTATGCCAAAGTACAACGAGCTCTCCCGGATATAGATGTATGCGAGCAGAGCACTGCACACATCTATATTCCTGCCAACTAGGCAGGGAGAAGTTGCACAAGTCACTCTTTGTTATGTTATGTTAGTCAGCTTTTATACTGTGTCATTTACCACCATAGCGCTCGGACAGGATTTATGTGATCACTGCATGCTCGAAAATTCGGTATCAGGTAATATTATCCCCACCAATAATATCGCCATATCTATGGTCGTGGGGTAAGGCCATAGGCGATATTATTAGTTGGGATAATTTATGGGGTTATTGGGACCGGGGGTTATGGGGGAGTCCTCCACTCCTTTAAAAAAATTAGTTGGGTTGCGGGGGTATCTCCTGCATGCTCCATGGCTTTAAATCACTGCAAAAATATGGCAATATTTTTGTATGACAATATTTGTGCGGGGATATTAACACATGGCTGGTCAAGTGGCACAGCGAGTAGAGCGCCCGCTTTGACACCCGTGCAGAGCCTGTTAACGCAGGTTCGAATCCCGGCAGGGCCAAACTCAGCCTTTCATCCTTCCGAGGTCGATAAATGAGCACCACACACCGTGGGTAATAATAAGCAGCGCTCAGATACCTGAGGGTTTGTAGCGCTATATAAAAGCCTAATTATTATTATTATTATTATTATGGAACCGAAAATTCTGCAAACGAAAATTCCGGATGCAATAATGCTGGCGCACAGCAATCATGTAAATCTCACATCTATGGCACAATGGCACAATCCCGGCCTTGCAACTGCGGGGGATACCCCCCACAATCCCCAATCACCTTGTGGGGTATAACAGGGATTCAACATTTTTGTTTCCTACGAATGAACAGCAAACGTATATTCTGTATTTTCTTTGTGGTATTTTGTGCTGATGCCCTCTGACAGCAGTGAGGCTTGTCCCAAATGTGTTGCACTGTGCCCCTGCCCACAGTATCCAAACATAGCCTGGGAATTAATGAAAAAGAGAAGGGGTGAAGAAGTGGAGGAAGGAGGGTACAGATAAAACAAACAAGGGGGATTAATTGGAGCTGGGCAGGTTAAAGGACCACGGACAGTGTTTGAGATCGCCTGGGTGCATGTAAGTCAGCCAGAGTAAATCACAAATCAGGTGTGCAGAAATGAGGAGGGTAAATTCTAAGGTGTCGAAAGCGGTAGGCAATATTTACATGGGAGCAGTTTGAGAGATACATAAGTATTACCAAAAGTAGTGTGTGGCTGTGACATGGACTTGAGTTGTACTCAAGTGGTCCCTTGAAGAGTGTTGACTTTTATTGATCAGGAGTACAGCTAGTTTCTCTCACAAAACAAACTCCAGTATTAATTCCGAGACTGCCAAGCCAAGTGGCCAAGAGTGGTGGGCAAGGTAAGAATAGACTGTGTGCATGGCAAATGCACACAAAAACCAACAGGGTACGTGGCATGGGATGGGACAGATGTCTGTACTGTTGTGTGCCTGGACCGCCCAACACCCTTTTCTATGACATGTTTTAGTGATATAAGCACATCTTTGGCACAGGAGCGGTTAGGCTTTGAGGCCTCCCACAATGCCTGGGTGTACTTGTTAGCCTTGTTGCCTTAAAACAGTGCACATGGGAGCAGGAGAGGCAACATCATTCTGTTTCCTCATCTTACTACTTGGGCCCTGATCAACCAGTTTCTATATTGAGGAAAGTGGGGATGAACTACTAGCACTCCTGAAGGGGGATGGGTAACTGCGGCTCCTCTGAGAGCCATGCCCTCGACGGGGCTGCTTGGAAGTCCTTGAGACCTGGCTATAGTAGTGTGGCATGGTGATTTCTCTTGGGCTGACGCTGGGCATTCCGGGAGTTCATCTGAATATTCCAGCATTGCCCACCCTTTTCACAATGGCTTTCCTTTGAGTTATAAATCTGAACCACCTTCCTCATGTGAGGAGGGAGAAGCACATCAAGCTCTGTGCATGGGAGGATTATTGATTTTCATAGTTGGCTCTATATTCCTATATTCTTTTCACACTTTTATTTTCTTCTGTGTGTTCCATGTGTATTGTGTGTGCTTGTGAGGAGTATGTGTATGGGCAGGGATTGGGTGTTTGGTGGGGTGTTTGGTGGTGTGCATGCTTATATTTGCAGCATACTGTTTGTACCTATTTGCCGCATATGCCTAGTCTGAGTGTTGTGTGTGTGCGTGCGTGCGTGCGTGCGTGCGTGTGTGTGTGTGTGTGTGTGTTTGTTGGGAGTTTGTGATTCAGAGGGTTGTGTTAACCTTTTTCTGGGTATATTGTGTGTATATGCATATTCCAAGTATATTGCTAGTAGTCTTTGTGTGCGTGCATTTGTGTAATCCACAGATGTGTATTTTTTACATGCTGCACCAACAGTTCAAGTCCAAATTATAGCTTGTTAGATTTCAAAAAGTGAATATCTCGAGGGCTGTGTATTACAATACTTTGCTGTCAGGGATCAAAATTAATGTTAGATAAGCAGGAGGTACTGTTAATTCATGTGTGATCTGCGTTTTCTTGTGTGTATTTGTGGGCAGATGTACATATACAGTGACAGTCTTTTTTCTGTGTGTTTTATTTGTATCTGTATTTTTTGTATTTGTATTACATTGGCATGTGTGTGCATGCACATGTGCCTGTGTGTGTATGTGTGTATATAAAGATTCCAAATTAATTGTGTATGTTTTGCGAAGAATCTGATGGGATTCTACCCAGAAACCTGGTCTGGGATCCTCCTCATGTGGCCAGGGAAATGCAGGCACTCTCTGATCCCGACCCTGTGGGTGGTGTACTGTGGGAGAATCACAGTGGTGGGGAGGACAGACCATGAAGACTGGGATGAACCCCTTTTTAACTTTCCCTATAATCCTGCCATTTTGATGGCTTTCTGCCAGACTAATGAAGTAGAAAAACCTAACTTTTATAAAGTAAACTACATGTCCCAGAATTCTATAGGGGCTGAGATGAAGAAGAGGGCTGAAGAGGCATGTAGATGTAGTAATCAGGCAATTAGGCCTAACAGACTTTGCACGGGTCAGGCAATTGAAACCAATGGCTCAGACCTGAAGCCAATTGCCAAACCTTTGAGGCATAAACGGCTGCAGCAGGAGACGAAGAAGCAGCTGGAACAGGAGTTGGAAGTCTGGCAGCAGAAGCAGTAGTTAAATATTAAAGAGCACAAGGCCGGCCATTCACGAGGAAGTGTGATCACAGAAAGGACGCCAGAGCATGGAGACAGCATATTTCACCTGCAAGTGCTGAGAGGGTCCTCTGATCTCAAACCCTGCCTTGGTGTGGCTGCACTGAGAAAGGTGTGCTGAGATTGGAAATTTCTCAATGTGCGCCAAGTAGCTGTGATTGTAGAGCCGTGACCGTTGTGAAGCCTGAGGCCCATAGCAGAAGGAAAGCCGAGGGAGTGAGGAGTGAAGGAGACTCCCAACTAGTGTGACCGGATGGGTGACACACGTGCTGCAGAATGGTGTGGGTCCTAAGAGTGCCTGAAATAGTAGTAGCAGTTGAAAAAGTCAGGAAAGTGAATCAGCCTGCAACCGCAGTGTTCCTGGAGCCGGTGAGTGAAGCTGTGCGTTATCAGCAAGCCTTGCCGGTAACAGCTCAGAAGTAACTTGCGTAAGGTAAAAATCGAGTATAAACTGTTCGCCGATGTGGAAGTTCCTTTTAATAATAGAAATGTAACTGCGCACTATTAGTGAGATCAATAGTGCTCGTGTAAGAAGAAAAGCCTATTATTTCCATTGTCGAGTAATTTACTGTTGCCGGAGTGGTCGCGTGTCTCTCATTAATGGCGAAAGCCTGAAACAAACCATTCCAAAAACATAACGTTGACTTCCACACGTGTTACAAGAAATGCAGCAGCAAAGGAAGGTTGTGTGTGGTCTTAAAGGAGCCTGAAACCGTCTCTGTGATATTGCACGGGAATACAATCACTGGTATCTCTTTAAAGTTAAAAAAATCTATCTTAAAGAGTAGTTGTGTATACTTAAATCTGTTTTGCCTTTGAAGACAGAACCTTGTAGTATTCTGAACATTTATTCTTTAAGTTCAGAAGTTGTTGTGCTGACTAGAAGAACAAGCATTACTCAAGCAAAGAGGTGAACCCTTTCCATAGTGAAACCAGCTGTAACGCTCACCTGGTTCCCACGGAGGCGCAGGTCTGGCTTCGAGTGCTGATGCTTCTTCAATGGTGAAGCGCAGGACTCTGAAGATGGACAGGAAGGGCCCTCTACTCTGGCTTCTCCGGCTCGTAGGAATATACCCCTATGCGTGAAAAGGGAGTATTACCTACTGACTGAGTTATGCTCAAGCCTCCCACTCTCTTCCAACCCTCCACGATACCCTTCCACGATTCCCCGTGAAGTCTCACCTTAGGGTCTGAAAGGACGAGCTCTCCATCCTGCTTCTGACGCAGGGGCGCGTTGAACCCAGTTACTTCACTGGATTGAGGTTGGATGGGAGTTCAGGTAAGCTTGATTATACTGGTAAGGCACTGTAAAAGTTCTGTTGCAAGTTCAAAGGTTCAAGCTTTAAATAATAATGTTCATTGTCTTTTTTCAGGTGATGAATGAAGATTCCTTTGGAGACTTCTTGCAACAAAGCGCTAATGTTGATGTCTTTTCCCCATAGGGGCTGGGGTTCGGAATGCCGGAGATATGGCGCCGACCCGAAGTGAAACGTGCAGTTCCAGTAAAGATCTGGTAAGTCCTAGATGAGCGCTCAGGTAATGTTTTTGAATTCGCTCATCTAATGTCTTTGTCTTTTTTCTCCCTAGGGGCCGGGGTCCGGAAAATGCTTGGAAGCAGCAAGACCCGAAATGAAATGGGAATGACCCAACAGGTAAGTCTTAGAAGGAAACTGAGCTTTTCCTATTACCTTCCTTCTCTCACCTCCTATTCTTGTCTTTTTCTCTAGGCTCTGGGAAGTGGCTGTATATCCGGATGATCGCTGCTGAAGATGGAGGAACCCAGGAAAGGTGAGTGAAATGCAGCGCTGCAGCGATCGTAACGAAATGCTTTTAAAAATGATGTCTTCCCTTTCAGGATCGTCGGTGATGTCTCCGTGGTTCAGATTAGCTGGTAGGTCTCTTGTCTCCCTTTGCAGGTGACCCAGGATGCTGACAGGCGTGGCTGAAGTCCAGATGCAGGAGCTGACACGGTGAGCGTCCAGCTGCGAGGAGCAGAACAACGTGAAGCGTGAGTTGCTGATCGGGTGTGGTTTAAATAGCTTTGGAAGAAGTTCCAAGTGTGTATCCTTCCTCCGATCAGGTATGTATCCTTCCCCGACCACACCCTGGTGGAAAGTAGTCCCACAGGTAAAGTAGTTCCTATTCAGGCCTCAAGAGGGCCTGGATGTGGCAGCATGGTCTGCATCAGGTAAGTGCACATTAAAACACTTGAACACATGTCTAGCTTTATGAGCCTGGCGCCTAAGGCGCCAGGACAGGGGTCCAACATGAGCCTGGTGCCTAAGGCGCCAGGACTGCGTCCAAAGGGCCCTAGCTTGGGCCCGCTGGCACTCCCCTGGGGGAAATGATGCCTGCCTCTGGGGTTGCTGGGTCGGACCTGGCTCCTTGAAGGTAGGCATCATGACAGTACCCCCCCTCAAGGCCCCTCCCAAGGTTCTTCCCTCCGGGGGTTTGGGCTTGCTCCGGTGAAACCTTTGTACTAATCGAGGTGCGTGTACATGGTTACTAGGCTCCCACGATCTCTCCTGAGGTCCATATCCCTTCCAGTCAACAAGATAGAAGAGTTTCGACTTTACCACCTTGGAGTCTAAAATGTCTTTAACTTTGAATTCTAATTCCCCTTCAATTTGAACTGGATCTGGAGGCTTGGACAATCGGGTTCCTGGTTGTACTGGCTTCAAAAGTGATGCATGAAAAACTGGATGAATACGCATGTTGGACGGTAGATCCAGTTTAAAGGCCACTGGGTTGATTATAGCTTTGATGGGATACGGTCCTATGAATCTGGGATTGAAGGTTCGCGGGCCCTTGAGGGGTAAATGTTTAGTTGCTAGCCATACCAGGTCTCCTACTTGGTAAGGAGGAGTTTTACTTCGGTGCAAATCAGCGTTTTCTTTATACTTTTTCTTGGCTTGCTGTAAATGAGTTGCAGCTTCTTTGAAGGCTCGGGTTATTGTGGAATGCAGATGATTTACTGCGGGCATTTCCAGGGTCAGAGGTGGATCTAGGTCAGAGGTCCGAGGATGGTGACCATACAAAGTATAAAAGGGGGTTTGTCCGGTTCCAGAATGCACTGAATTGTTGTATGCATATTCTGCGATCCAAAGGATGTCTTTCCAATTTAACTCGGATTGATGTAACATGCACTGAAGATATTGCCTGAGTGTCTGATTGGTTCTCTCGGTTTGTCCGTCAGTCTGGGGGTGGTGGCTGGTGGATAACCGCACATCTATTTGTGCTAGTTGGCAACACTTCTTCCAAAAATGTGAGATAAATTGACTTCCACGATCCGAGACTAAAGTGGAAGGGAAACCATGTATGCGAACTATATTCTCCAGGAATTCCTTGGCCAAGTTGGAAGCTGAAGGCAAACCCTTTAAAGGGATAAAGTGGGCCATTTTGGAGAATAGGTCCACAATTACAAGGATTGTGTTGTAACCAGCACAAGGAGGCAGATCTGTTATAAAGTCCATTAACAGGGTGTGCCATGGTGCCGGTGGAATATCCAAGGGTTGAAGTAGGCCGGCTGGCCTTTTCTTTTGAGCCTTGTTTTGGGCGCAAATTCCACAAGACAGTACAAAAGACTTTATGTCTTTTCTCCAAGAAGGCCACCAGAAGTGGCGTTTGATTTTTTCCTCCATTTTAGCGATACCAGGGTGTCCTTCCATTAAAGATTCATGATGATGGGCAATAACAAGTTTTTGCAATTCTTTACTTGGCAGAAACAACCGCTCCTGGAAGTAGGGTAAGTCATCCTTAACGGTGTAATGAGGACCCTTTTGACTCCATTCCAATAAGGTTGAAGAGTCTAGAAGTTGTTTTACTTGCGTTTGGATATCCTCAATAGATTGCAATGAAGTTAAGCCTAAGATTTTTTGCTCAGGTATGATGGGCACAGGTTCTAAGGTCGAATTAGGTTCTTCCATGCTAATCCGGGATAAGGCGTCTGCTTTTCCATTCTTGCAGCCAGGGCGATAGGTAATTACAAAATCAAATTCCGCAAAGAATAGAGCCCATCGGAGTTGTCGTGAAGATTGAGCTTTGGTCGTCTTTAAATACTGTAAATTTCTGTGGTCCGTAATTACGGTGATGGTGTGTCTTGCCCCGAGAAGGTAGTGACGCCAAGCCTTGAAAGCAGATTTGATGGCCAGTAACTCTTTATCGGTAATTGCGTAGTTGATTTCAGGAGGAGAACATTTTCTGGACCAAAAGGCCACTGGGTGTAGTTGGTTAGTTTTTGGGTCTCTTTGCGACAGGACAGCTCCCATGGCCGAACTGGAAGCATCGGTTTCCACTATGTACGGGAGATCTGGGTGCGGGTGCTTCAATACAGGTGCAGAGGTGAATTTGGTTTTCAGGTCCTGGAAGGCTTGTTCGGCCTCAAGAGTCCATTCGAAGCGTTTGTTTTTCTTTAGGAGAGCGGTGATGGGTTGGACTGTTCGGGAAAATTCCGGGATGAATCTTCGATAGAAATTGGCAAAGCCGAGCATGCTCTGAACTCCCTTCACCGAACTTGGAGATGGCCATTTGAGGATGGCGTCCACCTTTCGCGAGTTCATTCGGACTCCTTGAGGTGTCAGGATGAATCCGAGAAACTCAACTTCTGTGGTATGAAAAACGCATTTTTCGAGTTTTGCAAATAGTCTGTGCTGGCGCAGTTTCTCAAGAACTGCCCTAACATGTTTTCTGTGATCAGATTCTGAAGAAGAGTACACCAGGATGTCGTCAATGTAAACAATGACACAGACATTGATAAGTTCCCGAAGAACATCATTCATAAAGCACTGAAAGGCGGCAGGTGCATTGCACAAACCGAAGGGCATCACCTGATATTCGAAGAGCCCAAATTTGGTGCGGAATGCAGTCTTCCATTCGTCGCCTTCTTTTATGCGCACCAGGTGATAAGCTCCTCGGAGATCTAACTTGGTGTACACACAAGCGTCTTTCACCTGGTCGATAAGCTCAGGGATCAAGGGCAGAGGATAACAATTCTTAATCGTTATTTGATTTAGGGCACGATAGTCTATACACGTTCTAAGGTCGCCTTCTTTTTTTGGCACGAAGAACAGAACTGAAGAGACAGGAGACTTGGACGGGCGAATAAAACCATTGGCTACGTACTGATCTAAATACTGACGCAAATGCAGGTTCTCAGGTTCCGTAAGAGCATAAATCCTACTACAAGGTAGTTGAGCATTGGGTACCAGATCGATCTGGCAATCATAAGACCGATGGGGAGGTAACGTGTTAGCCTGTTCTTTCTGAAAAACGTCTTGGAGTTCTTGGTATTCAGACGGTAGCTGTACAGGGGTGGAAGTTGCTGTGGCTAGACCCATAGCTGGATTTCTTGGATAACAAGTTGGTTCACAATCAGGAAAACTTATCTTTTTTGCTCGCCAGTCAATTCTGGGATTATGTGTTTCTAACCAAGGAATTCCAAGAATTACTTGAAATTGTGGGGCCTTGATCACATCAAACACGATTGCTTCCCGATGTCCATCCTGACCCACCAGTGTCACTTCAACAGTGGAATGCGTTACAGGCCCTGAGGTTATTTCGGTTCCATCTACTGTAGTAATGACATCTTGGGTTACTTTCGGGCGGAGAGGAAGCTTAATCCTGGAAGCCAATTCACGGTCTATGTAATTTCCAATAGCTCCACTGTCGATGTATGCTTTTATAGCATGCAACTGCTGAGGCTGTTTTGGGTCCACGAGCACCATTGGCATGACGAAATGCGAGGTCAAAGAGTTAGTTTTCAAGCTCGGCAAGCGGACCCCTACGCTTGCCGGGCTAGGTCGTTTCCCGAATCAGGTGTCACTAATTCGTTATCAGTAGCTCCAACCACCTTCTTAAGTGGTTTAACTGGACAATTTCGAAGAAAGTGACCGGAAGTCCCGCAATACAGACTAAGTTGCATTTGCCACCTTCTCTCTCGTTCTTTCTGCGTTAATGGTCCTTTAACACCACCGATTTGCATAGGTTCAGATACGTCGGTACTCTTGGAGGTAGCGTGGGTTTTGATCGGTGCTCGGTTTTCATACTTGAACCGATCTGCTTTTCTATTTTGAAGTCTGTGATCAAGTTGAACCACCAAGTCAATGTAGTCTGCGCAGACCTGGGGTGGGTTTACTATCTGAGCTAGAACATCCTTAAGCTCTCCGCGCAGGCCTCGATGAAACAATGTGATCCTTTTGCTTTCTAGCCATCCAGTTTCCACAACCAGTCTGTTAAAGGTGGCTATGTAGGACAGAAGATCCTGATTACCTTGTCGTAAGGATAGCAATTCGTTATCAAGAGCCTGTCCTTGAGAGTGTCGAGCGAACAATCTTTCCATGCTGGCCTGGAAGCCCTGAAAATTCTGGAGAATGGGATCATCCTGATTTACCAATGGAATAGACCAATCGGCAGCACTGCCACTGAGGTAAGATAATATAAAGGCTACCTTGGTCTGGTCGTTAGGGAAGGCTCCGGGTCTGCATAGAAAGTGTAAACAACATTGGTTCATAAAGACGGCATATTTCTTGGAATCCCCCGCAAAACGTTCAGGCGGGGCCAAAGGCATGTGTCCAGGTAGATTAATTTGTACCGGGTTACTCAAACCCATTGATGTGGAAATGTCTCCAGAATTAGGTAAAGGAGTGTGCCCTGCCTGGGCCTGTAATAACCTTTTGGCTAGGTCATCAGTTCTTTCCTTAGATAAGATTAGTTCTCTTTTGAGAGCGTTAGTCTCCTGGCGGGCTGAGTGCACCTCTGCCCGTAATTCCCCCAAAAGCTGGGCCAGCTGGTCAGTCTCGGAAGTCTCCATAGCGCCCGGGTGGGAAATTGTGGGTAGGCTTCGCGTTCTGTAACGCTCATCTGGTTCCCACGGAGGCGCAGGTCTGGCTTCGAGTGCTGATGCTTCTTCAATGGTGAAGCGCAGGACTCTGAAGATGGACAGGAAGGGCCCTCTACTCTGGCTTCTCCGGCTCGTAGGAATATA
Source organism: Ambystoma mexicanum (assembly GCF_040938575.1). Classification (NCBI taxonomy): domain Eukaryota; kingdom Metazoa; phylum Chordata; class Amphibia; order Caudata; family Ambystomatidae; genus Ambystoma; species Ambystoma mexicanum. The sequence goes on along the minus strand of NC_090921.1, from coordinate 1,383,620,811 downwards.
CCCCTATGCGTGAAAAGGGAGTATTACCTACTGACTGAGTTATGCTCAAGCCTCCCACTCTCTTCCAACCCTCCACGATACCCTTCCACGATTCCCCGTGAAGTCTCACCTTAGGGTCTGAAAGGACGAGCTCTCCATCCTGCTTCTGACGCAGGGGCGCGTTGAACCCAGTTACTTCACTGGATTGAGGTTCCATGGGAGTTCAGGTAAGCTTGATTATACTGGTAAGGCGCTGTAAAAGTTCTGTTGCAAGTTCAAAGGTTCAAGCTTTAAATAATAATGTTCATTGTCTTTTTTCAGGTGATGAATGAAGATTCCTTTGGAGACTTCTTGCAACAAAGCGCTAATGTTGATGTCTTTTCCCCATAGGGGCCGGGGTTCGGAATGCCGGAGATATGGCGCCGACCCGAAGTGAAACGTGCAGTTCCAGTAAAGATCTGGTAAGTCCTAGATGAGCGCTCAGGTAATGTTTTTGAATTCGCTCATCTAATGTCTTTGTCTTTTTTCCCCATAGGGGCCGGGATCCGGAAAATGCTTGGAAGCAGCAAGACCCGAAATGAAATGGGAATGACCCAACAGGTATGTCTTAGAAGGAAACTGAGCTTTTCCTATTCCCTTCCTTCTCTCACCTCTTATTCTTGTCTTTTTCTCTAGGCTCTGGGAAGTAGCTGTGTATCCGGATGATCGCTGCTGAAGATGGAGGAACCCAGGAAAGGTGAGTGAAATGCAGCGCTGCAGCGATCGTAACGAAATGCTTTTAAAAATGATGTCTTCCCTTTCAGGATCGTCGGTGATGTCTCCGTGGTTCAGATTAGCTGGTAGGTCTCTTGTCTCCCTTTGCAGGTGACCCAGGATGCTGACAGGCGTGGCTGAAGTCCAGATGCAGGGGCTGACACGGTGAGCGTCTAGCTGCGAGGAGCAGAACAACGCGAAGCGTGAGTTGCTGATCGGGTGTGGTTTAAATAGCTTTGGAAGAAGTTCCAAGTGTGTATCCTTCCTCCTATCAGGTATGTATCCTTCCCCGACCACACCCGGGTGGAAAGTAGTCCCACAGGTAAAGTAGTTCCTATTCAGGCCTCAAGAGGGCCTGGATGTGGCAGCATGGTCTGCATCAGGTAAGTGCACATTAAAACACTTGAACACATGTCTAGCTTTATGACCCTGGCACCTAAGGCGCCAGGACAGAGGTCCAACATGAGCCTGGCACCTAAGGTGCCAGGACTGCGTCCAAAGGGCCCCAGCTTGGGCCCGCTGGCACTCCCCTGGGGGAAATGATGCCTGCCTCTGGGGTTGCTGGGTTGGACCTGGCTCCTTGGAGGTAGGCATCATGACACCAGCCCTATTAAGAACTATCCATCTGATCTGCAAGGTTGTTAAAGGTCCAGTGTCCTCTGATAAAAGTGTGACAATGTTACCTGAAGCTGGAAGAGTGGCAATACAGCTTCAGGGTTGTTATTTGAACAAAAACGGTGTAAACAAAGCTGGGGAAGGGAGCTGGGTGCTTGTAAAAGAGTCATGCAGAAGAAGATCATCTGTGATGCCGAAGACTGTCCAAGTTAAGAAAAGGTCAGTCTTGGAGCAGAGGCAGATTATAATTGTGGCAGTAAGGCAGACAGAAGAGTATAGGACAGAGGAGCACCTTGCCTGCCTGTAGAGGTTGCTGTCTTGTCTTTATATGCCTTATCATTCTGAAGCTCTACTATATAAAGGTGCCTGCTAGGGCCTTGATTATCCAGGCGGCAACCGTAATATAATACACACTAATCGAGACCCATATGTGACAGGCAGAACAGATCAGATTGACTTTTAATCTCACAACTTCAGATTTAATTTTATCATACAAATATATAAATTATCATCTTCGAAATGTCATGTATATATCACAATGACTGTATATTACGCTTCGTCATGATTACATCCACCTCACACTAGTCATGCATCTTCTTGTTCACTCAGTCTCACCCCACCATCAATTGTAATCATTAGCACATACACATGCCTTTTTTAATAGGGCTTCACAAAAACACTATATTTCTTATATCACATTACACCTCACTACTTTCTACCCAGGTGTCTATTGCTTAGCAACCAAATAAGTCATTGACACGTGTTTCAGCTAGAATATATGAGCCTTTTCATTGGGTCCCTTTGGTGCTCCAGCCTTCTTCAGGACAATAGTGGACGCTGGACTGTGTTCCATTGCTTAAACTCATGTGTGCTCGTGACTAAAATGCAAACCAAAATGACTACTATTAAAACCAGGTTCTGTCGTCACTTCTCCATTTTAACTTGAATACGTCATTTCACAATTTATGACTCACATCTTTGAAAACGAGGTACATAATTCAACAAATTGAGCCGTGGACCTCGTCTACTGTAATTTTTCATGATCAGGTGCTTGCCTTATTTGAAGATGAACCCACCTAATGGTACGGAGATACAGGGAGCTGAAGAAAAAATGCTCAGGTTCCTACATCTATTAAGCCACATATACATGAATATGTGTCCGCCTTAGGCTGCCATTACTTACATTACACTGAGGCTTAATGTTGCCTTGTGCATAGGCTACTGCCCTGTCCTCTGAATGTTGATGGAACCAGTCGTTTTTCTCAATATTTTATCTGGAAAAAGAAAATTAGAGAATTTAAGTCCCTATACACCGATTTTATACTATCGCTGTATGGTTCTCATGTCAAGCCCTGCTATGGTCCTCACTTACCTCTATTTGTGTGCTTTGACACCCAGAATTCTGGTCATGTGTATTCAACATAGCCTTCTTTTTCTTCTCATTTGTAACACTGTTTCATGCTAACCACAGCGTCTAAAAAAATGGTGAGACGATACACAGTACGTGAGAGGTTAATCCCATCTAAAATGTTACAAATGAGAAGAAACCAAGAACAACACAGTCCGTGATTTGTACCAGGGAGAGCCAAAGGTGAGGCCCATCCAGTGGTGAGGCAATATGGGGGTACCTATATGTCTGGGATGAGAAACTAGTTGCTTTGTTCGCAAGGACCAGGCTGACCTCAAAGTTATCTGCCGAGTTCAGGTTGATGACCAGGTGCATATCATGTGGCTAGGAGTAACAATAGGATGGTGTCATCCAAGTTTAACCAATTGCTTTGCAGCGTCTCAAGATGGAAGAGGCTGGTGCCCACGTGTGGTGAAGATGGAGAAGGCAACATGACCAATTGGAAAAAGGGCTACATGTGATATGTCATTTATAACGTGCCTATAATCAAGGGTTTCAAGGTGCAACAAGACAAGGTAGGGAAGACAGAGGGAGGACAAGACAAACAATCTTACTAGGCGTTGTGTCATTCAGATTATGCAAGTGCAACAGCGCAAAGTGCAGGGGGGAAGGGAGAGGGGGAAGTGCCAGGAAGAGTGAGGTGGGAAGTGGAAACAGGGCAGCAATTGCTCTGAGTAAATGCAGCTAGGACAGCATGGCTCTGGGTAAGTGCAAGGAGGCAGGGGACTGTAGAGGGTACAGTTACAGCCCAAGTGCGCAGTATGCCCGCAAGCAGTGAAGTGGAGACTGATAATGCAGGAGCCTGGTACCCAGTGAGGCTCTGAGGTAGCCAGGCAACCAGTCAATGCAGCAGATAGAAAGGTCAGCAGGAAAGGGAGAAAAAGCAGCGGAGAAAAGGAAGGTCTTGAACTGCTTCCGGAACATCAGGTGGTCCAGCTCATATTTGAGACGGGCAGGGACAGAGGCACCTGCAGAGGAGAGAGATCTACCCCCCCCCACTCTCTGCCTGGAGAAGTGTCTGACCCTTAGAGAGTTGGAGGTAGCTGAGTGAAGGGCTCGGGAAGGAAGGTATTTAGGAAGAGAGAGTTGGATATGATGTGGGCCCCGGCCCCAGAAAGCCTTGTGGACGATGCAGAGGGTCTTGAACTTGATCCTTGCAGCCACCGGGAGCCAGTGTAGGAATTTCTGGGCTGGTGAGATACCCTCCCTGGGCTTGAGGCCAAGGATAAGTCTTGCAGTCCTATTCAGGATTAGCTGAAGAGAGCGGAGAGTAGAGGAAGGCAGATTGAGAAAGAGGCTATGGCAGGATTCCAGCCTTGAGAGAACCAAGGGTCTGGAGGCAGTGAGCTTCTGGGAGAAAGTGAGAAAAGGAAGAATTCCTCTGAGTTGGTGCAGCTGGTAGTGGGTCTTCCTGGCAACATCTGTGATGTGAGGAGAGAAGACGAGAGTGGAGTCGGAAATGACACCAAGGTTGTTTGCCTCACAGGAAGGTGATGAAAGATAGGCCATGGGAGGGCAGACAGAGTGAGAGAGGGAATGCGGGTGCAGGGGTCCCAAGGAGAAGGACCTCCGCCTTACTGGCATTAAGGCAGAGATCGTTGGAGGTGCACCAATCCTGAATCGCAGATAGACAGTCAGGTATGAGCGAGAGAGGAGAAGAGGCTGAGGGGAGCCTGAAAGAGAGCTGAGTGTCATCTGCACTATGTAATGATGTAAACATTAGCATGTAACTCGGCGGCAGCCAATGAGGGTGGGGGATGAACACTGTACATCGAGTACGTCATGAATGACAAGTTGTACACTTATAAGACACAAAGCATCTTGGAGACAAGAGAGAGCTATATGGCAGTTGATGTTATAATACCCTGTCGTCCATTCCCTTTTTAATACAAAATAAAGCTCTTGTTCTTCTCGGAAAAGGATGCACCTACCTTTTTTGCCTAGCAGGTTGTATTTTTGTGGTCTGGTTGTTGGAGAGTTACCCTACACTGTTCCCACGGTAACAGTAGTAGACAGGTGGTTATCAAGAGGAAAGCAATAACCCAAAAAGAAGCATCCTGACAATTATACTAAATGTACTGCAGAGGTCTTAATCAATTGTAAAGTTGTTGAAGAAGGTGTTAACCTAATCTTTGAACTCTGGCTATTAATCTTGGAAAGAAGATGTCCAGAATTACCATTGGTGCTATTTTCTTTGCTGAACTTGGACAGGGATCTTTTCAACTGAAAGCTGAAGAATTTTTATCAGTGGATTTTTATTTGATGAACTTTTGTATTGACTTGAAACTCATAAGAATTGGGTCAAGACTTTTCTTTTCCTTTGAACATTTGGAGAATTGACTTAGGAAAACCGTGGGGAAGGGATTTACCCAGGACAGGTGAAGGTCATTCAAAATACTTGTTAAATACAGTTTATTCTTGTATGTTGTTTATGATTTCCTTTGTATGTTTTGTTGTTTAGTTTGAGGGTCAGTTTGTTTATGTTAGGAGTTACTCCCTTAGCCGTTAGACTAGGTAGGGAATTCCCTGATAATGCAGGATTATCAAGGATGTATTTGCCCATTGTCACCAAGTGTGAGTGAATGCTCATGCGTAATCAGTCGGCAAGCATATTTTTTTACACCCCACTTCTACTACACAAGTCTGAATTAAAGATCTATTTTGGACATTACAAAATAATAATGTGATTTTCGAAGTGTTTGCGTTGTGCACTATTTTCCAGTTACACCACAGGTGCATGATGATATGTTTAAAAAATAAAGCAGGCAATTTCGAGATATGCGTCCCGGAAGCGTGGCGTATTTGAAAATGAAAATCCTAATACAAAAGAGCATGATTTATACATTGTTTTCCTACCTGATAGGGCCCCTGTAAATTCACCAAATTTAGAGGGTCAGTTTAGATATGGCCAGGCCAGTTTCTTGCCAAACACCATACAAAACAAGATGGATGGACAAATGCTTATTTGTGTAGTCAAGGGGTTTTAAGGCAATCAACCTAAAATGATCACAAAAAAGAGAGACCTTGGTGTAGCATAAAGAGTTCAAGCAGAGGACATTTAAGAAAAACAAATGATTTCTCAAAACTAGTGTTGGATTTTTAATAGGATTGTCATACACGAATATTATTGTGAAAGTAAAAAATATAACAACATCAGTATGTAAATTCATCAAAGTATAAATGAAAAATGCACCACAAGTACAAACAAAATCATGGCTCACGTATTCAGATGTATTTCACATCACTCCCAGTGAGACCTCATCACCAAACTCATACATACACACACATATACTATGACGACAACAAAACACAAAAGAACAATGAGTTGTAATACAGACACTTGTAATCCAAACAAGATATCACTGGTCCATATTGGGAAACATTTTTCCCATTATTTTCATTTATATGAAGGAGGGAGTATATTAATTTGCCTAGGTTGACCAAGAGTTTTAGAGATTTCAATGTTTGTGGGTTCCAGATGCCAACTTATGTTTTGGCTGTCAAAGGCAAATCAGCTAATGATTTAGCCTTCTTCAGGGAAAGTTAAGTGTCTAAAACAATGCAAGGCGTAATGGTTTCAATCCTGTGGTAAGGTGGTAGATCACAATTGTCCGGGAATATGTTGAGAAAGGAATAATATCCTGAGTGCTGGCGGTGACCCTCCTGTAGCCCAGGCAATGCAGCTATTCAGAACATCTGAAAAAGTACATACAACCATTAAGATAGTACATGGGAGCCTAGTCTGAGCAGGAAGCCTTATGTGTTGGTCCCACGCTGTGTTTAGACTGATCGTAGCATCTCTGTCTTAGAAATTCTGTATTCGTATGAGACGCCAGTTGATAACTGTGCATTGCCGGTTTTTGCCAAATACACTGATCGTTCATGAACGAGGTCAAATGTTAAAGAGGAAAATATTTTCTAATTTTGTATGTAGAGTGTTATGGAACCTTAACTACGGTGCCACTAACAGGTTTTTGAGGTTTTATTTCTTTTACAATTATCTTTCTTTCTCCTTTCTCATGTAATGTTATCACGCGCGGCTTATTGTGAAATCTATTTCCAGTTTTAAAGATGGAGGTGAGAGAGAATCTAGATATGCATAAATAAAGCCTATGAATAAAGCAGATATCATGAGGTATGTAAGGCTAATCTAGTTATGGAGCTAGACATAGATATTATTTTCAAACCTAATTCATATCGTTATTATTTGTTCTAGCGATGCTGAATCAGAAATATTTGGCGTACTCTATGCCAGACATCTATTTTTTTTTTTGTATGCTGAATCTTTCAGGATATTCTGTTACCAAACATGCAGCCAATGGCTCCTCCCTATGTTTATACCTGGTGATGCCTCTGATTCCCACTTCCTATTATTGCCAGCACCCATTGGTCCTCAACAAAAGGGATAATATATTGTATTGTGGCCTCTAGTCATGAACTCATTTATTAATAATGTTTTTTTTAAAAAGAGGTTAATAATGAATTGTCCAGGAAAAGAATGTTCCAAAAATAATAAGAATTGTTCATTCAAAATGACTCATGGTTAAACATCACCAACAAACTTACTGTAGTGAAATAGGGTTAAGTTAGATGGTAGATCCTGGAAGACAGTTTGTTACAATAATAAGAGCATGTTTTGACATTGCAGTTCCTTCCGGATTCCTTCCACTTGTAAGCACTAGACCTAGGGAGAGGTCATTATCCCAAGCGATATTGACTCCTCCAGAGGTCTAAAGGGCTATCAGCACATGGTGGCAGTAGCAATACGTGTGCTGCAGTTTTGGTGGTGAAGTAAATAATGTTACTTTAATAGTGAGTAAAGTAAAAAGACAAACTGAGTTACAAAATTAAATGTGGTTTTATTTTGAAATATTTAAATAATAAGGTGGTCTTCATAGATTAAGCATTTTAATTACAATCTTGGTTAAACTGGAGCAGGTTTAACATAAGCATGTATTAAGTGTCATATAAAGTATATGGTTTCTGTATAGGAAAGTGAAAGCATTTCCAATGCTTTAGATTTCTCTTTGGTGTTTGAAACAGGATGTTGCAGCAGAAAGCACCTCCCAGAGAGGAAGTGCCTTGTTGAAAGAAAGCTTGCCTGGAAAATGCATTGTTTTTTCCTTGCCTGCTTTTGAAGTCAGAATATTCAGAATGCAATCAATACCAGTATGTATTGACTGCACTCTGAACATTCTGATTTGTTGACAGGAGGTCAATAACAATGCTCATGTTCTAATTAAGCAATGAGCTCCGAGCTGGAGGGCATTACTGCTTCAGGTAATGGCCTGGGGCCCATTCGCTGAGGCTTAACTCAGGCCCCGGGGCAGTACCTGAAGCAGTAATGCCCCCCCCCACCACGAGGGGCTATTGCTATTAGTACCCTGCTTGTGAGACCGGGGTACCAATAGAATCTTTTCAGAAGTTGTGAAACGCTGTAGGCATTTCACAAATGAAAAGGAAAAAAAGAGAGATGGCTGCCATGGAACGGGGAGAAGGGACTATACGCAGACCCTTCTCCCTTTCCATGGCGGCCATTCAAAAAAGAGGAAAAAAGTAAATAAAAAAGATGGCCGCCATGGAATGGGGATAAGGGACAACATGCAAACTCTTCTCCCTTTCCATAGCGGCTATTCAAAAAAGAGGAAAAAAGTTAATAAAAAAGATGGGCGCCATGGAATGCGGATACGGAACTAGACGTATTAAAAAAAGATAAACGCAAAAAATGGCCCATAGGGAACGGGAGAAGGGACTGCAAATAGTCCCTTCTCCCTTCCCATGGCGGCCAGACGCGTATATCAAGGGACGCAGGAGAAGTGCAGGTAACTACCCAGCAAGGGGCAATGAGATTGCATTTTACAATTTCACTGTCCCTCGGTAGGTACTAATTGGACTTATTATTACCCAGGTTGAAGACAGATTTGTAGAGCAAGAGTTTAATATGTTGGGCTATCTTGCTGGCCCAATAAGGTTGATGGCAGTAGAAACATGGGGCCTCATTAAGAGAACATTGGTGCGGGAAAAATTGTGGTAATGCAGTGGTAATGCAGTGGTAACTATTGCCAGTGCATTACCGGTGCATTACCGGCACATTACCCCACCGCCGTACTACACTTATGCTGGTAAGGTGAAGGATTTTCCTCCAGCAACATGCTGGAGGTAAATCCTCCACCTAACTGCCAAAACAAGGCTAATTCGGCTGAATTGCTGCCTGCAGTAATTCTGCTGAAATCCACCTGAAGTCCTATGGACTCCAAATAATTGAGACTTACACTGCCTACCACCACTTGTAATCCCGCTTGCAATCCGTGAAATCAAGTGGCAGTAATGGTAACTCCATTTGGTGGTATTTCGGCAAACTTACTACTGAAATATCACCAAACTTGTAATGAGGGCCATGGTCTGACGAATGTTTAAGTGTTGACTGCAGCCTTTAGAGGGACGATGGATGCTTAGTGGCTGAGCCGCATTGGATAAATGTCCTGCCAGCGCGCGGCAGAGAATAAGATCAGCAGCACCTACAAAGGTGAAAAAGGATACAATGTCCATTAATCAATATGGTGTCTGTTTCCCTTTGCCCTTTTGTTGCAGCAGATAGTTTTCCGAGTGGTCACTGCTGCACAGGGTGTTTGACTCCAAAAGTGATCAGCGTTAAAGTTCCCACAAAGAAGGTTTTTATACTTACAGGGTTGCACATTGTTTCCAACCGCTGCAGGATGGACGGCTGTGGAATGCATGTCAGTGCCCACCTAGCTGCCGGAGGGGACGATTCTACTGACAAATGACAAATGACTGTCCTTGAGTTATCCAAAAGCCAAAAGTGAGGTCTGGAGTCCCAAGAAGATACAAGGTGCCACTCCCTTAGAATGCACTTGGACTTCCGCTGACATAATCCAACCAGTATTCCATCAACCCTGCAGGGTAAGTGTGCCAGTGAACCAATTCTGGAGACAAGCCTGTCTTATCCCGGAACTCCTCTCTACCAGTAAACAAGAATTCCTGCAGCAAGTGAGTTTGTTGCTGGCAAGGAGATAAAAACAAGCCTTGGCTATACTAACAGTTTGGCCTTTTGTGGCCATCTAATAGCAGTCCCTGTGAAATGCCTAACACTTTATAAACGTGGTGAATCAATGGGTGGGAAAACAACCAAACACCAACAAGCTTGGTGTCGTCTCCAACATACGGTACTCACACAATCCGAAGAGATGCAACAAAATGCACCAAAACAGAAGCACACGCAACTTCTAGCAATCAGTTCTGGGCTATGCTTGGCTGCAAGATAAGCTAGCAACCAAAAGAGCGTTTGCCGCTGCTCCTGCAAGAAAAACATAGGTTTTAGCTCTGCACTACTAAAAAAGAACAAAAATCCTGAAACGTGATTGTCCTAATTCTAAATACTGTGGCGGGCCAGAGCTACAAAGTTGAGGAGTGACATGCGATTCACTGGCAGACACACTGAAGCATTGGATGCCTGACTGGGAAGCCATCCTTTTCAGAACTGATAGAGATCAGGGTAAGAGTGTCGCTCTCCAACTGGAGCCTCACCCGATGTGCCGTACATCAGGTGCATCAGTAGGTTGTCAATCTGCTTGCACCGAACAATTCCAATGGTACTGGCATACAGGGGTGTTGCTAGGTCTGGAAAAGATACGGGGCTATGCTAATTTCAGGACTTTTGGTTATAGCCCCAAAGCTTCTATCCGGGTCTACAACCAAAAGACACGGGGCTGTAGCTGCTTCAGCACCCCCCAGGCCACGCCTCTGCTGGAATAGTCCTGCCACCTTGCACGACGGGCTGTCCAAAAGACATCTACACCGAATCGACAGAGAACAAACTATGGTGATAAGCCGGACAACGTTGATCTGGGGTCCCAAGTATTTGTTGGCAGACTGCAGATATTGGGTCTTCGAGTTTTCTTTTTCATTGCAGAACCATTCATCGAGAACTTTCATTTCTATCTCAACCTCATATGTGACATTATTACTTCCGGCCTCTCTGAGTGGAGTTGGAGGAGCGGCAGATTGTGTTATTGTCATTGACATACACATTTGGACTGTATTTAGGAATCACAAGAGTCATTTTCTGTCTCAGAGGCCGGCGACATGCCCTGTTTTTTTCCTACATTGTCTTGCATCAATACTGCCTTACTTTTGATTACAACTACCTTTTATTTTCTATTGTGACATGTCTGTTATAGATAGCTCTGTACTGTTAATTGTGAGCGTGCCCGTTTGACCATTTGATTTTCACAGGGTTTCCTGAGGTATGCCCATAAACCTCAGGTGGAGGCACTGCAATAATTAACCAGATACAGACCTGTTCATTAATAAATGAGGCTCTTTCAGTGATTGACCACTTACTCAAGGAGGGTCTATACTTCCCTGTACTTGCACCGGGTGGGCTTCGGCCATGTAACACAGGCCTAAGGCTCCCGTCGAAGCCAGATATCACATCACGTGTACAACGGCATAGACATCACTCGAGCTCCGCCCCTTATCTGCCCCAAGGTAGCGCGCAGATCAGGATTGATTCCGCTCTCTCTAGCAGCAGAAATCCCTCCGGGACTAGGGGCAGATTCAGAAGTCTGACTCGGTCACACCAGCCGTCTTGTTTGTAATGGTGGGCGCCCTTCGTTTTTTCAGGCCCAGACACAGTCTGCAGCTGCCCAACCCATTGATAAAAGATGTAGGTCGTTTCCCTTGCAGAGCAGCCGTTTTCTTCCCTGGTCACCTCACAACCTATTTTGCCAACATCCATGAGAAGCGACGCGGGTAATGAAACATTGGGTTCATTGATCGAAACGCCTTGTCCCAAAGATCTTCCTGCCTGCTTGCACAGTGCAGGGCTCCCCTAAGAGGGGCGAGTATGGATTTAGGTGAGCCGGCCGGGGTGGACTCAGCAGAATCTTTCTCGTGAAAAAAAATCTTGGACGATGGATATTAAACCTGGTGATGGGATCGTATGATTTGTAAAGAAATCCAGAGGAAAATTAGCAGCAGAAGAAATGCGTTGATGTCGAGTCGTGAAAATGGTGAAGTGAGAATAAAACAAACTGCTATTGTATTGTTGAATCCACTCTTGCATAAGATGTGCAGTTAAAGAACCTTTAGTCGTGGCTATCTACAGGCTCATTGGAGCTCTTTTTCAATGTTTCTTCATCCCAATTCAAGGCATGTGCAAATGGGAACTGAAGGGTAGGTAAGATTTCACTAATGAAGAGTTCCTATGAACTTCAATGGTCCAAATAAACATTTCATAATAATATACATTGGGCGGCGCAATATTTTCATTTTCTCACAAGCGAAGACCTGTGAATTGCCAGCTGTTTATTTATTTCTCCAATCAGTTCCATTTTGTAACAAATAGGTTATTTGTTCATAAATCAAGGTGCCAACCAATCGACAAATATGAATCAAAGTGTCTCTTCTCCCAAATTGGCTGGCTTTGATTTACAATCGATTCATTTTTGGTCCAGAGACAATTCGGTTACAAATTGATTTCTTTTATTACAAATCATTTTTTTTGTTTCAAAACATTGAGTTCATTCGCCCCCCCCCCAGAGCAAACTTTAAAAGCATATCAAATCTGACATAAAACTCCACCCTTTCTTTCATTACATTCGCCACACTCTGCACTAAACTGGATTTAGTCAAAGATGTTTTACAATCCGTTTAACAACACTGATTCTCTTTCCGGGAGTAATGAAACAAATTTAATATACAGTAGAATAAAACACGTACCTCTCAGCTATGCATCCGCCGCCCCCACATACAGCGACCCTTTTTCTACAGGTTTCAGCTCACAAACAAGCCAGAGCTGCTAGTGGCAAAATCTGCCGCTTAAGGACAATCAGGGTTCGGCATCAATGTTCACAAGCAAATTCTCATAGCAATGCCGTTGTGAAAGCACCTGCTCTATACCGGTTCTGGGGTAGCGCACGAGCATAACCAAGACCCTTTGGGCCTGATTCTCTAAGATGTGCAGTGGAGCAGATCAGAGAAGCCTGGGAGCATGTGTGATTTGCAGCTTATAGCCGATCCACAAAGACGTAAACTGGGGCATCTCAAAGGTCTCCCAGGTATCTCCAGATTTGCTCCATTTTTGTTTTTTGGAAATCGAGTAGAAAGTGGCGGGTGGAAATCGGAAACGCTCACGGGCATCTCTGATTTGCGCCAGTGCAAATCTTTGAGAAACAGGTTCTTCATGTCTAAGACAAGCCATTTAAAAGAAAGTTTCCCATTCATTTAGGGGACTTGTGGAGTAACCACATTAAATGTATGTATTAGATCATATATGGTCATACGTACAGCGGCCTTCCCTTGAGCTCTTTGCGCTCTTCCTTCCACTCTGCAGCACAAAAGGATGGGATCCCATCTCCTACCTGCGGCACGATTGTCTGCACAGGTGACAGATCACGCCTAATGCAGAGTGAGTAGGTGAGCTGTCGCGTCATCTCACAGAGTGTCGGAGGCGGCATCAAGAGCATCAGCGTGAGCCTGGATTGGAATCTCTGGGTTAGACCTGACGGATACTTATGACATTTCAATCACAGCTCTTAGCGCAAATGGGTTTCTGCTTGGTCCATCACCTCAAGAGAGACAAAATCAATCATCCTATCAGACGTCAGTCTGGACCTTGAGCGGGTTCCAATCTTGTAAGGAGCGCGTTGCGAGCCGGCGACGGTGCGCGGGGCAGCTGCTCTCATCATAGTCAATGCAGAGAGAATTACTCTGGGCAGTTTTTAGAGAATTCTGCCGTTAAAGGACAGGAACCGGACCGACTTAAGAAATGAAATCGCCAAGATAGCGGCTTTTCCAATTTATTTACAAGGATAATGGCCAGTTTTCAGACTCTCCATTGTCAAGGAGGGAGCACTTAAAGCTGAGACAGCTCATCAGAGATGCATTGGATAGCAGGCAAGCAAGGTGTACTTAGCGCTTGGGGCTGTGTGCGGAGCCAGTTATATTTACGAACAGAACCTCCGTTGGAAGGAGTTTGGAAGATGGCAGTTACAGGCACGCACGATTTTAAAAACATGGACAGAGATTTTTTAATGAATACCTGTTGTTTATTGAGGCCGAGTTGTAACCGTTCACCCATCATGCACCTCTGGTGTCAGTATTAGGACCAGCCTTCCTTGGATATGGCCTAGTGGTCTCTGTGCTCACATAAAAAGCCTTGTGCCTAAAGATACCCCAAGAATCTTCTTTTCTTTATCAAAACATCCTAGAGTTAAGATGTTCCATTGGAGTTGATGATCCGCATCACCAATTTTTTGGGAAAGGTATTTTTTGTGCCGCTTCTCTTTCTTTTTATCCTTGCACTTTTTGTGCATCTTTCCTTCTTAATTTAATTTACTGAGTGGCAACAAATGGGCCAATACCCACCTAACACCGACTTCTTAGCACTCTAGAAGTGAATTGCAAAATAATATATTAAATGCGTGTTGTATCTTAGTGTGTGTGTGTGCGGAGTTCCTTTGGAACTTGGAGAATTGGAATGCGGGGCTGAGCATGAGCAGAGAGGGACGGTTCAGGGGGAGCGTTGGGAAGCGGGAAGAGGAAGGACATCGTGACTGCTGGTTCACAGAATACAGATATCAATCATTTACCCCAGTTGTCGTGTCTTACCTAAAGAAAGGAAGAGCAATTTGGCGACGAGGCACCAGCGGTCTGGACCCACGTCATCCCACCATTGGCGGTGGCTCTGTGGCTTGACTTGATCCTGCCACGGATCAGCCCACTGCGGCGAAACGCAGTAGCGGCCCCTAGGCGGTGAGTGCAAACCTGAGGCCTGTGCCCAATGATACCGAAATTGGGTGGGGCACACATAGACTGCGCAGTGGGGACTGCACTCATGCGCTGTGACAGAGCGCTCGAGGTCACCTGCGCGGCAGACTGAAGCCACCGCGGGTTAGAGGAAAAGACCTACTGGCATAGGCGTGCATGCAGGGCCTAACAAAAGGCACGCGAACGGAGCGACCTCCGTATCGATGCAAAGTGCATCCGTTGATTTAAGGCACAGTACCGATGAAACAGTGCCAAAAGGAGTGAATAATATTCACATGCGAACACATTTTGTCTGTAACCTGAGTACAACAATAAATAAATATTAATTGAATTAACTCAATAGAATACGAGCATTGGATTACTATTAACAAACAAATACAGGAGAAATGCACAACAAAAAATACCACAGGCTAACAAATTAAATAACTAGTTACTGAGATGCAAGGGATAACGGTGCATCCCCCAGAACGTTTTTAAACAAACCCTGGTAAACCCTCAATTGAATGAAATGAGTGGAAGGCATACTGGAAGAACTATCTCAAGACAGTAGGGCATGACCAACTCACGGCAGAGAAGAGGAAATCACTTCTACTGCATGCACTAGGGCCAGAAGGCCAACAGAAGTACAGAGAATTTCCCACTTTGACAGAGCTGGAAGCAGGAGACCTAGATGCACACGAAAGAGCTATGAGACAATTGGATAAATACTATGCTCCTGAGACCAACATCACGATAAACAGATTCCCCGTGTATACAAGGAAACAAAAGGAAGAAGTGTCTATTGAGGAATATGTCTCAATTTGAAAGAATTTAGCTTTGACACGTCGGTGTGGAGCTGGCATCATGACTGAGGAGTTGATCAGAGATCAAATAATAATACGTCCCAAAGACAATTCTGTACAAGAGCAACAATGGATGTGTGGTGACCCATCACTGCAAGACAGCATAGCGATAGCAGAGAAAACCGAGCACAGGCAACTGCGCTCCAAGGAAACAGATCAAGATAAAGAGAGCGACAGTGGAGCACAAGCAAGAGTAAGCGTAATCCGAAAGTAAAAGGAGAGTAAATCGAATACCGAGAAGGAAGAGAGCAAAGAAGATCAAATGCAAAGGCACAAGGAACAAGAACATAAAGACTACAAAAAAAAACAGGAGGGAAAAGATATTACAAGGGGAAAGGAAAGGAAAGGAAAAGGATAAATGTTTCAGGTGCCGCAGAATTGGACATTATGCGAATGCAAGAAATTGTGCGCATCTTTGCTTCTTTAATTTGATTTACCTAGCGCCAACATATGGGTAGTAAAATTAAATAAAACTCAGTTGAAACACAAAGTTTATTTTACAGGGGAACATGAGATGAACCTTATGAAAAAGCATAATTCAAAAGCTTTATAGACTTTCGAGATCAGGCATTAAAAACAGTATGCTACAGATGACGTGTGACGATGTTAAAAATGGATGTAAAATTGAGAAAATATATGCTGTAAAATAAGACCCATATGGCCATCGTAAACACAGGGTCAGGCATTTCATCTTCATGATAACCCTTTAGGAGAGGAAATGAAGACGACAGCTTGGAGGCACCAAAACACCCATAGCTGCATTTACTATCTGGCTACAACATTTAGGGGGTAATTCATAGAATCCAGCGCACAAGTGGCGCACGCGGCTGGCGCACAGTGTGCGCGTGCGAATCCCTGCGCCAGCCGCGTACGCTAAAATCCAATTCCGCGCACAGCGTATTCATGGATTCCAGCCACCAAAACCAGCCGTGGCACACAGTGGCACAGCGGCCCTGCAGCAGCGCCAGTTACGCCCCCAAGAACGCCTCTCGCGCAGGGAAAAGCCATCAATATACCCAATCCAGCGCAACGGGCTGCGCTAACCCTGTACCAGCACAGCAAGCGGGCTACGCGTATCACTGGGGTGCGCGGGAAGTACCTCACGCAATTCCATCAGGGTATGTGTATTTCGGGGTGCGCGTGAAGTTCCACACGCGATATCAGCAGGGTACGTGTATTTCAGGGTGCATGGGAAGTTACACACGCGATTTCCGCAGGGTACGTGTATTTCAGGGGTGCGCGTGAAGTTCCACACGCAATATCAGCAGGGTACGTGTATTTCAGGGTGCAGGGGAAGTTACACACGCGATTACAGCAGGGTACGTGTATTCCAGGGGTGCGCGGGAAGTTCCACACGCGATTCCATCAGGGTACGTGTATTTCGGGGTGCGCGTGAAGTTCCACATGCGATATCAGCAGGGTACGTGTATTTCAGGGTGCAGGGGAAGTTACACACGCGATTACAGCAGGGTACGTGTATTCCAGGGGTGCGCAGGAAGTTCCACACGCGATTCCATCAGGGTATGTGTATTACAGGGTGCGGGGGAAGTCTCACACGCGAAATCAGCAGGGTACGTGTATACCAGGGGTGCGCGGGAAGTTCCACACGCGATTCCATCAGGGTACGTGTATTTCGGGGTGCGCATGAAGTTCCACACGCGATATCAGCAGGGTCCGTGTATTTCAGTGTGCAGGGGAAGTTACACACGCAATTACAGCAGGGTACGTGTATTCCAGGGGTGCGTGGGAAGTTCCATACGCGATTCCATCAGGGTACGTGTATTTCAGGGTGCACGTGAAGTTCCACATGCGATATCAGCATGGTACGTGTATTTCAGGGTGCAGGGGAAGTTACACACGCGATTACAGCAGGGTACGTGTATTCCGGGGTGCGCGGGAAGTTCCACACGCAATTCCATCAGGGTACGTGTATTTCAGGGGTGCGCGGGAATTTCCACACGCGACTGGGCCCGTGCGACCAGAGTACGCCAGGGTACGCGTATCACTGGGGTGCGGGGGAAGTACCTCACGCAATTCCATCAGGGTACATGTATTTCGGGGTGCGCGTGAAGTTCCACACGCGATTCCATCAGGGTACGTGTATTTCGGGGTGCGCGTGAAGTTCCACACGCGATATCAGCAGGGTACCTGTATTTCACGGTGCAGGGGAAGTTACACACGCGATTTCCGCAGGGTACGTGTATTTCACGGGTGCGCGTGAAGTTCCACACGCAATTTCAGCAGGGTACGTGTATTTCGGGGTGCGCGTGAAGTTCCACATGCGATATCAGCAGGGTACGTGTATTTCGGGGTGCGCGTGAAGTTCCACATGCGATATCAGCAGGGTACGTGTATTTCAGGGTGCAGGGGAAGTTACACACGCGATTACAGCAGGGTACGTGTATTCCAGGGGTGCGCAGGAAGTTCCACACGCGATTCCATCAGGGTATGTGTATTACAGGGTGCGGGGGAAGTCTCACACGCGAAATCAGCAGGGTACGTGTATACCAGGGGTGCGCGGGAAGTTCCACACGCGATTCCATCAGGGTACGTGTATTTCGGGGTGCGCATGAAGTTCCACACGCGATATCAGCAGGGTACGTGTATTTCAGGGTGCAGGGGAAGTTACACATGCAATTACAGCAGGGTACGTGTATTCCAGGGGTGCGTGGGAAGTTCCATACGCGATTCCATCAGGGTACGTGTATTTTGGGGTGCACGTGAAGTTCCACATGCGATATCAGCATGGTACGTGTATTTCAGGGTGCAGGGGAAGTTACACACGCGATTACAGCAGGGTACGTGTATTCCGGGGTGCGCGGGAAGTTCCACACGCGATTCCATCAGGGTACGTGTATTTCAGGGGTGCGCGGGAATTTCCACACGCGATTGGGCCCGTGCGAGCAGGGTACGCCAGGGTACGCGTATCACTGGGGTGCGCGGGAAGTACCTCACGCAATTCCATCAGGGTACATGTATTTCGGGGTGCGCGTGAAGTTCCACACGCGATATCAGCAGGGTACGTGTATTTCAGGGTGCATGGGAAGTTACACACGTGATTTCCGCAGGGTACGTGTATTTCAGGTGTGCGTGTGAAGTTCCACACGCGATATCAGCAGGGTACGTGTATTTCAGGGTGCAGGGGAAGTTACACACGCGATTACAGCAGGGTATGTGTATTCCAGGGGTGCGCGGGAAGTTCCATACGCGATTCCATCAGGGTACGTGTATTTCGGGGTGCGCGTGAAGTTCCACACGCGATATCAGCAGGGTACGTGTATTTCAGGGTGCAGGGGAAGTTACACACGCGATTACAGCAGGGTACGTGTATTCCAGGGGTGCGCGGGAAGTTCCACACGCGATTCCATCAGGGTACGTGTATTACAGGGTGCGGGGGAAGTCTCACACGCGAAATCAGCAGGGTACGTGTATACCAGGGGTGCGCGGGAAGTTCCACACGCGATTCCATCAGGGTACGTCTATTTCGGGGTGTGCGTGAAGTTCCACACGCGATATCAGCAGGGTACGTGTATTTCAGGGTGCAGGGGAAGTTACACACGCGATTACAGCAGGGTATGTGTATTCCAGGGGTGCGTGGGAAGTTCCACACGCGATTCCATCAGGGTACGTGTATTTCGGGGTGCGCGTGAAGTTCCACACGCGATATCAGCAGGGTACCTGTATTTCACGGTGCAGGGGAAGTTACACACGCGATTTCCGCAGGGTACGTGTATTTCACGGGTGCGCGTGAAGTTCCACACGCAATTTCAGCAGGGTACGTGTATTTCAGGGGTGCGCGGGGAGCACCACACGTGAATTGCACGTGTGGGTCCTCCCAGGTGTTCCCTCTACACCCTCCACGGCCCCTGCAGGTGGCTCACACCACAGGGGCCTACCCTGCACATGTCCTGCAGGCACCCCATCCACCATGGCCATGCCCCCCAGCCAACCCACATGACAACTTGCACTACTGCCCACCAACGCATGTCCCCCTGCACCCCCAGCCACCAGGGGCACCCTCCACAGGCCCCCGCCCATGTCTCCCAGCACCCCCACCCCCCAGCAGTGCAGGGGCACCCACCACCAGGCCCCCACCCATGTCTCCCACCACCCCCAGCCACCAGGGGCAGCCTCCACCAGGCCCCCACCCATGTCTCCCAGCACCCCCAGCCCCCAGCCACCAGGGGCAGTCTCCACCAGGCCCCCACCCATGTCTCCCAGCACCCCCACCCCCCAGCACTGTGGGGCACCTGCCAGCAGGCCCCCACCCATGTCCAACTCATGTTCCCCACCCCCCCCCACTCCCCAGCACTGTGGGGCACCTGCCAGCAGGCCCCCACCCATGTCTCCCAGCACCACCACCTCCCAGCACTGTGGGGCACCTGCCAGCAGGCCCCCACTCATGTCCCCCTGCACCCAGGTCCTCACAATCCCCAATCATGTGCGTTATGGTCAGCCTCCACAGCCAAAAGGCCCTACCAAGTAACCCATTCACCCACATGGAAATGGAAATTACATGTTACACCCCCAATGTTCATAAAGCAAATGAACCCATGTCCGTCACACACAATGGTTGCAAATGAATGGGAAAACACCCAACATGACATGCATGAAACCAATGAGATGATACCACACAGTGAAGTATGAAAACAAAATTGTATTAAAAAAAATTGAATGCAAATGAAATGAAACAAACTACAATGGCAATGAAAAAATGATAAGCTGCATGTCCGTCCAAAAAAATCAAAACTACAAATCCAAATCCAAAAAAATGTTGTTCAAAGTCACATTAAAAATAAAATCAATCCGAGAGATAAAAATAAATGCAAAGACCATTGCTCCATGGAGAATAAATCAAAAATAAAAAAATAAAACAATCCAATGAAGAACTATGTACAAAACATCCAAGGGTCCATGAGCCCAAATGAACAAAGGAAACCTACAAAAAACCCTAACTAAAATGCAACTATATACAAAAAGTGGAGCTGTGTCCGTCGACTCCAAATCATAAGAAGAAACAAATGAAACCTAAAACTAAAGAACTATATACAAAGGCGGCGGGCAAGTCCAGCGGCTCACTCCGTGGTGTTCCGGGCCAGGGCATCATCAAACTCCTCGTCTATGTCCCGGAGGCGGTCCTGTTCCATGGTCCGAGGGTCCGCAGGGACGACGCCATCTGCTCCTCCAACCCCCTGCGGATTGCCTCGAGGCACTCGGCCCGCCTCAGGGCCCTCCGCATGGAGTTCTCCGCCTTGACCATCGTGAGCCGCGCCTCTTCCGGCCGCCGCCGCTCCGCACCTATCTGCTGGCCCAACCGCAGCCACACGGAAGACACTTCCTGTCCTGGGTCCTCCTGCCCTCCGGCCGATGCCTGCCCCTCCGATGTTGATGGCCCCGAGCCATGATGCCTCCCACGTTGACTCTGCTGCTGCCTCCGACGCAACTGCCTCTGCCAGCACGACAGCATCCAGGCTGATGGAATCCACCGACGCCGTTGTGCACGTGCCCTGCCTGATGATGCCGGCACATCCTCCATCTGCTGGGGTACAGTTGCTGTGGTGTCCACCCCTGCTGGACCTCCGACTGTGGCAGGGATGGGATCCCCACCGAGCTGGCTGCATTGGTCAGGGCAGGTCCACAGGGGGCCCTGGTGGCATCTGGGCCGGAAGACGGCAAGGAGAACGACTGGCGTATAGTCTCCACAGAGGAGGAGAGGGCCGCCAGATTGGCCGACACATGCAGGAAACCCCCGAACATGGACGATCCCAATTGGGCCACATCGGCACGGTGCTCTTCGTGATGACGTGCATGCTCCTCCTGGGAAGCACGCACGGCATTACGAATCACAGCCGTGCGCATCGCGACCCCAATCAGGACCTTCTCCATACGGCCAGGGGTCCCCTCGTCCGCAGGTGGAGGGGAGTCAGATGACATGGACATCCCCTCTACCTGCGGACGGGCCTAGGACGGGGCATCCCTGCTGGTGCATGGTGGTGCACCCACAGGGTCAGGGACAGCGACATGCACAGGCCCCTCCGCGGTGACCTGTGCTGCCTCCTGCCCCTGCCCCTGGACTGCACCACTTGCACCAG
Source organism: Ambystoma mexicanum (assembly GCF_040938575.1). Classification (NCBI taxonomy): domain Eukaryota; kingdom Metazoa; phylum Chordata; class Amphibia; order Caudata; family Ambystomatidae; genus Ambystoma; species Ambystoma mexicanum. Next base: position 1,383,599,332 of record NC_090921.1, on the reverse strand, counting down.
CAGGGATGCCCCCACCAGGCCCCATGTGCGCCTCAGTGGCGGCCTCCTCCTCCTCTGTGGAAACCACCAACCTGGATGGCTCCTCACTGTCTTCCGCCATAGCAGGCCCCTGTGGGGGCTCACCCACCCCTTCCGCTGCAGCCATGGGGGCATCCCCACCACCTTGCTCCACAGCGCCGTCTCCGCCCTCTTCTTCACTAGCCGCTGCGTAGAGGGAGACATAGAACACAAGCATCAGGGTACTGTACAATGGTCCCCTAGACAGGAAGCAATAGCAGATGAGTGCCACTGTCAAAGTACACTTCCATCATGTCCCTCCACAACACATGTGTCAGTCCAGGCAAAACACACACAGTGACAGTCATGGTGCATGCCATGGACATTTCCATACATGTCCAATGGACTCTCGAAACATACAATGTAATGGAACTCACATGCATCATGGGTCATGCCTATCACATGCACACACTTCACCTCAGTCACATCCATCTGGCCCCATACACCCCAATCACAGTGGATACAAGGTTGACTAGGCTGCATCAGTGAATCTGTACATTGTCACAGACATGTGTCATGCATCCATGGCATTCACAAGTCACAGACACGCAGGTCAGGCACACAGACATGCATACCATATATGTACCTGGCATCAGCACCCATCCCTCACCCCCACCCATGTCCAGGAACAGAGACTGCCATGCTCTCATGTGTACAATCTGCATAGGGCTCCCCATGTCGCATTTAAACACATGCAACAACCGTGCGGTTCACACATTACTGGTCGCACATGCATTACCATGATGTCCCTGCACACATACATGCGTACATGGCCTATGTCACACATACAGGCAAGTATCAGACAACCAGCACACTGCAACATGCCCTGTCTCACACAGCAATGCTTGGCCACTTACCGCTCAACTCCAGACGGGTCTCCCTCTCAAGGACCTGGGCGTGGAGCGCTGGGTGTATGCATTCCAGGACCCTCATCTGGATGGAACTCATGCGGCCCCAGCCCCCCTCCACGAGGCGCCGGGCCTTTATGAGGGTCCTGGACCTCAAGTCCTCCCAGCGCTTCTTGACCTTCTGGATGGTGCGGGTTGCCACCCCCTCCGCGTTGATGGCAACCACACAGTCGGCCCAGATCCTCTCCCGTCCTTTCTTGTTGGCGCGGGACGATCCGAAGAGGGCATCATACTGCCCCAGGACTTGCTCCACCAGGACACCAACTTCGGTGGCAGTGAAGCTGGTGCCCCTCTGCCCCCCTGGCCGGGGGTTGCCACTGGTGCCAGATGTTGATGTGCCCAACATGGCAACCCCAGGGGCAGGAGTGGGTGGGCAACTGGGTCCTGGGGCTGGGCTGTGGAGCGATGGTATCCGAGTCGGGAGTCTTCTGTTCCAGCAGGGGTGGACACAGCAACTGGACCCCTGCAGATGGCTGATGTGCAGGCACCAAATGGCAGGGCACGGTGGCAGCAGGCAGGCAGGCAGGCAGCAGCAGATGGCACGTGGGAGGCTGCTCGGGGCACTGGGGGGCAGTAATTCGGCCTTCTGGGCAGGAGCGTGGTCTTCCGTGTGTTTTCGCGTGGCCAGCTTGATACGGAGTGATTTGGCACGTGAAATTCCTGCATGTTAGCGTGATATTCGAGGAAAGGCCCTTAGCGCGTAAGCGCGTCAGCACGCGTACGCGATTTCATTGGACCAAAGGCCCTTACAGCGTAAGCGCGTCTGTGACGTTTCGCGCATGGGCGTTGCCCTGGCAGGGCTCGGAGATCCTGCGTGCCTTTGAACTGCTCTGTACGTGCTTTTCGTGCGGTGCGTGTGTTTTCCATCCGTTGGGGTTCACACGCTATTACTTCACAGCGGGTGTTGGCTACGCATTCTTCTACACGCAAGGCAGACGGTGAGTGGTACCCCGCTCCCCCAGGCCCGATCGCACACCCCCCCAGGCCCGATCGCGTGAGAAACTTGTAGCCCGCTCCCCCAGGCCCGATCGCGTGAAAAACTTCACGCGAACCCCTGAAATACACGTAGCCCGCTCCCCCAGGCCCGATCGCGTGAAAAACTTCACGCGAACCCCTGAAATACATGTAGCCCGCTCCCCCAGGCCCGATCGCGTGAGAAACTTCACGCGAACCGCTGCAATACACGTAGCCCGCTCCCCCAGGCCCGATCGCGTGAGAAACTTCACGCGAACCCCTGAAATACACGTAGCCCGCTCCCCCAGGCCCGATCACGTGAGAAACTTCACGCGAACCCCTGAAATACACGTAGCCCGCTCCCCCAGGCCCGATGGCGTGAGAAACATCGCGCGAACCCCTGATATACACGTAGCCCGCTCCCCCAGGCCCGATCGCGTGAGAAACTTCACGCGAACCCCTGAAATACACGTAGCTCGCTCCCCCAGGCCCGATCGCGTGAAAAACTTCATGCGAACCCCTGAAATACACGTAGCCCGCTCCCCCAGGCCCGATCGCGTGAGAAACTTCACGCGAACCCCTGAAATACACATAGCCCACTCCCCCAGGCCCGATCGCGTGAAAAAGTTCACGCGAACCCCTGAAATACACGTAGCCCGCTCGCAAGGCCCAATTGCTGTATGTTGCCACTTTTGTAATGCGCAGGGACGCTACCGCCTGCCTTGGTGTGGTGGACGTGTTTCGGCTTGTGCGTGTCTTTGGCTGTGCGTGGCTTTGCCCTATTCGATTCCATGAATACGTGTGGTTCGAATGCGTGTGGGCGTTCCGTCTGCTTCCCTGCAGTGCATCCCCAGTTACGCCCTTATTTTCGCGCGTTGTTCCCCATTCCGCACGTTACGCCCCGTGTCCCGCCCACTTTCTGGTGTATGCGCCGAGGTTGTGCGCTTTCACTGTGCGCGTCGCGCACGCCTTTCGGGATGTTGCAGTGACTTGTGCGCCATGCACCGGTTTGGCGCACATCCCGGGGTGTACACGCGCAGGGACTTCCATGAATCGCATGCGTGCGCGTGCACCTGTTTTTTTCCGCTTGCGCCTGCTTGCGCCTGCTTGCGCGAAGATTTTTGGCGCACGTTTGTTACATGAATCGGCCCCTTAAAGGCTGCTGCGCTGAAGCCTCTTTAAAATATTTACACACTCCCGGGCGCCGCCATTTTATGTTTCTATAAACCAGGGTTCCCTGCTCTGGTTATTGTCTACAGCAGGGATGCTACCAAAACGGCTGTAGCTTCAAAAGAGATTCTATCTATTTTTGGAAAACTAGATGGTTTTTTTCATACACAAAAGTAGTAATTCATGTATGTGAATTTGAAGCTTACATTGACAGGTTTTTTTACTTTTAAAAATAGTTCTGATGAGGTGTGAACGTTGGCTCAATCAAAGCAGGTGGTGGGGGAATCAATACAATACAAAGGGGTGACCAAATAATATAAAACTACCCAATCCACCTCCTTTATCCTTCCAACCACCCACCTCCACCCTCCAAACCTTACCCCCACCCTCCCCCATCACTGAGCCCACTATACACAGCAATAAACATAGGTTGTATGGAGCCCACAGTCCGGTTATGTTAGGTTGACAGATAACCTTTTGTTATATTCAGGGTGTGTTGCCATACTTCTCATGAAAGGGTAGCCATGTCTCCTCTGTGTTACACTTAGATTCATCAATCAAGTGTGTAAGGTATTCCCTGTCATAGATTTGACACACCTTTTTGAGCCGTTGCATCTTAGACGGTGCTACCGGTCTCTTCAAGTGTGGCGCTATGCAACTCCTAGCTGCCACCAATAATGTGCGTGACATATGGTTCAGTCATATTCCCCTCCCTCTTCATCCCCAGGTAAGGCCAACAGGGGTAAGTGTGACCTCTGGGTCCTATCCAGCCCTTTGTTCCATGACAGGACATTCTTCCAAAACACCTGTATCACCCCAAAATCCCACCACATGTGCCAAAAATCTCCCTCGGACTGATCACATTTCCAACAAATTGGAGTACATCCCAGGGAACATCTTAGCCAATTTATGAGGAGAATAGTGCCACCTGTGAAGTAGCTTAATGGCTTGCCATCTATACTGCAGGGATACAGTGGAGTAAGAGTCTGCACAATAAAGTCTGGACCAACGGCCAGCCGAGATCTCCTTACCTAGATCCCTCTCTCGATGTAACCTGGCTCTGATATCTCCCACGGACTTCAACAGGAGAATGTCCTTATATAGTCGAGCGGTAAGACCCTTGGAATCTCCCAACTGATCAACACTGACTCAAAGGGAGTCAATTCGCTATGAAGATTAACCCTCCATTTAAGGTCTGTAGGGGCACCCTTAAGCTGTAGATACACGAATACTGAGATGTTATACATAACAATATGGAGGCATTCACCCAACCTCTCAGGTGTGGGAAACTGGCCCTGCTCCCAAAGCTGTCCCGTTTTCCAGTCCTGCATCAAACCACATCTGGAAGGGTGAGGTATCGGTAAGCAGGTTTCTCAATGGGGGAGGAGGGCAAATGCAGCTCAAAGCTTAGGGCCTTGACGTAAGCCATTTAGTATGCCGTCCCTCCTTCCATATATCCCGGAGTACCATCAGCACTGGGTGCTTGAGGACTCTCTTGGGAATGCTTGCTCAAGGCACCCATAACCAATCCTCTAGGGTGACGGGGGCCAAAACCGTGCTGTCTAGCTCTACCCACTGTTTAGAGGTGCTAGGGTTCAAGTGCTCCACCGTATCTCTCAGCTGGGTTGCCCTATAATCAGGGCTTTAAGTGGGCCGGGGCCTGCCGGGGCTGGGCCCCGGCAGTCTCCAAAAAGTGGGACTGAGCCGGGGCCCTGCCGGGGCCCCCCCTTCCACTGCACGCAACATTGGCGGGATGCATTATCCCGTCGCGGCGGCAGCCGCGACGGGAGATGCGCCTGCCTTTAAGTCAGGCATCTGACAGAAGTGGCAGCCAACCACAGCGATGCTGTGCCTGGCTGCCACTTCTGTAAGTCATAGTAACTGCCTCTGGTGACCTCTCGCGCGAGGGGTCACCAGAGGCAGTTACTGTCCCTTTGTTTCCCCAGGTCGCCGAGGCGTCTTTAACCCTCGGCGAACCTGGGGATTCCTCGACATTTTTCGAGGTTTATGAAAGATGGCTTGAAAAGTACACAATTCAAGCCATCTTTTATAAATCTTTGCCGACGGACAATTTTGTCCGTAGTCAAAGTTTTATAAAAGATGGCTTGAATTGTGTACTTTCAAAGCCATCTTTTATAAAACCGAAATGTTTAAAAAAAAAATGGCCTGAAAAGTAGGCAAACCGTAAGGTATGCACACACACATATATATGCATGTTATATATCTGTGTGCGTACCTTACTATAGTTTGTGTACTTTGCAAGCCATCTTTTATAAACATAGAAATAAATATGTTATAAAAGATGGCTTGCAAAGTACACAAACCATAGTAAGGTACGCACACAGATATATAACATGCATATATATGTGTGTGCATACCTTACGATTTGCGTACGTTTTAGGCCACGCCCCCCCACAAGCCACGCCCCCAAATGAGGGCCCCCCCTCGATTTCTTACCCCACTTAAAGCCCTGCCTATAATAGATCAGGAGATTCTACACCCCCCATTTCCATAGGAAGAATCAGTGTAGTATATGCAATTCTAGGTCTTGCTCATTTCCAGAGGAACTTCAACAAAGTTCCTTTGACCAGATCAAGGAAGGTGCGCGGAACCGTGGTAAGCAACATCTGGAACAAGAACATGAATTTGGGGAGGAGGGTCATCTTTATACAGTTCAGCGTGGCCATCCAGGACAATCTCATTTTACCCTACCTATAAAGGTAATTTTTAATCCTGACCCTCAAGGGGGAGTAGTTGGCGTCAAATAGGTCACTCAGATCTTTTGATATATGTATCCCGAGGTACCTGAACCCTTCTCACCTGATCACAAACAGAAGACCTCCAAGATACTCTTCGTCCATTTCCCGCTTGGGGCCAGCAGGAAAAAAACACTGATTTGACTAGATTTATTTTAAACCCTTAAAGCCTCCCATATGTCGTTAGGCCAGGCAGCAAGTGGGGAATCGAATCTCTCAGATTTGTCACATATAGTAGGGTATCGTCAGCAAATTGGCTTAACTTATATTCCTTCCCCTGAACCACCACTCCCTCTACCTGCTTGTCCTCCGTTAAATTAATCATCTACGACTCCATCACCAACGCATATAGTAGGGGTGAGATGGGGCATCCCTGCCTAGAGCCGCTGCAGAGGGGGAACACTCCATACTCACCCCCGTTGACCAGAACCTTAGCAGATGGATCTGAATAGAGTGCCTGTAGCCAGCCCATCCATTTCTCACCCAGTCCCATCTTCCTTAACAGCGCCATCCTAAAGGGCCAGCTGACATGATCGAATGCCTTCTCAGCATTGAGGGAAAGCACCAACCTCCCTCTCTGTCTAACCTCAGGGGATGTGAGCAGTTTCAGAGTTTTTATACGCCCCATGACTATTGTGGATGAATCCGGCCTGATCCGGATGTACCAGCTTAGGAAGGACGACCTCTAGTATTGATGTCAGAATATGTGCAAAAATCTTGAGATGCATATTAAGTATATTATTAAGAATATTATCTGTCTGTAAGCCGAACAACAAGTTCATCAACAAAGATGGGGTCCGGTTAAATGTCTCTTTTTCTACCGTATTTAATTAACGTACAAAACAAAGCACCTGTAAGAGACACTCGTTTCTCTGTACAATTGCCCTCTCATTTACTTATCACCATACCCATTCCTCACACTTTAGTAGTAGATTAGCAGTTAGCCCCCTAGGCACAGGAGCACAAGGATCTGCAGATCTGTACAGAAACAGAAGCCAGCTGGAACCATTTGTTCTAACCAAAGGTACTGTAAAGTCTAAGAGAACTTACCTCTTGTGGTGTAGCCTTATTTGTTATCAGTTGATACTGGTCTTGGTTAACCTTGTAGAGTTCTTTGCCACTTTGCCCCTCACAAGCATCCCAGCTTGTGGACCTTCAAGTGATCTAATTTCTAGAAACATTGTGCAGGACTTGTACTTACCTGCAAAGAAGATCTTCAGCTCCCCTAGACTTTGCTCAACTAACATTGGCTGTCCTCGCTCCCTGAGAGACTCTTCTTACCTCTGATTGTGTGTCTTTACCCTTCCCCCAGGAAAGGGTTAATTTGATTTGCATTGGAGGGTTGAAAAAGTACTTACCAGTTTTATGAAGTATCTGTTAACCTTTGTTTTATTCCCCTATCTAACCCTTGCACCAAACTCAGAATTGCTCTAAATGTCCCAGTGATAAATCAATGTCCACAGTATCCTAGCTATTTAAGTCACCTGAGGGTGTAGTGAGTGTCTGTTTGCCATCCCCAATGGGTATCATCTGATTTAGAGACACAGAGTGTGTTTTGAAGTGTATTCTGAAGTGTTACATGTTTTGCTCACTTCTGAAGAAGGCTTATATAACTGACTGTTAAATAAATTAATAATTGTTTAATGAAGAAACCTTGAGTGTAAGAGTTTATTTGAATACTTGTCACTGTGAATCTCTGAGTAACCACTCTCCTGCTCACATGGACCCCTCTTGAGATGAGCCTGGCTGCTCAGCCACACTACCAACCTGTGTAGTACAGACTTATACCAAAGGTTGGGTTCCTATTGCCAGGAGGCCAAGGTTGCTGTAGTCTTCCCAAAGGGTACTGCATACAATCTTGCCTAACAGACGCAGTAGTAAAAGTGGTGGTCATTCCGTTACTATCACTTTTTTACCACTCCACCAAACATGGAATGAGACCCTTTGTCCTAAAATGGTGGCCACCTGTAGTTGCTCAAGGCGATGGTTAGTGCCTGACAATATAGGAATCATGAGGTACGAGGACTTTATCTATTCATTTTAACGTTTGTGTCTGGTTGCCTTTGTGTTTTTTGGTAGTAAAAAAAGATGAATCCAACCATGGTGGTCATTGTTTCCCTTGTGTGAAAAATGCAGCCAAGGTGAGTTTCCAAGGAGAGTTCAGCCCTTAGCCCCCTAGGTCATTATTTCCCTTGTGTAATAAATGTAGTCAAGGTGAATTTCCAAGGAGAGGTGCAGAGATTAGCCACTCTGTCATTATGTTCCTTGTGTAATAAATGCAGGCAAGATGAGTTTCCAAGGAGAGTTGCATTGGTTACCCCTTCGGTATCTCATTATCTCCAGTGTGTAATAAATGCAGGCAAGGTGAGTCTCCAAGGAAAGTTGCATTGGTTAGCCCCCTAGGTCACAATTTCCCTTGTGTAATAAATGCAGGCAAGGAGAGTTGCAGCGGTTACCCCCTCGGACATTGGGCCTCATTCCGAGGTTGGAGGTAGTGATGGCACTATTAGCGCCATGACTACCTCCAATACCGGTACCGCGTCCGCCCTCATTCAATGGGGACTTACCGGTGTAGTCCGACCTTTGCGGGACCAGTAAGTCCCCATTGAAAAAGTCATTCCCCATTCCCATTTCAGCCCCCATAGGGCTCAATGGGAAGGGTGAAGGCGCTAATAACCGTACTGCAAATTGCGGTACCGTTATTAGCTCTGAAGTCCCTTAACGGGCCCTATCCATAATGCCTGGTAAAACCAGGCGTTAAGGAAGGGACTTGCTAAGGGACCTTGGAATAGGGAGCAAAGGGATTACCGGCACCGGTGTCCTTAACAGTGCCCGGTATCCCTTTGTGCCCACCTCGTAATGAGGCCCATTATCTCCCTTGTGTAATAAATGTAGTTACGGTGAGTTTCCAAGCAGAGTTTCAGTGGTAACCCCCTCAGTCATTATTTCCCTTGTGTAATAAAGGCAGCAGGGTGAGTTTCCAAGGAGAGTTGCAGGGGTTACCCACTCTGTCATTATTTCCCTTGAGTGATTTATGCAGGCAAAGTGCGTTTCGAAGGAGATATGCAGCGGTTACCCCCATAGGTCATTGTTTCGTTTGTGTGATACATTTAGGCAAGGTGAATTTCCGAGGAGAGTTGCAGTGGTTAGCCCTCGAGATGATTGTTTCCCTTGTGTGATGACTGCAGCCATGGTGAGTTTCCAAGGAGCGTTGCAGTGGTTAGCCCCCTGGGTCATTATTTCCCTTGTGTAATAAATGCAGGCAAGGTGTGCTTACACGGAGAGTTACATAGATTACCCACTCGATCATTATTTGCCTTGTGTAATAAATGCAGGCAAGGAGAGTTGCAGTGGTTAGCCCCCTAGGTCATTATTTCCCTTGTGTAATAAATGCAGGCAAGATGAGTTCCCAAGGAGAGTTGCATTGGTTGGTCCCTTAGATCATTATTTCCCTTGTGTAATAAATGCAGGCAAAGTGAGTTTCCAAGAACATGTGTTTCACATGATTGTTCTGCCAGGGGGAGGGCCAGGGCGTGCCGCTCCTTGATGGCCTACAGTCACAGTCACCAACATAGAAGGTTCCCTTTTGATGACTCCTCTACAGAGACTCTTTTCAATGATAAGGTGGGACTGTTGGCAGGCTTAAGTTGTCATGATACCCCCTTTATCTAGGCTCCTTTGGAGGCCACCTCTTTTCTCCTCAGTCAGAGATGGGTCATATGCCCCTCGTCATTATTGTGTAAAGCCCTCTAGTCATGGCTTAAGACAGGCACAAGGAAACAATGTGTTTTTTTATTATATTAACAAGATTTAAGGGACCTCTCAATGGTTAGAAATGACTGGCCATGATTATTCCATCCTATTTACTATAACTGTCCTCAGAACCTCACACTCTGATTGGACAGAAGCCAACATATCAGTGCCATTAAGACTCAGAAGCGACACTGGCCACATAAGTGAGCATGGTAAATAGTGCTGACTGTTAAGATCTTAAAGCTGTACATAGTCTGTGCTAAGTCACAGTCACTGCTCGTATGAAAGGAACGCTCACCCAGCTTCACTGGAGTGGTAGTTGACTCATAAACATGTCTACCTTTGGATCAAGCATTCCCTGTTTTCTGATGTTCTTTTCTAGTTAAAGGCCCTTGGTTTCGCCTCAGCACAATGGCAGAGCTAGTCAAGGGGTTTTTAGAGTGCGGTCGCCCTCCTGGTTCTCCGGTCAGATGCCGGCGCGGCTCCTTATCACCCACGAAGTAGGAAAAGACTATCGACCGAGGCCACAAGAGGAGCACTTCATGCCCTCGAGCACCAAATCTGCTTCTACCACAGACTCCAATCCTTCCCCCGGGTCATTAACTGTTGGGAAATGACTGATCCAGAGGTCCTTCTGCTTCGCTATCCTTCAAGACTTCTTGCAAAATGGCACTGCAGGAACAAACGTTCAATTATTTCAATGTCTGCGTCGCGCAAGAGTGTGTGCTGGGGAACAGCTGAGTCTATACGCTTGGAATTGAAACAGGAAATGAACTATTTACATTCTGTATTTTTTTTAAAAAAAACATTGTGATTTCTTTCTTTAAAAGATATTACAATCATAAACACGCTGACATAATGATTTAGCAGGAGACATATGTTGTTCTAATTTTTAGAGGAAAATGCTTTGCTGTATCTCTGGTTGCTGAATAGTCACCATCCACTGGCATTAATGCAACCCACTAGCCTGGATTCTAATTAGTCTACACCCACTAGCATTAATGCAACCCACTAGGCTGGATAATCAACGTACACTGGCATAAATGCAGCCCACTAGCATGGATGCTAATGAGACACCACTCACTGGCATAAATACAATCTACTAGCATGGATGCTAATTAGTCAACATACACTGGCATAAATGCAGCCCACTAGCATGGATGCTAATGAGACACCACTCACTGGCATAAATACAATCTACTAGCATGGATGCTAATTAGTCAACATACACTGGCATAAATGCAGCCCACTAGCATGGATGCTAATGAGACACCAGTCACTGGCATAAATGCAATCCACTAGCCTGGGTGCTAATTAGTCACATCCACTAGCATACATAAACACACTAGCCTGGGTGCTTATTAGATACCACCCACTGGCATCAATGTAAACCACTAGCTTGGATGCTAATTAGTCACCATCCACTGGCACAAATGCAACCCACCTGCCTGGATGCTAATGGTCACCATCCACCAGCATTAATGCAAACCAGATGCTGGAATGCTAATGGGTCACCATCCACTGGCATAAATGCAACACACTAGCCTGGATGCTAATTGGTCACCAACATTTTATGTTGGTGACTATAGGCCATCAAGGAGTGGCACGCACTGGCATAAATGCAACCCACTAGCCTGGTTGCTAATTAGTCACCACCCGCCTGCAAAACATGCATCCCACTAGCCTGGATTCTAATTAGTCAACATCCACTGGCATAAATGCAGCCCACTCGCCTGGATGATAATTAGATACCACCCACTGGCAAGAATGCAAACCACTAGCATGAATGCTAATTAGTCACCATCCACTGGCATAAATGCAGCCCACTCGCCTGGATGATAATTAGATACCACCCACTGGCAAGAATGCAAACCACTAGCATGAATGCTAATGAGTCACCATCCACTGGCATAAATGCAGCCCACTCGCCTGGATGATAATTAGATACCACCCACTGGCAAGAATGCAAACCACTAGCATGAATGCTAATGAGTCACCATCCACTGGCATAAATGCAGCCCACTCGCCTGGATGATAATTAGATACCACCCACTGGCAAGAATGCAAACCACTAGCATGAATGCTAATGAGTCACCATCCACTGGCATAAATGCAGCCCACTAGCCTGGATGATAATTGGGCACCACCCACTGGCATGAATGCAAACCACTAGCATGAATGCTAATTAGTCACCATCCACTGGCATAAATGCAGCCCACTAGCCTGGATGATAATTGGGCACCACCCACTGGCATGAATGCAAACCACTAGCATGAATGCTAATTAGTTACCATCCACTGGCATAAATGCAGCCCACTAGCCTGGATGATAATTGGGCACCACCCACTGGCAAGAATGCAAACCACTAGCATGAATGCTAATGAGTCACCATCCACTGGTATAAATGCAAGCCACTAGCTTGGATGCTAATTGGTCACCAACATGTTATGTTGGTGACTATAGGCCATCAAGGAGCGGCACATACTGGCAAAAAAGCAACCCACTAGCCTGGATCCTAAATGGTCAACACCTACTGGCATAAATGCAACCCACTAGCCTGGTTGCTAATTAGTCACCATCCACCTGCAAAACATGCATCCGACTAGCCTGGATGATAATTGGTAAACATCCACCTGCATAAATACAACCCACTAGCCTGGATGCTAATTAGACACCACCCACTGGTATAAATGCAACCCACTTGCCTGCATGCTAATTGTTCGCCATACACTGGTGTAAATGCAACCCACTAGCCTTGATGCTAATTAGACACCACCCACTGGTATAAATGCAACCCACTTGCCTGCATGCTAATTGTTCGCCATACACTGGTGTAAATGCAACCCAATAGCCTGGATGCTAAATGGTCACGACCATCTAGCGTAAATGCAACCCCCTAGCATTAGTCACCATCGACTCACATAAATGCAACCCACCTTCTTGGATGATATTTGGTCGCCATCCACTGTCATAAATGAAGCCCACTAGCCTGGATGCTTAGTCACCACCCACTGTCATAAATGCAGCCCACTAGCCAGGGTGCTAATTGGTCACCACCCACTGGCATAAATGCAGCCCACTAGCCAGGGTGCTAATTGGTCACCACCCACTGGCATAAATGCAACCCACTGGGCTGGATGACAATGAATCTTCCTCTTTGTCTTTATTCGGGAAATAATAATTTCTATCAAAGAGTATACAATTAAAACACAGTACAGCAACAACAATGCATATATAAAAGATATAAAATGAGATAAAACAACCTGTGAGCACAATGCATTAAAATAAGCAGCACATAGGACATTTATCTGACAATGATTGGCTACACAACAAAAGAGCGTTTCAACATTGGAGTAAACACACTGTGCTGTAAACAAACCTGAAACTGACAAAAGAAGCCTGAGGGTCAGTTGAATGTGTCTCACTCCCCACACCCTCAATACTGGGATGAGGAATTTATTCCTCGGAACCACAAAGAAAGGTCAAAACAATAAAAAGTGTTGCAAGTCGTACACATTACACCTAGATACGCACTTCCGCCCAGCGGTACAATTATTCTGCCAAAATTGTTACAGTATCGTTTCTAAATAATAGGTTTGCCCTAAAACAAAGAGGAATTGCCCTTGTCCTTGGGTTTGTCAACCACTGGGCGTAACCTGTCTTAGCAACTGAAACAAGGATGTTCTTATGGTAAAATTGCACACTTTGTTTTTGCGTCAATTTCTCCTCTATAGGAAGTAAAGCTGTCCACTAACTCCCGTTTTTCCACAGTTCTCAACCAATGATTTCTCGCTAACTAAATGCATGCAACCAAGCATGCAAAAGGGTTGACTTAATGTAATTTAACCAAGGAGAAAACCACAAACATTCGAGGTCATTACATCTCTCACCAAGGTTCTAGTTATCGACAGATGGGGGTTTCTCCATGGGCATAACCAATAGGTTAGGGGTTGTACTAGTATAAGATCTTCTATATAGACCAAGTTGAGTTCTTCCTGTATCAAGTACCGCAGGAAACCTTGAGGCACGGCCATCATTTTCCTCAGGAATTGATTTTCACTGACCTGGGCTGCCTTTGCCAGATGGTTACCCCACACAGCTGCACCATAAGTTAACAATGGTGCTGTTTTTGCCGAAATAATATGGACAACATGGTCTAATGGCAGCCCACCTAATCTCGAACCATATCTCAAAATGGAATCATTGATTTTTGAAGCCTTCATTGTTTGTTCCTTGCTACGTGGGGACCATCTCATGTCACGGAAAATCATAGTAACCCAATCCAGTCTCTTACCTTCTATGGATATAGCATTCCCCCGAGGTCTATAACTACCAACACACATGACCTTTGACTTCCCCACATTTATTTTCAAGCCTTTCTCCCCCATATAGTTATTAAACCCATTAACTAATGTTTGCAGAGCCTGCTTTGTTCTAGCTTTCAAATCTGAATCATCGGCATACAGAAGTACACACGTCCTTTCGCCAGCCATCCTGGGGACATCGCTCCTCAAGTCACGCAGTGCTTTTGGCAGTGAGTTTATATAAAGATTGAAAAGCAGGGCGGGCTATTACACACCCCTGCCTCGCTCCTCGATTAGTCACCATCCACTGGCATAAATTCAACCCACTAGCCTCATCCTGATGTCCTGTAAATTTGCCTTTTGCTCTACAAGTTTCAAATCTGCTTGTTCACAGCTGTCAAAAAGCGACACCTAATTGCAGGAAATCATTGGGTTCTAGACTGCAAGTAGGGAAATATTAAAGTAGAGACAATATAGAGGCAAAGAGAAAAGTGAAACCCCCGGGGGTGGTATAGCCCAGCAACCTCCTGCAAACTTCACTGGCTGCCTCTGGCCTCAAGTAGAGCCAAGTGGACATTTGCAGAAGTCATGGTTTGGAAAATTAGGTTAATACTTCTTGGTTGTCCTCAAGGTATTTATACCTGGAGTGGTAGAGGAAATGGAAAAAAAATGGGGGAAGAGGAGGAATATCCACTGTAATGTGCAGACGGGAAGAAATGTTCTCCTTAAAAATGTAGACGCTCCATGGAACCCCGTTCCAGGGGATTTTTTTATTGGCTGGTTCGGGTAGCATGTCTACTTGCTTGCATAACATATTCTTACTCTGCGTTCTGATCTCCAACGAAAAGCACTATATGCAACTCTCTAATCATAAATAACAATTATAGTATTATGCACTTGTGTGATGTCGCCCAAACAATCGTGGTAGCCAAAGTGGCATCACACAACCTTTGACCCCTCGGTGAGGACAGGAACTGGCATCAAAAGAAAATTAAATCATGGGGGTCATTCCGAGGTTGGAGGTAAGGGATTACCGGCGCCTGTAAGGGCACCGATGGCGGTAATCCCTTACCTCCGTATTCCGAGTTCCCTTTGCGGGTCCCTCTTTACCTCCTGCTTTTAGCAGGAGTAAATTACGGGACCCGCAAAGTGACCTTGGAGTAAATTACGGCACCGTAATTTACGGTGCCGTGATTACCTCCTTCCCCATTCCTATTGAGCCCTATGGGGGCAGAAATGGGGATGGGGAAGGGCTATGGTGAATGGGGAATTACCGGACCATCCAACCTTGGAATGGACCGGTAATTACTCCATTCACCATGCCGGTATTCCATGGAGTAAATAGCTCCATGGTTGCCAACCATGGAGCTATTTACTCCATGGTGTAGTCCTAACTCGGAATGAGGGCCAATGTCTTTTCAAGCAGTGACATCATACGACCTGTGTCCCTGAGGAAATCACAGGAAGTAGATGAACAAAAGTCCTGCAATTGGTATTAAATATATAATCAAGTTCAAAGTCTTACAGAAGAAGACAGCAAGCAGACACTTGTTTCCAGGGATATAGCAAAGTATTGGAGGTTGCACCTCTTGATGACCCCTAAATGTAAGGCTACCAGATGAGTCCCCTTCACCAGGGCCATCCTACAGTTCTATGTTCTTTCATGGCCAGGTTTTGTTTTATTAGTTTTATGCCGAAAATGTTTTTGTATATTTGGGGGTTCCCCCAATTCCTCTCCTATTATTTAATCGTTGTACCCAACCCCCATTCCCCTTATGTCCCCTTAGCCACCCGCCATATATTTTTCAGTTGTTTTTTTTCATTAAAGAATTTTGGGCAAAAAACCTCATCGAAAAATAACCTACCGATGAAACAACGTCGTACTCATCCTATTCCAGACCAGGGCTTGACTTTTGCTTTAGTTGTAGATTATCCCATTTTGTTCAATAGAAGTGGCACAAGTCTACAACGGCTGGAAGGCAACTAATGGAGAAATGAAACCCAAGATTGAGGCCTGGTGTCCCCGATGACAAGAAGACATCTGGTATCATTACCCAAGCGACATTTCTGCAATGAGTAACTGTGTCACAGAATGCCTAGTACCACTGTGTGGTACAGTTCCTCCTCAATTTGCGTCCCTAATAGTCTGAAATGGCTGTAGTGATTAGTAACCGCCTGTAACTCATAAAAGTGACTATGGGTAAGTGTCCTAGCTGCAGAGGCGTCTTAATATCTAGAAGAGCTGATCTGTGGAGGCATTCACAGATGGTAATGCTTGGGGTATCTCCTCCAGGCTGTGCTTTCTATGAATTCATAAAAAACTCATAAAAAACTCCCAATTAGGCAGCATTTTAAAACCAGCGCGTATTTACAATGCCACCGGTTTTTACTATTACCTCATACTCATGAGGTCCTTATAGTTATTTCTCGGGTGTTTATGATGTTTAACTGCCTAAAATATATAGGGGGCGATCCAGGTCCTCTAACGTCCAGGGCCTTAAAGTGAATGGACTGTTGTTTTCTCCACGGCGCCAGTGGTCGAAGTGAGCGGGAAGCGGTCATTTTTAGGGGGGGTTGTGCGTGTGTGTGTGTGTGTGTGTGTGTGTGTGTGTGTGTATATATATATATATATATATTTATATATTTTTTTTTTTATTTTTTTTTTTCAGTGAAAAAATATTGATTGGGGCAGAGTTAAAATGTTCCAATTCATTGCAACAAAACCCATGAAATTTGGCGGATGTAGGAAGTAATGACAATCTCAACTCAGAGACCCCCCCCCGTAGATTCGCCCCACAATGTCATTCTTGATCTCATTGCTTCCCCCTGCTTTGATCTCATGTATGTGCTCATGGGTTGGGCAACAGGAGACTCCATGTTAAGAAGGTCATCCCTTCCCACATGCAACAAACACATTTAATGGTTTTTGTTGCAATGAATGGGATCATCTTAACTAAAGTTTTTTCACTGAATTTCAAGGTTTTTGTTATGCTATATCTTTTCGTGGAAGCACAGGGTCCTTGGCCATGGCCTCTGCCCACTCCGTAACAATTTGGATACATAACCACTACCACAGTGGTGCTCCTTGTATTGCTGCAATAATCGTTACTGTGGCAACAGACCATTAGCTAATTACCGCAGTAATTGGCAAATGTTCAAAAATTAAAAAACCTTTCCCATCCCCACTGCCACACTCATGGGCACCCCCTCGCCTTTTAACGTCCCATCGTTGTGCATATTCCTCTAGCCCCTCTTCTTCTATCCTCTTCCCCCCGCCCTTTCCTGGGATGCACTTTTCTCAGTCAATCCCATGGGAATCCTGTGGGATTACTGTGGTAAACTGAAAACGATCTGACACAAAACAGGCTCTCCTATCCTACCCTCACCAAATGGACCAACTAATAATGTCCTCTCTTTCTCTGCACCTCTACCCTGATATGAAACCATCCTCTTCCCTCCTACAAATGTCATCTTGAGCACCTTTCTTTTTTGCCTTCCAACAGAATTACGGAGCAAATAAAATAAAATAAAAGCGGGTTTTCATTTCTGAAAATCTTCAGTGCTACAATGCACAATGGAAGACATAGAAAGGTTTTTATCAGGCTGGGGACTCCTCCTCCATCAATATTTTTGAAACACGACTAGATGGATTTACACTAAACCAAAAAAGAATACCTGTGATACTTTGTACCCAACTTGTTTCTTATTTGTCATACATCCGTCCAGTCGTTTTCGCAGTGCGCATATTCAATTGAAACATTTTTTTTATGGTAAAATAAATGGGAGTAGGCTGGAAACAGATTTTGTTTCTTTGCTTGATAACTTTTGAACTCTTTAACAATTGTTTCACACAATGTCCATTTTCAGTTTGGGAAAGGCAGTGCTAGACATTCTTAACTATGAGGCTGTGATCGTGCCCTAGAAAATCAATATATTATATCCAGGCACTCTTTGCTATCCCTTGACTCCATTTTTGTCTGGTCCACTGTGTGAGATGATAAGATTGTCCATGCATTTCTCTGCACTTTGTAATGTCATTTTGAATTGGTGTGGAGGAATAAATGGACTGTGGTGATAGGCATACCTCTAGGTGGTGCCACAGAGATCAACATATTAATATGCTGTACCAAGTCGCCTAATTTATTGAATATAGTATATACATATATATATATTTATATATATATATATATATATTCAAGGAAAAAACTTCAGTTTCAGGGACATTAAATGAGAACTTAATGCAACAAAACCCCTGAAATTCAGCTAAAGCCACCTTAACTTCGTGCCCCCTGTTACGCAGCCTATGACCACAATTATGACATCACTGATGGCATCACTGGTGACATCACTGATGGCATCATCTATGACATCAGTAGTGGTATCACTGATGGCATCACTGGTGACACTGCTAATAGCATCATACATGACATCAATGATTATTTAACTAATGGCATCAGACATAAGATAACTCTACGTGTTTTCCCATATTTAGACCACCCTTACATTTCTTCATAAGTGATATTGGCATTTTAGAATAGTTCATAACAATGAGTACATTGTTTAAAACAGTAAACAGCTACACATGCATCATATCACTACTTGTGAAGCTTTCCTTTGTACTACATTGATAAAAGACGAAAGCACCCTGCTTAGAATATTCCTGTCTGTGCACAATATATCTTATTATCTAAGACATGTTTACTATAATATAATCGGTGTATACATTTACAAAACAAATTAGAAAAAATAAATACAAAGCAATGCATGTTGAACCCTACTTATGTTCAAGGTTTTAAAATAAACATATGTAAATACTCAATAGTTTAATTGGAAGAAAAATGTATACATGTATCATTTTCAAAATGACATGAGAGGTGATTTAAAACAAGGAACACCTAAGTATTAAGATATATTTTAAGAATTTTCATACACAGGTATTGAGAAGAAAGGGATTATTACTCTAAATTTATATATGTGTAGAAAAGAAATGAAGTTTTACAATTCAACATTTGCTTGAAAACATGTACATAGATGTTTATTTCTCGAGCATGGGGTCTTTCATGGATTCACATGCTCATGAATATTCCCCGTCGTCCCCGTCGTCTGCTGGGAATCCTCGGTAAAAGAAAAAACATTTTCACTTTCACTTTAAAACTTCGCCGGCAGCAGATCCCCACTGCCGGTTGCTCTTCGATGAAGATGATCAAGCAAAGTATCCAGAGTCCTGCTTGATGGCATCTCAAGATGCCCTGTTCGTAGGTGCCCGACTCAACACAGTAACGTGTTTGGCGTCTCCCTCGGAGGAGAGGGTGAGAGCCATACAAGGCAAAGTACAACGCGTGTCATAGGCTCAGACCGCGACAGAGCTGTCCATCAAGTCGTTGCTGGGCATGATTTCCTCCTGCATCAGCCTCGTCCTCCTCTGCCGACTTCACATGAGACCTCACCAGGAGTTCCTGGATGCGAGGTAGATGCAAGCATCAAGGAACTTTGCGAACAAGATCTTCCATCAGGCGATACAGTGGTGGGGTGTGCAGCCACATCTCATGCAGGGGAATCCAGTTCAAGTCACTCCTTACCAGGAGATGGTCACCGCAGACGCCTCTCTAGAGGGATGGGGAGCCCACACCGGACAGATATAAGCTAGAGGCCTCTGGCAACCGGAAGAGAAGGAGTTCCACATCAACATCCTGGAACTTCGGGACATGTTCTGGGCCATCAAGTCTTTTCTGCCGTTGTTGAAGGGCAGGGTAGTTTGGATCTTCATAGACAACACCACCACCATGTTCTACATCTGGAAAAAAGGGTGAATCGCTGGCCGGCACTCTCCAAGGAGACCTAGGACCTGTGGTGCTGCATCATTCGTCAAGGCATGGTCCTCATCCTTTTTAACCTGGCGGGCGTCGAAGCCATCGCAGACTCGCTCAGCAGGGAACTACATTCTTGCCATGAGTGAGAACTTCACCAGGACCAGGTGGATCTTTTGTTCTGCAAATGGGACCAGATCCAGATCGATCTCTTCGCAAGGGCAGCAAACTACAAGTGTCAGAGGTTCGCCAGCAGGTTCCCTCAACTGAGGAGCATGAGGGACGCATTCTCGTTCCCGTGGGAGGGACCGTTCCTGTATGCTTTCCTCCGTTTCCACTCCTCTTACGTGTGATCAACACACTCAGACAGTGCCAATGCAGGATAATACTCATTGCCCCAGCGTGGCCATGACAAATCTGGTATCTGGACCTGCTGCATCTGTCAGAGGCCCCATCCATCAGGCTGCCACTGTTCCCGGACCTTCCTTCTCACTGGAGAAAAGGTTGTGGGGGGTGATCCTGCACCACGGCCCAGTGTTTCTGAACCTGAGGGCATGGCTCCTGCAGCCCTAGAGTTTGGAGGTTATGCTTTACCCGCAGAATGTGAGGACATCCTGGCCAGGGCCAGTTCCTCATGAACACTGAAGTGCTACGGACATAAATGGAAGTTATGTTAAAGGTACCGTCAGAATTCCACCTCAACAAACCTTTGGTGTTGCCTGTTTTTTTCCTGAATCCATCATCGCCAGTGGAAAGGGCCTTCCATTCGCTGGACGTTGCTTGTGCCCTGAAGTTCTACATGGCACATACGAAAACATTTCAAAAGACATCTCAGTGTTTGTGAAATTTGGACCTGTAAATCAAGGAAAGGCCTTGTCGAAGGGTTCCATCTCCAGGTGGCACTCTGGATGCATCATGCACTGTCATCGACTAGCTAACAGGCCGCTGCCAGGCCAGCTGAGAGCCCACTCCACCAGAGCCATTGCAGCAACAATGGCATTTCTCTCTGGTGTGCCCCTGCTCAACATCTGCAGGGCTGCTATATGGAAGTCAGCGCACACCTTCACAAGGTTCTACTGTGTCGACAGGGAGCAACCTGCCTGTCTGAAGTGAGTCTGTTCCAGAGGTGAGTGTTTATTGCTTCTGTTGAGGCTTGCCACCTCCCGTGGTTGAGTATATGCACTGCTGTGTAATTATTATTCATGAGCATGTGAATCCATGCCAGACCCCATGCTGGAGAAGGCTTAAGTTACTTACCTGTAATTATTCTTCTCCACCATGGGTCTGGCATTGAATCACATGCAAACCCTTCCTCTGTCCCCTCTGTGAGTCTTCTTGGTTCATACTGCCACTTTATGTGCTTACCAAATCTGATGATGGCCACCACGGGTGGGACTTAGGGACAGAGCTGTCATTGGATTGGACAGTATGACCCAGAGGACAGTGATTGGTTTAGAGGAGAAATACAGTTTCAAAGTTAAAGGGAATCTTTTTTTTCTTTTACCGAGGATCCCCAGCCTGACGACTGGGAATATTCATGAGCATGTGAATGCATGCCAGACCCCATGCTGGAGAAATAACCATCTATGTACATGTTTTCAAGCAAATGTTGAATTTTAAAACGTCCTTTCTGTTCTATACATATATACATTTAAAGTAATAATCCCTTTCTTTTCAATACCCATGAATGAAAATTGATAAAACATATCCTAATACTTAGTTGTTCCTTGTTTTGAAGCATGTTTTGAAATTGATAGTGTACACTTAAACCTTCTTTCTGTGTGTCTTTTGTAAGTTATTAAAATGTTAAAATTGAAATAAAACAAAACGTGATCTTTAAATAGTATCCAGATTTTTAACACATTGTGCCTCATTACGATTTTGGCGGTAGCCATGCCGCTATTGGCGGCATGGCTGCCGCCAAAATCGGGTCTGGTTCTGGGTTCCCAGAATGCGGAATTACCAGGTCATTCCGAGTTCGGAGGGTCCGGTAATTCCTCCCTCCAGGAACCCAGGCCCAGACCTTCCCCATTCCCATTTCAGCCCCCATAGGGCTGAATGGGAATGGGGGAGGGAGCTAACAACGGGCCGATTACGACCGGCCCATTGTTAGCTTCCTCTTCCCCTCCCGGGACCCGCTCTGCACGTCTGGTAAAACCAGATGTGCAGAGCGGGTCCCGCGAGGGGACCTCCTAATGTGGCGGAATGGTGTAACAGGTAGGCATCCTTTTGCAGCACCCGTTAACCCATTCCACCACTCTCGTAATGAGGCCCAATTGACTTGTGTGTATGCAATAGATGATGTCATCAGTGTGTTCATAGGCTTCGCACCAGGAGGTGTGATGTTAAGGTGGATTTAACGTCAACGTCCCTGCAACTAAAGTTTTTTCCTTGAATTTCAAAGGTTTTGTTACAATGAATTGCTCTCCTTAAAGTCCCTGAAACAAACGTTTTAACTTGGATTTCAAGGGTTTTGTTATTCCAAAGATGTATTCTGCACATGGGCAGTGGCCATGGCCTTTGGGCCACTGTCCATTTTAAAAGACTACCAGACCACTAGCCATGACCTTTGGCCATGTAGGGTTTATCTATTTTAGAACACTAGCAGACCACTAGCCATGGCCTTCGTCTATGTCCAGTGGGCACGGCCATTCTATATTTTAAAACACTTGCAACCCATCACTCAAAGATGTTCATCAATCACAAACTGATGTTGACCTGTTTTGACAGTGGTATTGTTATGTATAAAATATTGCAGACGTTGTGAGCTCACAATGTTTTTAGGCAATGCACAGTGAGATTAAATTATTTCCTGAGGTTCACACACTTTGGTTAAGCAGCGTGCTACAAGCTCCTTGTTTATGGCCGGTCTCTTGTTGACTGTTGTGATACATCACATGACCCCAAACTAACTACATTTAAGCAGGACTGAAAAGGTAAAAAAATGACCGGCTGCAAGAATACCATGTGCCCAGCTACTTTTGCCCCCATAGCGAAAATCAAAAGCTGGCACCCATGAATATATGCACAGTAAGTGAACATATATATCTTAAAGTGAAATATACAAATGTAGTTCAATTGACCTTCACCTTAGAAGAAGGTGCGCAAGACAAAAGAGCATTGGACTTTTAAAAAAAGTAATGAACACCAGAAAAATTACCTGAGATAGGAAATGTTTCAATAAATATGCTGGCAAACTATAGAAGGTGCTCAACTTTTAAACCCAGCAATCTGTAGTGAAATATTCCATGGAAAACAAAATCCCAATACGAAACCACTGCTTATGATTTTGTAAGTGTCTGCAATGGGAATATGACAGTCTCAGTAAAATCATGGTAGCCAAATACTTGCGCAAGCTTGCCAACCTAACAAAAAACAAGGGGTTGAGTCCGCCCTGTGAAAAAAAGTTACGCTGTCCACCCACATGGGTCCTTAACTTGTGCCCTGAAAAGCAGCCACAATCAGGGGGAAATAACTGCACCAGTGTCCTGGATTAGAATCTCTCGTCACATCGTGGGCAAATACTCATGACTTACTTGCCCTCTCATTTTACCCCTCCTCACCCCCAAGCCCGGCTTTCAAAAATATATTCTGCTTTATAAAGATAACTTGAAAAGTACACATACCATAGTGTCACTCAAATATATAAATCCTTGTAGAACTATGTTAGGTAAAAAGTGTACACATTTGGCATTACTCCCCCCATCTTGACTGGAAGACTACAAATACCAAAATGCAATTCAGCAAAAGGCAAAACAATGGTCTCTGACCCCTTCCTCACTTTGAAGCTAAGCAGGGTATGTCCTGGTTACTGCATGGATGGGTACCTGAATGGATTTCGTGTTGTGATTTTTCACCCCCAGCACCCTTATAGCTGTAAAAGAAAACTATGACTAGCTGTAAAAATATCTTTAAAAAAAAACTATCACCGTGGGTACGAAACTACACATACCCTTGGCTATCTGCAGTCCATCATAGCCTCGGTTATCGGTAAAAAGGACAGAAAAATTAATGCTTTCCTGGCCACCCAGGCTCTCACCATGTGCCCGCTCATCTGTTCCAACTCACCCCAGTCCCCAGATGGCCTCCTCACCTCCCCTGCCCTCTCCCTTTCTCCCCACAACACATGCTATTTCTGTGGCACAGTTTGCTTTGATGGCGGCTATACCTGAGGCTACACAGCACTTTGTGTTGCAAGCTCAGTCCCTAGACCACCTCCAACTCCCAAATTTCACTTGGTGGCCCTAAGCCACCTCCACCCACCAGTATCCGCAGCAATCTCATGCATTGAGAGAAAAACAAGTTGGTGGCTGTTTCATTTCTAAAAACACCCAGTTGGGCAATTTAACCGAGATATAGCTATCTATTTGGGAGAAAGGGGCTCCCTATTCTCCATCAAATATTTACAAAACGACTGCATGGAATAACCACAAACCACAAAAGGCCTCATTTAAATGTTTTGTGCCCAAGTTGTTTTGGACCTGGTCCAAATATATCCAGCGGTTTGAGCTGTGCGCTTTGGCAAAAAAGTACCTTGTTTGTCTATGGGAAAATAAATGGCAATTAGGCTGCAACTTTGGGAAAAAAATGTTTTTGTCTTCTTAATAAAACATTTATTTTTTAATGAATCTTTATGAACCTTTGCAGTTTGGGGGGCCCGCAAGTCCCTAATCACTTTCGTAATTTCGTCCAAAACGCTTACTTGAATCAAAAGTTATTAACAATAGAATTTGAAGAGGTTTCAATGGGAGTCTGACTCACTCTATGATATATATCTATATATAAAAACACCAGCAAAGTTATGATGGGTTTTAAAAGGCTTGAAAAAACTCTTTCACCTGAAATATCAAGGTAGAATAATGAGCCGAGTCACACATGCCACAACAGGCTTCAGTTCCATTTTTCCGACGCAGCTTTCACTACGAAGGATTACGGCACGCTTCCGTTCTTCATCGAATACTTTGATTCAACCACATTCAAATTCGAAATTTCTTCATCGTCGGCTCTATCGACGCCAAGACGGGTTTAAAGAAGTGTCAGGATTGTGGGGCTAAAATGTCGATCACCAACCTCCAACACGTATCTCTGTGGTGTCTCGGCAAAGAACATTGCATGTCAAAGTGTATTTCCTGTCAGGCGATGACCGACAAAGCTCAAAAGGAGCATAAAGGTAAATTGGTTGTGGGTAGGACACCCTCAAAATCCCCTTCAAATATTTAGAAGAAAAGAAAATCTGACGAGTTGAGAGAATCTCCTTGATGGAAGAGATTCAAGAAAAGATCTCGATCGAGGAGTTAATCACGTCACTGTTCGTCTTCATCTAAGAAGGAAAAGAAAAGACATCACAAATCTCCTTAGACCTCAAGCGATTCCTTCCCTGAGAGAATCGTATCGTCGGCCTAATCCAACTGCCCGGCCAAGTGGGATGCATTTCAGAGAGAAATTATTAAAGTTTACGAGAAGGCGGCCCTGACTCCCTTGAAAGAGAAGGAGTTAGACCATGCCCCTGTCGCTTTGCATAAAGACGACAAAGGGGATCAAAGGCTGTAAACCTTTGAGTTCGGGACGAAAGCCATCAACGCCTCAATCTCATGAGAAATCTTCGAGGGCTTGGACAAGCTGAGAATCCAGTCTTTGGGAGATCTCTTCGAAGAAGAAGAAGTCAACAACTTTGACGAAAACTGGGTCTATTTGATTGATGCCATCAGCGTCAGAGCCGTGAACGCCTGTGTCGAATTCTTCGACATTAAAAAGAATGGCGTTATTAACTTCAAAGTCTTATTTGACGACTTTGTCAAAGCTGTCGAAGCCTCCACCAATACTGGAAAAGACGTATAAGTCTTTGCCAAAAAAGGATTTTTTAAAGTCCTTAACATCAATATAAGAGGACCATGAGCCCTCTGATGATAATACTCTTTTGGCTTAGAATTTGGTACTCCAAATGTACCAGATGCATTAATTTCAGGGGAATCTAGAATAAAAGATTTGTATGAGAATCTACAGACGGCCAGTGGTGTGGATACATCACCAGAGTGGAATTTTTAGGGCGGAGTAGACCTACTGCTCATTTTAAGCAGGATGATTTGACTGATATACTCGACTGGGGTCCTCAGAGAGATTCAATTTTACCTTTTCATGTTTCTCTCCAACGAAGAGTCACTACAATTTGGGATTCCCCAGAAACTGCGCCTGTAGTTAACAAATGTTTCTCTATAACGTATGGGCCATCCAGCAGTGACCCAGAATATTTAACTAAATATCCAACACCAAAATGTTAAGTGGTCCAGGCAGCAACGTCCATCAAACAATCTGCATACACTACTATTCCTCCAGACAGCGATGACAAATGGGTGTATGCATGGGCACGCAAGATCTTTACTGCTGGAAGTATGGCACTGATATTGGAAAATGCTACCTGTGCCTTGTCAAAGTTTACGTTCACCCTGTGGGATTGCGGAATGACCACATTCCCAAAGGGGAAGAAAGAGACCGCTTCCTAGCTATCATCAAGGATGGTAAGGAGGAAATGTGTGAGTGCCTTCAATCAGGTCAGGATTTGCACCGGATGTGGAAACTAGGCTTCTCAATATGCCTCTTGATGGCTCTAGGCTGTTTGGAAGCAAGGCTGGCGAAAGTCTGGAAAAGCTGCAAACCTCTAAAGCGGCAGAAAAATCCCTCAGCCCACAATCAGACAGCCTCAACATTCTTACACCAGTACGGAATCTTGGATGGGTAAGTTCTTTCGTTTCTATTCCTTAGATGGAAGAGCGAGAGGACAGGCTACTCACAGAGGCCAGAGAAGATTCCCTTGCGGTGGATGAGAAAGAGGTAATAAGTCTGCCCAAGCAACTGCTACTTAGAAGAATGGCAGGGCATTACTTCAGATGCATGGACACTGGGTTACTGCCTTCCCTTTCTAAAACGTCCTCAGGATCATCCACCGGGGAACAGCTCATTACAAGATTCCAGATTCGTTCATGGAATGTTGACCCTGCTAGAGAAAGGTGCTATAGAACCGTTTCCTGTGGCAGAGAGGCACAAGGATTGGTACTCCCCATACTTTCTAATCCCCAAAAAGGGCAGAGTATTGAGACCCATCTTAGACATAAGAAACCTAAACAAATTCCTCAGGAAGGACAGGTTCAAGATGGTTACCCTTTCTCAGATCCTTCAGGTCCTCCAACTCCAAGACTGGATGGTGTCATTGGACGTTCCGGATGCTTACTTTCATGTGCCTATCGATCACAAGCACAGAAGGTACCTGAGGTTCGCGTTTGGCGGTCCTGATTATCAATTTTAAGTTCTGCCATTCGGTCTGACCTCCGCCCTGAGGGTTTTCACCAAGTTAATGGGTGTGGTGTCAGCAAGTCTCAGGAGAGGGGGGATTCACATCTACCCCTACCCGGATGATTGGCTAATCACGGCCCATTCTCCCAAACAAATCCTGGAACCTCTCAGCATCACCAGCCACTCCCTCGACAGATTGGGCTTCTCCCACAATTTCAATAAGTCACACATGATACCATCACAAAGACTCCAGTTTATCGGAGTAGTCCTGGATGCAATCTCAGGAAAAGCCTCTCCACCTGAGGTGAGGGTTCAACACATTCTGCAGATAGTCACCAAATTCCAAAATGCCCAGCGTCTCCTGGCCTTCGACTTTTTTGAAGTTGCTCGGCCTCATGGCATACTGTATTCTCCTGGTTCCAGTGGCTCACCTGAGAATGAGATCACTTCAATGGAGCACTAAGGACACAGTGGTCTTAATTCTCAGGCAAGATATCAAACCTGCTTCAGGTTCCAAACAGAGTTGCACAGGATCTCCTGTGGTGGGCCTGCAAGGACAATATTCTGAAGGAAGAACATTTTTGGCAACCATGGCCGGAGATAACAGTAGTTACGGACGCCTCACTCATGGGGTGGGGAGCCCACGCCAACGATCTGACTATCAGCGGTCGTTGGTCTCAATCAGAGTCCAAACTGCACATCAACCTTTTGGAGCTGAGGGTGATCAGACTATCCCTGAAGGCCTTTCTGCACTCTGTATGGGGAAAGAATGTCCTGATAATGACGGACAGCATGGTGGCCATGTATTACCTCAGAAACAGAGGAGGAGTAGGGTCACTACCACTGTGCAGAGAGGCAATGGAGCTCTGGTTCTGGGCAATTCAAGAAGGCGTGTCTCTATCAGCAGTTCACCTACCTGGCGAAGAGAACATGGTGGTGGACGCTCTGAGCAGGCAGAACACAGTCTCCCAAGAGTCCTTCAAGAGAGCTTCTCCCTGTGGGGAACCCCTCAAGTGGATCTGTTCATGACCAGTGTCAATCCGGAAGTGCAAACGGTTCTGCTCCAGGGAAGTTCCCCCAACAGGACCTCTAGTGGATGCGTTCATAGTAGACTGGGAGTTTCCACTCCTCTACGTGTTTCCTCTAGTCCCCGTCATTCCTCACATAATCAGGAGGTTGAGAAAGTTCGGGAAATCCTTGATCCTAATTGCTCCAGATTGGACCAGGAGGACGTGGTACCCAGACCTTCTGGACATGTCCATCTGCCCCCCAATACATCTTCCACAATGAGAAGACCATCTCTCATGAGAGGAGGGTTGGGTTCTCCATACAGAGGTCAAGACACTCAACCTTCATGCATGGTTTCTAAGAGGTTGAGATATAAGTATTGGGACCTCCCGGATGACGTAATGGAAATCTTGCTTTCCGCCAGAAGGCCAGCAACAAAATCTTTGTACCGCTGCCATTGGAACAAATCTAGCAGCTGTCGCAGAGATAAGAATGTGGATCCTTTTATATGGTGTTATCTTTTTTGCTACATTTAGCAAATCTTGGGCTCCAGATTGGAACAATAAAGGGTTATGTGGCAGCGCTTTCAATTTTCAAGTGCTCTTCGGAAGAGACCTCATACTCTAATGTGTTTCCATCTATTCCTTTTCAAGTCCCTGTATGGAATGTAAATCATGTCCTAAAGTTTCTAACATGCATTCCTTTTGAACCAATGCATTCATGTCCCTTAAGACTGTTAATCTTAAAAAACATTTTGCTAGTAGCAATAATGTCTGCCCGCAGGGTGAGCCAGTTGCAGGCACTTTCCTGTAAAACTCCATACACTATTATCTTTAAGGACAAACTTATTCTTAAGGTGAACCATTCTATTCTGCCGACTTCCGTTTGTCACAAATAATTATGTTACCAGCTTTTTACCCACCTCCTCATCCTGCAACGGAGGAGAGGAGAGATTACATAGACTGAACCCGAGAAGGGCTCTCCGTTTCTACATCTCAAGAATGTCAAAGATTGGCTAGGATGACCAGTTATTCATTGACTATACTGGTCACAAATTAGGTTTAGCTGTAACAAAACAGGCACTATCAAGATGGATCGTTCTGGCTACTGGGGAATGTTACAGATTAGCTGGAAAGGATCCTCCGGAAGTCTTGAGGGCCCACTACACAATGGGCATGGCAACATCTTCTGCTCTGCAGAGAGGTATACTAATAAAAGACATATGTGCGGCTGCCACTTGGTCTACTATTCACACTTTTGTGAAACATTATTGTCTGGATTCAGCTTCCACCCAGGAAGGATGGTTTGAGAGGGATGTCCTTCATTCTGCCCAAGATAATTCTTAAGGACAAGTCTAAATTTGTACTCCCACCGGCAAAATTATTGCTGCTTTAGGAGTTTAACAAAAGATAAGGAATACGTGGGAGGACACAATCCATTAAAAAAACAGGTTACTTACCCCTGGTGACATTATTTCGATTGGACGTTCCTCCCACGCATTCCACATTGCCCTCCCAGCCTACCCCACCGCAGAATGTACGTGTTTTTATACTTTACGCTCTTTTAGAGTCTGCTACGGTGTAAGGAGGTTGCTAGGAATTCCTCTAAGGCAGGGAAAAAACAGAACTGAAGCCAACGGGCTCTGCGCACGCTACATATACAGGTGATGAAATCGACCATCGAACGGAGGCCCTGGAGGGACATCGAGTTGACGTAACCGGTGCACAGCGCCCTCTGTCGAGACATTTTTCTCCAGTGGAGCTGAAGCTGGAATGGATATATCAAAAGATGAGGAATATGTGAGAGGAACATCCAATTGAAAGAATGTTACCATGGGTAAGTAATTTGTTCTTCTATTCTTATTCCTCTCGACCTCTCTTTTACCTTC
Source organism: Ambystoma mexicanum (assembly GCF_040938575.1). Classification (NCBI taxonomy): domain Eukaryota; kingdom Metazoa; phylum Chordata; class Amphibia; order Caudata; family Ambystomatidae; genus Ambystoma; species Ambystoma mexicanum. Next base: position 1,383,569,440 of record NC_090921.1, on the reverse strand, counting down.
GATACTGGCGACCATTCTGACCTTCTCTCCACACTGTGTCTTCTTGGTATCAGAGATATAGCCGCTGATTGGTTTGCTTCTTACCTTGCCTCCAGGCATTTCCAGTGGTCCTCACTTCCCTACCACCCTCCTCCTGGTTGGTGTTCCTCAAAGGTCAATCTTGGGTCCACTTCCCTTCCATCTCTATACCCCTGCTCTCAGTAACCTGGTCTCCCCTTACAGCTTCTCCTATCAATGTTTCACCAACGACACCCAGATATTCTTTTCCTTTTGCTCCCTGTCTGATGAACTGAGAGACATCGGGCCTGATTCACAGAGCATTTTCCTATGGGATTGCACCGTTGTAAAACACTTCTGTGAATCAGGCCCAACATCTCTCTGCCACACCACCATCTAATATTGGACAGCGTCTCACTCGTTCTTGCTTAGTTCCACTAAAACTGAAGTTCTCTACTTTGTAACCAAACAAGCTATCTCTAAATTACCCGCTCCCATTCTCTTCTCTCCTTTCTACCTTCCTTACTCTACTTCTACTCACAACCTTGGGGTCGTATTCGACCCACCTGACAACTTCTTGCTCTTAATCTTCAAATCTGCCACTGCAGCCAGATCCAACCTCCTCGATATCAGAAAAATATGCCATATCCTTACTTTCAACACTGCCAAACAACTCATCACCTCCCTAGTCCTTTCTAGAACTCTCTACTGTGCTGTTCTTCTCTATGGCCTTTCAAACTATGCTTTCTAACCGCTTGCAAAGTCCTTAGCTTTGCTGTCCACACACTTTCAAACTTCCTCACTTTACCTCTACCTCCTCGGCACAGCGGCAGATTGGCTGGCTTTCTATGAAACTAAGAGTTAAATACAAACTTCTTCTCATCATCTTCAAAACCCTGCACGGTCTTGCCTCACCCTACCTATCTATCCACCTCACCCACTAGTCTCCTCCTCACAGTCTAAGGTCATCCTCGGCCCATCTCCTTACCACCACTCAAGCACCCTGTGCTCCCTCTCCTTTCCACTCTCTCCCTCTTCTCGCTCCCCTACTCTCGAATGATCTTCCTCTCCCTCTGTGTGCGACTCTTCCACTACCACTATTTAAATCTAACCTCAAAGCCCTCCTTCTCTCAGAATAAACACTGTGGTGGCACTTCTGCTACTACTTTACCCAACCTGCCTTTCTTCGGACTAATCGAAGCCAACCCTACTGAACTTGCCCTTGTCCCCAACACCCCCAAACTAGAATTTACACCACCTTCCTCTTACCAATGTTTCACTGTATTGGACTCATCCCTGGTTAAAGGTTCCATCTCCCCCGACATCACCTGTTTCTCAGTGTACATTCTCTCACCCCATTTTAAAGAAGACATGTCCTTCCCTCTATATTCAAGACTACATTATCTCTGTGAGCATTTTTGAGTCAAAAATGCATTTAATCTCCCTGTAATTCCTACAAATTCCTATAAATATATAAATAAATGTGTCTCACTCAAAGGGTTCATATTGTGATATTTTATCAAGACATCCGTTCAAATATTCAAAGCATTGGATGTGTCTGAGAGAGTGTGTTCCACAAAATATCTGTACCTTATGTGACAAATCCCCAGATACCGTCACCTCTCCCCTAGGGAGAGCCCCTTTCCATGAGGCCAGCAAAGGGAGGCCACAACCCGATAGTCCCCCTGAGGGTGGTACTCAGCTAGTGGATCTCATGGTGGGGGACTCTTTAGTGATGACCTGGGAGAACATGATATCCTCATAACCCACCTGACCCTAACACACCTTCTTACCCCCCCCCCACCAACACTTTCCTTAGTGTTCCTATATGTTTATGTCAAACTATTAGTATATAAAATATTGGGACAAGGAAGACTGTGGACTCCCCAAGGGACGTGTATCTCTCAAGTATTGGGATGAAGAAGAGATACAGAGCCATACTAAAGGCCCAGCAGACTCAGATAAAGCAGTCTAGTTGGAGTAACCAGGAAATTCGAAACGAGATGGAGGAATGGAGGCCGGAGCGCTTGCCCACCAGCAGAGGCGTCCCCGACAGCTCCACAATGGTTGGGCCAAAGAAGAGACCAGGGCAGCCAGTCGACTTTGAGAGCTGGGGCACGTGTACAACTGGAAATGAGTAGCCCAGGAGCAGGGAAATGCTGCAGAGATGCTGCAGCCCCTGGAGAGACCATGAGAAGCCAGAGCAGGGAGGAGATGGGGCCCGCACCCAATAACAAACTGCCTCCAAAGTCATCTTTTTCATCACATTACCTGCTAGGATAGTGAACCCAGTCTGCAGCAGCAAGAGGAGAGAACCTCAGTGGCCTGGGACCTGTACCCTTTCATGAAGAGTAACCTAAGTCATCTTCATAGTCACAGTACCTGGCAAGATAGTGAACCTGGCCTACAGCAAAAAGGCAAGAGAAGTATACGGGTCTGGGATCCGCAGACACAAGACTGTAAGTCAGTGTTGGTTGAGGACTTTTGAAGAGCAAACCAAGTCTGGGGAACCAAGACACTCCCTCTGGTAACGTTGCGCTATGAATAAGGAAACAGAAAAAGGCAAGTCAGGCCAGGGGAAGGGAGGCCCCCACCTGGCATTGTGAACTGTGAAACAAAGTCAGAGAAAGACCAGGGGATGGGGGACGTTCCCCCTGGCGCTGTGAAACCTAAAGAAGGTTAGTGGGTGGGGGTCATCCCACTAACATTGTAAACTGTAGACTAGAGGGGAGGGAGTCATCACCCCTCTACCCCCTCCCCGGCCCCAGGCTGAATTAACTGTGAAACCCAGTGTGTGGAAGACCAGGGGAAGGGAGCCCTCCCCCCTGGGACTGTGAACTGGAAAGATAATTTTAGAGATGACATGTTCTATTTTTGGAAGAGCCAACCCAAGGAAGTCATTGGAACTTTTGGTCTTTCTTTTTTCATAAATAGCTCTTTTTATCACGAGGTGAACCTTGATCCCCAGTCCAGAAGAAGGGAGTCGTTCTTCAGGACCAAGAAGGTCAACTTTATCTTTAGTTTAGTTCTAAGTGCAAGGGATACAAGTCGTTTTTTGTATATTTTGTTTGTATTTGGCTGTTTTCATTTTCAAGAAAGAAAAACAAAGTATACAACAAAAAACCCAACCCCCCCCTTCGCCCCAAAGCTGGGTTTCCCCCCCTGAGACCTGCATGGTTTAGATGACAGTTATACATATTTAACAAATATCAAAAATATGCAAACGTTGAGGGCAATGTTGTAAATTAAAGTCTGATTGTAAGAATTCAAATACATCCGCCCAGTCAACGGAAAATTTAGACTGATCACCCTGAATTTCATAATTAGTCCATTCCAATGCAACAAAAAAAAATTCCAGATCCTATAAAAACCATTCGATCACCGTCGGAGAATCCTTGGATTTCAACTTTTGAGAAATCCCCAAAAGGGCAGCCAACTGCAGCACCACAAATGTACATTTTTGCTTTGAATTACCACGCATAGCGGAGTTAAATACCAACAACAGCTTTGATTTCATAGAATTAGGGTTCAACGCACCGAACAATTGTTGCATATGTTTATTAATCTCTGCCCAATAGCCCGCTAATACTGGACAGTGCCACCAAACATGACCCCAGTCCCCAGTTGCCCCACACTGTCTCCAGTATGGAACTGACGGAGAGGATTTTATCTCATGCAAGCGTGCAGGTGTATAACGCCACTGCGTTAACAGTTGAACCCAAAATTCTCACAGTTGTATAGAGCAGGTATACTTAGGTATGCCCTTGATACAAGTGGGTTTTGACACAGAACGGTGGACTGTTACTTCACGAACATTCTGACACCGCCCTTAGTATTTTAGTTGAGGCAGGGAATCCCCCTCTTAGGGATAGGGACGGATAGGTTTTTATCTTTATTTTCTTGGTGAAATAAAAGTCTTTAAACAACCACCATGTCACCTCTGTGCCAGCCTCCTCCTTCTACATCCTTACACTAGGAAAATGAAGTAGCAGTATTTACATGTTTATAACTTAGAAAGTTGTATGGGGTAAAAAAGCAGACATTCGATCATGCAGCTTAATAAGAAAAGACACTTTACAAACCTTCAACATCCATAAACTTGAATCTATACGCTTTGACACACGAGCGGTAGGAGCATCGGATCTAGCCTTACAGCTGTGCCTTCGGTCACAATTGGTACCGAGGACAGCTATGGCAGTATGTGGTGCCATTTAAGTCTCATTACTCACTGGCTGGCTCTTATATTACTACAAAGGAAAGGGATGCAGTGGGTTTGCACCCAGCCAAAACATGCACAAGGGGAAAGCATCTACAAAAAAAGACATCAAATGGCTCTTTATAAAAATGATTTGCGATTGTAAGGCGTGAACAGTGAAAGGTTGTGGTGCTAAGGAACACCGAAAATTAGGAAAGTATAGACTAGTAAAGCAGGGGAACTCGGACACTAGATGGCGAAATCAATGAGACCTGGAGAATAGGCACAGCTTCAGCAACCTGCAGAAGAGTGGAATCCCAGAAGAGACTGAAGGCAGGGGTCAGACTAAAAAAGCAGAGAGCGGCTGACAGCAAAGGGGCTGCTGGGATGGGGGTTGCTGTGTGTAGGCCCTGATTCACACTATGCTCTTAAGAATGCACGGCTGCACATATGGCTCAAGGAAGCCGTCTGGATGCTTCCAGACCAAGCAATGACGGCAAACCTCGTGGAGAAAGAAACGGCAGGACATGGGCAAACCTTAAGCCAGGCCGGGGCCGAGAGCCCAGTGATCTCAGCAAAGGCCTTCATTGGACCAGCTTCTCTTATGATTCCTTGCATCCTGGGGCCAGCAACACTTACGGCCTGATTTACAAAAGCGTTTTACAATGGCGCAATCCCGTAGGAAAACTTTTTGTAAATCAAGCTCTAAGACTGAAAGTTTGGGAGTTTCGGGAAGTTCTTTTCGATATATCAAAAAACACATTGGATCACTGTGGTAGGTAAGGATAATTCTTAAAGGTTGAATCCTGCATCGCTGGACTGCTGGATAAACAGAATACAAGGCTTGGCGTGAGAGACTATCGATGATATCATCTGTATAAGAGCTCCCAACACAAATAGAAGGGTGTCTACAGCATTACAGCATTCTGGGGTAAAAAATAACCCTTCCTTCTCAAATGCGGCACTGCTTGTAATCAGAAAGGAAGGGGCACGGAAACTGCACGCCCTTCAGTAGGTATCCAATAATGTGGTCACCAGAAAAGGGCAGTCTTAACAAAAAGTTGCGGGAAAAGGGCTGTGCTGTTACCCAGTAAAAGTGTTTCCATTATAGCACACAAGGGGAGAAGGGATTGCGGGTGTGTCCGCTGTTCCCATTGTGTGATATAATGGGTCTGGGGGTTGCGGACCCATTATAACGCATCCCTTGAATGGATTGCGGGGGCCACACCACAGCCCTTTTGTCGCAATTTCTTTTTAAATTGCCATTTTCGCAGCAACTTTATTGCATGGAACCCTTCAAATGGCAAATGTAGTTTTATTTTTTTTCTCAACGTGAATTTGGAATGGGCTTCTCAGCTGCAAACACACTGACCTGTCACACTGCAAACGCGAGGCGCTTTGTCACCGGATGCAGATTTGCATGTGTATAAATCCACTGATTTTTTCCTCCCAAAACCGGATCCCTTTGGTTTTCTTTTGTATTCATTTTGCTCATAAACAACAACGAAACAAACCACACATAGCCTCCCCCAACAGAACATGTCGGCTACCAACCGGAAAACACAACAACGCTCAGCGAACAGCGTAACCTGACTGAAGCTGCCAACAGCATATCACAACTCTCTTGCTCTTTTCTCCAGCTCAGTCCTACTAACTTACCCCCCTCCTTGCTTTACAGTTGCGCCAGAATGCCAAGAAACCACACAGGTGGCAACAGTGCACGGTACAAGAACAGTTAACATTACATACATTGGCCTTCATTACGAGGTTGGCGGAATGGATTTACCGGCACCGGTAATGGTACCAGTGCCGGTAAACCCATTCCGCCCTATTATGAGGTCTCGACGCGGGACTCGCAATGGGCGCCTGGTAAAACCAGGCGTCCTTAACGGGTCCCGCGAGGAGACCAGGGAGACCGTTATAAACGGGCCCGTTGTTAGCTCCTTCCCCATTCCCATTGAGTCATATGGGGGCTCGAAATGGAATGGGGATGGACCGGGTCCGGGTTCCTCGGACGAGGAATTACCGGGTCCGCCAAGGTTGGGATGGCCCAGTAAGTCCTCATTTGAGGAACCCGGGCCCGGTATGCGGTAAGGAGGCAACCATGCCGCTAAATGCGGCATGGTTACCTCCAACCTCGTAATGAGGGCCACTGACCATTTTGTATATTTGTTTCAGAAAACAATTCGGACGAATTGGCAATATAGATGGTAAAACAAATACTATAAATATAAAATGTACAATTCTATTAAACAAACCTTTTTGAAAAACCGGTTCTTTGACATTTAGGTAAAATGCACACAACTAGGCCAAAACCTGTCAATTTCACCTCGGGCAAAACCCTCTTGCGATGACCAGACAAAGGGGCTTCCCCGATTTAATTTCCTTTTTTGTCCTTTCTTTTTTGTATGCATTCTTCAGCACGGTGTGCTGCCAGGAATCCCTGATGCCAGCTGCACTCAGCGACACCGAAGAGGGGCCGGGCAACAGAACAGCACTGCCAGGGAAGGTTGGGGGTGGGAGGCGGTTGGGGGCGATGATGCAGCTTTTGTGCCCCCTTGAATGGAGTTCCTGTCATTGACTTTTACAACCCTTGGACTCATTATGCATTTCAATGCAACATTAATTCCAGACTCCAACTACCCCACCCCCTTGAGGACCCTCCTCACACAGTGCCCCTCCCCGAATGCCTAGCGTGAAGCCGCGATGGAGGCCGGCGGGATCGAGCGAGACCGCGGAGAAGCGAGGTTAAAAAGGCGTTGACGAGGTCGTGTTTGGGCATGAGTGGGAATGTGGATCTTTTCAGTCATTTCATAAATAAATATACAATTCTGTGTATTTTTAAACTGGTAAAAGGGACTGGGGACCGAAGGTGGCCTTGGAAACATTTTGAAAAGTGGCTCCATATTACACTGGTGGGGTGGGAGGGGGAACCAAGGGGGTTCTCCCACTATATAATAGGGGGAAATGGTCTAAACAGGTCATGTTAAAGCTCATTTATCCCAAGACAGGATTAAAACATAGCTACCCAGAACAAAAAAAACGATATATAACCTTTGTAATAGAGAAGAATACACTTCAAGCAGCTTTATCCTGTTCCCACGAGCAATCCTTCATAATGTTGTAACTAAGACATCTGCTTGCAACAGCACTTCGATGCACATGGGCTGTAGTGCGCTTTACAAATACAAATAAATAAATAATACATTATGGGGGAGAGGAAGAGATGGGCGGAAGTGGGCAGTGTTGATGGGTTAGAAGGAAAGAGCAGCAGAAAACCAGGGTACCTACGGAAAAGTGTGCCGGAGCCCAAAGGCCCAGAGTTCCTAGCTGGCCAGTCCATCCCTGTGTGGGGGCAATGTCAGATGGTACCCGCAGAAAAGTGGGCCAGGGCCAAAGCCCCAGAGTTCCCTGATGGCCAGTCCTTCGCTGTGGGGGGCAATGCCAGAGGGTACCCACAGAAAAGTGGGTTGGGGCCCAAAGGCCCAGAGTTTCCTGCTGGCCAGTCCATCCCTGTGTGGGGGCAATGTCAGAGGGTGCCCACAGAAAAGTGGGCCGGGGCCCAAAGGCCCAGAGTTCCCTGCTGGCCAGTCCATCCCTGTGTGGGGGGAATGTCAAAGGGTACCCACAGAAAAGTGGGCCGGGGCCTAAAGGCCCAGAGTTCCCTGCTGGCCAGTTCATCCCTATGTGGGAGCAATGTTAGATGGTACCCACAGAAAAGTGGGCCGGGGCCCAAAGGCCCAGAGTTCCCAGCTGGCGAGTCCATCTCTGTGCGGGGGCAATGTCAGACGGTACCCACAGAAAAGTGGGCCGGGGCCCAAAGTCCCAGAGTTCCCAGCTGGCGAGTCCATCGCTGCGCGGTGGCAATGTCAGAGTGCAGGCAACGAACGGCCCGGCCAGAAAAAAAAGTCCAGATTCCAAACACAGCTAACTCCTGGGCCTACGCTGAGTTTACAAGATGTTAAGAACCCAAAACCGCAAAAATGATGTAGAGCCAGTGCACGAGACACGGAAGGATATCAATGGCTGAGCACCGGAAATGATATCTCACGGAACAAAGCGGCTCACCCACCAATGGACAATGATGAAATACCATGTCCGGGGCCATTAGAATAATTCTGTTAGAGGGAGCTGCATGGTCCCTTTCTGCGGAGTCCCTTGCGTGAACTAACGATTATACATTCTGATGGTGGCACACGTCTAACAGCAGTGGCGCACTGAGCTGACGGTGCAGACATTGTAGGCCTCTCCGGGCCTTCGCACACATCCTTCCGTGCATCGCCATCTACTCCCCCCTTCTCCTCATTACGCAATTCCCTCCGATGTAGGGCGTGCCATTTCATCGCCTCCTCGCGTGATTTTCTCAGAGCGATGCGATCTCCTGCCAGCTACACGAGGTGCTGGCAAGGGCCCCGTCTCTCCCGCTCCCACAAGGCCCGACCCGCACTCCTCTTTTATCAGAGAGGTGCCCTATACAGCCCCAGCTTCCAAGGAGAGTGGGACCTTCGAAGGGTGTTAGGGAGCTTGTCCGGATAAGGGGCCATCAAAACAGGGGCTGTCCCTCCAGGATAGCTGGTTATTGTGGAAAAATGTCTATGGTATTAAAAGGAGTCACACCATTAACCTATCTCACTTCTGCTCTAGGTGCTACAGAAATATATATATATATATATATATATATATATATATATATATATATATATATATATATATATATATATATATAGTGCTTTGCCATTTTAGCACTATAAATTGCAGGTGTTACCTAATTAAACTAGTTACATGTCTTTATATGGAAACATTATATAAAAAATTAACATATATCGAAACTTTTATAGCGAAAAATATAAAACATTTTTTGGGGGGGCGGAGTCCACCCCCAATCCCCTTTTTCCCACCCCTAAAAACCCACCCCAACCGTCTCCCCGCAAGATGTAACTGTTTACCCCACACCTAAGTGCATTCTTCATAACATTTTTCGTTATAAAATATTCGATATATGTTCATTCTTTATAAGATTTTCGATATAAACACTTCATACTGTGAACGGATTGAAAATGATTAATGCCTGCCAATGAAGGGTGGTCAGCCTTGCTGGGACCCGAACCGCGGACTTGCAGGTTGACCCTATGTCGCCCCAGGTGAATGCTTGACTCACTGACGTATCTAACTCGTTCCAGGAAACTGGTTCCACTGAAGAAACCAGAAGACGTGTGTATGTATACATGCTTCCTATTTGATTTAATAAGTCTTATTAGCACATGGAAATCATAATGGACCTCCTCTCAGCCAATCAGAATGTTCACAGATCAGTCAAAAACGACTGGTATTGACTGCATTCTGAACATTCGGTCTTCAGAATCAGGGGGAAAGCAATGCAGTTCCCAGGCAAGATGTTATTTGAACAAGGCACTTCCTCTCTGGGAGGTCCTTTTTTTGCTGTAACATGCTATTTACAGGAAAGCAAAAGATAAAACATGGGAACATGCTTTCACTTGCCTATAGAGTGCCCATTTACTTTTACAGGACACCTAACGCATGCTCAAGTTCAACCAAGTTGCAAATAAAATGCTTCACTTATAAAGACATCCATGTTGTTTAAATACTACAAAATAAAACCAGATTTCATTTACCAACTCGGTTTGTCTGTTTACTTTGCTCACTCTTAAAGCACCATTTTCAACTTCTCTGCGAAAACTCCAAACCATGTGCTAATAGCCTTATAGACCTCTGAAGGGGTCATTATCACATGGGATAATGACCCTTGCCCAATGTATGGCCCTCCATGGTGGCTGTCATTATCCTCCAATAACGAGTCTTTATTATAATATCAAGGATCCAGCAAACAAGTTGACACTTTATGACACACCAAAAAGAGAATAAAATAAGCGGCACCGCTAAGACAATATGCTTCTGGCCGCTGCATGGAAGACAGTAAAACAAGAATGTTTGAGGTAAACGGGGTAAAAAATGATAACATTTTTCATTCAATGGCAGCAATTCAAATACATTTCAGGGAATTGTTATAGTGCCATGTTGCTTATATTGCATGCCACCCTGCACACTGAATCCCCGCTGGGGGTGAGGGGGGGTTTATCGTTGTGCACGAATCTGGCATCAAGCTTAGTTACCACCAGTGGCGTACCAATTGGGGGGTGTGGGGGGGGGGCAAGGAGAGCAATCTGCCCTCACATGCTTTTTTGAGAGCCTCATCAGGACATTTGTCAGTGGGACACCTCTCCCGTTCGGCATCTCAATGAGGGTGCCCAATGAGAAAAGTGGCCCGCTGGCAGGACAATGTGTGTTGAGCAATTCCTGCTCAGCACGCTCATTGTCCTGGCAACAGGACACCTTACCATTTTTGAACGGGCGAGGTGTCCCGCTGCCAGGACAACGTCCCAAGAAGCTTCGGGCAGCAGAGGGGCTCTCGCGTTGATCTGTATCAAACAGACCATTTCCTTGTGAGCCATTAGCCACTGTTGGGAGCCGGAGGGGCTATTAGCGGGGACTTTTGTCCCTTTAGAAATGGGAATGGGAGGGAGTGATCCAAAGTGAGAAGGGTGCATATTGCTGCATGCTTTATGAAATAATGACTAAGGGTCCGATTCAAGGAATTATTTTCATGGTTCAAAGTGACTTTGCACTGCTGAAAAGTGACTTTGCACTGCCGACACAAACCCTGATTCATGGAACTCTGAAAACTGTATTTTGTAGTTCAAAGTCATTTTGTACTGCAGAAATTACCACTTGCACCGACTTTGCACTGAGAAAATCCACTTCCATGAATCAGGGTTTGTGTTGGCATTGCAAAGTCACTTTTCAGCAGTGCAAAGACACTTTGAACCGTGCAAAATATTCCCTGAATCCGGCCTTAAGTGTTTAATCCACCTATTTCTTTAGTCCTGGAGACAACAGCACCTTAACTAAAACAGTCCTGGACAAGTGTATTATCCAAGGCACGCAATTGCGACTACTCACGAACAATCACTGGAATGTCACCTACCTTATGGTACTTGGAATAAAGTAATAATAAAGTTTTTGCTAAACTGCGCCAGCTCACCAGAATACAGAAAATGGGGCTGATTCATGGAATTATTTGCATGGAACAGCTGGGATTTGCACGCCATGTTGCGTGCGAAACCCTGGACGTCGATGAATGGAATCGACTGCGCAGCACTTTTTCCTAACGTGCGTGGACATTGCGCAGACTCTGCACGTCTCTGCGTGCAGTCGGGTGCCTTGAGTGAGACTCCACACAGATCATGGGCGATGCCTGCGCAGATGGTGGAGTAGGCGGCGGACTCGGAAAATGAGGAAGAACAAGGGAAAAAGTGGGCGTTACGAGGAATGTGCTGCAGGCAGTCCATAGAATGCCCACAAATACTCACAACAAAGCGTATACATGGATGCGACCACGCAACCTCCCGCCTGCGAAATGACCATGCAAATCCCTCCATTTCTCTGCCACCCAAAGGCAGGCGTAAATATAGTTGCGCATAGTAATCGCAGCGTGGAGGTGCGTTTGCATGTCATTTTTAGGGGTGCGTGTACGCAGCCGGGGATCTGATCAGACTTAGGTGTGCGTGTACGCAGTGTAGTGTGGAGCAGGAACGGTTTACGTGCGTTTGCATGCAGATTTTCTGAGTTTCGCCCGAGCTATGATACATCGTACGCATGTTGTTGGGATGCCGGTAACAGTCACGGGAGACGCCGTGCAGGATCCTCGACATGCAGGCCCGCTTGCTGGGGACCCCACGCAATGTTTGAAGGGTGGGGAACACACAAAGGTAGCTGTAATCTCTGTTTTCTGCTTTGTGTGGGGGTGTTCCGTCCGCGACTTGCATATATGGTTATTTTGCGCAGAGAATTCCAGGAATATGCGGGGCGTGCATTTTTTTGTTATGCGTGCAGGCTCGCACAGTGTTGTTCTGGGCATGCAGCACTTGCAGGATTTATGCGATCTTTTCCATGACTCGGCCCCTAAGCATCCTAGCCTTATGCTTGACACCGCCCCACAGGAAGCACACAGACAAACTCAATGCCCCACAGGAAGGACACAGACAAACTCAATGCCCCACAGGAAGCATACAGGAAAACACAATTCACCCCAACGGAGAGATCGGAGAACAGGAGAGCCACCAGGCCTCTCTTCTGGATGTGTGGGGGTCACTATTTCACAGGTCATAATTCAGTGATCACACAAGAAGGCCGTCCCATCGCAGGTGCGCTTTACTTTCCCCATTTAACTTAACATATCTGTTCCACCAGCTGTCATTAAAGTTCATGATCATCAAATACCGCATCCAGGCCAACAGTGCTAAGCCCCGACGAAGGCAATAGTGCGCTTTCCAAAGGCCTACTAATAACCCAATTGCTGTTATTATTTCATCACATGCTATGTTATGTTATTTGGTCTTACAAAGCACAACTTCTACCATTATGCCCGATTATTGGAATTCTTTGCACTGCTAAAAAGTGACTTTGCACTGCCGATGCAAACCCTGATTCATGGAACTGTGCAAAGTGTATTTTTGCAGTGCAAAGTCAGTGCATATAGTCATTTTTCCAGTACAAATGAATTTGCACGTCTTTGCACAGATACATGAATCAGGGTTTGTGTCGCCAGTGCAGTCACTTTGAATCGTGCTAAAAATTCCATTACTCGGGCTCTTACCCTTTAGCCTATAAGATAGCTCGTCGGGTTAACCACTCGCTGCTGTGAACTGTGTGTGATCTGCAGGTCGCAGGTTCGAATCGCGACAAAGCCAGCTCAGCCTTTAATCCTTCCGAGGTTGATCAGTAAGTACTGAGTTTGGTTGGGTGATATTGTATGTGTGTTTTTAGCGCTTTATAGATAACACGTCACTTATTCATTTCATGACATGGTCTGTTTGGTGCTTCGAGATGGGTAGGGCTTGTGTAGGGAGAGCACATACAGATCAGAAGTGCGCTCTGTGTGGGGTGTGCTGCTAGGTATTTTTGGTCTTGTAATATCTAGTGAGGTCCCCCCTGCCAAAAATTCAAAAAGAAACACAAAACGCAACCGCAGAAAAGAGACGGCAAATGGCAACCCGAAAGGCACACGTGTCTGGGGAAAAAATAAGCTGGTTGTGTAACCTAGAATCACCGTCAGGTATGTTAGTACCGCTTGTAAGATATTCTCGGCAAGGTTCGGCAACCCCTGAAAGGCATATCAGATGCGATTGGCCGAGCGCCGCACTACGACGATGAACTGACAGGAATCTCGCGTTCCCGCCAAAAACAGGAGCAGCCGCCGATTTACCTCAGAAAAGAGAACCGCGGGCCTCCGGAAGCAGTGCAGCGGCGCTGCCCGTGCTGAGGGGGCGAGGAATACCCTGGCTTGCGCTGTGACACGCCATTTAGCGCTTAGTGCCGGGTGTGGGGGCAACGCTGCGCACACACATTCGAATAAATCAGTAGGGGGGTGCCAGGGGCATGCCACTTCTGTGCTGTGCAGGGATAGTGTCTAAACCGAATGCACACCTTCTCCGTCCCAGGCGCTGGAAGCCTACATTCATTGATGTGGGTGTTATACACAGCGCCGCGCGGCGGCAGGAATTCGCTCCAAAGCGCTACATGATGTCGCCCACACTGCTCAGCTCCCCCCCGGTGTGGACTGCAGCCGCAGCCGGCCCTGCTCCTGGACAGTGCACGTGGGCGGTGGGGTGGGGGAGTTCTAGTACCGGAAAGCGTCGTCTTAGCACATGCTGGATTCCTCACGCTTCTAAGCGCTGTTTCTACAGATGCTCGCGTTACCCAATTTCAACGTACCAGTCCCGAGCGGCCTCTGCTAAAGACACGCGGAACTGACTTTTAAATGCGTGGTTATATCTGTCATTAGTGTTCACTATAGCGTGGTACCGAGCTGGTTAGCGGCCGCCCTCGTCTCCACTCTCCCCTAGGGGGCGCTCTCAGACCACAGCTACGAAGAGAGACGGCGGGTCTGCGGGCAGCAGCATGAGACGGTGTATTGTGACGAACAAGAGTGCAGAGACATCCCCTGTCCATCGCTCCTACCCAGTGATAAAGCGCACAGAAACGGGGCACCTATAGCGCTGCCCGCAGGCTGCGTTAGGCGGGCACACTGTGCTCAGGCTCCTGGGGACGGTGGCTCGGGCACAGGCTGAGCACTGCGCACTCGCAGCGTGGGCGCAGAGCGCTGACCTGCACGGTGCACTGGAGACACTGCAGCGTGCACTGGATGCTCACAGTATAAAGGCTGCGCCACTCGGGGCACTGCATTTTACATGGCAGGGCCATCGTTAGAGATGTGTATGGGGCACTGGTCAGCTCAATGGTGCTGCGCCACCGCGTGAGGCGTCGGAGCGGCACAGCATGCAGGAGACACTGCATTGTGCACTACCTGCTTGCAGTCCACCCCGTGAGACGCCGCGGAGGCACAGTAGTGTAGACACAGCGTCCCTACCACACCGCCAGTGTCTGACACTGCGGCCCCGTGCGCCCTCACAGACGTCACTGCGTGGAGACTGCTTCTTCTCGTGGCCAGAGTGCTGCAGCAGGCACTGCGTATCACACTGCCGGAGGCTTGCGCGTTGCACTGCTTCCTACACTGTAGGCTACCATCACAAGAGCCATGCCCTGCGCGAGGGGCACACCGTCGTGCCCAGAGAACGAGATGTTCACACGGCTTTAGATGCGAGGCACTGTACATTAACAACTGCAAAGTCACTGCTTTGCCAACGCACCATAATCTCTTAATTACACAGAGAGATTGCTCGTCTCACGTGTGGGACAACTTGTAAATAGTACTATTTATTGAATACAACCCATGTGTCATGCATTTATGTATGCTGTATGATTGGCAATACCCGCGAGAAGCGCTTACAAAGGGGACGTTTGCTCCAATATTATATTTGAAGGCCTAGGTTGCCAGCCTTAGCCCTGGTGAGCTGCTCTCAGAACTGCCAGTAAGGCAATAATACTTAGAACTAAATATAAATTAGGTGGCGCAGCAAACACAACTCTACAACCATACAGCTGTCTGCACTTTGCGTTGTGTGCTCATATCCTGAGTAACGCACACTGTACTGGGGCATCACATATTACAATGCCTGTGCCTACATCCTGCAATGAAAGCAGTGCACCTCCAACACGCTGCTTGACGCCTACACACTTCATGCACGGAATATGAAACTGCCGCGTGACATCAGCACACTGCACCGGTGCGCTGAACTGTACGCTAGCTTCTCGTGGGGGTGCGGGGTAATCCTGCACGCGACCAGGCAAGCTTACAGAGCACCTTACACAACCTACTCACAGTGTGAGACCTGTGTATTGCACTGCACATTACCGAGCATGTTTACACTGCATCTGGCAATGCCTACTCACAACATTAGACCTGTATATTGCACTGCACGTTACTGAGCATGTTTACACTGCATCTTTCAACCCCTAATCACAGCCTGTAACCTGTATATTGTACTGCACATTACCAAGCATGTTTACACTCTTATGCCCACTCACAGCATGAGACCCTCATTTCACACTGCACATTACTGAGCATTTTTACACAGCATCTGTCATGCCTACTCACAGCAGGATACCTGCATATTGCACTGCACATTACTGAGCATGTTTATGCTGCATCTTTCAATACCAACTCACAGCGTGAGACCTGTATATTGCACATTACCAAGCATGTTAACGCTGCATCGTTCAATGCCTACACACAACGTGAGACATGTATACAGCACTGCACATGACCAAGCATGTTTACACTGCATCTGTCAATGCCTACTCACAGCATTAGACCTGTATATTGCACTGCATGTTACTGAGCATGTTTACACTGCATCTTTCAACATCTAATCACAGCATGAAACCTGTATGTTGTACTGCACATTTCCAAGCATGTTTACACTGCATCTGGCATGCCTACTCACAGCGTGAGACCTGTATATTGCACTGCACCTTACCTAGCATGTTTACACTGCATCTGGCATGCCTACTCCCAGTGTGAGACCTGTATATTGCACATTGCCAAGCATGTTAACACTGCATATGGCATGCTTACTCACAGCATGAGACCTGTATATTGCACATTGCCATGCATGTATACACTGCATCTGGCATGCCTACTCACAGCGTGAGACCTGTATATTGCACTGCACATTACCTAGCATGTTAACACTGCATCTGGCATGCCTACTCCCAGCGTGAGACCTGTATTTTGCACATTGTCAAGCATGTTTACACTGCATCTGGCATGCCTACTCCCAGAGTGAGACCTGTATATGGCACATTGCTGAGCATGTATTGCACATTGCTGAGCATTTTTACACTGCATCTGTCATATCTACTGACAGCGTGACACCTACATATTACACTGCACATTACTGAGAATGTGTACACTGCATTTGGCATGCCTACTCACATAGACCTGCATATTGCACTGCACATTACTGAGTATGTTTACACTGCATCTGGCATGCCTACTCACAGCGTGAGACCTGTATATTGAACATTGACAAGCATGTTTACAGTGCATCTGGCATGCCTACTCACAGCGTGAGACCTGTATATTGCACTGCACATTACCTAGCATGTTTACACTGCATCTGGCATGCCTACTCCCAGTGTGAGACCTGTATATTGCACATTGCCAAGCATGTTAACACTGCATCTGGCATGCTTACTCACAGCGTGAGACCTGTATATTGCACTGCACATTACCTAGCATGTTTACACTGAATCTGGCATGCCTACTCCCAGCGTGAGACCTGTGTATTGCACATTGCCGATCATGTTTACACTGCATCTGGCATGCCAACTCACAGCCTGAGACCTGTATATTGCACATTGCCAAGCATGTTTACACTGCATCTGTCATATCTACTGACAGCATGACACCTGCATATTGCACTGCACATTACTGAGCATGTTTACACTGCATTTGGCATGCCTACTCACAGAGACCTGCATATCGCACTGCACATTACTGAGCATGTTTACACTGCATCCGGCATACCTACTCACAGCGTGAGACTTGTATACTGAACTAGAGGCGCTGCCTTGTGCACTGCCTGTTAGCATCACCCTGGATTACAGCTTTTTATGGCTGTTCTGAAGGCAGAACTGTACGCGAGTTTTGCACCTGTGCGCCGTACTTCACTGGACACTGACAGGCCCACGCCCCGCCCTTACCTTTCAGTACAAAGTAGAGTTTTTCCAGTGCCATGGTTCTTGCACCTGGGGGGCGGGCGATCTAGGCTGCCTTTCCATGCAGGGCAGCAGGCACCGGGCGAGCAGAGCTGAGGCTAAGGCCGGCACATCGGAATCCGGGCGCTGCAGTCTGTCCGGCTGGCACAGGGAGCCGGCACTTGAGGCTCGGACCCCTGGCACATGCGGGGTGCGGGGTCGCTGATGTCCGAGCAGAGGGGGTTCCCCGGGGATAGAAGCAGCCGCGGGCCTTCTCCTGCAGCCTTCCTCGGTCTAGCCCCAGCTGCGGCGATCCGTGCGAGTCACACTGCACTGCCGCTCTTCCAGCTGGTGCTGTGCACGGGAACCACGCTGCACTGCTGCACGCCGGCCTGTCGCCCACTCGCGCCAGCAGATGCCCGTTGCAGCACTGGGACGCACCGCACGAATGCAATCCGGTGTGTCGCCTGCTCCAGCTGGTCCTCAGAGTCCCACTGCACGCGCCGGTCTTTGCCTGCCGCGGAAGAACCTGTCAACTGGCGTCGCAGCGCTGTACTACTGCACTCCTCCAGCCCTGCGGGGGAGTCGCACTGCACTGCCACAGCCACGCTCTACAGCCTGCCACGGCTGCGGCTGGCCATCGGGAGTCGCACTGCACGGGCACCCGCCGCTCTCGCCCCCGTGTTGAATCCCCGGCGGAGCTGCCCCTGGGAGGGAAAGCCCGCGCTCCGATGTGTGTCCCACGTAGCAGAGATGCCCAGCGCCAGGCCCCGTGTGTTTTTAAAGGAATCCTCGTGATGGGTCCCGGGTGGGCAGGGGGCACTTGAAGCCCTTCCTTCCAGATCAGCGTGCCAGGTCTGTGGGCGGTTCTGCTCTCCAGCCCTGAAAACCCCCACTTCCATCGGGGCAGGGCTGGGTCAGTGAGGACACAGGCTGTGAGGGCCGCTCAGGGCAGCGGGTCCGTAGCGCTTGGTTGGGGGTCAGGGAGGTGACTCGGCGCTATCCGTGGTCTCTTGTGCAGTTGCCGCCCGCGTCTCCCCTGACCTGTCAGGGATGATGGCAGCTGCGGGCGGGTGGGTGGGTTCGGGATCGTGCACGGTCCCCGGCCCCCAGAAGCTGTGCCAGCTCAGAGATGCGGGGGCTGGTCCCCGCCGCTCGCCTCTCGGCTCTGTGCAGTGCCCCCGGGACAGCACTGGAGCAGCGCGGGCGGCTCCTGGCTGTGCGTGTCCGTGGCGCTGCTGGTGCCGCGCGGCGAGGCATGCACGTGTGTGCCGACACTGTGCACTTTCTCGGGGTCAGGCGGGCGGAGGGGAGACGCGGATCACGGGGGCTGTGCTGCACTCCCTGGCTACGGTCCCCCACTTTGTTACCAGGACTCCGTGACTGTGCAGTGATGGGGAGGGGCGTGTGGATGGGCTACGGTTCGGTGCCGTCTTTGGAGGCGTGCCCTGCGAGAGAGCGGAGGTGATGGCATGAGCGGGTCTGTCGGCCACTGCCCCTCGGTAGTTGCTAATGTTCCTTACAGCCTATCCTGTCCCCGAGATCAAGGCGCTTTGGTGGCAGGCTATTGATGTAAGAGGGCTTCGGTGCGCTATGTTGCCCGCACAGTCCTGTATGCACACGGTGCCCCGCTGCCAGATACTGCCTGAGCCGAGCAGGGGGGGGGCTACTGAGTGTTGGTGCCGCTATCCTAGCCAGTTCTGGCCCCCCTCCCAAACAGCTGTGGTAAGGGCCGGCTGTTGCTCCCTTGGGCGTGTGGGGCCTCTGCCGGCAGGTTAGGGATGCTCCAGGCCGTGGCCCCTCAGCGTGTCTTGGGGTTTTCCGTTCCTAGCTGCAGGGGGGCTGACTTAGAACCCCCCTCCATTCTTGCGCCCTGTGAACATGCAGACCAAGGGGTGCGGGGGCTGCCTCTGCTGCGGGGATGCTGCTCCTCCCCCCAGCCCCAGCCCCCCTTTCCACTGCAGCTTCCCCGGGGCCAGGGGCTTCCTGTCAACTCCTCTCAGTCGAGCGTCCCTCAGCCTCTCGGGCTCACGCTGGAGGCGCGGATTGTACGCTCGGCCGCGCTTCCTTTTGCGCATGTGCTCCGCAGCAGGCAGCTGGGAAAGCCTGCCGCCACAGCACCTGCACCTGCCTCAGCGGCGATGCATCCCTGGGTGGCAGGCTGGGCAGACCAGGGCATCGAGACAGGTGTCCCGACGCAAATGCAGCGCTGCGCGCGTGTGCCGCCTTGCCCTGTCACCAGTGTTCGAAGAGTAAAAAAGAGAACCTGGGGCCATTTGGCCGCAAAAAATACAAGCACAGTTTTGGCTTTTGTATAAACCCAGGCGTTGGCATAATGGTACTAATCTGGCCTAAAATGCCAACAGCTAGCAAATGGTGTTGGTACCTGGGCATATCTTGGCAATGCTTGTCAAATATTATGTTATATGGCACTTGTATAGTGTCTACTGCCATTGGTATGGCGTTGGAGCGCTTCGAACGCCCTTCAGATGACAGTTATGAGATGTAATAGGTGACAAAAGGATTTTGACAATGTGTGAGTGTGCATTTTTAGCCAGCACGAAGCTGGGTAAGGAGCGCTTGGGTCCCTTGCAGCAAGCCATGGTTATCAGGAGAGAGGAGAGAGAGAATGGGTGCTGTGACAGATTGCCAGGGAAGTGGGAGAGTCAGAAGGGTGGCATTATGTGAACGGCTGGTCTGAATTTTGCGTGGGTCTCAGATGTATTCTTTTGGAGAAGGTGATGGGTGTTTGGGGTGTCTGCAATGGAGTAGTGTTCATTGAGAGGTGCGCCGGTGAGTGCGCCGTGCCCGCGCGCGATAGGTTATGTTCCGTTGTGGAGGCGTGCTTGACATTCCATTGACACCCGGTTGGAAAGGACCTTGCAAAGCTCATCATAACGGCTCGACTGAGATGCATTCAATAGCGGGGAACTGGAAGGCAACCTGGGGGAGAAAGGGAGGAAAGGGAGGCTACTAAGATGGGTGTTGCAGGTCGCCACAGGGGGCAGTTATCTAGAAGGGGGGTAGGACAAGAAAAATTGTGAAAAAAGCTAGAAAAGATAGTAAGATAGACACCTTCATCACAAGTCACCAATAGTGAAATGTAAAAAAAAGGTGTACTAGCAAAACATATAATTCCAAAAAGTGTTTTTAAAAGAAAATAAATTTGCTTCAAACAATTGTGGACATGTAATCATAGTAACATGTCTTTACAAATCCAACACGTTTCTGTCTTAATCCTTAGAATTCTGACATTCTTCAGGGAACATCGATAAGCGTAAAAAAATGAATGACAAAAATGCATTGCTTTAATGCTTATTCACATTGCATAACAAACACTTTCTTTAGGCAATTTCAATTTTTTGGTGTGAACATGATCACTTAGAGGTTGATATCGCCAAAGCCATTGACTCCCTGCTGTACAAAGCCTGCATCTTGATTAAAAACTCCCCATGTGTTTTATCTACAAGAGAAGTCTGTAGGTTTAGATACTTAAACTCACACAAATGGGTGAATGCATTATACTTATATATAGCTCCACCCCTACATATGGAGACATACCTCATGTCTTCCTTTTATGCATGTCAGGCTTTTTTTCATACACTTGACACTGGCCAGACTGGATCTCGGTCCACTTTTCACCTGCCAAAAGTTCAATACAAACTACAATCTCTGGTGTGAAAACCCATAAAAGGTATCTTCAAAAAAGGTCTTGCGGTACAGAGAAAACATTTTCTATTCTTGGTACGTTAAGAAAATAAAAAACAACATACTTCCAATATGGAAAGTGTACCCCGCTATGGCAAATTGCTGAAACGATCCATTAAACTCTTCTTCTCTGCTATGTGTACTTGATTTGTTAAAAAAAACTTTAAAGTCACAGCCCAAAAGATTCCGTGTTGGAGGGGTTTGACCCTAGATACAGAATGACAAACCTGCGGAATGAACAAGGTGTTCCAAGCTGTATATAACTTAAGTTGCCAAACAAGTGCTGAAGTGATTAATAATGAGTAGAACGTTTAATAAATTACCAAGGCCAATAATGCAAGATACTCAATACAATATAAAACAACCTCCATGGTAAACACACTCTGTCAACCTATGGTCCTCATTACGAGGCTTGCGCTCCCGTAATGAAGGGTTCCGGTACGGGACCAGCACCGTTCATTACGGGATGCCTGATTACGAGGTCCCCTAGCGGGACCCGGAACAGACATCTGGTAAAACCAGACGTCCTTTCCAGGCCCCACGAGTGGACCAAGGAGCTAATAACGGGCCCGTTATTAGCTCCATCCCTATTCCCATTGAGCCCTATGGGGGCTCAAATGGGAATGGGGAATGGTTTTGTGCATGAGGAATTACCGGCTCCTCCAAGGTCGGTATGACCCGGTAATTCCTCATTCACAGAACCTGGTACTGGAACCCGGTATGGAGGCAGCCAAGCCCTTATTAAGGGCATGGCTGCCTCCACACTCGTAATGAGGCCCTATATGTTGTTTAAATTGACACACGGTTACCCGAAGATTTGCTTATAGAAAGGAATTATGAAGGGTGATCGCAGACGATAAAACATAACATGAATACCTCAGTTTAGGGGGCTATAAAAGACAAATTATACCAGAAGCCACCAATTCACTACCTGATCATTGCATTGCCACAGCTGGTACCACTCTATGCTTTCACTTAGGCCCTGTTCATGACTTTTAATGTGGAAGATAAATCACTGTTCTAGTTCGCTCAATTTTGTTCAATTGTACGTTGATTATTCTCTGTAGTTTTTTGAATTATCGTCCACATGAACTCATTGAATTTGTGTGATTTTTCAATATAATGCTCTAAACTTAGATTTGGGTTTTGTACCTACCAAAATCCATGGTTCGTTCCTATTTAGAGTAGAATTCCAAAGGTTCATCAGGAACATCAGACTCAAGGAATTCTTTAAGGAAGCCCCCATTTTACCAGAGACGCTCACAACGAGTCTCATACGACCTTTCAAGTGCTGTCCCCCTATACAGAGCCATTATAAAGAATGCCTTATTTTGAAAAGAAAGTACTACAGCAAAAAATGGCATAACCTCACAAGAAAACAATTGGCCTCTGTTTGAGGAATTTAGGGGCCAAGCCAGATATTATCTTCAGAAGTGTGGATAAAGGCAGTGCCCTCGTCATACAAAATAGAGAGGACTATATTCAAGAATGTTTAAGACTATTGAATAACACAAATAGTTCTCAGAGACTCCCGGGAGACCCAGCAGGGACTTTACAAACACTCATACACAAAAAGGTGGGCAAGGCACAAGAGGAAGGTTAGATCAGCCATCAAGGAATTGAATATCCAATACAACAGAGACGGCTATCCCTACATTCTGTACTCTTCCAAAAATCCATAAATCACTGGGTCAAGCCTTTGGACGCCCCATAGTTAGTGGAATAGCTTCAGTACTTGGAACGCTATCTAAATATGTGGATTATTTTTTAAATCCACTAGTCCAAAAAATGTAATCTTATACCAAGGACTCTGCAGCTGTCATAAAAGAAATACAGAATGAATGCTTTGATCCCTCAAAACAATTGCTTATGTGTCTTGATGTAGAGTCTCTGTATACAAGAATTCCACAAAGGGCGTCTTCTGAAATGATTGAGGAAAGATTGAGAGAATGTATCGATGATTTACCAGTACCTCGTGCTTTTTTACAGTGGTGCATTGAGATAGCGCTTACTAAAGATTACTTAACATGTTTTTCCATCAAAATGAGGATAAAGACATGGGCTATACTATGGCCCCAGGCTTAGCAAATTTGCATGTTGAATTATTTGAAAAACAGGAATTATATGGGACATCAAATCTTTTTGCTATGCGATTTAAGACATGGATCTGATACATCAATGACATACTTGTCAAAGGACAGGTAGTCAGGAAGAAGCCATGTAATTTGTGCATTGACTAAATCAGAGGAATCTCTTTCTCAAATTCATGTATAAAATCAGCAATACAGAGGTTAGTTTTCTGGATCTTAAAATATATGCAGAAGAGGACGTCCTGAAACTCAAACCGTTTAAAAAATAACAGACAGAAATGCATTATTACACTTTCAATGTAATCATGCTAGACATACCAAGGCTAATATTCCATTCGGTCAGTTTCTCAGGTTGAAAAGGGACAGCACAGAAATTGCAAAATACAGGGAAGAAGCAGAAGTGTTAAAATATAAATTGATCAACAGGGATAGCCCAACAAATGGGTGAAAGACTAGGCTAAACAAGCTGTGCATTATGACCGGGAAGTGTTACTTCAACCTAAGCAAAAACAAAGTATGGATCAAAAGTTGGTGTTTGCTATCACATTCACAGACCTGTCTTTCAAAATTAAGGGAATTATAAAAAAGAATTGGAAGAGATGCTTTGGAAGGAACCAGATGGGTTTACATGGCCCTATATTGGCTTTTAAGAAAGCATTAGTATCGGAGGATTGGTAAAAAAAAATGATATTACACAAAAAGTAACCCCACAAGGTTCCTAACCGAGGATTACAAATCAATGGGGCTTGGCGCCTCTGCAGGGACATTACCACTTTGCTAGATGCAGGGTCTGTGATCTGACAACACACAACAAGGAAATCAATTTAGGCCTTAACAAGGCATGGCAACAGAAGGACTTCACGAATTGTGAAACGAAAAACGTTATCTATGTAATAAAATGTCCATGTAACATGCATTACGTGGGGAAGACCACCTGGATGGTAAAGACTTGAATGATTGAGCACATGAGCTGCATAATGACGGCTCCTTTGGCTAAGCTCTGCAGTCAAGCATTATATTGTACAATTGAAACTAAAGTGAGTGAACTAGAACAACGATTTACCTTCTGTATTAAAAGTCATGAACAGGGCCTAAATGAAAACATAGAGTGGTACCAGCTGTGGAAGTGCAACAATCAGGTAATGAATTGGTGGCTCCTGGTATCAATTGTCTGTTATAGTCTCCTAAGCAGAGGTATTCACGTAATGTATTATCATCTTTGATCTCCCATCATAAATCCTTTCTATATGCGCTTTGAAACATTTTTGTATAGGAGCGTTATAAATGCCATGTCATATTAAATCTTCAGGTAACCGTGTGTCAAATTAAACATATAGATTGGCAGACTTTGTTTACCCTGGAGGATGTTCTACATTGTATGGAGTATCTTGCATTATTGCCCTTGGTAATTTATTAAACGTTCTACTCATTATTAATCACTTCAGCACCTCTGTGGCAACTTAAGTAATATACAGCTTGGCACACCTTGTTCATTCGACAGGTTTGCCATTCTGTATCTAGGGTCAATCCCCTCTAACATGGAATCTTTTGCCCGTCAGTTTACACATAGCCGAGAAGAAGAGGTTAAAGGATTGTTTCAGATCCATTATTGTTGCTATTATGGTCCGGTGATTTAAGAATATAAACCTGGTGATCCATTTGACACGCTAAAATGGTCCCGTGCAAACAAACAGGTGCAGCAGTAAGAAGAGAGGCTACCGTGACTACCCGAGTCGTATCACATGGCCGAACTACGGCAAATGGAACACATAACAATGGAGACGTGCTTGAGCAATAAAGAATGGGACTCCTCCTGCATCCACGAGACACTAGTGGCGAAAGGAAGTGGAAGTTATGTTCCTGCCTTGTTTGTGTAGGCCGTTTTGATGATCCATGTAATTAAGAAAGGCAGGGAAGAGACACATGTGCAGTAGACTTCCAAACACGTGCAATGTTACACAAGTGATTTTGTGTTTTTATAACGTAGGTCTCTGACGTCTTGCTGGAGGAACTGTTCTTCAAAGATCACAACAACGTTCAGCAATTTACCATATTCGGGTACGCTTTCCATTTTGGAAGTAAGACATTTTCTACTTTCACAAAATATTAAGAATAGAATTTATTTTCTCTGTACCGCTAAACCTTTTTTGAAGACACCTTTTCTGGGTTTTCACACTAAAGAGATAATGGTGTGTTTTGAACTTTTGGCAGGTGACTAGAGGATTGTGATCCAGTCCGGACCATGTCAAGTGTATGAAAAAAAAGTGTGACATCCAGAAAGGAAGACAGGAGGTATGTCTCCATATGTAGGGGTGAGGCTGTTTATAAGTATGATTGCATTGACCCATTTGTGTAGGTTTGAGTATCTAAAGCTACATACTTCTCTTGTAGAAAAAACACATGGGGAGTTGTTAATTAAGACGCAGACTTTGAACAGCAGGGAGTCAAAAGCTTTGGCGATATCCCCCTCTAAGTGCTCATGTTCACACCAAAAAAAAATAAAGTTGCCCAGAGAAAGTATTTGTAATGCAATGTGAATGAGCATTGCAACAATGTATTATTGCCATTCATTTTTTAACACTAGTTGATGTTCCCTGAAGAATGTCAGCATTCTAAGCATTAAGAGAGAAACATGTTGGATTTGTAAAGACATGTGAATATGGAGTACATGAACACAATTGTTGTTTCAAGCAAATTCGTTGTGTTTTTAAAACACTTTTTGTAATTCTATGCGCTGTAATTTTCCGTTTTATACATATTCACAATTGGAGACTAGTGGTGAAGGTGTCTATCTTACTATCATTATCAAATAATGTGTTGATATGATATGCACGAAGAGCCTATAAAAGGTTACTAGGATGTGGTGATATATTGATACATCTAAGAACCTTTGTCTGTATGTTATATTTTATGTCAAAATTTGAGAAATAAAAAAGAGATGCTCTACAAGAGGGGTTGAGGGTTCTCTTACAAATGTATGAAATGGCTGATACATTACAGGTCTGTAAGCGATCCAATGTATATCCTGGAGGTCTTGCAGTACTTAAGTGTAAAACCAAATACCCACAGGCTATGTGTCCCTACTCGTATCCCATCTCTCTCCATTTGTGACGTCCCATGCAAGTATATTTTGGCTTATAGGCAGCACATAAAGTGCTACCTCTTGGTTCAAACAAAAAATCAAAGCGGCATCGCCCCTTATGGGCACCAAATAATTACATTTAGAAGTATTTGAAGTATTCGTCTTTGTAATTACATTAATAACTTTTATAGGTCATTGATAGGGCACACCAAGCACCATTATGCGTTTGGTGGTATAGCAGCAGTAAATCCACAGGGATACCATCAAATGGATTTACTGTTACTCGTACTTGGTCCAGTGGAATTACTGTCGGATTACAAGTGGCAAATTGGCAGTTTTGGTCCCCATTTTTGGACTCCGTAGGATTCCATGGGGATATCCGCAGAATTGCCATTGGTGGTAATGCTGCGAAAATGGCTGCTTTCTGGGGGTAAGGTGCTGGAATTACCTCCAGTATTTTGCTGGAAGTTTTTTCCTCCACCTTACCTCTAAACCCATAGTTCAGCGTTGCAGTAATACTGCAGTAAGGCATTGCTAACTCCGTTACCACTGCAATACCACCATTTCTGGCCACACGGCCAAACTCATAATGAGGACATGTCTTCCATTGGTGGGTAGGTTAGCACGTAGAAAGCGGATGAATAGAAACAGGGAACTCCACACAGGAATAAGCATGCATTTTGCATTCAGAAATACAAATATATGCCAGGCTGTTTGTTGCAATGTTTTGTAGGTATACAGTACAGCCAGAAAAAATGCCAGTATTTGCCCTTGTAAGAATACACCTGTGACAGCTTAGGACAAATATGTCCAGCATTTACTGCTATAAAGACACAACTATGATGGCTTTGCCCTAAAAGACAAGGATTTGTCCTTGTAAGGTCATACTTGCGATGCCTTCGCACCACAATGCCAGCATTTGCCCCTGCAAGGGAACACCTTTGATGGCTTTATCCGAAACCCCTGCATCTACCCCCTGAGAAGACACCAGTGATGGTTTTAGGCAAATATTGCCAATATTTGCCCCTGTAAGTACCCACCTGTGATGGATGGCTGTGTTCCAAATAGTACCAGCATTTGCCTCTGTGTGGCCACACTTGTGATTGCTTTGCCCTCAACATTCCGGCATTTGACCATGTAAGGACACACCTGTGATGGCTTTGCCCCAAAAATGCCAGAATTTGTCTTTTTAAGCACACACCCTTGATGCGTTTTCTCCAAAACCGCAACATTTATACCTGCAAGGACACACACTGCAATAGCTTTGCCGCAATAGGTCAGTCAGCATTTGTCTTTTGAAGATGTATTTTCGATCCACTTGTTTTATGCTTCTTCTATTCTCTCATTGGTTAGCCCTTTAGTAACTAATGTTTCAGCACAGAACTTCCGCCTAGGATGAGAAGATCACCCAAGGCCGTTTATGATCTTATTCTCGGTTGATAAGAAAGCTATTCACCAGCCTTAGTTTTTCTATAAAAGAAGCTGATCCAGGGGAGGGAGGTGCAAAAGTTAGGTTTCTGATTGGAAGTTTCAAAAGGGACATGCTGGCGTTTTTTTGTATTGCATTTTATTGCATTGCAATGTAATAAACTGCATCTGTTTCCAGGCTACTCTTTGACAGGTTGGCACTGTGACTAGGATCTGTTGCTGATCTGGGAGGATTCTAGTGGCTTGTTTACCATTTCCCTCTGAACCCTGTGGCACAGCATCTGACAGGTAGGAGTCTAGTACAAAACTGCACGTGTGATGGAGGCTGACTGTGTGTGATATTCCCCTTTGGATCACACAAGGAACCGTGTTTTTATGAAGTAGTAAGTGCAGATGCAGAGTGGGGATCTGTGGGTGGCTCTGTCATGGGCTTCTCAGATTTTGTGACAGAATTGGGTCGCGTCTGGTTAGGTTTCTGTGAGAAATTCCCATGTGCAGTCTCAGAATACCCCAAATAGCAATGTTGGGGTCCTTACTGGAAGTCAGTCAGTGAGTTGGGATAACTGCAAACAGTCTGTATATGGTGAACAGTGCGTCAGTCAGTCAGTAAGTTGTGTAGTCAGCTTCCAATAGTTAGAAGGCAGGAAGGATGAGCCTAGCGGTTTCCACGCCAGGACATCAGAGCCGTGTGAATGGGTGTGCATGAAGTTCTCTTGGTCAGGGACAACCTTGTCTTCCAGCCGTTCTTATGACCCACCCGGAAAGTGAGTATCAAAAGCAAATGTGAGCTGCGGGAAACACCATGGCTGAACAGCTGTCAAAGTGTTATGTGTCAGTGAATCGCACCCCTCAGGGCCACCAAGCAGAGCTTTCCACACTCAGGGCCGAAGAAGAGTGGAATGTGGGAAAGTGGGGCTCTCTGGGATAGCCCGATAGTTTGATAAAGAACACCAATTTAGCAGGATAAGCTATAAGAGTGGGGACAGGTCAGTCCAGGCAGGTACTAACACCCCTAAGCTCCCCCAACACACTACATGCAGACTAAATATGCAAGTAGAACATGGAGGTACTTGCAAGAATGGCATGCCCAACAGGGGAAAATCAGCATTACCCTTTCTGCCTCGAAGGTACTTTTGACATATCTCTTGAAACTAAAAATAGTACAACCTGCCGAAACCAGTGGGGTACTTATTCTGATTGGTTTAAAGAAGCACTAATTAAGTGCAGAGGCTCCAAATTAGGCTACTAAAAGATTCACATGGAAAACTAAAAAGTCCAATTAAGACTCTGAAATGAAAGGGTGAGTCGATAGATGATATAAACATGGGTACGGCACCCACTCTGCTTTATCCTCACATGGAAACAGATGCGTAGGACGAGGAGACAGGAGAGCATATGGCTCATTTCTCTACAGTGTTCGACCTAAACAACAGCAGTCTGCCACATTCACTGCTCCATCTACCCACAGCATACTGCTTCCCAGCAAATTATTCATACTGCCCAGACCCCTCCACAACCTCCTTATCAAGTGTCTGTTGCCCACCAACCTGTCCCCAGTATCTGACGCCCTCTGTGTATGCATTCCAGAACTTTCAATATCCTTTAGGCAAATACCCTCAACTTTCTCCAAACAGGACATGTTGGACGTAGGCCTGAGGTGTGTCCCCAGAAAAAACACTGGGGCAAAATCCATTGCAAACAGAATAAAGGTGAATAATCAGTGGACCAATTGGATCTGCTTAAGGTAGGTTTGACCCAAAATTAAGGCATATTAAAAGCAACAGACACTGGCAATGCGTTTGTTCAGGCACTGTTAACAAAACTGCAACAGCAACGAAAGATGGCATGCGTTGGGTGGCAAACAAAGCCCTTATCATAATTAGTAGTGGTGGAAAATCAGTGTCTTGCCTGCCAAGAACAAAAGAAAGAAAACACTGACAGTAGCTCGTAGTTTTGCAATTACAAATTCTCCAAGGACAGACGTCTCAGACAAGGGAATATTTTTTCACAGGGGAAGCATGAAGGGGTGGGGGAGGGAAAGAGGCAAGGGGGTGAGCCAAAATAGACAGCGAGCAAGTTTAAGAAATCCCACAAACTGTAACTGTGGCATGAAGGAGGGCCACTGGAAGAATACATCTCCCAATCGACCTAAGAAGAATTTTCAGTCCCCTCTTCAAGATCCATCCCTGTTCCCCAATTTAGGTGCATCAGATTGTATGACAAACATTAATGTGGGCCTGATCACAACTTGGGCGGTAACGGTAACGCTATTAGCGCGGGCAGTATTAGCCCTACCGCCGAACTCCCCGGCGCTAATAGCGCCGAATCACGAGTTTGGCGGTAATGTAAGTCCCCGTTCCCCACTGAGCCCATTCGGGAATGCCCCATTCCCCATTGGGCTCAATGGGGAATCTTCGCGCTAATACCTCCAGCGGATTTCCCGCCGGCGGTAATAGCACACATTTTCGGCGGATTTCCCCCCCAGCTCAGAGCTGGGGCGAAATCCGCCGAAGCCTGATTCGGCAGACCCTTAAATCCGGCGGTAATAGCGCTACTGCCGGATTTAAGGGTTACCGCCGAAGTCGTGATGAGGCCCACATCGTTTCAAATGAATAGCAGTATTGGCGAAGTCAGAGAAAAAATGTCATCATGAATCTCCCTATTTCCATTGATCAAGAAGCTCCCTGTGTTTCATGGAATATATAGAAGGGCAATCTGTTTCATGTCTGTTTCATGTCTGTTTCATGTCTGTTTCATGTCTCATTGACACATAGTCTAGTAAGTCAGTTAGATGGTCTGAGAACTTCCCAATTACTCCTCCTTCTTCCTTCAATAATAACCGGATATGTATCTCTTATACACTTGGACCCACACTGTTACCAAACCCATATCTTTTATACTGGGTCCCATCACAAGCAAACATACATTTTTACTGGGTTCCTCTGCCCCAATGAATTTATTGGGACAAGATCCTTTATGTAAACTGAGCTGCATTATATATTGAACAGCAGATGGAGTCTCTTGATATCCCGATAACAATACCGAAGCCGTATTAGCAACACTTAAAGAAGTCCTTTCCTCACCCCAGACCTCATATACATCCACTTGTCCCCAAAACGTAATGAGTTATTATCATAGGTCCCTGATTGCCCATGGTCCTCGCATAATAATAAAATAGGTTACATTCATAATACACAGCCTGTCTGTTCACGAGTGGATACCTTTAAGCATTACCTAGGATTCCCCAGTACCACTTACGCCCTGAGGCAGAGAAATGTGTTACTCCATTATACAATTACTGTTATAGCACATAATCGCAACACAAGTAGTCCCTGTAATACTCCCATTCTCCCTGTGAAGAAGCCCAGAAAGAACACATATATCTGTGCAATACGTCTGTGCTGTAAATGCATTATGTTAACAACCTTCCCAGTGCTTCCAAATTTCACTTCAAAATTGTCATGCATTCCACTGTTAGCCAACTAATTCACAGTTGTTGATCTCTGCTCATCTTTCTTTTCTATCACTGTACACCCACTTGCATGTTTGCCTTTTCGTACTGGGGGATACAGTACATATTCACCCGCATTCCTAAGGTGTACAGAGAGACTCCTACCCTGTCCTCTCAACGTTTAAAGGAAGATTTAGATGATATGAGAATCCCAGGAAAGGCTAAATTAGTTCAGTATTAGATGACATCCTGTTAGTATTAACCTTCTACGGTACTTGCAAGCAGATTACAGTAGTATTATTGACAGTGCTAGTATAAAAGGGTAATAGAGCAGTCAATCATAAACTATAACTATGCTGGGAAAGAGTACAGTATTTGGGACATGGAATTGTATCAGGCTACCAGTTATTAACTAACACTCATACAGAAGCCATGCTCAGAATATCCACACTCAACACGAAGACACAGTAGTGCACATTCCTAGGGATGGAGGGGTACTTCCGCTAATGGATATTAGGTTATACTGCACAGGTCGAACCATTCCTAAAATTAGCAGAACTGAACACAACTGAACCCTTACCATAGTCAGAAGGGATTGAGCAAGCTTTCACTGCATTAAAACATGCACTCTCTAATGTGCCAGCCTTAGGACTGCACAATTACAAGATATTCACCCTATACGGTCATGAGTGGAATGGGTTTTCCACATGCATTTTGCAGTACAACACTTGAACCAGTCGCTGCAGGGTTTCCTCCTTGTCTCAAATCTGCCCAACAGCTATATTGGGGGTGCAGAAGTGGGAATGTGTTAAGTTCCTGTGAGAAACCAAAGGGTGTCTCACCTACTAGTCCCCCGGATCTCTCTCAGGTGTCCAGGACACAGCCATCAGCTTTGGGTCAGACCCTGGGGGTGGACCAGTGTGCGAGGATCACCTGGGTGGGGTTAGGGGTCTTTGCAGGAGTGGGGGTGAGGCAACCAATGGTGAGACGCGATATTCCCCCTTTTTGTACCCATGATCCATCCCATTTCATAGGATTCTCTTATGTCCCAACTACCCTGCCCTTTCTACACAAACAGTGGGCCGAGGAAGAGGGTGATTGAGAGTAAAGAGCATAGCCCCTACATATCGTATCGGACATGTCCCGCTAATCGTGACAGGCAAAGTCAGGCACTTGACCTTAAGTGCATACACCTGATACCAATTAGCTCTCCTCACACAGATTAAAGGTGGAACATAGAGACACACTCTGAGCAAGGTGGTACACGAGTCTGAGCAGAACCTCCGGAGCGAAGGCAAACCTACTGGAGCAGAGCAAAGGACCAAGGGACGGGAGCAAAGGGTAAAAAACCACAGGAGTTACCTGCAGGAGGTTGTTGCCTACAATAGGATGCGAAAGACACGCAGAAAAAGCCAAATCCCAAACAAGAAGGCTGCATTGTGTTTCAAGGACACCAGTGACCCTGCCGGTTGAACAACAGAGTTGGGGAGGCAAGGCCATGCCTGTGGTACTAACCTTGACTAGTGGATGTAAAAACTGTAAAGACAAGAAAGAAACGCAAACAGCTGGTGAGTTGGCAAGCAACATGAAACACCGGTGTATGTTAAGGAAAGATTGAAGTTGCAACATTATATCACACAATTGAAGACTGCACGTGTGTGGCTGAGACGCGAAGAAAGGCAGACCTGTGAATGAACTTTGAAGTAACGATAACTGTGAAACCAGCAATACTAAGTAACAGAGTGGTACGGCGAAAGGAAGTAGCCCACTTGAAAGTCTCAGTGAAAGGTGAAATGTTTGTAGCGATAAACTGAATGTACTGTAAAAGCAAAGTGGTCAAAATTAACCTTGAGAAAAGGGGAGAGTAAAAAGTTGAACTTCAAACTTTGGTGCTTATGACATTGAACTATCCATGCCAAGAAGCATTGCGGCAAATAACACAAGAGCTGAACCAATAAATAAATAACCAGCTGAAGGGAAAGTCGAAGTGGTTCTGCAGAGGACTATAGCAAAAGCCACACACATCCGAAAATGTTCGACATCAGGAAACGGTCCGAGGCCGACTGAGGGAGACCGGAAGTGTAATAATTTGGGGAAGGGAACCCCTGAAGGATGTGAAATTAAGCTTGGGGAAGGAAACCCCTGCAAGTGTTTTGAACGTTTGCTTTGAAAGTTTTGAGCCTGACTGAAGGGGACCAACGTGCACTTTTGCTTTAAGAGGTCTGGGCCTGACAGAGGGGGACCAGCGTGAACATTTTGTTGAACTGTGTTTGAAAGCTGGAAAGAGAGACTTTAAGGTAGAAAGCCAGATGGCCGTCGATCCACGTTTTGAACTGCCTTTGTGTTAAGAACCTGAGCCAGAGTGTTTCATCATGCCTACAGGGACCGCCTTACTCCGTGCTGTCTAACATGGGAAGGAGAGCTGACTTAGCCATATTTATTCTTTATATTTGAACACTGATTTTCCTCTGCATACATATTCTCCTTTACACGCTTTTTGTACCAGAGATAAGGCAGGCATTAGGTTTTGTTAGTATCGGCCATTTTGATTTGACTGACTCAACTTTGACTGTTTGATTTATTATTTGATGGTAGAGAATTCTCCCATTCTAGCTATAGGGAAAAGTAGGAGTTTTCCAAACCCAGAAACTATAATAAAGGTTTTACAAATCATACCTTTTGTGTCAGTGTCATACTTATGATACCATGCCTCCCTTACATTCCTCACTTGAGTTTGCAATCCCGTATGCAATTAGTGCATTATTATTGAAAACAAAGACACAATACATTTTACTTTTCTGCTTAATGGAATATTAAATGTTGTTTCTGAATTCTGCTCAGTTTCACTCATACGACATCCTGTTTAAATACTGCTTCTCTGTTGAGTAGCCCAATTGATGGTGAGGCTGATTTTGTAACCATTACTGACAAACGTTCTCAACCTAGAAAATACCTCTTTGATGTGCGTTTACATAATTCTGATCTAATGTACTATGCTGATCTGTCTTGGTTCCAAGATGATAAAGGGAAATAGGTTGTAGGATAGTCCGTTTGTTCTCCCTAAACTGTAGGGGAAAGTGCACAATTACCAAATGTGGTGTCCTCCCAGATTGCAGGATAGGAAGGTATAACCTGAGCATGCATATTATGTGGTCAGTCAAGTGTTACCATCAATACAGATTTCAGGGTATCAGGTAATAATATCCCTATATATATGGTTGGCGTATATAATGTCACCGGGAAAAGGTTGTAGTGATATTTGATAAGTGACCATATATATAAGGATAGGGGGAGTTGGGTTTGCGGGGGTGTCCGCCACTCCCCTTGAACAAAGAAAGGGTTTGGGGGCTGCAGAGTGTCCCCCGCATGTTCCATCTAATAATGCCCCCGCAGAAAACTGCCATTTTTCGGCGATATTTTTGCATGGTGTTATTTTTGAGGGGACATTATTACATGGAACTGATTTGAGATGCACTTTTGGTATTGCCCATGATTTTGGTCGGCTGTGGAAGCAAAGCGGCTTCCTTACATCATCAGGTTTTTAATTAAAAACACTATGAGGGTAATTCATAGAATTTCGCAGAAAAGTGTCGCAAGCGGCTGGCGCAGAGTGTCCGCGTGCGATTGACTGCGCCAGGCACGTGCGCTAAAACCGATTTCCGCGCACAGCGTATTCATGGATTTTAGGCTCCCAAACCAGCCGTGGCGCAGAGAATCGCAGCGACCCTGCAGCAGCGCCAGTTACGCCCCCAAGAATGCCCTCGCGCAAGGAAAAGCCATCAAAATCGCTAAATCATCGCAAAGGGCTGCGCTAACCCTGGACCAGTTCACCGGGCTGGCAAACAGCAAACGCCAAGCGGGGAACGTGTATTTCAGGGGTGCGCGGGAAGTTCCACACACGATTGGCCCAGTGCGAGCAAGGTATGTGTATTTCAGGGGTGCGCGGGAAGTTCCACACGCGATCGGGCCTGGGGGAGTGGGCTACGTGTATTACAGGGGTTCGCGTGAACTTTCTCACGCGATCGGGCCTGGGGGAGCGGGCTACGTGTATTTCAGGGGTTCGCGTGAAGTTTCTCACGCGATCGGGCCTGGGGGAGCGGGCTACGTGTATTTCAGGGGTTCGCGTGAAGTTTCTCACGCGATCGGGCCTGGGGGAGCGGGCTACGTGTATTACAGGGGTTCGCGTGAACTTTCTCACGCGATCGGGCCGGGGGAGCGGGCTACGTGTATTTCAGGGGTTCGCGTGAAGTCTCTCACGTGATTGGCCCCGTGCAAGCAGGGTACGTGTATTCCAGGGGTGCGCGGGAAGTTCCACACGCGATTGGCCCCGTGCAAGCAGGGTACGTGTATTCCAGGGGTGCGCGGGAAGTTCCACACGCGATTTCAGCAGGGTATGTGTATTCCAGGGGTGCGCGGGAAGTTCCACACGCGATTTCTGCAGGGTATGTGTATTTCAGGGGTTCTGGGGAGTACTACACGTGAATTGGCCGTGTGGGTCCTCCCAGGTGTATGCTCCACAACCTCCACGGCCCCTGCAGGCAGCCCACACCACGGGGGACTACCCTGCACCCCTGCTCATGTCCCCTAGGCAGCCCATCCACCATGGGCATGCCCCCCAGCCAACCCACATGTCACCTTGCACTACTGATCAACAATGCATGTCTCCCACCACCCCCACCCCCAGCCACCAGGGGCATCCTCCACCAGGCCCCCAATCATGTCTCCCACCACCCCCACCCCCCAGCATCCAGGGTCACCCTCCACCAGGCCCCCACTCATGTCCCCCTGCACCCCCACCCCCCAGCAGTGCAGGGGCACCCTCCACCAGGCCCCCACTCATGTCTCCCACCACCCCCACCCCCCAGCCACCAGGGGCACCCTCCACCAGGCCCCCACTCATGTCTCCCACCACCCCCACCCCCCAGGGGCAGCCTCCACCAGGCCCCCACCCATGTCCCCCTGCACCCCCACCCCCCAGCAGTGCATGGGCACCCTCCACCAGGCCCCCACCCATGTCTCCCACCACCCCCACCCCCCAGCCACCAGGGGCACCCTCCACCAGGCCCCCACTCATGTCTCCCACCACCCCCACCCCCCAGCCACCAGGGGCATCCTCCACCAGGCCCCCACTAATGTCTCCCACCACCCCCACCCCCCAGCCACCATGGGCAGCCCCCACCAGGCCCCCACTCATGTCCCCCTGCACCCCACCCCCCAGCAGTGCAGGGGCACCCTCCACCAGGCCCCCACTCATGTCTCCCACCACCCCACCCCCAAGCAGTGCAGGGGCACCCTCCACCAGGCCCCCACACATGTCTCCCACCACCCCACCCCCAAGCAGTGCAGGGGCACCCTCCACCAGGCCCCCAATCATGTCTCCCACCACCCCCACCCCCCAGCATCCAGGGGCACCCTCCACCAGGCCCCCACTCATGTCCCCCTGCACCCCCACCCCCCAGCAGTGCAGGGGCACCCTCCACCAGGCCCCCACTCATGTCTCCCACCACCCCCACCCCCCAGCCACCAGGGGCATCCTCCACCAGGCCCCCACTAATGTCTCCCACCACCCCCACCCCCCAGCCACCATGGGCAGCCCCCACCAGGCCCCCACTCATGTCCCCCTGCACCCCCACCCCCCAGCCACCAGGGGCACCCTCCACCAGGCCCCCACTCATGTCTCCCACCACCCCCACCACCCAGCCACCAGGGGCACCCTCCACCAGGCCCCCACTAATGTCTCCCACCACCCCCACGCCCCAGCCACCAGGGGCAGCCTCCACCAGGCCCCCACTCATGTCCCCCTGCACCCCCACCCCCCAGCAGTGCATGGGCACCCTCCACCAGGCCCCCACTCATGTCTCCCACCACCCCCACCCCCCAGCCACCAGGGGCACCCTCCACGAGGCCTCCACTCATGTCTCCCACCACCCCCACCCCCCAGCCACCAGGGGCATCCTCCACCAGGCCCCCAATCATGTCTCCCACCACCCCCACCCCCCAGCATCCAGGGTCACCCTCCACCAGGCCCCCACTCATGTCCCCCTGCACCCCCACCCCCCAGCAGTGCAGGGGCACCCTCCACCAGGCCCCCACTCATGCCTCCCACCACCCCCACCCCCCAGCCACCAGGGGCACCCTCCACCAGGCCCCCACTCATGTCTCCCACCACCCCCACCCCCCAGCCACCAGGGGCAGCCTCCACCAGGCCCCCACCCATGTCCCCCTGCACCCCCACCCCCAGCAGTGCATGGGCACCCTCCACCAGGCCCCCACTCATGTCTCCCACCACCCCC
The DNA here is from genome assembly GCF_040938575.1 of Ambystoma mexicanum. NCBI lineage: Eukaryota > Metazoa > Chordata > Amphibia > Caudata > Ambystomatidae > Ambystoma > Ambystoma mexicanum. The sequence continues at coordinate 1,383,532,017 of NC_090921.1, read as the reverse complement.
ACCCCCCAGCCACCAGGGGCACCCTCCAACAGGCCCCCACTCATGTCTCCCACCACCCCCACCCCCCAGCCACCAGGGGCATCCTCCACCAGGCCCCCACTAATGTCTCCCACCACCCCCACCCCCCAGCCACCAGGGGCACCCTCCACCAGGCCCCCACTCATGTCTCCCACCACCCCCACCCCCCAGCCACCAGGGGCAGCCTCCACCAGGCCCCCACCCATGTCCCCCTGCACCCCCACCCCCCAGCAGTGCATGGGCACCCTCCACCAGGCCCCCACTCATGTCCCCCTGCACCCCCACCCCCCAGCAGTGCAGGGGCACCCTCCACCAGGCCCCCACTCATGTCTCCCACCACCCCCACCCCCCAGCCACCAGGGGCACCCTCCACCAGGCCCCCACTCATGTCTCCCACCACCCCCACCCCCCAGCCACCAGGGGCAGCCTCCACCAGGCCCCCACCCATGTCCCCCTGCACCCCCACCCCCCAGCAGTGCATGGGCACCCTCCACCAGGCCCCCACTCATGTCTCCCACCACCCCCACCCCCCAGCCACCAGGGGCACCCTCCACCAGGCCCCCACTCATGTCTCCCACCACCCCCACCCCCCAGCCACCAGGGGCATCCTCCACCAGGCCCCCACTAATGTCTCCCACCACCCCCACCCCCCAGCCACCAGGGGCACCCTCCACCAGGCCCCCACTCATGTCTCCCACCACCCCCACCCCCCAGCCACCAGGGGCAGCCTCCACCAGGCCCCCACCCATGTCCCCCTGCACCCCCACCCCCCAGCAGTGCATGGGCACCCTCCACCAGGCCCCCACTCATGTCTCCCACCACCCCCACCCCCCAGCCACCAGGGGCACCCTCCACCAGGCCCCCACTCATGTCCCCCTGCACCCCCACCCCCCAGCAGTGCATGGGCACCCTCCACCAGGCCCCCACTCATGTCTCCCACCACCCCCACCCCCCAGCCACCAGGGACACCCCCCACCAGGCCCCCACTCATGTCTCCCACCACCCCCACCCCCCAGCCACCAGGGGCATCCTCCACCAGGCCCCCAATCATGTCTCCCACCACCCCCACCCCCCAGCATCCAGGGTCACCCTCCACCAGGCCCCCACTCATGTCCCCCTGCACCCCCACCCCCCAGCAGTGCAGGGGCACCCTCCGCCAGGCCCCCACTCATGTCTCCCACCACCCCCACCCCCCAGCCACCAGGGGCACCCTCCACCAGGCCCCCACTCATGTCTCCCACCACCCCCACCCCCCAGCCACCAGGGGCATCCTCCACCAGGCCCCCAATCATGTCTCCCACCACCCCCACCCCCCAGCATCCAGGGTCACCCTCCACCAGGCCCCCACTCATGTCCCCCTGCACCCCCACCCTCCAGCAGTGCAGGGGCACCCTCCACCAGGCCCCCACTAATGTCTCCCACCACCCCCACCCCCCAGCCACCAGGGGCATCCTCCACCAGGCCCCCAATCATGTCTCCCACCACCCCCCACCGCCCTGCCACCATGGGCAGCCCCCACCAGGTCCTCACAATCCCCAATCATGTGCGTAATGGTCAGCCTCCACAGCCAAAAAGCCCTACCAAGTATCCCATTCACCCACATGGAAATGGAAATCACATGTTACACCCCCAATGTTCATGAAGCTAATGAAGCCATGTCCGTCACACACAATGGTTGCAATTGAATGGGAAAACACACAACATGACATGCATGAAACCAATGAGATGATACCACACAGTGAAGTATGCAAACAAAATTGTATTGAAAAAAAATAAGAATGCTAAAGAAAGAAAACTAACTACAATGTGAATGAGAAAAAAGTAAGCTGCATGTCCGTATGAAAAAATGAAACTTGAAATCCAAATAGAAAAAATGTTTGTCCAAAGTCAAATGTAAAAAAATCTCCATGCAATAAAGAACTATGTACAAAAATAACAAGGGTCCATGAGCCCAACTGAACAAAGGAAACCTACTAAAAAATCTACCTAAAAATCAACTATATACAAAAAGTGGAGCAGTGTCCGTCGACTCCAAATCATAATACAAAAGAAAGGAAACCTAAAACTAAAGAACTATATACAAAACCGGCGGGCAAGTCCAGCGGCTCACTCTGTGGTGTCCCGGGCCAGAGCATCATCGAACTCCTGTTCGATGTCCCGGAGGCGGTCCAGTTCCATGGCCCCGAGGGTCCGCAGGGACGACGCTGTGTCCTCCTCCAACCCCCTGCGGATTGCCTCGAGGCACTCGGCCCGCCTCAGGGCCCTCCGCATGGAGTTCTCCGCCCTGACCATTGTGAGCCGCGCCTCTTCCGCCCGCCGCCGCTCCGCACCTATGGCGTGGCCCAACCGCTGCCACACGGAAGACACTCTCTGTCCTGGGTCCCCCTGCCCTCCGGCCGATGCCTGCCCCTCCGATGTCGAAAGCCCCGAGCCTTCATGGCTCCCACCATGTTGCTGCTGCTGCTGCTCTGCCTCTGCCCGTGCACTGCCTCCTGCTGCCTGCACATCCTCCGCCGGCTGGGGTGCACTTGTTGATGTGGCCACCCCTGCTGGACCACCGACTCCCGACTGTGGCAGGGATGCCTCCTCCACCAGCCTGGCCGCACCGTCAGAGGCAGCTCCAAAGGGCATCCAGGTGACTGATGGGTGGGAAGATGGCACAGAGGACGACTGGCGCGTAGGGGGTCCAGTTGAGGAGGGGGTCGGAGCAAGCCCCATCAGACGGAGGAATCCGGCCTGGGTGACCTGTCCCAGCAGGCTGACGTGGTCAACGAGCCATTCGAGATGACGTGCAGTCTCTCCATGAAAAGACTGCAGGTCACCTCGCATGGCCCGTTGACGCAACGCCACACCAGCCAGGACAGGCTCAACCCGGACCTGGATAGCCACGTCCGCAGGCAGAGGAAGGCCAGTTGACGTCAGCTCATCCCCTGCCTGGAAACGGGTCTGGACGTAGGCATCCCTGCTGGTGCAAGATGATGCAGGGACAGGATCGGGGACAGGATTGCACACAGGCACCTCCGCGGCGGCCTGTGCTGCCTCCTGTCCCTGGTCCTGGACTGCACCACTAGCACCAGTGGGATCCCCACCTCCAGACACCGTCTCTGGTGCTTGCACGGCCTCCTCCTCCACCAGACCCCCCACCAACCTGGATGACTCCGTGCCATCTTCCCCTGTTGGGCCCTGTGGGGTCCCAGCTGCCCCTTCTGCTGCCGAGGAGTCCAACTCCAACCTCCGCCTCTTGGACCTCCCCCCGGCAGCTGCGGCCTGGGACGCAGCACCGGACTCCTCACTCCCCGACGAGATGACAACACGGGAGGGGAGCCGGGCCTTGCGTCTCCGGCTGGCGGTCGGATCTCCGCCGCTGTGCTCCACAGCACCTTCTCCGCCCTCTTCATCAGTTGACGCTGCACACAGGGAGAAACAAAACACATGCATCAGGGCACTGTACAATGGACACATACACACATGACAGTTGCACATGAGTGGCATTGGCAAACCTCAGACATGTCATCACAATCCCCAACACACATGTCATTGCAACTCGCACACATGAGCCATACCACAGCCATATCGCAACTGCCACCACCATCCATACACATACAACAGCATGAGCAGCCAAAGGTGACCCAGACATCACATGCAACACAGGAAGTGCACCACACATGTACACACACCACCACACTTGCATGCATGTGTACACCTCGGCCAAGTGTCGCACTGTTCAGACGGGCATCCATGTCACATCTGCCAATCAGGCTTACACATACCGCAGTCACATGCATCCATGTTGCATCACTGTTGCACCCTTGTCAAATACACACACATGCACATGTACACAGTGCTCATACATGCAGCCCAATACAACATACATGCGTGACATCACGGACATGTCTACTTACATACACATACATACAAACATGTGTGCACGCACAACTGCATTTGCCATGCAAGCCTACACACACAAGCACCCTCCATGTCTCACACATTACAGCCCTCGCATGTGTCAGCCCCAGGGCCATGTACACCCCCACCCATACTCGACCCCATACAAACAGATGTGCAACCTGCACAATACCGAATAATCACCACACGCACTGCTCACAATCAGGATGCATGTACACTCACCGCTCGACTCCAGACGGGTCTGCTTCTCCAGGACCTGGACGTGGAGCGCTGGGGATATGCGTTCCAGGACCCCATCTGTTCTTCCGACAAGTGGCCCCGGCGCCCCTTGGCATCCGCTGCCTTCAAGAGGCGCCGGGCCTTGTTCAGGGTCCTGGACCTGAAGTCCTCCCACCGCTTCCTGACATGTTGTAAGTCCCGGACTGCCACCCCCTCCGCGTTGATGGCAGTCACGATGTCAGTCCAGATCCGAGTCCGTCCTTCCTTGTCGGCGCGGGAACTTCCGAAGAGGGCATCATACTGCCCCAGGACTTGCTCCACCAGGACACCAACTTCGGTGGCACTGAAGCTGGTGCCCCTCTGCCTCTCTGGCCGGGGGTTGTCAGTGGTCACAGATGGTGTTTGCCCCGACATGACAACCCCAGAGGCAGGAGTGGGTGGGCAACTGGGTCCTGGGGCTGGGCTGTGGAGCGATGGAATTCCAGTCGGGAGTCTTCGGTACCAGCAGGGGTGGTCACAGCAACAGCACCCCTCGCTGATGTGCAGGCAGCAAATGGCAGTGCACGTGGGCAGCAGGCAGTCAGGCAGCAGCAGATGGTAGGTGGGAGCGTGCTCGGGGCTCTGGGGGGCAGTAGTTCGGCCTTCTGGGCAGGAGCGTGGTCTTCCGTGTGCTTACGCGTGGCCAGCTTGGTACGGAGTGATTTGGCACGTGAAAATCCTGCACGTCAGCGTGAAAATCGAGGAAAGGCCCTTAGCGCGTAAGCGCGTCAGCACGCATACGCGATTCTATTGGACCAAAGGCCCTCAGCGCGTAAGCGCGTCTGTGACGTGACCCGCACGGGTGTTTCCCACACAGCACGTGATGACAGAGCACACGTGGAAAGACTGCACGTCAGAGTCTCATCGCGTGTGATTGGTGGAAATGGCCCTACACGCAGAAGTGACAAAGCGTGTAATTGGAGGAAATGTCCCTACACGCAGAAGTGACAAAGCGTGTAATAGGAGGAAATGTCCCTACACGCAGAAGTGACAAAGCGTGTAATTGGAGGAAATGTCCCTACACGCAGAAGTGACAAAGCGTGTAATTGGAGGAAATGTCCCTACACGCAGAAGTGACAAAGCGTGTAATTGGTGGAAATGGCCCTAGCGCGTACACGCCGCGTAAGTGACGCTGGACGTGTGGGCCTGTATAAAAGGTACGCGTAGAACACCACTTCCTTGTACGTGCTTTTCGTGGAGAGCGAGTGGGTGAATTCTGTACTTCTTGTCGTTTCACACGCGATTTACTTCACGGCGTTTCAAGTTCGTATTCCCTGTTACCTCTGACAGCTTTTTCTCTTCTTTCGCTTTTACTGGTTTACCTGGGCCTGTTCCCTCAAACAGTGTTCCCTTCTACTGTTGTCCTGTCTCCTCAGACAGCGTACAAATCTTCTTTTGGCGGGGGTGTTGCCAACCAAACGTGCTCCTTTTACACGCTCATTTACCAGGCAGACGGTGAGTCACGCATGTATCTAACATCTGTGCTTGCCCCGTGTGTAGCCTACCCCTTCAGAGGTCATTCTAGGCTGCGTGTGACACGCATACGTTCATTCTTGTGTTTCTGGGTGCCACAGCGTAGTGCAGGTTTTTCTTTCTGCACACGTGGTCTAGGAGGGGTTGCGTGCACGTCATCTCCCTTTTTTGGGCCTCCTGTGCGTTGCGTGACCCGTCATCTTTCCCCAGGGGTTACATTCAGCCTTGCTAGAGCACTAGGGTACAATTACCATCTGGTACCCAACCCCTTTGACCCCCAATTGCCCAGGACAATAGTCTACATCCATTCCCATACGCACATTAACATCAGTGCCATGGCTGGGAGGCGAGGATTCCGTAAGGGTGGCAAAGGTGGAAGAGCCACAAGTGGTGGCCGTGGTGGATCCGGTAGGGGACGTGGTCGTAACTTGCAGGGTGAGCCTGTCCCCCCATGTGTGGAGGACCAGTCACGGGCACCCATAATACCCCCCCTCCCCCCTCCCATTGAGGCTGATGTGGCTGACACCATCCATGCTCAGCCCTTGTTGGACCAGCCCATTGTGGCACCAGACCTGGCTGACTCCATGGCTGACTTCCAGGTCAGCAGGGCTACGACACGTGCGCTGGTGCACGTTGATGCCATCATGCCACGTGGATCTGGGGCAGCAAGGTCATCTGCTGCACCAAGGAGGCAGGGCGGAGAGGCTGCAGGGGCAGCTGCGGCTCCATCCACCCCAGCCCTCACACACCCAGCCAGGACAGTGTCGGTCCTAGTCCATGCTGCTGACATTCCCCCTGACACCATCACACTAGAGCCAATGCCTGCACCAACTCCCATGCTGAGTGTGCAATCCCACACTCCTGATACAGAGTCCACCAGGGCTCCTGCCCCTAGTGTCCAGAGCGGCGCAGGACACTCAGGATCACCACCACCTTCCAAGCGGAAGAGGAAGAGTGCTCGTCCGGCACAGGCTGATGCCCCAGACACGGCTACACAGTCCGGCCCGTCCAGGAAGCCCAGCTTCACGGATGACGAACTGAATGCACTTGTCGAGTATGTGTCCGGACATGACAACGAGATGGTCATTGTTGCAGGATCCAAGACCACACCTGCACAACGCCAGGCACACTGGCAGACCGTTGCGGACATCGTAAGTGCCCTTGGAATTGTGAGGCGCACAGCCAATGATTGCTATAAGCGCTGGAATGACCTAAAGCGCAGGGCAAAGAGTAAGCTGGCCTCAAGTCATGCCGCAACTCTAGTGACTGGAGGTGGGTCTCCAGTAGTAGACATGGAACTCACTCCACATGAGTCAGTCGCTGGGACCTACGTCACGGAGGAACAGATCCAAGGCGTGGGAGATCTGGCTGATTACGAGGCATTGTCCGGTGAGTGCACATGCATGTGTGTGTCATCCATGTGCATGGTGTGTGTGTGAGGGCTTCTGTTTGTGTGCCAGGTGAGAGTGTGTGCGCCTGAGTCGTATGGGTCAGCCATGTGCTTCATGCAATCCTTCCTGCGCAGCTGCATTTGGCCATAGCAGTATCCCTTCTGCCAACAGTAGACATCTAGCCCAACTGCACGCCAGTTGCCCTTGAAGTGTCACCTTGCCACAACATATTTGCTTATTTTTCACTGTTCATTCAGTCAGTTTGTTTGCATTCCACCACTTTCACTAGGCATGTCGCTGTCCACTAGTCACATGTCTGACATGGGTATGGTAAAGTGGAGTGACTTTGTTACCTGGATATCATTTGTACACACATGTCCCTGTGCAATTGGACCATTTCAGACTGGCAGCTCCAGGTGAAAAATCTGACCTGTTAGAATTAGAAAAGCAATTACATGCGGGAACTGGACTGAATGAATAGGTGCTGCCCTCCTCTCCATCTTCACTCAATTGCAATGGTACATGCCATCTGTGTGATGGCATGTGTGTTTCACCTGGCAATCACAGGCCAATGTGCGATGCCACTGCCAGGCAGCATGCAGAAAATGTGTTCATCTTCCATCTTGGTGTCATCAGTGTGTGCCTTTTGCCTGCACTTCATACGCAGTGAGGGTGCATGCATGGGAGGGTTTTAGTCATGTGGGACATGTGTCAATCAAGTACTGGTTCTCTTGCTTCTCAGCCCTCATTGTGTGCCATGGTGCTAATGCCTGTTTCCATTTCTTTGTTTTCATGTCTTTGCAGGGGAAGACGCACCTGATACTGCTGGGGTTGTGGAGATGGTGCAGACCCAGGAGGGGTCCGAGGGCCGACCAACCACCAGTGAGGGACGTGGTGTGGTGGTGGGGGAGAACCCACAAGGGCTGCAGGTCGTGCTCTCAAGGGGTGTCTCTGGCTGCACCTCCCCCGAGCTGTACTCAGGTGTTGATTCGGATGAGACCTACGTGCCGTCGCAGGTGAGTGTTCCAGGGAGGGATTCTGTTCTGTCTCACCCACCTGCACCAGGGTCAGGACCCTCCATGGGGATGTCAGTGTTGGCAGCTACGCCTTCGGTGGTTACGGATGCAGGGTCACACTCCGCGACATCTGATCCTGTTCCTGGGCCAGCAGATCAGAGGGGGAATGCAGTCCTGCAGCCTCAGGCAGTGCCGGCACAGCAAGGCGCAGTTCGCCTTGCCCCAGACAGGTGTGGTGCCCGCCGACGTGGTGGCCGTACGCCACCCGGCAATACCGCATGGGAGCAATCCATTTACGGTATGGCAACCCAACAGGCTGCATCATCCGAGATGATGGCTCAGGCCATGGATAGGGTGGCCACTTCCATTGTCCCCCCAGAAAGGCTGATGGAGCGACTAGAGCAGGCAACCGACTCCATCTGCCAGTCACACAGGGAGGACATGTTGGGGTCCAACAGGGACAGGCGGGCGGCACTGGCGACTCTGCAGGAGGCCATCTCCATTGAGTCCCAGGGCCACAGGGAAGCCCTGAGGCAGGAGCTCCTTCACCTCAGGACGACTCTTGTTGAGCTTGAGGCTTCAACACACCAAAGGACAGAACAGCAGCTGGAGCGTCTCACCCGTACGCTCTCAGCTGAGATGCAGGCAACGAGGGCGGAGGTCCGGGCATCCCGTGAGTTGTTGCATGGGGACCTCCGCACACTCATCCTCCAGAACCAGACCTACCACACCCGCATGCTTGCAGCCATGGAGGAGCAGACTAGGGCCTTGCGTGGGCTGCCTCCCATAGTGCAACCACCTCCGGATGCAGCTGCACAGGGTGATAATAGCGACAGCAGTGATACTGCCACAATAGGGTAGCCGTGTGGGCCATGAGCCCATGGAGGTGTTTTATCTTCCCAGGATCCACGCAGGTGGGTTCTGGTGTGCATCCTGTCCTCGGACCTCCTGGGTGGCCTCCCCAACCCCCCCGGGCCCATCAATGGCCATTTTTGATTGTTTCTTATTTTTATTTTTATTTTTATTTCTTTTATTCCCAATTTTTTTGGGACGATCTGTTGGCTTCCGTGGTTCCTGTGGGCATACGCTGCATTGTGGCTGGGCACATGCAGGCTTGTAATGTATTTGGTTCAAATGCTTGGGTTTGAGTCACACACACCCCTCCTGCTTCCCGTTTCCATGGGCTTGCAAAGGGTGTGCCCAAGTGACAGTGAATTACACAGTGACGTTGGACTCCCATGAGCTGTGTGGCCAGTCTGTAGTCAATACTGTGTATACATTCATAGTGCATATTGCTGTTGTGTTGTACACTGCATGTTGCATTGATGTGTAACTCTTCTTCTGTGTCTACCTCCCAATTTGCAGGTCCCTTCCTCATGTCCACACAAGGACCTCTAGTCTGGAGATGGGGACCATGTTGGCAGCAGTGCACCTCTCTACATGGCGACAACACTGCACAGTTGGTAGTGGTGGGAGTGCAGGCATTTCCAGGTGGTGAGACTACTAATATGTAACATTTGTGATGTCATGTTAATGGTACTACGTGCTCAAGTATGTTGTTGGTCCGGCATTGCTGTGAGCATTTCAGGTGTTGCAGGTTTCTAATAGTGCCACTGTACATAGTGAGACTGATGTCATGTTGTGGGGATTACTTTGTTTACCTGCAATTAGCATGACATGGCACGGTGTGTCGTGTGGCGGTGCTGGGGTTGGGTTGGCTGACATGGCACTGTCCTCTTGTTGCATTTTGCAAGTGGGTATTCATTTTAGCTGCTTCAATGTGTAACTTCACAAAACTGCATTGGTGGTGTCTGTGTGGGTAGGGATGCACACATTGTGACACTTCCAGGTGAACAATCTCAGGCTGACATGGTATTCCCGGTTCATTCTCCAGACATTCAGGATCAGTGTCAGGTTGAGTCATCATTGATTGTCAGATGGAATGTGCCAGGGCAGTGTGCACTCCACAGGGGTGTGATTTCTATGTGAAGTAATTAGCCACTAGCTGTGTACGGGCTGCCTCCCCCCGTGCCCTTTCCCCTCCCATGCGCAGCGGCTGTGCATGTGGTTGGGGATGTGGGGCCACCACCATGTCCACGGCCAGGCCCCGGCGTGTTGCAACGTTGTGCAGGACACATGCTGCCACTAAGATCCTGCACACTACTGGGGGAGCGTATAACAGCTGCCCGCCAGAACGGTCAAGGGAGCGAAAGCGTGACTTTAGCACTCCGAATGTGCGCTCCACTATGCCCCTGGTTGTAATGTGGGCTGTGTTATATCTTACCTGGGGTGGCGTGGTGGGGTTCCGAATTGGCGTCATCATGTGGGGGCTGAGAGGGTAGGCACTGTCCCCTGTGGAGGTGGTGATTGGTATCATTGGTGGGGTTGTGACCTTGCTCAGTATCCAACATGCATGCATGTGCAGTGGCATACATACTCACCAAGCAGCCATGTATCGCCATGCCGCCCAGCTTCTAGGTCCCGGCTTAGGGTGGACATTCGGTAAATGAAGCTGTCGTGGGTGGAGCCAGGATAGTTGGCATATACTGAGGTGATGATTCCCTTGGCATTACATGCTACCTGCACGTTGATGGAATGCCAGTGCTTGCGGTTCCTATAGATGTGCTCAGATGCCCTGGGGGGACGTAGAGCCACATGGGTGCAGTCGATGGCACCTAGCACTTTGGGGAATCGTGCCACAGCGTAAAAATCCAGGGCGGCAGCATGCCTTTCTGCAGGTGTTCTGGGCAGGTATATGTGCCTGCGGACTGATGGGCGTGCAGTGATGATGTTCAAGACCTGGTGTAGGCAGCGTGACTGGGTGGCCTGTGACACCCCACCCACTATGGCACTTGTCCGCTGAAATGATCCAGTGGCTAAGAAGTGCAGTACATTGAGGACCTTCTCCAGGGGGCTGAGTGCTTGGGAGCACAGGGTGGGTGATGTGAGGTCATCCTCCCACTCACTCACCAGGTCCAGTATGATGTGTGGTGGAAACCTGTACCTCCCATACACCTGGTCATCAGGCATCCCGAAAAGGCTGGTTCTGGGTGTGAATATTCTGGCCCTGACTATCCTCCTCCTCCTCCTTTGGTAGCCCACTGCCACTGCTGCTAGGAACGGTATGTTCATCCTGCCGTCTGAGCTTGTTATTGTTAAAGTCCGCAAATTTATGCTTTGCGCGTGTTCTAGGCGAGCGTGTGACCCGCGCACCCCTGGAATCCAGTTCCCAGTCCAATAGCGTGTGGAAATTCACACGCACCACGGGATACAGCGTGTGACCCGCGCACCCCTGGAATCCAGTTCCCAGTCCAATAGCGTGTGGAAATTCACACGCACCACGGGATACAGGTTCGCTGACGTACTTGCGTGTGTAAGTGCCCGCGCACCCATTAAATACACGTACATAGGCCAATCGCATGTACGCGCACTTTTGTCCAATTACACGCGATGACACTCTGACGTGCAGTATCTCCACGTGTGCCCCGTCATCACGTGCTGAGTGGGGAACACCCGTGCGGGTCACATCACAGACGCGCTTACGCGCTGAGGGACTCTGGTCCAATAGAATCGCGTATGCGTGCTGACGCGCTTACGCGCTAAGGGCCTTTCCTCGGATTTCACGCTGACGTGCAGGATTTTCACGTGCCAAATCACTCCGTATCAAGCTGGCCACGCGAAAACACACGGAAGCCCACGCTCCTGCCCAGAAGGCCGAGTTACTGCCCCCCAGTGCCCCGAGCAGCCTCCCACGTGCCATCTGCTGCTGCCTGCCTGCCTGCCTGCTGCCACTGTGCCCTGCCATTTGGTGCCTGCACATCAGCCATCTGCAGGGGTCCAGTTGCTGTGTCCACCCCGGCTGGAACTGAAGACTCCCGACTGGGATTACATCGCTCCACAGCCCAGCCCCAGGACCCAGTTGCCCACCCACACCTGCCTCTGGGGTTGCCATGTCGGGCACTTCCACATCTGGCACCAGTGGCAACCCCAGGCCAGAGGGGCAGAGGGGCACCAGCTTCACTGTCACCGAAGTTGGTGTCCTGGTGGAGCATGTCCTGGGGCAGTATGATGCCCTCTTTGGATCATCCCGCGCCAGCAAGGAAGGACGGCAGAGGATCTGGGCCGACTGTGTGGTTGCCATCAACGCGGAGGGGGTGGCAACCCGCGACGTCCTGAAGATCAAGAAGCGCTGGGAGGACTTGAGGTCCAGGACCCTTGTGAAGGCCCGGCGCCTCGTGGAGGGGGGCCGGGGCCGCATGAGTTCCATCCAGATGAGGGTCCTGGAACGCGTACGCCCAGCGCTCCACGCCCAGATCCTTGAGAGGGAGGCCCGTCTGGAGTTGAGCGGTAAGTGTCCATGCATTACTGTGTGAGACAGGGCATGTTGCGGTGTGCTGGTTCTATGATACTTGCCTGTATGTGTGCCATAGGCCATGTATGCATGTATGTGTGCAGGGACATCATGGTAATGCATGTTCGACCAGTGATGTGTAATGCACATGGTTGTTGCATGTGTTGAAATGCCGCATGGGGAGCCCTATGCAGATTTTGAACATGAGAGCATGCCAGTCTCTGTACCTGGACATGGGTGGGGGTGAGGGATGGGTGCTGATGCCAGGTACATATATGGTAGCCATGTCTGTGTGCCTGACCTGCGTGTCTGTGACTTGTGCATGCCATGGATGCATGACACATGTGTGTGACAATGCACAGATTCAGTAAAGCAGCCAAATTACCCTTGTATCCGCTGTGTTTGGTGTGTTTGGGGCCAGATGGATGTGACTGAGGTGAAGTGTGTGCATGTGATGGGCATGAGCCATGATGCATGTGAGTTACATATCATTGAATGTTTCAAGAGTCCATTGGACATGCATGGAAATGTCCATGGCATGCACCATGCCTGTTACTGTGTGTGTTTTGCCTGGACTGACCCATGTGTTGTGGAGGGACATGATGGAAGTGTACTTTGACAGTGGTGCTCATCTGCTATTGCTTCCTGTCTAGGGGACCATTGTACAGTGCCCTGATGCTTGTGTTCTTTGTCTCCCTCTACGCAGCGGCTAGTGAAGAAGAGGGCGGAGACGGCGCTGTGGAGCAAGGCGGCGGGGATGCCCCCATGGCTGCAGCGGAAGGGGTGGGTGAGCCCCCACAGGGGCCTGCTACGGTGGGAGACGGTGAGGAGCCATCCAGGTTGGTGGTTTGCACAGAGGAGGAGGAGGCCGCCACTGGGGCACACATGGGGCCTGGTGGGGGCATCCCTGCTGGTGCAAGTGGTGCAGTCCAGGGCCAGGAGGCAGCACAGGTCACCGTGGAGGGGCCTGTGCATGTCGCTGTCCCTGACCCTGTGAGTGCACCACCATGCACCAGCAGGGATGCCCCGTCCCAGGCCTGTCCGCAGGTAGAGGGGATGTCCATGTCACCTGACTCCCCTCCACCTGCGGACGTGGGAACCCCTGGCCGTGCGGAGAAGGTCCTGATTGGGGTCGCGATGCGCACGGCTGTGATTCGTGATGCCGTGCGTGCTCCTCCCGGGAAGCACGCACGGCATCACGAAGTGCACCGTGCCGACGTGGCCCAATTGGGATCGGCCATGTTCGGGGGTTTCCTGCATGTGTTGGCCAATGTGGCGGCCCTCTCCTCCTCTGTGCAGGCTATCCACCAGTCGTTCTCCTTGCCGTCTTCCAGCCCAGATGCCACCAGGGCCCCCTGTGGACCTGCCCCGACCAATGCAGCCAGCTCGGTGCGGATCCCATCCCTGCCAAAGTCGGGAGTCAGACATCCAGCAGGGGTGGACACCAGAGCAACTCGACCCCAGCAGATGGAGGATGTGACGGCATCATCGGGCAGGGCACGTGCACGACGGCGTCGGTGGTTTCCATCAGCCTGGATGCCGTCGTGCTGGCACAGGCAGTTGCGTCGGAGGCAGCAGCAGGCTCAACGTGGGAGGCATCATGGCTCGGGGCCATCAACATCAGGTCTGCAGGCATCGGCCGGAGGGCAAGAGAACCCTGGAATGGGAGTGGCTTCCGTGTGGGAGCGGTTGTGCCAGCGGATAGGTGCGGAGCGGCAGCGGGCAGAGGAGGAATGGCTCACGATGGTCAGGGCGGAGGACTCCATGCGGAGGGCGCTGAGGCGGGCTGAGTGCCTCGAGGGTCTTCGCAGGGAGTTTGAGCTTGACACTGCGTTATCCCTGCGGGACCTCGGGGCCAAGGAACATGCCCGCCTCCAAGCCATTGACCAGGAGTTCGATGATGCCCTGGCCCATGACAACAACCAGTGAGCCGTCCGAATAGCCCGCTGCCTTTGTATATAGTTGTATAGTTAGGGTTAGGTTTCCTTTGTTTTTTTGATTTTTCTTTTGGTTGCGATTGGACAATGCACCACTTTTTTGTATATAGTTCAGTTTTTAGTTAGTAGTCATAGTTAGGTTTAATTTGGTTGGGCTCATGGACCCAGGATGATCTTCTTCATGGTTCTTCATTGGCTTATTTTAATTTTTCAGATTATTTTCTTGGACATTCATCTTGTTTTGTTTGATTTGCTTTGTGTTTTTTCTTATTTCATTTCCATTCTACTTGCTGTTCAATACATATTATTTTTTTAATCTTCAATATGTCGTATCATCTCATTGCTTTCAGGCATGTCATGTTGGGTGTTTTGTCATTCACTTGCAGCCATTGTGTGTGACAGACATGTGTTCAATTGCATTATTTAAATTGGGGTTGTAACATGTAATTGCCTTTGATATGTGGGTGGGTGTGATAGTTGGTTGGGCCTTTTGGCAGGGGAGGATGGGCATTACGGACATGATTGGGGAATTTTGGGACCCAGGTGCAGGGGGGCATGGATTGGACATGGGTGGGGGCCTGCTGGCAGGTGCCCCACAGTGCTGGGGGTGTGGGGGTGGTGGGAGACATGAGTGGGGGCCTGGTGGAGGGTGACCCTGCACTGCTGGGGTGTGGGAGTGGTGGGAGACATGAGTGGGGGCCTGGTGGAGGGTGCCCCTGGTGGCTGGGGGGTGGGGGTGGTGGGTGACATGAGTGGGGGCCTGGTGGAGGGTGACCCTGCACTGCTGGGGTGTGGGGGTGGTGGGAGACATGAGTGGGGGCCTGGTGGAGGGTGCCCCTGGTGGCTGGGGTGTGGGGGTGGTGGGAGACATGAGTGGGGGCCTGGTGGAGGGTGCCCCTGCACTGCTGGGGTGTGGGGGTGGTGGGTGACATGAGTGGGGGCCTGGTGGAGGGTGACCCTGCACTGCTGGGGTGTGGGGGTGGTGGGAGACATGAGTGGGGGCCTGGTGGAGGGTGACCCTGCACTGCTGGGGTGTGGGGGTGGTGGGAGACATGAGTGGGGGCCTGGTGGAGGGTGCCCCTGCACTGCTGGGGTGTGGGGGTGGTGGGTGACATGAGTGGGGGCCTGGTGGAGGGTGACCCTGCACTGCTGGGGTGTGGGGGTGGTGGGAGACATGAGTGGGGGCCTGGTGGAGGGTGACCCTGCACTGCTGGGGTGTGGGGGTGGTGGGAGACATGAGTGGGGGCCTGGTGGAGGGTGACCCTGCACTGCTGGGGTGTGGGGGTGGTGGGAGACATGAGTGGGGGCCTGGTGGAGGGTGCTCCTGCACTGCTGGGGTGTGGGGGTGGTGGGTGACATGAGTGGGGGCCTGGTGGAGGGTGCCCCTGGTGGCTGGGGGGTGGGGGTGGTGGGAGACATGAGTGGGGGCCTGGTGGAGGGTGACCCTGCACTGCTGGGGTGTGGGGGTGATGGGAGACATGAGTGGGGGCCTGGTGGAGGGTGCCCCTGCACTGCTGGGGTGTGGGGGTGGTGGGTGACATGAGTGGGGGCCTGGTGGAGGGTGCCCCTGGTGGCTGGGGGGTGGGGGTGGTGGGAGACATGAGTGGGGGCCTGGTGGAGGGTGACCCTGCACTGCTGGGGTGTGGGGGTGATGGGAGACATGAGTGGGGGCCTGGTGGAGGGTGCCCCTGCACTGCTGGGGTGTGGGGGTGATGGGAGACATGAGTGGGGGCCTGGTGGAGGGTGCCCCTGGTGGCTGGGGGGTGGGGGTGGTGGGAGACATGAGTGGGGGCCTGGTGGAGGGTGACCCTGGTGGCTGGGGGGTGGGGGTGGTGGGAGACATGAGTTGGACATGGGTGGGGGCCTGCTGGCAGGTGCCCCACAGTGCTGGGGGGTGGGGGTGGTGGGGGACATGAGTTGGACATGGGTGGGGGCCTGCTGGCAGGTGCCCCACAGTGCTGGGAGGTGGGGGTGCAAGGGGACATGAGTTGGTGGTCATTAGTTCAAGGAGACATGTGCCTTTGCTGGGGGGCATGCCCATGGTGGGTGGGCTGCCTGCGGGACATGACCAGGGATGCAGGGTAGTCCCCTGTGGTGTGGGCTGCCTGCAGGGGCCGTGGAGGGTGTACAGGGTACACCTGGGAGGACCCACACTGTCAAATCACATGTGGAACTTCCCGCGCACCCCTGATATACACGCGCCCAGGCTATTCGCGTGTGGAACTTCCCGCGCACCCCTGAAATACACGCGCCCCCAGGCTATTCGCGTGTGGAACTTCCCGCGCACCCCTGAAATACACGCGCCCAGGCTATTCGCGTGTGGAACTTCCCGCGCACCCCTGAAATACACGCGGCCCCAGGCTATTCGCGTGTGGAACTTCCCGCGCACCCCTGAAATACACGCGCCCAGGCTATTCGCGTGTGGAACTTCCCGCGCACCCCTGAAATACACGCGCCCAGGCTATTCGCGTGTGGAACTTCCCGCGCACCCCTGAAATACACGCGCCCAGGCTATTCGCGTGTGGAACTTCCCGCGCACCCCTGAAATACACGCGCCCAGGCTATTCGCGTGTGGAACTTCCCGCGCACCCCTGAAATACACGCGCCCAGGCTATTCGCGTGTGGAACTTCCCGCGCACCCCTGAAATACACGCGCCCAGGCTATTCGCGTGTGGAACTTCCCGCGCACCCCTGGAATACACGCGCCCCCAGGCTATTCGCGTGTGGAACTTCCCGCGCACCCCTGAAATACACGCGCCCAGCCTATTCGCGTGTGGAACTTCCCGCGCACCCCTGAAATACACGCGCCCAGGCTATTCGCGTGTGGAACTTCCCGCGCACCCCTGGAATACACGCCCCCCCAGGCTATTCGCGTGTGGAACTTCCCGCGCACCCCTGGAATACACGTAGCCCGCTCCCCCAGGCCCGATCGCGTGAGGAACTTCACGCCAACCCCTGTAATAGACGTAGCCCGCTCCCCCAGGCCCGATCGCGTGTGAAACTTCACGCGAACCCCTGATATACACGTAGCCCGCTCCCCCAGGCCCGATCGCGTGAGGAACTTCACGCGAACCCCTGTAATACACGTAGCCCGCTCCCCCAGGCCCGATCGCGTGTGAAACTTCACGCGAACCCCTGATATACACGTAGCACGCTCCCCCAGGCCCGATCGCGTGAGGAACTTCACGCGAACCCCTGATATACACGTAGCCCGCTACCCCAGGCCCGATCGCGTGAGGAACTTCACGCGAACCCCTGTAATACACGTAGCCCGCTCCCCCAGGCCCGATCGCGTGAGAAAGTTCACGCGAACCCCTGTAATACACGTAGCCCGCTCCCCCAGGCCCGATCGCGTGTGGAACTTCACGCGAACCCCTGTAATACACGTAGCCCGCTCCCCCAGACCCGATCGCGTGTGAAACTTCACGCGAACCCCTGAAATACACGTAGCCCGCTCCCCCAGGCCCGATCGCGTGAATAACTTCACGCGAACCCCTGTGATGCAAGTACCCTGCTGAAATCGCGTGTTAGACTTCCCGCGCACCCCGGTATACACGCACACGTATTTTTTGTCAGCGGGTGTCCGTGTTTGTGGGTACCCCTTTGCACGTCATTTTTCCTGGAGGGCCACAGTATGGGACATTCATCATGGCAGTATATAGGTGCTATTTGTTGGCGCACCTTTTGGCGCACATTTCTTACAGCCGCAGAGACGCTACCGCCTGCTTTCTTGTGGCGGTCGTGTTTGTGCCTGTGCGCTGGTTTGAGCGTGCGCTTTTTTGCCCTATTCTATTCCATGAATACGTGTTGTAGGCGAGCGTGTGGGCGTTCCGCGCACTTGTGCCCTGTACTTCCCCCGTGACGCCCACGTTTTGGCAAGTTGTTCCCCATTCCGAGTGTTACGCCCGTGTTCCGCCTACTTTTGTTGCGTGCGCCGTGCTATGTGCGAATTTCGCTGTGGCCTGTGCGATTTTCGCTGTGACCTGGCGCACACTGTTAGATGGCCTGTGCGCCAACATGCGCCGCGCACTTTTTTATCGCACATCCGCTGGTTTTCTCGCGCACGGCCTTCCATGAATCGACGTGCGCTGCTTTTCGTGCGATTTTCGCAAATGCACTGCGATTTTCGCTATTCCACTGCGATTCGCACGTTTTTGCCCACTTGCGCCGCGCTAATTATTCCATGAATCAGCCTGTAAGTTTCCAGCCTGTTAGATGCTATCATGTTGCCCAAACAAAAAGCGATAGTGAAGTGTGCTGCCCACCATCCCCTTCATGACCAAATTTCAAGAGAAACACTTTAGCTGGCACTGCTGCTAAACAGGCATCCATTCTGACTTTCAAGCTGCATTTGTATTATGGCAAGTGAGTCATCTTTCTCCTCATTTCATGAACTAGTTGCTACACAAGATGCAGCTTCAGGAACAAGAAAAAGGGTCCTTGTCTAAAGTCGATATCGCCTGCATGCTGATAACCATTGGTGACATAAAAAACGGGTACCAATTCACGCCAATGGTACAGTTTTCCTACTTGGCTCGTATTTACCATGGACTTGATCATGGAGGAAAGGCAGATATGATTGCCACCCTCAATCAAAATTGGTACATACCAAATCTTTCTTCAATAGCACAAAGGCAATGCAAACGATGCGCCGCCCATCAGCAGAACAATGTAGGGAAGACTGTGATAGCAACCCCAGGGGCGCACCATTGCCCCTGGAAGTCTTTCGTCAATGTGCAGATGGAGTTTATTAAACTCCAGAAATGCAATGGATTCCAATATACACTAGTAGTGGCAGTCACTTTTACGAGCTGGGTCGGAGCCTACCCATACCAAAAGACTGATGTTCTGATAGCGGACCAACTATTGATTAGGGATTTTTTAACCGATATGGAGTGGCTGTGAGTATTAAAATTCATGGAGGCGCCCATTTCCCGGGCCACATAGTGAAATAATTATACAGAGAGTTACGAAACCAACAGAAGCTCCACTGCTGACACCACCCTCAGTTAACAAGGTCAGTGAAAAGACGGCACTCTACGTTAAATACAAAATCCTCCAAATTGTGAACTCAATGACCTGATGCTTAATCCTTGGTTCTTTTTAGTATTCGTAGGACAAACAATAAGAGAACTGGATTAAGAGGCCATGAAACACTGAAGGGTCGCTCCATGTGTCTTCCTTCAACACCATTGTTGGTTCAATACTTATTCGAACATCCATCATGCCGATGGCATGATGTTAGATTACTCCAAGAGGTTCATCTTGTGTTTAAAGTCTCTTCACATTCAGGCTAGGGAAGCCTTACCAAAAGCACCAGAAGGGAAGGTCACTCTTTGAAGCCCAGGGACTACATCTACATCAAAGCTATATCAGCAATAACGGTGAGATATTCCTATGTGGGTGCATTTTACACACTGTGAAAAGAACAGAGATGTCCCAGAGGATGGGAAACAAATCAGCACCAGCGAGGATTCAGTTATTTCCTCTATATCTCTTGATCTCAGTCCATGAACTAATACCATGGAAAAGGGATGTAGAACTGTAGTGTTTATCCAGATGCATCAATTTGATGTAATGTTGTCACCACAGCCGAAATGAGAAGTTGGTCACGGTGGAAGAAACATATAATAGTATGGTATGGCAGTGAGGAAATTATGGGTCTTTGGGAGTATGGGGTTTTGGAGTTGAGCTTTTATTGATACATATTCCACCTAAGTCCATGTAGAAAGAGAACTAGGCCCTTGCTCTTGCTATGCCCTGCTATTCTGCATTTTAGATTAAGATTTTGCAAAGGCGATTACAGTCTCTACTGTTAAACCACTAACTGCTCTCTCACAGATGAATCCTACTGTCCCTGTTTCTGTCATTGCTGAAATGATTCCCACTGAACCTAATTAGCTCATGTGGCTTAAATGATCACACATCACTGATCTTGTTCCTTATTGTGCTAATAATTTGTATCTTTCAGAGAACAGTCAATTTTATGAAAGCATCATCAAATGGTATGTCAGTGGCACTGTTCAAGTAATCATTAGGGACAAGAGCCATGAGATAGTGCCTAAAAATACTACAAGGTTTAGAGTGGCCCTTCCGAAAGCAGTGGACATGGTGACAATCTCCAATTATTCTGATAAAGAAGGGAACATAGGGCATGGACTATATTATGTGTTAGGTAACTCACCTATCAGCAAGAAACGAAACTGACAGAGTGAGACCATGTTCTGAGAGACCCGTCAATGTTGTGCACAAGTATATGTAGATGATAGGCCCTGTTCTGTCATGAAATATTTAGTCTTCCATGTCATGAGTGTGGCAGAGTTCCAGTGTCTTCCCACTGTATCTAGTAAGGATCTGTAGTATGGGACAGCATCCAGGCAATATAGGTAAGGGACTAGGCCACATTTCTGAAATCAGTTTCTCTTTGCCGTTGTCTGACTTCCAGGTAACCACTCAGTACTCACATTGTTCCAAGGCTGCAGCCCTACCACTGCCAGTTTAATATCAATGGGTCTATTATTATACAGATCTACTGGGATCCATGTTCCTTTCAGATCCTGCAGTGCCAGCTGCAAGGATCAGCGACCCGGTCTCCAGCCTTGCGTGATCCCTCTACAGGCTGATTGACTCCACCCGCTCTATTTAATCTGGCTAACGTCCAAACAGGCCTAAGTGGGCTCTCCTTATTTCGTCCATCGCTCCTAAAAGAAAAAGGCTGTTCTCTTCCCATAAAACACAGACGGATGCGGCACCTCTGTTCCTCACCTGTATCTATCCTTTGGTGACTTCTACATGCTGCCTAATTAATGCTGCGGCACCTCCATACTTACCCACAGATTAACCACTGTGATGAAGAGTGACTCATAATCACTTTATGAAAATACATAGAAAAACATTTCTCCACAAGAAGATCAACAAGCAGTCCAACTGGTCCCATTCATAGAACCCTTTTTTCAAACTGAGCCGCAGGGAATCCTAGAAATACTGCGCCCCTTGTCCTGAGGAAGGCGGTATACCCAAGTCTGCCGAAACTCAGTGTTGTGTCCCTGCGTCGCCAATTCCACAATTTATTGCGTTGTATTAATTTTAAGTGCAAGTCCCTATCACCTAGGTCCACACACCCTGTCCTCCCCACCCTAACTGAGACTCAGTGATCTGCTCCCCACTGTCTCCTCCGCTGGTTGCTTCTAGATGCCTTGCTGACAACTGCCCACCCTCGCCCTCCCCTGTTAGCTCACTGCTCCCCTTTTCTCTGCTTCCCTCGCTGTGTTCTTCCCCTTATGATTGTAAAGTGCTCTGTTTCTTCACCGCCTCAGGCGACGCTGGCGTAGCTCTTTTCCTCTTCCTACCGCACACTATATGATGATGTCTTCTTTCAGCTAAATGCTCATACTATTCTGATCTTCTGCAATCTCAATCTACTCATCCTAGGCGTCTGTTTCAATCACATTTTCATCTTCTTTTTCCCCCCCCATTATTCACTTAACTCCATTCTAATTGCCTCTGATTTTTCTTCCAATGTTTCTTCAAAGGTGGCCACTCTTCAAGTGGCCATCATCCCATCCTCTACTGCCTGCTTTTCTTCCCCAATATCTTCGTCCACCTTGGCTATCTCATCTTTCTGTCAGACCTCTAATTCTGAGACTTCTTCCTTACTTGCTCGTGCCCACCGTACTGCCTCTCCCTCCGATCCGACTCCTTTTTGACTTATTCCTAAGGTCTATCCCTAGCTGGATTTCTATCTTGCTGCTCTCTTTAATATTTCTCTTCTTACTTCAAACTTTCCTTCCTCATTTAAACATGCTTCTGTTCTTCCCATTCTAAAGATATCTTCCCTTGACCCATCTCTTCTTGCTAATCTTTCACCCATTTCTCTTCTTCCCTAGCTCTCTAGGCTTCTTGAGCGTTTTTCTTCTTCCCAGGTTTCCACTTTTGTCACTGAAAACTCTGTTCTTCCTTGTTCTCAGTCTGGCTTTCATGCACTTCACTCCACTGATGCTGCTCTTCTTTCTGTTCGTGATTCCCTGCTTTTTGCCCGTTACTCTAAATACCATTCTCTTTTGATTCTATTGGATTTATTGGCGGATTTTGACACTGTGGATCATACTCTTCTCCTATTTACTCTTTCTTCTTTTGGGTTCTCTGGTTCTGTTTTGTCTTGGTTTTGTTCATATTTACCTAACCGAATGTGTTCAGTATCTTGGGCTGAGTACTCTTTTGACTCACTACCTCTTCACAGCGTTCCTCAAGGTTCTGTTTTAGGACCTTTTCTTTTCTCTCTGTAAAAATCTCCTCTTGTTGCCATCATCTCGTCTTTTGGAATATCACATCATTTCTATGCGGATGATACCCAGCTTTTATGTCCTTTTCTTTCTTTTGATCTTCTATTCATAATAATCTTACCTCTTATCTTCTAGCTATTAAATCCTGCATGACGGATCATTTTCTCGTCTTAAATGCTACTAAAACTGCAGTTCTCTTTTTTCCCGCTAGTACCATTCCTTCTCGTTCTCCTCTTTCTTTTGTCTCATTTCCTCCTTCACAACTACCTACTTCATCTTCTGCTTGTTATCTTGATACTGATTTATCCTTTTCTCATCACACCTCTATCACTTCACGTGCTTGTCGCTATCATCTGTTTAACATTCAAAACTCTCATCCTTTTCTTATGTTTGATGCCACCAAGCTTTTGATGTCCTCACTTATCTTTCCACGATTATTCTATTGTTCCGCCACACACTTTGGACTCCCTGTCTCTCACTTTGCCCCTTTAAAGTCTGTATTTAATGCTTCTATTCATCTCCAATACCTTCTTTCCCCCATGTGACTCAATTGTCTTCTCTTGGCTGGCTTTCGTTTCCCTCTCATCTCAAATGTAACTTTCTCTCTCTTGTCTTCAAATCTTTCTATCGCCTTGCACCCTCTTATCTTTCCTCGCTTGTCTCTTTTTATACTCCTACATGTGTTCTTCATTCTCACTCACAATTTCTGTTATCAGTTCCCCGTCCTCCCTGTGCCCAATCAGGATTTCGCTCTTTTACTTTGCTAGCTCCTTCTCACTGGAATGCCCATCCCCTATCTCTTTGTTCTATTACCTCTTACTCTCTTTTTTGTACTACTCCTAAGGCCTATCTTCTTCACTTAAAACAACAACCATGAATACCTTTTTTCGTAGTTTTTAACCCTGCATTTTATTGTACTGTTAAGTGTGTTCTCTGTTCGGCGCTTTGGCATAAAGCACTATGTAAGTCACATATAAATACAAATAAATCAAATACAATCAAACAGTATTTAAACTGCAGTGATTACATTATTTTGCAGAGGAAGTGCAAGATGGGGTAGCAGGAGAGGAGCAACGTGGGGGTCATATTCATTGTTTAGAAACTGCCCTGGGGCCAGCTCTGCATCTGGGAATTTGTAGCTGGATATGTCACTGTTTGGAATGGTGTCATGCTTTGGCTTCTTCTGGGCCTCTGGATGTTGATGGCAAGTTCCGTCAATGAGGGGCCATTAGAGATGCTGTGGCAGAGCCAGGGACGTTACTAGCGATGCAAGGGGACGGTGCAGACCTTTCCGGCCTGAGAGACACACCGTTCAGGTGAAGGTATGCGGTGGGGGGCAGGTGAGCTAGCAGTGGAATGGCGCAGGAAATGGTGCGAAATGAAGAGGGCGGGTGGAGGAGATGAGGGCACGGGCATTGTATGCTTGCAGGCCCCACCCTGTTTGGTTATGCAGTCGTAGGGCCTCTGACTCGTCCAGCGACATGGCGCCTTGGTTCCTGTCAAGGACGAACTGGGAACCAAGAACAGCGGTCACGCAAACCTCATATGTTTGCCCAAGTAAGCCACTCAAATGGCGTTTCTAATCACTTAAAAAGGAGGCTTTCTCCCTTATAAGCATTTTAGAAGATTACTGGAAAACAATACCTTTTACATTCTTTTACTTGCGCTGATAAACAAAAACGTTTTGAATCACAGTTCATAACCTTACAGAGTGCCTGAAAAGTGAGCATTATGTGATGGAGGGCTGCTTCCTCCCAAGTCCCACGTCACTGATGCAGCCCAAAGCAGCCCGCACACCTTCAGCCTACCACAAAAAGAATGAATTTTCCACATGACCAGTTTCCCACTGGTTCCCATCCATTTGCCACCTTCGTCATCATGTTCCGCCCATTGACCGGGCAAGCAAGTCTTCCACAGCACGTCAGGGTTGAAGCTGGTGTCCCGGCTGGTGCAGCCAACACCATATCGTGATTTCACGCATGAAGCTGGACGTTTGCATCTCATAGGTCCCAGGCCAAGCTTCACTAATGGGGTCAAGTATTGAGGTCCAGCTGGGCTTCCTTATCTTCACCTTGAAGATCAATGACCCTCATTTCAAGTTTGGCAGTGCAGTAATAACATTATACCAATTGTATTGCTGCCATTTATTTTTTACCAGTATGGGAATGACTGACATTTTTACAGCACCACCAAAATATGACTTGCACCTTAAAATTGAGGATTTACTGATAGCAAAGTGGGCAGGATTACCGACCATGGTAAATCGACCAAATCTCCTACTTAGTCCTAAAGACTACAAAATCCAAATTGAGGGTCAATACTGCCATACCGTCACTCGCACTCCAGTGGTAATCCACTGGACCTGGTGGTGGTAATGGGAAATGAGTCAGTATTGCAATGAAAATACTGCAGGAATATCGCCAAGTTCAGAATTCTTTGATCCCAGTGCCACTACAAGTTTAGTTTAGTTTAGTTTAGTGTCTTTATTTGTACCGCGCGCCGAACCCTGGGGTAACCGGGCGCCGGAGGCTTAGAGAATGTTACAGCATAGTAAAAAACATACACTACAGACTAAAATATAACAACAGTAAGTGCAGTAGAGCAGGTTACATGATGGTTGTCAAAGGATATGAGGAGAAGAAGTACATTAAGCAGAGTTTTTGTTGGAAAGCCATGTTTTTGTTTTGGCTCTAAAAGTCCAAAAGGAGGGTTCTGCTCTAAGGTTAATGCTAACATACCCTCCAAAATAGTGAATATGGGTGAAGGTAAAGTCCCAAACTCCAGTGAAAGTCTTGCATTTATTCAACCATTTTGGCACATGAGGTGCCCGATATTGAAACACTCTGAGCTTCTTCCTGGGGCAAAACTCTCCACATATAGATTAAATCCTGAACCCAAGCATCCTGTCAAACTTGTATTATCTGGTTAACGCCTCTACGGCCATAACACCCCCAGGCTGCTGAACCTATATCCATAGCTATAGGGACAATGCCTAATTAAAGGACCCTGTAGGGGATTTTGAAATTGGGATAGCAGTAGCCTGAATCCAAAGTACAGAGAGCCATGCTCAATCAAACAGATAATAACTGTTACCAGCCAATGGGGGGGCTCCTCACAGCTATCGACCAGCAATGAGAAAAAAGGGCACATGGTGTACCCCTAGGTACTTGGTTGGCCTTGGGACATATCAGTATTCGTGTCTCTAATGAGCTCTGAAATCAAACCTCATGAGGGTAAAAGACCTTGCTTTCACACAATGCACCATTGCAACATAGGAACTTTAGGCCCAGATCCCAAGCAAAATGGCCCTCACCCTCCAGTCAGCGAAAACATGAAGAAAGTTCACCCGTGTTGCCATGTTCTTGCCTTACACTCCATCGGGAAGTCTAGCCACTGCAGATATGGACCACTTGGACACACTGGGATTCCCCGTATTCGTGGCTGGAACTACCCCGGGTTAGCCGCTTCTCGAAGCAACGAGCTGGGGGTAGATCTCTCTCCGCGGCAGGGGCCTCCCTCTGGAACAGCCTTCCTGCCTCCCTGAAACTTGAGGAGAACCATCTCCGGTTCCGGAAGCACCTCAAAACCTTCCTCTTTGCTTCTGCTTTCTCTCTCCCTCTCCCCTGCTGAACAGCTAATTAATTCTTCACTGAAACTGCACTGATCCTGCAACTGGACCACTCTAAACGGCCTCGGTCCTGGGCCCAGCCACTCTCCACTTGCACTGATGCCCTGGAACCCCTTTGCACTGCGGGACTGTCTCTGTATCCCTACAGCCCCCCCTTCCCCAGCACTTGCTCTGCACTTACCTCGCACTTGCCACCAGCTGGCCCTATTTAATTATTTATTACTTTACGCCACTTACCTTGTACTGCACTTCCCCCCCTCCCCTTCCCCTTGCACTTTTCCCCCTCCCCCACCCCTGCACTTGCGCGATCTGAATGACACCTGGCCTAGTAGGATCGTTGTCTGTCTCCCCTTGTCCCTCCCCTCCCTGCCTCGTCGCGCCTTGAAACACCTGTGTATAGGCGCGTTACAAATACCATATCATATATCATATCATACCCATTTTGTAAAAAATGTTCTGGCATACATGTATGTTACAAGGGAGTGTTCCTTGTGGGAGCGGATCAACTTTTTTTTTGCTGTTTTCAGTGTTTCTTTGCTTTCTACTCACATGGAGAAGCTGTGTGTACTTAATCCCCTTTCACTCGCGGGGCGACGTAGAGTGACAAGGGAGTGTTCCTTGTGTTCTGTGTGGAACGGAGGAACGAGTTGCTCTACTTGGCAACGTTGAGAGCGCGACCATGGAGACAAGACAACAGTTCTCCACGTGAGCCAAACAAAGACGCTGTGAATCCGTACCAGCAAGGAGATTGCTGGTTGAAGAACTGCCCACTAACTCCATAAAGCAAGTAAGTGTTTTGAAAGCACGAAGTGTAGAAGTGATGAGTCTCTAGGTGGAAGTGCCAAATGTTCCAGGGGGGTGGGGGGAGATGCTACAATTCTGAAAAACCTGATGAAACTCTGATTCCAAGAATGGAAAAATACTATTGACAAAACAAGTAACAGATTGACCATAGAGCCAAACGAACGAAAAAGCCTGCCTACAGCAAGTACGGTCGAATATGTTCAACCGTTAACCCTCCCCCCATCCATGACCCCGTGTCTCCTACCACTTCCGGCGCTGCTAGCCTTACCCCATGCATGTCCATGGGATGTGGAATTACAGATGTGGGAAAGAGTTCGACAGCCCCTGCGCTGGAGCCTGTTGCTCTCCCTCCAGCGGATTGTGCTGTTATAAGAACATCTGCTATGATACACCCGACGCCAAAAATGAGTTCAGGATTTTTAGAACTCACAAAAGATGATGGCGGCAGGACTTTGAATTTAGAGAGCGCACCAAGAGCTATTGAAATTCAAAACAAGGAGAACATAGACAAATGCACTGTCAGTAGTCCTGTGGGCAATGAGATGTCTTTCGAGTCCCCAGGCTCTGTGTTCGAGAGCGGCGTGGGTCATGAAGAGGAAGTTCGGCAAGGAAGACGTGACTCTTGGCCGTAGCAGATCAGCTCCTAAAAAACCTGGTGGAGATGACCGCAAAAATAAATAGTCGGAATGGCGATGCTGTAGCCCTGCAGCAGAACAATGAAATAAACAGAGTAATAACAGATATGGTGCCCCCCCTTTCACGATCTATATTTAAAAAGGAAATCTATTAATGAGGATCCTGCTATGATTGATGAGACGGCGAAAGTGAGGATGTTATTTACTAAAGCACCAACGTTAAAAAGAAGGAGACTAGACTCCAGTCCAACGACTCTGGTATGCTGCTCGCAAAAAAGAAATGTGTGGCAAGAGAAGCATGACAATGTGAAAGAAAAAACACTGTCACATAGAAAAGGATCTGATACTGGAATTCATGACAAGGAATCAACTAATGATACTATAACAACTGACAAAACATCTTCGGACTCTCCGTTCCTTGAGCGGAATCATGAACGGATGAGACAATTAAATATTTTTAGATCAAGACTTAGTAACAAAGACGCAGTGCAAAAGAAACTAATCCAAGAGATAATTGAAACAATAATGAATGACCTAAGACCAAACCTTATGTCAGCAACAACCATTGCAATTGCCCTTTTGTCTAAAATATATGACCACTT
This sequence comes from Ambystoma mexicanum, assembly GCF_040938575.1. Classification (NCBI taxonomy): domain Eukaryota; kingdom Metazoa; phylum Chordata; class Amphibia; order Caudata; family Ambystomatidae; genus Ambystoma; species Ambystoma mexicanum. The sequence continues at coordinate 1,383,503,716 of NC_090921.1, read as the reverse complement.
TAATGAGAGTTATAGAGATCAAAATACTCTCATTACTCTAATAACTGCAAAAATGGCTAACTTGGAAATTAGTCTGCAAGTACAAAAGATGCAGATGCAAAAAGATAAACAGAAAGATGAGCTCACGGCTTACATATTAAAAGAGGCATTGAAAAGTACAGGTGACGTTAAGAAATTGCTGGTAGAGGTGGCAAAAGAAGCCTTAGCGATACTGAAAAGGAATCATCAGAGAGATGATCAAAGATACTATGACAAATGTGAGGCCCTCAAACCCTACGCCCTAGAATTAAGAAATGCTGACAACGAAAATACCAATAAGCCAATAAAGGAAACACAAAGATTGGCTTTGCACGATGTGAGCAGTGTTTCGTTGAGGGCGCAAGAATAGGCTCAGTCCCTCTTGCGGGCTGAGACCGCTAACATGAATCAAATTACACCTGAGAGATGGGATGGAATCACTCCTGAAAGCCCCGTTATAGCATCGACTTCGAGAGATGCTGACGGTCTGCCATATGAAGCTTCTAACATGAATAATAAAATTTCAGTGCAATATAACGAAAAAGGGAATTTATCGAAAACCAAGGTCTTGCAGGAAGCTGACAGTGGAGCTTTAGCTGAGCCTGCCAAGTTGATAGTTCTTGATCCTCACGAAAAGACTGGCCCTCACGCTCCGAGAAAGAAAGCTGTGCTATATTTGAAAAAGAGAAAAGAATTCTTGAAAATCATGGATTACCGGAGGCTGAAAAAACTAAGGAAAAAAAAGAATGTCTCAAAAAGCAGAAGAAAACAAAGAATCTGAATGCAAAGAACTCTTGCAAGTTTTTGAAAAACTTGAAAGCCTTGAATTTTACAATCCAAACAACTAATGGTAATCCGATAGAAAAAAAAGACCTAATCCCAAATAGCTCGAAAGAGAGCCGAAGGGCAGATCTGACCTTGAAGATGCTCAAGTGCAAGAAGAAAAAGATGATGCTACGATCATGGAGGAACTATTTTACATGTCAATATATGATGTAGAGGATGAAAATGAGGGCCAAAGTGACATAGATAGCGAAAGCGAATTAATAATATCTGATGTCGAGGATGTAACCTTGAGGGAATGCCAGAAAGAACCCTCAGGAACAACAGAAAGAATTTGTAAAAGAAGAGTGATTAATGCCTACCTGGAAAAAGAGATGAGAAAAAATGGTCATAACGACCAAGGCCTCCCTGCAGGACGTGAAGAATTTCTAACCATGGATGACAAAAGGAAAAGAGCGGCAGGCAAAATGAGATTGCCTGATGTGAGATCCGATACCATAAATTCTGGAGACAATCTCCTTAAGAAGAATGAAAGATTAACTCCCCAACAAGATGGACGGGAAATGTTCAATCCAGGAGAAGAACTCCATTGAGGGACATGGATAAAAACAAAACATGGAGAGTGGACAAAAGATATCGTGATTCAAACAAGGAAAATGTCACCCTTAAATCCTACAGTGATGACTTTATAACACAGTTGCTACTTGAGCGAATTACACCAAAGAATGACGGTCTGACATTAAATCGCTATAATGTTATGCAGCTACTGAATTTTATACCATCTACGAAAGGGGTAAGCTCTAAAGACATTAAGACTGTAGAATTGATATCAGAATCAGTTCTGGATAGAGTTGCATTTAAACTCGAGAATCGTCTATGATCTCATGCTGGATAATTCAGAACACATAAATGAATTAGGCTTTAAAATAAAGGAGATAGAAATGAAGAACATCTCCGATACAAAATCGGAAAGATCAGCTGTAACAAAAGGTGACGTGAATAGGAAATTGAAATCTGCTGCTCAGTTCCCGCCCGATGAGCCAGGCATTGGGGATGATTCAGAGAGCTTGAAAGATGAAAAGAAAATGAACTATACAGAACTTCTTGTGTAAGTGAAAGAGAAAAAAACGTTTGAGATCACTATAGAATCCCAAGAGCGAAAAAAGGCTCAAAGTATTGAACTGGAGACAAGCGCTGCGAACGATAATGATTGGAGCTGGGTTGCAGGTGCTCTACATGCTAAGAATAAGAATTAACAGCGAGCATTAACCCCAGAAGTGTGCAAAATGATGGGCTCATGGAACACACAAGGCTTTGCTCATCTAACACAGAAATCATGTATGCTGCTTAAGCCTTTGGACATAAATTGCCTCCAAGAAACATGGCTGGGGGAAGCTCCGACTGTTGAAGGTTATGAATTAGCTTTCAACCCAGCCATAGTTAAGGAGAAAGGACGCCCTATGTCGGGCTTGATCATGATGGTAAAAAGGAAAAGCGGCCTCCGAATTGTCAATACTAGCAACCCATCTACCTATATCCAAATGACTACAATTGAGTGTAATAAGGCTCATGCAAAGACAAGAATGCATCTGATAAATATCTATTGGCAGCATAAAGCCACTGGAGGGTTTGTGTTTCTGGATCAGCTATGCGATTTACTTGATACTATAACGACTGAAGAAGATAATGCAGTTATTGTCATATGCAGGGACCTGAATTTAGACATCCGAAGCCTGGAAAAATTGAGTAAAATTGAGAAAAGTAATATTAACTTACAATGAACCCTGCTGGAAGGAAGGGATGTGAGAAGTATGGATATCTTAAATGGAAACATACTAGGCGATATCCCAGCCCAAGTTACTTGGGAAATAGGAAATCAAAAATCAATCTTGGATTACCTTATAACATCAACAAATATGACAAGCAGAATTTCTGACATAAAAGTAATTAAAACCAAACTAAGTGATCATAACTTAGTAACAATCACCTTCAAAATAGAGTCTATAAGAGCGCAAGAGATATGGAAACAAAACATAGGCGTTGAGAGCGGTGGAAATCGGCTGAGACTGAATTGTGAGAAAATAAAAAATCTAACATCTACACTAGGTGTTTTGAAAGCCAATCAAGACTGCAACATGATTGAATATGATGCACTATTAGAAATCTACAAAACACAAGGGCAACAAAAGATGAAAGTAAACAAGCATGTGTATGAAACAGAAGTGGTGAGTAAGAAAAGAGAATTACAGAAGCTTCTAAGAAGATGGGAAAACATCCCCTATCTAGAGATGTCAAACCAGGGGGAAAAACAAAGCTAAAATGCAGTATAGAAATTGGCTAAAAGGGTATAATAGCTGCCTCGAGCAAAATGATGCAGAAAGTATGCGAACATGCCTCACACAAAGAGATTCCGGATATTTCTGGTCTATAATTAATGAATTGGAAAGCCCCCAGAATTCGAGCCACTGCAATTTAGTAACGGAAGAGAAACAGATTAGCCATTATGAAAGGCTCTTTCAAAAAAATACATAAGATTTAAGTGATGAAGAATGGGAAAAGAATACGTGGGATATTAGTATTGCTAGAGACGACATCCTCAAAAACATCCAGAACCTGAGTTCATCTCGCGCCGGATGGCCTGTATAATTACACCTTAAAACAAAATCCAGAAGAATGGACGGATTTTTGCCATGAACTTTTTCTTTATGGTAATAAAAGAAGGCAGAATTCCAATGACGTGGAAAAAAGCCATAATTGTTGCAATCTTCAAAAAAGGTTCTAGATTAGAACCAGAAAACAATAGACCCATTGCACTCTTGGATGTAGTGGGAAAAATCTTTGCAACCCAGCTGCTGAACCAACTAAAACTCTGGATTAAACGTAATAATGCAGCGGACCTGAGGCAAACAGGCTTTGTAAAGGGAGTGGGCTGCAGTCTTAATTTACTAACCTTGAACTTATTGAAGATGGAGACTGTAAGAAAAAGAAAACCTGTGTATATTGCATTTATAGATTTGGCTCATGCCTTCGACGGGGTTGACCGAGAGATCTTGTGGAATAAAATGATTAAAAAAAGGATGCCTAATCAGTTTGATAGCAGCTATAAAGGCCCTGTACACAGAGACGTCCGTCCAAGTTTGACTAGACCAGATGGGACATCTTACACCACCAATTAGAACAACAAGCAGTGTGAAGCAAGGAGGCCCGCTCGGAGCCAAGCTTTTACATTTTTTCATCTCAGATGTAGCCTTGGAGGAGGTTTCCTCTTTCCCCCCAAAGCTCAATGACAAACCTCTTAATATGATCGTGTATGCAGATGACATAGTGATTTTAGACCTAACACCGATAGGTCTAGAGAGGAAGATCTCAGCAATAACAAAATACATTGATGAGAACAAGCTCGAGATTAATGCACAGAATACAGAGATTCTGATCCTGAAGACCCTTCAGGGAACTCAAAAAAAAAGGCAGACCAGACGTTCATCTGGAGATTGAGCGGTAATGCGCTTAAAGTTGGAACAGAGGCAGTATACCTAGGGATCACGATAAGTGCAAGCATTAATGATGAGCCCATGAAGAAAAAGATTGTGTCTAAGTGCAAGCAGTTTGTGGTCCAAGCAGGAAAGCTGCATGAGAAATATGGGAAATACTCTTTAGTCACGGTGATTCGTTTTTACAAGAGCAAAATTATTCCTTCCCTTACCTATGGAGCGGAAACTTTGCTAGGATGTGCAAACTCTGGTCACGTTGTGAGGATGTGATATGGAGAAGAATCGTACAACTACCTAAGGGCTATCCAACTGCATGCATGAGATATGAGCTGAGTCTATCGTCTGTCAATGCGATAGTGATTTGGAACACCTTATCCTTGTATAGGAAAGTTGCTGGAGCGGACGGCAGGGGCGTTGCTAGGGGGACTCTAAGGGGGCTATAGCCCCTGATCTTTTGGTTGTAGCCCCGGATAGAATCTCAGGAGCTACAGCCAAAAGACTAGCTAGCCCCCAGTCCCAACAGTTCCGACATCAGCTTAGCCCCGGGTCTTTTCCAGACCTAGCAACTCCCCTGGCGGACGGTATTCCTCAGTTTAGAATTGTAACCAATCCCATTACTTCACATAATGAAGATCTTCTAAGCTGCTGGAGAGCCTCATGTGAAACTATATTACAACAACTACAAACAAATAAAGAAGCTCATATTCCCAACCCTAGTGGAGTAAAGAAAAGACTTTACAAACAAGATTGGATAGAAACATACGATAAGAAGCCGTCATGCTAGAATGGAAAACGCGCCACTTGAAACCAAGAAATTAAATATACTTCCCAAATACATGATGAAATTCCCATGCAGAAAGAGAATATTAATCTTTCTAAAATTCAGGCTAAATGCTTGGGAAACAAGAGAAACCTCATATCAAAAGAATAAATCTACGAGATAAAGCTTGTCGGCTGTATAATGAATCATCTGAAACATTAACGCATTTGGTGATGTCCTGTCCGAAGCTTGAAGATGAAAGAATGAGATGTTTTGGACAGGAGATGGACAAACATGCAAACTGGACAACCGAGGAATGGTGGTCAATGATACATCACAGCGAAAGTAATAAACTGATATTTGCCTTAACAGCTTTCATAGAGATCCTACTAAGAATTTTGAAAATGAATAGCGATGAGCTAAACAAATTAACTCTAAAAGAATCAGCTGGAACTGTCCTATATTACAATCTCTATGAGCAGAGGAGAAATAGATCTCCAATAGCTGAAAGCTTGATATAATTTTAACATGACAGGATCAATGATAAGTGCTTATTGTTTTTTTTTGCTTTCTTCTGCCTTTAGTTTCTTTAAAAAAGTTTGTAATAAACTACAAAAAAAAAAAAAAAAAAAGAATTATGTATTTGGCTGAAATTAACTGACTGAGGGCCTGATTCATGGGATCTTTTGCGCAGTGTAAAGTCACATTGCACCAAGTCACTTCGCACTGCACACACCCTGATTCATGGAACTGTGCAAAGTGTATTTCTGCAGTGCAAAGTCAAGGCAAAGTCAGTGCAAAGTCTATTTGTACTGCAAAAATACACTTTGCACAGTCCCATGAATCAGGGTGTGTTGGCAGTGCAACGTGACTTTGCACCATGCTAACAATTCCATGAATCAGGCCCTATTGGCCCGATTCATGAAAGTGTGCACAGAAATCCCGCACAGGCCGCATTCCGAGAAGGACACTGCGTGCAGATTAAAAAATGCACTGTATCGGGCATCCAAACAACATGCGTATGAAAAATTGTAACTGACTTGAAATCTCAGAAAATATGCGTGCGAACCCCCGTAAAACATTCCTGCACCGTGCTACACTGCGTACGCGCACCCCTAAGTTGGATCGGAACCCCGGTTTCGTACACGCACCCCGTAATCCGACATGCAAACCCAACTCTGTGCTGCAATTCCTATGCCCAAGTGTACTTACGCCTGCCTTCGGGTGGTGGATAGTATGAATGACTTATGTGGCCATTTCCCGGCCTAGGAGTTGCGCGATTGAATCCCTTAATACATCTCGTACCGCGCAATTGTGGGCATGCAAGTGACTGCCTGCAGGCCGTCCCTCGGAACGCCAACTTTTTAGCAAGTTCTTCCCAATTTTTGGTGTACTGTTCCTTCCCAGCCCTCTGCGCAAGCCACGGCCACGCTGTACGTGGTGTCTCACGCAAGGCCCTCGATGGCTTGCAGCGGTGTGCCAAGCATGCGCAAACTCCACGCAAGTGCAGGAAAAGTACTGCGCATTCGATTCCATGAATCGACGAACGCGGATTTGCGTGCAGTTTGGCACGCAAGTACCCTATTTTCCACACAAATAATTCCATGAATCGAGGCCTATCTCTTTTGGCCTACGATGTTGGCTGTGCTATGTAAATGCATGTTGGTAGGTTACTGACACCCACACAAAAACGTTTTTTCTCTTCTTGTTTTCAATTGTACTTTTACCAAATACTAGCGGGCCGTTGTCCCAAACGTACACATCTACAGTACTCCCACACTGCCTTTACCCTTCTCCTGAACCCAATAGATGTGCGTACATGTACTCCCTCCCCCAAATCCTAGCCATTTTCAATGTGTTAACAGGCAGGTTTTGCCATTTTGGGAAATGTACATTCATAATGAGGAATTATTGCGCAAAATGAAGCATTTTTTATTTTTTTACTTAAATATAGAATTCCAAATTCCAATTTTTATCTTTTTTTTAAAAAGTGAATAATGGAAGCATTTTGCAGCCCTCCTACCTTAGCACCACCCGTTGGTAATAGGAGAGTATACATTGTGGGCCGCAGGTAACCATAAGAAGGAGCAGGAAGTCCAGTCTATAATCCAGAGAGGTTGAGGCTGCGGGACATGAGGTGTGGAAGTGAGAAGGGAACCTGCTTTTTCAGTCATTTGAAATTTCAAGTTAATACTTTTCAATGAGTTCATTTTTCTGGCACTTATTTTCTAACAGAAGAAGTTCATCCAGTTGAATGTTGACCAGGTGAGGCAACGCCTCGTGGCCTTTCGCCACTTAGAGGTAGATGTCCTGGGAGTGCCTTCCAGGGTAGTTTCACAGCTCGACGTATAGCGCAGGTTCGTGGATACTTATTACACACCTTTGGACAAGCAAAGGCCATCACTGGGGTAAGGACATGGCCTCGGGATGGCAAGATGATCCTTTTAAAATGTTTTGCAGCACAGGATCCGAGGATTCAAGATGGCGGCCAACCTAAAATGTTCAGTCCTGCATCCACAAATCACAATCCTAAACAAACATTTTTTTCTCAGAAATGTTGACGTTGATGACCCTTTTCTTCTTTTTGTATATACGTTACATAAAGTAGAGCATATCGATACCTGTGAGGTTGAGCTTTATACATTTTATACATAAAATGTGGGTCTGCTGGTTATTTGTTGTCCCAACAGACAATCTTTCCTTCTGGATTGTTTGCCGGCTTTTCTTTTTAAATAATAAATACATAACTGGATGGATTTTCCCCAAACCAAATAAGGATTTCCAGTTGGGCCTGAGTCCAATTACTGGTTCAAATCATTTGGTGTAAATTCATACGGAGCTTTTTGCTGAAGGCAAGGGTGAAAATTCCCTATGGGAATTTGAATGGGAAATTGCAAATTAGGGGATCACATCATGTAACTTTCGCCTCTCCTGGATGGAATGTCACAAAACCTCACAGTTGGCTGTATAGTTCTTTTGTAAAATTACATTCAGTTCCGTTAAGCAAAACCAAAGTTATAAGTATCGAACTACAGAGTTAGTATTGCAGACTCTGGCAGAAGTGTTTGTTTCTACTATTAAGCCATGTAGCTTTTCCATAATGAGGTTGTCTGAGGAGTGGGATCTGCTCTACCTTCAGTTGCCTCGGGGGTAATTTCTCATGAAGTGCCTGGCAGAATGGCCCTCTTTCACGCCTGGTGGTTGAAACATTAAGCTTTGTTTACCAGGTAAGACAAGGAGGTCAGTGTCTTGCTGGATCAAGACCGCGGCATAAACGCGCCAGTGAGCGCAGTGTTCAAATATACAATTTTAGAACTAAGACAACTTCAACGCATCCTCACATAGATTGTGCCAGAACTTCAAACAGCTGCTGTGAAAACTTGGAACCTCAAAGGTATTATGGTGTAATACCCTGCACTCCAGCCCACCCACATGCCAGTTTGCCACTATCCCTAGAATGCCCAAACCTTGTTAGATGGGTCTGTGTGGACCCAAGACAAGAAGCCAGGTTGCTAAGGCCAGATTTTGATAGCTTTGTGGCACAAAGTCCCCTTTCTGATTCTGGACACCTTTCAGGGGGGTAACCAATGGGGCTGTTGGGTTCCTTCTCAAACTGAAGCATGAAAGGCCAGGCGGGCAGTCGGACCAGGATATCCTTGTCACTCTCCCTGATCCCATTTTGTGTGGCAAGGGACAGTCACGGGAGGAATCTATACAAAGCCCCACTCCCGGCTGAAGACCCTGAAGATCCTAGTAATGATAACGATGCGTTATTTGTCCATTTCGCAATCTCTCGCTTCGCTTGGCTGGCTGTCCTTTTCTACCCGGCTAAAATGTGTTTTCCTTTGTATTGTGTTTATGTCCCGCTAAGGTCTTGCTCCCAACTATTTGTCATCTTTGGTCTCCTACGCCCTCACTCGTTCACTTCGCTCTCAATCCCAGTTTCTACTATTTGTCCCTTGTCCTCCTTGGGCCCAATCCCGATTTCGTTCATTTTCTCTTCTTGCTCCTTATCACTGGAACTCTCTTCTTTTCCCTCTGCGTTCCACGACTTCTTACCCTTCTTTCCGTACTTCTCTAAGGAGCTATCGTCTTCCATCCTAATGCTTTCTCTGAAAATGTTTTGTAACTGAATCCATCTTCATTTCATTGCATAGCGCTTTGGAGGAAAGCGCTCAATAAATACCAAATAAATAAAAATACAAATTAATACAAAATACAAATGTGTATAGTGCTTTTGCCAAAGCTCTTTACGGACCCCATGTAAAAATAAGATTTTCCTGAAGGCCTAAAAAAAAGTATTCCTATGGAATAATGCCTTGATTAACACCTGCTAAAGAACAAGCGAATCCGTTAAAAAACGCCTCCTGCAAAGTGTAATTTGCAGGTCCCGTTTCATTTCTCAGAAAACAGATAATAAAGGTGACGAGTAAATGCAAAACTGTATGCATAAGCACAGCACACGTAAGCGTTGGTGGCCCCTGTATAAAATTAGCATATACTATGAAATGACCCCCAGTAAATTGAAAAGGAAATGCCCCAAACGTTAGTGGTCCATTCCCGCCACGCCAGTGCTTAATTTGTGCCAGCATTTGCCGGTGTTTGCCGTGGGCAACATGGCACACTTTTTTGGGCACCGGAACATCATTGGGCGGGCCGGCGCACGTGTAATTGCTTTGTTTGTTCCAACTTCCATTTCGATCATAAATCATTGTGATTTCATTTGTGATCTCTCATGCTCTGAGTCTGCTTGCATGTCCAGGTTGCAGGCCATGGCTGGCTGTGCCTGGGACTACAGCACAACAAACAGCCAATGAAAACCAACATTCTGTTGTTACTATGCAGTATTTGATACATTCTGTATAATAGCACAGAATGTACAGTTTTCATTGGCTGCCCTCCTGAGCCAGTGAAATGACATGGTGACGTGTGTGTGAGGGTGGGTCACGTGGGTGTTGTTGCAGAGGCAGCACAGCGCCACCTTCACTTCACAAGTACTTGTTAAGGCGTGGCGTGAGGTGTTGTGTCATGAGAGAGCGTGCCCTGCCTAAGCCAGCTAGCACGTGTGGTGCCGTCCGTCCTGTGCAGCCTAGTTGCTTAAGTGAAAGGTCCTCAGCAGGGGGACCTATTGTCTGTGTGCCTGGTTGTTGTTTGTGTGCAGTGCAGTGCCAGCACTGAGGCCCCGACCGGAGACTCAAAGCAGGAGGTAACGGTAAGTGTAACTTAAGTCTGTCCAGACCACGTGCGATGTGATTTCCTTGCATTATAGCTAGCACATATTGCGGCCGTGGCTTTGTCCTTTAAAAGAGACCATGTCTTTGACCGTGTGCCCAGGATGTGCCAGTTGCCAGGCAGGCCGCTATGCAAGCACACCCTGCATTGTGCGGTTGCAACTTAAGCCACATATTAGCACACGTGCACAAGGACCAGCGACCGTGTAGTTGACATTGGTAAAGGGGGCGGGCATAGGGAAATAGATAACACATCGTTTGGGTGAAAAGACTACTAAGCATGGAGTACCATGACACTTGTCAGGGGTGGGAACGTAGGATTTGGGTCAATGCGTGCACAGACCACAGAGTTTACACACGTTCTTAACCCTTCAGATGCCTTTGTGTCTATGTTGTAGATGTGCTAGCTAAACCAGCATCTTTCTGTCGTAAACTGGGCCAACGTGCGGGAATGTGGGTCTGCGTCTCTCCATTTGTTCACAGTGCAAACTGCAGTTGCTTGCTAAAAACATGGATTCCAGGACATAGGGGGCTGGGCCTTGGCCTGCTCAGTCACTTGGGACGGCAAATGCCTGCAGAAACACAGCAGAGTGACAGTGACCATCCCTGATCCCTGAGCAGTAGCTCCTCCTTCCCAATGTCCCCGGTAACCTGATCATCCTGTATTGCCCAATACTTCATGTTATTTTGTATAAAGGGTGTCCTTGTCTCTTCTTTAGCATATTATACAAGTTTCTTGAAAGTTACTTCCCGGAAAGCTAAGTTCTTTGATATCAGAGGGGGAGGGTTGCTGGCCAACAAGAGCCCGTTGGCCAGGGCTCCTGTATCACATATAGAATACACACGTTTATTTGGGGCATGTAACTACGGCATGCCCACCACAAATACAGTAAGCCATTTCTTTGGGCCAAGTTTACAAATGTAACCAAACATTACTAAAACAGAATCACTAATTTCCAACCCCAGACAAGGTCTTTATACTCACAGGCATCCTTCCTTGCTAAACACACTAGCATCTTTGAGCCACCTGCATGTGAATGGACTACACGCTTAAAAGGATCATGCATTCCAAAAGGTTTGCAAATAGACATGAAAAGATTGCAAGAGACACTACAGAACAATTGGATATCCCAGAAAGGAGAACCTTTGGGTGGTGTTTGAAAAAACAGAACATATGCCATTTACCTGGCCTCTTGGTGCGAATTGCGGTCATGGGATTGCTCAGTCTCACAGATGTATGTGACGGATGTGGGGGTGAGGGAGGAGTGGTTTGTGACTGACCCAGTGCTGGTGCCGGGTGCTACGGGCAGTGTCCATGTCAGGATAGGTGCCCGCCTTGAATACCGTAGGCTCTGTCCGCATTAGTGCACTAAGACGCATGTCCCAGTATCTGTGTTAGAATCCTGTTCTTCTGAATCAGAAGTGCTGATGTAATCCTCAAATGCGCGACTGGTCGACAGTTTTGCCAGTGTAGATCACGTGGTTATTTTTCAGAAACTTGGCATTTGTAATATTATGGGACAATGGCATTTCAAACATCACTTATCTGCTACAGACAGAAAGGAGCTTCCGATTTTGCTGTGTACCTGCCAAACGCCCAAAAAGCCATCATCTGGCCCCACTAATCTACCCAGGGGTTAGGGGTAAGAGTCTTTGAGCGCGTGTGTTAATATGTGGCTTAGGTTGCGACTGCACAATGCAAGGTTTGATTGCCTCACGGCCTGCCTGGCAGCTGACACATCCTGGGCACATGGTCTGTGACTCGATGACCCAGTGACTCTGTGACCCGGCTGGGATAGTATGCGGATAGTGGAATAAAGTGGGCACAGAGGCATGAGGCAAGGGGAACAGCAGGAGCGCTGCATGACAATGCCACAAAGTGTAGACCCTCCATGTTGGGCATCTGATGGGTGAAGAGGAGAGGTGCGCAGGCTGGGTGAAAACATCGTCTGATGTTTAAATGTTTCAAAGTTTTACAGCTCACGTCTCGATGTTTGCCGACATTGCTCTTGATTTCACCCAGCGTTACATTGGCATATGGCCACAATGTTCAGGTAAGCAAAAAAGGGTGTTTTGCTAAACTGGTTGGGGAAAAAGGAATGCATGCGTGGAAGGAAGTATGTTATATAGGGAATAGAATACATTGTGTGGGCATGGGCACGATGTATCATACAAATGTGGGGTAGGTAGGAAGGGCAAAAGAATCAAGTGAGTTGAAAACGTACCTCAAAGTGGGTTGCTCATAACTACACACTATTGCACTTGTAATGATTTAATATATTATTTATTTGTACTTTATTTAGTAACTGCTATTTGCATTTGTTTGTTTTATTCATATATTGCAATTTGCACTTGACTATGGCAGCTTAGCCATGGTAACCCCAACCAGCTGTTGGCAAAGTTGTGATAGAATCTTTAACTGGAGTTACCATGACATTTTGTGAAATGTCATACAGAATATTTTGCCATGTTATGCTAAATACTGTGGCTGGCAGAATGTAAATTACTACAAATAAACACAACATTTATATAGCATCTGACAGTCTATTTAATTAGATAAATTCAATGCCTTCTCTGCCTCCTTTTGTAAGTTTATAATGAAAGCCAAACACGTCACCTTGTACTTTCTTGTTTGGTTCTGTTCTATAGGTATGCAGTTATAAAAACGATTACATGGATTGCAGCGTCAAAACCACAGCATTTTTGCCGTGATATTTTGTGTTTTAACACATGGAACCGTTCTATATTCAATTTGTTTATTTATTCTTAGTGTGTTTATTTATTCTTTAATCAGTGTGAGGTTAAATAAAAAAAGTGTTTTTGAGGATGTCTCAGATTTGTAATTACTGCAACATCCATCTGTTAACTTTCATTAAATCAAACATAATGTTTTAACTACAGACAGTCAGTATTTTTCCTAGTGTACATCAAAACAGAAAGATACTCTCACAAGAGACCCCAGCTCCACTCAGAGCCATTTGGGAAACTGGGCAGTGGGATGGGCTGGGGGTGCATTTTACAAAATTGACAAATAAGATAACATCCATAGGTTTGCAACCATTTTATCAAATGCATTATCACTTCGAGGACAGCAAGTATGGTCCAGACATCTAACAAGTGTGGTCTAGAATTTAGAAGTGTGTTCAAATTTACTCTTTTGCCTCTGGGGGTGCCGGAATGCCGGAACCACTACACCTACCATAACAAGTGTTTTCCAACTTTAAAGCATTATACTTCCTCAACCCATTGTAGCGCCAAACATGTGACATGGAGCAACAGCAGTGTGATGGGCTGGTGGTGGGTCAATCTAGGTATAGCACTGAACTGGTCTGGGCCACCCGGCGGCCCAGGGGCCAGCATTATGGGGCCAAGATTTTTTGGGCCCTGGCACTTATTTATTTACAAATTAAGCACTGGCGCCACCACAAGTTCAGCAAGTGACGCACCCCTCACGTGCGCCAAAGCAGGCATGAGCGGCTCAGCCAGCCTTTTAATGACTATCCCTTTGCATTCTGGTACCTTTGGTTTGGCTATTCTCACTGTAAAGGCAGTAGGACAAGAAGCAGTATTCAAAGTGGCTAAAAGCCAGGCCTTACTTTCATCTTCAGCCAATCTGTATCATAACAGAGCTTGGGAGCAAGTGTCACAATTTCGCATTTAGTTTGCATTTAGCCTCATTAGGATGCTGTCAGGCACTATCCACTTAAGTCGCTCTTCACCCATATTTGTGGGTCTGACACTCCCTTGTAGTCGACAGATGTCACGTTCCGTTGGGTGATGGTCCATAACCTTCTATCTGAACATAAGTGGGTCTGTGCCAGCATTTTGATGACTAAGCACTTTCAGCACAAACGCACTCTGTCGCTAGCTATGTTTTAATGTGGCCATCACTGAACACGAGGCTAATCTTTGGTAAATAGGACTTGTAATATAATAATGTGCGGAATTCTCCACAGTTGTGGTTTGAATTATGATTATGAAGCTGATGCCTAAACTCGACCTTCTGGTCACTGTGATATTGTGGCAATGTTGTTCAAAGAGGTAGAAGTAGATTTAGGGCCCGATTCATGGAAATTCACACAGAAATCGTGGCAGGGCCGCGCGGAGAGGAGGACACTGCACGATTAAGTAAATATGTGCGCTCAGCGTATTCATGGATCCAAACACGCAATTCCAGCAGACACGCAAAGGGAATGGAGCTGCGCAAGGAACGTCCACAACATGCCCACAACACACCCCCACACAAACCAAAACCCTAACCATACCCCTACCCAAGCGCAAAACTCTGCATACACCCCGGCCCACGATCCAGGCACCCCTGCGAAAAAGCACAAGCTTCCTTGTAAGTCGAGGCTGCACTACCAACGAAAATACGCAGGCTCCCTAGTAAGCTAAGGTGTGAGCACTGTGAAAACGTGTGAGCCACCTCATAAGTCGGGCCCGCACCCCCGAACTAAAGCATGCTGGCTCCCTCGTAAGCTAAGGAGGCACTCCTATGAAAACGCAAAAGCCTCCTTGTAAATCAAGGCCGCACCCCCCAAAGTAAACACGGACTCGCTCGTAATCTAAGGCGGCACCCCCAACGAAAACACAAGTGCTCCCTCGTAAGCTAATGCGGCATCCCCTGCAAAAACATGCGGGCTCCCTTGCATGTTAAGGCACCCCTGCGAAACTGCAAGTCCACCCCCCTACACTCTAGGCACCCAATCTGCAGGCATATATACCTATTGCACATCAACCCCTCAAGTGCAGACACCACTACCAGCCCCCTTCACCTCTGACATTATCCCAGGCAGCCCACTTCATCTCTGACACTACCCCAGGCTGTCTGTCAAGTCCAGACACCCCACCCACCAGCCCCCTTCACCTCAGACACCCACCTTCACCTCTGACATCACCCCAGGCAGCCCCTTCAAGTCCAAACACCACCCACAAGCTCCCTTCACCTCCGACACCACCGCAAGCAGCCCCCTCAACTCTAGACACTACCCACCAGCCCCCTTCACCTCCAACACTACCCCAGGCAGCCCCCTTCACCCCCAATACCACTGCAAGCAGCCCCCTCAAGTCCAGGCACCACCCACCAACCCACTTCACCTCCAACACTACCCCAGGCAGCCCCTCCACCTCCATCACCACCCCAGACAGCCCCCTCAAGTCTAGACACCACCCACCAGCCCCCTTTACCTCTGACACTACCCCAGGCAGCCCCCTTCACCTCCAACACCACCCCAGGCAGCCCCCTCAAGTCCAGACACCACCAAACAGCCCCCTTCACCTCTGGCACCAAACCAGGCAGCCCCCCCAAGTCCAGACACAACTCACCAGCCCCCTTAACCTTCAACACTACCCCAGGCAGCCCTCTTAACCTCTGTCACCACCCCAAGCAGCCCCCTCAAGTCCAGGCACCACCCACCAGCCCCCTTCACCTCTGATAATACCCCAGGCAGCCCCCTTCACCTCCAACACCAACCCAGGCAGCCCCCTCAAGTCCAGACACCATGCGCCAGCCCCCTTCACCTCTGACACTACCCCAGGCAGCCCCCTTCACCCCTGTCACCACCCCAGCCAGCCCCCTCAAATCCAGACAGTACCCACCAGCCCCCTTCACCTCCAACACTACCGAAGGCAGCCCCCTTCACCTGTGATACCACCCACCAGAACTCTGTGGTCTGCCCCCACCATGAAGCACACCACCAATATGTCCACCGCCAACATGATCAACAGGAAGCACTGAAGACCAATCCTGCACCGGAGCGTCCGCTGTCACTCCCTGGCAGACTGGAATATGAACCCCCCAGCCAGACAGCACTACATTGCATCAACAGCACTGTGGCCACCCAATCAACATGCGACAAGTGAATGCAATGCAAAGTGGCATGTGACTGTTGGCCATGGGTAATAGCAAAGGCATCAAAGCACATCAACTGAATGTGTGTCGAGGACAGAAGTAAACATATTCATACATCGGCCAGATCCACAAATAATGACCAGACGCATCACAGCCTGAGCACAGGTGATCTGCATGGAAGTGGTGTCAAAATCTCTGCCAGGGACCACAACATCGGGTCCCCCGCGGTACTAAAGGAACTCGGCCCGCAATTCACATCCTTCCTCGTAGATGGAATCCAGATCCCTGTCTCAGATGCAATAATAACCCTAGGCGTGTATCTAGACACATCCTTATCCCTTAACAGACAAGTCAGTGCTATTGCCTCATCAGCTGCCTATACAGCAAAACTAATCAACGCAGCCAGATCATTTCTCAATTCAGATAGCTGCATGACCATTGCCAGAGGTGAGATTGGACTACTGTAATGTCCTATTTGCAGTCACATCCAAAAGGAACTTAAATAAACTGCAAATAATACAGAATAATGCCCTTAGAGCAGCACTGAATATCCTGAGAAGGGATCACATCACAGCTGCCAGAAGAAAGGATCACTGGCCCCCAATCAAAAAAGGATTATCTTCAAGACTCGGTTATAGGTCAAGGGTTCGACTCAAAAGGGTCGAATGACAAAAGGGTCGAGTCAAAAGGACCGAAAAAAAGGGTAAAATATTTTGTTTTTGTTTTGTTTTTTGGGGGGGGTTCCCCCCCCCGCCGCAAACCCCTGTTTTTGGTGTAAAAACACCTTTTTTTACCTTTACTAAAGAAAAAAAAAAGACATTTTTAAAAAAATTGGACCCTTTTGTTTTCAGTTGTTTTGACTCAAGCCTTTTGACATTCGACCCTTTTTTGACCGGACACCTCAAGACTCTTGAGGTGTCCCAAAAAATTGAAAAAACAAAATCCAACAGATCAATAAGATCCATCCATGCCCATAAACTGACCATACCAAGAATGAAAATAGCCCAAGGAGGGGGGATAAGCTTCCCAACAGTCGCAGTTAACCACTGGAACTCCCTCCCACCAGAACTAAGAGCCGAGAATTCATTCTCGGCCTTCCGAAAAACCTTGAAAACCTGGCTCTTTGCCTAAACTCTCGCCGACTAGAATGTCACCCTGCAAGCATCCCATGTCCTGAATGTCCTGTTATCCTCTCTCCTAATTGTATGCCCACCCCACTGTATTACTGTTATACCCCTTTTATGAATCACGCTTGGACATAAATGCAACTGGTCTGCAACAGCGGCGCTTTACAAATGAAAAAGATATATAAATAAACATGATAGGCTCATGGTGGTATGGGAGGGCAGTCAGATAGTGCATGACTCACTGAGACAGGAAATGTGTGCTGCCACACAGAAAGAGCAAACATGGCTTGTAAATGCATTCCAGTTGCTGAGGTGGAGCAAGACATGAGAGCAGGTTGTGTGTGACTGCACATTCTAGTGGGCGTGTCCACATGACATAGGTTTAACACACCAATGACAAACTTTTTTTAAAAAATGAAAAGTGTTCAGTTTATTACAAATTTTTACTTGATAAAGTTCAGATAAAATTTAGGTTACAGGTTAAGTTACAGGTTGAATTACAGGGGCGACTTAAAGGCCTTGCCGAGTAAGTTGTTTGTCCAGGGTCCCGTGAATAGATGACTAGTCAACGGGAAGTCCTAGCACCTTTGAATGAGTCAATTTGTAGTACCTCTTGTAAAAAGTTGGTAAGGCAAAATGTATTTAAAATCATGTCCCTCATGACAGCGAATCTACCATTCCACAGCCGACAGGTGGTCATTCCTAATATATTACGATGAGAAACAAATGTGCAAGTAACGTGAACATGGCACACCTCCACAGTGAGCCCACCTCCCTCCACCCCAACCACACTGATGCCAAACACATAGTGATGCGGCACATTGAAATGCAAATGAAAACTTTCAGTGCAGACCCAGTCATCTGATGGACCCACACCCACATGTTAGGCACATGTGCATCCTTCCAGCCGCAACCATTACAGCAACAATAACAGACACACAGGTATGCCACAAGACACATGACTTGCAATAGAGAGATGCACTCGCTGAAAAGTGAGCTATCAAAGTTACAGACACACAAATGAACTGCAGGAAGCGTGGAATGGAACCAAATGAAAGATGTATTGAATGCAGGTTGGACAGCATCTGTGCTTCGGCCTCCCGTGCCGCTCTGCAAGTGGCCTCCAGGATGGCAGCCTGCCTCCATACCCGACGTAGTGCAACCTCAGCCCAGGCCATTATCACTCTAGGTTCCCATGCCCCCTGCCTCTCTGCCACGATCTGCCATTCATATCCCCTGACCACGGAAGACATTGAGTGCCTCATTTCCACTTGTTCCTCCTGCCTCACACTTTCCACCTGCCTCCTTGGGGTGGTTTGCCCTGCAACATAATGCCTCCTCCTTGTTACCACCTGCTGCCGCAGTGCCCAGTGCATTCTCCATTTGTACGCCGTCCGACCTGATAACGATCCTTGGGGGCGTACGGCGCCTGCACTGCTCTATGGTGCCTACTGTCCCTCCATTGTCTGTGCCCCTGTCGGTGTCTGGGTAAGCACAGTGACCACCTCAGCTGCCGTACATGTGACTCCAACCTCCGGTGCGGCTGTAAGCTCCACCAGACGGGGCCATATGGGTGGGACTCATGAACAGGAGGCCCTGCTGGTATGTGGTCCGGAAGGCACCCCGGAGGACAACCGGTGCACAGAGAAGGAAGCCGAGGATGTGGTTGGAGCAGTGAACATCCCACAGAGGCCAGTAGGGAACAGGCCTGCTGCCAGCAAGGCCACGACGTGGAACAGATCATTGTGATGATGGGCAAGCAGACAATGAGTAGCCTTCCCATCATCACAAATGCATGCAGTCTGCCTCGTAAGCCCGGGCAAGCAGGGGTAGCACCGGATCCCGGATGGACACATCAGCCGGCAACAGGATGCTGGCCTGGGTGGAGGCATCCCGGCAGGTGCACAGTCCTGCATTGATGTCCCAGGGACAGGATTTTGCAGAGGCCCCTCCACGGTCACCTGCACAGCCTCATATCCCTAGGACAGGATGGCAGCACGCACTCGCACCTCAACACCCCCACCTAACCCCATGGGCTGGGCTGCAACCACCGGCTCCTCCACATCCCCCTCCGTCAACCTTGATGACTCCAGGGTGCCGTCTGCCAGGGATGGTCCCTGTGATGCATTACCCAGTCCCACCGCTGCTGAGGAGCCCCCTGCCACCCCAACCTCCTTGGACTTAACCCCAGCAGCCACGCCCGATGGTACAGACACCACCTCAGCCACATTGCTCCCCGAAGATGAGCTGTCATGGGGAAGTGCTTGGTCCTGCGCCTATGTCTGCAGGAGTGATCCCCGCTTCCATGCTCCACAGCACCGCTTCCTCCCTCTTCATCAGCTGCAGCAACTGTGGTAAAGGAGATACGGAACAGCAACATCAGTGTACTGCACCTAAGCCGGTGTGGCATGAACAACATTTGCAGGAACTTGACATGTCCATGGAACATTCAGCAACATCCACAGCCACACACATGGACATGCAATCCACATTCAAACAGACACAACAACCCAGGCATGATGAGAAACACTTCCATGACACATCCACATGTAAACGCACCACAATGTGGCCAGAGCACAGACACATACAAAGATGATCACATGACCGTAGGGGAAGGTCAGCGTGACCCAACTGCAACCGGATGCACATCCATGGGAGCTATGACACATGGGTACAGGAGTGGGCTGGGAGAAAACTCATATGACGTACATACACGTAAAGCATGTGAAAACAGAAATGACATCCCAACGCCATTGACACATTGTAGGGAAGACACACAGTGGAATCATGGCGGCCAGTGGTCAACCATACTTGCACCACTCACAGTATGGCCAAGTAAGGGGGCCACTGCAAACATTCTAGCACATGCACAACACACATGTCCCATAGAGAAGTATAACACATGCCTACTCACCATCCGACACCAGACGTCGTTGCAATGCGCACACCTGGGCATGCAGCTCCGGGTAGACCCTTGCCAGGACCCGCATGTTGTTGTTTGACAAACGGCACCTGCCCTCACGGTTCACCGCCATGGTTGCACCGGCCATCAGGAACCGCTGGGCTTTTACGTGGGTCCTGGACTTGAGGTTCACCCAGCGCTTGTGGACGGCCTTGTAGCACGGGGACTGCCACCCCCTTGACGTTGATGGAAGCCGTTCTGTCCTCCCAGATCTGGAGATGTCCTTCCTTGCCACGTTGCATGGCTTGGTTGAAGAGTGTATCATAATTCTCCAGGACCTTATCCACCAGGATGTCAACTTCTTTGGCAGTGAAGTTGACAGCCCTCTGCCTTGCTGCCATGGAGTTGCCGCTCTGCTCAGAGGTAGATGGTGTGAACATGGCAACTCCCAAGGCAGGTGTGGGTGGGTAGGCTGGTCCTGGAGATGGGCTGTGGAGCGGTGGTGGTGGTATGTGAAGGTGGGAGTCCAACACAGCAGCTGGTACGGTCACAGGGCTGGAGACAGGAGCATAGGCAATGGCTGAAAAGCAGGCACACTGACGCAGGGCAGGTGGGCAGCAGGCACTCACAATGGACAGGCAGCAGTAGATGGCAACATTGGAGGCAGTAGAGGGCAGGAGGAGGCAGATAACATAGCACGAAGACAGGAGAGTGGGTCTTCTGTGTGCAGCTTGAAAGGCACGCGAAAACAGAGTGAAGGCCCTTAGTGTGTAAGTTACGTGACACGCGCTGCGCTCAGTGGGCCGACGTGGCTCACGGCACTGACGGGTATACATAAGGATGAATAAACGCATCACTGGTTGTGTGCGTGAAGGGACAAAGACAGAGCATTGGAGTTTCCACGTATTTTGGGGGGGGTGGCGCAATCCGTTCCCTTCAGGTGCGTACTTTTCTTTTTTTGGGGGGTGGTTGTGCCTCTGCGCATATGCACATTTTTTCTTTCCCCCTTTTTGAGGCACGCGGTCTGTCGCCTATGCACTTTATCTGTTTGTGGTTGCCACTGTGAATCACGTACCTCTGTTTTCATTGTCTGAAACTTTCCGGGTGTCACGTATGACTTTTTGTGTTATTGGGTGCCACTGCGTATCGCGTATAGCTTATTTTTCCCATTTGGGGTACATTTGAGCCTTGCTGGACCACAAATCTACGTCGTATATCACGTAGACTGTTCCCTGACTCACATTGCCCAGGACAATAACCTGGTGTGCCTCCCATTCATCCGATACACCTGTGACATGGTTGTAAAAGCCCCCAAAAGGAAAAGGGGGTGGAAGGGGTTGGGTGGGGGTGATGGTAGTGAAACACCTGCCCCAGGTGGTCAGGGAAGTGGTGGTGACACACCTTCCCCAGCCCCAGGTGGTCAGGGAATTGGTGGTGACACATATGCCCAAGCCCCAGGTGGTCGGGGAATTGGTGGTGACACACCTGCCCCAGTCCAAAGGGGACTCTGCACCTGGATGCCAAAGTGGTTCCAGCCATACAGGGGTAGCTGCAACCCCCCCTGCTAATCGTGGCAGGAAGGGACGCCGTTCACAGCAGGGAGAGGCTCAACTCCAAGACATGGCACAGGACACTTTTCCGCACAGGAAGAAGAACTTCTCTGAATAGGAGCTCCAGATCCTGATTGACTGTGTGACCGATCACCATCGTGACATGTGCCTGTATGCAAGGAGCACACGTACAGTCGTACAATGTATGGTGCATTGGCAGCGTGTTACAGAACAGATAAACGCTGTAGGGGTGGAGATGTGCACAGGTCATCAGGCGCTGGAATTATCTCAGCCGTCACACCAAGCACAAGCTCAGTGTCAACTTGACCTCTGCACTGGCAACTGGAGGGGGGCCACAGGAGGAGGAACAGCTGACACTGCATGAACAGGCCATAAGCCAATTCATCCTCATTGAGCAGGTGCAAGGCGTGGGAGACCTGGAGAATTAGGAGGACACATCAAGTGAGTGTCCGTCATTGTGCCTCCTGTGTTTTGCCAGTCATGCATCACCCACACCAATTGTGTATTGGGTCATCTGGCAGCATTTGTATGACAGTTCGGGGTAAAGCATGTTTTGTTATGTACAGTCTTATGTCAATTGGCCATCATACTGGGCATAGCCCGTGTGGCAGCCATTTGCGGCACATATCTATATGCCCCCGGTACTTGGGAAACATGTGCAAACAGGTGTCCCTTGCTTTGCCATCAAGAATTTTTTCTTTGATTATAAGACCCCTGGCCCACATCTTGGCATGTTTTTGGGTTGTTCCCTTTCCAAGGTGGAATCTTTTTCTGTTTATTGTATTTTATATTTTACATTTGGTTTGGGCTGTGCAGTTTCCCTCTCAAGGCCATGACATATGCAATGGTGGACATGCAGCCATGCTCAGTGACATCAACTGCCATAGTTGCATTGTGGTGGACGGGATAGCATGTGCAGGTAACATTGTGTTCAGTGAATATTGACACATTTGTGCAGTGTGTATGGTAATGTACTATGTCTGTTATAATGCCTTGTCCAATGTTGTTACAGTGCTCCGGAATGAAGTGGTGACTACAATCCCGAGGGAGACACCCTGCACCCTTTGACGTACCAACTCCTCATGCCCTCTGCCAGGCACTGAACTGAATGCCCTCTGGAGGCGCAGTTTCCGGTGGAGCTGATGCGGGAATCACATCATGATGGCTCAGTGAGCAGGTAAGCACGTGCACTGTCTTGCATGTTCTGCCAGTATAATAGTCCCCCATGGTTTCTGCATGCAGTACACATTTTGATCAGCTGGTGGTGTTCACCTTTTGTCACAGTGAATGTCTGTGCTGATGTGTGTCTGTACACATGCATGTGTGTGTATGTGCATTTGCACTTTTATGTAAGTGGCTTGTTTCTGTGGGTGCACTCATGATGTTGACAGCATGTTTGGAAGTGACTGTGCAGCACTCTTCTCACATTCCTCATTGTCAGTGTTTCGTTCTGTGTGAGTGCACATACTGCTTGGCCACATGCATTGTTGGTGCTTCTGCACTCTGGTGGTTTATGTTCTCCGACACTTGGCACACTGACCATGGTGATGTCTCCTTACTGCCCTCCCTCTGTTCCCCCACCCCCTATGTTGCATACCGTGCCCTGCAGGTGTTCTCCCTCTACACACTACTCTATGACGTTTGCCAATCCTAAATCCATTTCCTTCTCTGCTTACATGACCTGATCCAGCCAGGCCACTGGTCACCATGTCCCATTCACATTGATAGGCATGTATGCACAACTTACACTGCAGTGGTTCATGACATGGGCTCTGTTGACTCTGTTGTGGAAATTGTGGGATGCATTGACCCACTAGGCTCTGCCCTGCAACATCACTGTGTGCTGCTTTCACCACAAACAACAGAATGGCTGCCAAAAAGCCCTATGCACGCTAAAAACCTCTGAGAAGTGCGCAGGGAAACCGGAAAAATAGGCTTCCAATCTATTTTGCCGGTGTCAGTGGTAGAACAGGAGACCACACTGCCAAAACCTGTCATTGGGATGCCCACAGAGTGAAATGGAACTACCTGAAAAGGCTGTGCTTCATTGCCAGGAAAACCAAAAGTGCTCTAAAATCCGTTTTTCATTGGCTGTTGAAATTGCAAAATCATGGTTCCCAAACATCAGAAAAGATCCAACATCCTTCATGGGTGTTAACCATCACCTTATTTAAGGAATCCACATAAGCGCACTATGTCAGGAAAAGCAGAATCTATCGGAGAATATCCACATTAAAAAGTGTGCTTGTTGGTAGAAATCTGTCAGAATATGGGCTTGATACCGCTGGCCGCCTGTGTCAAAGCTGGCATTTAATTACACTGGCAGTTTAAAACTTGTGCATTAAAATCAAACTGTTGAAAAGAAGTGACTTG
The DNA here is from genome assembly GCF_040938575.1 of Ambystoma mexicanum. Lineage (NCBI taxonomy): Eukaryota > Metazoa > Chordata > Amphibia > Caudata > Ambystomatidae > Ambystoma > Ambystoma mexicanum. The sequence goes on along the minus strand of NC_090921.1, from coordinate 1,383,479,609 downwards.
CCATCAAAGGCAATATAGGTTGCCACTAGTTAATCTCTATGTTTTAAAAAGACTGGAATTAGAGATCTGTTTGCCTATTTTGAAATGTAAGTTTATTTTATCAAAGACACATTTAAACAAGTTGGGTTTTAAAGTGAACTGATACCAGCCAGAGGACTTCAAAGCACATTCTACAGTTTGCTCCAACAAAGGCAGCTCTCCTGCTTCTCAGCAAAGCCATGAACTCTCAGTTGGATGTTAATGGAGGGGGGAGGAGATTTTGCTCTGCTGCTCTGAGGAGAGACAATAGACTTCCTGGTCTGAAAGGGTATGCAAATTCAAGTGTCAACAAGAACTCCTGCCAGCAGGAAGAGAGGCCTGGATTGCTCTTGGCCCAGCAAAACTTTGGGGGCGGGCCAGACAAATATGTGCATCCGTAAACCACAAAAAGTATCTTTTTTGAAAAAGACTCGCAGGGAACTGTGCAAAATGTGTAAAAATCTGTAAAATATAGGTTGTTAACATGAAAATTCTGCTCACATTATGAAATTACTCTGAACTCTGTGCTATGTTCATAGACATGACTACAGAAAGTTAGATTTTGTAGCAATTGTGAAGATGCTAGAAATATGAAACTTCACAGGATTATGCCCAGATGTCATGCGCATATATGTATAAAAATGTGGACAAATCTGACACTGGGTACCCAACCAAAAGCGCAAAAAACTGTCAAATCTGAACTAAAGCTCTCACTGAGATGGGACTCAGACGGATACTTGCTCTACTAAATCTGTGATGTAAATATTTATTGCTAGCAAGTTGGTTGTATTGTAAATATGATTTAGATGAAAAATAGATTTACTCTACAGAAACAAAGGGGAGGTACTCCCTGGAGTGTAAAATACTGCATCATCATAACACCATGTGTTCTTCTCAAATCAGGAGAGAAGACAGACCCTAACCAATAGGATTCCTAGAGGGTGTGCCTAGTATAATTCAGCCTAATCACCCCTTAGGGAAATACTAAATAGGGACAGTTTAGGACCTAAAGACACACTCAGATTCACCCATCAACTGATTACTGGCGAAGCACTTTGCAGGAGAAACCCATATCCAAGACTCCAGAACTTTGAAAGCAGAGAGGCCCAATTTCAAAGCTGAACCCTTCTCAACTTGGCCTTCAAAATCTTGAAACCTGATTTTACCCCCAGTCTTCCAAGGGGCACAACAAAAAGAACAGCCTGCTTTCTCGCCAAGAACTCTTGCTAGAATCCAGAGATCCAAACCAGTAGAGCAGAGCTGTAACCAGATAGCTGCAACCCAGAACCAACCCGTCAGATCCAGCCCAGAGGCCGTGCAGTGTCCAGAGTGCCGTGCTGAGTACAGAACTGAGCGCCCTGAATCCTGTCCGGTGGGCTAGCAGAATTCCAGTACAAAAATCATTTGACCAGATCCCTGACAGGCCTATTCCAAACAGTAGTTGTGAGTATCTATAGCATAGAATTGTCCATAGCCAGTATCTTATCCTTAACTAACCCCTATCCAAACCCATATACAGAACTACATTGTAGAAATCCTTTGTCTTTCCTGAATCTTTCCCACATCCATATAGTCCTTTGGTAATGGTAGTGATAATATCATCTTTGCGCTAATATAGTTGCTGAAGAAAGACAAGCGTCTCGGCAGGTAGAAACCATCCGGAGACGTCGCTAGATTGGTGGCTGTGCTGTCGTGTAGCTTGTGGCTTCATAGTCTCCCTAGTGTAAAGAAATTCCTGTTTGTAATTCCAAAGCGCATCTTTCATTTGAAAATCTCGACTCTTTCTGAGAAGAACAGACCTCTACTAAAAACTTCATAACTTCCGTACCGTGCATGCTAGAAATGAAATTGAAATGTAAGTGTCAAATTGAAGCTAACATCCTCAGCTTTCGAACTCCTTATAATTTTCCCGCAATTGCATTTCCCGCCCGTGGAAAAGTTTGCTGCAAATTTTTCGTTTGGCTCAATTTCATCACGTGTAAAACAGCTATTCTTTGCATCCGACCTCAGAATTCCGTTTTCGACCTGCTAGTTATTCAATCATCATTGCAAGTGTTTACCTAAAACTATACAAAGCGGCTCCCACTAGTTTTGAATCCAACTAAGGGAATTAAATCCATTTTTCAGTATTTTTAACCATTCATTCAAGTCACATTCAAAAGCATTTGACCTGTATGAAATCATTCCTGTTTCTCTCTGAGTTTGCCGGGGAAAATTGGGATTGAAACTGTATTTGTTGAGTTTGTATTCCTGAAACCTGTTTTCTCTCCTTCCATCTCTTTATACTGCATATTGGGGGGATTGAGTAGTGTGCACCGGGTAAGAGTGACATTGCATTTGACTGAACCCACACAAAGTATTATTCTATGCTGCATTATTTTTCCTATCCCTACTGCTTCTGATTAAATATATTGTTGATTGTAACATCACCCAATGGTGATCATTGTATAAATATTAAATAGTGTGATATATATATTGTTCAAATTCATAAAGTAAATCTTTTACCTTTGCAAAATAGCCTGCTTCCTGGTTCAGTGAGACCGGGGGGGATTCAAAGAGAGGGACGTGATATAAGGGTACATCATTCAGAAATAAAAGACCTTATAGATGCAAATGTATTATTAAGGGTTCCAGCTCTACATCACATGTTAGGCATTGACTTAGGTGGAGTACCAGTTTGAAATCACTTACAAAATGCGTGTGCATTGACTCCACAGGACATGTTCCTCAAACTTGATGCATGTTGGTTTTGACAGATATGCACATGTGTACCTCAGACTTACTGCTTCTGTGTTATCCAGTATGTTCACTTTTGGTACATATGTTTGTACTGTTGGTTATCGTCACTAGTGTATTACATGTTTTCTGTTTTTACATTCTACTTCATGTTTACTGCCACAGTCTGTCAGTGTAATTGCATTAACAGAATGCAGTTGCAAGCATGTCTGACATACTCCACTTCCCAACACTTGTCTTCATCTGGTGTCCCTGTGTCAGGTTCAAGTGAGCCCTGGAATCCATGCACAAATAATGTGACAGTTTCACTCAGGGGTGTGGTGTGGTGAGTTGGGGTGAAAGTACAGCTGCATGTCCATTGGCTGTGGTGTCCAACAGTAGTATATGTTGGCTGATGTAGGGTAGGGCTATATGCTTTCAGCGCCTTAGTTGCACGGAAGTGGGGTACATGTGTCTTACATAATGCATGCCATGGTGGGTTTTTGCCTTGGTTTGTGTGAGATAGGGCTACTGATTGACCCTACACATGTGCCTATTATGTGCCAGTCTGTCCTTCACCACCCACCAGCTTTGTCCTTCATGGCCTCAACATGTGGATATTTTCCTTCTATGGGCCTTCCGTGATCTCATGCCATGATGGTACGTCCGGAGGTATTGATATCACTATCATCCTCCCTAGATCAACTTCTATGTGCCCTCGCCCACAGTTATGTCAGGCATGTCCACCCCCATCTCTACTCCAGACAGTGTACTTGTTGCTATGGTTTTCACTTTTCAACCCTCTGTCCCCCCCCCTCTCTCTCTCTTTCTCTTCCTCTCTCTCTCTCTCTGTTTCTCTCTTTCTCTATCGCTTGTGCTACTCCCCACTCGTAGGCAATTCTCACTCTATGTCCTTTATCCCTCTTGCACTCTGTGGTCCTTCTGCACTGGGTGGTCTATGCCTGTTTTCTGATTCGATAAATGGTTGTCATGTATCTCCACTGTCTTTAAGTTGTTGCAATGCATGTCTTTACAATTTGAGGCTGTATTCCCTGGTGGGATGTATTGTATGCAGGCCAGGTGGGTACCCAGTGCAGGTAAATGAAGGGCATTGAGGGTGTCACTTGTGGTGTGGTGTTTAGCAGGGAGTCTGGTACTGTGTGCATTCACTTTTGTTTAACTTGTTTTGTGGGGCACGGGTCAAAGTTCATGGCTTCATGTGTCACATGGTGTTCTTATGGTCATGTGTCTGTGCATTTTGTTTTCACACTCATATCATGGTGGCACAGGTTGCGGGATCGTAGTTGTGGGGGGGATTTCTGTAGGGCCGTTCTTGTTGAGTTAAAACAAGGAAAAAGTTCCCAATTAGGGAACTCATGTCCCCTGCATACTTTCCTTTCTCTGGAAGACCAGACCAACAATTTGTATTGTTTAAAAATGGTTAGTCATTCAGAGTAGTCAGTAATATATAATACATATAATAGTAATTGAACAATTTTCAAAACATGCTAATGCAGTCAGATATTGATCACAAGACAAATCTTCTTTTTATTCATGATGATGATACCAAGGGGGGCCCAACGCGTTTCGAGTGTTTCACACTCTACATCAGGGGCATTTGAAATTCTGGGAAAGAAAGTATGTACAATATTCCGTTAGGATTAGCAGATACAGTTAGTTGCAGTACAGAAAATACAATGTCCAGAAAATCTGGACTAAATAGTTAGCTAATGCTAGTAACTCTTTTATAAATGGATCCCCAAGTGTTTGATCTATTCCATGGAATCATGCAGCAACATAAAGAAAAACTCAAACAGAGCCATCTCTAAATCAAAAACAAACAGTTCACTTGAACTCAAGAGATAGCTTTTTGTGTGTAGTCAACTCAATGAGCTTGTTTCCTATGTATTGATACCTAATACAGTTTTGGAAGCATTCATAACCAAGAGATAGTGTGCAAAATATCTAACCTTGTGATCCTATGTTTTCTTAATTAATAATTTGAGTGGCTATCGGTCACTCCATGTTGAAATATTCAATTTGATGCGACTATTATTAGTCTTTCTAGTAGAGACGGCCACTTAAGGCACCAATGCCGGAAACAGTTACCTGTGTAATAAATCAGAGTATGGAAATGACTGTGGGGACATAAATCAAACGATATCCTGTGTAACCGAATGGGAGATATAAGAAACTTACAGCGGTCTGAGGGGAGGCGGCAAAAACTTGCTGATTAATATGCATGATGGATGCCCATATTCCTCATGCGTAGTTATCCAATATTACAAATGTCCAATATGCTGTAGAATCTAGTAGAGAAAAAAAAAAATATATATATATATATATATATATAAAGGGGAGGGAGGGTTTGTTATACTAATGGTTTGCCCAATCCTGAGCGGTGTCAGGTAGGACACACTCATCATGGAATATGAAAGCAAGTTGTAGTAAGTTAAAATAAAAAAGTGAAGCTAAAAACAATAACAGAACTTACTTCGTTTCGGTCAAAGTGCTGTGCTGTGTGCCGCGATAGGTGTTCCTGAGTGGATGCCTGACGCCATATTGCAAGGAGTGTCCTTTATTTATACTGAGTTAGGTTAGTGACGTCACCCCCCCGCATGCACGGGTGATTTCATATGTAAACATGGACTAGAACCAAGTCCGTGGGTTCACGGAATCGAGTACTAATATAAAAGAAGGTGGGTACAGTACCTGCATCAATGTGTCATGGTACTTGGCCACGTAAGATATCCAATAGCGGTGTCATTCATATTAATAAAAGTGTTGCAGCCTGATGACGTCAACATCGTGCATGCGTGCGTGCCGTCATCAGGTCCAGCTTACTTAGAAGTAAACAAAGAACGAATGAGCAAATCTGCAGACAGAATTTGAGACGATGAGATCTAGATTCCTAGATAGAGGCTTACCAGAAGAGGTTGTAACGAAAGCAATACACAGGACAGAGATCCAGTCACGTGATAATCTACTGGTGAAGCAGACCTCAAAAGAACAATCCAACTTAATCTATACATTGAAGTATTGATGACAGAGCTTTCAGATCAAAAAAATTATCAACAAAAATTGGGACCTGATAAAATCAGACCCAAACCTGAATCACCTATTCCCAACCTCTCCAATGTTGGCATACAAAAGAGGGAGACATTTTCGTGACACTTTGATTAAGGCTGAAAAACCTAAAAAATCCACCCAGAGGAATCTGACTAAACAAAAACATGGCACATTTCCGTGTCTACATTGCCAGCATTGCTCAAACATTATAAAAGGAGACCACATCAGGCATCCAAATACTGGAAAAAAGATCTTACTGAAGAGTTTCGCCACCTGCGAATCCAAAAAAGTCATTTATACCATCAGATGCCCGTGTAGCAAGTACTATGTAGGGAAGACCATTAGACGAGTAAAAGAACGGTGGACTGAGCATAAGTCCCAAATCAGAACCCGCAATATGAAATCACCAGTATTTCGGCATTTTAGAGACAACAATCACAATATCTCTCAAATGCGGTTCGCCATCCTTGAAGTGATACATCCCTTACCCAGAGGGGGAGATTTACCCAAACTACTTTCACAAAGGGAACTTTTGTGGATACATAGACTTGGCGCTATGGCACCACTCGGCCTCAATGAGGACTTCTACCTGGGGCCATTTCTCTAAACTACATATACAGTTCACAGATATCTATACCTTTACCACTTCCCTCTTCTCTCCCTCTGGTACTTGATGCCATAAATCAACTCCACATAGGCAGAGCATTGACATGAGATTGGGAACCCCATGAGGGACAGATAAACGAGCAAATTGTATTAGAAGCACAGTTCTACAACTGGTGCACATGTCATTGTTTGTACATTCAATACTTCATTTTTTCTGCAATGAGTGAAATTCGTGATTTATGTCTTCCACACTAATTACTACTCTAAATGTTCCAGATATGGGTAGAAGGTCGAACTTTTTTTTAATGCGTGATTCATGTCTTCCACACTATTCACTATTCTACAAGTTCCATAAATAGGTAGAAGGCTGGTTACTACACACCACGTCTTGGTAGTGACCTTGAAAATATAATATTCCTCTTATTTCTGGTTGCTTTCAACCAAAAACATTTTGCATTAACATCTAGCCACATCGTGGGACATACTTCTGACAGCCTACATAATATTTATACCTCATCATCTGGGCAGTTTTTTTTAACATACTTTTTTAACATACTTTATCAACGTGGCAGCTCTGTGGGGCAGTTCCTGCCCATACCTCTGACACTCACACCATGTCTTTTCTGAATCAAGCCGATCTTATGTTATCACGTTACTGCGTTAACAGGTGGCATTTTGTTCCATCGTTTTTTCTGAGTTATATATTGCTTACTGTATGTACTATTAGTACTCGATTCCGTGAACCCATGGACTCGGTTCTAGTCCATGTTTACGTATGACGTCACCCGCGCATGCGCGGGGTGATGTCACTAACCTAACTCTGTATAAATAAATGACGGTCCTTCCAATATGGCCTCAGGCATCCACACAGGAGCACCTATCGCGGCACACAGCAAATCACTTTGACCGAAATGAAGTAAGTTCTGTTATTGTTTTTAGCTTCACTTTTTTATTTTAACTTACTACAACTTGCTTTCATATTGCATGATGAGCGTGTCCTACCAGACACCGCTCAGGATTGGGCAAACCATTAGTATAACAAACCCTCCCTCCCCTTTATATATTTTTTCCTCTACTAGATTCTACACCATATTGGACATTTGTAATATTGGATAACTACACATGAGGAATATGGGCATCAATCCTGCATCTTACTCACCAAGTTTTTGACGCCTCCCCTCAAACCGCTGTAAGTTCCTTATATCTCCTATTCGGTTACACAGGATATAGTTTGATTTCTGTCCCCACAGTAATTTCCATACTCTGATTTATTACACAGGTCACTGTTTCCGAAATTGGTGCCTTAAGTGGCCTTCTTCACTAGAAAGACTCATAATAGTCGCATCAAATTTAATATTTCAACATAGAGTGACCGATAGCCACTCAAATTATTCATTAAGGAAACATAGGATCACAAGGTTAGATATTTTGCACACTATCTCTTGGTTATGAATGCTTCCAAAACTGTATTAGGTATCAATACACAGGAAACAAGCTCATTGAGTTGACTATACACAAAAAGCTATCTCTTGAATTCATGTGAACTATTTGTTTTTGATTTAGAGATGGCTCTGTTTGAGTTTTTCTTTATGTTGCTCCATGATTCCATGGAATAGATAAAACACTTGGGGATCCATCCACCAGCCCCGCCCACCTGGTGCCATCCTGCGTGCCGCTCTTTTTCACCACTTAGAAAGCCCCGCCCACCTGGTGCCTTCCTGCTTGCTGCTCTTTTTCACCACTTAGCAATCCCCGCCCATCTGGTAACTTCCTGCTTGCCGCTCTGTTTCCCTACTTAAGGAGCCCTTCAGCCTCTTTTCCTATGCAGAGGGGAGCAGGTGCAAGTGGATCTAGCTCATCTGGCCTAAGCCCCACCCACCTGGTGCCTTCCTGCCTGCCGCTCATTTCACCACTTAGCAAGCCCCGCCCGCCTGGTGCCTTCCTGCTTGCCGCTCTGTTTCCCTACTTAAGGAGCCATCCAGCCTCTTTTCCTTTGCAGATGGGAGCAGGTGCAAGTGGATCGAAAACCTGGCCTAAGCCCCACCCACCAGGTGCCTTCCTGCTTGCCGCTCTTTTCCACCACTTAGCAAGCCCCGCCCACCTGGTGCCTTCCTGCTTGCCGCTCTGTTTCCCTACTTAAGGAGCCCTCCAGCCTCTTTTCCTTTGCAGATGGGAGCAGGTGCAAGTGGATCTAGGTCACCTGGCCTAAGTCCTGCCCACCTGGTGCCTTCCTGCCTGCCACTCATTTTCACCACTTAGCAAGCCCCGCCCACCTGGTGCCTTCCTGCTTGCCGCTCTGTTTCCCTACTTAAGGAGCCCTCAGCCTCTTTTCCTTTGCAGATGGGAGCAGGTACAAGTGGATCTAGGTCACCTGGCCTAAGTCCTGCCCACCTGGTGCCTTCCTGCCTGCCACTCATTTTCACCACTTAGCAAGTCCCGCCCACCTGGTGCCTTCCTGCTTGCCGCTCTGTTTCCCTACTTAAGGAGCCCTCCAGCCTCTTTTCCTTTGCAGATGGGGAGCAGGTGCAAGTGGATCTAGGTCACCTGGCCTAAGCCCCGCCCACCTGGTGCCTTCCTGCCTGCTGCTCTTTTTCACCACTTAGCAAGCCCCGCCCACCTGGTGCCTTCCTGCTTGCCGCTCTGTTTCCCTACTTAAGGAGCCATTGAGCCTCTTTTCCTTTGCAAATGAGGAGCAGGTGCAAGTGGATCTAGGTCACCTGGCCTAAGCCCTGTCCACCTGGTGCCTTCCCGCCTGCCGCTCTTTTTCACCACTTAGCAAGCCCCGCCCACCTGGTGCCTTCCTGCCTGCCGCTCTTTTCACCACTTAGGAAACCCCGCCTACCTGGTGCCTTCCTGCTTGCCGCACTGTTTCCCCACTTAAGGAGCCCTCTAGCCTCTTTTCCTTTACAGATGGGGAGCAGGTGCAAGTGGATCTAGGTCACCTGGTCTAAGCACCACCCACCTTCTTAGCTCTGCCTCTTCCTTCCTGCTCTTAACTATTAGATCAAGGGCGTCTCTCACCCGGGTGCCTGCAGTGAAGGGCAGACAAAGAAAAGGGCAATTCCTGTTTGGACCTGTCCGGACCAGGAGGACCCAGGGCCCGACCCCCTGCTCAGACAGCAGGTAAACATGCAGCAACATGTGTCACCCCCTCTGTCCCCACAGGCCATCCCCACCCCCTCTGGTCCCCCTGTGATGTTCCCTTGTGGCCTCCCTTCACGCACACAGGTGTTGCCTGTTTTGCTTGATTCTTCTACCCTGCTCCCCCTCAACCTTCTCCAGTCTACTTCTGCATGAGTCTGTCCTGATACATTCTGGTTTCACCATCACCGTCTTGTGGCCAATGCTGGATTTGACTTTTATGGACTTCATTCATTCACGGTGCGTCACTCTTTCTCAACTCTCATGCTGGACTTCCTTTGCATCTTGTACTCATGGTGGCCCTGAATCATGCTGTTCCCATCTACATCTTGTATCCTGCCTTGCAACATTATGTGTTACTACTGACTTCTGCAATTGTATTCGCTCTCCACTCTTGCTTCTCCACTCTTTTTGACTGCTTACTCTCTGTTCTGTCCTCCTTTCCCTTCTCCCTTTTCCTATCTCCCCCCCCTACTTTCTTCTATGCACTTACTCTATCAGAATTGTCCCTGGACCTAATATGATAGCAACCGCATCTGTTTCCTCCACCCTCCCATAACTGTTTTTTCTTCCCCATGCTCCCCCCAGCACTATCTGAAATGTCGTCAGGCCTAGTATGATAGTCGCTTGTTTTGTTCCTCCCCTCCCTTTCACACCCCTCTCCCTCACCTTTTGTTTTTCTCCGGCTCTACCAGAAATGTTGTCAGGCCTAGTACGGTAGTCGCCTGTCTGTTTCCCTTTTCTCCCCACTCTTCCCCTCCCTTCCTTATCTATGTCTTAGCTCTTGCACTATCTGAAATGTCGTCAGGCCGAGCACGATAGTTAATTTCAGATCCTTACTGTTCATGGCCTGCAAGAATGTCATTGTATTTTCCCTTGTTCCCTCCCTTGCCTTGAACACTTTGAAATACATTGCGTATAGGCGCTATATAAATAAACTATCATATCATAGCATGTATAAAAGAGTTATTAGAATTAGCTAACTATTTAGTCCAGATTTTCTGGACATTGTATTTTCTGTACTGCAACTAATAGTATCTGCTAATCCTAAGGAAATAGTGTACATACTTTCTTTCCCACAATTTCAAATGCCTCTGATGAAGAGTGTAAAACACTCGAAATGTGTTGGGCCCCCCCTTGGTATCATCAACATGAATAAGGGAATAGTTTCTTACCTGTAACTCCATTTCTCCAGCATTGGTATCTTTCATGGATTCACATGCTTAGAATATTCCCCGTCGACAGACTGGGAACCCTCGGTACACTTATAAAGCCGTTTCCCATAGGAAAACTTATGACACTTTTGTGTCCTATCTACTTCGTTTTTGGGGCCGCCTACGCCTGCCCCACTAGGGCATAGCAGTATAAATACCCCGCACCAGCAGCTCCCTTCAGATTTCAACCGTCTCCAAAGTAGTGGGATCACCTCGCGTAGTCTACTATTTTGTCAAGGTTGTGCTGTTGGAGTTTTGTCCTGATGTCTGGGAAAGCGCTGTTCCGCCCTGCGCTGCGTGCGGGTCGAAGAAAGTGTATGAAGGGGACGGGCATATGGATTGCATATATTGTCTACACCCTCATCATTCGGCAGACAAGTGGGACATATGTAAGGGCTTCTCCCAAAAGACTCTTAAAGATCGAAGTCGGCGGCTAGTGGCATGGTTAAACGATGGAGCGGGGGCATACCCGCCTTCAGAGGTAGGCTCCACGCGCAGCATTTTTTGAAAATTGTTCAATTTCTATTATATGTATTATATATTACTGACTACTCTGAATGACTAACCACTTTTAAACCATACAAATTGTTGGTCTGGTCTTCCAGACAAAGGATAGTGTGCAGGGGACGTGAGTTCCCTAATTGGGAACCTTTTCCTTGTTTTTGCATATAGTACAACCTAGGTGTCAAGGTTGTCTTTCTCTCCCATGCACCTCTAATTCTATCTATAACACACCAACTCAGACAAAATACTCACCTGAATTCTATGAATACACAGTATTAGGAAAAGGGTGTGCTAGGAGTGTTCTACTTTTCTTTTGCACTTTCTTGTTGAGTTGTCTGGAGGGTGGCAGGACCAGCTGTTTCTGGGCTGTGACACATGTTGGTGGTGCTGGTGGTGTGTGTCTCCTTGCACTTTTCACATGTCTTTTGCCTGACACATGGCATCCCATACAATGATTCACTAATATTGATTAATGTACACGGAAGACACTATTTAGAATGTCTTGGTCAGGGTTCACCATTGTTGTTGTGCAGTCCTAAGAATGATGCACACACATGACACCATTGATGCACATGTTTGGGATGCTATGTTGTCAACAGACAGCAGGCACGCTACACTGAGCAGGGTTAGTTATTTGCTATGCATGTGCCATGCATGGTGCATCCTTGGGATTACAGCAGCATGTTGACAGCTGCTGGGTGCATGTGAATGCTACTTTCGATTCAATGCACGTTTGACACAATGCAATTGAGTCGCAGTGAAGTCTGCATTACCTTGCACTTTCGAGTTGGCGGCTCCATTGTTTTTGTGCTTTTTACTTTTGTCTCTGTTTCTCATTGCTTTGTCATGTCGGCTTGTGTGTTTCATACCAGTTACCTTGGTGCCCAGCCTTACGGTCTGCTTACAGTCTGACATCTGACTCTGTGAAATGCTGCCTTCTGCAAGATCCTGTCTTCAGTGCAATTGGTGAGTATTTGGGTTCAGCCGTTCTTGGGTTTCCCATCATCGGCTCCCATGCCAGTGTTCAGTGCACTGTCCCTGTGCTACGCTGATGATGGCCTGCCATTTCATGGCATGGGAAATATTGCCTGTGTGATCCAGCCTTTTATTGATCTCAGTGATGCACTTTTTGCGGGTCCGATCATTGTCATGCTGACTGTTGACAGATGCGTGTGTTGAGTATGTGCCACCAGCTTGATAATGGGGTATGTGTGACATGGACATTCACTGCATGGCACTTGGGAGTTCAGGCAGTGTGTGGATTGTGGGTGAGTGTCTGTCAGTATGTGTGTTTTGTGTGTTTGATTTGCATGCAGTGTGCAGATCTGTCTGCATGTGTTCCAGAACATATCTTGATGGTCGACATGTGAGTTGTTTGCATTTTTTGAAAGTCACTCGGGGTTGGGGCGTATTGCTGTGTGTTTGGGTGCATTGATGTGTTGGCTGCGCTCACATTGATTTGTCTTTCTCTGCAGATCCATTTGTCGTGATGTGATGGCTGATGGGATTGAGAGGATACTTGCAGTACTATGCATGTACAGGAAAAAGGTAAGAAGTGCATTTCTCTTGCAGTGCACTTTTGTTGCTCTTTGGTTGTTAATATTTAAAATTACTACTTTGATGTCACTGAGTATTGTGTGCATTGTTGTGGTCAGGAAATGGGTAGGCAGTGTACGTGTTTTTTGTTGTGTAACACACATTATGGGTCCAGGGCTTTCCTTGAATGGTTTAATTGGCTTTAGGTGGTGCTGTGCCTTACTACTTGTGGTCTCATGTGTGAGGTTTGGTGTCTACATGCAGTACAGTTGTTGTCCATGTGACAGTCATCAGGTAGTTCGTCTATTGTGATGTGTTGTTTTTAAACAGGGCTGTTTTGGCCACGGCAAAATTGGCTTCATGGCCGAATTGACCACGGTCAATTTGGCCGCGACCAAATGTGCCACGGCTAAAACGTATACATCCAATCAGAATGTTCAGAGTACAGTCAATAACTACTGCTATTGACTGTGTTCTGAACATTTTGACTTGAAAAGTGGACAGGGAAATAGCAATTCAATTTCCAGGAAGGATTTCTTTCATCAAGACACTTCCTGTCTGGAAGGAACTTTTCCTTCGCTACAATATCAAATTGAACTCACCCATTACTTTCACATGCCACTTAATGCATAATCATGTTAAACTCATTCCAGTTTAACCAAGTTTGCAATTAAAATGCTTAATTTATGAAGACAACCTTGTTATTGTACAACATAAGACCTCTATTAATTTACTACCTCAGTTTGCCTATTTGTCTATAGAACACTGCTGGCGGACTGGGTGGAGGCCTAACCTGTTTTTATGGTTTAATGTAATAACTTGTTGATCATGTTTCAAATTAATGTATGTGATATTGTTTGTATTTATGCAGTGCTTTGAAACTGTCATCGCTGTTAGGAAGTTGCCCTTAATACATATTTTTCTATTCTATTCTTTTATATTCTATTCTATTTACTTTAATCACTATAAAAATATTGTGTTCATATTCATCTCCAAAATCTCAAAACACTACTACCTGTGTGTGCCAATCGGCTTTTATACGTCAGGAGCGGTCATTATTGCTTGGGATAATGGCCCTTTCCCATCTTATGACCCACTATCCTCGGTCTATAAGCTTATATTACTGTGCCTCGCAAACAATGGTCGCACACCTGTGAATCTGCGCCATTTCCTGAAGAAGGCCTGCAGGAAACAATAGCCCATTTTACATCAAGCGCTAGGACTGTCGACACATTGAATGGTTAACTTGCAAGTTGTAAAGGTTTTAACATTCCTGCCAAGTTGGGAAATTTGGGCAACCCATCAATGGCTTAATAACAACTATAAACCAGTTCCTGGTGTGATGAAAACGTCCTAACTGAGTGTTCCTTTATACACTTAGATTCACAAGCAGTATGTGTGTCCTTGCATGTATAGCCGCATTTAAGCCATTCCGCCCTTCAGAAGACTGCTCAGAAAGCACAGCACCAGACGCAAAGAGATCCCAGGGAGTTGTGTTTTGGGCATGGAGGAGGGGCTAGTCGGTGGGAAGGGCCACAGTGACTACCATGGCTATGGGTGGTGAATGGGTGGGTAAATACTCAAGCAACGCCCACAGGCTGTGTGTCCCTCCTCACATGTCATTTATCTCCTGTCTTCACTTCACATGACAATAGTTTTGTGTTACAGGCAGTGCTTTCAGCGCCACCTAATAGCCAAAAGGAAAAAAGGAGCTTCTTCTCATCATAAAGAAAGGAAAAGCTGCTGCTGCCCCGTTCTTACATAGAAGGTGTGTAATAACTGAAAAACCACGAAATATCAACTCGATATTTAGTGAAACAAATATGTGTTCCACTAAATTATTGATTATCCCATGATCTTAGTAAAATAAAAAGAAACTTTCGATTCCCGAAATATTGAACTGGCGATCTGTGATGATTCTATAATCACACAGCCTGAATTGTTTTAATGTTGGCAGTATGGTCTTTTCTGGTATCAAGCCCTGCTGTTTGATTGAAAATGATGTATCGCAACGCCATAAACACCATTGCTTGATTACTGCAACAGAGACTGTATTTAACACACTGAGGCCTTAATTGACCACCTCTCAACCAATCACAATGCTGGTAATGGAGTCAATAACTACTGGTATTGAATGTTCCCCAAACATTCAGATTTCAGAAGCGGCTAGGAAAACTACAGAAATTATTTCTCCCATTCAAGAAACAACAATGCAATTTCCAAGCAAGATTTCTTCAAACAGGCTAACGCTCTGGGAGGGTCTTCCTTTAACTGCACCTTAAATGTGTCAGTCAGGGGTCTTCTTTTAACTGCACCTTAAATGTGTCAGTCAACATCCAATTGAACGCAATTAAAAGCTAAAACATGGACACATGCCTTCACGGTTATATAGCGAAACCCTTTGCTTGCACATTGCACTTAATGCATGCATGCATAAACTGAGCCAGTTCAGCCAAGCTTACAATTAAAATACTTACCTTATAAGGCAGTCTTGTTATTTTAACACAAGAAAATAAAACTGCTTTTAATTTACTCACCTAGTTTGTCTATTTCATTTAGTATTAAACTATTTTTTTTTTAATACTTGTGTATAATCACTTTGTGATTTTTACAAGGAAGAACTCAACGTTATAGTTTCTCCGAAGAGTTGGATTTTCATGTGCTGTGATCTTAGCACTCGACCGGTCCTTGGTCAGCCTGGGAGTTGATTTTGTTAAAGGCAATGCTGAGAAGTTTTGCTGCAGTGTTGGACCATTTGGCGTTTTCCCCCGATAATAATCTGTTCCACCAGACATCTCCTTGCAGGACCGAGGAGTACATGCTGAAAGGTGAAAGGTAGGCTACTCTTTCCTGATGCAGCGCTTTACAGTGCTTCAGCAAGTGTCTTAGGTTTTCAGGCTCTTCAGATGTGGCACATAGTCTGCATTCCTTAGACCCGGACTTCAGTCTGATGCACAGAATTTCCTGCGTGGGGAGCAAATTCAGGCGTGCTCTCAAGAAGATCTTCATGGGGCCTTTGTCTGGAAATTTGGAACAATATGGCAGTGGAACTTTGAGTTTGTTGAAGCTCGGCGGCAGATGCGTTGTTAATTTATTCCCCTTGGCTTTTTCAACTGTGTTGATCCAATCCTGTAGTTCCATTTTACATTTTATTTTTTGCGGATTCGTTGCAAGGTCTTCTTCAGTGCAGGTTATTTCTTCTAGGTTTGTTTTTTGATTCTTGGCCCATTTTGTTAAGGACTTAATGTATCCGGATGCGAGTTCTGTTGCGATAAGTTTAGAGATAGGAAGCGTGTCTGGAAGAAGGATTCTTCTAAACAGTTGCATGGAGCTTTGTTCAACTGTTAAAAATAGAGACAACAGGTCCAGGTCACGTCTGATATTTGCTATTGAGACCGAGTTTAGGAGTCCAAGGACTGATCTCCACAGTAGCCCTTCCAGTTTTGCCCAGATTGTGTTTGGCATGGAAAGTGTTGCTCCCATACGTAGGTTATGGCTGGGACGACTTTGCCTTTGTAGAATTAGATTACAGGGACCAGCGAGAATTTCCGTATTGTTTGTCGATAGATCTCATCTGTGCCGCTAGATTCCTGGCTTTTTCCCACAACAACCTTTGCATTGTTGATTCCTGTGCTGAGCTATTGATCGTTACGCCCAGGTATTTGAAGTGTGTGACCACTTCGATCTTGGTGTTTTCCAGGAACCAACCTCTGTTGCGTCTGTTGTAAGGAAGTTTTTTTCCGAGGGTCATGATTTTGGTTTTAAGTTTGTTGATTTCCAGATTGTTAGAGCCTATGTACTGCACCAGGTTTGTTAGTTGGCGCTGTAAGCCAATTTCAGTCTGATCTAACAGAATGTTTTTTACTTCACCACCACAACTCCAAAACCAAGAGTGCTGTTACTACCATCTGCTAATAGGCTTATACACGGCTGGAGGTTTTATTATCTCTTGGAATAAATGACCTTTCCAAACATATGGCCCAAAGTTAAGTGGTGGGGCCTTTATTGTGCAGTAATGACCCCTTCCTCCGCACCCTCATCATCTTTAAGGCTCCAATGTGTCCTGATCATTTGCTGGCTCGAGAATCCCAAAACAATGCAGCTTTACTAAACAGTATATTGGACAGGTGCAGCTAAAGGGTGGCTATGTCGCACGGGCATTGTGGCACCGGGGGCAGCGGGTAATGTGGCGTGCACGCATTTTTATTTGAATCCACAAGCACAAATGTAGGTTCGAATCCTAGGACACTTTTAGAAATATCATTACATCTACTTTGTGGTGTGATAAATCGATAAGGCAAAATGTACTCTTAATTCATAATTAAGTCAAGTCTTCCAGTTGTCCGTTTTTAGTGATTTTTACACGTAAATGCAGACGGAAATCAATCTGCTTTCTGTCTCTATTTATTCATGACAATGCCAAAAAATGGAAAAGCATTGTCTTTCTGTCTAGTTCTCTAAGATGTCATCATACATCTGCAATGCGATTGGCCGGCAATTGGCAGCACGGAGAATATGAAAGTTGTATAAAATTAGCATTAAAGGTTTTCAAATAGCTGACAGCACATATCTTAAGGCGGCAGTCGTCACAGGAGCAACCGTTTATTGTTATGGAAAAAATGGAGCTAGCATTTCTTTCCTAAATGGCTGCATGTGTGCTTTAATAAATGTATTTCTTTAATTAGAATAAATGCAGAAAAATACTGGTTGCAAATTATCGCTTTATAAGACATAAAATAAATGCAGATAAATGCAGATAAATACAGAAAAAATGCCAAACAGTAAATTTGGATCAATACAGACAGAAATAAAAACCGAAAGCCCTATTCATAATGTCCCTGTGATGGTTACAGTGGAAGGCTAGCTCAGGGGCAACGCCTTTGTCTTGGAAGCAAGACAAAGGTTCGGATCTGCGCTTTTGTTCAATATAAATGAACATTTATAAAGACTCTTCATGAAGATTTCTCCCCCTCTACCCTCACCCCTTTTTCCAAAGTTCTACCTTTGAGACACAGAACTTTTAACAAAATAATCCCATTCCTTTTTTTCTGACATGGCATTTTACAGCCAAGGAACTATATAATGGAAGCTGCTCATTTAATTCCCAACACTTTGCCAACTGGCGCCCAAAGGCTCAGACAGATCCAGGAGAGCGATTGAGTTTAAAATGGCTGCTGTAACGCCAATATGAACAAGGGTTTTTTAAATTATTCTTTTTTTCATGCATTTTAATATTAGCAAAGCAATTACACATTGCGCTGAAGGTTTTGTAAAAGTTACGTTTGAACAGGTGTTATGTTATCCGCTGCAAAAGGGCCGCTATAATAACTATGTTTTAAGTAGGTGCACTGAGGGCCCCATCCCCCAGTTTTTTCTGTAATAGGAAGAAGCCTAGGCTGCCCGGTATTCCGCTTGAACACAGCGGGCGAAGGGGTGTCTAGGACAGAAAGGAATGGCGTTGAGAATGTCTTGCTGTTCCAGAGGAGGCCGAGGAAGCACTCAGTGACCAGTTCATGGGATAGTTGGATAGTTACTAAGACCCTCATGCTGGATGGCATGAATGTGGAGAAAAGCATGGAAAATGGCTTTCTGAGCCCCCCCCCCTCCCAGCCCCAAATCCCTGCGATTCAAATGGGGGCGCTTGAGGAGCTTGCATGTGTTCGGGACTCCAGCATGGTGTGTCCGGGCAGAGTTCCCAGACTGTGGGCCTCATTACAAGTTTGCTGGTCCGGAAACAAGTGTGCCAGTAAGCTCATCGGCACCCTTGTTTCCGGAATGGCAAACTACAAGTTTGACAACCGGGGCCGCTGCGCCTGAGAGTTCTGACCATGCCGGAAGCAGCGACCACAGTAGGCAGACTCTTCATGGAAGCGCCAGCACTGTTAGCAACTGGTGAGTGTCAGAGGGACAATCGAACACCGATGAGCTCCAGGACGACCCGCAGGCAACAGGCGCAGACCACTGGTGATTGTCAGAGGGACACACAGACACCAGGGAGCTCCGAAAAGGACTGCAGGCAAGAGCTGGTCCACAAAATGAATGTTGAAATATATGAAAACTTAATCTTGTAAGAAGTCAAGGTATACTGACTACCGAACTACATGAAACTTTAATATTGCAAGAAAACAAGATATACTGAATACCGAACTATATGAAAATGTAACCTTACAAGGAAATGCAGATCTACTTATTACCGACCTACATGAGACTCACAGCCTCATCACGAGTTGGGCGGTATCCCAGCTGGGATACCGCCCAACTGTATTTGCGTTACCACCCAACCCTCTGGCAGTATTACCACCAGATCACGGGTTGGGCAGTAACTGTAATTCCCCATTCCTCATTGGGTCCATTGGGCTCAGTGGCGAATTTTCGGCGAAATTACCACCGGCACTTTTACCATGCTGTAATTGCGCCAAAAATCTGCATTTTTGCAGCACATTTACCCTTAGCTTGGAGCTGGAGGGAAATGCTGCCTGCCCAAGAATTGGCAGACCCTTAAATACGGCGGTAATAGCATTGCCGCCACATTTAAGGGCTACCACCCAACTCAGGATGAGGCCCTTTGACTTTTGAACACCACATTATAGGAAAACCTCTCACTGAAATAAACAAACACATTGAATTGCGAACTCTAAACCACCCTTAACTTGAGACAATACAAGTGTGCCTTCAAACTTGAATTTGATTAAGAAACATAAGAATATCTTTGAACTCTGAATTGAAACTCAAATCATAGTAAAGCCGTGTTGCAAAGTGAATTACATCTAACCTTACAAATGACTACAGTAAAGACTAAAGAAAAAATGAATAATGATCCTTAATGGATGAATGCAGTGTGGCAAAACAACTACTTGGCAAAGGGTGTGTGATACATTGTGGCAGGGCTACGAGGCAATCCAGGAAAAGCCAAAGGATATAAGATTGCACCCTAAAAGCCAGGAGACCAGCACAGCAGAGTCAAGTAAAGGCGTCTTGGTGCACAGAAGCAAGTGCCAAGGAACTTGTATGTTGGGCTGAGAAGTTTATATGGACCCTGGCTGGGCGACCTTTGATGGGTGGACCGTAGACCAGAGGACCCTGAATGGTGAAAGCAAAGGACACCCCGAAACTAATCCAATGAGAGTGCAGGGATCTTGGTTTCGTGACCTTTGATGGGTATGATATGATTTGATAGGTTATTTATAACGTGCTTAATACCCAGAGGTTTCTAAGCGCGGACCCGAGGATCGAGCCTTTGTTGCTCCGTGTCGTCTTTCTTCCCAGGCGAGCACGTTGCCCCTGAGCTATCCTCCCGAGACCCATGTGGTCTGACAACTGCGCCTAGACCCAAGAATTCTAATTGGTGAGAGATGAAGATATTACGAAATAAGCTCAACAAAACTACTGCAACGCTGAACTATACTCATTGTCATGGGAACATAGTCCTGAGACGCTTTTTGTCCTGGATTGTGCTACTTAAAACTTACCCTACACATTGGTTTAATATAGATGTGAGGGCAAGAATAGGTTTTGGACGTGAACAGATTTTTAAATTGAACCCTTTGACACAGCCTTTACTTAGTTTTATTTCGGTAGGGTAATCCCCTATTAGCATAGGGTAAGTTAGGCCTTCAAATATCCTGACATTTCAGTTAAATAAACATCTTTCGTTTAAACTTCAAGTCTGTTGTCTGTGTTATACTTCATGATGCCTTCACACTGCCCATCACCTTGGACACTCACTGACAAGCCTTTTTATAAATGAGTAGGATTTAGTGACTTTAAAAATTAGACTATAATATGTTTTCTTGATAACTGTATGTTGCGATCTTTTGTGTTATCATCATCATGCTTCTTTTTACTGCTGTGCCTGTTTAATTATATTTGTGTATAGTGTTTTTTGCATTTTGTGAGAGGTTTACATATTGAACCAACACACAATTAAATAAACTAATAATTGAAAAGTAAATTAGTCACGCTCTATCGCTTGGATTGGCGCACTATATCAGAGCTGGTGACCCTGATCGAGGCTGACCTCCAGAGCACCATTGCCATCAGAACTACCATCGCACCCCCTGGTGAAGCTGGTGTCCGTCCTACACTTCTTTGCCATGGGCGGATTCCATCACACTGTTGGCACACTGCATAGGATGTCCCAGCCAAAATTCTCCAAAGTGATGGAGCAAGTCCTGGATGCGCTCATGAGGCATGCCCATCAGCACACCTCCCATCTCCCTGCCAACCACCCAGGCTCAGGTGCACGCTGATAAAACACATTTCTACACCATTGCCCAGTTCCCCAATATCAGTGCCGCACTGGATTGCACACATGTGGCATTAGTGCCCCTCCGGGCAGTGGAGCAGACAAATCGGAACCGGGCACAGTTTCATTCCATGAACATTCAGATGACATGTGATGCAGATCTCACCATCAGCCACTGCTGCGCCCAATTCCAGGTGCCACGCACAATGCAACACTACTGGGAAACAGCACTGTAGCAGCATTCATGAATACACAAAGAGGACAGCGTACCTGGCTTGTGGGTAAGTAGACAATTTGACAATGATATGGCACTGAGGAACACATGGAGGCCGCGATGGGAACGAATGTGAGCAAAGTTTCATGTTTAACCCTGTACTTACAATTTCTTGCAGGTGGCTCAGGCCATCCGCAGTTACCCTGGTTGGTGACGCTGTACACCCCAAGGGACAGCCCATATTGAGACACACAGTAGGACCAGGACATGCACTGAGCGCACATTTCGAATGCTAAAGACAAGATTCAGGTGCCTCCACTGGATATGTGGTGCACGCATGTATAGCCCTGTTAAAGTTGGGCAAATCGCCATGATATGCGCAATGCAACACAACATGTGTATACCGCGGAACATTCCACTGCCTCCAGATGAGGACTATTCACCCCCTAGCTCTGATGGCGAAGATGGTTTGGGTGAAATCCGGGCACCTCCGGACATAAGTGCGGAGGTGAGAGAAGGATGGATAGTCCACCAGCACCTAATGGACAACTATTTTAGATTCCACATATATGCACCTCTCACAGTACTGTGACCATTAACTGAATGCATGTACATCACTTCCATTCAACGAGCAATGGAAACATGACTGAACTCAACAATGATTCATTCCATATGTTCACACCCTTATCCCCAACACCATCCTCCTCCCCACACCCTGATCACAACCCCATCCCCTAAACCCTCATCCACAACACCATTCCCCTCCCCAGACCCTCATCCCTAACTGTCCCTTGCCCACCCCCCACCTACATCCCTAAAACCATCCCCCTCCCCCCACCCTCATCCCCAACTGTCCCTTGCCCACCCACATCCCAAAAACAATGCCTGTGGCATGGTCACTCCTATCTCCTTGGGTTTTTGCCACGTCCCTGTGTTGGAGCTGAAGAGGGGGACTGTTTCCTCAGGGAGCGCCTCAGTGGAGTACAGGGCAGGGGTTCCTCAGTGGCTGTGGCCGAGGTGGAGCTGGACATGTCAACCCCACGAATGTGCTGGAGTGTCAAAGTCATAGCCCTCAGCAAGGTCTCATTGTCCGATGAAATGTTCTCTCCCAACTCCCAGAACCTTTGGCCCACTACTGCCACTGCTGCTGTGGCATCAGTAACTCTCCTGCTCCGCCTCCCCAGAGCGGTGGCCACCCTTCTCGAAGCCCCAAGTGCTCATGTGCTATTGCCTCCTTGTGTTCCTTCCTCTACACAATTTGGCTCACTCTCTGCCATATCACGTCCGGTGTTGTTGTGGGTAGTGGCAATGGTGGGTCATGGGGCATGCCCCCCAGATGTATTTGGCTCACCATCTGAGGTGTCATCATCATCAGGAGTGGAATCACTCTCCTGATCATGATGCCACTGCAGAAGCTGGCCAGTGTACGTGACCGAAGACGTGGTGATGAGAGGGGAGAGGGGGGAAGTGGTGGAGACTCCAGCTGATGGGCTAGTCCCCTTGTGATGACAGGAGTGTGGGGAATGTTTTGCTACATGTCCACTGCCACCCTTGTCACTGAGCTGAGCATTGGCATACCAGTGGCTGGAGCCACAGAGACAGTTGCAGCTGTGCCAGTGGTTACCACTGTGGCTGTTGTGGAGGCACAAATGGTGATGGTGGCCACAGCATCACAGCTTCCAGAGGTGGGGGTGGCTCTGCTGTCACCTTTGCTGGCAGGCACAACTGCTGTTGCTCTCAGTGCATTGTGCACTTTGGTGGATGAAACAGACTTTCTGTTTTTCATCCCTTTGCCAGCACTCTGGCCTGCATCCCTGGAGGTGTGGCTGAGGGTGGTGTGGGGGTAGTAGTAGTAGTGCCAGAGGTGCCTGCCTTGCTGCTGCCTTCCTGTTTCACCTGGCTGCCATGCCTGTGATGAGATAAGTGGCATGCCATCTGATCCAATTTACATAAGGGGTTGTTTGTGCATTGCATTACAGAGTTGTCCTTAGCCCACCCACTCAATACAGTTCACATGGGGAAGGGTGTGGGTGTTTCATATCTGATCGCAAGGACTTGCTGACTTTCTACCATTGAACTGGTGAATGTATACTGGCTTCCTGAATGCATTAGGTGGTGTGACCCAGAAGCGGTTGTGTAGTGGCCACGGGGGGTTGTTATGGCAGTGAGACTGGTTGCAGCGTTTCATTGAGTAGGCCTTCACAGATGTGTGTAGCATCCCTACAGCCCCTCATGTGACTTGTGTGTGTGACATGCGTTGCATGTTTGCCTATGCCTCTGAGAGGGTGATGCTGCATGCCAATGGACGGTAGAGTTGTTGGTCCATTCAGGGTACATATGGCTACTGATGTTACACATACGGTACCTTTAACAATGTCCTATCACTGCATGTCAAGTGTGCTTGGGTGTGAGTTGGCAGGTGGCCTGCTCATTGATGTGTGCCATAGTACATTTTTTCCCAGCCCCATAGTCCATAGTCAGCAGATTGACGAGCAATGGAGGCCTTGTGCTCTTTGTTGTGGGTCTGATGTTTCATATTGCACTTACCAGTCGCAGGTTGACTGCCAGCGCTGCACTCAGCGGCTCCTACTCCCTCCAGTCCAGTCAGGTGGAGGAGGGTGCTGGCTGTCTCCTCCCAGGGGGTCAGGACCAGGGGTGCTACGGTGCCTCCTCCTGTGGGGCAGTCTACCTGTGGTGTTAGGCAAGGAGACTGCGCACCCTGGCCTTCAAGTCATTGCACCTTTTTTACAGATGCTCCACATCCGTGGGTCCCCACTTTCACCACCTTGTCACAAATCTCTGAACTGTTGGTAGGCGTACTTGGCTGTGTGGTCTTCCTGCCGCTGACCCCATACAAAGCGTCAGCATTGGCCACCTCCTCAGCGGCCAGGACTGTAAGCACCGCCTCTGTAAATTTGGGCTTATACTGCCTCAATTCCGGGACACAGCATTTCGATTTCTCCCCTGGCATGGCAGATGTGTTCAGTTTCCCTGTACGGCTGCTGCAACTTGAGATATTCAGTGGATTGTGTTTTTCAAAATGGCCGGCGATCAGTTTTTACTTTTCAAAGGGAGGCTGTTTGTACTTGGTGGTAATTCTGCACATTTCTGTCAGAATAGCCATTCAGGAACCCATTTACGGCAGTTGTTTCACCGAACGGAATTACCATTATTGCCATTGTTGAGTGCATGCTCCCTGCGACTTGTGATACAGTAGTAATTCTGCCGGACACCATGGTGGTAACGGTAATTCCCCTGGGGTGGGATAGCTGCTGTACTACCGCCAAACTCATAATGAGACCCTTCGACCATTGCTTGAGGTGCTGTTCTGGAGCATATCAATGGTACCACCCCTGTGATGGGGAATCTGGAATACTCATCTATAAACAGAGAAAAATATCTAATGCTGACAACTTACACTACAACTGTTTATACTCAAAACCCTTGTATGCATCCTAATAAACAGACAGGATGGTACTATTATTATAAACTATTGATATTTACTATTGATCACGGCCGACACGTGTTTTGACCTTTGGTCAACTTCAAGGCTGTTTGTATACATTACATCATGTATGCAAGAAAAAAAATGTTCATTAGAGTACATATAGTCCGAACATGACATACAGTGTTGTACAGTTTTATCCACAGCATAGTAGACATATCATGAAAAAGTGTTACATACCCATGACTAGATGAATGTCAGAAGGAGAAGCAAAAGAGAACAAAACAAGAACTAAAACCAATTATAATCATATCTGTTTAGCATAGCAATTCATTTAGATCCAATCTGATCAGTTAGATATTACCTCCTTAGAGTGATATGAGTGGTACCCCTTAAACGATCAGCCAGACCATATATTTGTGTCCATAAGATGTGCCCGGAAAACCAATATCCCAGCACCCTTTTATGCACCCGGAGAGGTATTGCTTATTGCTTATTGACTCTGGTGTCTAGACAATGCAAATGAATTGTCTAGACAGGGGAAGTTTTTGAAAGAACAAATGGTAAATGTTTTCATTTATCAAACTTAATGGCAGTCTATATTGGGCAACTGATATGAACAAGCATTGGATTTATTAAAGGAAGACTGACTGATTATATAAGACAAGATATGTTTCATAAATGTGATATTATACGACGCAATCCAACCAGGAATGTTGAGGTGGGGAGTGATAGGCCATATTAGCCTAACTAAATTCGATTAGAGAAATTATTCTCACAGTTAAGGACAATCATGGAGAAGACATTATCCTGACAATATCCCCAAAGGCTAGAGATCAAACTGCCAAAATATACATTATTTAAATTCAAATATCTTTTGCAATATTGCAGGGAACATAATTGAATGGACATATATGGGACATTATGCTCGTGATGACCATAGGTCTAATTACATGATGCTTAATCCTGGCAAAAAGGTTTTTTTGGAATGGGGGACCAGATAATGAGAACTATTATGATGACTAATAATGTTTCTGTTTTGCTTTCTCCCCTTGTGATTTGTTTTCTTGTGTGCTACGGAATAATGTTGAATATGACAGATAACTTTATGTTAATGCATTGTTGCCATTTAGAATGATAATTGTTGACACACATCTGTATGAAGTTAAAGGATATGACAAGAGAACGTGCCATTAAGAGTACACTAGCCTTGAGAAAGACTGAGGGGTCGAAACACGTTTCGACTAGGATTCTTTATGGGCACACTGCACAGTTTAATGATCACAGTGAGGGGCTTGAGAATCAGAGCTACCATCTTTTGTGTATTGTTTTGTACACTACTTCATTGTAAATAAATTCCTCAGCTATAAACAGCAGGACATAGGACCCTTCCTGTGTCGGGCCATAGGAATCATCCGCCGCATGTGCCATACCGCCTCCAGAAAATCTGTGGTTACCAAAGGCATCGGCGTA
The DNA here is from genome assembly GCF_040938575.1 of Ambystoma mexicanum. Classification (NCBI taxonomy): domain Eukaryota; kingdom Metazoa; phylum Chordata; class Amphibia; order Caudata; family Ambystomatidae; genus Ambystoma; species Ambystoma mexicanum. The sequence continues at coordinate 1,383,453,429 of NC_090921.1, read as the reverse complement.
TTGGCATTCGCCGTCATTTGGCATGCCTTGCAGTGTTCAGTCCTTTTAATTGTGTGTCACCATTTACAATGGTTTGCTTGTAATTCATCTTATGGTTTTTTATGGTCTTTATGTTGTGCGAAAGGTTAATTTAACCATATGCACTTAATAGAAAAAGATGTGTTGATCATTTGCTCTCAACTGGAAGTAATGCATACTTGTGCATGTAACTTTAAAAGTACTCCATAAATAAAGGTCATGTTGGGCACACTCTATTTGAAAGTTGAAATTCTTTATATATTGATCAATTCGCAGCTGCATTATCTAGAATTTCTTGGAAAGTTAACAAAGGTGCTCAATTATATTGCATTTATTTTTTTGCTGTCTTTCAAAGCAATGCTGAACTGTAGGGGTCAAGCCTTGCTGACTTTGCCAGTATGTTTATATCCAGTGCAGCTTATGCATATAATATAAGCATGTCGGCTAAGAATATGTGCATGTTGAGGGTATAAGGATAACACTCATCCTGTCAAACTTTATGGGAGCCAGCTGGTGTTCAAATGCTGGTCAAAAATTAAATTACAGTGAAAATGATTAAACAACTTGAACATGTTGGAAGGCCATAATAGCAATTTGATGATGGAAAAAAGGTTTGACCCTCCAAATTAATGTCACTTAAAAGTAGGGCCGGAGAAATGAATAATCCACTGGGGATTCTATTGAACATAGAGGGCACTAATGGCACTTGCGCCCCAAAGCGTTGCACGTGCTCCAGCCAAGCTGCACTGCAGTCTTAGGACTTGCTCCTCAGCTGTCCACTCCGACCTCCTTGGACAACAAGACATTGGCTTGTGGGCATACTGGGCAGACTTGGCAGTGGAGACCTTTTGCAATGGGCAAGTGTATGCGTACGTCCATTTTGTGCAGTCCAGCAACAGTTGCGCTTACCACCCCATCTTCACCAGACCCTTCTACCTCACACAAGTTGACTGGTGAGCGAGAGTGCAGAAAGCAAGCAGGTTTGCACAGTGCACCCCTTGTACCTGCCCCGCTCCCCAGCCAGCCCACAGTCACTAGTAAGAGCTGCTGATTAGGTCAGTGTACCATATGAAAGAAGAGCTCTCCACATGCATGTAAGCTAGCAGGCTGCATGGATCTAGAGCTCATGCTATACCTGTTCTTGCAAGCGAACATTGATAAAAACGGATTTCTGAACTGGTGGGCAAAGGTTCAAAAGGCCAGCCTAGTTTTTTAGAACAGGGTAACCTTCTGGACAAGCCAGACCAATCAAGGTAGCTTGGCGCTGGTCAAGACTAGGTCTCAGGAGGGGTGAGGGTCACTGAAAGACCTCAATGAGCACACAGAGTAAAGGACACTTACAAATCACTCCCAGTCAGGTGTATATATATCAAAAATACAAAAATACCAATACTTTTATTTCAAGGCCTTTGCAATTCAACACACAGTAGAAAAATCACAGCAATACTATTAAACCAATACAATCATATCTATACACATATACACATATATGCAAGACCAATGGGGTCTAAAGGATGAATGCACCAAATGGGTCCACAACCTAAACAGGGAGGGACGCAGGCAGTGCAAATAGTCTTTAGGCCCTTCTGCATCAAACACAGTGCTAACTGAAAGGCAGTCCAATGCCTAAGATGAGGGGAGCCTAATGCTCAAATGTACTTGCGAAGCTGGTGCACGCTGTAGTTCAAATGGGAAAAGCAGGGTCTTTTTTAGGGGCTGTAGCAACTCAGGAAGGTAGGTGAGGTGATGCAGAAGAGGCTCCCGCTATTCGAGGAGGGCCTCCACTTGAGGACAGAGTCAATTCCAAGAGTTGGGAATTGTTTGCTAGTTCGCACTAGCAGTGGAAAGGAGAGGGGCCCCCAGGGACTACTTGTGCATACAAATGTATGGATGTATTAGGGGCCACTGGTTAGGGTTGCAATTACTCACTGACCCCCGGCGCACTCTGGACCAAACTTCGGCAGTTGAATCCACTTCGGTTGCAGGTTCAAATGTGGCAATCTTGTGGCCCTGCAGCTTTCAGCAAGGAAGATACAGCGTTGATTCCCCTACGGGGCAGTGGCAATTCCTCCGCTCCTGGTGGATGGATCAGTCCAGGTCCACTGTAGCAGCCTTCAGGGCACAGAGGACCACAGCTGCAATGAACTTGCAAAGTTTGTCACCACAGCTGGGCGACACGGTAACCGCGTATACTCCGGTTCGGACGCACTCACTTTACCCAGACTTGGGAACGCCAAGTGTGCGAAATTCGGCGCGAGAGTGCCATGAACCCAGAGCTTCCGATGTACCAAATTTCAAGGGCCTCCTCGAAATGGCAGTGGTATCAGGGCAAAACTCCTGCACAAGCTGGTCAGCCCACTGGTTGGCCGAGGGACGCTTCCAAAAAGGCTTACTTGCAGGATTTGATGAAGGTGCCGAGAATAGTTGGTCCCACTATTCCAATGGGTTGAAGCACCTTCGCAGACCTTCTAGGACGACCAGATGCAGAGAGGTCCCACGGGACGACAGCGGGCTCAGGCTGCCAAACCTTCCAGTGGGTCAGCAGCGGTTCCTTGACTCAGCTTCTTAGTTTCAGGATACTTGGATCCTATCCTTTGTTCAGTGAGAACTCCAGTGATTGACAAGGTATGGGTGTTTGGAGCCCTCTCTTATCCAAAATCTCCTTCCTGCCAAAACGAAGAAAACGCAATGGGAGATCTGCTCACATACAGGCATACCATATGTGGACCAATCATGGACCACGGTGGTCCTAGGCATTCACAGCACTCCAGACTCTCTGGCACCCAGGATGTGTATTGGAACCAGACGTTCCAGCCTACATCCTGGGGGCGCACCCACAAGGCATGCAGAAGCCTGCAAAAGCTTGGCACTTTGCGGGAAAATGCATGCCCAAATAAGGACTGACTTGGGTTGGCTCGACCTGGGGAAGGGGCAAGATGGCCAAAGAACAGGACAAAGAACCTTATGACGTGGACATTTTGGAGCCAGGCCACCTAACCATGCCAAACGCTGTAATCGCAGTTTACCTAACAAGAAAGGGATACAAATATACGAAAAGATAAGCTGCCACCAGACCTGTCCAAGGCACATCTGCACTTCTCCTAAAAAAAAATCCTTCGAGAGTAACTAGGGCCTTTATAAATGGCAGGTGACCCAATTGCACTGTATTGTAAGGTACATTGTGCACTTATAACATGTTGCAGGAAAGTTGCAACATTGACTAGGACTATGGGAAACAAAGACTCCCAGTACTGACTGTCTTTAAGGGCATGTCAGTTTCCCCATAAGAAGTGAGCGAAAAGCCCAAAGTCAGACTATGTTTTTTTAACAAAGCAAAACATTGGGGGGTTACACAACTGGAGGGAAAATTACACATGAAATTTAAATTGTTCCTAACAAACCTTGCACTGTCACTTCCTATGCTGTGCAAGTTGTCTGTTGAGGGAGCTGTCCCTGGCTCTGACAATGCTGCACCAGTACTAGTGTAGTAAGAAAACCTGCACTGGCCTTACACATGCTATAGCTTTTATTTTTTTTATTTTTTTTTATTGTACAGTTGGTTTACACACATTACACACATTAGTAATTACAATAACAATGCACAAACACATAATTCCACAATTATTAAATAACATTACAAAAACACGTATTTCCACAATTTGTAAAAAAAAAATCCTTCAACAAAATTCCTCTAGAACACTTTGTTTACAATTACTAAACACCTTAATTCATTATTCAACTTCCAATCAGATAAATGCACTGATTAAAACAGTCACAATACATTTAATCTTAACAGAAACTGGTATAAAGCTTTCCTAATCTTCCAAGAGGACAAATGTTGTAAATGTAAGCATAACATTTCAAGGGACAGAATGCACAAATCTCTCCCATAACTCTCAAAACATTCCTTGCGAAGGCCGACAGGTTTCAGACACTTATTGAATGTGAATTGACGTTTTGTCTGATTTGGGACAATGCCGACACATCCTGTTTACAACATTGGGTCTATTGGTCTATTCCATAAAAAGCGATTCGCTTTGGTAGGCAACATGTTTAATCTGAATCTTGACAATGCATAGCCGAATGTTCTGGAAGGGCAGCGCTCTAAGTGCATTGTGTACACATTGAAGGTCTATCAGTCTTGTGTTTTTGGTCAGGTCATTTCATGTAGTGCAGCAATCGAGCCTCCACAAGCTGGATTTATAATTCCATGGATTCTCCAAAACCCTTTCAAAATCAAATCCCACTTGCAGTTTATTACATGTCAATGGCCCTCATTACGACCCTGGCGGAGTGGGTCTACGCCAGCGGTATTCGCGGCGGACCCGTCCGCCCTACTACGAGATCCCGTAGCGCCATGGTGAGTTTTCCGCCCGGTTTTTCCGGGCGGAAAAATCCATGGCGCTACGGGACCTCGTCGTTAATTACGCCACCGTAATTTACGGTGGCGTAATTAACTCCTTCCCCACTCCCATTATACCCTATGGGGCAAAAATGGGAATGGGGAAGGGTAAAATGGGGATTGGGGATTTACCGCCCCGCCAAGGTCGGAATGGGGCGGTAAATCCACCAACCCCCATGGCGGTATCGGCAGCTTTCCGCCGTGCTCCATGGTGCATTTAGCACCACGATCTCCGCCAGGGTCGTAATGAGGGCCAATGTGTTATCTCTGGCTCACTAATTGTACATTTTTCAAATAGAGAACCCCTCTGCGGATCTAAAAATAATTTGCAAAATAAATCACGCTTCCACAGGATTCACATGTTGAGTGACAGCAGACTTAGTTCCATTCCTATAGCTACCATTGGTGTCAATTTAGGCACCGATAAAACCCCTTTCCAGAAAATGCCCCCCTTCAAGGTGAAATCATAATTAGATAATATGTGATGGATTCCCAAACCATATGTAAATGCTGGCCCAACCTTGGCTTCATAAAGCATCATTGCCAGTAACAATGAAACCCACCCATATCTATTATTAAAGAAGCGTAACTGAACAGATAGTGCTTTTGCTTTCTCTTTTTTAATTGAGATACAAACGCCACTTTACACGGAAGAGCGTAGATGCTAAACCCCAGGTTGAGGTACCGATTCAATTTTTGTGCCATTGATTCACCAAGCGTGGGTCTTCTGTTTACGAGGAGCAGAGAAGGTCAATACCTTTGTTTTTTAATATTAATTTGCAACTCATTATCATTGGCATAAACCTGGAAAGCTTTCAACATTCTTTGAAGAGCAATATATGACCAATCCCTCAAAATAACATCATCTGCATATGTTAACCATGCCTTTTTGTGTCCAAATATTTCTGGTGGAAGGAAGGCGGCACGTTCTAGTAAATGCCCCAGATCTGCCAAATAAGTGTTAAATAGGAGCGGGGACAAAATGCACCCCGGCGCGAATCCTGGGCTGTTGGCATTACCTGCGTATAATCTCCTTCCAAATTCAATCCAACTGTCAAGAACGAATCTTTATGTAGTTGTATTCCTAAAAAGATGAATAGGAAAGCTCCAATGGTACAACTTAGCCCATCATTTACTCCTATTAACACACCCGAAAGTTAATGACACATTTATGGTTGCCACAAACATAGAAACATATGGATTTCCCCAGGTTTGCCTCTGAGCTGCATCCATCACAACACCTGCCAGGGTGGTTGGTGCCTAATCCCACTCTGAAGCCCTCACGATTACAATGTAGGACCTCTCCCTCTGCAGCCCGTGCTGTAGCCGCACCAGTGTGTGAGGGAAGCTTGCGCTGAACCTTTTTGCTCCATAAGTGTACCTATTTTTGTGAAGTGTGCACAGACCCCTGCAGTCGGTTGCTCTGCCAATGTTGTACTTGTGCATATTTGTGAGGGAAACCTACACTGGCCCTGGGCTGCTGTGCCAGTACCTGTTTGTACGGAACTTGCGCTGCCCCTGCCCATGTTGTACCAGTTTGGGAGCTATATTGGCAGTAACCCTGCACAAACTGTACCTGTTTGGGAGGGAAGCATTCTTGGCCAAACCCATGCTGTCCGTGTATCCACTTGTTGGGAAAACATGTAATAGACTTGTCCATGCTGTACTTATACCCTCCTGCAAGGGAAACATGCACTGTCCGGTCCACTCTATATCTGTATTTGTTTGCTAGCGACGCTTACATTTACTTTTTTTGGTATCAGGTAATATTATCCCCATATATATGGTTGCCGTAAATAATATCGCCGGGAAAAGGTTGTGGCGATATTATATGGGTGACCATATATATGGGGACAGTGGCAAAAAAAACCAAAAAAAATAAATAAATAAAAATAAAAAAACTAAATAAAAATTGGGGGTTGCGGGGGTGTCCCCCGCATGTTCCATGCAATAATGTCGCCACAAAAAACAGCCATTTTTCGGCGATATTTTTGCATGGCGAGATTTTTGTGGCGACATTATTACATGGAACCCTTTTTTTGTGAGGCAAATTCCACTTGACCATGTTAAACCGTTAATAAGAAGAGAAGTTTGCTCTTGTATAAATGCTGTATCTGTTTGAGATGGAATCCTGCACTAACCCTGTCCATGAAACTACCCCCATACAACCACACACACAACATCGCACAGTGGTAATGAACTAAACCCATATCACCACACAGTGACAGTTCTTTCAGAACTGAAACTAGCAACAGTACATCAAAGCTCTCTTGCGCTTGTCCCTCTCAACCCTACTAACTAACTAACCATCCCAACCCCCATTGCTTTCAGAACTGCCTGAGCGCATGGAGACCATGAAGAAAATGGCAACAGTGCACAGTAGAAGTCCCAATAACATAACATAACAACGGAAGTGGTTTTTTTCCAGTGGTTGTTTCCTGAATGTCGATGATGTGCACCCCTCGATAAAGCATAGTCTAATCGCTTCTTCTTCTGAAGAATTCTCGCAGTAGCAATGTGTCAGCTGTTTTTGCAGGCGGAGGACACACTTGCCCATTGTTCCCTGAGGCCTTTGGCTGCATTGATTGGATGCGGACCTCTCGTAGTCTCTATTTCGCTGGGCTATACATTTTTGGCTAAGCTGGCTTATCCACTTCTTGCAGTGTTTCAATGACTACTTCACTTCTCTTCCAACTAGATTTGTGACTATATCTATCATGTCAGCAGCATCTTTGTCCACCATGGCTTTGATAAAGTCTTCGAAACCTCCACCCATTCCACCCACCTCGAGCCTCGATCTGCCTGTGGCATTCACTCAAACGGTGATGGTTTCCTCAGGGACGTAGGCCTATTGGTGGCTGATGGAGGCAGTGCTGCTGGTTCAACTTGCATTGTGGTGGTGGATCCTTCTCACCCTGATGTTAAGTTTTTTGTGTTCTTGGCTAGCACTACCCTTGTTGTACGAAATGGAAACCAAGTGTTGTATATTTTTTTGTCACTTGTTAAATTTGCCTTGGAACTGGGGCCTTAGGGGCGCCTTGCAGTGTTGGTCGTGAAGGGAGTAATTAGGAAAACCCGGCTCCTGGGCACAGAAAGCGTAATGTAGTGGAGCCGGAGCCCCGGCTTTTGGAGATGGAAACACATTCCCTGTGCATACTGTACTGGCCGGAGGTCCAGGCTGTTGGGCACGGAGCGCCTCGTGGTGTGCAGCGGCGGATGGATGATGGATGTGTAGGTGTTTTTCGGGCACTCATATAGTGGAGCCGGAGGCCCGATTCCAGGGCACAGAGCGCCCGTGTACTGGGTGCACTTTATTGTAACTGGAGGCCCGGACTTGGGCATGGATCGCAAAGTGCTGTACGACACCGAAAAACTGATGCCCTGATGTTGGCGGGCACTCTGTTCTCGGTAGAAGATGCCAGAGCGTCTCCCAGGTGTGTGCGATGGGTTGGCGTTTGGCCCTGCCACCCTGGGTAACCATTTGTACAGTGTTTGAATACAGGCAAGCTGATTGGTGGACTGTAGCAGGCCTGCTGGGAATGTGGATGCCTTGGAGGATGGATGGCCGGCATGCGGACACCGCACAAGGCAGGCTAAGCGGTGCTGGGCGAGCTGCGACAGTTTCCTCAGCATGGCAGATCGGTGGCTCCAGAGCAGTTGGTCAGGGGAAGGTGGACATTCCTGGTGGCTCTTCCTTCTTCGTTGCCAAGATGTTGTGTGGTCTGCGAACACATGCACGCTGTGTTAAATTAAGGAGAACGCAGGAGCCAGAAATAGGATTACTTTCTCCCTTAAAGGCTCTGCCTTTTTCCCCACGTCACTTCTCTTTCTCCGCAGTACTCCCTCCTCTTGAGCCCTCCCTCACTACTATGGTGTCCCTTTTAGGGCATAACATGGTGCACGGATACGGACGTACTATAGGTGAATCTCCTCCCAGCAAGGGCCCTTTCAGAATCAACCTGCTAGAAGAAAGTGGACTGTTCCTTAATGTGTAGCACAGAGGCCTGTGAAGTGGTGTGAATATGGTTCTCCTTATCTTGGGACTCACTGAATGGTATAGACATCTTACCCAAGCCTCACCTGGTTGCTTCGAATAAGATCAACTGCATGTAGTCTCTACAAAAGACCCACCCCAGGGGCTCAACGCATAAGTTTATAAAGGAAACGGACTTGTTATCTTGTGGATATGAGACGCAGCTGCGTAAATATTGCAATGTAAAAGTCAGGGTCAACGAGGGATCACTCCTCTCGCTGATCGAAACATTTAAGGTTACTGGCCCAGTTTCCAATAGTATGGCCTTCTAAAGGGTAGAAACACAGTTAGCCAATCATTTGTCCGGATACTTTAGTTGCAAATATTTGCACTGGCCATTGAGGGCAAGTTGTCGGTTTTTGGTCAGGGCTCCGATGAAAGTAAATTCACAGAGACATTCCGCATTGCGTATCGGAAAGCACAACTTACGAAAGTCATAGCCATCAGTCCTGACAAAAAATCGTCCTAAGCTTTGGTAGGACTTGGTACGGCTTCAGAGCTATCGCCGCACTAAGATGGTGTAATGTCTCTTCAACGGGTAAAGCAAACCACCTGGTTAAACCACGTGCAGCAAAATTGATCATAGTCAATATACAAAACAGGAAGGATCTCACCGATTTCCAGCTTTCTGCCAGAAGTTGGAGTAGATTGGCCCATATAAATGTGGCCTGGCTGCTTCATTTTGGAAATAAAAATATCTGTGCATGCAAGGTCGGGCCTAACAGCAGAAAGGCTTGCAAGAATCGCTGATGAGGCCTTTACTTGTTGGGAAATGCATAAAAGGTGTGGTATCTTCAACAGCAGACAAAGACGTGCATTGGCTTGCCTGGGCCCACTAGACCAATCTCAGTTTATGTGTCTAGTGTTTGCTGACAAGAGCCTTCTTTTTTGCAAAACATGGTTTTAATGGTTGCCTCGAACCTTTCGAATGTAAATTTACTAGTTGACTAGGCAACACAGTTTTATGTTCAGAAATGGAAGGCACGAGTGGGGGATACAACCCACCTTACAAAAAATGTTTATGGTATTTGTGGAGCCCTGTCGCTAAAGCTATGTGCAAGGATCATACAAACCGGTACATAGTTAATATGAGAACATAGAAATACAATGATGACGTCAGAAATAAAACAAATCCAATGTCAGAAAGGGAGGATGGCAGGAAGGCGTTTAGTCAAATGTGACACATATGGAGCTAAGGGATTCATTGAATGTCTAAAGCAGTGATATTCAAACTTTTTCATACCGAGACCCCCCCCCCAGGTTTAGTTAAACGTTTGGTCTTGGGCCCCCAACCTAGGGGTTCAGGTCCCAAAGGATGTCCGTGGAGGGCAGTGGGTTGCAGGCTCTTTAGAAAAGGATTAAGGTGACTACTTATAATACAAAACATAAGCAGTAGAAAATCTGATTATATTGTATATTAAAAGCAGTCATATTAATACCTTTTGAAAGAGTTTGGCACCCCGCCCCACTTTCCTTCAGGCCCCCCAGGGTACTATGACACCATGGATCTCAGGAGCTGATGAGACTTGCAACTCGACTCTCGTGGGATTTTGGTGTGCTTGGTTCTTCCCTGCAGGGTTTTCCCAGTATGATTATTCCTCCAATGTTTATAGCATAGCAGGTGCGGCTGAACGAATGTTTCTAGAACTTCTTCATCAGCGCTTACATAGAAACACGAAAATCCCAATACAAGAAAGGCAGTTGGAGAAATAGTGACATCAATAGCGCACAATGCGTCCCCTTAGAAAACACACAGTATAGCTTTAAAGGGGAAGTTCCCTCAGACGTTTCATTGGGCCCAATGGATCAGGAAGTATTTGGCAGCATATATCGATCAATCCGAAAAGCATTGCAATGCCTCTTACCATCGTTTTCTCACATTTACACATGTGAAACTCACGGTTGGGAACCCGCCATCTTCTGCTAATCCTATCTGTTGATCCATCCCCTCAAGTTCAAGTGCCCTCGCGGCAGTAAATCAGATCACCCGCCCCACAAGCTGACATCCCTAGACGCTTACGCCTCTTGTCACGACGCCAGTGCACGTCTCATTTGAATGTCCTGTGTGCGGAATCTATTGACGTGTCTCCATGGAAATGTCAAGATGCCTCTTTCTTCGATAAGTATCAACAAACCCTTTCTGATCAGACAACATTGGAGTTTCTCCTTCCTTCCTGCCAATCTATTTCATTCCGAGCCTTAATTACTTCTTTTTACTCTGTTCAACTACCTACCAAGTACGAGACACTCAGAACAGGTACTTACACTACCTCACATGAATTAACTGTGCTAGTACTTTATATTTAAAACATGTTTATATAGTTTACAAATGTCCTTACTAAACTATTTAAAAATGTTATATTTACATGCCATATTTTTTACATGTGCCAGTGTGAGATGTCATAGTATTCCTTTTGTCTTTGCACTATTGGTTTTGAAAAATGTCTGTTTCTTCTCATAATTTTATTTAACATTGCATTTGAAAGTAAAACCACATTGCGTTACTTTACCCAAATTACACATTTTTTACTTTTTCTCCCACAGTTGTGTACGTTGCAGAAGAAGGAGGCTGACACAGAGGTGGCATGGTGTTTGGTAAAGACTTTTATTCTTCGTGAAAAGAAAGAGAAAGGACTATCTGTACCTATTTCTATAAGGGGTCTCCCTGCCTCCCCTAGAGACCAAAAAGAATCTGTCTGAATGTCCGTCTAACTTAAGTGTCCACCGTCCCTTGACAGAATCCCTAGTTCTGTCCCTCACACTTATAACTAAAGCAGATAAGGCTAAACTGTTCATGGCCCAGGAGAATGGCTCCCACTCCTAGTTTTGTTATCACAGTTCACATGAGAAATGTGAATAGTTATCACCAGGGGGAATGGCTCCTTTCCCCTGTTTAGAGTACCCCTAACACAGCAAAGCTCAAAAAAGGTTCACCAGGGGCAATGGCTCCCTTCCCCTGTTTAGAGTACCCTTAACACAGCAAAGCTCAAACAATGTTCACCAGGGGGAATGGCTCCCTTCCCCTGGCTAGAGTACCCTTAACACAGCAAAGCTCAAACAATGTTCACCAGGGGGAATGGCTCCCTCCCCTGTTTAGAGTACCCTTAACACAGCAAAGCTCAAACAATGTTCACCAGGGGGAATGGCTCCCTTCCCCTGGCTAGAGTACCCTTAACACAGCAAAGCTCAAACAATGTTCACCAGGGGGAATGGCTCCCTTCCCCTGGCTAGAGTACCCTTAACACAGCAAAGCTCAAACAATGTTCACCAGGAGGAATGGCTCCCTTCCCCTGGCTAGAGTACCCTTAACACAGCAAAGCTCAAACAATGTTCACCAGGGGGAATTACTCCCTTGCCCTGGTTTAAAGTGTCCTCAAACAAATAAACAAGCCCAACAACCCTTCTCCACTTGGGTCGTTGGTGTACCAGGGAGAATGCTTTCCCCTGATTGAAAAGTTCTTTTAACACTTTGTAGTCAAAGGCCAGGGGGAATAACTCCCTTCCCCTGGCTGGAAGCTTTTTCTTACATCCGCCACTTGATATCAGGAAGATGACTCCCTCCTCCTGATGCTTCTCAGTACAATGTGTTAGTCACACTAGACCTAGGGGGAATGACTACCTTCCCCAGGACACGCCAGTGTCTCCCCCTGTTCAATACCTATACAGATCCAACTGTGGTTGGGTCCCAGACACAGGTTCTTCTTCTTTGACTCAGAGACCTGGTTCACTAACCTGCCAAGTACTGCCACGAGGAAGATGGCAACCAGTGCGCAATTCTTCTCGCAGGGGGAAATGTGATCTTTCTTAGAGCTATTCAGTGCAGCTCGCAGGGCCTTGTTTTGGATGATCTGTAATTTGTTGCTTTTTCCGGGTAATAGTACCAGCGAATATAGAGTTGCAATAGTCAAGCCTGGAGCATATAAGAGGTCTGGCGATGGAGGTACAGGGTCCATAGAGAGGAAGGGTCTGCAGGCATTCATACATTTCGTGGTGTAGGCTGCAGATGAAGATATCACGTTGACTTGTCTGGTTAGGGACAGGTTGGAATCCAGATAGATTCCAAGGGTTGTGACTTCTTGAGAAACAGGTATTGGGGATGCCGTCGGTGGTGAAAGATTTATAGACTAAACTTAGTTTGTTGAGTTAGAGTTGTGAACCGACCAAGAGCAGCTCAGTTTTTTTGTCGTTGAGACAAAGTGAGTGATGGGCCATCCAGGCATGTATAGTGTGGTAGATCGATCCCAGTGAGTTGGAGTCAGTGAGTTAGTCTCCTGAAATTGGTAGGAGGATTTTGGTATCATCCGTGTAGTTTGTGTAGGTGATCCGCTGGGTGTCCAGAAGGTCGAAGAGGAGTTTAGTAAAGATATTGCATAATATGGGTGAGGCGCAGGAACCTTGAGGTACGCCGCAAGTAACCCGGCTGGAGTAGCCGAGTCGAGGGGGGAGAATACTCTCATGGCCTGTTAGAGAGGAAGGAGCGTATCCAGGCTGTGGCTTTGTCTGAGAAGTGGGCTACTGAAGTTAGGTGTTGGCACAGGATTTGGTGATCCACCAAATGAAAGGCAGCAGAGAAGTCTAGTAATAGTAGGAAAGCAGTCTTACCGGCATCCTTGAAATCATCCATTTGATTCTTTAAATCAGGGAGTGCGGTTTCAGTGCCGAAACCAGGTCAGAACCAAGATTGACGTAGGCCTAGGAGGTTGTTAGCTTCCAAATGGTGCTGAATTTGAAGGTAAGGCGCTCCATTCAAGATTTTGAGAAGGCACAGCCCTGTGGTGATCGGGCATCAATTGGTGGGTGTGTTGGGGTCAAGGGTCATTTTTTTAGTTGGGGTAAGACCCATGCATTTTTTAAATTAGTTGGTACTAAGCTAGAGGAAAAGGAAGAGTTAATGAGTGAGGCTATGAATTGAGGCAATGCTTTTGCACAGTCTTTTATTACTGTGGGTGGGCTGATGTCACCTTGACATATGGCGGGTTTAGCACTGAATGATTTTGGTTACCTCTGTAACAGACACTGGCTTGAAGTCAAAGAGATGGGGGTCATGGGAGCTCGGGGGGGACTTTTAGGTGGGGGAGTGAAAGGGGAGGTGGCACAGTGTTTTTCTTTAGTGAGATCATTTTTTGAAGGGAGGTTATTTTGTCTAGTAAGGCATTTTTTGTATGTTGGTACACCAAGTGATATGTCTGGGGCAGGTGTCGGGGGGCAGGGGGGACACTGGGGACGAAGAGTTCCCTGGTGCTAGAATTGACTTTACTGTCATTGTAGGTGGTGTTCTTGGCAGGGAGAATGTCATCTTCAAATTAAAGGAGGGGGCCTGGTAGTCGATTCCCGTATAGATTAAAGGCGGTGGAGTGCGTTGGTGTCCATTTGATGGACAAGAGATCTCCTGAGGGGAAGTCTGGAATGCTGGAATCACTGATGCCTAGGGAGTCTTTGGTAATTATGGCCCCTCCTCCTCCTCTGGCATCCAGCCTTTCTTTGCAGAGGATGGTATAGTTGGTGGGGATAGCGAGGGATAAGGATGGGCCTGAGGCTGCATGCAGCCAAGTTTCAGTGATTTATTTATTTATTTGGATTTATAAAGCACCCAGCGGCCCGGAGGCCTTGTGGCACTGTTACAGGATATTCACTTGGTGCATGGTATACATGTTATACAGGGTATACACTGGGTGCAGGTTATACATTATTGCAGGAGCAGATATATACAGTAGATGACCATGTAGGGAGGTGTTATAGGTTACATAGGGAAAGTGTTAGAGACAATGCATGACACAAGGTGGTCTAGTTGGACAGCTTTGTTTTTATTGCTTTCCTAAAGGTTGTCATGGATTCTTCCTTTCTTAGACTGAGTGGGAGTGAGTTCCAGGCTTTGGGGGCTAGAACCTCAAAGCTAGAGCCGCTTGCTTTAGCTCTGTTGAATGCAGGAACTGAGCGTTGGTGTGAATATTGGTCAAGTTTCGTTCTGTGGGCTGGTGATTGGTGTATTCTTTCCACTAGGTATGCTGGGGCAGACTCTGCGATGCATCTGTGTGTGATAGTGAGGGCTTTAAATGTTATATGTTCTTTGACCGGGAGCCAGTGGGCATCTTTTCTTGCCTGGGAGGTGTGCTCTCTCTTGGGTATACTGAGTACAGCTCTGAGGGCACTGTTTTGTGCAATTTGTAATCTGTTGATGTTATTATTGGAAGTGCCTAGAAGTAGAATGTTGCAATAGTCAAGTTTTGCACCAGTTGTGGCTCTTGAGATGTTGAGACAGTTTCTTTGAGATAGGTATGGTTTGACAGCATTTATAATTTTTGAAGTGAGTGCTGCCGCTGATGAGATGGTGCTGACTTGCCTGTCCATTGATAGGGTGGAGTCCAGATAGACTCTGAGTGTTTTCACTGTGTCTGAAGTTTTAATGATTGTGTCCTCGATGCTGAAGGAGCTATAGTTGTTGTCTAGTTTTTGTAAGGCTTGTTTGGGGCCTACTAGCAATATTTCATTTTTTTCTCCCCGTTTAGGCATAGACCATTGGCTGCCATCCAGGCCTGGATACGTGCATATGTGTCTTGGAGTGTCTTGAGGTCTTGCTCATAGTTACCTGTTAGAGGTGGGAGAATTTGGGTGTCGTCGGCATAGTTTGTAAAGGCTATGCTGAAGTCTTCTAGGTCACTGAATAAGGGGACAGTGAAGAGGTTGTAGAGGGTGGGGCAGGTGCATGAGCCTTGTGAGACTCCGCAGCTGATAGGTGATGGCTGGGCGGATGCCTGGTCTGAGAAGACTCTCATTTCTCGATGGTCCAAGAAGGAGGTGATCCAGGCTGTGGCTTCTTGGGAGAAGTGTGCTGTGTCAGTGAGGTGTTTGCACAGGATTTTATGGTCGACCAAGTCAAAGGCCGCCAAGAGATCTAGGAGTAGTAGTAGTGAGGTATTTCCTTTGTCCATGGCTTCAAGTAGTTGGTTCTTAAGGTCGAGTAGGGCTAACTCTGTGCCATGGCCAGGGCCGAAACCTGATTGCCTTTTCCAAGAATGTTGTGCTTTTCCGGTTAAGCGTGGATCTGCAGATATGCAGCCTTATCCAGGATCTTCAGCAGAAACGGCACAGTGGTAATAGGACGGTAGTTGTTTGGGGTGTCCGGATCCAGGGTACGTTTTTTTAACAGAGGTCTAACCCATGCTTCCTTGAGGGCGAGAGGGACAGCGTTGGTAGCAAAGGAGATATTGATGAACGTAGTTACAAAAGGGGCCAAGGCTGTGGCACAGTCTTTGATTACGCTGGCTGGGCAAATGTCTCCTTTGCATAGAGATGGTTTGGTCTGTTTCATGATTAGAAGGGCCTCGGTAACTGTGACTTCCCTAAATGAGAAGGGTTTGGGTGTGTTTGCTCTGTGTGCAGTGTTATCCTTTAGTATGATGGTGGGGGCTTGAGTGGTGGTGGTGGAATAGTTTTGGGAAGTTTGTCGAATTGGGATTTGATTTTGTTCTTCAGTTTTTTTATTTTATCTAACATAGCATGTTGGATGTTGTTGCACCATGTTGTGTCTTTTTCGGTAGGTTGTGCAGAGGAGGGTGGGATAGTCAGCTCATTATAGATGGTGAATAGCTCTTTGGATTGAGAGTTAGCTTCCTCAATTCTGTCATTGTAAGTGGCTGCTTTAGCTCTAGCGATGGCATTTTTATATAGTTTAGCAGCTGTGAGGTATGTGTCCCTTGTGGTAGAGGACGGGTTTGTCTGCCAGGAGGTGAGTGCTGTTCTTTTGGTGGTTCGGGCATCCTGTAGTTCTTGGGTGAACCAGGAGTTTGCATGGAGTCTTTGTTTCGATTTTTTCTTTTCCAGTGGGGCTACAACATCTATAATCTCTTTGAGCTTGGTGTTGTAGATCTCAACTAGAGTTGTAGGGTCGTTGACTGTGGGATGAGCCAGGACCGACATAGGAGGGGGATAAGCCTGTCTGCAGTGAGCAGTTTTTTGATCTAGCCATGGTGGCTGGAGCGGGTAGGTTTGGGCTCCCTCCTATTTTAGATGGTATGAAGAAATGTAGTAGGTGGTGGTCCATCCATGGGCGGGGTGTGTTAGAGCTGATGTCAGCCGCACAGTTGTGGTCCGCAATCCAATCCAGGATACAACATTTATTGTGGGTTGGTTCGTTCACTCTTTGGGTGAAGCCTAAGTCATGGAGAGCTTTGGCGAGTGCTTTGCTTTGCTTATCTTTTGGATCTTTGAAACCTAGGTTGAGGTCTCCTATGAGTATGGCTCTTGAGTTTGTTTTGAGGTTGTCACCTAAGATGTGAGTGATATTGGACTGGAAGTCCAGAGTTGGGCCTGGTGGTCGGTAAACAATGTGTATTGTTATAGTGTCATTTGGTAAGGGGGATATTTTTGCTGACAGCAAGTCAAAGTTGTCGGCCTTTGATGTTTTTAGCTGTCTAATGTTGAGGGTCTCTTTGAGGATAAGGGTGACCCCTCCTCCTTTACTGGATGTCCTATCTTGGCGTAGGATAATGTATCCTGGTGGTAATGATTGACATATGGCTGGACCTGAGGCTTCATGTAGCCAGGTCTCAGTGACAGCTACTAGTATATCTAGGTCAGGATCTGTGATGAGGTCATGGATCTCTGTGGCGGGCGCTGGGAGGGATCTCACGTTAATGAGTGCAAATTGGAACTGTGTTTGCTGGTTGTTCTTTTGATTTGTTATAGTGAGGATGATATTGGGTGTGTTAGTATTGCTGGGTGTTTTGGGAGTGGGAGAAGTGGTCAGTGATGGTGAGTGTTTGGCGTGCTTGGTGATGAGGGTATTATAAGGGGCTGAGGAGCGGGTGGAACGGCAGCCTAGCCTCTGATTTCGCAGGTGGGGAGGCAGTGAGTAAGAGTTAGTTTATGCGCTGAAGGGTGGTTTGGTAGGGATGGTGTGGTTAGGCAGGGAGTCAGGGCGACTTGGGTAGGTGGTACTTGTGGTCAAAGCTGGTAGGAAAGGTGTGGGTGGTACGTTGTCAGAGCAAGGGAGTGGGAGTGACATGTTTGCGCTGAGATATAGAGCAAATGTGGGCTGGTCACAGGCTATGCGTGGGAAGCAGGAATAGGTTTTAGGCTTTTGGAGTTTGGATTACTAGACTTACAGTTGTGTGCGGGGCAAGGTCATTGGTAGGCTAGGCATAAGGAGTAAGGCAGTTGTAGGCTAGTCCGAAGTTGCAGTTTTTTTAAAAAGTATGCTGCCACATGCAGTAGGACCAATGTTAGGCTAGTCATAGGCTAAGACACAGGAGGTAGAAACAGTTGTAGGCTAGTCTGAAATGACAGTTTTTTTTAAAAAAAGTATGCTGATACATGTAGCAGAACCAATGTTAGGCTAGTCATAGGCTAAGGCATAGGAGGTAGAAACAGTTGTAGACTAGTCCGAGATTGCAGTTTTTTAAAACAGTATGCTGGTACATGTAGCAGTAACAATGTTAGGCTAGTGAATTGCATGGGCGGGGGATTCGTAAATAAAAGCAGTAAGCATACACGTCGGAGTACAGGCAGTTTGCCGTGCAGGCCAGGGCTAAGCCAATAAGTTTGCTAGAAAGATTGCAAAAACAGGGCAGGACCATACAGTGCGGGATAGGAGACGGTCTGCAGTACAGGCAGGCCACAACAACGCAGGTAAGTTCAGCAAGATTACAAGTGCAAGGTATTTGGGTGCTGACAGTTCGGGTTCCAAGGCAGTTCGCAGTGCAGGCGTAGGCCAGAGCTAAGACTGGTGTAAATCGAATTTCCGCCTATGCGGGGGGAGGCGTGAGCAATCAGTAGGCGTATCGAGCGGAGAGTAGGCGCCGCTTGCAGTCTGGACGTAGTCCACAGTGTACGGTGACCGTATGCTATCTCTATTTGGTTCGTAGTTGGTATCTGGGGCACGGCTTGAGGTGCGTGATGTTTATTATTGTGCTACATGGGAGGGGCCGATGTGGCCATAGATGCACAGAGTGAAGCTGCTGTGTAGTGTAGGGTAGGACAAAGGTGGGCTGTGTGTAACTGGACGTTGTCTAGAGTGTAACAGTTAAAGCACCACTCGAATGAATGAAAGAAGGACAGATCTCATCCAAAGCGGTGAAGGAACACACAGCGGATGAGATTCCTGGCAGCTTGCAGCACGGCTAGCTCGGTCAGCTCAGTCAGGAGCCTTTTTTCGAGTGCCTTATTTCAAGTGCCTTATTTCGTGGGCTGGCGCTCGCCTGCCGGCGAGATGTGATTGGCTTAATGAATATGATGCAGCCAATCTGGTCGACGTTGAGCTCGATGGCTCATGAGGAGGAAGGACAGATTGCGAAGGCTGCCCTGTTTGAAGGAGTAGTACCTTGTGTTCCTTAATGGCAGATGTTCCTTAAATCAGCATAAATACGCAAATCAGTGGCTTTTCGCAGTTAAGGGCAATTTCTTGGTAGGATGCTGGCGGGACTGCAAATATAGCGGATATATAATCACGGTTGCAGCGCATCCGCAAATAATGCTTGGGCTGAAGGTAAAATCTTCCCACAGCTTACCTTAACTCCCAGCAGGGGGAAGTTGATAAGAGTTCTGCTCCTGCAGCACGGCCCGATGCGGCCAGAGCTCCAGCTCTGGTGAAGAGGCAAGCAGGTCTAGCTAACTGGATATGATCAAGTTGCAAATGTCAAGTGCATGGGTTGTGAGGGACCTGGTGTTGATGAGGGCACATCTGATGGGTACATTTGTGTTTTGGCTATGTCCGGCCCTAGGTCAGGGTGATAACGGTGTGGGGCAGGCAAGGCTAGGCTGTGTGGCATGTGTCGGGTTGGCAGGCTAGCAGGTGTGGATTGCCTGTGGTGATTGCTTGTGGTGATTGCTTGTGGTGGGCGTGGAGTTGGTAGGTGTGGAAGAAGGGGAGGAGGTGCCTGGAAGAATCTGGTGCAGGGCACAAGTGGTTGTGGGTTAATGGGGGGTTGAGGTGCCTTTTGTGGGGCCGGGGTCTTGGGTCCTTGACCCGGGTTTCTCTTCTTCGACTCGGGCTACTTGATTCACTACCCTGCCAAGTACTGCCATGAGGAGGATGACTCATGTGATTCTGTTGGTTACAGTAACTGACCCTAGTCTCTCTTATTCTTCTTGAAGATGGATTCTTGGCCCTTCTCTGGTGGTCAGTGGGATTCCCCTATCCACTGACATGAAGAAGAGGAGCTTTCAGGTAGGTCTGATGCACATAGGAGCCAATCTGGGTGTCTCAACTATTAACCCAAGGGAGAGTATTTAATTCCTGCCTCCCTTCTAACCAGAAGTACCCTCTGGCTCTCCCGTACCTCCCTTTACCTTCATAGGGAGGTCAGTACGTCACCAGGGGTTCCATGGATAAGGGTTTGTTTGCCTCTCTGCTGCTTCGGACCTCTCTTCACGTCTGCAACGACCATGCAGCTTCCCTCTGTGCGGCTCAGCTTCTCTGCGGTTCTCTCTGCATCTGAGATGGCAGCTCAGCTTCGTTGGGTTTCTCTCTGCATCTGTCACATCAGTGAGGTACTTCCTGGCGCGGTTCAGCTTCCTTCTGGCCTTCAGGACCACTTCTGCGGCGCCCAAGAAGAAAGGCTGCTGTGGGTCCATGGCATCCTCCGTGCTCCTTCTTCTCTGGTCCTCCATGCAGCTTTGAATCTCCTGCACCTGAGAGTTTCCACAGCTGCCGTCTGCCTTGGCTGAAGTCGACATGTATCTTTCTCCTACTTTAGTTTTTATACAATGTAGCCAGATCCCAATCGGATCATTGTATTAGTCCTTCATCTCTTTTGTTGTTTTGTTCTTGATACTGGCGCTGGGCCACCTCATACCAGTGCTTGTGTGGCAAGTGATCGTCATGTTTCCTACACTCTTCCTCGTCATAGTACTTTCAGGTTCGCTATAGTTCTCTACTTGATAACAGTACATAGGTGCACTCTCTACAAAGAGGTTATTCGAGGACACAGAGGTGAGAGTGTATAGGGGTGTGCTGATGTTACAAGGGCTGCACCCTAGATGGTCATACTCATCCCTAAAGGGGGAGACCCTCCCCATAAGATCCCCCCGCTTTATACCACTCCCAGGGGTACTATCGGGTAGCGGCCTCACCTCCCTGGCATCATGGACAGGGGCTCCCCCTCAGGGAGAAGTGAATCGTCACAGTTGCTTTTATACTTCTTCAATATTCAAAAATGATTGCAACAATTCAGCCCCACCTCTATGAGTCAGAGTATTCAGAAGAGGAAAGGCTTTAGAGAGATAGAAGGTGAAAAGATGGCAATCCACTTTAAGTAGTGACAATCAATCACAGGATTCTGATCCTATTCGCATGGAAGACGTTTCCACTTGGTGTACCTGCCTTTGATGTGAGTTAATGTCAACTTAACTCGAGAAGTGCTGTTGCAGAGAAAACTATAGCTGCTTGTCCTGCATAGCCTAAGAACCTCCACCGCTATGCGTTACCCAGCTGCATGACTTCAGGGCAGCCTGCCTTACAAGATCCGTCTTGAGAACAATGATGGACCTGATGCACAAACTTAGAGCAAGAGTTTGCACTCGTTCTCCAAATAATAATTATGTTTTGTATTTATCCATTTTATTTGTGACAACTTTGAACTTTTGCCATGTATATTGTACTCCTACTAAATTGTGGGCGTGATGGGTCACTGACCATACAAATGTTCATATATTTAAAAAAAGATCTTACTTGAAGGCAAACTATTCAACATTGGCCCTCATTACGACCCAGGCGGTAAGTAATCGAAATTACCGCCATGGCGTAATGAGCGTTAACGCCATGGTCCGATGGCGATAAGAGCGCCATATTACGACCCATCGCGCACGAGCATTACGCCATGGCGGTAACGTAAACTACGCCATGCCGTAAATAGCCCTTACCGGCCTCGTTAACAGCGCAGGGTGACCTACCGCCACCCATCATTGCGCCGACCGTAGTCAGCGGTCACCGTAATTAGCGGTGACCGCAATTAGGCGGAACCGGAAATAGCGTAATCGCGGCGGAACTGGAAACAGCAGAGCGGCCATCTTAAAAAACACAATCCATTGCTATCCTACCGAACCACACCACAACCAACCCTCAAACCCTGTCATTCCCATAACCCACCCATTTCCTCACCCAACCATGCCGAAAGTTGTGAAGAAGGCATGTGACAGGCAGCGGCAGGAGCGCTTCAGTCGTGAGGAACTGCAAATGCTTGCAGACACGCTCCAGGAGAAGGCCGATGTTGTCTTCTCCATTGAGATGACCCGGTCAGCCATAGGCCGCAAAAAGGAGGTGTGGGAACTTGTGGCACAACGTGTCAGTGCTGTTGGAACCACCCCACGCACCTCCAAACAGTGCCGCAAGAGGTGGGACGACCTGCGGATCAGGGTCCGGGGCATTATGTCTGCCAACCGTAACCTGGCCCTGGGAACTGGCGGGGGAGCAGACTCCCCACTGAAGATGCAGCCATGGGAGGAGACATGTGCCTCTCTGATTGGCATTGAGTGCATGGAAGGTGTCGGCGAGATGGAGAGAGGGGCCCCGACATCTGGAGACACAGGTAGGTGCCTCATATCCAGCCTTGCAAGACACCCTGATACACTTGCACGTGACAATCACAATGTGGCAGACGCAACACATCTGCAGATGAGCCACACCCTGCGCACATGCAGCATGTACACTGTACAGTAGGCAGACACACACCTGCATGCAAAACCGGACCTAAAGGGAGGCAACCTGTATGTCACGGGCTACTAACTCCACCATCTATCCATTACACTCTTCACAATGCCTGCTCAATGTCCGCTGAACCATCAATAACAGTCACCCTCCTCTGCTCCACCACAGGCTCGCAATCGGACACTGGCAGGGACGACAGCACCAGCACCCCAGCCAAGAAGACCAGGAAAGTGGGAGAAGGGAACCATGCATCCACCTCTGCTGGACCCAGGCCGAAACCACGCCAGGCTGAAGAGGCCAGGGCAGCAAAGTCCCCCGAGGAAGGGGTCGTGACAGCGCCTGCAGCCCAACAACACCCACTGTTGCCCACTGAGGGCAATGTGTCAGCAGGGAGCAGTACTGTTGGGGAGACTGCAGCCATCTCTGCCTGCTCCGATAGTGATGTGGAGGATGACACTGGACTTGACCACAACACGCAACTTCACTCACCACACCTATCCCCAATCAGCCATCATGGAGATGACACCCAGGGCCAATCGCCTTCTAATTCATGGCCCGCAACTCCAAGCCCAGTGGGAGTTGGGGAAGATGGGAGTAGTCCCATTGGTCCCCCATTGGCACCCTCCATTGGGCCAGATTTCCAGCTGTCGCTGGAGCAGATTGCCAACAGGCAGGAAGTACTGGGCACACTCCTCACGCAGCATGTTGCAGAATGTGGAAGTGCCAGTGCAGCCATGGAGAGGAGTGCTGATGGCATCAGGTCTGCCATCCAAACTGCCAGCAGGGACATATGCACCGAACTTGCTGCAGTGCGGCAGATGATGAGCCAGCTCATCCAGACAATTGTGGACACATGCCGTACTGAGCAGCCCGGTACATCCTCAGCTGCAAGTTCAGCACAAGCCACTCCCGTCCGCAGGTCATCCAGGACCCTGAGGAGCACAGGCAGGGGGGCCCCAGGTTCCGGGAGAGGGGGCAGTCAATAGTGTGCAAAACTATACACACTTCACCACGGGCACTGTCACATGTTTGCAGGGTGTTCAGGGGGGAGGGGAGGGGGGAATTGGGTGTGTTTGAGTGTTCAGGGGGGAGGGGGAGGGGGGAATTGGGTGTGTTGGAGTGTTCAGGGGGGAGGGGGAGGGGGGAATTGGGTGTGTTGGAGTGTTCAGGGGGAGGGGGAGGAGGGAATTGGGTGTGTTGGAGTGTTCAGGGGGAGGGGGAGGGGGGAATTGGGTGTGTTTGAGTGTTCTGGGGGGAGGGGGAGGGGTTCTGTTATACCTATTCAGAAGAACAATACACTTTTTCATTTCTCACAAACGAAATGTGTGGACATTGCTCATTGCGTATGTGTGCTTTATTGTTTTACAGTCCACAGTGTTGACATACCAGACACACACAGTGCCCCAAGTGCCATCCATATGTTACACACACGCTGTGTGTGCTAGAAGTATCGGTCAATGACATTCTGACGCATTATATGCCCCTCCTGTGCATCGCTGCCTCCCTGAGGTGCTGCCCCATCCCCATCATCATCATCCCCATCATCAGGTGGTTGTGGTTCTGCGTCAGGGGGCAGAGCCACGTTTCGTCTGATGCACATATTGTGTAGCATGACACATGCCATGACGATCTTTGCAACCTTCTCATGGCGGTACAGGAGTGCCCCGCCAGACCTGCTGAGGCAGCGGAAACGTGCCTTCAGTAGGCCAAAAGCCTGCTCTATCACCACACGGGTACGTGCATGGGCACGGTTGTAGTCCTCCTCATGCTGGTTCGATGGGTTCCGCACTGGTGTGAGGAGCCACCTCTTCAGGGGATAGCCCGCATCACCTGTAAAATGTGAGAAATGAATGTGTCAGGAACGAGATTGATTTGTGAACATGACGCACAACCATGCCTTGATTCCGACTGTTACTGTGCACCAATTAGAGTTGTGCTAATGGATTTACACTGTGCAACCAGTATGTGTTCATGGCTCTCATGTACTGTTTTGCATGCAAAAACACAATGCAGGGGGGACGATTGCCTTGTGAATGGCCATCCACTGTGTCTGTTCAGGCCGTCATTCATGTGACCTTGCACGTGTCCTGTGAGCTTGAAGCTCACATGATAGCAACATTGATGTCTGGCTCATTATGACCCCAGTGAGCATTACTGGTGTCAATGGGGACAGTTTGTGGGTCTTGTAGTGGTGCATTGATGTTCCGGTCTGTCATGTGCCTCCTTTGTGCGCAGTTGTGGGGGACAGGCCTTTCAGTAGTTGGTGCATGGTGACGTGCATGTTGGTGGTTTTCTTTAGGGTCATTGCGGTCACAATTTGCACAATGCACTTGCAGATGGTTGTGTCGTTTTTGGGATACACTTTCATTCACATGTTGGGATGATTAGGTCAGGCATAATGTGTACACTACTCTGTTGACGTCAGTGCTGCCACAGGGAATGATCTGGCTACTGCTAGTTGCACCCATGTGACGTATGCATCACCCCCCTGTATCTGCCAGATGAAATATGCATTGGTACGTCATTCAACACCCACTTTGCATTTCCATGCTCATGACATTAGACTTACCGAGTAGGTAGGATCTTGGGCCTGCATGTCGCTCCATGTAGCGTGGTATTGTGGAGTTCCGAAGGACCATTGAATCATGGGTTGATCCGGGGAATCTGGCAGAACAATGTGTGATGATCCTGTTGGAGTCACAGACCATTTGCACGTTGATTGTGTGGAAATGTTTACGGTTGCGGTACGGTACCTCCATGGCATGTGGGACCACCAATTCAACATGGGTGCAGTCAATGGCACCAATGCAACCAGGTATGCCGGCCAGTGCATGGAAACCCACTTTGGTGTTGGCAATCTCCTGGGCAGACCGTGGTAATGAGATGTGGTCATCTGTGTGCTTGAGGAGGGCATTGAGCACTTGCATCAGTGTACGCGAGAATAATGGTTGTGATATGCCATGAAAGTGCCCCACTGTGTGCTGGTAGCTGCCTGTGGCCAGGAAGTGGAGCACGGACACTACCTTCAGTAGGGGGGGGGGGGGTGGCAGTGGGTGTTTCAATCATGCTGACGATGTCGTTGTGTATCATGTCCACAATGGTGGTGATGGTGTCCCGGTCCAGTCGGTACAGGGTGTGGATCTGCTCAGCGGTGAGGTTGAATGGGCTGGCTCTGATGCGTGGGATTGGGGGCTGCCTGCGTGGTGGCACTGGCTGTGCTGGTGGGGCTTGCTGGGCCTGCCTTGCCCTCCTTCTCCTCCTGCGTCTCCTCTGTGCAGCCTGTTGTTGTTGTTGTTGTTGTTGTAGTTGCTGTTGTAGCACTCGCATTGCTATCAGGTCCTCCAGCCCCAACATTGCTAGTCGTATTGGTATCATTGTGGAGTGTGACTGGGTGTGGGAAGGGGTGGGGTGTGCTCTTTTTGTACTTCCTGAGTTTGTATTGCCTTCACCTGTGCTGTTTCTGTGCACCTGTGGCAGCTGCATTCACTTTACATGGCCCTTTACGGTTGGTTCGCGATGGCGTAATCAGCACCATGGCGGTAAGGTACTTAACGGGCTGGGTGATGGCGTTAGGGGCATGTCCGCTTGGGTCGGCATTCGCGTACCTTTCCGCCATGGCGCTAAGTACGGTGTGGATGTTCGCGTGCGCGCGCCCTTGGCGCAGTCAGCGGCAGCGTTAGCTACGATGCCGCTAATGACATAGTAGTTTACGGTCACGGGTCGTAATCGGCCCTAGCGGAAGACGATGGCGGTAATCGTTTACCGCCATCGTTTTTCGCTTTGCGCCAGGGTCGTAATGAGGGCCATTGTATTCAACAACAGCATTAAAATGTAATTTCCTTTAAAGCTACAAAAAAAAACCTTTACCTATGTTCCTATCATTTATTATTCGAAAGGGCGTACACATTTCTACATCACCCTTACTTGAAATTGAACTGTCAGTACTTTACTCACAAAGGTCCTTTTTTCAAACATACTAATCCTTTGCATACTAATCCCTTGCATTTAAGAGCATAGTCCAAATAAGATACATGCAAATAATGGATTCATTCAACAAAACTATCTGTATGTGTTGCTACAGGCTTGTGGCCTATCGAGCGGCCACATGGAGGACTTGGATTCCATGTTTGACGAGTAATACCTGCCTGTGTGGTTCGAGCCATTCGTGAAGAATTCCCTAGGGACTCCGGACACTACACAGGATTTATACATACATTAACTCAACCACAGCAATATAACTTGTAGTTGGTACATTCCATCAACCTATCCATTCAAAAAGGTAGCATTTTACTAAAACATTTAACTTTCAATAAAATATATGTATAAAATCATTTTGAATTCGACTTTTTCAAATTATTTAAATTTACTATGTGTTTCATTTAAAGTTTTCAACAACATAAATCAAAGCACATACACTGCAGGGAAAATAGAAAATGATCTGTACTTGCATTCAAAGGGCAAATGAACATTATATTCTTTTCATTTAGAGGGCGCTAGAGAGCCAGGTAAGATGGCTGCTCCTTAGTGAGCTCCTGTGCGGCCCCCATGAATCCTGACTAATCCTAGCAGTCTCTGCGGGGATAAAGCAATATCTTCACCCAGAATAGTAGCGGCTAATGGCGACAAGCAGGAAGCCCAAGAACTGTGGAGCTCTGGGCCCCGACCGGCACGAAACGGGAGTTGCTACCCCACCAGGTGTCCACACAGCAAACAAGGCCTTGCCGGCCCGGCTGCCCTGCAACCCCCTAACAACCCTCGCTGCCCGAGTGTGGCGCCGGGTGAGAGCGGGATCTCCCCGCGGAAACCGGACCAGAAATGAGGACACGGGAGGGGTGCTGCAACTACCACCTGAGCCCCTCCCGAACGATAACAACCAGCCACCCGGCCGGGTGCTGCAAGCCGCAAACTGCAGGCTCAGAGGGCTGCCCGAGGCGCCAGGCCTAGAACCAGTGAGGAAGAAGACTCTACACGGCGGCGGTGCGGTCGGATGAGAGGCGACAGGGTGAAAGCGCAGTTGGAGGTAAGGGGGGGTAACCGGGCCTGTTGCTAGCCTTGCTGAAGAGGGTGCGGCCCGGGAGCACTGCCTGGGGGTCAAGTGAGAGCTGCAACGGTGGCTGATCCCTCCTACCTCCCCACCCCCCACAATCCTGTGAGTGCAGCGCAAAGAGGGTGCCCTTGTAAGATCCCAGGAGGGCATCCTTCCACATTCCCCCCAAACGACATTGGCTGTCCACCACCTGCCTGCACAATAATCCTGAGGCAACCCAGCAGGGTGTGGGGGAGAGGGAGACAAGACAAGGCATCGCCATCTAGACAGAACTCCCACAGTGGTCACAGTGGTAGGACAACAGAACGACCTGCATGCCTCTCAAACCTTGCAGATTATGAGCAGATATTGCCAACACACCCTCGCTGCATCAGTGGAACTCACCAGGCGCAATCACCAAGACTCCCGCACCAATGGATTAAAACCCCAAGTTTATACCAAAGCCTAATCAGGCACTACCCCGGCGAGGGCAGTGACTTTGGGAGAGCAGCAGAACCCAGTTTACGTTGTCCAAGGCTCACCCCATCTCCATGTCATCGGTATCAAGATGGCACCATACACCCCGTAACATCACAGCTATACAACTACAAAGAGCCTGAAACCATAAGAGACCCACGGGGTCTATCGGAGGCAGCAAACACCCGTGAAGGGACGAGCTGGGGAGGCGGACACATCAGCCTCCCAGCCCACAACTTGGCTAAAATCCAATGCCAAGCCTGTAATTGTTCTCTTGCTTCGCTGGACCAACACCGCCCAAGATTCCCCAGAAACCCACACCCTTGCCATCCCTATTTACCTGCCTGGACCTCGTCACCACGCTGAGACAGGCGATTAAAGCGCGACCGCACACAGCCGTTCCCTCGCCGGGGAGGAAAAAATCTACTGCCCTTCTACCCCAACCGGTTCTCCAACACTTGCACCTAAACCGCCGCTATGGGGAAGACAGACAAATCTCAGCGAAAGCTGACCTTCGACTCCAGCACTTCCTCCAAGACACCACGAAACAACACAGGAACGGAGTCCCCTGCAAATGAAACAACGCAAGATGACGCCTCTATGCAACCACTTGATATCAGGGAAATCCTGCTAGAACTAAAAGCTGGGATTGGGAATCTTGACAACAAGATGGACAGCCTCTCCTCCAAGGTAGATCAACTACAACATCGGCTAGACGACCACACCGGACATCTAGACACAGTCGAACAACCTGTATCAGACCTAGACGATGGCACAAATGCCCTCACTGCCAGGATATCAACACTAGAATCGCAGATGAAAACAACTATCGCCCGTAATGAAGATTTGGAAGGACGCTCCAGGAGAAACAACGTGAGAATCGTGGGGGTTGGAGAGCGTCAACTGCAGACGAAAATGGAAGAATACGTGGAAACAATGTGCGCAGAACTCTTTGGGCCGGAAGCCTTGTCCCACTTCTTTGTCATTGAAAGAGCATACAGGATCCCGGCAATGAAACCGATCCCGGGTGCACCACCCCACCCAATCAAAGCCAAAATTCTTAATTACAAGGACTGTGACATGATCCTGAGACTGGCGAGAGAGAAAGGCGAACTTCAACATGCAGGAGACGTCATCCATTTTTATCCTGACTTCTCACCTACTGTACAAGCGCAAAGAAGGACCTTTTTCGAATGTCAAACGCCGACTATGTGAGAATCAGATGCCCTACTCAATGCTGTTCCCGGCTAGACTGAGGGTACAACACAATGAGAAAACCCAATTCTTCCAGTCACCCGAAGAAGCCAATAACTTTCTAGACAGGGCAGGATGCAGGCCACCAAGTAACAACCCAGCCCCACCACAACGGGAAAGAGCCCAGCGAAATCCACCATAAGCAGCCGCAAAACCACTGACAACCCCACCAAAGCACATCACCTATGAGTATATGACCACCGGGCCGCAGACTTGGGAGGCTCCAAGCGCCCCCAGCGCAGCAAAACTAAAGCCCAACTGCTGAACGCTGTTGGAGTGGACGAAGCCTGCAAGAAAGTTGGGGATGGCTTGTAGGACAGGGCCCCAGTTGAACATTATTGGGGAGGGTACACATGACGAACAAGTTGGGGGTTGCTCGTGGGACGGGGAGGGAAACAGTTGGCAAGTTAAGAATGCCCATCTCTGACTCGTTAGTTTAGAGGAACATGCACCGACCAAGCCGAACCCCCTGCTGAAATGGCCTGGAGTCCTAACCAGACGCCAGCCAGCACCGAGGTGTCACACACCCACAAGGCTCAGGACATCAACCCAACTCATCCCGGCGAAGCCACCTGAACCCCAGCGGCTTCATCACTTAAAAAACTCCAGGGAAATTCAAGCTAGTTAGCTGGAATATTAAAGGAGCCAACCAGGAAAATAACCGAATACCTACGCCGGCACAACATTGATGTGGCCCTCATTCAAGAAACTCATCTACGCTCTTCCTCAGAGAACCTTTGGGCCAGAGAATGGGGATGCCACTGATACTTTGCCTCTTTTTCCTCATATGCCAGGGGGGTGGCCCTACTAATTAGTAAAACAACGACCTTCAAACTGATACAAACCCAGAAATATTCAGAAGGCAGAACAGTACTAGTCCACGGAACAATCGATGGGGAAGAACTCATCCTAATCAACTCATATGGCCCCAATATAGATTGCTCTCACATTTTTGATTGGGTACAGACACACTTCGAACCCACCAGAGATGCCACAATATCTTGGGGCGGAGACTTTAATACACCACTCGACCAAAGCAAAGACAAGACACAGAGAACATCATCAACCCCAACCAAAGCGAGCTTGCAGATCCAAGAAATATGCAGAGCATACAACCTCAAAGACATCTGGAGAAACAAACACGGAATCTCCCAAGAATATACGTTCTACTCCTGGGTCCACAAGTCCAGTTCAAGACTTGACTACATATTTGTGTCAACGAACTCCAAAATCCCTTGGGGAGAATGCGTGATCCTACCAAGAACACTCTCAGACCACTCGGCAGTCACCCTAGAGTGCATGACAGCAAGAGGTGGGGGCAGCAGACCTCAATGGAGATTCAAACACGGCGCCCTCCTGGACCAGGTCTTCGCTGATGAATTGCGATCCGAGCTAGCGACTTTTCTCAAAAGAAATCGAGGCACGCTGGCGTCAGACGGCACACTTTGGGAAACAATAAAATGCTTTACCAGGGGAGTCAGTCTTGCTAAAGAAAACAGAATTCTGAAATTAATTAGAAGGGAACTGTCAGCCAGCGAAGACCACCTAAAAACACTTGAACAGACTCTCATTACCGCAAACGACCCTAACTCGTTGGCGGCCATCAAATTGGAACTGGAGACCTCTAGAACCTCGGCAGAAAGAGAGGTCAAATTTCTTGGGAGACCCCACAAGATCCGTAACTACGGTGAGGGACAAAGACCCGGAACACTCCTAGCCAGACTGGTCATGGTGGACAGAAAGCCCACAGTAGTCGAATCCGTTCGGGCATAGTCAGGCAACCTGGTCCACTCCGAAGAGGAGATTGTGGAAACCTTTCGTGAGTTCTACCAAAACTTATATAACTCCCACTACGCCATGAGCCCCAACGAAATAGCACAATACTTGGACTCAATAGAGCTTTACTGGACGGACGCCGAGCTCCGTGAGCCACTGAACGCACCCATTACTATAGAAGAAATTCTAGAAACAATCAGGACACTGCCGAACACCAAGGCCCCAGGCCCAGATGGTCTGACTGTCAAATTTTATAAATTCTTTGCAGTACTCCTGACCCCTCTCCTACTGAAAGTCTACGAGGAAGCCATAGAAAAAAAAACAATTACCACTAACACTCTACAAGGCAAACATCATCCTTCTACATAAACCAGGCAAACCACATGAGGACTGCGCCTCTTACAGGCCGATATCGTTAATCAACCTGGATAACAAAATATTTGCAAAAATTCTTACCAAGAGGCTATTGCCGTTTAAGCCTGCACTGGTACTGACAGATCAAGCTGGATTTGTCCCCGGCAGAAACACATCATTTGGGCTGCAAAGGATGTTCAGGGTGATGGGCGCCCCCAGCCCGGAGTCTCAGGCGGTAGCAGTTCTTCTGGATGCTGAAAAAGCTTTCGACTCAGTTGAGTGGCTTTTTCTCTTCGCTG
The DNA here is from genome assembly GCF_040938575.1 of Ambystoma mexicanum. Lineage (NCBI taxonomy): Eukaryota > Metazoa > Chordata > Amphibia > Caudata > Ambystomatidae > Ambystoma > Ambystoma mexicanum. Next base: position 1,383,422,148 of record NC_090921.1, on the reverse strand, counting down.
TCCTCGAACGGATATGTCTTGGAAAATGATTTATACAACTGATAGCTCTCCTATACAAAAAAACAACATCCAGCATATTACTCGGCAACAAGAGCTCTACCGAATTCTTCTACGACGTGGAACAAGACAGAGCTGCCTGCTATCAGCACTGCTATTCGCCCTGGTGATGGAGCCCCTAACATAGGACCTCAGACGGCATCATTTACACAGAGGCCTCACTTTGGGCCCCCACAAACTTATTGTGTCATACGCCGATGATGTCGCGCTTCTTCTCCATAACCCTGGAGAAAATCTGAACCCAGTAATGCGAGCAGTCCTCAGATTTGGTATCTTCGTCGGGCTAAAAATTAACAGCTCGAAATCAATCATCTTTCCCCTCACTGACTCCACCGAACAATTTGTAGATGACGTTGGCTTCTAATGGCAGCACAAGAAGGTCAGATACTTGGGGATTTTAATGTCCAGATCAAGCGCTGATGTTATGCACGATAACTACAACAGCAATAATTTTAAAATATCATTCAGACTATATCATTCATAATGTAACTAAAGAGCTATCCCTTATCAATGCACTCATTTATTGAAAGCCTTTAAGGTTTTTATTTATTTGTTTTTGGACCAGCGGTTCAGCACAGTGTAAGTGAAGGTACAACTCAGCGTGTTCTAGCATCTATCGACAATTTTCCACCTAGGACCTGTTGTTGTCATACTCCCCTTTGAAGACCCCGTCCCTGCAATCAACTTACCTTTGTGTCCTATGATGAGATTTCGGGCCTATTGTGCTTGCCTCTTCCACATGCATCCCTCCTCCAGTATCAATGGCAGTTGTCACCTGTGAACATGCGCACGCAAGGGGGCTCAGTGGATGATGTGATGAATCCTGCAGAGTCCTCACAAAGACCCTACCAAAGTCTCCTCCCAGGTGGCCAGGGGAAGGCAGAAACTTTCTGATCCTGATGCAAAAACAAGTGTTGTAGAGATGCCCTCGGTGGTTGTCAAGGTTAAGAGATATGATCACAGGATGATTTTAGGTATGCTTTCAAAAAAATCAAGAAATATTTAGGTGCTCCCATGTACGTCTTGGCACATGGCTTAGTGGACTTGGAAGGTCCACTAAGGATTAGGGACAATCACGTGGCACACGTTTGTCTGACGCAGTCAGAAAATATGTTTTGAATGAATTACAAAGAAATTGATATAGCAAAAATAAGCAAAGTGTATTTCTCATTAATAATAGATCTATTTATATAGCAAAGTTGGATTCACAAATCAAAGTAGTAGTTCATATGCACAATGTGAATCAAAATTCAACATGTATTTATATTCATACAAGTGTGGTCAAGGAATACAATGGTCAATGATTTGACACAATTTGTGAATCCAGCTTTGCTATATAAATAGATGTATTGGCCAATGTATTCCTTGAACACACTTCTATGAACATGATATATGATATGATAGGTTATTTAAAACTTACTTAATAGCCAGATGTTTCTAAGCGCGGACCCGGGGATCAAACCTGTGTTGCTCTGTGTCGTCTTGTTTCCAAGACAAGCACGAGGCCACTGAACTATCTTCCCGAGACTGCTCAAAATACATGTTAAATTTTGATGCACATTATGTATATGAACTACTACTTTGATTTGTGAATCCAGCTTTGCTATATAAATAGATGTATTATCAATGAGAAATTCACTTTTCTTATTTTTGCTGTTGAAAAGTTTAAGTAAGAGACTTTTGGAGCAAGAATAACCTTATCACCAGAACTTTGTTGTAGAAGGGAACTTTCCTAATCTTGAACAGAGGATAAAAATTCCTGTTTTAAATCTGTGGAAGGGAACATTACTCAGGGTACAAGAAGAAACATTTATTAAGTTTATGTTGGACATAACTGTGATTTTTATTCTATTTGAACTGCCATATATTTCCTATATATATATTTTTTATTGTATATGTAAGTGTGAGGGACAGATTCCTTTTGTTAGAGTGTTTCCTTTAGTTTATTTTGATAGTTTGGGATATCCTCTTCTCGGCAGGGATAATGAGGTGTTTATCAAACCCTTTTAAGTTAATAAAATGGCATTTTATGAAAAACCTTTACATACTGTTGTCTGCCTCACATTTATGACCCCTCACAATGAGAACACACAAGTTGCAGAATACCATGAATAAGTCAAAGGAATCTTGCCTTCAGGGACCATTGTCCACATGGCCACTGTAGACCTGGTGTCTCTATACTCCCCTTTGAAGACCCCGTCCCTGCAATAAACATATTTGTGTGTCCTTTGATAAGGTTCTGTGTCTATTGCACTTGCCTCATCCACATCGATCCCCCTCCAGTATCAGTGGCAGATGCCACCTGTGACTCTGCGCTCTCAATGGGGTTGGGTGGATGGGAAGGCACAAGGTGCCGAATACCATGTTCAAGTCAAAGGAGTCTTACCTCTAGGGACTATTTTCCACATGGCCGCTACAGACTTTGTGTCTCCACACTCCCCTTTGAAAACCCTGTCCCTGCAATCAACATATGTATGGGACCATTCACTAGACCCTGTGCTCTTCCACTCGCTTAATCCATATACACCCACAGCCTTATCACAGGTAGTAATCACATGAGAGTATGTGGTCGCAATAGTTGGTTGTGGGTGCCCACATTGTTCTTTGAAATTTCATGTCATCAAACCCTCCTCGCCATCAGTCTTTAAACATACCTAAATTTGGCTATGTAATGATAGTACTTCATGCACCTAAAAACAAAAGACCAACTCAATTTAGGGGCAGTCCATTCACATGACAAATACACATACACACCCACTTTTCTATGCATTTATAAACTCCTTCAAACTTAACAAGAAAACATCTCTGCTGTCTTCTACGGATATCACGTAATAGAACTCTTGGTTATTACAGTGTCCTCGTTTTAGCTTGGTACTTTTATAGTGCTTTGTACCCCATTTTGATCAGATTTTTATGTTCATGTATCTGAATGACTTCACCATTATCAAACTTTCAAAGTATTATTATCTCTTGAATTAGCACATCACATGACAGTGTATTATTTAAGAATTACATTTTTGATCATTGCTTTCTCATTTCAGTGGATCCAAGGATGATCAATGTACTACTAAGTTTCTTGGTGGGACAGACCATGGACTTAAAAGTACTTTATTCACCTGTCTGGCCAGACTATGTTACAGGGCAGTTACCGTACTGTACAGCACTTTGTTTTTGCAAGATTATTGTTGGTTGAATTAATCACTGTCATACATTATTAATTACATTTTCTAATACTTTTTTCCAGATCTTCAGGACTATCAAACAATCCCTTCAAGTATTTTTTGGGGGAGCCCTAATATCAGCCATGTCAAAACTCTGGGAACATTTATGCATATTTTACCAAAGGGTCTGTCGTTGATAAGAACATGGCTGTTCAATTATGGATTTCCAGTATGCAAGATTGACAGCAGAGCCAAGGATGTCTCGGAGGACGTGAGGGGCAATCAATTCCACGTCTGCAGCATGCACTTCTCTGAAGATATGTATCAACCATCAAAGTTTACCAAAAAGCGTTGCCTCAGACCCCTTTGCAAATTTCCTCCCAATGCTGTTCCAACGGTATTTCAGCACACACTGAATCAGGTGATTAGTGAATGTTGAAAGATTAATCTATGTGCATATAAACACACTTGTGTATACGTATATATATATTTCAAATAAATTATCACACAATTATTTGAAATTGTGTGTCAATAGGTAATGAGATGAATTGATCTTAGTTTTTTGTGTAATATTGGTATGTATATATTGTATTGCCAATGTGTTTTGTTAAAATTTAGACATGTATTTAAATTGTACACTTTGTCCATGATTAAATCAGAATAGGACAAAATGACTGAGGGCAAAAAGTCTGAGGCCCAAAAGTCTGACCGCTATTTCTTCGCAGATATATATGTGGAGGGGTAAAGTTAATAAAAATGTATAGGGGTAAGGTGGGGGGGGCTCCACATATATATTTGCGAACAAATGGAAAAAAAAAGTCAGGCTTTTGGTAGTCAGACTTTTGCATTCTGTCATTTCACGCAGATCCATTAAATCCATACTTTTGGGATACACAAAATGTTCACTGCAATGTGAGCATTTATGAAAACTTTCATAGCAGTATATGAACATTGTTTGTTTTACAAAATGTGACGGTTACCTCTGGGGAAATCATAGACACCTCAAATATCCAAACGGTGAGCCTGATTGACATGCACTTAAACTGATTTATAGTGTGTTAAATTGTCTATTGTGTATTATTATTATTATATATATTTTCTATTGACAATTGTTATGAATGTCTAAATTGAATAAAGGAACTAGCTTTAACATAGATAACGATTCTGGAATCAACATCAAGCTCACTTCCCTTTCAAGTATTATTTTTTCCTATTCTACATTTATAGGCGATGGCACTATAGATATATATGGTCGCATTCAACTTCTAAAATAATGGATAATTGTTATTGATCATATTTCTTATTCATAATAATTAAAATGTAGGCTATTATCATATTATCTATTATCTTTTTAATGTACTTTGCTATACTTCTGTTCCAACATTATAATTGTGAAATAAAAAATGTAGACACAGGGGGATGCAGGTACTTTGGCAACATAGACAAAGTCTGCCAAATTACAAGTCTGCCGGTCCGGAAATAAGGGTGCCGGTAGCAACGTACCGGCACCAATTCTGGACCGGCAGACTACAACTCTGCTTTCCGGGTCCTCTGCGCCTTCTTTAACAATCGGGCAATGGGTGTAATGATGGCAGAGAAATTGTTGATAAACCTTCGATAGAAATTGGCAAATCCCAGAAATGATTGAATGTCCTTCACACACTGGGGAGAAGGCCATTTGGTGACTGCCTGTACCTTCTTGTCATCCATAACTACTCCTGAGGGTGTCAAAATGAAACCCAAAAATCCTACTCTGGTGGCATGAAATTCACATTTTTCTAACTTTGCAAACAAACGATACTCCTGTAATCTGGCTGACTCAGAGAAAATCCAAATGTCATCTATGTACACAAGCACAAAAAATTCCAAATATTCCACTCATCACAATCCTTCACCCTGATGAGCTGGTGCGCTCCCCTTAAGTCCACCTTGGTATAAATCTTGGTCATTTTTACCTGGTCTAACAATACTGAAATTAATGGCAATGGAAACGGTTCTTGATGATCAACCGATTTAATGCTCTGTAGTCAATGCAAGTCCTTAAGGTGCCCTCCTTCTTGGGCATGAAAAACAATGGCGAGGAAACTGGGGATTTAGAAGGTCTTATAAACCCACACACCAACATCTCATCTAAATATTCCCACAAATGTTGTGTCTCTTTTACAGATAAGGCATACACCCGACTGCAAGATAACCTAGTCTGCAGTTCCAACTCGATCACACAGTCAAAGGGCTTATGGGACGTCAACTGGGACGCACTACCCTTGTCAAAGACACCAGCAAACTCTTGGTATTCCACTGGCAGAGTAATCTGGGCCTGCTGATTAGCTCCTTCCACCAATACGTTTGTGGGACCCCCAATGCCAGTTAAATGAGATCCACACTGCTCATTTCCAAAAGTCAATGTCCTTCCTCTCGAGTCTATGCTTGGATTATGTGCCACGAACCAGGGCATTCCCAAAATCACCCCAAATTGGGGAGCAGCAATTAAATCAACCGTGATAACCTCCTCATGACCCTCACCATACCACATCCTCACCTCTTGGGTCTGGGTGGTAATAGAACCTGATGTCAAACATGAGCCATCCACTGCCTGCACCAACTCGCTATCTTCCTTGATTCTTGTTGGAAGTCCTAATTTGGTTGCCAATGCAATATCTATAAAATTTCCTGTGGCCCCAGAATCTACCATTGCCGATACAATCTCCTTACTATTTACAAAAAAAATCAAAGTCATCAATAAATAGATATGAGGAGCCTTAACCTGCATAGTACTGGCCACTGCCTAAGGGAACTCTACTTCCTGCTGGCACATTATAGTCGTTCCCCCACTTACCGAGCCCCTTCTTTTCCCGCCTCCTCCTTCTTCTTTTCCCCAGTTTGAGCGGGTGTATTGGGACAGTTCTTGATGTAATGCCCCAATTTCCCACAATACCGACACAAATTATTAGACTTCCTCTTTTCCTTCTCTTCTGCTGCAAAAAGGTCCCCAGACTCTTCCAATCTGCATGGGCTCCCCCTGCTCCCCACCAGCACGTCCTCCTACCTCCCTGCTTCTGTATAGGCGCACAAATGGTACCCCATCCATCCTCCTTTTCTCTCCCCTGCGCTCACCTAATCTATGGTTCAACCGCAGGGCTTAGTCAAATAATGCACTACATGACTCTGGCTATGGTTCCACATGAGCTATGGCATCTTTTAACTCCTCTCTCAATCCTTGATAAAATAAAACCGCTTGCTTGGGTTCAGGCCATGCCGTCTCTACCAGTAAGTGATTAACAGGGTAATTCATAGAATCCAGCGCACAAGTGGCGCACGCGGCTGGCGCACTGTGTGCGCGTGTGACAGTCTGCCCAAGCCGCGTGCGCCAAAATCCATTTCCGTGCACAGCATATTCATGGATTTGAACATCCCTAACCAGCTGTGGCGCAGAGTGGTGCAGCGACCCTGCAGCAGTGCCAGTTACGCCCCCAACCCCTCCCCGTGCGCCATGTACAGCGCACAAATCCCGTACATGGCGCACAGGCCCCCAACCACGAAACGCCTGTAAAACGCCCCACGCACCCCTCCGAATACACGTACTCCGCTGCGCGGGGAGTTACACACGCGATTGGCCGTGTGCGAGTGGGGTACGTGTATTACTGGGGTGCGCGGGAAGAATCACACGCGATTGGGCCTGTGCGAGCAGGGCACGTGTATTTCGGGGGTGCGCAGGAAGTTTCACACGCGATTGGCCCTGTGCAAGTATGGTACGTGTATTTCGGGGGAACGCGGGAAGTTTCACACGCGATTGGCCCTGTGCGAGCGGGGTATGTGTTTTTTGGGGGTGCACGGGAAGTTCCACACGCGATTGGCCCTGTGCGAGCAGGGTACATGTATTTCGGGGGTACGCGGGAAGTGTCACACGCGATTGGCCCTGTGTGAGCGGAGTACGTGGGAAGTTTCATACGCAATTGGTCCTGTGCGAGCGGGGTATGTGTATTACTGGGGTGCGCGGGGAGTCCCACATGCGATTGTCCCTGTGCGAGCAGGGTACGTGTATTACTGGGGTGCGCAGGAAGTTTCACACGCGATTGGCCCTGTGCGAGTGGGATACGTGTAATACTGGGGTGCGCAGGGAGTTACACACGCGATTGGGTCTGTGCGAGCGGGGTACGTGGATTTCAGGCGTGCACGGGAACATTCAAACGCGATTTCGCTGTCAGAGCGGGGTACGTGTATCCAGTGGGATGTGCGGGGAGTCCCACACGTGAATTGCCAGTGTGGGTCCTTCCCAGGTATGCCCTCTACCCCCTCCATGGCCCCTGCAGGCAACCCACACCACAGGGGACTACCCTGCACCCCTGGTCATGTCCCGAAGGCAGCCCATCCACCATGGGCATGCCCCCCAGCCAGCCCACATGTCACCTTCCACTAATGATCACCAACTCATGTCCCCCAGCACCCCCACCCACCCAGCGTTGACGGGCCCCTGCCAGCAGGCCCTACTCATGTCCCCCAGCACCCCCACCCACTCAGCAGTGAGCCTCAGGCCCTGACGCATGTCTCCCAGCACCCCCAACCCCCAGCAGTGAGGGGCACCTGCCAGCAGGCCCCGACACATGTCCCTCAGCACTCCCACCCCCCAGCAGTGAGGGGCACCTGCCAGCAGGCCCGGACTCATGTTCCCCAGCATCCCCGCCCCCAGCAGTGAGGGGAACCTGCCAGCAGGCCCCGACTCATGTCCCCCAGCACCCCCACCCACCCAGCAGTGAGCCTCAGGCCCTAACTCATGTCCCCCAGCATTGAGGGGTACCTGCCAGCAGGCCCCGACTCATGTCCCCCAGCAGCCCCATCCCCCAGCAGTGAGGGGCACCTGCCAGCAGGCCCCGACTCATGTCCCCCAGCACCCCCACCCACCCAGCAGTGAGCCTCAGGCCCTGACTCATGTCCCCCAGCACCCCCACCCACCCAGCAGTGAGGGGCACCTGCCAGCAGGCCCCGACTCATGTCCCCCAGCACCCCCACCCACCCAGCAGTGAGGGGCACCTGCCAGCAGGCCCCGACTCATGTCCCCCAGCATCCCCACCCACCCAGCAGTGAGCCTCAGGCCCTGACTCATGTCCCCCAGCACCCCCACCCCCCAGCATTGAGGGGCACCTTCCAGCAGGCCCCAAATCATGTCCCCCAGCACCCCCACCCACCCAGCAGTGAGCCTCAGGCCCTGACTCATGTCCCCCACCACCCCCACCCCCCAGAAGTGACGGGCACCTGCCAGCAGGCCCCGACTCATGTCCCAACAAACAACATGTCCTAACAAAACAGACCCATGTCCCTAAAGCCAACCCTAATCCCCTTTGCCCCCCAATCCAAGCATGCAACCATCCACAGAACCCACTCCCAAATTACCCATGCCATGATAGTCGAAATGAACCACCATGCCCATGCAGGAATGCACAATGTAGCCACACAGTGGCAACACGTGACTGAGGAAATGTTCAATGAGACATGCACAAAACCAATTACAGAGCACAACACCAATTCAGAAGTAATAGAAAATGTATTAAAAACATAAAGAACTGACTTGGAGGAATAGTAAAATGAAAATCAATGTACAATGACCGATGTAATAAAAAATATTGTAAATCCAATGAAGTTAAAAAAAACAAAAATCATGTAGAATAAAAAAGTGGTCCATTGCCAATGTCCATAATAAAAACATAATCCAAATAAAAAATAACCATTGGTCCATGGGAATATAGAAAAAGAAAGTATGTAAAAGTCTGCAACTATATACAATGCAAGTCCAAATGGTCCATAATCCACAAACAAAAGGAAACCTACAAAAAAGTCCTATGAAGAAAAAACTATATACACACGAAGTGGAGCAATGTCCATTAACTCCAAATTAAAAGAAAAACAAAGGAAACCTAACACTATCTAACTATATACAATGGCGGCGGGCAAGTCCTGTGGTTCACTCTGTGATGTCCCGGGCCGGGGCATCATCGAACTCCAGGTCTCGCAGGGATGCAGTCATGGCCTGTCCCAACTCCCTGCGAGTTGCCTCAAGGCACTCTGCCCGCCTCAACGCCCAATGCATGGAGAACTCCGCCCTGACCATGGTGAACTGCGCCTCTTCCGCCCGCCGCCACTCCGCATCCACGCGCTGGCCCAACCGCAGCCACACGGAAGACACTCCCATTCCAGGGTTCTCCTGCCCTCTGGCCTATGCCTGCCCCTCTGATGTCGATGGCCCCAAGCCATCATTGCTCCCACCTAGAGCCTGCTGCTGTTGCTGCTGTCCATGTGCCCTGTCCGATGCCTGCACATCCTCCATCTGCTGGTCTCCAGTTGTTGGGGTGTCCACCCCTGCTGGACCCCCGACTCCCGACTGTGGCAGGGATGCGATCTCCACCAAGCTGGCTGTGTTGGTCAGGCCAGGTCCACAGGGGGCCCTGGTGGAATCTGGGCTGGAAGACGGCAGGGAGAACGACTGGCGCATAGTCTCCACAGAGGAGGAGAGGTCCGCCAGAGTGCGCGACACATGTAGGAACCCACCGACCAGGGCCCCTCCCAACAGTGCCACGTTGCGATGCTGCTGTTCGTGATGACGTGCGTGCTCTTCCCAGGAAGCACGCACGTCATCACGAATGTCACGCGTGCGCATTGCGACACTAACCAGGACGGAGCCCATACGGTCGTGGGACCCCCTCATCCGCAGGTAGTGGAGTGGCAGATGACGCGGCACTTCCCCCTACCTGAGGACGGGCCTGGGACGGGGCATCCCTGCTGGTGAATGGTGGTGCAGTCACAGGGTCAAGGACAGCGACATGCACAGGCCCCTCCGCGGGGACCTGTGCTGCCTCCTGACCGTGGCCCTGAACTGCACCACTTGCACCAGTGGTACTACCCCCACCAGACCCCATGTGCGGCTCAGTAGCGGGCTCCTCCTCCTCTTTGGTGACCACCAACCTGGATGTCTCCACACCGTCTTCCGCCATTGCAAGCCCCTGTGGGGTCTCACCCGGCCCTTCCGCTACAGCCGTAGTGGCAGACGCGGCACCAGCCCCCTCGCTACCGGATGATGGCAATTCCTGGGAGGGTGGCTGGGCCTTGTGTCACCTTGGGTCCACAGCGCCGTCTCCGCCCTCTTCTTCACTTGACGCTGTGTAGAGGGAGACATAGAACACAAGCATCAGGGTACAGTACAATATTCCCCTAGACAGGAAGTAATAACACATGAGTGGCACTGTCAAATGTCACTTCCATCCTGTCCCTCCACAACACATGGGTGAATGCATGCAACACACATGCAGAAACAGTCCTGGCGCCTGCAATCAACATCAGCATCCATGTACAAGGGCCTCTGTTAACCAAAATGTTGCCTTCAAACTCACATGCATCATGGCTCACACTGATCCCATGTACACACATCACCAGAGGGTCATGCATCATGGCTTGTACACCACAGACACAGTAAATAGACACAGTGGATAAAACGGTGACGGCACTGCATGAGTGAATCTACACATCATCACGGACATGTATCATGCATCCATGGCGTTTCAAAGTCACACACACACTTCTCAGACACACACACACATGTGCACCATACATGTACATGACAGCAGCACCCATCCCTCACACCCCCTCCATGTCCAAGAACAGAGACTGGCATGTTTTCATGTGTGCATTCCGCATACAGCCCCCCATGTTGCATTGGAACACATGCACCATCCATGTGGTTCACACATTACTGGTCTCACATGCATGACCATGATGTCCCTGCACACACACATCCATACATGGCCTATGTCACACATACAGGCAAGTATCAGACTACCAGCACACTGCAACATGCCCTGTCTCACACAGCAATGCTTAGCCACTTACCGCTCAACTCCAAACGGGTCTGCCTCTGAAGGATCTGGGAGGGTAGCGCCTGGGCTACATGTTCCAGGACCCTCATCTGGATGTTGCTCATGCTGCCCCGGCCCCCCTCCGTGAGGCGCCGGGCCTTGTAGAGGGTCCTGGACCCCAAGTCCTCCCAGCGCTTCTTGATGTGCTTGATGTCATGGGTTGCCACCCCCTCCGCGTTGATGGCAACCACTGCGTCCTCCCAGATCCTCGACCGTCCTTCCTTGTTGGCGCGTGATGTTCCAAAGAGGGCATCATAATGCCCCAGGACATGCTCCACCAGGACACCAACTTCCTTCTCACTGAAGCTGGTGACTCTCTGCCTCTCTGACTGGGGGTCGCCAGTGTTCTCAGATGGTGTTTGCCCCGACATGGCGACCCCCGAGGCAGGCGTGGGTGGGCAACTGGGTCCTGGGGCTGGGCTGTGGAGCAATGGTATCCCAGTCGGGGGTCTTCTGTTCCAGCAGGGGTGGACACAGCAACTGGATCCCTACAGATGGCTGACGTGCAGGCACCAAATAGCAGGGCACGTGGGCAGCAGGCAGGCAGGCAGCAGCAGATGGCTGGTGGGAGCCTGCTCGGGGCTCTTAGGGGCAGGAAAATGGCCTTTTGGGCAAGAGCGTGGTCTTCTGTGTGTTTTCGCGTGGCCAGCTTGAGATGTGATTTGGCACGTGAAAAAATTGCACGTCAGCGTGTAATTCGAGGAAAGGCCCTTAGCGTGTAAGCGCGTCTGTGACGTAGCGCGCACAGGCGTTTCCCTCGTGACGTGGGCATAGTGGTTCAGCGCGCACATGAAAAAACCACGTCTGCGTGTGAATGCGTATAATCTGAGGAAAGGGGCTACGCGCGACGCGCGCGGATGTTTCCCTCAGCACGGGTTAAAGGTGAGCGGGGCCAGCAGTTCGCTGTACGTGCCTTTCGTGGAGACCGACGTGTGTTGCTACTTCGTGTTGTTTCGCGCGCCATCACAACTTCACAGCGGATCAAGGACGTATCTCTTCTTTTGGCGGGGGTATTGGCTAAGCATGTTTTTCATTATTACGCTAGTCAGACGGTGAGTCACGCACGCTATTTTTCCCACTGCGGGTGCCCCTGTGTATCGCACCCGTTTTTGAGGTCATAGTAGCCTGCGTATCCCACGCATACGCGTTTTTCGTGTTACTGGGTGCCACCGCGTACTGTGGGAGGTTGATTCCACGCACGTAGGCTGCAGGGTTGCGTGCATGGTTTTACTGTAGTTTTGGGGTGCCTGAGCATTGCGTGACCCGTCACTTCTTCACCGGGGTCACATACAGCCTTGCAGGTGCAGGGGGGCTGTTAACATCTTGCATCCCAATCCCTTCAACCCAATTGCCCAGGACAATTGTGGTGTACACCTCCCATTGGCACTCCGCCATCTGCGCCGGCACTACTCCATCTGTGCCATGGTCGGGAGGCCACCAAAGGTGAGGGGCGCCTCAGCTGGGCGTCCTCCTTGTGGCGGGCGTGGTCAGGGACGTGGCCGGGGTGACCAGGGAGTAGGGGACTCCAGGGTGTCGAGGGTGGCCGCAGAGGGGGAAGAGGCAGGGGTGCGCCACTTGAGCACGATGTTGTGCCATGTGTCGGTGCAGTCATGCCACCACCTCCTGTGGTTCCGGGAGATGCAGCTTCTGCATCTGGCACTGGCGCCCGTGTGACCCGGCAGTCTGTTTCATCGACTGCCAAGGGCTCAAGGGTAGTGGTAGCTGCAGGTGCAGCTGTGGACACCACCACCCAGGCTCAGGCGCAGGCTGCGTTGGCACTTGAAGAGTCCTTGGAAGATTTCCAACAGGCCAGTAGGGAAACCGTAGGTGCACGCAGGGCTGCCCTGACCAAGACACGTGTCCCTGGGGCAGTAATGTCATCTGCTGCCCCGAACAGCCGGGTGTTGGCAAGTGCAGGGGCAGATGCAACCAACAACACCCCGGTTGTGAGACTGTGAGACTGCCAACCAGGACAGTCACGGTCAATGACCCTGCCACAGAGGATGTTGCTGCGCAGGGTCCATTAGAGGGCACCCAGCCGCCACTGATGCAAATCAGGCCTTTGGTCTCCCTCCACCTGACACTCCCTTGGCTCAATCCACCGTTGCTACGGGCTATAGTGATCAGGTTGGCATTTGTCAGCCAGGGTCTGCACCACAATCCAAGAGGAGGATGGTTGCACCTGCAGCACAGGCTGGGACCCCACACACAGCCATGACCTCCTGCACGTCGAGGAAGAAGCCTTTCTGCAACCAGGAACTGGACTACCTCGTGGACTACGTGCGGGACCACAGCCATGACATGCTAGTGGGTCCTAATTGTCAGACTATCGCTGCCCACCGTGATACCCACTGGAAGCAAGTTGCAGAACATGTGAGTGCATTTGGCGCAAGAGTGCAAAAAGCTTTGGAATGACCTCAAACGCAGCTAAGGCTAAGCGTGTCTCAAATTACAACTTGACTCTGGTGACTGGCAGTGGGCCTGCACCTGAGGAGGAAGACCTCACTCCGCATGAGTCACTCTTTGCAGCGTTCATACCATCTGAATCGGTCGAAGGAGTGGGAGAGATGCCAGACTTTGATGCCCAGTCCAGTGAGTGTTGCTGCGTGTTTGTTGTGGACATGTGCGTTTTACTTGTGTGATGTGTTGTGCATGACTGCCACTACATGTCACGTGTACATGGTTCTGATGTGCAAGTAACGCAATGCTTCCCTGATGCATGTCTGCTCTGCTGGATGGTGGACATGTGGAGAGGACGGGGACTGTCCAGATCACCACTATTGCACCCTACTCACATGCTGGTGACCAGGATGCCCCTCAAGTTCATGTTCCAGCTCACTTTCCCTTCTGCATGTAGCGTGGGGCGATCTTCCTCTCAGCCCAGGGACTGTGTCATAGCATGACTGACATGCATGTGTCCTCTGCCTGCATGTGGGTACTCCATGTAGGCATGCTCCCTTGCCCCTCCACCCTCCCCTCTGCACCCCAATTCCACCTTAGCACTGGTATGCTTCGATTTTGCCATTGAGTACTTCCCTGTTCATGCGTCCTGTGTACATGCTAACCTCCAGCAGCCAATCTGCCAGACATATGCTGTTTGGTACATCCTTTGTACTTCATGAAGGGTGTCTCACTTGGATGCCCCGCAGGGACATGAGTGCCCATTCATGCTCCATGTATATCCCACTCATGCCCCTATGTGTCCTTGACTGGATGATCTGGAGTCCAGGGGGACCTACATTGCATGGCATTTCATCAGCCTTCCCATGTCCACTGTGGCTCAGTCCTGCGTCGCACACATGTTTACAGTGTGACAGTCTGTGTAGGCCACAGGCCTCAGCCTGTTTAATGGCCAATGACTCTGTCCAACTGGTGTAGTGTCTTCTTCACACGTGGGTGTACTCCGAAGGTTTCATCATGTGTCCTGCTTACTGTCCCATCATCATTTTCTGTGTTGTCACTTGACTCACATGATGCAGTTGATGCTAGTCAACACTGTCTGTCAATACACAGGTCTATGGTCAGCCTTTTGATACCATGCTAGGCATCCCTGCATTTGCACATGGGGGGAGGGGTGTTTTGCTTGTAGCCATGCTAGCCATTGAATGCACATTGCACGTGATGGCTGAAGTTGACCTTGCACTGCCTTCACATTTTCAGATGCACATCATGAAGTACTTGTACATGTAGACAGTCAGTAATGTACAAATATGCTGCACTGCATCGACCCACTTCTGTGCAAAATGACACCATTCTACATGCCTAATCACATAAGCAGTGTCAAGTTGACCCAGCATGCATGGCAGGTTCTCATTTGTGTGTGACATGTCTGCTTGATGTGTTTGGTGTCTGTGTGATGCCTGTGTGTGTGTGTTGTGTGCTTCTAACATGTGTAGTGACCTTTTTTCTCTCTACTTTTCAGATGATGACGCAATGGAGCCAGAGGATGGTGTTGTCATGCCAGCCACAGGGTTGTTATCACTACAGCAACCCGGCACAAGTGGGGGTCGTGGGGTGGTAGGCCACGAAAACCCACATGTGCTACAGTCCATCCTGTCTCTGGCTGGCAATGAGTCCAGCCCTGATGACCACTCTGACGTCCATGTCGAGTTGGTTGAGCAGGGGTGAGTGATTCTGATGTGGGCACTTCTCTGTCAGCAACACCTGCACTAAGGGGTCAGACAGTCTTGGAACCTCCGCCTGTGGTGGATCGGGACGCAGGGTCGCCCTCCACACCAGTCACTGATGTGCCTGGGCCATCACGTCGACGGGGGCATGTAGTCGTGCGGCCGCGGTGGTGCCAACACAACGAGGACACCCAGTCCTTGGGTCCCGCAGGGGTCAAGCCCAGCAACGCGGTCGCTGCGCGCAACCGCTGTATACTGAGTGGGAGCAAGACATGACTGCCAATTCTGAATGCCAGGGGGCAGCAATGGAGAACATCGCTGTGAGCATGGAGCGTGTGGCCCGATCCGTGCTCCCCCCTGCTAGGCAGGTGCTTCTCCAGCAGCAGGTGGCACGGTCCACGGCCCGCTCGCTCAGGCTGGGCATGGCGGCCTCAGACAGGGCACGCCAGGCTGAGATGGTGTCTTTGCGCCGAGCAATTGCTGCTCACGCAGAGGCACACATGGAGGCCCTGAGGGAGGAGTATGCTTCCCTCAGATCTACTCTGGGTGTCCTTATGATATCCCAGAGGGAGCGGGCAGAGGAGAGGTTTGTGCAGCTTGAGCATACCATCTCGGCTGAGCTACATCCTTGCCGGGAGATGCAACAGTTGTCCAGCCAGGCCTTGCAGGAGGAACTTCCGTGTTACACGTGTTACCTTGCAAGAGGAAGCACGTGTATCACGTGAGGTCCTGCATGCAGACCTACGTGTGATCACCGCACAGAACCAGGCTCACCCATCCGGCAGACTTGCTGCCGACGAGGGGCAAGCTGTGCCTAGGCGTGGTCAGGCTCCTGTGCCACGTCCTCCTTTCCAGCAAGAGCCAGACTCGGACGACAATCTATCTCCCACATAGGTCGGGCTGTGCAGGCGTTGAGCCCATGGAGTTTTTTTTTTTCCTCAACATCATTGCATGTGGGTGTTGAGCAGCACCCTGTACCTCCCCCCTCCTGGGTGCCTCCCCCCTGGGTCGTATGTGGCCATTTTTGATTTTTCTTTTAGTTTAGTTAGTTACATATCTAGTTGATAGTTAGTTTAATTAGGTAATGTAGGTTTTTCATAGTTAGTGTAATTAGTTAATATAGTTTAAAATTGCTTTTCTATTGTGCTTTCATGTGACGGTATGGTGCTTTGTGGCTTTTGAAAGCATCCACTGTCTGTTCCAGCTGGGCCCTTCAAGCTTGTCTTGTGTATGTGTTTGCAGCTTGGGGTCCTTGACTCACATATGCCAATCTTGCTTCCCTTATCCATGGGCTCGCAAGGATGGTTCGGTGTAACAGCCTATTACACAAGGGCTTTGGACTGTCATGTCTGTAGCATGTCTGCTGCTGTCGAACTTGTGTAAACACCCCTAGTGGGGATGATAGGTGTTACGCTCACTTGGCTCCCACAGGGGCGTCGATCGGACCCGGACAGCTGCGGTCTCCTCCAGCGTGAAGCGTAGTGCAGAGATGACAGGCTGGACTGGCCTGCTTAATCTCGTCTGCTTGACCTGTAGAAGTATTCTCCTGCAAGTGGAGAAAGGGATTTAGACACCCGTGGATTCTAGTAATGGCACCCCACTGTTCTCCCCACTAATCACCTCTTTCAGTAATCTCACCTAATGTTTTTGAATGATGAGCTCTCCATCCTGTGTGGAATGCAGCGGCGCGTAGATACCAGTTACTTCACTGGTTCGAAGGCGTTGGAAGAGTTCCGGATGAATATTGACTCCGAGGTTCCTGGCGAGAACCCGTAAGTATAAAGTCCAAAGAGTTCAATAGGTCCGATGTTCACTCTTGTCCCATTCCCTTCTTGTGTTGCAGCTGGGTCCAAGAGAACATTGTCTTGTTGCAGCTGATGGCGCTCAGGTAAGAGTCTTTATTACCCAACACTGTCCGGTAAAAGATGCGTGTATTTAACTTGTTGTTTTCTCTCTCCTTACAGGTGCGGCGTAAGAAGTTGCGGGATGTTAAAGAATCATGCCTCCGGTGGTAAATCAGGTAAGTCTATGGTGGTAAAAAGAGATTGTATTTGTTGGCTCTCTCGGCTCAACTCATATTTCTTTTGTCCCCTAGATGCTGGAGTTCGGCGAAGAAAATGATTGAGGCAGCGCCGAATCGAAAAATGCTGTGACGACTGGTGAGTATGGCGGGCGCTGCAGCTGGCGATGCGCTGCGTGCAGAAATAATGTCCTTTCCAAGTTCGAAGACGTGATGGATCCGGAATCAGGTAAGGAATCAAAATAATGTCTGTGTTCTAACCTTTCCTTCTTCTTTCCTCTTTTTCTAGGAGCTCTGGATTCGAGGCGGGCGTGACAGAAGACTAGATGCTGACTGCAGGCATGGTGAGCATTACGCTGCTGGATCCAGAATAACGCGAAGCACGTGCTGCTGTTCGGGCATGGTTTAAATAGCCTTCAAAGTAGTCCCAGGTAAGAAGTTCCCCCAGAACCACACCCGAGTAAAAAATAGTCCCTGAAGTAAAGTAGTCCCATTCAGGCCTCACGTTGGCTTGACTCCATTGCAGCATGGTCTGCATGAGGTAAGTAATGTACATGAGCCTGGCGCCTATGGCGCCAGGACTGATATCCTCTATGAGCATGGCGCCAATGGCGCCATGACTGTACCCAGACAGCCCCTAGCCGGGGCTGCTGGGCTTTTAGTAAGCACCTGGATGCCTGCTCCCGGGGCTGATGGGCTTGGTCCGGCTGCCCGGGGGTAGGCATCATGACAGCACTCCCCCCCAAGGGCCCTCCTAAAGGTGGTCTTCCCCTTGGTCCTGGTTTGTCTGGGAAGTTCCGATGGAATCTTTTCACCAACCGAGGTGCATGAACATGGTTACTAGGCTCCCATGACCTTTCTTGTGGTCCGTAACCCTTCCAGTCGATTAAATAAAAAAGTCTTGATTTAACCATTTTAGAGTCCAGGATATTTTTAACTTCGAATTGGGTTCCCCATCTATTAGGATGGGGTCGGGTGGTTTGGCTAGTCTTGTCCGGGGTTGAACTGGTTTCAGGAGTGAAACATGAAAGACAGGATGAATCCGCATATTAGAGGGTAATTCCAATTTGACGGCCACCGGGTTGATGATGGCCTTAATAGTGTAAGGTCCCAAATATCTAGGATTAAAAGTCTGAGTCCCTTTTAGAGGTATGTGTTTTGTAGCCAGCCAAACCTGATCCCCAATCTGGTATTGTGGAGCATCACTTCTATGTTGATCAGCATTTTTCTTGTATTTCTCTTTCGCTTGTTTCAAATGTTCTGTTGCTTCCTTAAAGGCTTGTGTAATAGTAGAGTGCAGATGATTCACTGCGGGCATTTCTAAGTGTTGAGGCGAATCGAGTTCTGAGGTTCGAGGATGATGTCCATATATGGTATAAAAGGGGCTTTGTCCGGTTCCTGAATGTACAGAGTTATTGTATGCATATTTGGAAATCCATAAAATATCCTTCCAATTGCTTTCGGTTTGGTGTAGCATGCAACGTAGGTACTGTTCAAGAGTCTGGTTGGTCCTCTCCGTCTGACCATCGGTCTGGGGATGGTGACTCGTTGATTACCTCACCTCGATTTGCGTTAATTGACAAAATCTCTTCCAAAATTGCGAAATGAATTGACTACCTCGGTCAGAGACCAATACAGAAGGAAATCCATGTATTCGAACAATGTTTTCAAGAAATTCCTTGGCCAAAATTGAAGCGGAAGGTAATCCATTTAAAGGAATAAAGTGGGCCATCTTGGAAAAAAGATCCACAATAACTAGAATGGTTTTAAATCCATTACATGGAGGTAGATCAGTAATAAAGTCTAAAGACAAAGTATGCCATGGTGTAGGTGGAATATCCAAAGGTTGTAAAAGACCAGCTGTTTTTTTCTTCTGACTTTTGTTTTGAGCGCAGATACCACAAGATAGCACAAATGACTTTACGTCTTTTCGCCAGGTGGGCCACCAGAATTGTCTTTTAATTTTAGCTTCAGTTTTTGTGATACCTGGTTATCCTTCCATCAGAGCATCATGATAATTAAAGATAACTAGTTCTTGTAGTTCCTTGTGTGGTAGAAGATAGTAAGGTAGGTCATTGCTGACTGAATAATCTTTGCCTTTCTTTACCCAGTCCTGCAGGGCTGCAGGATCGAAAAGTTGTTGGATTTTTAAATGAATATCTTCTAAAGTCTGTAGATTAGTTATGCCAAGAATTCTTTGTTCTGAAATTATAGGCACCGGTTCCGGGTTCGAATATGCTTCTCCCATCCCTATTCGGGATAAGGCATCTGCCTTGCCGTTTTTACAACCTGGTCGATAAGTGATCACGAAATCGAATTCGGCAAAGAATAATGCCCATCGAAGTTGACGCGATGATTGGGCCTAGGCTGTTTTCAAATACAGCAAATTCCTGTGACCAGTGATTACAGTGATGGTATGCCTGGCACCGAGAAGATAATGCCGCCAAGCCTTGAAGGCAGATTTGATGGCTAATAACTCTTTATCAGTAACGCATAGTTTAACTCGGTTGCCGAGAACTTTCTTGACCAGAATGCTACTGGATGAAGTTGACCGGTTTCAGGATCCTTCTGGGACAGGACAGCTCCCATAGCTAAACTGGATGCATCGGTTTCAACTATGTATGGAAGCTCAGGGCACGGATGCTTTAAGATAGGTGCAGACGTGAATTTCAATTTTAGCTCTTGGCTCTTTCAGCCTCTTCAGTCCACAAGAAACGTTTGTTTTTTTCGCAAAAGTGCTGTGATGGGGTGTACAATATGTGAGAATTCAGGAATAAATCTGCGATAGAAGTTAGCAAATCCAAGCATACTTTGTACCCCTTTAAGTGAACTGGGTGATGGCCACTTGAGGATTGCGTCCACCTTTCGAGAGTCCATTCGAACTCCTTTTGGAGTCAGGATAAATCCAAGAAATTCAACTTCTGTAGAATGAAAAACACATTTCTCCAATTTTGCGTATAACTTGTGCTGGCGTAGTTTCTCAAGGACTGCACAAACGTGCTTAACATGGTATGATTCTGAGGAGGAGTACACTAGAATATCATCTATGTATACGACAACACAGACGTCAATGAGTTCACGAAGGACATTTTTCATAAAATACTGGAAGGCTGCTGGTGCATTGCACAACCCGAATGGCATCACCTGGTATTCGAATAACCCGTACTTGGTGCGAAAGGCAGTCTTCCATTCATCGCCTTTCTTTACACGTACCAAATGATATGCCCCTCGGAGATCTAACTTAGTGTAGATACATGCATCCTTTACGTGGTCTAGTAATTCGGGCATCAGAGGCAATGGGTATCGGTTTTTTACCGTAATCTGATTTAATGCGCGGTAGTCTATGCACGTTCTAAGGTCACCTTCCTTTTTAGGCACGAAGAATAAAGCTGAGGATGCAGGAGACTTGGATGGACGAATGAAGCCATTAGCAAGGTATTGGTCCAAGTATTGTTGTAGGTGAAGATTTTCGGGTTCCGTAAGGGCGTAGATCCTACTGCATGGAGGTTGTGCACTGGGTATGAGGTCGATTTGACAATCGTATGATCTGTGAGGTGGTAAGGTGTTTGCCTGTTCTTTTTGAAAAACATCCTGAAATTCTTGATATTCCTGAGGTAACTGCACGACTGGATTAGTGACTGTGGCCAGGCCTTTGTTCAAGGTTTTTTCCGGGTAACAGGTGTGTGCACAATCCGGGAAGGTCACTCTCTTCTCTCGCCATTCAATACAAGGATTATGTGTTTCCAACCATGGCATTCCCAAAATTATTTGGCATTGCAGGGCCTTGATTAAATCAAACACAATAGTTTCTCGATGCCCATCTTGACCCAACAGTGTCATCTCAGAAGTGGAATGAGTTACGGGCCCAGAGGCAATTTCAGTTCCATCGACTGTGGTGATGACATCCAAAGCAGTCTTTTTGCAAAGGGGTAGATTCATCCTTGAGGCCAATTCGTTGTCCATGTAGTTTCCTACGGCCCGCTATCAATGTATGCCCTTACGGCGTGCATACATGATGGTTGCCTTGGATCAATAAGGACCATTGGTATGATTAGGTGAGAGGTCTGAGTGTCCTTCTTTAAGCTCGGCAAGCGGACCTCTATGCTTGTCGGGCGTGGTCTTTTCCCGAATTAGGCTCTATTCGGCTTTTGTCAGCAACTCCTACTACTTTCTTGCGTGGTTTTATAGGGCAATCCCGTAGAAAATGTCCTGCGGTTCCACAGTATAGACACAATTGCATCTGCCGTCTCTTTTCTCTTTCCTTTTGAGTTAAGGGTCCTTTAACCCCCCCGATCTGCATAGGTTCTGATGCATCTGTTCCTTTGGGGGTAACGTTGGGTTTAACCCATACCCGATTCTCGAACTTAGCTCGATCAGCCTTTCTATTCTGAAGTCGGTGGTCTAACTGGACCACTAAGTCTATATATTCTGCGCAATCCTGAGGTGGGTTCACAACTTGAGCCAAAACATCTTTGAGTTCTGCCCGAAGTCCACGATGAAATAATGTAATTCGTTTCTCCTCAGGCCATTCGGTTTCCACCACCAACCTACTGAAGTTTGCGATATAGGTTAGCAGATCCTGCTTATCCTGTCGTAGGGATAAAAGTTCGTTATCCAGGGCCTGTCCTCGTGAATGTCTGGCGAATAGTCTTTCCATGCTCCTTTGGAAACCCTGAAAATCCCGAAGAAGAGGGTCATCCTGGTTGACTAGTGGAATTGACCAATCAGCTGCGCTGCCACTAAGATATGATAGTACAAAGGCTACTTTGGCTTGGTCATTTGGAAAAGCTCTAGGTCTGCATAAAAAGTGCAAGCAGCATTGGTTCATAAACACTGCAAACCTTTTTGGGTCCCCAGCAAAGCGTTCGGGTGGAGCTAAAGGAATAGACCCTGGTAGAATTACTTGCACAGGATTGCTCGATGAAACAGGAGTTGGGTTCCCCCGAGTCCTGGTAGGGGTGTTTGCCCAGCTTGGTTTTGCAGCAGTTGTCTAGCAAGATCATCAGTGTGTTCCTTTGACACAATCAGTTCTCTCCTGAGGGCATTAGTTTCTTGGCGCGCGGAGTGCACTTCCGCACTAAGTTCCCCTAATAATTGGGCTAGTTGGTCGGTCTCTGAGGTTTTCATAACGCCCGGGTGGGGATTTGTAGATAGGCTTCGCGTTCTGTTATGCTCACCTGGCTCCCACAGGGGCGTCGATCGGACCCGGACAGCTGCGGTCTCCTCCAACGTGAAGCGTAGTGCAGAGATGACAGACTGGACTGGCCTGCTTAATCTCGTCTGCTTGACCCATAGAAGTATTCTACTGCAAGTGGAGAAAGGGATTTAGCCACCCGTGGATTCTAGTAATGGCACCCTACTGTTTTCCCCAATAATCGCCTCCGATATTCCCTTTCAGTAATCTCACCTTATGTTTTTGAATGATGAGCTCCCCATCCTGCGTGGAATGCAGGGGCGCGTAGATATCAGTTACTTCACTGGTTCGAAGGCGTTGGAAGAGTTCCGGATGAATATTGACTCCGAGGTTCCTGGCGAGAACCCGTAAGTATAAAGTCCAAAGAGTTCAATATGTCCGATGTTCACTCTTGTCCCAGGGTCCAAGAGAAGATTGTCTTGTGGCAGCTGATGGCGCTCAGGTAAGAGTCTGTATTACCCAACACTGTCCGGTAAAAGATGCGTGTATTTAACTTGTTGTTTTCTCTCTCCTTACAGGTGCGGCGTAAGAAGTTGCGGGATGTTAAAGAATAATGCCTCCGGTGGTAAATCAGGTAAGTCTATGGTGGTAAAAAGAGATTGTATTTGTTGGCACTCTCGGCTCACCTTATATTTCTTTTGTCCCCTAGATGCTGGAGTTCGGCGAAGAAAATGATGGAGGCAGCACCGAATTGAAAAATGCTGTGAGGACTGGTGAGTATGGCGCGGCGCTGCAGCTAACCTTTCCTTCTTCTTTCCTCTTTTTCTAGGAGCTCTGGATTCGAGGCGGGCGTGGCAGAAGACTGGATGCTGACTGCAGGCACGGTGAGCGTTACGCTGCTGGATGCAGAATAACGCGAAGCATGTGCTGCTGTTCGGGCATAGTTTAAATAGCCTTCAAAGTAGTCCCAGGTAAGAAGTTCCCCCAGAACCAGACCCGAGTAAAAAATAGTCCCTGAAGTAAAGTAGTCCTATTCAGGCCTCACGTTGGCTTGACTCCATTGCAGCATGATCTGCATGAGGTAAGTAATGTAAATGAGCCTGGCGCCTATGGCGCAAGGACTGATTTCCTCTATGAGCCTGGCACCAATGGCACCAGGACTGTACTCAGACAGTCCCTAGCCGGGGCTGCTGAGCTTTTAGTAAGCAACTGGATGCCTGCTCCCGGGGCTGATGGGCTTGGTCCGGATGCCCGGGGGTAGGCATCATGACAATAGGGGTGTTATTGACCACTGTTCTTCTTTCGCTAGATGGGGGTTTCATGATTCATGTGTACATTCATTGCTATGCATTGTGTAGTATGTTTCTTATCTTTACTGTACATGTGCTTGTTGCAATTCATGCCGTAGATAGTGTGTTCCACACTTTGCCTGTGAAAGACGGACTGATGGTGTGATTTCTGATGTACGTCTCTGACATGGTCCAGTCATGAAATGCCTGAAGAGACACACACAGATGAATTTAAAGCATTAATCATGTGTTTCATGCCCTTTTTGCAGGGGGATGAGCCTCCAGACCACCTTTGCCAGCAGACATGGGCCATTGGACGTCTGGAAGCTGGACACGTTTGGTGGTGCCGACATGCGCATGTGTGCGCAAGCAGAGGCACAGGGATTGCGCTCATGCATCCAAAAACAGCTGATGTGTTTCAAGGGACTCCAGGCAAGGTGAGCAGCACAGGGGCCCACAACACAGCAAACCTTCCACCAGGCCAGTTGCACATGCATGCTTAGTAGCAGCACTGACGCTGAGCTTGGACAAATATTGGTGTTGAAGCGCACAATACAGCTGAGATGTGTTGGTGGACTAAAGGCTAGTTGATGGGAAAGTTGTCTGGGGCACCTGCAGGGGGAGTGGCACATACCCTACGGTCCACCATAGTCCATTGAGGCACTTGTATTAGCCATGTAGCGTTGCGAGACATGGAAAGAAGCAGCTCACTGGGACAGACAGCAAGGGACAGACTTGTGTGCAGTGCATTTCATTTCCATGTGGAATTTGACACATGAACTACCTACTTTATTTCGGTCATGGTGGAACACGACTTATTCTGAAGTCATACCTTGCTATATGCGTCTGGCTGCTTACCCTGGGAACATTGCATGTTGTGTAAATCGTGACACATTGGTCTTCCATTTGCCACGCACCCACCGGCGCCTGACTTACTGCATTGACTGTGTATGAACCATCACAGGGGTAATGTTACGTATGGGTGCGAAGAATCCACACCAGATTGTTTGTAGAGTAGTTTGTTAGTTTGGGGCATATATGGCGGTGTGTTTGTGTGTTATGGGCATGCACAGATTAGTACCTGTGGCTCTCTTTGCAGCATTGAACTGCTCTTGTTACCGGACCTGAGAGTGTGCAGGCAGGAGGCCAGCACTCACCCCAGAGATAAGTTTCTCTTTTTCTTCCATTTGAGTAATTTGTTACTATGTGCATGATGATCAAGTTTGGTGTACTTGTGTATGTGTTAATGTGAGTAGTATAGTTTTGTGCATTTCCTACTTTCCCGTGTCAATCCTACTCCCCTCTCCTGCCCGCATTCCGGTTATCCAGTATAGCAATGCCTGTCCCGACTGCATATCCCTGACCCTCCTTCCCCACCAGGGTCTCAGAGGCCTGGTGAGTTTGACCTTGCAGGCACCCAGACCATGGTGTGGGTGGTTGGTTTGTGCCACTCCTGCGCCTGTACACGGGAGCTGTGACAGTACACATCAGTTCGTGGTGCATCATTCTGTGTTATGTACCACACATGGTACACATCCTGTTGTGACATTGTTTTACTGTGCTACCTTGGTTGTTACGTCATTGTGGTAGTACTTGGGCTTATGTGACGTACTGCTACTTCAAGTCATCTACTGGAGGCTCTTCTGGTTTGTTTTGCTGCCTGCAGGCTTTTTGCTTGGCTTCTGTGTTGGCCTGCTTTGAGTTCTCTTTGATGTAGTGTTTTTGCAAGTCAAGGTGGCCTATGAGGGTGCTGGATGGTTTTTGCACACAAGGTGGGAGATGGTGACAAAGGGGAAGGGTGATCCTGTGGCCAGGCAAAAATCAAGGATGAAGGCTACATAACCCAGGTGCAGTTGTTCAGTGGGTCATAGTGATTTGTGAGGGAGGGGGGGGTGTTTTGTTGTTGACAGTTGCCTTGCCCTACAGTGTGATGCGAACCCTGACATTGTAATTGCGGTATCCCATGTACATGATGTATTCTGCTGTTCATGTGTTGTGTTTACCTTTCAGGTGTGAGGGAATAGTTGTGGCTTGACATGCTGGGGTGTACACGTGGTGAATGTTCACATGTGATGTGTAGAGGAAACTGATGTTCACTTGATTGCACATGCATATATTGAGTGCATGTCCCTACTGATCCACACACTCGCACTACGATCCACTACATGTACAACCACCCTTTCATGTCCACATGTACACTCTGTTTGCCTTCTGGTGCCCACTGTGTCCCTGCAGCACATGATCTATTACCAATTGTGGATCCTGTACATGTGTGATTTGCTTTTTGATGTAGTTTGTCGCTTAGATGTGATGCTCAGGGTGTGCGTCAGACACAATGGCTGTTCACTATGCTGTGCGCTGAGCAGTGTATTGCAGGAGGTGGGCACGGCACACAGAAGCTGCAGTGTTGATTTTGCAATGCACAATGTGCATGTAGACAGGCATTCATTGTTATGTTACAACTACAACTGTTGGAATGCATTTGGGTATGACTTATTTTGGGTGGGAGGTTGTTGGTCAGTCATTTCTTCTGATTCCATGTCAGGCCTCATTGTCTGATGCCACTTTACATTTTTCACATGTCAATATGTACCTTATTGGTACTGTGTTGGTGTATAGCTATTGCTTTCCATGTCATATTGTGGTTTGGGAGGGTTTGGGTGACATACCAGTGATAGTCATGGCTTCTTTTGCAGGTCTGTGTGATTCACACCTTGCATGTGTGCCTTTTGGTCACACAGGATTGCTTATGTTTAAGTAGCTAGGGATGCACACAATGTGGCACTTCCATAGCAACATTCTCAGGGTGGTAAGGTTGTGACAGTTGACTGTCTCTTTGTCATCATCGATTGTCACCTGGTATGTGCCAGGCCTGTGTGCACTCCGCAGGGGTGGGAGTTTAGGTGAAAAATGTGGCCACAAGCTGGGTCCGGGCTTCCTCGCCACGTGCCCTGTCCCCTCCCATGGGCAGCGCCTGTGCCTGTGGTTGGGGATGTGGGGGCACCACCATGTCCACCGGTACGCCCTGCCATGTTGCATCATTATGCAGGACACATGCTGCCACAATGATCCTGCACACTACTAGGGGTGCATAGAGTAGCTGCCCGCCAGAGAGGTCAAGGGAGCGGAAGCGTGACCTGAGCACTCCGAATGTGCGCTCCAGTATGGCCCTGGTTGCAATATGGCTGCGTTGTATCTTACCTGGGGTGGTGTGGTGGGGTTACGGATTGGCGTCATCATGTGGTTGCTCAGAAGGTAGGCACTGTCCCCTGGAGAGGTGATGATGGTTGTGATTATTGGGGTTGGTGTATTTGTGTGTGTGTGTGACGTGCATGCATGTGCACAGGCATTTGTACTCACCTAGGAGCCATGTGTCACCATGCTGCCCAGCTTCCAGGACCCGGCTCAGGGCAGACATTCTGTATATGAAACTGTCATGGTTGGAGCCAGGGTAGTTTGCATAGACAGAGGTGATGATTCCCTTTGCATCGCATACCACCTGCACATTGATGGAATGCCAGTGCTTGCGGTTTCGGTAGATGTGCTCAGTGGCCCTAGGTGGACATAGGGCCACATGGGTGCAATCTATGGCACCAAGCACTTTGGGGAAGTGTGCCACCCTGTAAAAGTCCTGGACAATGGTCTGCCTTTCTGCGGGTGCTCTGGGCATGTATATGTGCCTGCGGACTGAGGGGCGCGCTGTCATGATTGCCAAGACCTGGTGTAGGCAGCGTGACTGCGTGGCCTGTTAAACGCCCCCCCCCCACTATGGCAGTAGTCCGCTGAAATGACCCAGTGGCCAAAAAATGCAGGACATTGAGCACCTTCTCCAAGGGGCTCAATGCTTCGGAGCAGAGGGTGGGGGATGTAAGGTCATCTTCCCACTCCCTGACCAGGTCTAGGATGATACGAGGTGGAAACCTATACCGGCCGTAGACCTGGTCATCAGGCATCCCAAAAAGGCTTGTCCGGGGTGAAAAAATGCGTACCCTGGCTATTCTCCTCCTCCTGCGGTGTCCCACGATCCGTGCTGCGACAAATGGGGCATTCATCGTAGCTGTATATACGTGTTTGTTGTTTGCGCACACTTTTATACTGTGCGCAGGGACGCTTCCGCCTGCCTTCCTGTGACGGACACATTGACGCCTATGCGCGTCTTTTGCCGTGCGCAGGTTTCCCGTATTCGAATCCATGAATATGGGTTGTTCACATGCGTGTGGGCGTTCCGTGTAGTTCCCTGCAGTACTTCCCCAGTTACGCCTTCTTTTTCACGCGTTGTTCCCCATTCCGCGTGTTACGCCCACGGTTACGCCAACTTTTGTTGTGTGCGCCGCACTATGTGCGCTTTTGCTGTGCGCGTAGCGCACGCCGTTTGATGACGTCTGCGCCCGCGTGCGCCACGCACAGATTTAGCGCACACCAGTGGAAAACACGAGCAGCGCCTTCCTTGAATCGCACTTGTGCGCTTGCTTTCTCACGCTTGAGCCACCTTGCGCCTGCTTGCGCTGGGATTTTCGGTGCATGTTTGTTCCATGGATCAGCCCCTAAATTGTGTCACAAAAGTCACCAAATCCTTAGTACCCTGCCTCAAAGCTAATAACTCTTTATCCTGGCCCAACGATACATTACGACAATCAAACAGTCGTGCAAATTCCACTTAAAACCCAGCCCAATCATATAGGATAGGCTCATCCTTTTGTACTAAGTGAATTGCCCAAGCTGCAGCGTCCCCAGTCAAATAAGAAATAACAAAAGCTGTCTGCGCCTGAGCGGACTCAAATGCTGTAGGTTTGCATAAAAAATGTAACTTGCATTGCGTCAAAAAGGTAGAAAACGTCCTAGGATCCCCCGCAAATCTCTCAGGGGCTGCCAATAGAACACCTAAGTATTGTTGCACCACTACTGTATTTGATTAACTAGATGATCCTGCAGATGAAGCTGCTGCCACCTCCCCCTGAAGCGGCGTTCCTTGAGCTATTAACCCACTAACCTGCATCTTCAACGTAGCAGTCTTCTGCCGGGACTGAATCAACTCTGCCTGAATATCCTGTAGTGCTTTTAGCACCTGCGTTAAGGTTGGAGGTGACTTCATCTGGCTTGGGGGGCTTAAATATATCTGAAATTGGGGGTTGGCGGTTATGTCACACCCCTGGAGTATCACACATCTCCTTCCTAGCCACAGAAGCCCAATCTATTTGACCTCTCACACTTTGGTTGGCACAAGCTGCTGATTTTAGCATATACAGGTACCTCAAGGCAGCCAAAGGGGGGAAAGGGTTAGGAAGAGGTTGTGAATAGGTAGGGGGTGTTAGGGTCACCAGAAAAAGGTTTAGGGTTCTTGAAATGGATAGATAAAGGGAACATAGGGAAAGAAACAACCTGTTCACACACACTTGTTTAGACCAGTGCAGCACCCCCTATCATCTCCTGACACTTAGCTAACACCCTTCTTTATTAGGATATAGCTTCAAACTCGTGTATTCCTCGTGTTCACCCCCTGAGTCATCAACAAACATAAGCACATAATGAGTTATTGATGGCCCATAGATACCTGCAGCAGCGTACAACATGAAATGGACAAAGCACAAGGCAACAAACATGTATATTGCAACAGCGTGGTATTTCCCATTGGAATAACCCCCAACACCTCCTGCCGTGTTACTAGGCGAAGGTTAACTCATAGAAATGCATTTAACATGAGCGGCTTGCCACAAACATGAAATGGACAAGAGCAAGCAGCCACATACAACATAGCGTTCCTCTGCTATATATGAAAATGCTGCCAATGTTCTAATGTTCAGAGTGCTAGGAATCCACTTCCTGCAGTTTGCCCAGCACCAGGTTTGCCAGCATGAGCTTGTGAGACTCCGTTCTGCGTACTCTGTTACACGTGTTACAGATCTTGACAGCGTGCAGGTGAGAAATGCCCCAAGAACAACACCCTGTGCCAGTCGCACTCAAGTAATGGCTGAATGTACCACTATTCACCCTCACACTCTCCGTAGCACCTATCTGAAGCCTGGGGGTGCTTGCCGGCACCACCCCAGGCTATGCGTTATCCCACGTTGGGCGGACACACCGCCATGATCTGCTCCGTGCCCTTATGAGGGAACAGAGCCTTCATGGAGCACGCCACCTCACCACTTGGCCCGGATCCTGAACATGTCTCCTAAGAACGCCTGCACACCTGCTCTCTCCTCCGGCCCGTGCCTGCCAAGCCAACAATCACAAACATGCAGCTGACAATTGAGAGGTGTCTGAGCCCCGAAGAGGGGAACTCGAATGTAAAAACCCTTAAGAAACAAAATCTTGTAAGCAAATGCTGTAGTGAACCCGACAAAGGGAAGCGGCTATTAGAAAGGGAGCTGAACCCAGAAGAGGGGGATCCAGGGGTGAAAAGCCATCACCCACCGTACACGTGAAAAGGACTTTTTGTTTATTTTTTTAATTCATCAGATCCTCTGAGGCAAGAGACTTTTTGTAGAAAAGAGACTTAACCACCAAAGATCCTGATACCTGAGGACGGAACTGTAGTCTAGTGCTTGGAAGGCTCAAAGCGTGGGGAAGGGAGACGCTGGCTACCACATCCTGACTTATCATTTGTGAACACTTCTTTCTTTCTTGTGACTATTATACCACAATCTTTTTGTATTTAGTTGTAAGGATTGGCAATCGTTTTTTTTTTTGTACAGGCCCTTTTATTTGAGAAGAAGCCACTAGGACTGCCTTATTATTGTTTGATAGTTGTAGCCTGCCCCCATCTTAGGTTTAGGTTTAGATTAGGTGTTTTTCCACGCTACCTCTACAGTTTAATAAACACCCTTTAACTGTTATCGCTTATGTCTGTCTTTACTGTTGCCACCATGAGTTCCTTACAATGTGTCAGGATTGGGATGTGACTCAATTGAAACTAATTTGGGAACCCTACATTTTCAAAAACATAATCAAAGAGTCTCTAGCCCTTCCATCTCCACCAAGGAATCAATAGGGATTCATATTTGTAGCAGTAGCAAAGCAATTATCCCCCTTGGGAAAAGAGAAATGATTCCTACGGACATCGAATTGCTACACCCCCAGGGTGCTACATACAATTGGCACCAAAATCTGGACTAGCATGGAAGTTCAGGATCAATGTCTTAGCAAGCGTTATTGATCCCGACTACTGGGGAGATTTGAAGGTTCTCTTACAGAATCATGGTGAGATCCCTTTTGAGGTACGGCGGGGAGATCAAATTGCCTAGGGAATTTTGGAAAGAGCCCTATTGCCTCAGTTTAAAGAAAGTGAACCGGGGGGCGCTGTTGCGCCGAAGCAAGATGGCCACCTGAGTGTTGAGCTCCGGACTGCCAGAGGGCATATTCTGGGATTTAGCCCCGTAAATACAGCTGGGCCATCCCCAACTGCTGTGGCCGCTGCGTGAACCTGTGTTCTACTGCCATACCGACTCTGAGACCTAAGGACCCCCTGAGGGCTTCGCTGTGGCCGCCGGCGAAGCGGCACCGCGGACACCTGACTCACCCCGGGACACAGTTCCAGAGAGTGCGGCTCCACTGTGTCACCCAACACCCCGGTGCAGACGGCCTGCGTGGGGGAGGAGCATCTTGGTTCGGGGAGCGTGCCGAATAGCTGTGGGCCTGGCGTGATCGGCCCGCGGTCCTGAGGATCGCTCTGTACTTCCACAGCCTGGGGGCTGGATCCTGAGGCACCTGGTTCCCCTTTGCCCTGGGCCGGACGGCCGGAGCCGCCGCGGCTGACTTTGCACTGTTGTGCCGCTCGCCTGCCCTCCTCCCGCCCCCCCTGAGGCGCTCCTGTAACGACACTCGTCAAGGTAAGGGGGCCAGGGGAGCTGGGAGCGGGCTGACCCCCCGGTGCTGCGTCGCCGACTCCTGCAGCCGTGGGCCTGCCTTGGACCCCCTCCCCACCAACTAGCGTGGAGAAACTGTCGGCGGCCATTGGTCTCTCTACCCACGTCACCTTGAGACACCTGCGATCCAGGTGCTCCGTGGTGGGCGTCCCGGGGCCCGAACACTGCAGCGCCCTGGACCCTGTGGGGACTCCCCTCCCCAGTACATCCATTGATCTCACTGCAATCCTCCTGGAGGGCCATCGCGTGAGCCCTCTGTCACCTGCTGCCCTCCAGGAGGCCGAGGCTCTGTGGGGGCACCCTGACTTTGGAGCGACCCTGGGGGCACCTCCTCTAGACATCACCACCAGGACGGGGAGTTGCTGCCCCCACCCCCACCGGGCCACAACCACTGGCGAACTACTGTGAGCGGGGGCCCCCCCTGTACGGCTGAGGTTTGTTGGGGTGTCTAATACATGAGGCCGGGGACCTCCCTAAGGCCATATTAACCCGTGAGCCTAACCCGGCTGGGCCAGCCTTGTGAGCCCTGAACAGCGCTGAACTCTGTAATTACTACATGTGCACCGGTCGCGGGAAGGGCCCAGCCCTGGTCTCCAGCACCCGCCCCGCACAGTACCGCCCCAGAGGTCCTGCACTACCGGTAATCGCATTCCCACCAGTTCTACCCGAAGGGACACCCCGCTGCTGCTGCCACTGTTGCTGGTCTGGCCCATTGGTGAAACTGCTGCCTGCGCCGAGTCCGAGGCGGATCGGTGCTGAAGGGCTACCACTGCGACACACACATAATGGCCTAAAAGAAGCCTTGGAGCATAACTTAGCCGCAAGCAGGATACGGACCCAGCAGCCTGAAGGTCCACATAACTACCATCCCTGATACCCATGGTGCTACAATTGCTGCTGGGGAACTCCACCACCTCTGAATACCCGCTCTCCTGCGGGCTCCTAGTTCCCTGCCCCGGTCTTCACAATGACCAAAGGAGCCGGTGCCGGGAAAAAGCAAAGTTCGTTAAACATGTTCACTAAACGCTGTCCAAGCCGGCGCCCGATGCCCCTGAGGAGCCGCCCACCACCTCGGCCCCCTCGGCTTCAGAAGACTCACAGAAGATGCTGGAGTATATCCGGGATGGATTCACTACACTGCATACTAAACTGGATGATATGAATAGGACCATCTCCTCCATAAAAGCCCATATCAAAAAAACAGACGGACGAGTTGCTGAAATCGAAAGTCGCGTGGGTGCCGCTGAGGATGACCTGGGCTCTCTACGCGCTGCGGTCTCCACACTCACCAACCGGGTGTCGGCAGTGGAGAAGAAAAATGATGATCTCGAAATCCCGCTCGAGACGAAATAATCTGCGCATTGTTGGAATACCCGAGGACAATATCATGGAGCCCAGGGAGGACTATGTGGAATGCATCCTCATGACACTCCTGGATGCTCCTAAACTCTCCACACAGTTTGCAAATGAGAGAGCACACCGAGCCTTGATCTCAAAACCCGGACCGGGAGCTCCCCCACGGCCCATCATAGCCAGGATCTTAAACTTCCGGGACCATGATGCCCTCCTACGAGCGGCCAGGATCAAGGGAGAACTTCTTCTTGGATCAGCCAGGGTCCACCTCTACCCGGACTACTCCGTGGCGGTGCAGCGGGAATGCCAAACCTTCGCAGTTGTGAAAAAGAGACTCCGAGACCTGGGAGTCAAGTACTCCACGTTGTTCACCGTAAAATTAAGGATTGAACATTCCAACAAAATTTTCTTTTTCACGATCCCAGAGGAGGCCTCTAAATTCCTCAATGAGCACTTCCCTGGCTGATCCCTCGCCTCCACAGTTGAAGTCCAGTCTGCAATACCTATCAAGTCGGTCTATGCCAGCGATAGGCCGCATTCAGCCTTGCTCACAATGGTTCTATGCCGTACAAGAAGGCATTGATTGTTCGTTTGTTTCCTCTTGTTAAGCTGATCCTCTATGCTCCGGTCCCTTTGGGACATATGATCTTGTTGTGTTTAGCAATTACTTATACCCCATTGCTTCCTCAGTTCTTAGATATGCACGGGATCCCTGACGTGTTACCGAGGTCATGATTATGTCCACAATTATAAGGTGTCATATCTAGCCCTTACGGGAATGCATTAACAAGTTGTTGCAACCCTCCTGGCTCTACCAGTAATCATTTGCATACGTAAACTAAGCTGAACACACTAGCTAATCCAGCTGTATTGGTGCTCTCCTCACCCTCTCTCCAGTCCGCTGCACCACTGCTAGGCCAGTTAACAGGCCCCCAGGTGCTGATGCCAAGAAGTTTGTTGTTGTTATGGTTGGGTTTGGGTTTCATCCTCAAGTTGGGAAGGGATGTGGGTGGGGGTGGGGGATGGGACGTTATGTTAAAAAAGTCTTGACAACCAACAGAGAGGCCACACATGACACACTAATACAACACAACACAGAATCATAGGTGACACACTGGCCTAGGCCGAGATGGCTTAGACCAACTCAAACCTATAGAACAAAACTCAAACAATCCTTCCACGCTAATGGCGGATAACAGCTTAACCTTCAAGAGCTGGAACGTGTGGGGTCTAGGCAACTACAAAAAGATGCGACAAATACAACTCTACGCTGAGCGCCATGGTGCTCAAGTCTTATGCCTACAAGAAACCCATGCTCGCTCTGAACAGTGGGAAAGATTTGCTAAACAATGGGGACCCCAGAGGTACTACACTAATTACTCCACTTAGAGTAGAGGTACCCTCACCTTAATTCACAGGAGCCTTAAGTTTTGTTACTCCCACTCGCAAATAGACCCCCTTGGGAGATATATACTTATTATTGGTAAATTGCAAAATCAAGAGGTAGCCATCCTGAAGATATACGGTCCTAACATTGACGATCCCGAATTCTACCTTCACCTAGTCTCGGTCCTGGAGAGCTACCCCCAGGTCCCGATTATATGGGGCGGTGACTTCAACACGATCTTAGATGTCAACCTAGATAGGTCAGGCTCCAGACCTCGCCATCTCTCAAGGGCAGCCTACACGATCCTCACAATTCTCCGCCGGCTAGCAGTGGGTGACGCTTGGCTTTTATTGTACCCGACTTCCGCACGTATTCCTATTATTCCTCAGTCCATGTCTCACATTCTAGGATAGACAGATGGCTCTTATTGGACATACTAATTAGGTGCCTGTCCCATCTGGCAATCCTCCCCAGAACGCTATCCGATCACTCCCCGGTGGATATCTCATTAAACTGGGGACATGACTTTGAAAGATCGAGACAATGGAAAATGAGGCCCCATGCCCTCCTAGACCATACCTTTGCTTCCGAACTTGAATCTTCCATCAAGGAGTTTTTTGAGGCCAACACAGATTCAGTATCCTCACGAGCCACCCTCTGGGAATCATTCAAAGCCTACACTAGGGGTATCACCATATCCAAAGGGTGCGGCGTTCTGAAAAACATTTGGGAGGATATCGCAGTCAGCGAATCATCCCTAGCTAACCTGGAGTCCCAATATGCCCAAGACCACTCCCCCGACATACTAGCATCACTGGGTTCGGAGCTCGACAGATTCCGTAACCTCGCAGAGCGAGAAGTTAAATTCCTGGATAGCCCTCGGGCGGTAAGACGATACGGGGAGGGCGAGCGGCCAGGCCGCATGCTGGCCAGGTTAATTCTCACAAGTTTGGAGAAATCGACTCCTATCTGGAGGAACTCCCTCTCACGGTCCTGTCTACTGATGCCACCATTTCTCTGGACAGACCCTTCACCGCCGAAGAGCTGACAGAAGCCATCGAATCACTTGCGGCGGGAAAGGCCCCTTGCCCGGATGGCCTCCCCATGGACTTCTACAAGCGTTATAAATCTATTTTGATCCCGCAATTACTAGCTCTCTGAGAGGAGGCATGTGAAAAAGATATACTCCCCCCTCTCTGCGAGAGGCCATGATAACAGTTCTTCTTAAACCTGGTAAACCCCCCACCCAATGTGGTTCGTACCGCCCCCTCTCGTTAATAAACTGTGATGTTAAAATATACGCTAAACTACTGGCTAACCGCCTAGCTCCATCTATGCCCACATCATTCACCCTGACCAGGCAGGTTTTGTCCCAGGTAGATCCACATCCCTAAACCTTAGACGACTTTTCAATGTGATTAGTAGGATTAATCCAAATACGCAGGCGGTGGCAGCGACTTTGGACATGCAGAAGGCATTTGACTCAGTGTCTTGGGAGCATCTGTGGCGAGTCCTGGAAAAATGTAAGTTTGGCTCCAACTTTCAGATCTGGGTCAGACTCCTCTACACCAGCCCAGTAGCAGGGGTCCGCACCGAGGACAGGTGTTCCACACTTTTCCAGATTGCCAGAGGGACGCGACAGGGATGCCCCTTCTCCCCGCTAATATTTGCGATAGCTATGGAACCCTTTGCAGACATGATGCGCCAATCACACTCCCACAGAGGCTTGCGCACAGCGGGACATGCCGATATTGTCTCCTTATACACCGACGATGCCTTGCATTACATCCGCTCCCCAGAAACCAACCTTGCTCCAATCCTGAACGATGTGACCCGATTTGGGCACATATCTGGGCTGAAAGTTAACTGCTCTAAGTCGGCCTTATTCCCACTCACAGACAACACACAACCACCCTCTGACCTAAAGGGTTTTACTTAGTCCCAATCCAACATCACCTACCTAGGGGTGATGGTCTCCCGGCACGCAGAGAAGTTGCGCGTCAACAACTATCAGAATTACCTAGCTAACCTGACCACCAAAACCACAAGTTGGGCTAGACTCCCCATTTCCCTGGCTGGTAGAATCGGAATACTTAAAATGGTTGTTCTACCTCAACTCCTATACCGATTCACCAACCTTCCACTATGGCCAGGCGATGGATTCTTCAAGATGCTATGTGGCATTACTAACATCTTTCTCTGCCACTCCGGCGCAGTCTGCCTCAAACTAACTACACTTACCACCCTCAAGGAACTAGGCGGGTTTGGCGCCCCCGACTTTCTCAGGTACTGGGCGGTTGCCCAATCCCAATTTGCTTCCCACTGGTTCAACACCGCAGATCCCCCTCCTCATGTCCGACTTGAAAAACTGAAGGTTAGCGAGCGAACGATTGGTTCCCTCATTCTCCAGCCCATCCCGCCTGATTCTGATTCACCAGACCCCGTGGTTAGTACATCGCTTGCGCACACCAAAATATGGGCAATAGTAGCTACGCCTAATCCATTTCATGGGGACCTCCCGCTCTGGAATTTTCTCCCTGATGTCCCATACATTCCTCAATCCATTGTGTCCCGCTGGTCTGAGGCAGGCTTCTTGACTCCTCGCGATGTCTATGAACAGGGCAATTTTCTTGAGTGGTCAGACCTCCCTCTTTCCCTTAGGCATAAACCATCAGTATGGCTACAATACTCCTCGCTTCGGAAGAATCTTAAAGCCAGATACCCCGGGTTTCCCACAGTGCCACCAGACAACCCCAGAATAGCTGAACTCTGTTCCTCCAATTCCTTCAGAGGGAAGGTATCTAGACTCTATAATCTACTACAGACCAGAGCCACCCCCTCTTTTGTTAAACTAAGGCTTAAATGGGAAGAGGATCTCGGAGTCGAGATTACCGATGAGCGCTGGTTCTGAATGTGTGCGCGTACCCAGAAAGTGTCCTACAATTCCAGGTTCAAATTACTGCAGTTTAAGGTGCTGCACAGATATCACCACATGCCAACTAAACTGCATCATATGTTCCACGAACTCTCACCTAATTGCCCCAGATGTGGTGCTGACCAAGCCACTTACATTCATATGATCTGGCACTGCTCACACCTGACACAATACTGGCACAAAATATGCTCCACAATGTCAGACATACTAGACTATACCATAGACCTTTCTCTTATGCGCTGCCTCTTCCAAGACTTCCCCAGATGGAAACGTGATTCTAAGAAATTGGCAGGTCTCTTCATGGTGCAGTAAGTACGCTGCATACTATTCTGCTGGCTTCGTCCCAGTGCACCCACGTATGCTCAATGGCTCAGGTCAGTCACCTGGGCGCACGATACTGAGGAGGCCTGGGGGGCAATACAACATCCCCACTCGAGACCAAGGGACATTTGGCGTTGATTTCGTGAATACATGTCTGCCTTGACCTCCAACTCAGACTCTGAGACTTCCCCTCCTTCCCAATCCCCTCTGTGATCCCCCATGTGATTTGTTTCCTCTTTAGCCTTGGTCGTAATACTTCCTTTATCATCCGTCCCTTGTGATCTACGTGTTAATTTTGCACTGTACTGTAAAGTCTCCTTATTATAATTTGCAAATTGATGTCATGTTGTGCCCTTTTCTGACCTCTTTTTCTGTGTGCTGTCAAGTCGAATAAATAAAGATTTTAAAAAAAATAAAGTGAACCAAATGAGACATAAAGTGGCAATTTAGGCTTTGGGGAAGCTGATAAATCTCTTAACATCGAAGAAAGGAAGGGAGAAGAGCCCACCATCTATCCCGACCTAGCCTTCAACCAGCGAAATGATCCAGCTCTCGCTGAAGCTTTTATACAAGAAATTCCGGAAGGAGAAAGCTTAGAGAAAGGAAGTCTCTTTTTCTTCTTAAAACATGGATTGCTTCATAGAAGAGAGACATCTACGGAGGGTTTAGTAAAAACACAATTGGTAATACCCAAGAGCCACCGAATGGTTGTACTGGAGATTGCGCATTCCAATCTTACTGGGGAGCATTTAGGACAATCTAAAACGCCGGCGCATATTAGTGGGAAGTTTTCCTGGCCAAGAGTTCACGCCGACATAACAACCTTCATCCAAATGTGCGAACTATGTCAAAAGACCAGCATGCACATCCCTTTACCTGTCCCTTTGAACCTGTTACCAACCATAGAAGTCCCCTAGTCAAAAACTGGTATGGACATAATTGGACCTCTAGAGAAATTCAGATTAGGCAATAAATAAATCCTAGTGATTGTGGATTATGCAACCCGATATCCCGAGTCATTCCCAATGAGAAATAATACCACACAGCAGATCCTTAAACATCTTCTACCATATTTCTCCAGGGTAGGCTTTCCCAAGAAAATATTAACAGGCCAGGATTCGAACTTCATGGGCAAGCTTATGGCCGAAGTCAAAAGAGCTACTCCACATTACCACCTTGCAAACTTCTGTTTACGATCCCCAAACCGATGGCTTCTTAGAAAGATTCAATAACACCCTGAAACTAATCTTACAAAAATTGGTAGATAAATACGGAAAAGACGGAGACCGAATAATCCTGTTGGCACTATTTGCAGTGAGGAAAACCTCACAGGCTTCCAAAGGTTTGTCTCCCTTTGAACGGCTCTATGGTAGAGAGCCCAGAGATGTCCTAGACATGCTACGGGAAACCTGGGAAGAACAAGAGGAGGCCGCCATTCACATCTCGCAAACGGCCACCAGAATGCGAGAGCATATGAAATTGGCTCTATACCTAGTTTGTACTCATATAGAAAAGGCCCAGAGCCAACAAAAATCCACTTATGACAAACAAGTGAATTTAAGATCATTCTCCATAGGACAAAAAGTACGGGTCCTCTTACCCACCTCAGAAAACAAACTTGTTTCCAAGTGGCACAGACATTATGAGATAATAGAACAAGTGGGAACCTGCAAGTATAAAGTCGCCCAACCGGACAGAAAACCGAAGGTCCATTTGTATCACGTAAATCTCTTAAAAGAGTGGAAAGAGAACCCGTCAGCCACCCATGCCAAAGCACCAGCCTGCCTGGTTCCCGAAGAGATAGATAACTTTGATTTAATTCTTCCCAAGCTATCTATCCAACAACAAGAAGATCTAAAACATGTAGTAGTCTTGTTTCCCGATGTATCCTCAGAAAAACCAGGATGAGTAAAAGGCACATACCACTATATTAGAACACCTAAAGGTAAAGTGGTTCATTTAAAACCGTATCGCCTCCCAGAAGCCTGTAAACAGATCGTGATCAAGGAAGTCAACAAAATGTTAAAAGCCAATATTATTGAGCCCTCTTCCAGCCCATGGTCTTCTCCTATCATGTTAGTCACAAAACCTGGCCGTTCCTGGAGATTCTGCATAGACCTCCATCAAGTTAATGCCATTTTAGACTTCAATGCCTATCCCATGCCCTGCATCGATGAGCTAATTGATAAACTCGGAGCAGCCACCCTTCTTTCTACCCTAGATTTGACCAAAGGTTAATGGCAAATTCCCGTATATGGCCCAGATAAGGAAAATACCACGTTTATGACACCTCTGGGATTATTCCAGTTTAAAGTCTTTCCTTTTGGCTTGCCACGCCAGCCACTTTCCAAGGCATCATGCATCAAATCCTACACCCTATTCCGATTTCTGTGGGGCATGTATTGACGATAACGTCATTTATAGCAAGACTTGGGAGGACCATCTCTGCATCTTTATACCATCATGAAAGTCCTCAGAAACGCCAGCCTAACTGCTAATCCAGCTAATTGCAGATTGGCCCAGTCAGCCGTAAAATACCTTGGCTTCTTCGTAGGGAGTGGGAATGTACAGCCCCAACATGAGAAGGTAAAAGTCGTCTTGGACACACCAACCCCCAAGACCAAAAGAGATCTTAGAGCTTTTCTCAGGTTAATAGGATATTTTAGAATCTCATGGTAGCAACAGTAAGGCAGACACAAGTGATCACAGTTCAAGGGCGTCAATTAAACTGTACAGGTAGGTTGGAAAAACACCTAATCTAAACCTAAATCTACGATGGGAGCAAGCTACAACCATCAAACAATAATAAGGCAGTCCTAGCGGCTTCAAATAAAAGGGCCTATACTAAAAAAAACTATTGCCAATCCTTACAACTATATACAAAAAAAGTGTGGGATAATGTATACAAGAAAGAAAGAAGTGCTCACAAATGATAAGTCAGGATGGAGTAGTCAGGGGCCTCCCTTCCCCAGGTTTGGAGCACGGGACAAGGTGGGACTTCAAAGCATAGCCCAATCTCGAGCTTCCCAAGCACGGGACTACAGTTCCGCTCTCAGGTATATGGTTCTTTGTTGGTTAAGTCTCTTTTCTACAAAAAGTATCTTGCCTCCAAGGAGCAGATGAGTTCAAAATAATAAACAAAAAGTTCCTTTCTGCATTTACAGTGGGTGATGGCTTTTCACCTCTGGATCCCCCTCGGCTGGGTTCAGATCCCTCTCGAGTAGCAGCTTTCCTCTGTCGGGTTCACTATAGCTTTTATTGAATTGATTTCATCTGTTACACTCACAGGTCTTAATGTCTTTTTGAACAACCTCTTGTGGACATCCCTCAGTTGGGTTCACTATTGCTTTAGCTCACAAGACATTACGTTAGAGAAGGATTTTCACATCTGGGTTCCCCTCTTCCGGGCTTAGACCCTGAACTCTCTCAAATGTCCGCCTCCCTCCGTCGGGTTCACTATGTCGTTTATTCGCAATGTTCTTTGAAACATCATGCATCACCCTGTTCTACCGGCATCCCTCTGTCGGGTTCACGTTTGCCAGTTTTCTCAGTTGCTTCTATTTTCGTACTATGCTGGATTCTCCTCCTTGGTTTTTCAATGATTTGTCGGTCAAAGACTTTCGACTGTACAGAAGATTTTGCTATACCCCTGTATGACCACTTTTACCTTTTCCTGCGGATTTCCCAAAGCCTTCTTGTATTGGCAGTTTCAGCAATGCAGGGAATTAACCAGAGTCTCTTGACTGAGCAACCACATGGTGCTGGTCCCCTCTGCAGCTGGTTTTTCCCTTTAGAGGTTTCACAGTTCTTTGATCTTCCCTCAATTAGCTTTTTGCAACTTTCGTTCAACACAGTTTAGTTTCTTATCCGTTTTCCCCTCGACTCACCGGTTGTGATGAACCGCTTGGCTTTTCTTTTCCCTGGAGTCAAGGACGATAGCATGGTAGCAGGCATCTCTCCTTGTCCTGCTGATCAGTGTAGGAGGGCTTCTTGCACTGTGGACATCTGTTGCAACACACATCAGCTATTGTTCACAGTCTTACGATTCCTTTCATGGAGGCTCCGGGGGTATGGGACGGGAAGGACAAGGTTGCTTTGCTCCTTGCCATCCTTTCTGTCCTCTCCTCCTTTCTCCTCCTCTTAAATTGGCGTACTGGCATAGCTGTCTCGTCGTGGGGTCTGCTTTGCTTGTAGTGGGCTCTCATGCTCCACGTTTTATCCCTGTGGGGAAGGGAAAGGGCCATCAGGTGTGTGTGATTTTGGTCAATTGTCTGACTTTGCCTGACCCTTGTGTTGGGACATATCAGATAAACGGCTCAGGTGTTAGTCCGTTGTTTTTCGTGATATGCAAAAGTGTTTGTCTGAGAAAAGGGGGGCAGTGTTTCTGAATATCCTAAATGGTAGGATGGGGAAAAGGTGTTAGAAGAAGGGGATACTGCGTCTCATCCATCGGTTTTCCATTTTCCAATGACCCTCATCCAGGTGATCCTCCCTTACTGGTCCACCCTCAGGAACTAGATCCAACAAAGATGGCCGTGTCCTGGCCACCTGGAAGATTGACCCCCGGGGACTAGTCAGGGAGACACCTTCAGGTTTCTCACATATCCTTCCCGTATGTGAGATGAATATCCCTGTTCTTTTGTCAGGTACCCTGTTGTTAAGACCTGGCAGAGAACATGGATGAGAGATGTCCAGGAACTCTCGCATATTCCAATGATAGTTTTTTAGTAGGTCGAGGTGGAGTGGTTTTATCAGTCTCTTTACAATAACCTATGAATTGGGTTTCAAGGGCTGTCTTGGGTTTTATTGGCTCTGAGTTTTCTTAGTCCCATATTGGAGAGTTTTGGGAGTCATATTCAGCCTGCCAGGATCTCTGCGGTAGAAAATCTCGGAAGGGAGGTGGAGATTCCTGCAAGAAAGTAGAAAAGAGGGAGAAATCTTGCCCCAGAATAACCTCTTCAGGGAGTTCGGGAATTATGACTGATGATATTTCACAGGATCTGCCCCGGATTTCAAAGTGTACTGGTATTTTAGGGTATACGTCATTGTCTCCATGTACACATGTCACTCTTGCTAGTACTGTGTGGTCTAGGTCTTTTGTTGTAACTAAATCGGCCCATATAGCAGTTTGCATACTACCTGAGTCAATTAAGGCCTTTATCTGTTTCCCATTTATCCATGCCTTATTATTTATTTATTTATTTAGCATTTATAAAGCGCACCTAAGCCGTAGGTATCTGGGCGCTGGAAATACAGGGTAAAAAACATTTGCCGTTATTGCCGCAGGCAACATGCAGTACAGTGTTCAATTACAGGTGTGTCTTTACAGAATTTACAGTATATACAAAATATATAGGTTGAATTTACAATTTTCAATTTACAATATGTGGGTTCTCAGTGTTAGATTCTCGGTGGACTTTGGTAGCATAGGTGTACAGTTAGCAGAGAGGTGGTAGCAGCAGAGTTGGGCAAGATCTGTGACACAATCTTTGATGCAAGGGGCAGGGCAGATGTCGCCTTGACACCTAGAGGGTTTAAGGCTAGCAATAATCTTGATAACCTCTGTTGTGTGGCTGGCCTGAATTCAAAATGATGAGAAGGTTTGGCCGTGGTGTGGGTATCCGTGCCAGTGTCTGGCATGGTCACCTTGTCTTTTTTGTTGGCGATTTTAGCTTGAAGCATTGTTATTTTATCTGTGAGGCAGTTCTGTATATTGGTACACCAGGTTTCATCTTTTTGGCAGGTTTCAGGTAGATTAGTTGGTGACTCGAGTCCCCTCAGTATAGTAAATCATTCTTTGCTACCGGATTTGGCGTTTGCTATGCGCTCATTGTAAATAGAGCTCTATGCTTGGAGTATAGCTTGCTCGTATTGTTTAGCAGAGGTGAGGAATAAATCTCTGTTGGTTTTGGATGGTTCGCCTTTCCATAGAGTTTCTGCTGCACGTTTGTTGGCTCTAAGATCCTTAAGGTTAGGTGAGAACCAGGAATTAAGGTGAGCTTTTGGTTTAGGTTTACGTAGTTTGAGTGGGGCGATTTTGTCGATAGCATGGAGGATGGTGGTGTTGTATAGATCTACCATATCAGTTGGGTTGGCAAATGAGTGGGTGTACTCAGTGATACGGCCTAGCAAAGGGAGCAAGTTGGTGTCTGTTTGATGTTATGAACGTTCCTTGCGAGAGATGCTGGGGCCAGGTGTGGA
Organism: Ambystoma mexicanum; assembly: GCF_040938575.1. NCBI lineage: Eukaryota > Metazoa > Chordata > Amphibia > Caudata > Ambystomatidae > Ambystoma > Ambystoma mexicanum. The sequence continues at coordinate 1,383,378,400 of NC_090921.1, read as the reverse complement.
GTAGTTTTGAGCAAGGTTTGTTTGGTGAAGGTGATGACGTGGTCAGACCACGGGCAGGGGGAGTTGGCTGTGACCTTGGTTGACACATTCAAATCAGCAAGCCAATCTAGGGTTTGGCCTTTGTCATGGGTGGGCATTTTGATGTGCTGGGTAAGTCCTTGGGTTGCGATTGTGTTTTGTGCGACAGTAGCATTGGGATCTAGGCTGTCGTAGAGGCCAAGGTTAAAATCGCCTAGTATGATTATTATAGATGAAGGCTTAGTATCCCTAGATAGGAGGGCTATATCCTCGTTGAAGGATTGTTGAGGGCCTGGTGGTCTATATACAATGTGAATGGTGTTGGAAGCAGTGTTAGGAAGAGAGAGTTTGAGTGAGAGAAGTTCCCCAGAAGGTAATGGTTGGTTAGGTAATTTTCTGAGGGATAGGCAGGATTTAGCAATCAGGGCGACCTCCCCACCACCGCCTTTGGCTGAGATACTGTCTTTCCTGTATATTTCAAATCCCTCTGGGATGGCTAGTGAGAGTGCTGTGCCTGCTGCTGCGTGTAGTCACGTTTCTGTGACAGCGAGTAGGTCGAGTCTGTTGGTGCAGATGATGTCAGAGATGTCAAGGGCATGGGCTGGTAGTGACCTAGCGTTGAGAGGTCCGTCCTTGATGGCAGTGTCATTGGTGGTAAAGGTTGGTGTGGGGTCAACATCAGGCGAGGCAGTAGTGATAAGGGAGGGCATATGGTCATTTAATACACTTTCCGTTGCCAGGGTAGTCACTTGGGCACTGTCTCTAATAGTTGGATCAGGCAGCACAATAGGTTCAATGGGGTCAGGATGTACTTGGGTACTGACTCTAGTGCATGGAACAACTGGCAACACAGTAGGATCGATAGGAGTACATTGCGATTGGGCAGCAGTTCTGGTGCATGAAACAACACGCATCAGAGACGGCTCGATAGGAGCGCAATGCAATTAGGCAGCAGTTTTAATGCATGAAACAACAGGCAGCACAGAAGGCTCAATGGGAGCGCAATGCAATTGAGCAGCAGTTCTAATGCCTGAAACAACAGGCAGCACAGAAGGCTCAATGGGAGCGCGATGTAATTGGGTAGCAGTTCTAATGCATGAAACAGCAGGCAGCATAAGAGGCTCAGTGGGAACGCAATGCAATTAGGCAACAGTTCTAATGCATGAAACAACAGGCATCACATAAGGCTCGATAGGAGCGCAATGCAATTGGGCAGCAGTCCTAATTCATGAAACAGCATGCAGCATAAGAGGCTCAATAGGAGTGCAATGCAATTGGACAGCAATTCTAATGCATGAAACAACAGGCAGCACAGAAGGCTCAATGAGAGCGCAATGCAGTTGGGCAGCAGTTCTAATGCATGAAACAACAGGCAGCACAGAAGGCTCAATGGGAGCGCAATGCAGTTGGGCAGCAGTTCTAATGCATGAAACAACAGCCACCACAGAAGGCTTGATAGGAGTGCAATGCAATTGGGCAGCAGTTCTAATGCATGAAACAACAGGCAGCACAGAAAGCTCAATGGGAGCGCAATGCAGTTGGGTAGCAGTTCTAATGCATGAAACAATAGCCACCACAGAAGGCTCGATAGGAGCACAATGCAATTGGGCAGCAGTTCTAATGCATGAAACATCAGGTAGCACAGAAAGCTCCATGGGAGCGCAATTTAATTGGGCAGCAGTTCAAATGCATGGAACAGCAGGCAGCATAAGAGGTTCAATGGGAGCGCAATGCAATTGGGCAACAGTTCTAATGCATGAAACAACAGGCATCACAGAAGGCTCAATAGGAGCACAATGCAATTGGACAGCAGTTCTAATGCATGAAACAACAGGCAACACAGAAGGCTCAATGGGAGTGCAATGCAGTTGGGCAGCATTTCTAATGCATGAAACAACAGGCAGCATAGAAGGCTCAATGGGAGCGCAATGCAATTTGGCAGCAGTTCTAATGCATGAAACAACAGCCACCACAGAAGGCTCGATAGGAGCGCAATGCAATTGGGCAGCAGTTCTAATGCATGAAACAACAAGCAGCACAGAAATCTCAATGGGAGAGCAATGCATTTGGGCAGCAGTTCTAATGCATGAAACAATAGGCAGCACAGAAGGCTCCTCAACAGGAAGAGAATGCAATTGGTCACTATTGGTACCGTGAGGACCAGGCAGTATGTTTATCTGAGTTGGAGCAGAGTGCAATTGGGTAGTATTGCTGGAGCGAGAGGCAACTAACAAGTGTGGCTTGGTAGATACAAAATGCAGATGGGCAATAACAGTGAACCAGGGAGCATATAACATATTGGGCTCAGTATGACCAATGTGTATTTGGGCAGTGATGCTGATTCCAGAAGCAAGGAGTCTGCTGAGCTCAGTAAGTTCAGTGGGCAATCTGTTAATGTTCCACGTATGAGAGAAAGTCAGTGCAGTTAGTGCATGCACGAACTGGCCCATTCGAGAACGTAGGTGGGGCTTGCTGCAACGAGAGTTCCTGGACGTTTTCACCTCTAGAAGCGATCGGATGTTGGTGGATAGGTTTGCTGTGACTGGAATGCAGGATAACTAGTACGTGGAGCAGGCATTGCTCGTGCCCGTTGTCATGGAGTTGAGAGCGAGCGTTGGGGACGGCAGCGGCTTTCTCCGGCATGTCGGAGCTGTTCCAAGGTAGGTGTGGCATGTGCGAATGGGCTTTATGGGTTTCCGTGTGAGATTTGCCACTGTATTTTGCAGTAGTGATGAAGTTTGCAGATTTTTGGTTTTCATCGTGAAGCCATAGTGATATCAGGATGGACGGCTATGGCACATGTACAAAAGAGGCGAGTGCAGCATTACTTGAGTAGAATCCGCCTCTCCAATATGGCCAACCTCACCATAACAATTCTTATCTCTCCATAATACTGGAGATTCACATTGGCTTGCATGAATGGACAAGTAAGTATGATCATTACACAAGGGAGGAAACTTTATGGGTGAGGTAACAATGCGGGAGGAAGAGTGTCTTGGAATGTGTTTAGTGGATACTAACATTGTATGATCAGAGAGTGGTTGCAGGTTAGCCTTCACACATGGTGTACTCACGGGAAATGGAAAGCTATTGGCCTCTAACCCACCAGTTTTGTTATGATCAACTAGATGGGATGTTGACATGGTGGAAATAGAAACAATCGAGTCATTCATATGATTATGAAAAGTAAAGTTTGGTTTTGAAATAAAAGACGCTCGCATTGGTGTGGTTGAAGTGGCAGAGTAAAATTTCTGCTGGATAACTTCCGTGGTTTCCTAACTGATGTTAAATGAGGAATATTCAGCGGCATGCTTGTTGGTAATTTGTATGCCATAATCGGCTCACTTTACGTAGTAAAAAATCAGATAAATTCCTGCCTAACACAGAGAACTTACAATGCGTCCCCACCTAAATCCTACCCATACTGCAGTCCCTGCCGTACCTTTGGCCGCTGCTCTATAACCACAGCACATTCTGCTATGGCAAAGGTTGCACCACTTAACACATGCTCAACATCCCAGGCCATCCAATCCTCGCTTAATCCCAAAATGGCCTTGTAGGCTCTGTTCCTCTCAAGCCCTACAGCATCAAACAGTAATGCTGCACTCGCCGCTTTTTTAAAATGTATTTTATTAATTTGTACCTTTCAAATATCAAATACAAGAAATTTGTACATAATGAATACAAAACCATATACATATTATTTACATTTACATTACAATTACCTTACAGTCCACGAAAACCACGAGGACTATGAAAGAAATAAAAAATATGCATGATCATACAACCAATAATAAAATCCACACATGCATTTGAACATTTTCTTTCTATTTGTGGTTTCTTACATATCACAGAAAAATAGAAGTCTTTTACTATTAAAAATCACCAAAATTAATTCAACACATAAGTAATAATATTTTGCTTTTTGTTCCTTATTCAGTGTCAAGTTTGGTTTTCGATAGTCTCCAACTTCAGACATGTTAAAAAGTTGACAGTTGCAATTTGTAAGGGTAAATTACAGGCACCCAAAATTAATGACCAACACAAACCCTGGTCTGTAAGGCACAGGTATTTACAGTGCCTTGAATAATGTATTTCACGTAAGGGTCATAAAGCAGAACATTCTGAAATGATGTGTTCTAAAGTTTCACAAGCGTCTCTCATCAAACAAAAGCGGCAGAAGTTGTCATTTATGGCTATTTGTTTCCGCTTGGCTTGCACGTCCCTGGTATTCCATAAATTGAAGCGTAATCTTAGAATACTGTTGTGGATTCTAAGAGAGGGGCACCGGATCAAGTAGGACGGCAAGGTTCGTAGTTTTTTATGTGGAAATCGGGATATCTCCATATTATGATATGAAAGACACAGAGTTCTGGTGGTTATCCAGTCAAGCTCAAACAGTTTTGATTTAGCTTTATCAGGATTCTGTATTAGTAGGTCTAATGACACATCTGCTGCATTTAGTATATGACAGACCCTTGTGAGCCATTGCTTAATAAATGGATGATTAGTGGTAAATATGTAATTTGTCAGAGTTTTCAACAGAACATTTAGGGTAGTTGAAATCAAGCATTTCCTAAAGAATGCACACAAACGCCACTTATGTATGGCATGTAGGTAGATCAAACCCAGTTCATACCTTATCGAGGCAGCGGGTACACAATTCGATAGGTGTAAAATACGCCACCCATATTTTGCCTCCCATTTATCAAACGGAAAGGCTGAGTTAGTGTTTCAAGGCCATACAAAAGAGCCGGAATTGTTTTCATGTTCCATAGCAACAGTGCGGGCTTTATTGAGAATTTATCATATTTAAACATTGTAATTCTGGCTTGTGATATCGATGATGTAAGTTTTGCCTCTAGTTGTGCTATGTGGGCTTTTGCATGGTACTGGCCCTCAAACACTATTCCCAGCTAGGTATACTGGGGTTCCATTTGTATGGGGGATCGATCAAATGTCCAGACATATGATAGTGGGCCTTGGCGCTTAGGTGAACAAGCAACAATTTGAGTTTTGCTTATGTTGATTTTCAACTCATTATCTTGAGTATAGATGTAAAACACTTCCAATAGGCGCTGCAGACCTAGTTGAGTTTTTGAAATGAGAACTAGGTCCTCTGCCTACATAAGTGTTTGAATGGGTTGATTGTTAAGCTTTGGAGAATCTGACATTACATTTATCAAGGCAGATCTAACATCATGAATGAAATAGACGAATATTGCTGAGGCTAAAAGACATCCTTGCTTTAAACCCCGAAAAGTACTAATCTGCTCGGATAATAAACCGTCTAAAGTTAAACCGAACTCTGATGGAGGTTTGAGAGTGCAATGAATGTATAACATCATACAGTGTCACCGGACAGTTAGCTCTTCGAAGTTTAGTAAGCAGAAGGACCCGGCTCACCGAGTCGAAGGCGGCATTAAGATCCACAAAAGCAAAAAAAAACGTGTTGTTTAAACATGTGACATTTGATTTAACTGAATTAAAGGCAAACAGATTTATGGTGGTTCCCATGCCGGCAACAAAACCTGTTTGATGCGGGTCTCGTAGCTGAGATTGTAGAGTCCAGGCATTAAATTTGCAAAGAATAAATTTGGCAAATATTTTTCCTGGCACATCTAGAAGGGCAATCGGCCGATGATTGGCGGGAACACTGCGATCCCCCTTTTTGAAAATAGGAACGATTATGGAAGTTTTCCAAGATAGGGGCATAGCACGAGAGGTCAATATTTCCTCAAAGAAAAAATGCAGGATATTAGCCCATTCATCTGGATGGGCTTTGAACATAAAGTTCGAGAGCCCATCTGGACCCATCGCCTTAGAGGAACTTGCCTGCATAATGATAGAACAAATTCTTTCTATAGAAATCTGTAGCTGCCACGAGGAAACAGAGGTAGGTGAATATACAATTTTTGAAAAAACAGAGTCAGCATACAATGAAGAAAAGTGGGAAATCCAAGTTGATTCCTGGACGCCACTGATTTGTGCGTCTCCTTGAAGATGACATCTGTGGTCATTCAGTAACTGCCACATAGTGGCAAAGTTTTTGTTAGACATGGCATTTTGCATAGTCTCACTATCCTGTTGGAATTGAGCTGCCTTTCCACTCTTTAACCAATTTTTACAGCAGCATTTCTGTTTTTAAGTGCTGCCAACGTAGTGGATCCTGAGATGCTGCTAATTTTTTCTTAAGATTTTTTAAATCTGCTTTAATACGATGAATCTCTGCATTGAAAGTATGTGGGTGTCGTATTTGGTTAAACCGAGGGATTGTTATGGTCTTCATGAATGGTTTTAACAGTTCAGAGTATTGCTTGGTATCAACTTGCAATGCATTATAGACCACACTATTTTGAAAGTTGATTAAAGTATCAGGGTTCCACCGGAGACGATTTCTTGCAGAATTAACTGTTGCCTCTGCTTGCAAGGTTGGCTTGTCCCTGATTATCGCCAAGTTCCAGGTGGAATGTACAATCAACAGTCTGTGATCACTATGTGGCTGGTCACAGATGCCCAGTTTGATTACATTCTTGAATAATCGGGCACTCATATACATATAATCAATTGTACTTCTGCTAGACCCACGCTGCCACGTATGTTGAGGAGGTATGTCTCCTTCGACAGCACCGTTAAGCATATAAAAGTTGTGGTCTTGCATGAGGTTGCTCCATCTCTGGGCATCCTGAGTGCTGCCAGTGGTCTTCCAGCAGTCCAAGTTAAGATCACCCGCAATGATAGCTTCTGCAATTGTGTTGTTCATCGCTATTATATCTAAGATCCCGGACAGGCCATCATAAAAGATGTCATCAGACATGACGGCAGTGTTCCTATATATATTAACAAATGCTATCATCTGCGTGTGACTAACAATTTGCACTAGTTGTATTTGAGCCCCAACTGAAGCCCACGGCTTAACATGCAGGCCACTTGCGATGTGCACTGCCACAAGGAGACCTGAGGACGGTCTACCCCCACTTGGAAGTACAGGAAGCAGGGCAATCTCATACCCATGCCACAATGGGCAATTGATGAGCCAGGTTTCCTGTAGAGCATCACCTGGCAAAGACTGGTCAATTTAGCAATGGAAGATTGTAAATGAGAATTGCCCCTCGTATTCCAACTTGATATTTTAAAAGGGGCAGGACATATTGATGGTTAATAATTTTGGGTGGCGTCACTCTGAACAACTACATTTTCTCGATTTACTCCATGATAGATGTTTGGTTTCACATAGACATTTTGGGTTTTGGGGCGGACACTTGCTGGATCCTCAGCTAAAAGGAAGCCCATGTCGAATAATTGCATCCTACACCTCCAAATGGAATCCTACACTACTCCAGAAGGGAGCCATAACCTCACAATTGTGCGTGTCAAGTCCGAGATAAATTCTATTTGATCAATGTCCTGTGTTGATACATTACAAAGCTCGGGGACATCTCCAAAGATATTCAACACACTCTGACGATTCAAGTCATAGGAAGGAAAATATCCATCTCGGCATTTTAGGATGAAAGTATGGAAATGTGCCCTGAATGGAAGTAGGTGGCGTGAAACTGGTTGCAAGTTGGGATTTTGTGGTCTCCATGTTAGTTTTGAGTTGTCAGTGCTTACGTTACGATGACCACCACACATTTCCTCCTGCATATGCTGTTCTTCATGAGAGGAAATCTGTGGGCTTTGACCTCTTGCAGTAGCCAGGCGTTATGCATCCTGGCTATGTTAGTGACCAAATATTCATCTACCTTCTGCTTGAAATTCTCAAACACATGTTGTGTTGCCAAAACATCTGCTGTAGGTACATGCACTTTAGGAAAAGAGACATTAGCATGTGTTGTAATAGGCAGTCTAGAGGTTCACAAACTTGTTCACTTAAAAGTTTAGTTGACAAGGTTGGTAAATCGTGAGCCGTGGGAAATGACAACACTTCAATGGATTTAACCTGGGTTGAGCCAAACAAATCAGTATTATGTTTCTTTAATGCAACGAGTTGATTGTCAGCCTCATTGTTACGGCTATTGATAGTACGAGTTTGTTACTAAGTCCCATTGTAACAGGAGGCGCCAAAGGTAAAATGACTTAAGCCTTGGCCTACTGGCCGTTCAGGTGCTGACACCGTCTTTACCTGTTTTTCTCCATAGGCACATTTTTGAGGTAGATGTACAGTAAAGGCAGGCTTTGCCTCATCACTCGGGCCAGAACACGAGCTTATACTAGAACGTATTATGCCAGAGATTAGAGGCAGAGCACAGGTTTCAACCGCCACCGCCTGGTGGGCAGTGTGTATCTGTTCACTACTCCTGGCCCGATTATGAGCAATGCGAACAACATTAGAATTGACACATTCCATTGAATTGTTCACTGCATAGGACTCATTATGCGCAAGCATACTCTTGGACTGTGTAGTTGAAAAATATGCCGATAAGCACTTTGTTAAATCATCAAATTGTTTCGACTGATGTGAGACCTTTGTATCAAGTGACTCAAATAGTTTACACAGACTCATAATGGTAGTGTTAATAGCAATGAGAGTTGGTTGAATCATGGTTGAGTGCTCTAAGAATAAATCAGCTGGAACTGTTTTGATTGCTCTTGGTGTAGGAAAGGCAAAGGACTGTAACATAGAATTATGCGTGTGTACTCGAGACCCTACTTGAGGGACTGCAGTATGGGTAGGATTTAGGTGGGGACGCATTGTAAGTTCTCTGTGTTAGGCAGGAATTGCGAGCACTCATGGAGCGCATGTTGCTAGCATAGTGTACTGCGTCTTGCAGAGGCAGTAGGTTGCTTACCTCACGTGTGCTATCTCCAGGGGTCGAATGCAGGTTTGAGGTGCATAGCGTCGGCTGTTTAGTGAAGGGGCAGGCTTCTGCCACATCTGCTGGTGTGGGTGCTGGATGGTGTAATGGCCGACAGGGCCGGACAGGAAGCAGCATAGAGTGGGCCTTTGGAGGGGGCAATCTTTACACATATGCCATGCGCAGGTACCTTTCTCAGTAAGGTGGCGGTTCCCTTCTCAAACATGCAGCAGGCATTCTCATCTGCAAAGGTAGGTATCAGGTTGTTTTCCATCAGGGCTTTCTCTTTGCTTCTTGTGTCGCTTCCTGGTTTCTCAGTAGTTGCAGTAATTGTAACACGACATTCTTCAGCCAGGTCTGCTGGTGTGGGTGCTGGGTGGTGTAATTTTTTCATTTGTGAATGTTGTAGAAGTTTGACATAAACAGATGCTGAAGGTCTCTAGCTCTTCCTCCGATAGAACGGGGTGACGCATGATGTCTCAAAGAGCATTGTGAATAAACGCCATAGTGAAACCGACAGAGGGCGGCAGACACTGGAGAGAGATCTGTGATCTAAGCCCAGAAGAGGGGAACCCAGATGTGAAAACCCTTCACTAACGTAATGTCTTGTGAGCTAAAGCAATAGTGAACCCGACTGAGGGATGTCCACAGGGGGTTGTTTAAAAAGCTATTAAGACCTGTGAGTACAACAGGTGAAAACGTTGGAATAAAAGCTATAGTGAACCCGACAGAGGGAAGCTGCTATTCGAGAGGGATCTGAACCCAGAAGAGGGGCATCCAGGGTTGAAAAGCCATCACCCACCGTACATGCGGAAAGGAATTTTTGGTTTATTATTTCAATTCATCAGATCCTCTGAGGCAAGAGACGTTTTGTAGAATAGAGACTTAACCACCGAAGAACCGATACCTGAGGAAGGAATTGTAGTCTCGTGCTTGGAAAGCTCGAGAGTGTGCTGTGCTCAGGAGCCCCGTCTTGTCCCATACTCAAAATGTGGCGAAGGGAGACACTGACTACCATATCCTGACTTATCATTTGTGAACTCTTCTTTCTTTCTTTCTTTCTTGTGAACGTTATCCCACACTCTTTTTGTATTTAGTTATAAGGATTGGCAATCGCTTTTTTTTAGTATAGGCCCTTTTATTTGACAAGACGCCGCCAGGACTGCCTTATTATTGTTTGATGGTTGTAGCTTGCTCCCATCTTAGATTTAGGTTTAGATTATGCGTTTTCCCACCCTACCGATACAGTTTAATAAACACCCTTGAACTGTCACCACTTGTGTCTGTCTTTACTGTTAGCACCATGAGTTCCTTACATTTTCTCAATCAAAATATATGGAAGTAAAAATCGGACTGTGATATGCGAGCCTGGGTACATTAAATTTACTGTATGAGCACCAGATAAAATATCCAATTGAAAATTGCTGCTCGTGCAGATACTCTTGTGCTAACTGAAGCACACAAGAGACGCACAACACAGCTGCCAGCACTGGATAGCCTGTAAAAGATTAAATAAGGAGACCCGCGAGGCTGCTTGTTTCCTTTTTAAATGCTAATTACACATTCGCAGAGGGGGCCTGGCAGAGAAACAAAATGGCAGCTGAGAGCGCCCAGCAGACGGAAGGAACCAGTGAGAAAGCGGTCTGTGCTCCAGGAGGGGGATGCTATTCCAGAAAACCGTTCTATTTATCCAGTTGCTAATTCGCTCCTAATTAAAGGAAATATATCCACATGCAATCTACGGCTGCAGTGTGATATGGTCAAGTTAAACTTACAAACTTGTGGTATGTGAAAATAAAAAGTATAAACATTGAATTATGAACTGTTTGATGAAAGGAAAATGGCCGCACCTCCATCCGATTTCTTACCTCTGAAATCATGACCACAGAGTACTCGGAGCTATGCCAGGCACATGCCCTTAGCTACCCCAAGGACACACTTCAGGTAAGCATCTTTGGCAATTGCCATATGCTATGTATAAGAAGGCTACCCTGCCCTTCTTGAGGAATGCTAGTGTAAGGGGTGAGCAGGGAATGTCAGAGGTCTGCATTGGGGGATACTCGTCGGCTATAAAGCGGCTGGTTTTACTATAGAGTTCCTTATTTTCGCAGAATAAAGGCAAGTTGGATTCAAATCTTAAAATCTGGAAAGTCAGAGCTCACTGTCGAACATACAATTACAGATGAAACTGGGTATTTAAAAGAATTCTGATTGTTAGCTGCCAACATGATCCGTTCCAATCTGTAGGTGCTTTTCCAGTCCTGGTTTTTTCTTTGAATTCTGGGATTTGTAGTTCTGGTTTTCCCTTTACGAAAGTCAGACTACAGATCCCAGAATGCAAATAAAAAACAGGACTGGATAAGCACCTGCAGATTGGAATGGGTTATGGGGGCAACCATGCTTCATGAAGGAACGCCAAATACATACATTCAGAAAACAAAGGACTCATAATATTGCGCAGGATTGTTCGAGGGATGATCTCGACAGTTAATTTCTTACTTCATTAACTCGTGAAAAAGTGGGAACACAAAACACAACAAAGAAGCAACTGAGACATGTACTGATTTCTATCATGTGAACCTGAATCACAGTTACATATAAAAACAAAGCATTGGCTGCTCATTCTGAAATGGGAACAGGGGGGTGGCAAGCGGTTCAATTGTGAATGTTTTTGGAGATACAATCCTCATCAAACACGCTGATAAAAGGTTCTCAATTGTATTCCCATGCAGCACTTAACAGAAGATGCAATGTACTGGTTTTGGGCAGTCCAGTAAGGCACCTACCTGTGCACGTACAAATGCTTCACCCTGTTTGCACTAGTAGGGAGATGTTGGCACAAGACAGTACACGTGGCTATGATCTGTTGTAGCATTGAATTTATTTGATAAAGCTCAAGTGGTGACCTTTTCGTTAAATAAAATTCTAATTGAGCGCACCAAGAACGGAGGTGGTTCTTTGCATTAATTTAGGCTGCTTCTGCATTACAGCCACCCCGGGAACAGCTGCTGCCAGTTTTTGAGTATAAAACAAATTAAAAGAACGTTCTGTATTTCTAATAATTCATGCCATATTAAGACCAGGTTGGCGCTGTGTTTCCCCAACCCTTTGTGTAATTCCTATTTCAGTAAGGCACCTGGACTATAGTTATCCTGCTTTTTAGATGAATCAAAAGTTATATGTCAAAGACTGCCATTTTATCTAGATGTTGTTTCATGAGAGTCTGATTGGAAATTTAAGCAAATATGAATACAGATTTGTTTATTTTATTGTTCTAGCATTTAATTTCGTTATTTGAAGTGGAAATTGGTCGATACCTTAACATTTTCAACAAATATGAAAATATGCAGTCAGAACTGCAATTTACATCCAAATAAATATATCCTGAAGAAGCACAGAGCATGAACAAGTGTCAACACTTTAATTGAAAAGCGTTTAACAAGAGCAGAGCGTGAAATCTTGGGGTATGTTTTGCTCCAAAGTCAATTGTCTGCTTGACTGGAAAAGCTGATGGAGACCTGTATTTCCCTTCTGTCAATCAAAAGACCAGAATAACAACCACCATGAAAGTCATTGTGCATGTTTTGGATGATGTGCCTAAAATGCAAGATTATGGCGGATCCTGCTTGCTTGCGCTCCTTGATTTCTCAGTAACCCGTGACACACAGTTGACATGTTGCAAAACATTCTATCTAATTGGTTAGGTGTAGGGCAGACAACCCTGCACTGTTTTGTGTTGCTTTTTCTCTCAACCCAAATGCTATGTTAGTTTCCCATTCTGATGCCCATTGGCCACTGAGAGACCTCTTCTCCAGGGACAGTACCATCACTGGTGATTTTTAAATTCCACACAGAGCAGCTCACACATTTTGTTGCATAGAACAGTGCCTCTTTATAGCGGTGCGTTATATGACAAGGCCAGGGGCTTGTCCCGGGCAGTGGGTAACGGAGAACCCCCTCAGCTTGGGACAGAAGGCCTTCTAGGTTTTTAACAGTCAGTCCTGCTGCAGAGGTGTTCTCAGGGTGTTGGGAGGACCCCAGTCTCTGCCCCATTGTAGCTGCCATATTGAATGAGTATGGTGCCACTGTCAATCACGCCATAGCTTGCCGTTCCAAGGCTGGCACAAGCTCTTTCTGTTTCACTACAGAGATATCGGCATGCCCAGTTGCGGCCAGTGAATACCGCGACCCGTTGGAAGAAGCCTTTTGTCCTCATGAAGTCTCGGAAGCACCCTCATTCAAAGAGCCACACAGTGCTGAAGCAACTCTACTTGCCGTGGCAGTTGAAGAAGGTTTATAGTCATAATATCGAAAAAATAATGTCGAATTACAAAAATGTCGAAAACACATACATATAATAGAAAAAGTCATTAATTTGAAAATAAAATGTCGAAAAAAAATCGAAAAACCAATGTTAAAATAACTATGTAAAATATCACATATAGTAACGGTTTTTATTGGGGGGGTCCCCCAAACCAAACACCTACCCCAACCCTCCACTCCTCCCCATCCCCCCCAACACCCCCCATGGATATACCTTTAATTTTTTTAAAAAAGTATTTAATAAAACATTAATTAAATAATTAATTATTAAAAAACCCCATCCCAAACCCCTACCCCAACCCCCCCCCCCCTCCTCCCCATCCCTCCCACTCACCATGGATATACCTTTAACCATTTAAAAAACATATGTTTTATAAAATATAATTAATTAATTATTTATTTAAACATTATTTCGAAAAAAAATCGAAAAAAATTCGACATTTTTGTAATTCGACATTTTTATTTTCGACATTTTTTTTTGACATTTTGACTTTCGATATTATTGTATTCGACATTATGACTGGACAACGTTGAAGAAGGCAGAGAGAAGCAAGCAAAGAATTTTTGCAAGCACAGGCTTGAATTCAGATGTCACTCAATAAATAGGGTGGGGCTGAAAGGGGCTTATCAAGGGGTAAAGAGTAGCCAGAGATTGGTGTGTAAGATCAGATGAAGCACCAGTCTAATGGAGGGGAGGGGGAGGGATAGGAACAGGATATATAAAGGGCCAGCCCAAGACTAACAGGGTGAGGTCAGGAGGAGAGGAATTGGATTGAGAGACCAAGTGGAGGAAGGATGCTGGTGCAGGGTGCTGAGGAGCTTGGGGCAGAGATTATTACAAGTGAGGTGCTGGTAATGATAGAGTGGTAACAGATAGTGAGAATGAAGCTGTCAGTGAGCGGGCGTTTGGTGGGTTGAGCGAGATGGACTAGGTATGGAATGCCCATATCAATTGATAGCTAAGGCCAGGACACAAAGTGGCCTCACAACATACAATACAAAACAAGGTATTGCACCACCACGCGACTATCACAGTCTTACTGCGCAGCCTATACAATATCAAAACAGGGACACTAATTGCCCAGGCAACCTAGGAAGCAAATCACCGTAAAGTACAAGCCCGCGAACTATAAAAAGCGGGACACTAATTGCCCTGGCAACCTAGGAAGCAAAACAAGGTAAAGTACAAACCCACAAACTATAAAAACCGGGACACTAATTGCCCTGGCAAACTAGGAAGCAAAACAAGGTAAAGTACAAGCCCGCAAACTATAAAAACCGGGACACTAATTGACCTGGCAACCTAGGAAGCAAAACAAGGTAAAGTACAAGCCTGCAAACTATAAAAACCGGGACACTAATTTCCCTGGCAATCTAGGGAGCAAAACAGGGTAAAGTAGAAAGCCTGCGAACTATAAAAACCGGGACACTAATTGCCCTGGCAACCTAGGAAGCAAAACAAGGTAAAGTACAAGACCGCAAACTATAAAAACTGGGACACTATTTGCCCTGGCAACCTAGGGAGCAAAACAAGGTAAAGTAGAAAGGCTGCAAACTATAACAACCGGGCACTAATTGACCTGGCAACCTAGGAAGCAAAACAAGGTAAAGTACAAGCCTGCAAACTATAAAAACCGGGACACTAATTTCCCTGGCATTCTAGGGAGCAAAACACAGTAAAGTAGAAAGCCTGCGAACTATAAAAACCGGGACACTAATTGCCCTGGCAACCTAGGAAGCAAAACAAGGTAAAGTACAAGACCGCAAACTATAAAAACCGGGACACTATTTGCCCTGGCAACCTAGCGAGCAAAACAGGGTAAAGTAGAAAGGCTGCGAACTATAAAAACCGGGGCACTAATTACCCTGGCAAACTGGGAAGCAAAACAAGGTAAAGTACAAGCTTGCAAACTGTCAAAGGACCATCCGTGTAGCTTAAACAAGGGCAAAGCTCCAACAAATCAGAAGGCACGTATCTAGCACACAACCTCAGTTGTTTTAGCAATCAGCCGCAGGCACGACAACAAAACTGCACACACCCGCATCCATACGCTAAACACAAACATCACAAAAAACAGCTCTGCCATCACAATACAGCTACAATCTACGACAAAATGTCAGTGTGGCTGTACACAAAATGAGTCTCTCACACACATGGGAGTACTGTAAGAGTACCGCTTGGCCACAGGTTCTGCTGTCTCCTGTTCCTGCCCTGCGACTGTGAAATGGATCCAGTGTATGCACTTTGTGGACTGTGTCAGTTGCTATGAGACGCTTGTGGACACGCCCTGTCTCCTGCATTGCCAGGCATACTCCCATAATACAAGCACGCTCGCGCACAGCGCATGCGCACGCGCACACGTGGGAGTACCGTGAGAGTACCGCTTGGCCGCTTAGCCGAGCAGTCGCGCAGCTGTGATAGTTTCTACTGCCTTATCTGCACAATTTCACACTTGCTTGTGTCGTCGGGTGCAAGGTATTTTCATTCTGCTGATTTCAATTAATCTTTTAAATCACATTTAAGAATTGGTAAGGCAGGCCCTTTGTTGCCATTCAAGCTTTCCTGCATTAGCTTCTCATCCAAACAAACGTTTTCATGACTCCATCAATCTTCAGGGAGGCTGTGTTTGCTTTTTCAGGCGTGTCTTCATTTCTTTTACAGGTGTGGCAAGTTAATTGACTCTAAGGATTGTGGTACTTGTATTTTTCGCACTTAATTTTTCTTGCAGGTGGCTGGAAACAACTCTTTTAAATCACATTGTATTGTAAATGCTATACATGGCTTATAAACTTACTTCAAACATGCCAGCCATTGCTCCCCATACACTTGTGTCACAAAGCCTTAACACTCCTGGATTAGCTCAGCAAACTTTCTACTCTGCCATTTCATTTACGCCCACCTGGTTTCCGTGTCAGCCCCAATCCAGATTTCCTTTTGATGTACAAACTGATGGGACTGCTGATGGGACTACTGTGACTGTTTCTTCACGGTCGTCGTCCACTACCTCCTGTGGACGTATGCCCTCTCCTCTAACCATTGGCAGTTTTCATGCCTCCCGTCGCACGCCGATAAGTCGTGTGAATCCTCAGCCTCACTCAGATTTTACCATACTAGGCTCCACCAAAAATTGTCTGGCATCTCCAGAAATGGATATTCCCATCTCACCAATCGGTTTCCCTCATCTAGACCATGACCGCTCTGGCTTATCCATCCATGCTAGTCAGTGTGAGTCTCCTATTTCCCTGAGGGAGGAGGAGGTTTTCCATAGTCCACATTCTGCTGCTTCCCTTTCCTCTTTAGCTCACTCCAAATCAATGTTAAAGTTGTTTGTCCTTCCTACGCCTCGACCTATTAAATTACCCCCACTGACAATTCATTACATAATTTCTTAATGATCCAATCGGCCCTTACAGCCATTAACATTGCTATTATTAGCCTGTGTAAATTATTTGAATCTTTGGACTCTAAAGTAACCCATCAAGCTGTTCAGTTCGAGGAGCTAACAAAATGGTTGTGTAACCAAAATGTGCCTAAAAGGAGTGATAGGGGCCATGATATGTTTGCTTCTGACGTGCTATGTCACTCCGTTGTGTGTATGGATGACCAAAATGTTGTCAGATCCCCACTTCAACCTCCTGTGGCAATCTGTGACCCTGACACTGTTCCATGCCAATTACCAACAATTGTTGGCATCATTCGTCCTATCAATCACCCTACTCCTGTGTTGGTCGCAGCTGAAGCAATGCCAAGTGCCAACCAGCCCAGCACAAATGGCCCGGTGGAGGCCTCGGCTGACCATGAGGACAGCCGATGCAAGGACTCACCTTGTCCTAATCAAGGCCATCTATCCTTGCTTAAATGCAGGAATTCCAAATTTGCGAAACAAAAGACCACTTTCCCTTTTTTTAAAAACCCAAGAACATGGTGGGCACAAAACACACCAAAAGCACACTCAATGCCTTTTTCAAAGCTCTAGGGAAAGCATCTACATCCCACTCAGCCCCTAGTGCCCAGGCTATTTCTACACACACTCAACCAGATCAACTTGTGGGAGTCACAAATGCTCCACAAATGCTCCACTACCATTATCTTCTACTGTTCACCCTTGTGATCTACCATAGCCAGGTGCTATTCTTTCTCCCCTCACTCACTTACGAAAGTTGTTGCTTCCACCTGTGCTTCCCCGGCTTCTGCCGCCTTAGCTGACCTGTCATATGGGTCTGTAGGCCAGTTTGACCAGGAGGCAAAGAGGGCCACACCACTGACTTGCGACAACCAGATGGCTAAAAGATCAGTTTCCTTTGGCCCTAGGGGCCCCATCATTTTGCCCGTAGAATCCGGTTTATCCCAAGTTGCCCTGGAAGAACTGAAAATGAGAGTTGATGAATACCTGGAAGAAAATTTGATAAAAGTGATTAATAAACTGATACAGTCTCAAACTGCCCCTCTATACACCAGACATATGTTCTTGTGTTAAAGCTAAACCCTGGGCAGAGGATCCTCGGCCTCTATTCTTGCCCAGGACACACGCAGAACCCTCTAATTTGAAATGGACCCCGTGTAAGTCCAACCTGCAGTCCTCCTGCAGACATTTGCACCCCCACCGAGTGAGTTTTCATACATTTATTCTCAAATGCAGAGAGGGGAACTTCCCAGCTTATGATTTAAATCGCCAGAGTGTATTAAACATCTTTGGCGATGTAGGGGAATCGCATGCTATATCTACACAAGATATCTATCAAATTGAGTTTCTGTCTGAATTCACACACTCGTAGTTAGACTTTGGATCTCCTCTGGAGTCGTTTGAAACACCATCTGGCGATGTAAAATGCAGCTGTTTGATAAGGACTTTTTACTAGCAGAGGACCCCGAGTGTGCACCGGCTAGAACCCAAATAACCCAAATTTCCAAAATGAAACCTAACAACTATCAGGGTGCACATAGAGATAGCCGAGATATTCCACTACCTCCAAGCCAGCACAATTAACCATCAACTTGTGATGCAGCATTAATTTTAACAATTGCAAGTTGGAACACCAGAGGCCATGCTCATTTAAACTCATCTTTAAAAAATTTGCCTTGCTTTTATCATGTCATAGCCCTCCAAGAAACTTGGCTCACTACTCCCTAGCTATGGGACAACTACAATCTTGCCCTGATTCCAGCTACCCGAAGTGGAGGGCGACCCTCTTCAGGTCTTCTGGTGGCCGTTAATACAAGGACATGTTTTACCATAACGCCTTGGGCCTCTGTAGGTGCCCACATCCAGGTAGTCAAAATTACTAATAATGCCAAGTCAATAGCTCTGGTCAATATCTATCGTAACATCTTAGCCAGGACTGATGAGGTTTTCTATTCTGACCTAGCCACCATCCTCAACACTATTCTTATGCACCATGCTATCACGCATACTGTAATCTTGGGCAATATTAATTTAGATTGTTGGAGTGAAAAGCGTAACAACCAAGATGTACGTAAATGGATTGCATTTATGGATGAGCACAATTTTCACATGGTCAACAGTGCAGTAGCTGGTGACTTGCCTCCCCAACACACGTGGCACCGGGGTTTGAGCACGAGTATCATCGACTACATATATGTTGATAATAACCTGTTTCAGAATGTGAAGCAATTAACTGTTAGCGATCAAACTCATAGTGATCACAGACTATTAGCCTTACAGCTCACCTGAGATTTCTCCCAGAACAACAAAAAAACATTTTTCCCAGCTGAGCTCATTGTGAATTCAGCACGTTCTTGTGTGAAAAGGAATATGAGCTTGTCAGCTACTTTCAAGAGTATAGTAGAACACAACTCCTTATCAAGAAATCCATCCCAATATTCTGAATTACTACATCGATTTGTAGATTCTATAACGGTCCATTGCCATAATAGAATCCATCATTTTCATGCCTTTGATCCTGAAACCCACCGCATCAGAGCTGAATTCAGGAAAATAAAGAAAAAACGTGTAGCCTCCGATCATATATCTCGCTGGTGAGATCTTAAAACGGCTAAATGCAGGTATGAAAACTGGTTAAGATGTCAGCGAGCACACTTATTCCAACAAGATAGTGAAGCCATGCTACGCGTAATGACTAATAAAAATTCAGCAGTTATGTGGTATCTTTTACACAATCACACTTACCATCAGCAAGGTGAATCTCAAATAAATGGAGTACAAGAAGGTAGCTGGATTCAACATTTCACAGCTGTATATGCTGACTCCCAATATGCGAAGCTTCACTATGAGCCAGTATCCACTCTACCATGGAAAATAGAATCATCACCTGATATTATCCATGCTCTTATAATGAAGGCTAGCTCTTCAAGGGCCATGGGCCCTGATGGGTTATTAAACTATATTTTAAAAGCAAACCCCAATGAGTGGGCCTACACCCTTGATACAATTTTCTCTGGAATAATAAGTTCATGTCTCATTCCGCCCTCTTGGAAAACTTCCGTTATCATTCCCATTTTTAAAAAGGGAGACCGTAGTGCCCCGTCAAATTATCGGCCAATTGCACTCTTAGATGCACCGTGCAAGACTTTCACCAAATTAGTCCTGCGTGACTTTAATGCTTTGACTCTGAAATTCCACCGATCCTAATCAAACTGGCTTTGTGGCCGGCATGGGCACCAACATCAATCTATTTGCCCTCAACACCATAAAAGCACAATGCCAGATGAAAAAGCAACAAGTCTTTTTTTGCTTTCGTAGATCTTCACGCAGCATTCGACTCAGTTAGTCGCCTGCTACTGTTGTCAAAACTACAGAGAGACCATTGCCCTTCCACGCTCTATGATATTATCCATTCTTTACATGCGAACACCTCCATCCGAATCCGCATCACCATGGATGGTCTACTTTCAGAGCCCATTACCACCAAGCGTGGTTTGAAACAGGGCTGCTTGTTAGTGTCTGCATTTTTGACTACTTCATACATGATGTTAGAGCCTCATTTGTCAATGTTATGTCAGATTCCCCAAAATTCAATAACCATTCGATCCAAACATTAATGCATGCAGATGACCTTGTCCTTATTTCCAAAACTCAGATGGGTCTCCGGCGCTTATTAGATGCTTTTCATGGCTATATACAGCTGAATGAGCTAGAAATCAGCATAGCAAAAACGCAAATTGTGAGCTACTCTCCCAGGCGATCGGGTCCGTTAGCTCATGTCTGGACCATCAATCAGTCTCCTATAAAAGTAGTCCCACACTATACCTATCTGGGGATGATGTTTGAGGGCAAAACATAGGCACAAGCACAAGGCCACTTAGAGCACGTGGAGACCAAACTAGTCTCAGCTATCTCCCAGGCACGCATTATTAATCGATATGGGAAATTCTCAATCATGCCAGTATGGCATTTTTGGAACATGAAAATAGTCCCATCCCTCCTTTATGGCTTACAAACCTTGCACAGTGATTCCCCCTTCCAATTTGTAAAGTGGAAGCCAAGTTTTGGCGGCAATTATTACATCTGCCCCAATGCACGCCGGCTGCCTGGACTAGATATGAGCTGGGGCTGGTTTCTCTCCAGGCGCTTGATAATTGGCGACTCTGCATTTTGTTTAAGAAATGCTTGCTCTCTACAGAGCTCAATGTCATTCTGCGAACTCTAACTCAGTACATGTGTTCAGTGAATCACATCTTCATAAGCACTTGGCTTCAGAAAGTCTATCAAATTCTAGCCGAGGAAGAGATCCCCTCGATCTATTGCTTGCCAATCCAGACAAAGACAAGCTTAAGATCTTCCAGGTAGATTGGATTAAAACCAGAGAAATATGTTTAACATATAAAGACGGGGATGTGAGTCGCTTTCCCCTCCACAAAAGTTTGCACTCTGCCTCCATACCTGGTGCGCTCACCTTCACATAAGCTTCGTGCTGGCATAATACGCTTACGTTTCAACCTATGGATCACCAATAATGTACGAGCGCAACACAAACTCTTGCCTCTCCAAAGTAAAATCTGTCGATTTTGTCTAGTTGGTGCCACTCGTGAAACCTGAGCTCATTTAATCACTGAGTGCCGTGAACTCTGCTCGGCGAGAGAGACCCATTTCACAAGGCATTGTACATTTCTGGGTACTTTAGAATCACAGGAATGTTGGTCAATAATTTTCAGCTCGTTCAATTTGCCTCTTCAAATTGCAACTATTAATTTTTTAACTAGCTTTAAATTGGAAGATGTAGAAGTTATTCCTGATGCAATATAGTCAACTCAAGACATGCCGAATAATTTATGTTATTGTTTGTTACATCGATATGTTATTATTGCAACCTGGATTATGTATCACGTAGAATTAATTTTTACAAATATTGCATTTTTTTTTTTACACCTTCAGCAAGGGTCTGATTTATTAGTAATAATATGCACATTGTCAATTTCTGATTATGTAATTGTTTCATTTTCTGTTACGATTTTGTTTGTAAATAATTGTTTGGTTTTAACTTTAATGCAAATTATGTATTTTTTATGAACTTTTATATTTGAAAGGTTGATTTAATTCAGACGACACAAATATAAATAAAAAAATAACGAGTTTCTTGCACTCTCGCATTCTCCAGACCCTCCTCTAAGCTACCGCTCACTTGCCTATCTAGCATGGGTAGCCTTCAGGGATTAGGCCGGCCCTACATGAATACCAGTGATGGCCGAATGCACACACGCATTCTCTTAACGGTATACCGGGATAACAGCGAATTTGAAATAATGAACAACTTTTTAAACGAATCTAAAATAACAAGGTGAAATAAATATGGGGGTGGGCTAAGGAATTACAACGGATCAGGCGAGGGTTGGAGTGGGGTTATGGACCTAGGGAAACAGGGGGGGCTTGGGGGAAATAAAAAAATTAAAAAGATTCGTTATTTTTCGTTATTTTAGGGTTGTGAAAAAAGTTTTTCATTCCAGTTTTCATTGTAATCATATGGAACTCCCTTCTCTTCCAATTCCTTTCTCACACTTGGTACTCAGGTCCACCGAGGGCGTTCAACCAAGAAGCACATTGAGGCCATACAAATGGGATAATGGCGCTATATAAATGCTGAACTACTACTGCAACTTTAAGAGGCGAGAGGCGAGAGGAGAGAGGGGAGAAGGGAGAGGAGAAACGAGAGAGAAGAGATGAGAGAGAGAGGAGAGGGTGAAGATGGGAGGGATTAGAGAAGAGAAGAGTAGACAAGACAAGACGAGAAGAAAGGGGAGAGGTGAGTGTGTGAACATCAGTGGATGGAGTCAGGGTAAGGTGGAAAGGGGAAAGGGATGGAGAAGAGCAAGAGTAGAGCAGAGTGGAGAATACGAACAGGAACATCAGGGCAAGGGATGGGAGAGAACATGTGAAGAAAGAGAGGGGCCGGATACCTGTTACCGCACAATATTGAAACATGCATCCCACAATTTGGCCAAGGGGGGTGTTAGGATGGGGAAACCGTTAGTAGAACCCAGAGAAAGCCACACAGATAGGGCTATGACCTTTAGGCCCTCACCTTAGCAGGTTCTTAGACAGTAGGGGTTACTTATTGCTAGTTACCACTCAGGGGGGGGTTTTGTACAGTTGGGCTCGTGAGGTGGGATCCCCAGAAAGACGAGCAACGGACACCCATTAGTGTAACCCATGCACAATTCTGAATACCTTAGTTTTGTTTTTGATAACGATTCTTAAACCACACTCTGGAATCTGGGAATTTGTAAGGCCATCTCTGACAGGTGATGGTAATCAAATGGGTAATGTAGGGAGAAGCCTAGAACCAGTCCTCACAATGGGGATGAGGGAAGCAGAGGGCCCCAATTGCTGCCTGTCCCGCCATGCCAGTATGTTTGCTTGCAAACCCTTACTCCAGCCATGCCTCATGTATTAGATATTCAACAATGTCTTTCTGTTAGTTTTAGGGTGCCTTCATCCGAAAATCAACAACTCTGTACCAATAGAAGACAACCACCACCATTCCGGGCCAAAAATGGTCTGGGAACAAGCGAGGTGCCGACAAGGATCTAAGGGCAGCCACTGTAGAAAGGCAGAGGCACCAGCATTGCGTGACAGAGAGAGAAGCCACAGCCCTAAGCAACAGGCCTGAAGGTCTCACAGAGCTGCAGGGGGGAGCCACCAAGACTGCACACAAGCATGAGAGCACCTTGGACCACAAGGAAACAAAAAGGGAGCGGAAACTACCCTGCCTGGAGAGACTTACCAGTACAGCCCACTAAAGGGGCCCCCCAAAAAACGAACATGAACATTGCCCGGCCAACAGCCCCAATACATGACAAGCCCATGCAGAGAAAGATGGCAGGACCTTTGAAGACTCTTCCTTGCATATACATGCTGTGGGAGGGGAAACCAGGAGAGGATTGATTTGGGACAGGGGCCCAAATCCAAGGCAGGGGAGGAGGATAAAAAGGAGTCGCCAGTAGTGGGCAGTGGGAGGTTTTCAGGTGAGGTCAGAGGTCGAGGAAAAACAAGAAACCAGCTGGAGGAAAGGTGTGGTGGCTTGTGGATGAGATTGGTGAAGCAGGTGAGGTATTGTCTTAGGAATTGAAGTGAATATGCAGTGTGTGTGTGCATGTTTGTGTGACGAGTGAGTATGGAGGTTAGTGTAAGGAGTGAAAGTGAATTGAATGGTACAGGGTGAAAAGAAAGAGGGTGTTTGAGTACTTGGGGAGGGGGTATAGTAGTGGGAGGAGGAGAGCAGTAGTGGGAGGAGAATACTAGTGTAGAGGTGGGAGTAGTAGCAGGAAGGAGGAGCAGTAAGAGTAGAGATGAAGAGGGGAAAGTGGACTTGTGAGGTCAGCCTGACTGAAACCACAGTCAGTGCAAGGAACTATCGAAATTCCTATTAGAACACTAACCCTTGCATAGGATAGGGGCAATTAGGAAGTCCCTGAGGGAGAATACACAGCAAGCATCTTAGTTTATCATCTGCAGTGTGAACAGTTTTTAGACAGTAGGGGCCAACATTCGCTAGCACTAACCAGGAGTTGAGGACGCCTGGGTTAGGAAGGTGGGTCAAAGACAGGCGAGAGGGAGATGGACGGCCATAGACCCCACAAAGAAAATGAATAACCCCTGAACTGTCTTTAAGGATCGGAGTGATTTCTGTGCCACCTGTGTCTGTGGTCGGGGTGTGTCAACTCACAAACTAGTTAGAATTGGAAATTGAATCCCCAGCTTGATTCCGAAGCGTATGCTTTCCCAGTACTGGGACAGCCAAGAGTTATATCTATTTACTGGCATCAGACATGCAGTCATGGTGCTAGTGTTATCAGGACCAGGCCCCAGCAGTGCAATACAGTCTCAGCTTACCAACATGTGGAAGTACCACATTATCTTTGATCAGGATCTAACCACCTTGTCATAATGTAAGCACTCTTGTTCGCAAAATATGTGTGGATAGATGAATGCTAAAGTAAATATGACCTGTCATTCATACTGTCCAGAATAATTGTTTTATTTCCAATGTCTTATGCTGACTGCACAGCATGACACATGATCATGGGTCAGTTTGAAATAAAGCAGGGTCAGTGCTCTCAGAAGACTCATGACATGCACAACTGAGGGTTCATGGAAGGGCAACTGAAGATCCTCTGTGGTGCTGAGTGCTCGGAAGATGGAGGAGTTTGATGTACAGGTGTAGGCCTGTGGGGGTGGCAGAGTCAGCTACTATGGAGACTGGTACCAGCGATGCTGGATGCCACGGCTGAGAGAAAGGCCCCCCCCCAGCTTTGCATTGAGGTGACTCTATGGAGCTGTACTACTCACATGCTCAGCTGGCCATGCTACTCTACCCAGAGCGTTAGATTCTTTGGAGGCGCGAGGGAGTTAATGCGCAATCATTATGCGCTACTCTTGATGAGACTTGTGTTTTATTCTGCATTTTGGTCACCCATCACCTTGTGCTCCTTAATTGTTCTTGCGCTGTACTCTGCAGTCCGATCACTGAAGGCCCTGTGATCTTCACTAGGTGGCTGAATATTGCATCTGAATTGTTTACGCATCATAGTTATCCATGTGCCTGCTCCTTTCACTCCTTCCAACATGATTCCTTCACTACCCCCTGTTACCTGGGGTGTCGGGTTGTAAAGGATAGGCGGATTCAGTGATGTGTAACTTATTTTAACTTTATTCACGCTTAGAACTGATGAGGAAAGGACCCTTCCTCCTACGTACTTCCTTTCTTGCTTTCTTTCCTCTTGTGGCCCACCTGTCCATTGCACACGTGGGTCTCCCAAAAGGGTGCAATTTCCTCTAGCCAGTAAGACCCACCTCTCATTAACATTTTCAAATTCCCTTTGGGCACTTGCCCCCTGCTTATCTAACTCATCTCATCCCCAAGCCCTCCACCTCCCCTTAGTGCATTCTTGCCCCTCACCCCACCCAATGAAAACTTACGGCCCACTGCACTTCCTCGAATCATAGCTACCCTACCTGCCTCCCACTTAGTGCTCTCTGTTTCCCCTTCTTCATCTACTCCTCTCACTCTTGGGTTCTGGAATATTCGTTCAATCTGCAAGAAATCTTCCTTTGCCACCGATCACTTGACACTCACAGACGCACTCTGGCAGCCTTTGGTATCACTGAGACCCGAATCGCTCCCTCTACTCCTTGACTACCGTGCACACTGAACCCGGTACCTTGTCTCACTCCTCCCTCTCTTCCAAAAGAGGTTGCCATTATGACCAGCCTTTGACTTTTTGCCACACACTTTCGAATTCACAGCCAATTAAATCATCCTACCTACACCATCACCATTCCTTTCACCCACCATCCACCAGGCCCTTTCAACTCCTTTTTGACCATTACTGCCTGTCCTGGGATATTCCCATTGCACTTCCTCTCATCCTCTTTTCCTACTTCCAACCTCACTATTCATCAAACCTGTTCTCACCACAATATCCTCCACTTTAATATCAGTGTGCCCCCTAACGTGGTCCCACCACCAATTCCTATTTTTTATCTTTCTCAAAATGGAAATTCACACCCGATTCCCTCTCTCCTCCTTCCAAAGCTGAAGTCCAATCCTCCCTGCACTCCCTTCTCCACCTCTGGATTCCGCCATGGAACAGGTCTTCTCGTACTTTACTATTGCACTCAATCAACAATAGACATAGATTATCCATCTTTACAATGGTTAACAGTCATTCCATCGACAGCCAAAGCATCTAATGCCATATCATCTAAAGAAAAGCATCTAAAAAAAAAACATCTAATGCATTTTTTTCATTTTCTTTTTAAATGGAGGGTCCCCCAATCCCTCTTATTTTAACCTTTAAAACCCATTTTTATTAAACTAAATCCTTTACCATCTAAAAAAATGCATTTGATGCTTTTTTTAAGATGCTTTTTTTAGAAGGTATGGCTGTCAATGCTTTGGTTGTCGATGCAATGACCAGATACTCTTTATAATCACTCCTTTTATCTCTTGCCCCCAACCCTGGATTACCCCTCCAATCTGCCTCCTCAAAACTAAAATGGAATTTCACCTTCAATCGTAGTGTAAATACTTCGCCCCTTCTCTTCACCTAATTTGCAAGAATGCTATTCTTTCTTTCACCTTTGCCCTGGCCTCTGCTAAAAATCCTATGTCACCAATCTAATCTCCAGCCTACACTCCCATCCACAAAAACTCTCCTCTACCCTACAAGCCGTGCTTGCCCCTCTTTGCCCCAAGACAATATACTCTTCCCTCTCCATTATGACTGATTATTAATTCTCTTCTCCAAAAATTTTAAAAAATCTGCATCTCTCTTAACACCCTCTTATTATACCCACTTCCTCCTTCTCTGCCGCCTATCTCTACTACTACCTTCTGCTGCTCATTCCCACTCATTTCCCCTCTTGGGCTTGCCCCCATCCTCAAGACTGCCAACCCCTCCATCATCCCTGCCAACCCGTCTGCCCTCATATAATCAAGGATTTTTTTTGTTAATGGTTTTTATTGTTTTATATCACAATAACAAACAACAAAAAAGAACCAACATAAATCATATTTCGTTATTGCAAGGATCACTCCCTTTAAACTCCCAAACTACCCCCCACCCTGCTTACATACTCTCTCATGTTTTATTGCCTTCTTCTCTCAGTCCGTTCTTGTGCATCCTCTTGTGTGTCGACTTTGCCGAAGTATGGGTTGAACAGGGTTACTGGCAGAGCAATCCATTGTTGTATGTCCATGCCAAGTTCTTGTTTTTGTACTCTTAAGGCCTTTTCCCATACTCCAGTTTCAGCTGCTGACCATTTCTTTAAGTCTTCCCACCATCTGGCCACCCTCGGTCCCTTTGCATCTTTCCACATCATGGCTATGATACATTTGGCTAATATATACATTAAGTCTTTAAGTTTGTTCAGCGATTAATTCCTCGATCTCTGCCTGTATCTACCGAGCATGCATGCCTCAAGAGTGTGTGTCCAAATCTATGCCTCCTTGGGCTGCTTTGAGCATCACCCCCTCCCAAAACTCCTGCATCACCGGGCATCCCCAGAACACGTGCAAGCCCTGCTTCCTCTTCTCTGCACCTAGGACATACTTGTTTGCCTGCCCTCTTGAATTTAGCAATTGCCGCTGGCGTAAGGTATTCCCTGTGTGTTCTAATAGAGTTGTATCAATTGAAGTCCGGCATTTCTGGAGACCTTTTTGTGATATACTAATATGGCACTCCATTCATTATCTTCGAATCTTCTGCCTAATTCAGTTTCCCATCTCCCTCCGCACTTTAATTCTGTCCTTGAGTCTAGCTCCATCAGTACCTCATAGATCCTTGAAATAGCATGTCCACCCTCTGATGCACTGAGCAGGTTCTCCATTTCATTGTTTCCTATTACTGCTTCATTAATGCGTGGCCACCTCTGCCTTATCACTCTTGGTACCGCACTATGTAGTAGAAATTGTCCTGTGTATATGCCTGTAATCTCTTGTAGTTCCTCAAATGACAACAACCCCTTTTCATTAAGTAGGTCCCCTATCATGGTGATTCCACATGGTTCCCATTTGGTCTGCACTCTAGTGCCACTCCCTGGCATGTCTGCCATTATTGCCGCTATGGGAATCTGCGGCAAGATCGGATCAACCAGTCCCATGATTTTGTAGGTTCTTTTCCAAATTTGGATTCCCAGTTTTACGAGATATGGGTGGTTCTTTTGTTCTCCCCTGGGGGGCCAAATCAGATCCCTTAGGTATGCATTTTTTATAGCTGTCTGAAGGAGCGTCGTTTCTATCATGGCCTCATCTGCCATCCATTGTACCACATGTCCCAACTGGCACGCCAGGTACTACAACTCGAAATTCTGTATTTTCTACCCCCTTGTTCGTAGGGCCTCTGTAAGGACCTTTAGCGCCATTCTATGCCTCCCACCCTGCCATAGGAAACGTCTGCAAAGCTTCTCTAGGTCACGGAAAAATGGCCTCAGGATATTGTATGGGACATTGCTAAAACAGTCCATAAGTCTTGGCAGTGCTACCATCTTCAATAGTGCTGCCCTCCCCGCCATGGACAAAGGTAGCTTGCCCCAGAGCTCCATTGATTTCTCCAACCCTTCCTTGGCTCGTATTGTTAATAGATGATGTCCAGTCTTTAACAGCACTGGCGCTTACCAGTTTTGTATGTTTAGACTACAGGTCAGCTGTTAACTGGGTCTATGTCCTGAGACTGGTCAGGACTATGAACAAACTTTGAAAGAATTGGAAGTCCTGAGTTGCGCTTATACCTGAATTATATAATGGTACACTTGATTGTGAGCACAGCTTGACTATTTATTAATTAAAGATTCATACTTGGGTCGAAAGAATTTTGCTTCTCTAGTTTTGAAATTAAAGATGGAAAAGAAAATTTCATTCAGCTGAGTTTGTAAAGCCAGATTGTATGGAGAAGCCTGGTGTGTTATCATTAGAGAACCGTTACTCATTGTAGTGAATCATTGCCCATTTAGGGATGAGTCATCATTCATTCTGATTAGTAGTGATATTAGATTACCCACACTTTGTAGCCATTTGGATTTGCTAGAGAATGAGGCATGTTATATTTGCTAGTAACATGTAGAGACATGTAGAGGCAGACTGACTGTTATATATTATGTATGCATTCTAGTGACACCACGCATGAGTATGTACTTAGAGTATACATTGAGCTTTGAGTATAGTGCTTGATATGAGTGAATGCGTTAGGCACTACATTTGAGAATAGAATGCATGAGGCCTATGGCATTTTGAAGCCATCCTGAATGAGACAGAAGAGAAGCGCCACGGACTGCGAAAGTTGTTTTTGAGTTACACTGGAACGAGGAATGTGTAAACAGTTTGGTTGTTCAGACAGAGATTAGACGTGACTCTTGTCCGAGTGGAGAAGTGAAGAGGACTGGCTTATCAGGCCTGCCTGGCTGGTGCTCGCAGACAGAGAAGGTGGGGGCAGCAGGCAGTGAGTGCTTTGCAGACATAGACATGCAAGGATGGAGGGATTTTAGAAGCTAACAGCGGAGTGAATAGAGGAATATGGGAGGATGGTAACACGTAACACAGATAGCATGGTACAAGATAGGCTGAAATGTCACAATGACAGAACATGCTGAAATTGAACAAGTACAAGTAGATGCATCACAGACTTTTAGGCACTGATCAGATTTTTAGAAATGCTGACAGAGAACGAGTGAATGCTTAATGTAACCATAGAGATGTATGTGTGTCATTGAATAGTATAACCAGAGGTATGCTGCTCTCTGAGCACTGAGATGCGGATGGGACTGCTCTCTGAGATGTGAGATGGGAGATTTTAGATGACTTGGAGAGAGGTGTTTGGGAAGGTATTGGAGGTGTTTGGTGTGGCATTGATGGGGGCATTGGCATGCAGTCTTGGCAGACCAGCTTGGGAGAGATCGACGAGCTTTGCAGAGGCTTGAGGGAGGCAGTTCGCATGACCAGACTGGCAAAGAGAGTTGGCAGGAAGACCAGACCACTGAGAGGCCAAGGAGAGGCCCTGAGTGACTGACTGGCTGGTTGCAGAGTGGGAAGCTTGCATATGACAAGAAGGGGAGTATTGCTGATATGAGGCCTAATTGATTGCATGGGGTATTAGGACAGATACACAGAGCTTTGGCTGACATGGAAATGGGGAAATCAGACAGTGATTGTCTTAGAGAGAGAGTGAAGTGTGGTGTGGATTGGAGAAGAATGGTGTGGATTGGAGAGGAATGCTGAATGCTGGCTCTTGCATTAGGCTGCATTAGCATTATAGAGCCTGCTAATTAGATGGCTTGCATTAGAAGCCTGTAAGGCTGACAGTTATTGCATTGCATTGCATTGTAGATTTGCACCCAAAGCATAAAAGGTGCAAATTCGAGATTTTCATTATAGTAGTGTTTGCATCAGGCATTGCTGTGCATGAATAAAAGTGTTTTATTGCTGAATTGATTCATGTGTTTTCTTTGTGGTTATGTTTGTGTGTCCATCGTATAGTAACGTAGGAGTAACACAATGCACATCGCCCGAGATACAAGAGCAGGGGGGGCATAGTGATCCACACCCCCCAGAGGTAGATTTGGAGACTAGCAACTGGTCGCCCATGAGGGGCTAGGCCAAAGGTAATGTTTTAGGACTGACAAAAATGGCGCCCGGCCGTGTGGCTCTTCCTTCCGCAGCTGATATCGATGAGGGCTGGAACAGATGTGTAGTCTGCAGATTTTTGGCAGCTGACTTCTGATCCACTGATCATCGACTTGGCTGGAGGCAAGGTTCGAACACGATGTTCGCATGTGCAGCTGGCTGTGTTATCTGTTTTCTTTTAGCTGTATTTCCTGTCCATGGTTATTGAGTTCGTGGGAATAGATGTTTTATGTTTTGTCTTTGGGGAAGATGTTATGAATTAAAGTATGCTTCGTCCACAATTTTGTTCACCGTAGGAAGGGGGACATAATTTTCTGACTGTGACTTTGTTTGAATTTGGAATTTGAATTGGAATTGATCCAGAGCAGTGTTTCATGACTGGCAATTTCTGGGAATTAATGTACATCCATTTGGTCAAGCTAGAGAAACAGTTTTTTTCTTGACGACGCTTGTGGTATTTTGTTTGGAAATCCGCAGAGACTGACACTTTTTAAGAAAATCTGACCTTTGTTTGGATTTCTGTTGCTTGGAACTTATGCATATTTTTGGCAAGTCGACCACTGTATATGCATGTTTAGAGAAGTCTTGAAGCTTGTTTTTTGAAACTCACTTAAGTGTCGTGAGGTTTGGTTGAAGAAGATCCCGAAGGTGAATGAATACTGCAGAATGAGCTCATTTTTTAGTGACTTGAAAGCAATAAGAAATCGGCTTAGACACATGCTTGATGCCTGGGAAGTTTTGCCGGCACCAACCATAATGATGGGAGGGAAGAGAGTGAATAATAGTGAAGAAGCAAGAACAGAAATGACACCATATATTAGTGACTTGCAAGCAATAATTCATCGTCTCAGACATGTGATTGATAACTGGGAAGATGTCCCAGCAGCACCTGCAGATCCATTGAAAGTAGACCCATTGACACCATTGACAACAGAAGTGATGGGTGGGAACAGAGTTCCTAGTGAAAACCGAGCATGGGTGAAGCACGAAGTAGTGCATGGAGAAGATTTGCATATTGTTTGTGGGGAGAGAGAGCTACCTCAGAATAATGACAGAGATAGTGTGACCCAAACAGTTTGTTCCACTGATAGTGCAGCAATAACTGAAGAGATTGCAGCAACAGCAGAGCAACAAATTGAACGACATGTTTGCTATGAGGAGAAAATGGAGAGTGCATTTTTGACAGACATGTGCAGTTTGCCTAGAGAAATGCCTAGAGGAATGCATGGAGGGGTTGCCTATGACAATGTGCATTATGAAACTGTATCATTGGAGACACATTTGCATGGAGGCAGTTATGTGAAGCATTTGCAAACTAGGGTTGTGAGAAGAGATGAGATGGTGAAAATCTTTGATTTGAATGGTAATGGAATTTGCAATGGCATTTTTGGCAGAATTTGTAACAGCAGTGCTTTGCTATTGCTTTGTTAGAGAGTGAAAATCTTGTTTTGACTAATGACATTGAAACACAGATAGAAAGCAAGGAGAAGGTGAATCGACTGAATTGTGCAAAGTTAGAATGTTCTGAGAGATTGCATAGATTGAATATTTTGAGTTTTCCGAGAGAACACATGGAGAGAACGGGTGTTTACCTTTTGATAGCAATGATACAGAAACATCGCGCTGGATTACCAGACTGTTGTTTTGAAGAAGGAGTAGGCAGAGAATGGAAGGAATGTTTAGGGAATCTGAATTGCATTGCACATACAGGAAGTAGTGTCCATTTGAATGAAATCGATTTGTTTTGTCAACATTTAGTTATTCATCGTTGTGAATACATCATTTTGAAAGGGGAGTCTGTGGCTAGAACTGTGGCTGAAACACATGAAAATGACACAGAGAGCAATGCTTTTGCAGAGAGTAACACACAGAGGAATGCAGTTGTGCAATTTTCTAATTTGCATTTTCTGAACTATGTGAAATAGATTGTCCTGTTTTGTTTTGAAAAGGACAGAGATGGAGGCGGGAGTAATGCATCATGCGGCATGGTTAGACAGATGCACTGGCACACTGAATTAGACACTAACACTGAATTAGACACTGACTGATGGGGAGACACTGAGAACTAGCATTGATGTCTTTTGAGAGACATGGGGAGTTTAGAACTAGCTACGTGCACTGAAGCACAGAGAAATGCTGTTTTGTTTTTGGCTTTGAAAACATCTGAAAACTGATGAAATTGATACTTGCACTTTTGTTTTCCTTGCATGAGACACTGGAGCGACTTTGACCAGACCGAGATTTGCAGACCGTGAGGCCTTGATGACTGACCAGATTGCATTACATGAATTGACCAGACCATGATTGACAGCATCGTATGATAGCAGCATGACAACTGCAAAGATTGACCAGACCTTGATGCGAGATCCAAGATGAGTGACAACCCTTATGACTTTGCATCCTGGCTGTTTTGAAGCAGCACTGAAAATACATTGGAAATTGACACCTATGCTTTGCAGCAGCACTTCTGGGGAATGCCGACCTACTGGTTTGAGGCCTTAGGGTGTAGCTTTGTCAATAGCTGTGCTCTGAAAAGGTACTCAGAAGACCTGTTTGCTACCTCATTTCCTGGCATGACAAGTGAATCCATAGGAAGTGAAGATTGTGACTGAAGGTTGTGAAAATTGACACCTTGCAGCATTCTGTGCAAGGGAAGAGTGAAAGATGTTCAGAAAATGAGAGAAACCGTTTTGTGGGCTGTTTTGTAATCTGCAGCGAGAAGAGAATCCATTTGGAAGGCCTTACCTTGTGAACCAGAACTAGACACAAGCTTTGGGGCCTAGGGAAGAGGAGAGAAATGCAAATGAGCAGGAAGAAACGCTGCTGAAAGCATTTGAATTCCCGGTGCTAACCACGTTTGAAGAGCAGTGAAGTTATTTGTCTCTTGTGCGAGTGAGAGAGAGAGAGCATTGATCTGACACCATTGTGCTTTGAAATCTGCACTTGCATCCAACATTGGCTGGTCCCTCATGTGAAGAATGGGACTGGCGGACTGGCATGGCATAGCAACAACCGGCATGAACTGGCAAGGAAGGAGAGAATCTGAATTTGAATCTGAATCTGGAGTTTTGGCCTATGTGCAGGGCCACTGAAATTGCATTGAATTGCCACTGGAGAGTTGCCATCTGCATTTTTTTGCTACAAAACTCTGAATGAGTGCAACGTGAATGATCCATCGGTATCAAAAGAGGATAAACTAGGGAGAGCTTTGGAATAGGGAAAGTTGAGGCATCAATGAAGGAAAGCCTGCAGCAGGGAGCATGGATTGCTCTGAAGAAACATCTGTCACCTACTGTGAGAGAGCTTGAGCAGTGAGGCTCTGAAATCTGTTACTGAAATTGTCTGTTTGCAGGGACACACATGAGTTCCGTTTGCAGCTGGAACACCAATTTCTGCTTTGGGCTATGCTTTGATGCCCATACACACATGTTTGCTGAACACACGCTCGTTGTTGACATTTGTGAACGATTTGTGAACATGTCGCTTTGTTGGCACGCTTTGTTGACATTCCTTGGCTGAAACTTTTGCATTGGCTTTGATGCTGTACTGACTGAGAAGTTTGCACAGATGTGAGGACACACATACTGATTGGCTACAACCTGAAGTGATCACCGACTGACATGCAGTGAGAGACTGAATTTAGACTGGAAATGTAACCTTAATTGGCCTGCATGACCAATACACTGGAAATGTATACAATGAGTTTTGACACCTTGACCCCTGTAAAAGTGAGAAATTGTCATTTTGTGCTTGACAGACTGAATTGAATACATCCTGATGTCCACAGTACACATGCATTGATTCCATGCATTGCATTTTCGTTCTAAATATTCTGCTTGGATACACTTTTGACTTGACTTTTTGCTTGAATTGCTACATTCAGATTTGACAGTAAAGATTGCATTAGAAACTTGAATATGCCATTTTGAATTCTGACACGCTTGCAGCAATGCATTTGAGGTTTGAGTTTTAGCTTGACACTGATAGAGTGAAACGCTTGCATTTTGGGGTTTTTTGCATTATTGAGAGATAGAATGTTTTTCCCTTTGCAATTTTGCTTGCTTTAGCATGCCACATTAAGATATGTTTAGACAAATTGTTAGTAATGATTATCTAATGATAAGAGGAGAGATTTGTAAAGCCAGATTATATGGAGAAGCCTGGTGTGTTATCATTAGAGAACCATTACTCATTATAGTGAATCATTACCCATTTAGGGATTAGTCATCATTCATTCTGATTAGTAGCGATATTAGATTATCCACACTTTGTAGCCATTTGCATTTGCTAGAGAATGAGGCCTGTTATATTTGCTAGTAACATGTAGAGACATGTAGAGATACACTGACTGTTATGTATTATGTATGCATTGTAGAGACACCACGCATGAGTGTGCACTTATGCATTGAGCTTTGAGTATAGTGCTTGATATGAGTGAATGCGTTAGGCACTACATTTGAGAATAGAATGCATGAGGCCTATGGCATTTTGAAGCCATCCTGAATGAGACAGAAGAGAAGCGCCACAGACTGCGAAAGTTGTTTTGAGTTACACTGGAACGAGGAATGTGTAAACAGTTTGGTTGTTCAGACAGAGATTAGACGTGATTCTTGTCCGAGTGGAGAAGCGAAGAGGGCTGGCTTATCAGGCCTGCCTAGCTGGTGCTTGCAGACAGAAAAGGTGGGGGCAGCAGGCAGTGAGTGCTTTGCAGACAGAGACATGCAAGGACAGAGGGATTTCAGAAGCTAACAGTGGAGTTAATAGAGGAATATGGGAGGATGGTAACACGTAGCACAGATAGCATGGCACAAGATAGGCTGAAATGTCCCGAAGACAGAACATGCTGAAATTGAACAAGTACATGCATCACAGACTTTTAGGCACTGCTCTGATTTTTAGAAATGCTGACAGAGAACGACGAGTGAATGCTTAATGTAACCATAGAGATGTATGTACATCATTGAATAGTATAACCAGAGGTATGCTGCTCTCTGAGCGCTGAGATGTGGATGGGGCAGCTCTCTGAGATGAGAGTTTTTAGATGACTTGGAGAGAGGCGTTTGGGAAGGCATTGAAGGTGTTTGGTGTGGCATTGATGGGGGCATTGGCATGCAGCCTTGGCAGACCAGCTTGGGAGATATTGACGAGCTTTGCACACACAAAAAAACAGAGGGCAATATAGAGAGGCTAGGGAAAGGCAGCCCTTAGGTAACAAAGTAGTAACCTTTGGTCCATCTGTATTCCACTTTCTACTTAGGGTGCCATTCCATTGCCTCGGGTACACTGAGCATACAATTTCCGTGAAAATAAAATTGATAACATTTGCCCACATTATTGTCTCGATTCCTTCATCCTTTCTTTCCTGCGACAAGTGATTGCCATTGAAAGATGGTTGGTCTATTACGGGTACCTCCCAGGGTGGTGCAGTGAGTGGATCCGTAGTGATGCTGGCTCTTCAGCGTGTGGGCAAGTTCCATTCCTTGCTGTTGGCTGGGTTAACGAGTCTGCTGTTTCCAAACTTGAATGGAGTGATCAGTCCCTGGAGGAAGCAACTGTTGAAAATACGTAAGGAGTTGATGTGTCTGGGTGAGTGTGTCTGTGTGGAGCCCTGCTAAAATGATGGCTTTCAATGATTCTGAACAGGCCTTACATTTTCTGATGACTACAAGCTGAGAGTTGGGGTTGCTGCAGAGAGTGTACCATCTATGACTGCCTAGATCACAGCTCCATAATTGTTTGGTGTTGGATCTATTGCTCTTTGTGACAATAAGTGGAGGTTTGGGGCAGTTTGCTGAAATAATTGAGTTGTACTTCCTACAAGGTGGCTTTGTGCTGTGGGCTTTTCACCCTTGCCTCCTTACTTCTTGCCCCCCTTCTTCCCTCCCCTTTTCCCTTACCCTGCTCAATGGAGAGTTGCAGATGACAAACTGGATGTTTTTTTGTGAATCAGCTACTGGTCTTGAATGTGGTGTAGGTCAATGTTTACTTAAAGCAGAAAAAGATGTTCCAGAAGAAAATAAATATTTGATTGAATCAAATGTTTCCTTCTTTGGTGTGCCCTAGTACCCCTGCAATGTTGGGCTTTAGGCGCTGGCAGACTACAGTGGTTTCTCCTCAGTTCCAAAGCCATTTTCCGCACTCCTGCTTGGATGGTTCCATGTGTTAATATCCCTGCAAAAATATTGCGATACAAAAATATCGGCATATTTTTGCAGCAGTATTGACCCATGGACCCTGCGGGGGACACCCCCACAATCCCTGCATTATTTTAAAATGTGCAGGGTACACCCCCGCTCCCACAAAATATCCTCCCCAAAAATATTGCCTATGGCGAGACAAACGGCCAATGTGTGGCGATAATTTTGGTGGGGATATTTTGTAGGGATACCGCTTGGAGGTACTCTTTAATAATCTAGGCACAATCACTTCAGCTTCACTTGTTTACCAGGTGTTCAATTGTTCTGCCTTTAAATTTACAGGGACCATTATCCTTTTGAGAAGCAGAGCTCTAAACCTTTTTCACCCTACCCTTTCTCTCAGACTATTTTGGTTGTAAATTGTCATCAGTATGAGGTTTTAACTTTAGATTTTAGGGAAGTTGATCACACGTTCTCTGCTGCCATCTACAAGTGCGGTCATCTTAAAGGATGTAACAATATTGTCTTACACTATAGAAAATTCTAATATAATGGCTATTGGAGATTACATTGATCATTATAATGCGCTTACACTACCTTTATATGGGAAGGTGTGGTTGGTGTAATGTACATGCTAAACAGAATGTGATGTCACCATTGAATTCCAAGGTTCTGTACCTTGCAAATGCATATGCTCAATTTCCGTGTTATAGGAGCATTTTCATAGAAGCAAATTACTCACAAAAAAGGCAGGAAAATGGCCTTTAACATGCAATACATAAGCCTGAGTGATGACCAATTCAAAGGTTTCTGCCACCCTAAAATGTGCAGCCAGAACAGCCAAGATGCAAAGAACTGAGCACAGTAAGAACATTGATATATGAGTTTTAAACTTTATTTGGGTGTTCTGATACATCCTACGTTTAATCTATTTCAAAAGTCATCATGTAAACTCACACAATCTTCTCCTCATCTGAGCTGGAGCTGCTCTGTAGGCGGTATCGAACTGGAGCTGGCCTTCAGCCAAAGTGCAGAGGCACAGGAAGACTGAAGGCCACCCTAAAGTCTTGGCATGGTACTGTAAGGGTGCAGAAGAAGGACTCTGACACAAAGGTGGCATGTTTGGGGCAATAGAATGTCATTAGTAAATAAAGCAAAAGATAACCTATATTTCCATATTCTGAAGACAAGTTTTCCCTGCCTAAACTTAAGATCTAAGGTGACCGTCAGAATGTCTGTTAAAGTAAAAGTGTCCAACATCCTGTGTCAAGAAAACCCTACTTCTGGACCTTACAATATAAACTAAGGAATACAGCAGCACTGTTCTGATCCCAGGAGAATGCCTTCCTTGTCCTGGGGTAAGGTCACAGTTCCACACAATGTTTTCTTGGTGGGCCAACGCCAATGCCTCCCTTTTCCTAGCGTTCAGTCTCAAATAACCTGTGGGGAATGACTCCCTTCCCCAGGTCACAAAGTTCCAAACAACAGGCCAGGAGGAATGACTCCCTTCTCCAGGTCACAAAGTTTCAAATAACATTTACAAAGTTCCAAATAATAGGGGTGCGGGGGTTGCCCGAGAGCCCAGGCAGCATGGCAGCTCCGGCGTGAGCTCCTCGTCCAATCCGAATATCCTGCGGTTCCCGTGACGGAGCAATCTGGCAATTGTTGGCACTTGCCCCGCAACTTTTGTAAAGCAGCTTGCTCAAGTTCCAGCCCAAACAGATAGTGGGAACTCTACGTACAGTGGTGGTGGCCTGAATCACAGGCCAGGTGGCTCAGGCCAGATAAGCGCACTCGGCCACTGAGGCAGGAGAGGCTGCTGGAGGCAGTGCGGCAAGCGGCCCTGCAAGGCTGAGGGAGACAGCTTGCGGCACCCCAGCTGGGCAGGACCAGCACCGGCTGGTGAAGGCAGCGGCCCACTCACAGGGTTGGCCTGTGGGAGGAACTGCCCGCCGGAGTGACTGAGGAGACCCGATGGGGCAGAGCGTCGCTGCTAAAGAGGAGAATGGCACTGGAGGTGGTGCAGTGAGCAACCCTGCAGAGCCACATATGACAGGGTAAGGTGGCCTGTAACACCCATATCAGGTGGCCGTGATAAGACTGCCATTAGGGTGAAGGAGGTGGCCCACACACTGAAGGAGTAAGCAACGCAGGGTACCCCACAGGTACACTAAGTTTACTCGTACCTCGCCCTGTAAACTGGAGAGGGCACACCACGTGGAGCGGCTCCGGGGCACGATGCAGCATAGAAGGTGGTTCCCAGTAACCCAGCGACAGAAGGAATGTAGGAGAAGAGGTCCCTGGCCTCGACATTCACACTTGCAGGCCGATCGCTGAAGGGAGGCTTCATTACGCCCCACCAGAGAGATAAGTCAATGGGTGGTGGTGGGGGATATTTGCTGCAGTGCTGTGCAGGAGGACTGAAGCCCAAAGACTGCATCAGAGCCCTTCAGGTCAGAAGAGGAGCCTTCTCTGGAAGGGCCTCCAACTGGAGGTATAGTGGAGAGCAGGAGATAGGGGAACTGGGCCCTTTTGAAGGAGTGGCATTGTGAGATGGCCTTGGCAGCTGGTATAAGGCTGTGTAGGGCCACACGTGGCAGACAGAGTAGTTGTGCTGGGACGAGCCTCCCATGGGGCTGCTGGTTCAACAGGGTGGGGTGCCTGAGTGCCGCAATGGTTAAAGTCGACATGAACCAGCGGACACTATCTTTCGAGAGACAGCCACTGGGGAAAAAGTCCAAGGCACCAGTGGAGTCCCCTACCCCACCCAGTGCATTGTGTGAGGAGGGCAGGAGCCCTTCCTCTTCCTCCACAACCAGCCGACACGATGCAAGATACCACCCGCTACCAGTGTGCCTCCCACGATTGCGATGACAAATCTCTACAGAGTAATTCCTCATCATCATCTCATGCTACAAGCATTGGCATACTTGTTTTAGCACTTCGAATCTATACTTTGATTCACGGCCGCAGCTGAACATAGAGAAAAAGCTAAGATGGCCGCCGCTGCTACAATGCACTCCCGATTCAGCAACTAGGCCCCCTGTTACCTAGACCATGGATCATGCCTCTGGATTGGGTGATCCTTCCCATTTGTTTGTACAGTGTTGAGCGGAAGGCTTTAACCGGCCTGCAGACACCTAAGGCCTGCTACAAAAGGCTAGGATCTGTCTGCAAGCATTTCCGCTCGACGCTGCATCCTGTGAGGAGGGCAGGAGTCCTTCCTCTTCCTCCACAACCAGCCGACACGACGCAGATGCGGCCCGCTACCTGTGTGCCTCACACGAATGCATTGACAAATCTCTACAGGGTAATTGCTTATCATCATCTCGTGCAACAAGCATTGGCGTGCTTGTTTTAGCACTTCAAATCTATACTTTGATTCACGGCCTTAGCCGAAAATAGAGAAAAGGATAAAATGGCCGCCGCCGCTACAATGCACTCCCGACGAAGCAACTAGGATCCCTGTTACATAGACGACGACAGATCGTGCCTCCAGATTGGCTGATCCTCCCCATTTGTTTGTACAGTGTTGACCGGAAGGCTTTAGCCGGCCTGCATACATCTAAGGCCTGCTACATAAGGCTAGGGTCTGTCTGCGTCTGTCTGCGAAAGGACGCCGACAACCGAGCCAAACAGATGCATCCCGCTACCCCTGCATAGACCTCCGGACGACAATGGCCTCAACGCCTTGGTGAGTAACCGTACCGGTTACTATCGTCATCCGCCTCAAGTACACTGCTTCGTTCAACTAATCTATACTCCCTCCGCTAAATGTATTTTTAGGAAATCTGAT
The DNA here is from genome assembly GCF_040938575.1 of Ambystoma mexicanum. Classification (NCBI taxonomy): domain Eukaryota; kingdom Metazoa; phylum Chordata; class Amphibia; order Caudata; family Ambystomatidae; genus Ambystoma; species Ambystoma mexicanum. The sequence continues at coordinate 1,383,337,733 of NC_090921.1, read as the reverse complement.
TGCACACACGTATACCGCCCACACTCCCCCCTCACCCTGCTCAGTATCATCACCCTGCTCTAGCCACCAAGTACAGCGTACTGTGGTACGACCACACCCTCATCCACCGCGAATCACCTCATCTGCGACCACAATCCCAATCGCCACATATCTACGACCAGGATCCACTGCGCTACCTCGTCTTGAAGTCTGCAACATCATTAGAGCCAAACGCCATCCACAGAATGATACACAAATGTATATTCAAGACCTCCACCACTGCTACGCCGTTGAACGAAATATCTCAAGGTACCTTTTAACTAAGCGTTCACGCCTCGTACGAACTCACTCATGGCCTAGACTATCTCTGCATAAACTACCTCAAGACCTTTAATAATAACCAACTACCATGTACCATACTCGTTGTATCACCATCTGGTACTTTTGAACCAGTCTATTCTGTATGAATTAGCCCATTCAGGCCCCATGCCCAACTTCCAGTTTTGATGTTGAACTTGGCCATTCTGCCCATAGTCGCTCTCAGTGCTTAAGCAAACCTATAATGCTCACCAACACTGATACACAACTATACTAGCCCAGTCGGTTAACCACTCAATTTTCGAACTAGCCTATTGTGCTACCACTACTGTGTTTTGAACCAGCCTATTCTGTCAACCACATTGCCACATTGCTTTTGAACTAGCCTATTCTATTACCTCTACTGTGTTTTGAACTAGCCTATTCTGTCAACTACATTGCTTTTGAACTAGCCTATTGTGCTACCTCTACTGCATTTTGAGCTAGCCTACTGTGCTACCTCTGCTGTGTTTGAACTAGCCTATTCTGTCAACCACATTGCTTTTGAACTAGTCTATTCGATCACCTCTACTGTGTTTTGAACTAGCCTATTCTGTCAACCACACTGCTTTTGAACTAGTCCATTCCTGACACTAGGTACCTAGCTAGCCTACCCAGAATGTGCCCATTATGATGCACATTCAATACGCACTTTAGTTAGCTGTCTCATCATGATCAGCATACTTTGCATCATTCCACTGATACTCACCTTCACTAGGCTTGACACTAGACAACCTAATCATGACAAGATGGAGCCCCTTAGGGACCCCCTCCCAAGGGCTTGCCTAAGCTCCATCACCGCCACTAATCACATGGTCATTCCCACTCGCTTCCTACCGGTACTGAATTTCACCAACTGGGACTCCAGAATCAAGCCTGCCTCTTTCCTACCTACACTTCACCTACACTTCACTCCTTCACCATACCTAGAGAGAAGTTTGGCACACGTTCCTCCCTCCCACTTCCATTCAGCCGCTTTACCCAAGAGTAGGCATACATACCACTAACCCAGACACAACAGACTGAAACAACAGACTAGGCACCAGACTCCTTACGCACCTTAACCTACCAGCCAAACACAACCCTAAAACCACTAGCAAACGATGCACATAATTCAACAACCATAAACAAATGTGCAAAAGATCCCACACTAACATGACAAAGAACCTAGTCGATAACAGTTATGACCACATCCAAAAGGGCACTCAGAAGCTACCCATAAAAGGGGCCCTACTAAATGCTAGGTCCCTTGTTGCCCACGCAACTGAGATTGCATATGTCATCCTGGCTAACAACTTTTACTTCCTTGCTGTGACAGAAACATGGCTGCAAAATGTAGCTGGCCCCTCTCTAACCTTAGCTGTCCCCAACAACTATTCCATCCTCAGAGCTGACAGACCTAATGCTCGTGGAGGAGGAACTGCCTATATCTTCAATCCACACCAGACATGAGATTGGCCACCTCTTCTCCTCTGAATTCCTCACAGGTAAGCTCCAAACGTCACTGAAAAACACTATTACTATCCATCTTATATACAGACCCCCAGGTCTACCCGGATCCTTTGAAGAAGACATTACGTTGCTAGTAGCTGATAACACCAAACCTACAGCGCAAAATATTATCCTAGGTGACTTGAACCTTAGCTACAATGACCCCAATGACATACCCGCCACCTCCCTAGCCAACACGCTATCTGAACAAGGCTTCATACAAATAAGCACCCTACCTACCCATGAGAAAGGCAGGATCCATGATTGGGTAGCAGACCTCAATTGCAATATTACCCTTAAGGACTCCTCACCGCTTGTGTGGTCTGATCATCACCTCCTATCCCTAGAAATCAATGTCAACAACCTAGAGTTGATAAAGCCTCCAGTTGCACCACCTTGTCTCACTAGAAACAAATGTAATATTACCGCTGAGGCTATAATATCCCTGGTAGTCCCTATACTCAATGCACTACCTGACACAAACGGCCTGAATCTGCTGATTATAATGACTCCATGACCAAAGCTTTAGACACCATTGCCCCGTTAAAACTACGCAAAGGTAAACCCAGAGCACATTTGAACTCTTGGTTTACTCCTGAACTTAAATTACTACGCACAGAAAAAAGAAAACTCAAAATACTTTGGAAAATGTCCCCTTCTCCGGAAAATAAAACCGACCTAACTAACATCACCCCCACCTACAAAAATTAGATCATCTGAACTAAAAAAGAAACCTTCAATGACAGAATTAACAAAGCGGGATCACGGGGCTCCAGACCAAAATAGCTGACAAACGGCACCAACTCTCCTATGGCAATCCATCAAGTCTGACTTCGCCCTCTACCATATATCATAATTCAGGCTTCAAATTTAAGAATGGGCCTCATCACAAGTTGGGCTGTATTCCCGGCTGTAATACCGCCGACTGGTCCAGTGGTATTACCACCGGATCACAGGTTGGGCCTTAACGGTAAATCCCCATTACAGAATGGGTCCTTTGGATCCAATGGGGAATTTTCGGTGCTAATACTGCGGGCTAATACAGCCCTGAGATATCCACACCTGAGGTACAAAAAATCATAGCATCATTAAAACCATCCAACTGCAAAAGATGCGGCCAGAGATTTAGCCCCTTTTATTACCAAACTTATAAATTCCTCATTCGCCAACAACTCAGTCCCAAGTAACCTGAAGCAATCTTGGGTTCTCCCACTGCTCAAGAAACAAACACTTGATCCGGCTACTCCCTCTAACTATAGACCGATTACTACAGTCCCTTTCTTACAAAAAATCTTAGATAGAGTTGCATACTTGCAAATTCAAGACTATCTAGAGACAAACAAACTACTAGGAACACGTCATTCTGGCTTTAGACCCCAACATGGAACAGAAACTACCCTTGTTGACTTTAAAAGCCAAATTGACAAACTAAAAGACAAATACAGAGTTGCCATCCTACTCCTCCTAGACTTATCAGCAGCCTTTGATCTGGTTGACCATAAAGTATTATCTGATCACCTGTCATCAGCAGCTCACTTTTTGAACTCCTCCGTCACGTGAATTCAATCTTTCCTTGACAATAGAACTATGCGTGTCTTCTCACCCACAGCAGCGGCAGACCCAATCACCATCACCTGTGGAGTCCCACAAGGTTCATGCGTCTCGCCCACTTTGTATAATATCTTTACAAAGCCCGTATTCGACAAACTGGACCGTCTGGGTGTCACCTACACCAATTATGCAGATGATACCCAGATACTCCTACCATTATCAGGCACCTACGACACAGATGTCTGTCGGATCAATGAAGTCTATACCATCATTCAGGCATGGATGGCCACGCACAGCCTCTGCCTGAATCATGATAAGACTGAGCTGCTCTTAGTCAGCTCACCCAACAACCTACTAAAATTCAGTCCCAACTACACCAGTATCCACATAGATGGGAATAACATACCCATCACCAAAGATGTAAAAACACTAGGATTTTACCTCAATGCCTACTCCAGTCTAACCAAACAGGTAAATATGACTGCCTCAGCTATCGCCTACAATGGCAAGCTGATTAGGGCTTTGCAGACCCCTACTCTCATCCAATAGCTGCCTCACACTGGTCAGAGCGCACTTATACAGTCCAAACTGGACTACTGCAACGGCCTATTCTTAGGCACCAACAAATCTATAATGAACAAGCTGCAGATCCTGCAAAATAATGCACTCAGAGCCGCATTAAACATACCCAGAAGAGAGCACATCTCGGCAACCAGAAAACATTGTAAATGGCTCTCCATACAAGAGAAAATTGCCCTAAAAACCCTCTGCCTCACCCACAAAGCTTTGGACCACCGAGCCCCACCATATCTCACTGACAGATTTACTGCGAGACTGTCAGCTAGAACCACAAGATCTAGCGACACCTCCTGCCTTGTGGTGCCCAGATACGACCTTAAAAGGGCTGGCGGAACTAGTTTCCCAGTTCTAGTTGTCCAATTATGGAACACACTTCCACAGGACATCAAATCTATTCAAACCTTTGAAATATTCAGAAGTCACGTCATCACATGGCTACTCAATAAAAATGTACTTCACACACCCGCCCTCACTCTGCACATTTAAGTCCGTATTCCTATCACATGTATGTAATTCTTCTTTTTTTCTGTCATAATTTACATGCCTCTGTATGCTTCTTACACTCTTCTGTGTATCACTTAGCCCAAATTACTGCATCCTTGTATCTGGACTGTATATCTGTACATATCTGTATATTTGTAACCGTAAACCTTACATTAAGCGCCCAGATACCCCTGGATCAGGCGAGCTATATAAATAAAATAAACAAGCAAACAGGGGGCGACTGGGATGGCAGAAGGTGCAGATTTGGACATGAGGGAAAGCCTATTGTACCTCAAGAAAGGTATAGGGAAATTGGACACCATCAACACTAAAGTGGAGCTGATACAACAGAAGCTATAAAAGCATGGTGCCAGACTTGATGGGGCAGAGAACAGAATCTCTGAGCTGGAAGGCGCAGTGGCAACGATCCTGACCAGAGTGGTGGCCCTGGAAATGGCAGTCAGGGTCATAATGGCTAAGAACGAAGATTTGGAGGGCCAGGCGAGACAAAATAACATACGCCTGGTTGGGGTCCATGAGCAGCAGGGTGGGGCCGCATGGAAGACTTTGTGGAAAAGCTGTGCGTGACACTTTTCGGGAAGGATGACCTCTTGCCAATGTTCCTGGTGGAACGGGCACACAGAATTTCAGCACTGCACCCTCCCCTCGGGGGTTCCACCACGCCCTCATAATTGCAAGACTACTCATCTGGGATGTGATTCTCTGATTGTCCAGAGAAAAGGGTGTTCTCGTCTTCTATGGAGATTGCATTTCGATATTCCTGGATTTCTCAGCATCAGGACAGGTGGTGAGAAGAACCTTCACCGGAGTGAAATGCAGACTTTGTGACCTGGACATAAGATACACAATGCTGTTCCCAGCTAAGCTCAGGATGCAATATGCTAGTAAGGCGTACCTATTTGTCACTCCTATTGAGGCTAGTATGTTTCTGGGTGGACTCTGCAGGAAGGGGCCCAGAAGAGGCTTGTCACCTCATAATCGAGACCTTTCCAGACCCTCACAAAATCAGAACTGATGCTGACAGGGAGGTAGCATTGACAGCCAGCCACCCTTGAGGAAGACAGGAGGATGTAATCCCTGGGGGGTGGGGGCTGGGGGGCGAGTATTGGTCCCTCTCACCTTAGGTGCTGGCAGAAAAATTGTTGGGTCACCCTGTTGCCCACCACAAAGTGCATAGTCCAGCCCGGATTTCATGGTCCAGAACACAGGGCCAAACCATGTACCTTCCATGAAGTTATCACCTTGACATGAGGTGTAGCATTGTGCACCTTTTGGGGGCTGCCTGAAACCGGGAACTGAAGATGCTTTCCTGGGATCGAGGCCAGGTGGTGGCGCAAAGGCCCTGTGGGCACTCCACCAATGTTGCTCTGGGGAACAGGGGGGCAATGGGGCAAGGGATTTCCTAATGAGTTGGGGGTGTTGTTCCGAGGGGAGTCGAGGGCTGTAAAAGTTGGGGGTGGTTTTGTGGGATTGTTTGTTACTCAGAGTGTCCACTTATATATAGCCTTCAGTACGGCTCGTTGGACAAAGTCTGGGTGGGCCGGGGTTGGGACAGAAGGTCTGCAGAGACAGGGCTCTCCGTTTGTAGCATTCTAAATGGTCCTAGATAATTGGGGGAGGGGGGTGAATGGGTTAAAAATGCTTCCAGATGATCACCGGGAAAATACAGGGGGGCAATCACCCGGACAAGGTGAGAAAGGTTCTTTTATATATGAGGCGACATGATATCAAGTTCAATTTCTTCAGGAAACCCATTTAACAGGTCAATGTAAAAGCAAGTGGGTGGCACAGTGGGGGTGACATAGGTACTACTCATTGTACTCCTCGTATGTGCGGGTGTGGGCATTTTGATCCATAGTTACGATAGGTTTATCCTTCTAGAGACTAAAAAGGACCAAAAAGGGAGGCCACTACTGTGGACTGACTACACATAGGGGGAAAAGGTCTCTCTCCGCAATACACGTCTCGAACACCGATAACCCAAGATTCTTTGACTGGGTTGCACCCCTCCTAGCTCTGACATCCAACTCAATGAGTCTAGGCGAGCAATTTCAAAACCACCTTGAATGAATAACTGGACAGGTCCACTAAGAGGGCACACCAGCAATCTAAGGCCAGTCAGAAGATCTTGGAAGTGTGCATAATATATGACCTGATAGATGTGAGGCGCACTTGGCACGCTACGCTAAGAGAGTACACATTCCGTTCATGGACACATCACACAGCTTACTGGATGGATCTTATTCTGCCCTCGAGGCAATTGGGGATGCACCTGGGGTCCTGTGAATCTTGCTGAGGACAATTTTGGATCATTCTCCGGTAAACTGGAATGCCTTATTCCCTGGGGTGAGTGAGGGGAGCAAACTGGCGTTTTAAGTCTAATGCGCTTAGAGACACGGTCTTCCATGATGAGGTGCGCAGAGACAGGTTGGCCTTTATCGCCACCAACAACAGCATGGTTGACTCTCCTCGGGTATTGTGGGAAGCCTTTGAATGCTGGGTACGCGGAATGTGTTTGGGGAAAGAGGCAGGGATACTGAGATTGATTAGGGCAGACTTAGAAGCAAATTAAGAAAATTGAAAGACCTAGAGCACGTACATCGGGAGGTGGGGATAGAGGCAGTAATGGCGGACATTAGGAGGGACCTGGATGCATTCCAAGTGAACTCAATCTGGGAGGTGGCTACCTGCATAGCTCTGCCCGGATTGTAGAATATATCGAAGGCCAGAAGATGTGGGTATTCTTGGTGCGGCTCCTGGCGGCTGAGCGGAGATCGGCTCAGCTGGACTATGCAAAGAATTTCCAGGGGACATAAGTTTTTAGGACAGCTGATATCAGGGAGGCATTTTGAGAATATTATAGTGTTCTGTACTCCTCCAAAGGGTCGCACTCTGAGGATAGTATAGGGCAATTGATTGAGAGGGGGGGGCATGGAACTATATTGGTTGTCACCAGAAGGGCGGGAATACTTGGGCAAGGAATTCACAATGGAAGAAATTATGTGGGTGATTAAGGAATTAAGGATCTACCGGAGGCTAAATCCCAGAGTCCTGATGGCCTTACCAGTGAATTGAATAAGGCCTACAGTCATATTGTGGCTCTGTATCTGCTAAAAGGTATACCAAGAGGCAGTGAAGAGGGGCACACTTCCGTTGACACTACGAGAAGCTACAATAACGATTTTGCACAGGAGGGGAAAACCAGCAGAGAACTGTTACTCATATAGGCCTAAATCCCTCATTAATGTGGATAATAATATCCTGTCCAAATTGTTAGCGAATAGGCTCCTTCCCCTCATTCGCAACGTAGTTGTCGCGAAACAGTCAGGTTTCATTCCCGGGAGGAATACAACTTATGGGTTGCAACGATTCTTTGGTCTTCTCAAAGGGATTTATCCAGCCATGCAGGTGATTGAGGTTCTTTTAGATGCCGAAAACATATTTGACTTGGCTGAGTAGGCATTTATGTTCAGTACTCTCCAGCAAATGGGCCTAGTCCATAGGCTCTTGGACTACATAGCCCTACTATATACCTCTGCCACTGCATGAATAGCCATCAATGCGGAACGCTCAACACGATTGCAGATGACAAAAGGGATGCAACAGGGCTGCCCTCTCTTGCCACTTCTATTCGCACTTGCCATTGAGCCGCTTGCCACAGTGATTGTGGAACAGCACCTTAGAGTGGGGCATTCAACTGTACTTGCACAGGCTTGTTCTCTCTCTTTATGCAGATGACAGCTCTATTCTTGAAAAACCCCAGAGAGAATCTTAATCCTGTGATGAGGAAGATTATTCAGTTTGGAGAACTGTCTGGACTGAAAAATAATTATGATAAATCAGTGATAGGTCCTCTCACGGCAGGGGTAGTGCCCTTTGGTGATGACTATGGGTTCCGATGGGAGCTTTTAATACTAGGTACCTTCGCATAGCGGTATCATGGGATACAGCGGTCTTATTTAGGTGAAACTACGGTAGGGTGGTGCAAAGCATACAGGAACAGATTGTCATGCCTGCGCCATGGGCGCATACATTGGCGATCAATATGGACAAGTTGTTATTCATTTATCTGCAGAAAACTCTTGGATCAACCGCTATTCACTTCTTGGACCTTATTTCCCATTTACGAGACTTTGGTGCTTTTCTATTTTTTCCAACAAACTACACTTACCACAATGCACTTGGCTATAACTATCTATTCCTGGCAATTCCTATTTTTCCTCATCTTAACTACAATCCCCAGAAGCCCTAGGGATCAGCTCTGCTTCCACCAGCTCAGGAACAGAAAGGGAGGAGGCTGATTGTATGCAGGTGTGCTGATCCAGGTGCGAGCAATTAGCCTGCCTCTGTGCTGGACTGGGCGGTATAAAAGCTGCTGACTGCAGGAGCTCAGTCTCTTGCATTAAGAGTCCTTCCAGCACCTTTTTGCTTCGAGCCACGTATTTTTGCATGCTGTTCCTGTTGCTGCTTTTTTCTGATCCTGTTTCCAGTGCCTGGCTGCCCAGCTCCTCTGGGCTCACTCCTTGTTGCCCAGCTCCTCTGGGCGTACTCCTTGCTGCCCTGCTCCTTAGGGCTCCCTGCCTTGCAGCTTGCCTCACCCCGCTGCCTACAGCCCTTGTCCTCTGGGTGTCCTGTCTTGCGGCCTGCTACACCCTGCTGCCTACAGCCCTAGCCTTTTGGGCTTCTTGCCTCAGCCCTGCCCCTCTGGGCGTCCTGCCTTACAGCCTGCTACACCCTGCTGCCTACAGCCCTAGCCTTTTGGGCTTCCTGCCTCAGCCCTGCTCCTCTGGGCGTCCTGCCTTGCAGCCTGCTACACCCGGTTGCCTACAGCCCTAGCCTTTTGGGCTCCCTGCCTCAGCCCTACTCCTCTGGGCGTCCTGCCTTGCAGCTTGCTACACTCCTGTGCCTTCAGCCCTTATTTTTTGGGCTTCTTGCCTACAGCCCTTGTCCTTTGGGCTCCTTGCCTTGCAGCCTGCTTCATTCCGCTGCCTACAGCCCATATCCTCTGGGCTCCCTTCCTTACAGCCCTGCTCCTTTGGGCTTGCTCCTTGCTGTCCTGCTCCTCTGAGCTCTTTACCTTGCACGCTACAGTCCTCTGCAATCCACAACAGTTTACCTGCATTTATTACTTTCAGTTATTGCAGCCCCCCTGTTTCCTGACTGCTGCTCCCTTGCTTTCTTTCTTGTTTTCTACCCTCAGTTCTTTATCCCTGTCCAATCCAGTTATACTGCTTTCCTTTCATTCCCTTCTTCTAGTTTGCTCATCGACTTCCATTTTCCTGGATTTGTCTGTAATTGTCTTCCCTTGTATTATTGTAGACCCCTTTGTACAGAGTTTGTCTGTTGGTTTCCGCCAGGCAACCTCTGCCCTTTCCCTTGTCTCGTTTCTGTGTAATAGACACCCATAGCTGTTGTTCCCAGCCATGAGCAAACAGCGTGGGCCTCTGTTATAGTTATTAGTTTGGTGAGGCTGGAGTTTCCAAAGGTCCGTGGAACACTCTTTCCCCCTTTTGCATACACCCCAAGAGGGAATCCAGTTTGTTTATACCTTTATTCCCCTGCTACACCTGCCTACCCATTTGTTATCTTTTACCTTCTGCTGTGTGTGTATTTGTCTGTCCACCTTACTTCAGCACAACCACCCATGGGTGCCCTGTGCCACTCTTAACAGAGTGCCATCCGTGACACAGATTTGCAGAAGGACGGGTCTTCCTCTTTCCCTAATGGGAGGTGTTGCGGTCTTCAAAATGGTGGTACTGCTTAAATTCCTCTGTTTGTTCCAAAATCTTCCAATCATTCTTACCAAATGTTTCTTCAAGAGGATGCAAGAGATACTATTGGGATTCTTGTGGTCGGGGAAAGCCCGAGAGTACAATGGGAGGTGCCTACACAATTGTGCCAGGATGTGGGGTCGGTTTTATGCTCCCAGACTTTGAACACTACATTTGGGCAGCGCAAGCCCACTTTTTATCCTTTTGGTACGAGGCGAGACCCAGTAGGCCTCAGGTCCAATTTGAGAGCTCACTCATGGCCCTACACCTTCTGTGGACAGAGATTCTGGGGAAGGGCAGCCAGAGGAGGGGAGGCATTGCGGTAGTGGCTAGCACGTGAGTGGCATGGCGGAGATTGGCAGACAAAATCAGAGTGGCAATGTTGTACCCCCCGGCAGACCCAGTTAAGTACATCCAAGGGCTGGGAATCACTAATGAACGGGTGTATACAGGTTTAATAGACAAAATGGGAATTACAAGGATAGGGGACTTCTATGTGGACAACGTATTACTGAGCTTGGATGACTAAGAGGAGGGGAGGGGTGACTTCCCTAGATTAATTCCTCTATTTCAGGATTAGGAGTGAGTTCAAGGCCTTCTTACATACATTTCCACAACAACCGCCTACATTCCCCCTCCTGCACAAGGTGATAAGAGACACAGGGTGAAGGGAAGCAGATTTTCCTGATCTATGCAAAGCTGAGGGCTGCAATTTCCGGGCAAGGGATAAAGCAAAAGAGCAGTGGGAGAAGGCGTTCGGTATACAGATTGAGGATAGGGCATGGAACTATGTCAGAGCCCAGAAGCGTGGTGTATCACCTAATGCTCGATATAAGCAAATACACTTTACCTATGTACACCAGATCTATCACACACCATCCAAATTGCATAGGTATTATACAGCAGTGTCTGGGGAGTGCTTGTGCTGTAAAGTTGCTGAAGCAGATTTTGTTCATTTGGCTTGCAGATGTCCTCCAATAGCGCAGTTTTGGGGGGAAGCTACCATCAAAGAAACAGTGGTGATGGACCCCCCTGATGGCTTTACTTGGCCTGACAGTTGGCTTGGCCCGACCATACAGGAAACTGGCATGCTTATTGCTGATTCTAGCCTGGTGTAGGATAGCTATGGCATGGTGGAAGGGTCTGGTACCAAAGGCGGCACAATGGTTGGAGGATATTGCCTATTGTCATGACTTTGATGTAGCCTATATCTGTACTCTAATGCTGCATGCTCGTCCTCCAGATGTTTGGGGACCATATGTTCAATTTCGGTTAACTGGGACTGCAGGGCCAGCCTCACCAAACTAATAATGTTTGGTCTACTGTGGGGAAAGAGTGGTTGTTGTCTCATTGTATCAACTGTAAAAATGCTTTGCAGGGTTGTAAGGTTGGGGTTGATGCTGGTGGTTATCTGCTCTACCGTGCTAATAATTTGCGCAATGAACTAGTATGAGTTGGGGTGCTGGAGAGGATGGGGCTACCTCCTTACTTCTTTTGTTGGGAGGACACTCTGAACTATTATGTTATGTGACGTTGGTTTATCTTGTGAAAAACCAATAAACAGTTTCAAAAAAAGAAAAAAGTTCCAAATAATAGGCCTGGTGCAATGACTCCCTTCCCCAGGTCACAAAGTTCCAAATAAAACTTACTGTGGCCTAGGAGAATGCCTCCCTTCTCCTGGCATTTGGTCTCAGTCTCAAAAAACCTGGGTTGAATGACTCCCTTCCCCAGGCCTGTTGGACATTCCTCCTGGTCAAAGTTACCATGAGAATGCCTTCTCCCTTCTCCTGGTATCTGTAACACAATCTCCTACAACCAGGGGGAATGACTCCCTTTCCCTGCTCTTCATCTCAGTAGGTTTCACACTTACAACACCCAACTCTAAGTGTTAGGAGGGTCTGTGACCCTTGCTTCTCCCTTCTTCTTTAGTTTTTCCTACTTGGTCCACTTCCCTGCCAAGTACTGCCATGAGGAAGATGAATCTCATCACTCTATGGGCTTAGGTCCACGATCCTGGATTTTCTTCTACTTTGGTTTGCCCCACTTGGTTCACTTCCCTGCCAAGTACTGCCACAAGGAAGATGACTCATATTGCTCTTTTGGACTGGGACATCAACCTTTGTTTCTCTTCTTCTTTGGCTTGGCCACTTGATTCATTTCCCTGCCAAGGACTGCCAGGAGGAAGATGACTCGTATCACTCTCTTGGGGGGATCCCTGACCCCGTTTTCTCTTCCCCTCTCTTTATGTTCCCTTGTCTACCTCACTTGCCAAGTACAGACACAAGGAAGATGGTTCTGCTTATAATCCTGATAGTGTTTGTGCCTCATGCAGCTTTGGCCCCTTATCGGTCCCTGCGTCTCTCCCGTTACCTTGTCTGCACCCGTGATACGTGGCCAGGTCTTCCTAGGGTCCTTCTCCTGCTCGGAGTGTTGCGCAGGCTTCTCTGTGTCTTGGTTCCTTTTCCCTGTTGATCACCTACCCTTGGAATGATGGTATGGATGCCGCTTCCAGAGTTCGTGTCACCATCTACCAGCCTCCCGGTACCATCTGGTGGCTGTTGGGTACAGGAGTCCTGTTGTCTTCTCAACTCCGTAAGCGGACTGCTCTTGGCTCCTTCCTGGCCTTCTCTGCATTTCCTTTGTGCTTCTTGGGCCTCACAGTCTCATGTCCTGGTTGGCTGTTTCTCCCTTTCAGGCATTCCTTCTTTGATCTTTATCACGTAAGTGGGACCATGCCTCTGCAGAAGTCTATACCACTGTAGTTCCTTCTTAGCATGGTTCTTTATTGCTCCTTTGTCCCACCTCATCCCAATACTGGAGTTAGCTATGTTCCTAATCTTCTTCTTCGTTTCCGAACTTTCCAGGACTTTGAGATACTCTACTTTACAACAACACATAGACCTGGTCTCAGCAAAGAGATTAGCAGAGGCAGAAGAGGTTAGAATGGGTGTGATGTTCCTATTTGGGCAACATCTTAGATGGTCGTCCTTCTCCCTAGTGGGATTTTGGGGGGGAGGGGTAACAGGTAGACCCTCCCCATGAGATCCACCCTTATTATGCCATCCTCAGTGGGACTATCGAGTAGCGGCCTCACCTCCCTGGCCTCCCGGGAAGAGGTTCCCCCTCAGGGAGAAGTGTTACATACCTTTCCCCTAATGCCACAGGCTTACTGATCTGATTTGGCAAGGGGTAACAGTCTCTATTGGTCTCTGGTTTGGGAACATTTTTTCCAATTCCATGCAAGTTCATTTTTGATGAATTGTTCCTCTTCCCAGGTGTCAAAAGGGGAATAATTTGGGGCCTAGTTAAGTCCAGTGATCAGCTGTTTAAACATGGGAAAATCGATGCCGATAATACTTTCTTCCAGTAGCCTGGGCACCAGAGCGGAGTTTACTACAGTATCCCTACCCTTGATATTAAGTGTGACTGGGGTTCTGGGGTATATTACTTGGTCTGCGTGAACACAAGTGATCTTAACTGGTCTTCCTAGATGTATCTCGTCAGCATACACCAGATCAGCTCTTATCACTCTTTGCTTGCTGCCAGAATCTATTAAGGGAGAAATGGGGGTACCATTAACTGTAATGGGTACAAGGGTTTGAAAGGGAGCAGAGAGACAAACAATTGCTGGCTGCTTCCAGGTCAGTATCCTCTGTTCTCTCTCTCTTCTCATTGCCCTTTTCCTATCCATCCTATCTCCATGGGTTCTTCCATCTGATCTTTATCACCACAGGAGAAACAGATCGGAGACAATGTCACAGAGCTCTTTCCCTCTTCGGTTTTGTCAGGCCCTTGTTTTTAAAGGACGACTTCCTCTTTTCTCTGATTTTCATAGCCCTACTTTTAAACACAGCCATGTCAAATTTACTCTGCAAAAGGGATTTAAATCTACATTCACAATTTCTGGTGGAACACACTTCACACTCTCCTGCATTTGCGTCATCATCCATGCCAACTCACATCTCCCAAATACCAAAGCAGAATCTAGCATGCCAATCCTTTAACCCCTGGTGTGCTGTGAAGCAACGCTCTTCATATTACCAAATCACCAAACAAGGGATGTTTACTCACTATTCCACAATGGCTAGGGTGTGCGTCACAGCAATACCATCATTCCATCACCAAAACACCAAGCACGGCATGTTCACTTACATTGCTGATATTATATAGAGCGTGCACCACAGCAATAATTGTTACATCACCAAATCACCAATAATACAACATGCAAGCCTACCATGCCTATAATACCCCTGCATGCATCCTGGCACGACACTAACCAACATATCACCAACAACATGCACTCTGACCGTGACGTGTGCATTGCTAGGAATTGGACCACTGTGGCTAAATTGCAGAGGACCTGCCACTCTGATTGACCTATGAAATGAACAGTTTTTGTAGGGCACAGAATGCCAAAGGACGGCACCGTGATAGGGATGCGGTTCGCGAGCCTCAGTCACGGTTGCTCGAGCAAACTCCAACGCGCACGCACTGCTCGAGAAAAGAACGTTGAACCACACAGCGCTATGGTCGCCTACGCACCAGACGTGTCTCGTTGGCAACACCACAACAGAGCAAATACGTTTTGTATTTGTGGAGGTGATCGGCATGGGAGATGGACAATGGGATCTAACGAGTCTATGAACCAAGGGAAATACATTAATATTGCACACAAAGTGCATCAAAGGAAAGAGGAAGGAAGACGTGCTGTGACTGACCTCACAGTCTAAACTGTAAGCAGTAAAAAAAAGAAAAAGAAAAAACACAAAATAGGAAACTATGCAAAACATGCCTTGTCCCTTGGTGTTCATGACTCATCTGGGCCTGCCCATGGTGAAGTGGGTCCTGTGGGAGAAAGGCTTTTTGCACTTATTCCAATCCACATGCAGTGGAGGGGTTAAGTGTTGATAGGAAAGTATCACTACTGATGCACTGTCTGGGCTATGAAGGACAGTGCATCTACGAGACACTGCCCTTATCGGACGACAGTGAGGGGATCAGCAAAGGTCTTAGCGAGTTGGAGTGTGCACTACTTAAATTAAACACACACTTTAATCCTAAAGTGAGCACCATAGTATAGAGATATCATTTTGCCATGAGGTAACAGAAAGTTGGTGAGACTGTGGAAGAGTATATATCCACACTGCGACAATTGGCTGGCTCATGTAAATTTGGGGATAGGGTTGATGAACACATTTGTGACCAGTTCATGGTCAAGTGTAAGAATAAGGGAGGACCTTTGACTCAAAGATGATCCATTGTTGGATAAGATTATTACAATTGCAAAGCGTGTGGAACATGAGACAAGGTGCCTGGCGCAACTCGCAAAAGGGAAGGCGGTAGCAAAAGATGTTGTCAAAGAAGTAATGAAAGTAGAAACTGGAAATCGTGCCAAAAGCAGACGACAGAGGAAAGAGACGCTAGACTATCTGAGAGAAGGGAGAGCAGAAGGAACAATAGGGGAAAAGACATGCTTTCAATGTGGAAGCAAGGTACAACTGACTGGTGCACCAAATCGTCCAGGGAGCAAAGTAATGTGCAAGAAGTGCAATTGTTGGGGCAACTATTGCAAGAATGTTTATGCAAGTCATAAGAGTGCCAGTGTCGTGACTTATAACACTAATACTGAAGAAGAATATGAAAATAGTGATGGTGGAGGCCTGGGGGGCAAATGTGTGTGATAAGGTTGTGAGAGAAGGAGGAGGATAGTGACAGTGAGAGTCTCATGGCAGTCTTAATTGTGAATGGGATGGCAAAACACATGTTGGCAGATTCAGGGGCTAAATTATCTTCAATATCAAAAGGTGTGGGAGAAGGTATTGACGGGAAAGGAGGAAGACGTACTGCCATCGGATATAAGCCTGGGGGAGGGCTACAATATGGATAAGATTTAATAGTTTGTGTTGTTTTACTGCAGTTTTGAAATTCAAGGAGAGGGAAGTGGTAAGAAGGATATATCTGATAAAGAAAAGGGGTGCTCTCCTAAACTGGAAGGGGCAGAGGAAATTAAAGATTAGGTTGGACCCTAATATGTGTGAGCAGGTTTTAACTGTTGGAGGTGAAGGAGGAGCGGGACCAGAGATAAACAAGCATCCTTTTATTTTCTCTGACAGTGTGGGAAAATCTGAAAGGAATTCTGCACAAAATAATTCTGAAGAGAGGTGTTACACCGGTTGCTGCTAACCTGAGACCTAGACTCATGGCTTTGAGGGAAGTGGTAAAAAAAAAAAAAAAAAGAATTTGAAAAATGTCAGAAAGGGATTATTGAATGTGCTGGTGTAGTGTAATAGGTTTCCCCCATTAGTTGTGCCTCGTGCAGAGGAGCAGATATATACATCTGCGGGAGATCCCGCCCCCTACCTCTCTTGTATTGGAGACATGAGACTGTGAGTTGTCTGGCACCAGCTATCGTACCAATACCACCGCGAGTATTTGTAAGAAGATATCCATTGAGACAACCGTATTGAATGTTTCCACGAGGTAATGATGGACTTCAGGAAGAGATCCCTAAAGAAATATGACAATGAACTAAGAAGACAGACTGATAATGTCACAAGAAAGTGTGCAGGAGGTCCTGGAGTGTCGAACGAAAACAATGTATGGATCCGGGGGAAGAAATAACTTAGTAAAGAATTGAGTGAACCTTAAAAGTATAAAGAAGAAAAGTACACAGTAGAAAATGCTGAAGAAATCAGAAGCATAAAGGATGTACAGACGCTGAAATGCAAGATAAATCAAGTCATTGTACAGGCTAGCTACAAGTAGTGAGTATAATGCAGGCATCTTCACCATTGTATAGAAGCTGGACATTGGTATGAAATAAATAAGCCAAAACCCTGAAAGGGGAATGAAAAGCTGTGTTGCAGTAGAATAACAGGTTGCTGGAGCTGCGTGGTGAGGCTGTCTGGCCTGAAGTCAAGATCCTAGAAATCGAGGTCAGCTATCTATGCTGAAGAACATGTTTGCGGAGGATGAATCCTCTCACCTTAAGGTGCAGGAAGGAACACAGCAGTCTTAATTCATTAAAGACATTTAAAAGCTTGCAGAATGAACAGAATCGTGGTCTAGTGTCACATGAGTCGAGGCTGAAAAAAGGGCTTGAACTTGGATATCCAGATACGATAGAGAGTACCCTCACTCCTGTTGAATTGCTAGGATGAGACTACTCTGCAAGGCCAAGTACAAAGACAATTTCATGGCAGAAGGCAAGGGTGATGAAATAATTTGGGCTAATTGGGTGGTGAGGTAGCTTCTCCCTGCAGATGGGCCTTGGCTTTTGTGTTGCTAAATGAACTGAATGTTCCAGACACGGCACACGAGTGCCAAACCAATTGTATTAGTCCGTATAACGAAGCACCTTCTGGCTTGAGAAACCAATGAAACACTAACTGATTTTCCTTAAATTACATGTTTGAAGAGGTAGGGATAAGTTGTCCACCTGATAAAGGACAGCCAATTACAATCCTAGCTCCTATATGATTGTATAACTAGATGTTTCCTTAACCAATCCTGACCCCCGATAGGCTTTTACTAATGCCACATAGGGTGACGTCAGTATGACGCACAAAAATAATATATGTGTATTTTGTGCGGAAATCGCTGAGAATGAGCGTATGTCCGTTGATGTTCGTTGTAACCTCCCTGTTTTAGATAATTGCTAATAAAACAGTGGCTTGCCATCTTCCTGAGTTTGTCCGGTTATTTGGAAGCAGAATTATTCTGGTGTAATCCCATCCAGTAACAGATGTACGTTCCAAGGGCCTGAAGCTCATGTGATAGCGGTGCAGATGGTTTCAGATCGAAACTAGTTTGGCTTCAGAGTTTCGGATGACCGGGCTTCCTCCGCCATTAGCTGGAAGATCGTAGAGTCTGCTGTGAAGAGCGGCCGATAGAAATAAACTTGCAAGAAAAATTGAGATGGTGGGCAGGTCCCTCTTTGAAGAAATACCTGCTCGGTTTCCACGGGCGTTCCGCGGATGGAAGGTAAAGTGGTCGGATTGGAGGAGGAGTCGATGCCGAAGGCATCGAATCGATTGAAAAGATGCAAGTAGACTAAGGGAAATGGCAATAAAGGGACCGGATTGTAATATTTTATGTAAATAAATTGTGTGGATAAAGGTATGCCAGGTATTCCTATTTCAAGGGCGATAGAAGACGTCTTAAATTCCATGTGAAATATCAAAGAGAAGGGATTCCCATATTCAGGACTGTGGAAGGTGATGTCTTAATCTCCGTACGGGGTAATATAATTGGAGGCGTAGGAAGTATACCTCTTACTATAAATAATTTTAGGGAACAGAGAAGGTGATCACAGCGGGGAATGTGTCATTATTCTCATTATTTGATGCATGAAGTTTAGAAGAATAACAAATTGTGGAAATGGGAAGAAATGTTGGTTTGTGAAAATTGTAACAAGCGATCGACATCAGTTACAAGATAGATAGGGCCAGTTAGAAGATAGATCGGTTGCTGAGACAAAGTAAAAAAGAATGAGCTGCGGTTGATGGTGCTTGCTCATATTTGTTGTTTTTGTGATTAAAAGTTGCAAGCAATAAGCTCCAAAATAAGTAGAGACTTGTTAGAAAGAATACAGTAACGATCTGTTAAGTATTGACAGTTAATTTTGACTTGTAAATATGGAGGATACTCCTCTTAGGCACCTTTGTAAGACATTACTGCGACATGCATCCAAGCTCAAACAGTACAGTGCAGAATGGGTAAAGAGCACAGTAGATAAAATGTTTATGCCATGGCCACAAGGGGGATCATTGTCAAAAGCGGTATTAGAACATATGACCGCATGCGTACACAGGAAAGAAATTAGAGAAAAGACTGGCAGTTTTAAAACTCTGGAAAATGTATCAAGAGGACCCGCCACCGGAGGAGTGGATGCTTAATCAGCATAAAGGGGAGGGCCTCGAGCCCTCTGCTCCTCTTACTCTGCCTAAAACTAAGAATGTAGATGCGGATGAGACAGGATTTTATCCTTTAAAAGAATTCAAAGCAGCGGCGGGGTATAGTAACCCAATATATGCACCCCCCGCATATAGTAGTGAGGACAGTCCAGAAGAGAGTAAAAAGAAGGAAGACGAGTGTAGATTCATATTCAGTAAAGAGGAAAGAGGCGAGAGATCGAGGATATCGACAGATATAGACAAGCAATCAAGAGATGGAAAAGCGAGAAGGATAGGGCCGATGAGGTAACGCTTGTACAGAACGAATGGATGGAAGGACAGATATTACTCAAGTTAGCTGGGAAAAGTCTTGAGGAGGTTAGACAAATGGAAGACCAGGATGAAGAAGAAAAGGATAAAGAACAAGAAAACCGGCGTAGGGAGGATGAACAGGGAAAGAAAAGTAAGTAACGATGGGAAAGGATATATAGAGAGGAACAAGAGAAAGATAAAAAATGGGCAGATGAACAAAAGGTACGAAAAACGAAAGAAATGGAAGAAAGGGATAGAAGAGAAAGAAAGAGGAAGAAAAAGCAAGAGTGAAGGACAAACTATTATAGCGAAGGAGAGAAGAAGAAGAACAGAGAGAAGAAATAAGAAATGTAGCACTAATGCAAGAAGATTGGGCGAGAAGAAATGCAAGGCAACAAAGAGAAGTGGAAAAAGGAATAAGACTGATTAGACGGTTGCGAGATCTTGATGCCAGTATCGTTCTTAAAGAACGAATGAGGTAGAGCGAGCAAATATAATGGTGAACAACAAGAGAGATTTCCCCAATGAAAGATGTGGCGCAAGAAATAATGATGCAGAAAATATTGGCGCAAGGATCGATAAGATATATCAGCAAATAAGACAGAACAGCGAGTATGGAACTCAGGAAAGCGGCAGACAATCCCTGATACCGAAGTCACGGGATGAGGAGGAGAATATGCTCACTAGTGAACATAGAGCACTGTCTTTAAGTAGACTAGATTTAGATAGAGAAGATGAGGGTGATAGTCATACCAGTTGGGGTATAGATATGGCAGACAAAGAAAGAGGGTCTGGTTGTAAGGTAGGAGGGGAGGATGCATGTGCTCCTGTGGTAAGTCAACACCTGCACAAGGAGGTAAGATGATCAGATCTGGAGAATCCTCTGGAAGGAACACCAGATCCTATACCATATCCCGAATCCCCCTGACAACGATCATATAGTATGGGAAAAGAATCCCCACCATATGTGAGTAGGTTAAGGTCGCTACCAGCGTGAAGACAAACAGGAGTAATCACCCCTGGATTAAATAAGCAAATTATAGGGTCCAGTTACGGGACGGGGTACACACAGCTCCCATTGTTAGAAAAGGGAGGGGCAAGACTGCAATATATTCCATGGCCACAGATGGATAAGGATAACTTAAACTGTAAGTTACCTAATTTGACTTCAGGAGCTGGGAAGTGGATATATGAATTAGAGAAAATGACAGGGGGAAATATGTTGGCTATATAGGACATAAAGGGTCTGTTGGCAGCTATTCTCTGAGAGAGAGCTGATGAAATTTGGAAACGAGCGGGATATGCAGATACGACGGCGCAAAACACAGCACACGATGAAGCACCATTTAATAATTGCAGGGCAGATATTTGGAGGGCTCTCAGGGTACAGTATCCTGAAACATAAGATATGGGTGCAATTATGACCCGTAAAATGAAAGAGGATGAAGACCATATTGCTTATATTCAGGCTATTCAAGAAAAAAGTGCAACTTGAGACGTGTGAGCCTTGGGAAAAAACAGACGCATTATTTCATCATACTTGATGTCAAGGATTGCCAGATGTGATACAGATGAAAAACAAGTAGGAATGGAAGCAAAGCCATGGGCTGAGATACCGTTGACTATTGTGCATCATTGCCGATTGTTACAAGAGAAGAATAAAAAGAAAGCAGAGAACAGAAAGATGGAGGAAGCTGAGTTAGTGGAGAAGAAATTATCAAATTTGCTATAGAAGGAGCAGTATTAACAAGTGGAGAAGGAGGAGGCTTGCAAGAAACAGCGTGTGCACCACAAGTGAATAATGTACACCCAGGAGATCAGAGTGGATACAGATTTTTGTCACGAGGTAGAGGTGGAGGATTTAGAGGAGAGGAGGTGGATTTCCGAATACCCAAGGTGGATTTCAAAGTGCCCAGTGTGGAAATCAGAACAGTTAGTATAGATATAATGGTGGTTTTGCCAGGCGCCACCCCCAGTATGTTGAATTGTGGGACAGTAGGACATATTGCGCGTTTATGTAGAAGTCGAGGAAACATGCAAAATAAATGGGCAAACCTCTAAATGGGGGATAGGTTATTGTAAGGAAGGAATTGTATCAAAGCAAGACAGACAAGTAATCACAGTTCAAGGGTGTTTATTAAACTGCAAAATGGGTGAGATAAACACCTGATCTAACCCTAAGTCTAAGATGGGCGCAAGCTACGACCATCAAACAATAACAATACAGTCGTAGTGGAGTCTAGTCAAATAAAAAGGGCCTATGCTAAAAATAAACATTGCAATAATTCAGGATGTTATGGGACAAGGCAGGACTCTTCAGCACAGCACACTCCTGGGCTTCTGGCACCACTTTACAGTTCCTTTTCTCGATATCAGGGCATTCTGTGCCCAAGTGTCTTCTCATGCAAAGTATCTTGCTTCAGAGGGGCCTGATATTCCAAAATCCAACAAAACAAAAACAGTTCTTTCTGATAAGCTTCATGCAGAGTGATTATTCTTCAGCCAAAACAACAAAATAAGAGTTCCTTCTGTTAACCTTCACGCAGGGTGATTACTATTCACCCTTGGATCCCCCTCAGCAGGGCTCCGATCCTTCTCTTAGTGGTTAGCCTCCCTCAATCGGGCTCGGACCAACCATTCACTGTAGACATCCCTCAGTCGGGTTCATACTTGCCACTATGCTGCTCAGTTAGCTTCTTTACACTTTTCTCTTGACGTCTCACAGTCGGGTTCACTATCGTCTTTCAATCAAGTTCCTTATTTGTAATATTCAAAAGTCTCAATCGGCCTCATTACGGGTCTGGCGGTAAGCCTGCCGGTGATACCGGTGGCTTGCCGCCAGACCTGGAAAAAATTACCGGCGCCTGACCTCCCAGTAATACCGGGTTATTACAACCCTGGTGGCCAAGAAGTCAGGGACGTCATTTAGGAGTGGCGAGAGATCGCAACTGTGACCTCCGAGGTCTCCCTTGCGACCTCTAAAAAAAAAACAACTAAAAAAAAAAAGTTTTCTTTTTTTTTTAGTAATGCATGCTCCTGGGCTGTGGCCAGCACCATGTGGCTCTTTATTTCTGGAGTGGCTGGCTTTCTTGTTCAGGCCCCTTAATAAAAAGAAGAAAAATAAGAACAGGAGTGCCATAAGTCTACCACTTTCCGCACTGACCCTAAATAAGAAAGAATAGGAATACCAAATAATGGGTCTTTCTGCAATTCTATAAAATAATTGCTAGACCCATTAAAAGTTTATTTGAAGCACACTTCAGGGGGTGAGTCACTGTTTAGTCTGTTCTTAAACACCTCAACTCAGCCTTTCATCCTTCTGAGGTTGATAAATGAGTACCAACACAGGTTGGGTGTATATTTTTTCTATATAAAGCGCTTAAACCTAAGTGCTATATAATAACACATGCATTCACAGTAATTTGGTAATATGGGCCTATAGACACTGATCTTGAAGATACATATGGCAATCCATTCTTGTATGAAATGTACATCACATTATTGTGATATTGTAACCATATTTTTCGTAGTGTACAATGCTATGTGATGCCACTTCCCGTTTTGTCAACGGGTGAAAGGTCGTGTTCCATCGCTTCCCGCGATATCACTTCTGGGTGGGGTCAAATGACAACACTTCCTGGGATGTCATAAGGGGGTCAAGGGTCGTGTGATGTCGCTTCTGCTACCCCTGGCATTTTGGTGAAATGACGTCCCTGCGGGAAGTCAGGTGTCGGTAATTCTGTATGTCCCCATTCCCATTGAGTCCAATTGGACTCAATGGGAATGGGGACCACGGAAACAAAAGCACCGTTAATAACGGTACCGGTGCTTCCATGAAACTCTGCGGGCGGTGTGTCGCTCCGCCCGCCAGGTCTGACCCTGGCTTGCGGGACGGCACCTGCCCGCAGAGTTGTACTTTGCTGGTCCAGTAAAAACAATGCCGGTAGGCTTACCGGCACCGTTGTTATGGACCGGCACAGTCTTAATGAGGCCCAATGTCTTTTTAAACAACCACCTTTTGGTAGATCCCCCTCATCCAAGCTCAGACCTTCCACTGCACTTGCCAACTTTAAACAAAGACTTCCGTCGGGCAATCACGTCTCGCTGGGTCACTTTGTTAGCCTATGGCAACGGCGTTTTTATTTACAGTAACCAGTTCGCTCAGCGTTCCCCTCTGCCGGGCGCAAATGCCTGTCCCCAATTCCCACAGTTCACAATTTCTACAACGTGCCAAGGACTTTCAATTGTACAAGGGGTTTAGCTTGACTCTTTTATGACCACCTTGACACTTCATGCCGGCCTTCTCTATGGTGTTTTGGTACTTGAAGTTCCACTATCTTTCGGTTCAATACTTTCCCTGTTCAAGAGAGGGGTACCATCCAGAAATCTTCAAATGAGCGCCTACGTGGCGCTGGATCACTCTATCTCTGGTACCAAGTTAATTCATAAAAGACCTCTGTCTCTTAATCTTCTTAATGTTGCCACTCCAACCTTGAGTCTAACAGTCCGGGCCACTATCAGGTTCTTACCACTCACTGGCTGTGCGGAACTAGTTGGCGTTTCTTTTGCCTCTGGAGTCAAGGACAGTACCATGATGGGAACCGCATCTCCCCGCCCTGGCTATCAGTGCAGGAGGGTTCCATGTACCGCTGAGATCCGTCACACCATTCACCAGCTGCGATTCCCGGTCTTATGCTTCTTTTGTCAGAGGCTTCGCAGGTCTGGGTTTAAAAGGGCAAGGGTAACTCCCTCCTTGACGTCCTTTCAGGCCTCGCCGCCTTTCTCCTCCGCTTGAACTGGAATAGCTGCTTCCTCATGTGTTCGGCCTTGCTCAGTGTTTGCTCTTGTGCTCTGCCTTTCATCCCAGGGAGGGGGTGTGTGTGTGTAGTTGTCGGTCATTTCCTGACTCTGCTTGACCCTTGTGTTGAGACATGTCAGGTAAACGGCTCTGATATTAATCCGTTGTCGTTAATGGGGTGAGAAAGTGTTTGTGTACGAAAAAGGGAGTGGGGGTAGAGTTTCTACGTATCCTGCTGACAGGATGGGGAAAAGGTGTCATAAGGAAGGGGATACCGCGTCTCACCCTTCGGTGTCCCACGTCCACTCTCTGAAGATCCCCCATCCAGGTGATCCTCCACACTGGTCCACCCCCAGGAACTGGATCCAATATGGATGGCTGTGTCCTGGCCACCTGGATGACAGATCTCCGGGGACTAGCGGGTGAAGCACCTTCAGGTTTCTCACACTCTGCCGATGTGACGTCAACCATACACACAGGGCTGTCACGTTGTAAAAGGAGGGGTTATCTCAGCGCAGACGCACTCCAGTGCAGCATGCGTCCTTATTAGACAGGCTTATTAAGGCAGTACAACTCCCAGTAGCCATAGCAGTCGTAAAATGCACAGCGTGTATTAAACAAACAGACTATATCTCGTGGAAATGAAGCCGCAGATAGATTTGGGAGCCAAAAGGGTTGCGTATTCTTCTGAAATGTTGAGTTTTGATACTGAGATTGTTAAGGAAGTATTGAATAGAAGTATGCTAGTACGAGAAGGATTTAATATGCTGTCAATTACACAACTAATAGAGATTCAGGGTAGAGCCCCACAAGAAGAGCAGGAGCTATGGAAACATAGGGGGTGTTCTTTATCCCCCACAGAAGCATTATGGAGACAGGACAGCACTGGTAAGCCAATGATGCCAGCGGCATTGCTGAAAGTCGCACTCAAGCAGTTGCATTAATGCATGCATATAACCTGAGAAAGTATTGCTGCCACCACTGCAGAAGACTAGTTTATTCCCAGTTTATTGGAACATGTTGCACAGTTCATTGTGAAATGCATCGTGTGTCAAAGGTTTACAGCTGGGCATATTTTTCTTCATATGTTGTCACTTGTAATTTGTGCGACTCCTGCACCAGATATGATACGATAGACTCTTACTTATTTAAATTTTAATTGATTTTATTTTTCATGTAAAAGAAAGAAAAGGAAAAAAAGAAAGGCGAGTTAACCAGGATATGTAATTCAATACAATAGTGTTCCTCTTCTTTAGTCTTGTTTTCTATACAGAGATGATACAAAAGCTCAAGAGAGTGCATTTATAAAGTGTTAAAGGTGAAATGATCATTAACCAATGTTATGTTGAGCTCAATTTTCAATAATTTTGTTTAAAGTATTCTAAATTACTATTACTTTTCTGTGTACAGAATCTCTCCTGAGGAACCACGGCTAAAAGCTGTGGAGAAACACGCGTTGGGAGAATAAAAGTGTATTTCATGTAAACTTAGATGACTGGAATGTATGAAAATAATACATGAAAAATAAAATCAATTAAAATTTAAATAACTAAGAGTCTATCGTATCATATCTGGTGCAGGAGTCGCACAAATTACAAGTGACAACATATGAAGAAAAATATTTAGTCATTATTGTTTCAGCCACAATAGAGTCATTTGGAGTGCAGATCCAAGCACAAAAGAATATCATTGGCACATTAAAATCGCCCTTGAAAGGACTATAAGCCAAAAAAAGGTTGAAGTATCTAAACAAATTACAGCTGGGCATACACTGAGAACAATCAGAGTAGTAATACCTTGATCAAATGGTCCGTTTCAACATTTGCATATCGATTACATCGATATGCTGCAGACACGTAATGGATACAGTTATCTATTAGTGGTGGTGTGTCCCTTTTCTAGATGGATCTAAGACGGTCCTTGTACACACCCTGATGCCACTTGTGCAGTGAAGCTTCTAGTGCACAAAGTATTTCCGAGATGGGGTGTGTGCGAAGTATTGAGATCCGATAATGGGCCACATTTTGTCAATGAGCTATTTGAACAAAAGTTTTCTTCACCCATCATACACAAGCAAGCGGAATATGTGAGAGACTCAACGGCCTCCTAAAAGAAAGGATAGCCAAGATCAGATTAACTTTGAAAAGTTTATGGCTATATTGCCTACTCCTTGCCTTGTATGCCCTTCGAGCTCAGCCAGGTTCAGACCATCATCTTACGCCCCATGAGTTAGTGACAGGGCGTCACATGAGGACACCTCTTACGCCCCCATCTAGAGTCAGGAGTGATGTCCAAAGTGTAGCGCAGACTCTAGGTGATGACATTCATGATTATTTGACATCTATGACTAACAGTGTTTCTTTCATTGCAAATCAAGTCAAGCATCAGAGGGAGCGGTTGAGGAATACAGAAGAGGATGGTCCAGTAACCAAACCAAGCAAACTATTGCTGCAACTAAAGTTGTATGTTGGAGACCAAGATGCTTATAAAATGTTTTACTCATAGATGGCATGTACTGAGATTTAATGGTCCTTTCCATGTTGAGGAAGTTTCCCCTCCATCCAGCACCCGCTGACTGGGGAGCAAGACAAGAAGAATTGCTTTGTGTGCAGACTCGATTGATGACCAAGAAAAAGAATGATCAAACAGCGTGTGGTTAGCACACATTTCTTTTGGACTGGAATTAATTGGACACTCCTTAAAAATCTTTAGCAGGAAGTGTATGGACTTGCAGAGAATTCCAGAGGCTAAATGTACTTTCTAGAGATTCTTTGAAGAAAAAAAAATTGCATCGGTACTATGCCTAAAAGTCAGTTCCGGATTAGAAATTGGAAGAGAAGTCAATATCCAGATTCATTTTTGGGAAACTATTTTTAAAATAATATTTGCTACCAACCAATAGCGATA
Organism: Ambystoma mexicanum; assembly: GCF_040938575.1. Taxonomy (NCBI): domain Eukaryota; kingdom Metazoa; phylum Chordata; class Amphibia; order Caudata; family Ambystomatidae; genus Ambystoma; species Ambystoma mexicanum. The sequence goes on along the minus strand of NC_090921.1, from coordinate 1,383,310,590 downwards.
CACATCGGATTGTAGTTGCAATTTTTGTGTTTATACTTCAATCATATCCTATTCTCGTTAGGAGAGATGTTAATATTTACACCTTTCTCCATACCCCAAAAAACTGTCCAGTTATAAGAAGACTTCTGATTGTGATACTTGGGCAGATTGCGCAACTATGAATGTAAATTGAGCATGTGTATTAAAATGATTAGGGAAGAAGATAATGTCGTTATAGATAGAGCGCAAGTTCAACGAGTATTGTTATGGCACACCAAATGTTTTTCTAGACTTTTATGCCTAATATCTATGTGCCTATGATTTTTCCTAGTATGAGTAAAAATGATGATCATTTTTTTGACCACTTTGGGCATGTCAAACAACATAAGAGGAATGTAGAAGAAGATAATCGGAATAAAAACCTATCTTGATAATTCAGCTCACCTGGGGAATAACATGTGGTACCAATACATGAGAATGGTGGGGGAGAGCGCATCTGATGCAAGCTGCTATATCTGCTCTCACATGCTCTATCCTATGAGTACAGTAAGAACCTTCATTTCAAAAGAGATATCGGCTCAAGATGCAAAGTGCCTCAGTCATCTAGCAGCATGTACTACTACAGCACAGTTTCAAGGGATCTGGGCAGCCTTGCAATGGAGATCAAGACAGACATTTCCATACCAGGATGATTATATCAACACAAAACAAATGAAAAAGGAGCCTGGATGGACAGATAAGATGCTCGTGTATACTTCTGCAGGACAAGACAAGGTGATTGTTGAAGAAATGAAGGGGATGACTTGCTCTGATATGACAGAAAGGGCTGGAATGCCTGAATGCTGGGAGCATTCACAGCTGCTAATCTATGGACAAGTGAGTAAGACCAAAGAATGGGAAGATAGAATGATGTCTTGGATGGAAGGAAGCAGTGCACGAGGTGTAGAAGGTAAATGAGTGTCTGAAGTCATGGGCCAAGTACTCTAAACTGCTGACATGGGTGGAAGACGAATCGGGCCCAGTGGCTGTAGTCCCATTGGTTAATGCCACACTGCTTTCGCAGCAAGGGAAAAAATATTAATAGTTACTCACCGTAGTGACTAACGTACTCCTAGTCCATCATAGTCCCCTTTCCTCCATACTGCATGGCTGTCCCTCACTAGGGACGGGAGATGGAACCTTTTTCACTAGAAAAAATCTTCCCCTTTTCATTTCGAGGCGCGTGGGGGCGCGGCCCTGGGAGCATGCGCTCCCCTGACTCTGCCCACCGGCGCCACTCTACAGTCCCCAATGATGCGTCAACAGTACTAACATTTCCTAATGACACCAGTATTATTAGTGGGAGGATGGTGGGACGTATGGAGGAAAGGGAACTATGGAGTAGGAGTATGTTAGTCACTACGGTGAGTAGCTATTAATTACTCCTACGTCCTGTCCTCTTTCCTTATTACGATTACAACTGAATGTAGCCCCATGGTGGAGAGTTGTCCCTTCCTAAGAAAACAAGTTCATTAGAACCGCCTGTCCAAAAGCCACGTCTGACTTAGAGCCGGCGTCCAAACAGTAGTGCTTACAGAAAGCCGAAGGGTTGGCCCAGGAGGCCGCCCTGCTGATGACCTGCCACGGAACCTGTCTCTGGAATGCGGCCGCTGTAGCCTTGGCTCTGACAGCGTGGGCATGCATGTTCGCTGGAAGTGGTTTGTGCTGCCCCTCATAGGCTTCTTTGGTGGCAAAAACCATCCACCTTGCTATAGAGGCCTTGACCCCCCCCGCCCCTGAAGGTGACAAATAGAGCACTGACTTGCGGAAGCTCTTGGTCCTGTCCAGATAGAATCTCAGAGCGCATCTGACATCCAGACAGTGCAAGACCCTTTGAGCATCGTCCTTAGGATCAGCAAAGAGGGTAGGTAACACCATCTCCTCATTTAGATGGAAAGAAGAGACTACTTTAGGTAGGAACGCAGGGTGCGTTCTCAGGACCACCTTATCTCTGTGAAAAGTAGTGTAGGGTTCTGACACCACCAGTGCCTGGATTTCGCTGACCCTATGTGCAGACGTAAGACCCACCAACAGGGCTGTTTTAATGGTGACCAGCCGGATGTCCGCAGACGCCATTGGTTTGAATGGTTTGTGGGCCAGGGCGCCCAACACTACATTGAGGTCTCACAGCGTGTGTGGTTTCTTGATGGGTGGGTAGAATCTGGTGAGGCCCGCCAAATGTCGTTTAACCACTGGGTTGGAGGAGGAGAAGACCTCCTCCAGGTTCCCGTAGGCTCCTATGGCCACCAGGTAGGTGCGGCATGTGTCTAGTTGCACCCCTGAGTGTGTAAGGTGTGCCGAGAAGGAAAGCGTACCGTGCAAGTAAAGGGGTCGATCTCCTTAGAGTCCGCCCAATGACAGAACCTAGTCCATTTACTTTTGTACTGGCTCCTAGGAGCCTTGCTCCTAGCACCCTGAATGATGTCTATGTTAGCCTGTGACAGGCTCAGATGCTTCAGCGTGACCTGCTCAGGAACCACGCTGCAAGGGCTAACTTCTGTGCAGCGGGTTGGATGACCCTGACCCTGTTGCGAGAAAAGGTGAGCTGGACCCAGCGGCAGATGAATGGGAGGCCTATCCGAGAGGCTGAGGAGCTCCGGGAACCAGGTTCTCGCCAGCCACCACAGAGCTATCAGAATGATGCAGAGGTGACACGATTTTCTTATCCTGCAGATCACCCTGTGGACCAGGGGCGTGGAAGGGAATGCACATGCGGTCATGCTGTTCCACTGTATCTGGAACGTGTCACCCAAAGAGCCGGGGCACTGCCCTTGTCAGGACGTGAACTGCAGACACTTCCTGTTGGACCAGGTGGCAAAGAGATTCACCTGAGGAAGACCCCTCTGCTGAAGACCCTGAGCAGGACCTGATCGTTCAATTGCCATTCATAATTGTCCGCTCCCAGTCTGCTGAGCCTGTCCTCCTCTAGGTTGGACTCCCCCAGGGGGTGGAACGCATTCAGGTAGATGTTCTCCAGGGCCGATTCCCACATGCTGACTGCTAGGCTGCACAGCGGAGGGGATCTGGTGCCACCCTGCTTGTTGACGTAATACATGCTGGTGGAGTTGTCTGTCTGAATGAGGACCACCTTATTATATGATAAGGCATTTATAACGCACCTATACACAAGTGTTTCAAGGTGCGACGAGGCAAGGGAGGGGGAACAGAGGGAAGACAGACAACGATCTTACTACTAGGCCATGTGACCTTGAGATCGTGCAAGTGCAGGGAAAGGGGGAACGGGAAAAGTGTGGGGGAAGGGGAGGGGCAGTGCAGTACATGGGAAGGACAGTAAAATAAATAGAATAAATAGGCAATAAGTAATAGTGCAGCCAGCTGGTGGCAAGTGCAGGGTAGGTACAGACATTAGGAGTCAAGTGCTGGAAGTGGGCTGTAGAGATACAGAAAACAGTCCCCAAGTGCGGGGGAAGCCAGGGAGGCAGTGCAGGGGTGCAACTGGCAGGGGAGGGGACTTGGGCCTGAGATCAGAGGGTAGCCAGGTGACCAGTGCAATTTCAGCCGGGAGTTCAGCAGGGGAGAAGAGGAGAGAAAGCAGAAGCAAAGAGGAAGGTTTTGAGGTGCTTCTGGAACCGGAGATGGTCCTCCTCACGTTTCAGGGATGAAGGGAGGCTGTTCCAGATGTAGGCCCCAGCCAAATAGATCTACCACCAACTCGTTGCTTGGAGAAGCGACTGACCCTGAGGGAGTTGTAGGCGGATAGCGAAGAGCTTGAGAAGGAAAATATTTAGGAAGAGAGAGTTGAAGGTATTGATGCCCCAGAAGACTTTGTGGACAATGCAGGGGGTTTTGAATTTTATCCTTGCAGCCACTGGCAGCAAGTGCAGAGATTTCAGTCCTGGAGAAATGCGATCCCTGGGCTTGAGGCCAAGGACAAGTCTTGCAGTCCTGTTCTGGATGAGTTGCAGAGGGCGGAGACAAGAAGCAGGCAGATTTAGAAAGAGGCTGTTACAGTAGTCCAACCTAGAGAGAACCACAGCTCTGGAGATAGTGAGCTTCTGGGGAAGGAGAGGAAAGGAAGAATACCACTGAGGAGGTGCAGCTGGTAGTGTCACTTCTTAGAGACATCAGAGATGTGAGGAGAGAAGGAGCGTGTGGAGTCGAAGATTACCACAAGGTTTTTAGCCTCACAGGTGGGAGCAGGAAGAGGGCGAAGAGAGGCCAGTCCAAAGAATGACAGGAAACGAGGGAGCAGGTGTGTCGATGAGGAGAATCTCGGTCTTATTGTCATTAAGGCAGAGATCATTGGCGGCACACCACTCCTGGATAGCAGACAGATAGTCAGAGATGAGAGAATGAGAAGAGGTGGCGGAAGGGAGCCTGAAAATGAGTTGAGTGTCATCCACATAGCACTGAAAGTTGGGGCAGAGAGCGGCAATGCGGTGGGCAAGAAGTGCCAGGTATTGGTTGAACAGCCAGGGAGAGAGGTTAGACCCCTGGGGAACACCAAAGGTAGAGATAGATATAGAGGATAGGAAGGACCCAAGATGGACTTGGGAGGGTCAATGAGAGAAGAACGAGGCCAGCCAAGCCAGGGCCTGATCAGTGATACCCAGGTTATCACGGAGACTGTTGATCAGGATGGCATGGTTGAACGTGTCAAAGGCAGAAGAGAGATCAAGTAAGATTAGGAAACAGGGGGTGTTGGAATCGAGTTTGGAGAGCAGTTTCCATGCTTCTGGCAGCTATGAAGCCAGACTGATGGTCGTGGAGACAAATAACAGATTCAGTGTGAAGATTAAGCTGGGAGATGGCCACCTTTTCCAGGAGTTTGCCCAGGAAAGGAGTGATGGAGATTGGGCGATAGTTAGCTGGGCAGGAGGGGTCGGCTGTGGGTTTCTCAAGAAGAGGGTGCACAAGGGAGTGCTTCGGGGGGGAAGGGAAGACACCAGTGGTGAAGGAGTGGTTGCAGAAGTCAGCCAGAGCACGGGCCAAGGTCTCAATGAGGTCACTGATGGTTTTGGAGGAACAGGTTTGAATCACCTTTGATGAGACTTTCGTAGATCGGAGTTGTCTAGAGACCTCATCTGGGGAGAACAAGGGAAAGGCAGTGAAGGTGGGAGGAGAGGTGGCCGAAGCAGGGCCAGGGGAAGAGCAGGGAGTAGAGGAGGCAGGAATAGAGGAAGAGAGAGAAGACAGGATGTCCTGGGTTTTAAGATAAAATGAGGAGCCATAAATATGCGGAAGGAAAGCTTTGAGAGTGAGCCAAATAGCTTTCAGCTCCAGCCAGTTGATATGAGCCTCCTGCTTGATATGAGCCTCATGCTCCTGAAGGGACCAGACTCCATGGACATTGTGGTTGTCCAGCGTAGCGCCCCAGCCTTCCAGGGAGGAATCCGTGGTGATGGTGACCTATGGGGCTGCCTGCCGGTAGGGCTAGCCTGTCCACAGGTTGCAGTCCCTGGACCACCAGGTGTTGTCCGGGTGGAGAGAGGGAGGAATGCTGACCAGCTCCGCTTGGGAGCCCTGCTCCAGATTCCATAAGGCTGCGAAGTACAGCTGTAATCTCCTCATTTTGAGTCATGTGGGGTATGGCCAGTAGGACCGCTGCCATGATACCAAACAGATGCTGGTACCACCAGGCCGAGGTCACCGATCTGGCCATGATCTTGTCCGAGGGGAAAACCCTATCGGAGCTTGTGTCCCATATGAGGCCGAGAAAGGTCAGGCTCTGTGAAGGCTGCAGCTGAGACTTCTATAGGTTGATAGAAAATTCCAGCTCATGGAGAGTGATCATAAGGGCGGAGTAAGTGTGGTGAACAGCCTCCGGAGATCTCGCCCTGACAAGCCAGTCATCCATGTATGGGTAGATATAGTGGCCCTGTGCCCTGAGGAGGGCCGCCACTGCATTCATAAGTCTGGTAAATACCCTGGGGGCTGAGTTGAGGCCGAAGGGGAGAACCTTGTACTGGAAATGGAAGCCCATGATCCTGAACTGAAGAAAGGAGCGATGAGGCTGCCAAATTGGGCCGTGTAGAAACTCATCCTTCCGATCCAGTGAGCACATCCAGTCTCCCCGCACAGTGTGTCCGCAATGAGTGCTGGCATAACCATCTTGGATTTTTGAAGGGGGAGGGAGAGGTTGAGGGTGGAGAGGTCCAACACAACTCCCAGGCCAGCCCAAGCCTCGCTGGGAGCCTGGGACTTCTTCCACTGCCTGGCTCTCGACGAGCGAACAAATTTCCGCCAACAGAGTTGTTGTTCCAATCTGTGAGTGGAGGGGAGGATGGAGGAATCAGTAGACGTTACCCCGTGGACACTACAGATAGGATCCAGGGGTCGCTGAACCTCTGATGCCAAGACTGTGCCTGAAGGGCAAGCCTGCCTCCACCGGAGACACATGGACCCGAAAGGGCGTGTCATGCCTTCTTTCCCTCTGAGGCTGGTGAGGAGGAGAGGGATTGAAAAAAGCCCTTGGTACCCCCCTTTTGCTGTTTGCGCCGGTGCTGACTCGGAGACCGGTCAGGTTGTCTCGGCCTGCGCTCTTGAAAGCCCTGTAACCTGCAGAATGCCCGGCCCTTGTCGGAGCATTGATGCAACTGGGTGTATGCCTTGGGTGTGGCCTTCATGAGGATAAAGATTTCGCAGTTTGGAAACTGTTTTCTTTTTATCTAGCTCCTCATCGGTGGTGGAATGAAAGAGGTCACCACCCTCGAATGGAAGGTCCAATATGCATTCCTGGACATCGTGGTTGAACTTGGTAGCCCGCAGCCAGGCAGTCCTTCTCATGTCCGTGGCGATGCAGATGGCCTGGCCTGAGGTGTCAATGTGGGCAACGGTGGACTTCATGATGTCCTACGCCACCAATTTAGCTTCTGCCAACCCCGCCTTGAAACTTGCCTGGCTCTGCAAAGAAGGTCTGAAAGGAAGTCAGCTATTTCCCACCAAAGCCTCTGGTTTGACGAAGGTGCAATGAGGTGACGGAATAAACCTTCTTTCCATAAGCCTCCAAGATCTTGTCCTCCTTGCCTAGAAGCGCTGAGGATGAGGTAGACGAGGACAACTGAAGCTTGGAGTAGAGTGAGGCTTGGAGTAGAGTGATGATGCAGCGATCACCGAAGAGTGCGGTTGAGGGTGTGCCGACAGCAAGAGTGGATCCCCCTCCACTTGCCTATACTTGGCACTGAGGCACCGATTGACAGGCTGGGCTGAATGGGGTTTAAGCCATCCCTTCTCGGCCAAGGCGACAACGTCCTTCTGCATCGGGATCCCTGTTCTAGCCGCGGGGTGTAGAGTGAGGACCTCGGCCAGGACACCCGTCTCTGGTTGTTCGACCTCAGGTTGAGGAAGCCCCAAATACTCTGCCAAACCTGCAAGCCGTTCATGGAAGGCCTTGGCAGAAGATGGCTTGTCGGGGTCCTCCTCTTCGTCATTGTCCACCAGGGTGTCGTGCTGGTCCAGAGCGGGTGGAGGAGTGCTGGGCGCCGAGGGCCCTGGTGTAGGAACCAAAGCCGGTGGTGGCTGCAGAGGCTAGCGTGAAACTGCCTGAACTATGGGAGGCAAGGGAGCCGGAATCGAAGGAGGCGGCAAGGGCCGCAGGGGCTGAATGGGGGTCTGCGGTGCTGTAGCCATAGGAGGAATGACTGTAGGCACAGGTGAAGGGTCCGGAGAGAGCATGTCCCTTATCAAACCCCGAAGGAGATCATGATTGTGAGGAACTTTAAAAAAAAAAAAAACTGTCCTCACAGGCCGGTGGGGTGGCAGATGGTATTGTCGCTGTAGCGGGTGTCTGCCGGGACCGGTGCAGAGTAAATCAGGGTAAATCTTCCCTGCAATGCTGATGGATAAGGTGTAGGGCAAAATGTGCTCAGTGGGACTCCCACTGAGCTTCGGAGATGCCCTGTGTGTAGTAAATACTACTGCTACATTAAATATGTGTTTTTTATTTTTTCAAAGTTATAGTTAAAGGTTATAAAAACATAAGTCCAAAGTTCTTTGTGCAAATAATATCTTGTATTCTTTATTGTGGCAGAGGCTCAAGCAAATGCATTTCGAACATTATGTCCATCTTCAGGGCATGCTCTGTTCCAATAGAATCTGTGTGCAATGACTTCTTTAGTCCCATAAAAGTATCAATCAAACACCAAATTGTGTCTCGGTTGTTTGGCTAGCAATTCATGTACTTCACTTTACATATGCTGATTGATGACAAGTCCTTTCATTCTCACTCAAAGTTTGAACAATCAACTTTCATGCGGGCTGCCAGGGAGATCCCCTGTCCATGGTTCCCACAGCTTTGAGTCACGGCGGTCTACGGTTTACCCCCGGGTCCGGCAGACAGGAATCTCACTGCATTTAAAGCCCCTCAGACCTCTATGTTTGCAGCTATTCACAGCAAGAGTGCTCTGTTGCCTGGCTGTTGCCGCCATCACAGCAAAGCCCCATGAGTAGGGTGACCAGATTTAAAAAGTAAACCGGGACAAGGCAACTAACATAAAAGTAGGACTAACTCTTGAACATGGCTGTCAAGGCACTACACTTCAGTAGAGGTTGGAGGAGAAGAGGGTTTAAGCAGAGGCGCTGTAGGATAAGCTATAGGCCATGTATCTAGCTCAGACCAGTCCCACGTTGAAACTCATTCTCCCACCTGCTCCGCACACCAAGGGGCGGTATCGGATGAGCAGCCATTTTGTCTGGCACGGCAGCCATCTTGTCGAGCTGTATGGCACGTGACAAAGTCGTGATGCTTGCCTCGCTGGGCCAGGACTCTCTGCAGTGGAGCATGATACCTACCCTGCACCTCAGGACGGGGCTTGGTATGCGTGCTGGCCTCAGCCACATCGCTGGTAGTGCTGCATACAGCCCCCCCCCACCCCACTCGGACATCTGCCTGGTATTAGAGCATAGCCCCTTGGGTGTACACCCGGTAAAAGAACCTTGCAGTCCCTCGGCACTGTCCCCGAAAGGATCTGATGACCCCTCGGCTTGGCGGCCGGTAGCCTAAATAGCCCCGGTACCTGTTCTCGTACGTTTCCTTGGGAAGGAGTCACCCTTGCAGGGTGAGATGGAAAAAAGTGGCCCTACCTTGGGCCTTAACTTGTGTCTGACAAAGTCCTTCAAGTCATCTGGAGGAGACTTCTCAAAGAGCTCCCTACACCGAGCTAACCTGTTCTTCAGAGCACATGATGTAAGTGCGTTGCACACAGTACAACCCTCCCAGCCATGATCAGGGCCAAGGCATCGGAGGTAAAGTGTGTGGGGGTCAGATTTCGGGAAGTGCCCTTCGCAGGCTGGACACCTGCTGAAGCCCGCTGACGTCGACATGCGCTGGGGAGGAGCGTGGCGCCAGAGGACCGAGTACCTGATTGAATAAAAAACAGAAGACAAAAGACAGAAGAAATTATCCGGGGAAGAGCATGTGGTATTACAAGGATGAAGCCAAACCCAGGAGCGCTGGTGAAATCGTCCCGTTCCCGTTGACGAGTAAAAGGGGACTGAGGAATGGCGCTTGGGGTGGGGTCAGGGGAGTGCATGCTCCCAGGGCCGCGCCTCTAAATTTAAAGGGGAAAAAGATGTTTTTTTCTGGTGAAAAGGGTTCCGTCTCCCGTCCCTAGCGAGTGAGGGACGCCCATGCAGTATGGAGGAAAAGGGATGGAACGTAGGAGTACGAGTTGGAGACAATAAAGAGTGCCAAAACATAACTGACATCCCAGGAATGAGGAGCGGGACAGCTATCTTAATGAATTGACATTGGGCCTGCGGCTCTAGAGCATATATGAAACTGCCCAGGAATTGGAGTGCAGTATGTTCCTTGCTATTCGTCCATGTTCCAGCATTGGTGATTCCTCAGAGTGATCTGAAAATTGAAGTATTTCCAAGAGTGGATGAGTATCTGAGAAAAAGAAGGTCACTTTAACTCTGGCGGATGAAGAGAGAGAATTATTTTTCATCAAAATCACTGAAGGCATATGAAGACATTCCTGATGAGCACAAGTTGTTCAGCAAGACTGCTCTGATAATGACATCTATGATCATGCCTGGAATTCAAATAGCGGTGAATGCCAAATGGCTACACATCACCAGATGGAAGCTGCTGCAAACAATGCCACTATAAAAGGATTTAATGCAATAAAAGAAGAGCAGAGTGCCATAAGGTTGATGACCCTTCAGAATAGGTATGTCCGCGACATGATTACAGCAATGGAAGGAGGTGTTTGCGCCAAGGTCGGTTCATCATGATGTACATTCATTCCATCTCACAACAGCGAGAACAGGACTTTGATGGATGCTATATCAGTGTTGACAGAACTATACAAATAAATGGAGGAGACAGAGGCCATTGGAGATGACAGTTGGTTCTCATTCCTGTTTTCATGGATTCCTTGTTGGATGGCAAATTAATTCCATTTCCTTGGAGAAATATTGGTGATAATTTTTGGATCCTGTATCAAAAGGATAATTGGGCAATGCAAGAAAACGGCAAAGAAAGCAGTGGGAATGAAGATCGTGATTGACACAAAGGATGAACCCAAAGACAATATGCTGACTGATAGTGCCATTAGAAATTGTATTAAAGCAAGTATCGAGGCACCTGAAGTAACAAAATGCTGGTATCCAAAGGAACATAAGAATTACGTGGGAGATTGAGTCTTCTGTACCCCAAGTGGAGAATGCAATTACATAACCTGGAGTGTGGATGAGCACATTAAACATGTGGGCACCCTGAGGGGGTGATGAAGATATGGATACCCAAGAAACCTTTCTTCAAGAGAAGATACAAAGAATCAGGAAAACTTGAGGAGGTGGTCGAGGACTCAACCAGAGTGGGGAATGCAGAGGAGCAGATGTATACATCTGCAGGAGACCCTGCCCCGTGCCTCCCTTGCATTGGAGATGTGAGACCATGCCTTGCCTGACACCAGCTATTGTACCAATACCACAGCGAATATTTGGAAGAAGACATCCATTAAGACAACTCTATCGAATGTATCCACAAGGTAATGGCGGCCTGCAGGAAGAGATCCCTGAAGAAATATGAGAATGAACTAAGACGGACTGATGACATCAAAAGCACGTGTGCAGGAAGACCTGAAGTATCGAATGAAGACAATGTATGGATCCCAGAGAAGAAATAAAGTAAAGAATTAAGTGAACCTTAAAAGTATAAAGAAGAAAAGTACACAGAAAATGCTGAAGAAATCAGAAGCATGAAGGATGTACAAATGGTGAAACGCAAGATAGATCAATTCATCGTATAGGCTAGCTACACATAGTGAATATAATGGAGGCGAAGCCGCCATTGTATAGAAGCTGGTCATTGGTATAATGAAATAAATAAGCCAAAACCATGAAAGGGGAATGAAAAGCTGTATCACAGTAGGATAACAAGTTGCTGCGTGGCTGTGTGGCCTGAAGTCCAGATCCTAGAAATTGAGGTCAGATATCTACGCTAAAGAAGAACATGTTTGCGGAGGATGAATCCTTTCACATTAAGGTGCAAGAAGCAACACAGAAGTTTCCATGTCGTAATTCATTAATGACATTTAAAAGCTTGCAGAATGACCAAAATCGTGGTGTCGCGTCACGTGAGCCAATGCTGAAAATAGGCTTGAATTTTGAGTTCCAGATACGATAGCGAGTGCCCTCACTCCTATTGAATTCCTAGGAAGAGAATACTTTGCAAGGCCAAGTACAAAGACAATTTCATGGCAGAAGGCATGGGTGATGAGAAACGTTGGGCTAATTGGGTGGTGAGATAGCTTTGTGTCATATCTCCCCGCACCTGGGTCTTGGCTTATATGTTAAATGAAACGAATGTTCCAGCCACGACACAAGCATGCCAAACCAATTGTATTAGTCCATATAACGAAGGACCTTATGGCTTGAGAAACCAATGAAACACTAACTGATCTTCCTTAAATTACATGTTTGAAGAGGTAGGCATAAATTGTCCACATAATAAAGGACAGCCAATAACAATCCTAGCTCCTGTATGATTGTATATCTAGATGACCCCAGATAGGTTTTTACTATTGCCACATAGGGGGACGTCAGTGTGACACACGAAAAGTACATACAAGTGTATTTTGTGCGGAAATCACCGAGAATAAGCGTCTGTCCATTGATGTTCATTGTAACCTCCCTATTTTAGATAATTATTAATAAAACAGTGACTTGCCATCTTCTTGAGTTTGTCTGGTTACTCAGACTCAAAATTATTCTGGTGTAACCCCATCCATTAACAGATGCATGTTCCAAGGGCATAAAGCTCACTCGCAAGCTGAGCGGAGAGGTGATGCTATGCGTATATTTGCACAAGTTGAATAGATGTGTATTCATGGTAAACACGCCTTGACAAATATGGGTGAGATGCTAAGTATGATAGGAGACAATAAGTGGTTCACCAAACATAACCTGGCATCTGCATACCATCAGGGCGACCTCCATCTGAAGTATAGAAAACAGTTCTATGTAATTTCATCGACAACAGTTTTTTCCACTGGTGTTTTTCTGAAAAACCTCTGTGGGAAGAACTTATTGAATTTTTTTGAATTTCTTTTGGGGGGTCCTCCCACCAAGAACCCCCTCCACTATTTTTTCCTTTTCCCATCCCCCCAACCCTCTATATGCCCTTTCCCATCCCCTATACATTTCAAATTGTTTTTTTGAAAAAATCTTTTCGTAAAAACACCCGTCGAAAAAAACTTTGGTCGATGAAATGTACCGCGTTTGTGAGGGTGTTTCCTAATTAAGAAGAATGCCATTCGGGGTGATATCTGCTGCTTCTGTTTTCTAGAAAGTTATGTTTAAATTGTTTAAGGATGTTAAAAATGTGTACTGCTTTCAGGAGGACATCCTGATTTGTGTGGAAGATGGGAGATAACATGATCGTGCCCTAGATGAGGTACTCAGAATTTTGAGTGAAAGGGGTATCATTCTCAAAAGAGACAAATCTGTATTTAGGAGGGATGCAGTAGAGTACCTGGGGCACAGTATCTAGATAGGGGGTGAAATCCAAGGTGGAGTTGGTGCATATCATCAAAGCTATTAAGCCTCCCAAATCGAGGATGGAACTAAGGTAATTTCTTGGTTCTTTGGTCTGATTATAGCAGAAATTCATAAGCAACTTTTCAGAAATGTTGGAAGGAATGAGAACCGTGTTAACGGGAAGTGGAGAATTTGTGTGGAATGAACAGTGTGAACGAGAGTTCACAAAGAGCAAGGAGGAGATCGATTTGGTGGGACCACTAAGACAGTTTGATACCCGGGATGAAACTATTCTCTCCTCGAGTGGATTCCTGCCTCTGTTATTCCTACGCAGGTCTACTCCTCTTTTGAATGCCTCGTCTACAGGCTTTCTCTCTCTCCTAGCCATTCCCTTAGTGTGGCTACTATCCATCGGCCACCTGCTCAGACCTCTTTCCTCTCTGAATGGGTGGACCTTTCCTCTTCCCTTCTAGTCTCGACCACTCAACTCCACCTTCTTGGAGACTTCCACATCCACCTGGATGCTTCCTCTCCTTCCGCTGGACTCTTTCGCGACCTTTGCAAATCTCTCTCAATCTCTATTCTCCCCTCTGGCCAGACTCACTCTGCAGGGCACACTCTGGATGTTCTGATCTCTACAGACCTTCCCCTTTCCATCCCTCTCACCACTCCTCTCTCCTGGAGTGATCACTTTCTCTTTTCCTCCCAGCTCACCGTCTCTACCCCTCAAGGCCAAGCCAACTCCATCACTGCCTCCCACTTTCTCGGTCATCCGACCCATGAAGCGCATGTCAGTTGAGGCTTTCGCCGCCACTTTTTGACCCCCGCACTCCTCTGGCTGACTCACACCCTGGTACAGCCCTTTACATGCTTCACTCTGCTATATCTGATACTCTCGATGTTCTTGCCCCTGTTATGAGGATCTTCCTGAAGCCCAAAGCCAAGTGCAACTCCTGGTACGACTCAGACCTCGTCACCCTTAAACGCAAGTGTAGGGTGGCTGAGAGGAAATGGCGTGCTTCATGTATATCCTCTGATAAACTGGCCTGCCGCCTACTCAAAAGGCAATACCGTCTCTCTGTCCTCAACAAGTAGAGAGCTCACATCCAAGCCCGCATCTCCACTGCATCTAACAACTCTGCTGAATTCTTTAAAATCTGCAAGGAACTGGCCAATCCTGCTGCAGTCTCTACCTCTCCTGTCCCTTCCCAGGCCCTCTGCACGGAACTTGCTTCTCATTTCAGCTCTAAATCTTAGGACATCCTGTCCTCTCACTCCTCCTCTCCCCTTCTGCCCAATACTCCCTGCCCTTCCTCTGGCCCTTCTTAGGCCACCTCTCCTCTCTCCTTCTCTGCCTTTCCCCTGTTCTCCCCTGATGAGGTTTCTGGACAAGGCCGATCTATGAAAGTCTCGTCAAAACAGGTTCATCCCTGTTCCTCCAAAACCATCAAGGACCACATTGACTCCCTGGCTCCTGCCCTGGCTGACTTCTGCAACCACTCCTTCGCCACTGGGGTCTTCCCTCCTCCCCTGAAGCACTCCCTAGTCCACCCTCTTCTTAAGAAACCCGCTGCCGACCCGTCGTGCCTGGCTAACTATCACACAATCTCCATCACTCCTTTCCTGGGCAAACTCTTGGAACAACTGGCCATCCCCCAGCTCAATCTTCACACTGAATCTGTTGGTTGTCTCCATGATCTTCAGTCTGGCTTCAAAGCTGCCAGAAGCACGGAAACTGCTCTCCTGAACATCTGTGAAGACTTGCTCTACAACCTTGATTCCAACACCCCCTGTGTCCTCATCTTACTTGATCTCTCTTCTGCCTTTGACACTGTCAACCATGCCATCTTGCTCAACCGTCTCAGTGATAACCTGGGGATCACCCGTCAGGCCCTGACGTGGCTGTCTTCTTTCCTCTCTGATCGTTCCTCCCAGGTTCAACTTGGCTCCTTCCTCTCCTCCATTTCTATCTCTACCTGTGGTGTTCCCCAGGGGTCTAACCTCTCTCCCTGGCTGTTCAACCAATACCTGGCCCTTCTTGCCCACTGCATTGCCGCGTTCTGCCCCAACTTACAGTGCTATGAGGATGACACATGCGGATGACACAACTTTCAGGCTACCCTCAGCCTCCTCCTCTCCCTCTCTCATCTCTGACTGTCTGTCCGCCATCCAGGAGTGGTGTGCCACCAATTGTCTTTGCCTTAATGCCAGTAAGACCGAGATTCTCCTCATTGGCACACCAGCTCCCTTCTTTCTTGTCACTCTCTGGCCGGCCTCTCTTGGCCCTCTTCCTGCTCCCACCTGTCAGGCTAAAAACCTCGGGGTCATCTTCGAGTCCACACTCTCCTTCTCTCCTTACATTTCTGAGGTCTCTAAGAAATCACACTACCAGCTGCACCTCCTCAGAGGTATTCTTCCTTTCCTCTCCTTCCCCCCAGAAGCTCACTGTCTCCAGAGCTCTGGTTCTTTCTAGGCTGGACTATTGCAACAGCCTCTTCCTAAATCTGCCTGCTTCTATTCTCCGCCCTCTGCAACTCATCCAGAACAGGACTGCGAGACTTGTCCTTGGCCTCAAGCCCAAGGATCGTATCTCTCCAGGACTGAAATCTCTGCACTGGCTCCCAGTGGCTGTGAGGATTACGTTCAAAACCCTCTGCATTGTCCACAAAGCCTTCTGGGATCTGGGGCCTCAATACATTCAACTTTCTCTTCCAAAATATCTTCCTTCTCGGGCTCTTCGCTCATCCGCCTCCAACTCCCCCAGGGTCAGTCGCTTCTCCAAGCAACCAGTTGGTGGTAGATCTCATTCTTCAGCTGGGGCCTCCCTCTTGAACAGCCTCCCTGAAACTTGGAGAATCATCTCCGATTCCAGAAACACCTCAAAACCTTTCTCTTTGCTTCTGCTTTTTTCCTCTTCTCCCCTGTTGACCTCCTGGCTGAAACTGAAACTGACTGGTTACCTGGCCACCATCTGATCTCGGGCCCAGGTTCCCTCCCCCTCCAGGCACACACCTGCACTGCCTTCCTGGCAACCCCCTCACTTGGGGACTGTTTTCTGCATCCCTACAGTCCCTCTACCAGTACGTACACGTGATGTCTGCACTTTTGCACTTTCCACCTGCTGGCCGTACTTCTACTTATTGTTATGTATTCTTTTATCCTATGCACTGCACTGTCCCCCCGCACTTTCCCCTTTCCCCCTCCCCATGCACTTGCATGATCTGAATGACACCTGGCCTACTACGATGGTTGTCTGTCTTCCCTCTGTTCCCCCCTCCCTTGCCTTGTCGCGCCTTGAAACACTTGTGTATAGGCACATTTTAAATGCCATATCATATCATAATGATGTGGGCCTATGAGTGGTATTATCACAGAAGAGGAAGGAGGGAAATGAGGTAGTCATTTTGCATGCTTAGAGGGTCATGAAGGGTGCAGAAAGGAAGTACTCTGTGATTAAAAAGGAAGCTCTAGGATGCATGTGGGAGTGCAGAGGTTTCCCATGTTTGTATGTGAAGCAAAATTCACTATAATAACTTGATCATAAATTGCTCAAGGCTTTGTTTGAACAAAAGAGCATTAACAAGGTTTCGAGACCTCTGGCAGGATGGGTGACATGTATCAATGCCATGATTTTGTGGTGGAGGTGGTACCAGGAAAACAATGTGATTGCAGATCACCTATCTAGAACACAGTCTGGAGGAGGAGAAGTTATAGAGTAAGGGTGGAGTGAACAGGTGTGCACACACAATGGTATTATAGGGAAAAGTGAATGGGTGGTCAAGAGGGGAAATTATCCTGAGATTGAGAGGGTGAAGGAGTAGGAGAGGGGTCAATGGCCCAAAAAGGTGATCTTGCTGGAAGGACTTAAGAGGTTTTGGGAGGTTCAGGAAGAACTCAGTGTGGAAAGTGGCATATTGTGCTGAGCAGGAAGGGTAGTGAAACCTAGTGGATTGCAAGATAGGTTGCTAGACATTACTAACAAGGGACATGTGGTAGTAACTAGGACCCAGGAGCTGTTGCAAGCAGACTATTGGTGGCCAGGGTTGGCCAGTTTTATTGAGCATAAGATGGGTGAGTGTGTGGCTTGCAGGGAATCGGGGATGGGGTAGTGTACTCGTGAACAACCTCTAGTCATTCCTGAGATGCTGAAAGGTATGTGGGAGGAAGTGGCTATTGACATTAGAAGAGGACCACAACAGAATAAATATGTGATGGTATTGGTGTTTTCAAGGTGGATAGAGGTTACGTTTATGAGAGAAAGCACAGCAAATGGTGTGCAAGTGTTATTGAAGCACATACCACATAGCATATTGACTGAGAATGGTCCCCATTTCGCTGGTGATCAGATTAGAGGTCAAACACAAGCGAACAGCCTTGTACCACCCACAGAGTAATGGTGTGGTGGAGAGGGTAAATACATGTCTAATGTAAGCAGTGAGGATTGTGGAAGTGAGTGGGTGCGATTGGAGAGAAGCAAAGAGGGAGAGAGTCATCAGTCTCAGGTTGACACTTCATTCTGTGACATGGGCAATATCTTTCTAAGTGATGAGGGGGAGGAAAGGTTACACCCAGACATCTCCTCCATGGTTGGAGAGGGTGAGGATAATTGTGGTGAGGGAGAAAGAAATTGCTGAGAGAGTGGTGTACAGTAAGATGTGTGCTGAACATAGGTATGATAGGTATGATAGGATCAAATGTGTACTGAAAATGGAGGTGTAAGAAGGAGATGTCATCAAAGTTAAAAAAGGGAATATTGGGGGGGAAAAGGTGCCATCAAATTTGGACATCTGTGAAAGTCACAAAAGTGCTTCGTGGAGTAGCACGATTGGACAATGGACAGGTATGGAAGTTGTGGAGGATTGTAAAACTGGGAAAGGAAGGATACGTACAGCATTGTGTAGGTAATGAGGGATGAGAGAGCCTTGTATATAGTTAATGATCAAGTAGTGTGTATGATGAGAGGCTTTGTACATCATTTAAAGATAGAATGTATGCCATTCACGTTCTTGTAAGGAAAGGAGATTTGTTGTGTTTATTTGATATGGCTATGTGTTCTAGTTCCATAGTGATGAAGAGAATGTAGAGGTGGAATGTTGAGCAGGTTGCTCCAACTGGAGCAGTTGGTCAATTGAAAGCAAACTATGTGGAGCGGGGGCTCTTCACAAAACAATTGAGGTGATAAAACACACCGTATGGTAACAGTGGTATCTAGAAATTCACAATATTTAGATCTAAACCAAAGCTCTTCCAATTTTGATATATTGGAAGGGTGCAGGGGAGATGAAGCTGGCTCTGGTATCGGAAGTCAGTAGCAAAACTGGAAGACAAATAAAGTGACCATGTTTCATGGACACTCCTGTCCCTTGCACACCTATAATACTGAAAAGGAATCTTTCAGTCAAAATTTGTCAAGTACTATCACTTTGTTACACAATGTTTAAATTCAGTAAATGATCATACAATTTTTAGAAGTTTCAAATTACCAATGTTGGCAATTTATTCAAAGCATAAATGTAAAATATATATTTCAGTCATATATATAGCATCAGTTCATGAATTCACATGTATTTCTCAGTTTCAAACCTATTTCGTAAATGAAATTAAATTGAAGAGATTAATTAAATAAGACAGTGTGAGTGACAAACATTCATCTCTCAAAATAATTAATGAGTAATGGAGCTCCACGCGTTTCGAGAGAGTTCTCCCTTCTTCAGGAGCAAAAAACGTATGTGTTTTCCATATTAACATTAGTTTCACATTTATAACATATTTATCACAATTATTTCCTTGTTATTCCTGCTTTGTCATCTGCCCATGTGAATTAGTGGGTATATCTTCTAGATATCTTTGGTCAATCAAATCATTGATGTGATGTCTCTAGATTCCCCTGTAGGGTGTAAATAGGTTGTGTGTTAATTAAGTCACAAATACTGTGGTGTTTATGTAAAGAAAACCATATTAAGTGGCTATAATACCTTGTAAATCGTGTAAAGACGTTAAAGCTAATGTCTTTAATGGGACTCTGTGGTTGTTGAGGAGTTGGAATAACTTCTTGGTTTAGATCAGAGTACAGATTTTCATCTGAAATACAGGTTCCTATGTTAGGTGCTGCGGTTATCTTTTCCAATCATAGTAATATCAACTTAGCATATTTTGACAACGTGTTACTCTCCCGTGTGACAAGTATTCTGTCTTAGGGGTGTGTAGGCAAATGTACATCAATCAATGATGTTAGCGGATGCTAGTGGCTGTGTTTTAAATTTCAACCTGTGAATGGAGTAAACGCGTAATAAATATTCGATCAGTTTCACTATTACCCATTTCTGTTCATAGCCGTTTCTAAATACGAATAGTTCGTCAGGCGTAATTACTCACCCTTTTGAAAGGAGAGTAGTTTTTCTCTGGACGCGATTCCATTATTATGAAGTTAGTCTCACATTGATACTGCTCTATCTCTGTGTCGCCTGGGTATCTGCAAATGATTATCTAAATTAGTTTAACTCTGGTGGTTAGGAATTGTTCTTTATCTATGTGGGCATTATTTAATTTCACTTAACTCTCTATTCTTCGAGTAACCTTGACTGGAGCCGTCTGACATTACCGGCAAGTACGCCGCAGTCTGGATCTGTATGCATCAGTTGCTAAGAAACATATTGAGATAAATACGACGTACAGTGCATATGACGTCATTGCGTTCCAAGTAGTACGAATTATGGTATCTGGAGTTCATTAATTAGTTCATCAAATTATGTGGAGCACGGGCTCTTACCATGTAACTAATAAAGGAGTTCAATTACCATTCATGGTTCTGGGTGATATGTGAGCTCCACAGTATGATGTGTGATGATGTCACATGTGTCTGCTTCCATCTTCCATCCTACTCCACAGGGCACAAGTATACTTGGCCAAGGCACAGGTGGCTCTCACAGCCATCAAAACCCAAGGCCAGACTGCTAGAAGCAAATGCCTTGTCTCGATGGCAAACTTCTTGCTCTGCCTATCTCGGAGGGAAAAGTATGTGACTATGGCCCTCCAGTATAGGCCTACACTATAAGGTTCTATAAAATGCAAGGTACATGGACAAAAACTCCTGACCTGAGGGAGCTGCCAGATGATTCTTCTTTGGAATGTTGTGGTCCAAAGCAGAAGCACATTTTAGCCATACTTCTATGGAAGGTTGTGGTCCACAGCAGAAGCAAGTTTAAGCCAGAGTAGCAGCAACTGTTGGATTAAAAGAGATAAGAGTCTTCCTTTGGAAGATCCTGTTGCAGGATGTCAATTAGGTCTAACAGGGATTGGGGCATCAAGGGGGCAGACAACTTCAGGGTCTCTACAGCCTTGGCAATGTTATTTTGAGAAGACATAGGGCCGAGAATCACAAACATTCCGGGAGAGGTATCCAACACATTAGTATCCCTAAAATCGAAGTCCAATGTAGTTGGATCCTCATCCTGGCTGTAGAAATCCTACGCGAAGTCCACCACATCACCAGATGCCAAGAGCCCCAGCCTATATGGGACAGGATCGCCAACCTCATCAAAGATCTGATCAATTTTGGTATGATCTGATTACTTCAAACCATAGTATAATCCGGTGATGTGTGTGTGGTGACTCATGCAGATTCCCCTGCAGAGGAAGCCAATGTTGCAGCTTTTATCCACGAAGGCGGAGCAGTGCAATGTTGAAGGGGAGGAGTCTGCACAGGTGTGACTGAACTGAGCCAGCAGTCCGAAGAGGTGCTTCTGCTAGTACAAGAAATGCAGTGAGCCCTGGCTTCACCACAACTGAGGCCAAAGTCAGCTGACCTTGGTGAAGTTGTCAAGCATCTGGCATCCGAATGTCTCCCATTCCTCTGGAGTAGAGGAGCATTGGGTAATGGTACCATGGTGGGGGAGGAGGAGAGAGAGGGAGGGAGGCAGGTCTTCACTCATGTTCTGTTCATCCGCAGAGGTGGAGTGAGGGCTCCTCTTTCTGGAGCAGGAGGAAGGAGTGTTGTTTCTAGGTTTCACTGGGATAGCAATACTGCTTATGGTGCTGCTTCTTATTCTTTCGGCAGCATCGAATGACCAGTCTTCACCTGCCTACTCCTGCTGGCTCTCAAGCCGCCTTGGAAGAAGGTTCACATGCCAGAAACTCTGATGGTGTCACCATTTAACCACCTTTCCAGAGGAAGGTGCAAACCTTAGTGGCATGCTCTGAAGAGTCTTTCAAAGCATTTCAGGAGCCACAGTTCTCCATGTTGCACTCCTCCCAAAGACAGTAGAGGCATGTCTTGTTTGGATCCGACAGACAACTGCCTCCCGCAATCCCAGCAGGGATTAAAGCCGGAGGCCTTCAGCGAAGTAGGCATAAGGTAGTAGAAACATCTCAAAGAGCTAGTGGTCTTCCAACCAGCTTACTTCCTGCACAGGAAATGAAACTGGAGGTCATTGGGCACTACTTGTTCCATATATACTGCCCCTGACGTTACTTATGGTGTCAAACAGGAGCCAATGGGTAACCACGATGTACACCCAGTGCCTCAAAAAAGTTTCTGAAGACAGCTAGCACTAGACGAGATATCTAGGAAGAGACATTCGTGAAGAAAGGAATCCATTAGAAATATTTTGTATTACACTCTGCAGTACACTGCTCATCACCCAGATTGCATTATTTCAATAAATGTGAATATTTGTCTAGAGCTTTATCAGACCAATCACCTTGGGCACTGAAGCGGAGTGTCACAAAACGAATGAATAAGAGGGATGCATAGAGGTCCAAAAAAGGTCGCCCCGACAGATTTGTCCTTTAGAATGGCATTGTTCGTCACTCTTCGTCAGAGATCTCTACCAATGCTTTATGTATAAATGAAGAAGAGAGTGTCTTCTCTTTCGGCATTGCTTGGACTGCCTTTGTAGTTTAAATGGAGGATGAGTGTTTTTGACTACTCATCCCAGAATGTGTTTTTTGCATTGTCAGGTCTAATGCTTTTGTCCTGCCCTTTGTCGGCCTATTTTCCGCTCAACACCACAGTCTATGTCTTTGTCGTAGAGTTTGAGGTTGCTTTGCTTTTCTCACAACTACTCTCGTGTTCATGTCTTTTTGCGGCCTCCCAATTGCCTGGGATCTTTTCAATAACCTGCCACGAGGCTAGGCTGTCGGAGCCGGGGTTGCCACTGGACTTTCTTTGAAAACCCCTCTTTGTTAGACTGTTGAGGATCATCTCTGAACACCGCGTCTGAAACCCTGCTCTCAGGTTCTAGTGTGTCAACATCAGTAATTCCTGGAGGGGTTGGGGGAATTTAGGGGCAAGTGGAGGCAACAAGGAGATGCTTGCCTCCCCAAAATCAAGATGGTGGCATCCAGGGAAGGGCTTCAGGAGTCTGCAACATGCAGGCAGTACACTGTGTTCTTGCCTGCTTTTCCAGCCTCCTGATTGGCTGAGCGCCCTTCCCCGCGTGGGAATACATAATCATTCAACATGCAGACAGTAAAGTTGGTTTGAAATGAAGGCTTTCATTTCTGATTTTGGATACTAGACAATCCCCAACACAGAGAAGTTGAGTCCAAAGAATTATTTGTTGTCCAAATCAGTTTTGCGATTAAAAGTTAGACTAATATCAAAATGTGAAGGCTAGTAATAGTGCAAGCCTACCTGATCACATAGTTCTTTTTTAGGGAATAGATGGAGGGGCTCCACAGGTGAATATGATCCCCCCTTTTAGAAAAATGTATTTATAAGGGAGAAAGACCAGTTCAGAGTGTGAAAGTATTCACAGGTCTTCAATAGCCCAACCTGAAACCAGCGTAGGAGACGCCAGTCTACCCAGCCGGATCCACACAGAGACACCAGCCTAAGTTCAGGCATGCTGTCCTGTCCTCATCTACAAACATTTAAAATAAGTTAACAGCCTACCAGTGCACTTCACTTGTACATCCAGCTAGAACTTAAATAGACTGCACAGGGTAATTATTTATGTAGATGAATACTAACCACCTATTCCAGGAGCTATCATTGGAGCAAGGGGTTCACCTGAATCTGTGGTAAATGGTGGCTCACCGGGTAAGCATCTTAACCAAATTAATGTTCCTGGCAAGTGTCTATTTCATAGTGTAGGGGATGGGATTCTTGTTTTATGGGGACTAAAACCAAACCACTTATGGTTTTAATTATTTAATGAAGCTTTCCAAAGCTTTAGCTGTAAAAACTCCTAGCATCTAAAAGATATTCTGATTCCTGCAACAGACAAGTTATAAGATCAGTAGGTTAAAGATGCTATTGAGCTTCTTAATTAGCTAATACAATAGTCTTTCAGAGAACGACTGAACAGATGATTTCTTTCCTTTCCAAATTAGAGTAAATATAACTATGTATTAAAGCACCAATTACATAAAAACAATGAACAGTGGCCTAAATGGGACACAAAACTTAAGGGAGATATTCACAGATCTTTTCACATGCAATGGGCTTTGGGTAATACCACTTTCATTTAGTAAAATTGCCTTTATCAGTCACAGTACCAAAACCCAGTATGGTTTATTCTTAGTTTGCCTTGCCACCAGATTGATATTTCGAGATTTGCCATTTAGATATATAAAACACTTAGGTATGTTTCAGTATGCAGCTGAAGCAATTTATCAGTGTTAGGTTGCCCTCTGCTGTCCAAATGGCAAAGTGCACATCTGTGGGCTCTTCCAATTCAACAACAGCTATCATTTTAACAAACAGAATGAGCACGGTTCTACGCAGTCACCTTTACCTTCCACTATCGGAAACATTCAGAATGTTTTCAAGTTACTTCTTTCCATCCCCACTTCTCTTCACACAGAGCACGGAGGTTCCAGTGTCAATGAACAGTTAATTTCTGGCTTGACGTTTTAGTCTCTAAACAGCAAAATGCTATAGGACACATGCCTCTGCATGAGCTAAAACAGAGTAGGTGCTGTAATTATGCTACTACGCAATCTTATGACATCATGGGGACGCTGCAAAGGAACAAGGTTGACAATTACGCATCTACAAAGACACATCATAGAGGCCTGTGTAATCGATGTGACTTAGATACTGTTCTTATACCGCACAAACCACTCATTCCATCTGATACAAATATGCCTTTCAAATTCAAACGACGACAGTCACCTATACGTTTAGCCTTTTCAATGACCATTAATAAGTCACAGGGACCTACGCCCCCTTCCTGGAAACGATCAGTAGTAATTCCGATATTTAAGAAGGGGGACAGAAGTGACCCTATGAATTACAGACCGATATTGACCTTTAAAATATGCTAGAACGGTGTATGTTAGGTCGGGAACAGCTAGTTAATCTATAATGCCTTTACTTAAATGTGCATTTGCATTTCATTTTCTTTTTAAGAACAAACTCTAAAAGGTTACGAGTAATCAAATCTGAACATACCTCAATTGTTTTATAAGCGAGAGCACTTGTATTCAGCTTTGGTGAAAGATGTTGCAAATTGTCATTGAAATGGTGTAGATGTATTACTTACAGCATGTATTAGTAATCACAGTATGCATTATCTATTTCTTATACAGTGTCAACCAACAAAAGCAGACTGTCTATTTCAAGAGTGGTAAATGACAGTGAGTGGGTATTAGACTAAGTGTGTTTTGGGTTTAAAACAAACCCAATTAGGTCAAATATAAATATCACTATTTTTGCATAGGTGCGTTATTAAACTACCCTAACTAAATGCAGCTGATTTATTTCTACACCCTTCCCTTCTAGTACATGGCAGAAAATGGACGAGAGTTTTGCTCATTTTTTTATATTTTATCAACAAACGGGACCTTTGATGATTTTCAATAATCAGGCAAAGACACACTCCACAATTGTGGTTAAAGGACATTTGATTTTAATATTTTATAAGAAGCTGTGTGCATGTAAATACTGAATTAAAGTTTGCAAACACAGTACAATTGACACAATTATATTAATCAGGACATTACACAGCACTGTGTATACGAACAAAACAGTATAGGAGTTAATTGAAATTGCGTCATTGAAAAACATGATTTAAAAAAAAACTGTGCAGTAATTCCATTGCATATACTTTTTAACAGCATCAAGTACGAATCAGGCAAAGAATATCCTCTTCATCAGCTGTACAGTTCCACTGCAAAACAGTGGATTAACCGGCAGACCCAGCCCATCCTCTTGAGAATACAGTGGATTCAGTTCTACCTTGATATGTAAGTGGTAATGGTTTAATCAAACTCCTAATCTAATAAGCAAGAGTTCCCAATTTAGACCACAATGATAAAGTTCGCTTTTTCGTGAGAGACCTTTTGCAAGGTAATGATCTGCTGCAGATGATCAGCACTATCATGCAGTGACACTCTATGATTAAATCAGAATTCTTCCTTGCACTTTTAACACACACATTTTCAGTTATTTTCATTATGAGTTAAAGGAAGGGAGACATATTCTTAGTAAGCCCCCAGCTGCTGCAATGATCATTACATTAAGAATGTCTTACATTGCATTGTATAGTTCACACTGCAGTAAATGAAACATGGCACTAAATCGTTCAGCTCAAATGAGAAGACTAACCACTACATTTAATCTTTTTAAATGAGTGAACCCTGAAACATAATGTAAACATTCAAATTCATGCAATGTGATCACTTTAGAAGAACAAAAAGTCCACCTTTGTTAAATAAAAGTTCATTACCAATATATACATTTTTAACAAAAAGAAATGATGATCGGGTCCAACTCTGCGTTTAATGTTTCTTTTAAAAAAAAAAGAAAATCAATAAATATTTGCTTGCGTAACATTTAGAAAGAGAACGTTCAGAACACAGCGTTCCACTTTCCGATTGCAGGCCATAGTTCAGTGTTGTGATTAAGCAGGATGTAGCAGCAGCTCCTTCGTTAGTTCTGACAGATGTTTACATGGCATCAAAATGGAACCGGTGAGCTTCCTGTCTTTTTTCTCGATCATCTGCTTTCTGAAAAAAGACCAAAAGAAGAAACGCTTCAAGTTATGGAAGAGCTTTAAGCAAATAGAACTGCGTCATACAAAGGAACCACTGACACATCCGGTTGATGCCTGTAAAACCGGACAGGACGATAGAGTAATCGAGGCTATTCATTTAGGGTATACATTCGTTTTAATGTTTACATTTATATAAAGGGGATACAGCTTAAACCATTTCTTACTTTATCCCCAGGAAAGTCCTCAGTACATATCACGTCAGCACTACAGATGTATAAAAGGCAATAATTACCCAGTATGTCATGAATCCTATGGCTTTAATAAGGGCCTGTCACCAAGTTGTCAATAGACCTGGCATCGGCACAGAGGTGTGCCAAGCCAGGATAAAAGGTGTCACTTCTGATGCTGCACAGACTACTTAATGTCTGGAGAGTAACAACTTTAAAGCAATGGCTCAAACCTTGACTTCTGTGTACACATATCAGAGGTTTACTCTATCAATGTTCACCTAGAAAGTACATGTGTTGAAGAACATGCACCCTTTAACTAATTTGTTAAATTAGCTCTTAATTGTTCCACGATAGGGAGACACTTACGTAGAGATCGCTTTGCTTTTAAGAGGCAAACATTTAGGAGACTTTGGCACTCGTTTCTCTAAGTAGCCAAGCGTGTTGTGGCAACAGGCTGGTAGAACTGGCTAACCAATGCTTGCAATAAGGGGCAGATTGGTAACCTTTTTAAAACAGTGCCAGGACCTTTGACATGATTGCTCTGGACAGGGCCTGCTGACATCCTAGTTTCCTTCAAGTTTTCTGGCAATAAATAATGATTAAAATATCAATTTTCTTTTTCCTGTTGTGTCCCATTTCTGTGACTCCCTTTGTTGCCCTTATTCTTGTTTCCCCCGTGTAAGGTTGCTCCTTCAAATATGACATTTCCCCATGCAAGATAAAAAAAGACATCTGGTAAATCTGGCTTTATAATGTAACTTCCCACTTGATTTAAAATATTGTATATGGTCTTTGTAGGGATCCTCATTAGCTGCAACAGAAGTCAAGCAGAGGTTACTATTAAAATAGATAAATACATATCACACATATACTACAATAATATGCAGCATAGATCGTCTGAAGCAAATATCTTGTGCCCGATAGCGGTAGACGTGAAAAGAACAAATTACTTGCCTCTTGGTAATGTTCTTTCTGATGGATACTCCTCCCACCACTTCCTCATTTATGAAATCCCTATTCCTGTACAGCTGTTCTCCAGAAACGTTTCCGATGCTAGGGGGCACAGCGTGGCTACGCCCAATGCCTCTATGCGCCAGAGAGGACGTTGGGGCAATTATATATTGGGGCACCGCCCCCATGACCGAATTTCCCCCTTTTTCCTTAGCACTCTGATGCTGAGGGACCACAGAAC
The DNA here is from genome assembly GCF_040938575.1 of Ambystoma mexicanum. Classification (NCBI taxonomy): domain Eukaryota; kingdom Metazoa; phylum Chordata; class Amphibia; order Caudata; family Ambystomatidae; genus Ambystoma; species Ambystoma mexicanum. The sequence goes on along the minus strand of NC_090921.1, from coordinate 1,383,283,264 downwards.
TAAGGTCTACTAGCTACCCCAAGAAGGGCAGGTAGGGAGGGCGATGAGGAACACCCACCAGAAGAACAAGTTACTCTCTTACCTGGTAACGTTCTTTCGATGGGATGGTCCGACAAAGTATTCCATATCTAAGACATGTAAACACTGCAGCACAGCTGTGGTGATTACATGTCATAGATATGGAATACGTCGGAGGACCCAATCGCCTCGAAAGAACATTACCAAGCAGCAAGTCATTTTTCTTCTAATGGAGTCCTTCCTCCCAAGGATTCCTCACCTATGATAGGTCTCCCAAAGCAGAATGCAAATCTGGAAGAGGCAGGAAGCAAGTACACCACCTAGAGCAGAACACTCTGGAGGATGGCCCTACCAAAACTACCATCCTGCCCTGCAAGGGAATCCAAGCAGTAATGCTTAGCAAATGGGTGCAGATAAGGACAGATGTCCAGGACAGGGACTCCCCTCATCTGGTAGAATGTGCACAGAGACCCTCAGGGACATACCTGCCAGCAAGATCATAGAATTCCGAGATTGCAGAGAATGAGCCGCATTGACAAGGCCGGTTTGGTGACCCTGCCAGCACAAGCAACAGCGTAACCCACGAAGAGCTGGTCATGTTTCCTAGCCTCTATAGTATGAGAGACGTAGAACTTTAGGAACCACACTGGGTCCAGCCAATGGAAACGTTTTACTGCCTTGTAAGGGTGAGGGGGAGGAAAACACACAAGAAGATGGATCTTCCGAGAGAGATGGAAATCCAAGATGACGTTCGGCAGAAAGGAGGGCCTCACTCTCAAAGTCACCTAATTCGAAAAAAATTAAAAGCGAAGTAAAACAATGGCAGGAGCTCACCTACCCATCTTGCGAAAGTGATAGCAACCAGGAAAATCACCTTAAGGGTGATTAATCTAATAGAACAGGAATGCAGGGGCTCAAGCACAGCGACCGCTTAGGAATTTCAAAACTAAATTTAAATCCCACTGCAGAACCACAAACTGGCAGAAACTGATTATGCAAACCCTGCAAGAACTGTATCACAGTGGGAATCGTGAAAAACCAGCCCTGTCCAAGGGACCTCTTTAAAACCGAAATAGCGGTGAGGTAACCCTTTACAGTGCCAATCTGCAGGCCCACTAGGGCTAATGACAGTGGTCGAAATGGACGGGAGCGGTGCTCCTCTACTTTTTTAAATTATGTTTGACTGTTCCTATACTTTTATTTTAAAAAGAAACCGTTCCGGAATGGTTTAATTTTAAAATAAACGTGTAGGAAGAAGTTGAAACTTGCACTTTCAGTGCTTTGCACTGAACGTTCCCTTTATCAGCGGGTGCATGGGTTTTTATTGGGGCGGGAAGGGGGTGGCGATGGGGTTTGTGGGGAGCAGGGGCAGGCCAGTAGGGAACATAGTTCCACTACTTCTTTTCATACACTTCGGCCACTGGCCAATGTTAGCAGAAAACACAACATAGGGGATAGTGGACAGGGATAAAGGATCCAGGTTCCTCTACCAGCACCACACTGCAAATGTACGCCACCTGCAAGCATAAATGGATTTCATAGCAGGCCTCCTAGCTCAAAGGAGCTCATAAAGGATGTGGACCAACAAGTCCCACTCCTTGTATCTCAGCCTCTCAGTAGAAAAGCATGAAGGTTCAGGCTGCTGAGGTTTGGGTGGAGGACCAGCCCTCTGTCTGAGAGGCCAAGTTGACTCTCCTCAGAAGGTGCCAGCAAGGGCAGATTGCCATGTCCAGCAACTCTGGGTACCCAGTTCTTTGGGCCCAGTCTGGAGTGATCAGAATCAACATGGCCCCAAACAAGCGCAATCTCCTGAGAACCAGCGGAATGGCAGGGATTGGTGGGAACACAAAGGCAGTCTTAAGTCCACTTGACTTGTCTGTGTGTCCCCAAGAGCTCCCTGACAAGGAAATTCCCTGGAACAGAACAACTCTCACTTACTTTTGACACTGGAAGCAAAGAGGTCCACCTGAGCAGTCCTACAAAAGGCAAAGATCTCCTACAGAACTTCTAGGCAGAGCTCCCATTCGTGGGAAACCGAGGTCCATCTGCTCAAGGCACCCACTGTGACATTTTTCTAGCCAAATGAGTCCCTGTCAGAGAGACACTGTTCTCCAGGGCACAGAACCATAGTCGTTTTTCTTCTCTGCACAGAGGCAAGTAACAACACTACCTCATTTGTTGAGGTAGTGCATGGTCACTGTGTTGTCAGTCAGAACCAGCACAGTCTTGCGTTTCACAGAGGGGAGGAAAGCGACCAAGACCAGCCTGAACGCCCTCAGCTCAAGCAAATTAATGTGTTCCATTTCCAGGGAAGCATCAAGGCCACTGGCAGCATGCACCTCCCTTGCCAGTCCCAGTACATCCAGACCTTCCCTGCAGAATTCCTCTGGGAAATCCCTCCCCTCCCTAGAGCCCAGAGGCTCTTAGTCCAAATGGAACCTTGTTGCCCTCCTTATCATAGATCTCGTACATCTTAGACATGAAGGCATCCACAGGGAGTTGGGCATACACCAGCAGAGCTGCGGTCTCCACGATGCCGATGAGAGCCGTTGTAGGGGCCCCTGCACCTGAGGGTGGGGCCCATCAGCACAGAGCACGTCTTCTGCTCCAGGAACGAGCCCGAAGGCGTGCAGAATGTTTCCCAGCAGGCAACCTGCTGGTTGCAACATATACAGTGGGGTCTTTCGGCGCACTCTGAGTGAATGGCACGGTTACCTGCGCCAAAGGTGCTGAAGCTGGAGCCGTTGGTGCCTTGGCAAAGATGTGCAACATCTTCAGGCGGAAGGTCTCCCTTCTTCCGGGTGGAGAACTATGTGGGAAAATCTACTTGTGCCATCCATTCAAGAGAGTCCTAAGAGTGGTGGATTTTATACTTCCAATAGGAAGAGGAAAGTCATAGCGGGGACTCACTGGGGAAGAGGGGCCTTTTCTGATGCTGCTTCTTATACTTTTCCTTGCGTGGAGCCGCCCTACCTTCAGAGCGCCGGTCCATGCCGTACAACATCGAATGACGTTGCAGAGCCTCACCCTTTGCCTTGTGCACGAATGTGAAGAATTTCTCCGGCCACACTTTGACGAAGGGCCTTCAGGTGGGATGGACTGGCATGATCTGCAATCCTGGGTGTCGTGGTCCTGGCCCAAGCAATACAGACAAATCCACTGCAGAATCGAGACCAACATCTTCTGGCTGCAGTCTGCACACAGCTTGAAGCCCAAGGCCTTTGCTGGAGTAGGTATGGGATAGAGAAAAAAGTAAGGTCGACAAGTGTGCTCCTGAAAAGCGAACAGAGTGTGCAGGTAAAAGAAACAGAGGTCACTGGGCGTGGTGCCTCAATATATACTGTCCCCTTTGTCATGTCCGGCACGGGGCGTGTAGAGGCTTCGGGTGGAGCTGGTACAGAGCCACGCTGCAACCCCTGGCGGCAGAAATGTTTCTGGAGAACAGGTGCGCTGGGATGGGAATATCATAGATTAACAATCCATAGGCGGAAGGAATCCATTAGAAAGCATGTGTACATCTGGGCCTAGGCTTGTGGCTCCTGTCGGCCACCAAACACAGGCAGCTCAATGGGAACCTTCATATTATCAGGACTTTTTACCATGGATCCCCCTGCAACATAACACCAGGTTTGAATTTACTGTGGCCCGTCTAAACTTTTCGACAAATGTTGCATTTTGTCTGTTCAACTCGTACCTCTTGTTTGCAGAGATTGTTCTCCATACTGGTGTAAGGCATTTTAGACCTGCACCTTAAGCTGGTTTTCATTTTCTCAAAATTGTCACTCAGTCTTGATAGCAAAAAGTTGAGGGTCTGTGTGAATTGAGATCAGCAGTCATTTTTTTCTGTCACTTTCCCCCCACCAAACCACTGCTCCCTGCACTTCTGCTTACAGGGCTATTTTTAAAAGTTGGCCACATGTTTGCCTCGGGAAAGCCAGAGGTCAAAACGTGGGTGTGTCAAGATTTCAGATAAATGTGCTCTGTGGTCTCTAATGAGTTCCGACAACCAACGGGCGCACTAGCTAGCTGTGTAGAGGGCCCATTTGAACATCTGCCTTGACCACAAAGCCTTCAACGACTATGCACCAGCCTATCACTTGTGAAATGGTGTTTCACAACTCAGTCCCCGGGGATCCTTTATTCAGGTGGCCAGGGAAGGGCCGTCACTATTGGATCCCGACCCTTGGGGTGGACAAGCAAGGGAACATCACCTGGGTAGGTGGTCCTCTGGAGTGGGGAGGAGACCCCAGAAGGTGAGACATGATATCCCCCATTTCCTGACTGTTATTTACCCCCATATAGCCTCTAGCTTTTTGGTATACTACAACTACCATAACCCCCTCCTTTCCTTATCAGACCAACTACTGAGACGAGGAAGAGGACGACTGAGACTAGAAAGATTACCACTAGTAATATGTACTGGCCTTGTCCCACTAATAAAGTCAGGCAAGGTCAAGCACTCGGTCACAATCACACAGCTGAAACTCATGGACCGCTATCCAAACTATGAAAAGTGGAGCACAGAAAGACACAGGGTGAGACCAGCTGGATGGCGAGTAGGAGGAGTGGCTGAGCGAGAGCTGCCGAGAACGAGGCAGGAAGAATGGGACGCTGAGACTCTGACAGGCTGCAAGTCGAGGCAAGAGAGAGTGGCGAGGGAGCCGTGTTTCCAAGAAGTCGTGAGAGTTCAGAGATGAAAGCAGAGGAGCGGGCTAATCCCTTTTTTCCATGCCCCAGCAAACGGCTCATTTCCTCCCTGGGGCAGTGAGGCTGCCTGGGAGTGTCTTATGGGCAAGTGGGCAAGAACCTGATAGACGAGCTGAAAACGGACGGACATGCAAAAGCAATCACAGCCAGTGAGTTCAAAGAAAAGGAGAGCCCAATTTGTGATACACGTGATTGTGGAAAGCTACAGTGATGCACTCAAGGCCATGCATTGAAGGATAAAGACATTGAACTGAATGCTTGAACGTATTTAGCCGGTGAGGGAGCGGATGAGAAACTAAGTAACATAGCGATGCCGTGTGACAAGGAACGTTGTCAAAAGCTTCTTGAAAGATAACAGAACAGTGAATAATGAAAGCAAATTGTGAAACAAGGAACATAGTGGCTGTGGGCCCATCCTAATGAACTATATGCTTTTGTGAAATAAGGAATATAGTGGCCAAGGGCCCGTTCTGCGAGACCAAGTGCAAGAGGTACGGACCTTGAGGAGTCAACCCTATTGCCAGAGGGTTTCGTCCAAACAGACTGAATTGAAAAGACCTACCCAACCAAAAGTCAGAAATAAGGTACTACCAAATGCTCTACCTTCTACAAGTTCGACTTTTGATTGGGTAGGTCTTTTCAATTCGTTATAGGGCTGCAGGGGTGTCCCCCGAACCCTGCTTACTATACTGTGAGCAGGTGTTGTGGGGGTGTCCCCTGCAGCTGTCTCAAAGTCCCCCCCAAAACAAATAAGAAAGAAAAGGGGCTATCGGGGTGTCCCCACCACCCCTGCGCTCACTATACTATACAGTACAGTGAGCAGGGGTTATGGGGGACACCCCCGCAGCTGACCCGGAAAAAAGGACCCTGCAGCGCCGATTCCCAATCACGGAAGTGAAAGGGAACCAGAGTCGCATGGACCAGCAAGTCGAGGGCACGGTAAGTGGGGGGTGGGAGTGAGGGTGTGTTGCGGACCTCAAGGTCCGTACCTCTTGCACTTGGTCTCGCAGAACGGGCCCTTGGCCACTATATTCCTTATTTCACAAAAGCATATAGTTCATTAGGATGGGCCCACAGCCACTATGTTCCTTGTTTCACAATTTGCTTTCATTATTCACTGTTCTGTTATCTTTCAAGAAGCTTTTGACAACGTTCCTTGTCACACGGCATCGCTATGTTACTTAGTTTCTCATCCGCTCCCTCACCGGCTAAATACGTTCAAGCATTCAGTTCAATGTCTTTATCCTTCAATGCATGGCCTTGAGTGCATCACTGTAGCTTTCCACAATCACGTGTATCACAAATTGGGCTCTCCTTTTCTTTGAACTCACTGGCTGTGATTGCTTTTGCATGTCCGTCTGAAATGTTCAGGGGAGAAAAGACCAAAGGTTACTTAAAAAAAATAATCTTGAGTCTTTTCTCCCTCGAACATTTTTACCTCGGTCATTCAACCCCAAACCTTGTCAGAGTAGTCACACATGTGGGTGAGAATACTGTGCGGTTGCGAAAGTCTCTGGTAAAGTGAATATTGTGAAAGAGAAGTATGAAGGTTGGGGAAGGGAGTTCTCCCCGAGCTCTGTGAAGCGGAGCTTGTTAGCTGGAAAGTGTTTCAGCCATGTTTAAGTGTTTGAAGACAGGCAAGGGCAGCCTGTGAAGGTAACTAAGAAGGAACTTTGTGAATATCTCTTTGAGGATTGAGAAGCCTGGCGAGGGAAGCCTGAAAGAATCCATTGAAGAGAGCTGTGATGCATATTGAACTGACACTGAAATAGGCCAAGGGAAGCCTAACAGATTTATGGGCAATCTTTGAACTGTGCATACTATCCACTTTGAAGGAACTTTATAGGAACCCCAGTGAACTGAACTTGGGGAAGGGAGTGGTGAGCACTTTCACTGCCATTCTGACATTTTGATGCACTCGATTTTTTATTTTCCCACATTTTCCCACACGTAATTATTGTGAAAGTATAGGTTTCTGACAGAGACCTTTCCTTTGTTTGACTGAATGACTTGGACCATTTTATTTAACTTTGATGGTCAGGACTACTCCCATTATAGAATTAGGGCCAGCTAGGAAGTCTCCATCCCAGTCAAACCTAATAAAGGTGTTGAAACTTGTACCTTTTGTGTCTGTGTCCTTACTTGTGAACCCATGACTGCCCCCCCCACACTCAAAACTGATATCCTACCAATGAAGCAGATGAATGAAGCCAGCCTCCAAAAATCACTGGTCTCTCTGATAATGAAATACAAACGCTTACGATTTGAACCATTAAAATCTGGGGGGCTATACCACTATGGAAAGCCAACCCTTTTCCCTTTACTGACTTCGGCAACTACCAAAATGTTGTTCCTTTTCTGATCAGCATTATATCTTTACTCTGCCTATCTTATTATATCAACTGCAGCCCTTCTTTTCCATTTGAAACACTTCAATAGTAGGGTGATTAAAAAGTAGACCGATCGTGTGCATTATACATTAACTATAAATAAATCGAAGGGAACCCCTGCTCATCTCTTCTGGGAGCCTCATTTCAAGTAACTTGGTCAGGCATCGAGGCCACATCTCAAGTATTGTGTCTGGTTATTGAGGCCTCGTCTGGCTTATTTCTTGCAAAAATAATGTTCTAGGGATTTGTGCCCAGAAGAGAGTGATGCCGGGGTGAAAGTCATCACCCAAACCCACTAAAAAGGAATACTTTATTTGTGGAAAATGATTGGTGAAGGGTTAGCGCCCAGAAGAGCGGGAACCAGGGGTGAATCCATCACCTAAAGAATACCAGAAAAGGAACTTTGTGTTTGTTATTTTTCTGACCCTCGAAGGCAAGAGACTGGTGAAGGTAAAAGAGACTTGGCCCTCGAGGCTCCTAATAAGCTGAAACAGAACCGACGTCTCATGCTGGGAGAGCTCGAGACTGTGCTGTGCTCCAAGATCCCATCTTACCCCATGCTTAAACCGTGGGGCAGGGAGACCCAAGCTACCGCATCCTGACATATTATTTATGAACACTTCTTTCTTTTCTTGAAAACCATCCGACACCCTTGTATTAGCTGTAAGGTTTGGCAATAGGTTTCGTAGTATAGGCCCTTTTTATTTGACACGCCCCCACTAGGACTGCCTTATTTTCATTTGATGGTCGATGCTTCCATCTTAGATTTAGGTTTAGATTAGGCGTTTTTCCAACCTGTATACAGGTTAATAAACACGCTTGAACTGTGATCACTTGTGTCTGTCTTTACTGTTGTCACCATGAGTTCCTTACAGTGCCCACCAGATGATGGGTCAGGAGGAGTGCACAAGTCAACCCCCCAGACAACCAAATCTTGCCCCCTGTCCAAGGCAGAGGACTGTCACAAGCTTTACACTACCTGTGTAAGGAGTCCTCATGTGTTAAGAATAAGGTACTGCCCTGGTGACCTTGTGAGTTATGGTTGCCCTACAAAGCTGTTGAAGTCGAGAAAAACAACAGCGCTGCATGTGGCTTATGCGTAGCTACAGCACGAGAAAGATGCATATGAATTCCTTGCTCTCCTCAAGATGGATGGTAATCCACCACTTACCTTGTCCCAGAAGCCGGAATTGTAAGTCCATCGACTTCAGGAAATGTTCTGTGGATAAAGCGACTCCACTTGCCAAGTAAATTCTGCCATATAAAAAGGTAGTGGACTGTGATCGCTTTTTTCTTTCCCTGTGTGGACAGAGCTGACAGACGCTGCAAGATGGCCACCGCGATCGGATTGCTACCTTGTAGCGGGAAAGCAGGCTTGCTAAGGCTGAGCTCTGGTAGGTCACCTCCATAGCAATATCCAGACCATTTGCTCGAGGATGAATCAGAGTGGGCTTGCCACTTCCCGATTCTCTAAGGTATGTCCGAGGCATGTGCGAGTTGCTGCGCACAGACCCGACGTTTAATTGCAGATGTTCTGTCTACCACAGAGTTTACAGTGTTCAACTGCTCCCAGGCTCAGACAACCTGAGCACCCAGCACTGCCAGGGCTTGGAGGCCCTCTGTCATGCCAGTTTACACACTCTTCTTTATTTCCCATCTCCATATACCCGATCTCGAGCCTCGTGTACACACCCTCCCCCCCTAGCCCCTCGAGGCTGCACGTGAGCAGCTTAACTGTGTTAACGCAGAAATGCAGTATTCCTGGCAAAGTATACAGAGCACAGGGGTTTTCGCCGAAGTGCCTGCACCTTCTACATTCACATTGCCTGCGTTATTGTATGGCAACATCATGGGCAGAGATGGAAACAGCACCCATCAGTCGAAGCTAGACAGATACACCTCCACACAGCCCAATGTCAAGAAAATAGATGGTACCCCTAAGCAATCACAGCAGCTGTCCTCTGACGTTGAATACACATCCTCAGATTTCATGGGTGCAATTCAAGCAGTGCAGTTCGCACTAGAATGGATTGGCTCGGTGGCAATGTTATCCCTCATTAGACAAGATCTTCAAAAAGTATCCACAAGTGTCTCAGAGGTGGAAGAACACATGTAAACAGAAGATGAGGTGAGACCCTCCCGTCACAACTACAAAAGATGACGCAGCAGACGCACCATTTAGTGGAGAAGATGGATGATGCAGAGGTGCCATCGAGGCGTAACAACCTAAGAATTGTCAAAATGCCAGAGATCTGAGACTGTACGAAGCTAGAGTGCTTTTTGGAAAGCTGGCTGCACCAAAAGCTAGATCTAACCCTACTGTCAACCATCTTTGTGATAGAAAGGGCACATAGTGTATTCATTAGAAAATCACCTCTGAGCTCCAATGAGGGCTGTGATAATGCGGCCCATGAACTATAAAGACAGTGGCACTACTCGGAGGGTGACGAGAAAAAGCCCCCCTCTACTTTCAGAATCATCGTATTGATCTTTACCTAGACTATATGCAAGCTGTGCAGAAGGCAGCCGATCATTTGAGGAGGTGAAGAGGATGTATGCAGCTTCTATAAAATATGTTACAACGTGCCAGCGAACCTAAATTGAGGAAGGAGGTTGTATGCATTTTCTCTCTAGGACGCAGGAGGCATGGGACTGGTCATAAATATATTCACAAACGGCCTCAAAATCTAAAGCTACCCACTAACAGTACAGTCACTGCTGACCCCATGTTAGACTGAATTTTGACTGCAATGCACTAATGAAGTCATTGAATAGCCTATAATTATACATGTTGACGTTAACCATCTGTGTTTTTGCGGCAGGTTTGGTGGCCTTGTTGCTTACTTGTGTTAAACATATGGATTGTTTTTTGTCATGCGCAGACTGGCTTGGGACATTTACCATGCACATTACAGCAGTCCGTCTTGGCTTTAGTGCCGAGTGTTATTTTCACAAGTCCCCACACAATCAGCAGTACTATCCACTGTGTACGTGCACTGCCTGAGAGACAGGCTGCACATTTTATCAGTGGTTTAGATGTGCTGCCTTAGTTAAACATATTTTGAGTGTTCTTTCTTCTTGCTTAGCTGGGGGATACAGCCGGGCTCTATGTAAGAGTTGGTATGGAGATAGGCCCTCAAGTATCGTACTAGGGAAATCAGAGTTGGGAAGATGCCCCGTCATGGGTGTGTTGCATAGAGCTAAAAGGGAGGCAAGTCTTGGTTGCTTATGTTAAAGAAGACATGTGTGTTAGAACGGTGCAGCCAGGGGGAACAACCATTACTGCTCCCTATTTATCTGTCCCTCCTCTCTTATTACTCTTATTAGCTGAGTTTGCAGTCTGCTGCACGTCACAATTTACGTTAGCCATTTCTGGCACTAGGTGAATTGTGTTAGTTACCCACTGGTGGCTTACCCTCTTTCAGGAAAGTCGAATCTGTGTGTTTCTACAGTGCTGTTGTGTTTTAAAATAGTAGGCTTTTCCTTCTATCTAGAATTGTCCCTCTATCCTGATAACTCTTCTAGGTGTCCTGCTTTTCTGCTGTATTATTTAACATAGCCCTTTTTACCCTTCTCCTGGATACTTGATTGTTGCTTTTCTGCGTGGTGTAGTTTGGTTTTGTGCACTGAAGTTTTTCCCTCTTCCCTCTCTCGCTGCGCTCTCTCTCAGTGGTGCTCTCTATCTCCCCTATATTCTCTAACTGCTATTCTATCACCTATCCTATGCCTCTCTCGAAGTCTGGGAGGAAAAATGTCAAGAAGGATCTCCTGGTCGCTTATCCAGGCCTGCCCATGACAGACACCTATGTCAATGCTTCTTCCATGTAGACCTTCACCGACATCCTCTTTGTCCTCCCCTGTCCTGACCTTTGGATTCCCCATATGGTAGCAGAACTCTCCCCTTGTCTTCCTCTCCCATTAATAGTGGCACCGCTGGGAAGTACTCTTGGCATCCTTCCTGTCCTCTAGGGCCATCATTAATTTCAACCTAAATAGCACAGTCATGGTCCAGGGCTCTCATCCCAACCTCCTCCTTCATGATAGGCATCTTCCATCTCTTATTAACTTCCTCCCTTTGCCTGCCACTCTTCCTTCTGCCTCTCATTTGGCCCCTCACCCACCTCGGACTCTGTCCACCATCTACAGGCCCCCTGGCCAGGTCTCCCTCTTCCTCTGAGTGCGTCAACCTCACTTCTCTCCTGGCCTCTACCCCAAGCTTCTCCTCCTCAGACTTGAATATTCACCTCGACTCTCCTGATGCAGCCTCTGGACTTTTCCGCAACCCGTCTCTCCTTCCCTCTCCATTCCTCCCTCCAGTCCGATGCACTCAGCCGGACACACTCTGGATGCTCTGATCGCTAGGGACATCCACATCTCCAACCATCTCGTTACTCCTCTCTCCTGGTCTGATCATTCTCTCCTGTCCTCTCACCTGGTCCCCTGGCTAAGCCCTCTCCCGCACTGCCAGTCTCCTCCTCTGTCATTCAACCCACAAAGAGTGTCAGTTGCTGCTTTTGCTGCCACCATCACTCCCCCTCCTACTCCTGCCATTGACTTTCACTTTGGCACAGCCTTTACTAACCTTCAACTCTCCATCTCCAACACTCTGGACATCCTTGCCCCGCTAATGAAGATCCGCATGAAACCTGCCTCCAAGTGCAACTCCTGGTATGACGCCGACCTGGCCTCTCTGAAACTTAAGTGTAGAGCAGCTGAGCAGAAGAGGAGGGCTTTAAGCACATCCTCTGACAAACTGGCCTGCTTTCTGCTCCTAAAGCAATACAGACTTTCCATCTGCTCAAAGAAGAAGAGTGCTTATATCCAAGCCTGCATCTCTGGGGGCACCAACAACACAGCTTAACTTTTCAAAATATGCAAGGGACTCATCAATCCTACTGCAGTCTCCCATTTCTCCTATGGCCTCCCTGACCCTCTGCACTTCTCTGGCATCTCACTTTATTACCAATACTCAGGATATCCTGTCCTCTCTCTCCTCTACACTCCCCCCTGCCCCCTCGTCCACTCTCAGGACTCCCTTGGCCCCCCCTCCCCTCCCGCCTTCTCAACTCTTTCTCCCACATATCACCTGATGAGGTTTTCTAGACAAGTCGGCTCTAGGAAAGTCTTATTCAAACAGGTGCTCCCCTGCTCCCCAGAACTATCAAGGACAACATTGTCTCCCTTGCTCAGCCTTGGCTGCTTTCTGCAATCACTCCTTTGCCACTGAATCGTTCCCATCACTCAAGCACTCCCTTGTGCACCCTCTCAAAAAGTCTTCTGCCGACCCTTCCTATCCAGCTAATTACTACCCTATCTCCACTGCCCCCTTCCTGGGTAAACTCTTGGAGAAGCTGGCCATCTACCAGCTAATCCACCACACAATCGGTTGGATGTCTCCATGACCACCAGTCTGGCTTCAGAGCTACCAGAGGCACGGAAACTGCACTCCTGAACACACGTGAAGGCTTGCTCTCTAATCTCGACTCCAACTCTCTTTCTGTCCTCATCCTTCTTGACTACTCCTCTGCCTTTGATATGGTCAATCATGCCACCCTTATAAATCGGCTCTGTGATGCCTTTGGCATCACGGACCTGGCTCTGAACTGGCTGACCACCTTCATCTCTGAACAACCTTGCTAGGTTCACCTGGGCCCTTTTCTCTCCTCCATCTCACTCTCCACGTGTGGTGTCCCCCAGGGCTCTAGTCTCTCACCTTGGTTTTTCAACACCTACCTTGCCCCCTTCGCCCATTTCATCTCTGCCTTCTCTCCCAACTTCCAGTGCTATGCAGACGACACGCAACTCTCCTCCAAGCTTCCCTCCTCTGCCTCCTCCTCTTCCTCTCCTATACCTGACTGTCTGCTATTCAGGCATGGTGCACTGCTAACGATCTCTGCCTTAATGCCAGTAAGACCACGATCCTTCTCACTGGGACTCCAGCTCCCTCCTTTCCCCCTACACTCTGGCTGCCCTCTATGTCTCCCTCTCCCCCCACCATTCTGTAAGGCAAAAAACCTTGGTGTTCGCTTCGACTCCTCTTATCACGGACCTTGCCAAGGCTCACTTTCAGCTTCACCTCCTCAGAGGCATCCTTCCTTTTCTCATCTTGCCCCAGAAGCTCAATATCCTCAGAGCTCTGGTCCTCTCCAGGCTGGACTACTATAACAGCCTCTTGCTCAACCTACCCAACTCCACCTTTCACCCCTTCAAATAATCGAGAACAGGACTGCAAGACTCATCCTTGGCCTCAAGCCCAGGGATAGCATCTCTCCGGCCCTAAAATCTCTCCAATGGCTCCCGGTTGCTACAAGAATCAAGTTTAAAACCCTCTGCATCATCCACAAGGCTTTCTGCTGCCTGGGACCACATAACATCCAACTCGCTCTCCTTTAAAACCTCCATGCTAGAACCCTTCAGTCTTCTAGCTCCAACTCTCTGCAGATCAGATGCTTCTCCAAGCAGAGAGTGGGGGGTAGAGGGGGTAGACCTCTCTCCTCCACAGATGCCTTCTTCTGTAATGGCCTCCCTGCCCCCCTCAGACTTGAGCCGGATATCCTTAAGTTTTTGGAAGCTTCTCAAGACCCTCCTTTTCTCTTCCTCCCTTGCCCCCTCTGCTGCTAATTCTTCCCCACTCTGTCACTTGAATGGCTTCCTGATTCCTACAGGACAACCAGGCCCTCCACTACCAGTCTACCCCTGCACTTGGTATCCTTGCACTTGCCCTTCTGGGCTCCTTCCATCTGCACTAGCCCGACTCCACCTGCACCCCCTTAGCCCTTCCAGCCCGTTCCTCACACTTAGCTTGTGGACCTTTCTGTCCCTGCACACTCTTCTCCCTGGGATCAGTCCACCTGGCCTCCCTGGGATCTTGCTGAACCCTGCAGCACTCCCCCCGCCCCCCTCCTCTCCCCTGCACTTCTATTACTGCACTTGCACAATCTGAATGTCACAAGGCCTAGTTGGACTGTTTGTTTTGTCATCCTTGCCCCCCCCTTGTGTTGTTGCGCCTTGAAACACATTGGGCCTCATTACGAGTCCGGCGGTAACCGTGCTGGAAAAACCGGCAGGCTACTGCCGGACGCGTATTACCATTCCGCCTCCATGATTCCCGGAATCACCGGGGCATTACGACCCCGGTGACCCGGGAATTCCAGAGGCGGAATTCTGTAAGTCCCCATTCCCATGGAGTCCCATAGGACTCCATGAGGATGGGGACAATGGAAACACTGGTTCCGTCTATGACTGAGCAGTGTTTCCATTTGCGCCTGCAGACGGGTGGCATTACTCCCACTAGGTCAGACCTGGCAGGAGTGACACCTCCCGCCTGCAGGACTTTGAATCAGCCGGTCCGCAAAGAACGGTGGCAGCATTTTTACCACCACCATTCTTTTCGGACCGGCAGGGTCGTAATGAGGCCCATTGTGTATAGACGTATTATAAAAACCCAATCAATTAATAAATCAATAACTTTATGGGTTACAGTGGAGGCAACGATGGAAGATGTGTTGGGTGTGTAGATACAGAGCTGAAATGTTGATACATTGCAGTGTTTTTTTCATCCTGATAACGGTACTCATGAACGTTTGTCATGGCGGTGTTGATCTACGGATTGGGCAGACATATGAAGAGGCATCAAGTTAACTCTTTCCTGCAACGTAAACATGTTCAGATCGCCCAGCTGCACGAGACCCAGCTAATGCCTGAGGATTGTGCGAGACCCTCCAGGTACTGGAAAAGTATAATTATTTCATCAGGTTTTACAAGGGTAGCCCTCAGGGATGTTGCATTCGGGGTCCCTTTGAAGGCCCTAAAATTAGGCCCAGACCTGAATCGTAGGGTAGTATGGGGCTTTAGTCAACTAAACGGTACATATATCCGTTTCATCAACAAGTACATGCCAAATGGGAGATTTTTTGATAGAATCTCTTCCACACTTTCTCCATACATGAATGGCCCAGTGATATGGGGGGGTAGAAGGGGAGATCTTATTGTTATACTTAACTCTGAGTTGGCTAGACACTCCTCATGGATGGGCAATACACTCAAAAGGTGCAAAGTTGCACATAGATGAACAAGTTACTTCTTACCTTGTAACGTTCTTTCGATGGGATGTTCTTCCGACGTATTCCTTATCTTTGATAATACGTTTCCAGCTTGCTGGCCTCGGAAATTTTTTCTGTAGAGGGCACTGCGCGTCGACATCCTCCGAGTCGATGTCCCTCGACGGCCACCGTATCGGCGCCGACGTCACCATGCCCATAAATAGCCACGCGCGGCGTCCGTTGCTCAGTTCCGTTTTGTAGCATAAGAAAAGTCATGCCTGAATTGGTTATTGACCTTGAAGGAGCGTAAGCTGCAACCACAAGGGAAGTATTACTGCGGGGATGGATGGGAGGGGCGATAAGGAATACGTCAGAGGAACATCCCATCGAAAGAACGTTACAAGGTAAGAAGTAACTTGTTCTTCGAAGGGATTGTGTCCTCCGGCGTATTCCTTATCTTTGATAGACTCCCATAGCAGTGGCATGTAATTGGAGGTGGGAGTAAGAATGTCATGTATCCCTTTAGGGATCGACCGAATGTAATACGGCTTTGCCAAATCTTGTCTCTTGACTAGTGGAGGAATCCAGGTTGTAAAATGTTATGAATGTATGTGCGGACGACCATGTTGTCTCTGACCGGTACCCCTCTTTGGAGGGCCGAAGAGGCTGCGATACCCCTGGTTGAATGAGCCCTAAGATTTTGGGGTGGCTCTTTCCCTGCCAGTTTGTAACATTCCAGAATGGCCAAAATAATCCACCTGGAAATGGTTTGTTTTGTTATGGGTAATCCCAACTTGTGACCTGAGTATCCTACAAACAGTTGGTCTGCTTGCCTGATCCTAGCCATTCTGCTGATGTAAAAGCTTAGAGCTCGCCTTGGGTCCAGCCTATGTAGCCTTTCTTCCTCTTTCCCCGGATGGGGAGGAGGGTAGAATGAAGGTAAGGTAATTTTCTGAGTAATATGAAATTCAGAAACCACCTTTGGGAGGAAATTAGGCTTCACCTGTAGGACAACTTTGTCCTCGTGGAAAATTTTATGTGGGGGTTTACAGGAGAGAGCTTGTAGCTCGCTCACCCTCCTAGCAGATGTTAGTGCTACCAATAGGACAGTTTTAAGCGTGAGAAATCTCAGCGAACAAGAGTGAAGTGGTTCGAATGGAGTACCCATTAGGCAGTTTAAGACTAAATTTAAGTCCCATAAGGGAACTTGGAATGGTTTTGGAGGATAAACATTAGTTAATCCCTTGAGAAATTGTATCACTAGAGGTAGTTTGAAATACGATGGTTCCTCCGCAGTGCGCTTGAAGATTGAAAGCGCTGCGAGGTAGCCTTTTACAGTGCCAACTTGAAGGTCTGAGTTTGCCAAGTAGAGTAGAAACGATAACACCGTTGGTGTACCACATGAAAAAGGGTTGATATTCCCTTCTCTACACCAGCTGCAAAATGTGTTCCAACGGCAGCAGTATAAAGACTTTGTTGCTGGCCTTCTGGCCGAAAGCAACACCTCCATGACGTCATCAGGGAGATCCCAATCCTTGTACCTCACCCTTTCAGAAGCCAAGCGTGAAGGTTGAGGGTTCTGATGCCTGGATGGAGAACTGGACCTCCCTTCTGCGAGAGAAGATTCTCTTTGAGTGGAAGACGGATTGGAGGGCAGATGGACATATCTAGAAGGGCCGGGTACCATGTTCTCCTGGCCCAGTCCGGGGCAATTAGAATCATGGTTTTCCAGAATCTTCTCAACCTCCTGATCATTTGAGGAGTAACAGGGACTGGTGAAAACGCGTAAAGGAGTGGAAACTCCCAGTCCACTACGAACGCGTCTCCTAGAGCTCCTCTCGGGGGAAATTCCCTTGAAAAGAACAGGTCGCACTTCCTGTTGGTGCTTGTGGCGAACAGATCCTCCTGAGGGGTTCCCCAAAGGGCGAAGAACTCTTGAAGGACTTCTTGAGCTAGCTCCCACTCGTGGGAGACTGTGCTCTGCCTGCTCAGAACATCCGCTGTCAAGTACTTCTCTCCGGCTAGGTGGACTGCCGATAGAGAGATTCCTTCCTGAATTGCCGAAAACCAGAGCTGCATTGCCTCTCTGCACAGTGGCAGTGACCCTACGCCTCCTCTTTTGTTGAGGTAGTGCATGGCCACCGTGTTGTCCGTCATCATCAGGACATTTCTCCCCTGTACTGATGGCAGGAAAGCTTTCAGCGCTGGTCTGATCACTCTCAGCTCCAATAGGTTAATGTGTAGTCTGGACTCTGATGGAGACCAACGACCGCTGATGGTCAAGTCGTTGGCATGGGCTCCCCACCCCGTGAGTGAGGCGTCTGTGACTACTGTTATCTCCGGCCATGGTTGCCAAAACAGTTCTCCTTTCAAGATGTTCTCTGGATAGGCCCACCATTGAAGGTCGCGGGCTACCTTGTCCGCAATCTGGAGATCATCTGTCATTCTCCCTGAGAATTGCGACCACTGAGTTCTCAGTGCCCACTGAAGAGATCTCATTCTCAGGCGAGCCTCTGGCACAAGGAAGATGCAGGATGCCATGAGGCCTAGCAACCTCAAAAAGTCGAAGGCTGGGAGACGTTGGGCATTTTGAAACTTGTTGACCATCTGCAGAATATCTTGAGCCCTCACCTCTGGTGGCGAGGCTCTTCCCAGGGAAGTGTCCAGGACCGCTCCAATGAACTGGAGTCTCTGTGATGGTATCATCTGTGACTTCTTTAAATTGAGGGAGAAGCCCAGTTTGTGAAGGAAGTGGCAGACATAATCTAGCTGGGTCTGAGCTTGTTCCAAAGATACAGCCCTGATCAGCCAATCGTCTAGGTAGGGGTATACGTGGATCCCTTCCCTCCTTAGACTCGCAGCCACTACCGACATTAGCTTGGTGAAGACCCTCGGGCGGAGGTCAGCCCAAATGGCAGAACTCGAAATTGATAATGAGAGTCGCCAATTGCGAACCTCAGGTATTTCCTGTGTTTGAGATGGATTGGCACATGGAAATAAGCATCCTGAAGGTCCAGAGATACCAGCCAGTCCTGGAGCTGGAGGGCCTGAAGGATCTGAGAGAGAGTTACCATCTTGAACTTGTCCTTCCTGAGGAACTTGTTCAATTCTCGTAAGTCCAGGATGGGTCTCAGTCCTCCGTCCTTCTTTGGTATGAGAAGGTAGGGGGAGTACCAGCCCTTGTTCCTGTCTGCTACAGGTACCGGTTCTATGGCACCTTTCTCTAGCAGGTCTATAATTTCCTGCAAGAGGAGCGGATCTGGAACTTTTAGAGAGCTGTTCCCCGGTGGATGACTCTGAGGGATGTGTAGAAAGGGTAGGCAGTAACCCTGGGCAACTGTCTCCAATGCCCAAGCATCTGACGTAATAGCCTGCCATTCCGTCAGATGGAACAAGTTACTTACCTGTAACTGTTGTTCTCCAGCATGGGTCTGGCATTGATTCACATGCTCATGAATATTCCCCGTCGTCAGGCTGGGAATCCTCGGTAAAGAAAAAATCAGTATCAGTTTAGTTTCTGATCTGTCTTTCGTAGTAGTAACCAATCACTGATCTCTGCGTCATACTGACCACAGCCAATGACTGCCCTCTACCTAAGCCCCGCCTCTGGCAGCCATCTTCAGATTTGGTAGCACGTGAAGTGGCAGTATGACCAAGTGAAGAGCCGCAGAGGGGTAGGCGGGAGGGTTCGCATGTGAATCCATGCCAGACCCATGCTGGAGAACAACAGTTACAGGTAAGTAACTTGTTCCTTCTCCAGCATGGGGTCTGGCATGGATTCACATGCTCATGAATAAAGAATACATAGCAGTACACACATGCACAACCACGGGAGGTGGCAAAGGCTCAATATTAAGCATTACATCAAACTCAACATTAAGCAATTCTTACCTCCTCACCAGGCTCACCTTAGGCGAACAGGTTGCGCAGCACTGCTTGGCCGACCCTGGACTCCTCCCTGGAATCCCGATCGACGCAGTAGAATTTCGTGAAGGTGTGCGTCGACCTCCACGTAGCAGCCCTGCAGATGACCAGCAAGGGCACACCAGATAGGAACGCCGTGGTAACTGCGATCGCTCTGGTGGAATGGGCTCTCGGACGGCCAGGCAGCGGTCGGTTTGCCAACCGATGACAGTACATGATACAGCCGGAGAGCCATCTGGAAATGGAAGCCTTCGAGAGAGCCTTCCCCTGATTGACAGGTCCAAAGTTCACAAAGAGTTGTGACGTCTTCCGAAAACACTTCGTGCGGTCCACGTAGAACTTCAGCGCTCTAGCCACATCCAGCGAGTGCAAAGTCCTTTCAGCCGGCGACGAAGAAGACGGGAAGAAAACAGGCAACACCAAGGGTTTGTTGAGGTGGAAATCCGACGGCACCTTGGGCATGAAGGAGGGGTGCGTCCTGAGCACTAGCCTCGTGTCGTGAAAAGTCAAGTACGGGGTCTTGCATACTTGACCCCCCGTCGTGCGGAGGTGATGGCCACAAGAAACGCTGTTTTCCACGACAAGAACTTCAACGGAGCCGAGTGCAGAGGCTCGAACAGAGGTCCCATGAGCTTGGTCAGCACCACGTTGAGCTCCCACGCCGGGGCCGGAGCCTTCACCGGCGGGAACGATCTGAACAGTCCCTTCATGAACTCTTTCACCAGACGATGAGACCATAAGGACGTCCGCCCCGTGGTTCTGGTGTATCGGGAGATCGCAGCAAGATGAATCTTGATGGACGCGTGCGCCAGTCCAGCTTTGGCCAGCGTCAGTAGGTACGGCAGTACTTGGGGAGCCGTAATCCGTAGAGGGTTAATCTTCTGTGCGTGGCACCAGACAGAGAACCGCTTCCATTTGTATCCGTACCATTTAAGAGTTGAGGACGCCCTGGCCTTTGCAAGAACCTCTCTGCAGTCGGCCGGTATGTCGTATCCTCCAAACTCTAACGCTGCAGGAGCCAGGCCTGCAAGTTCAGCGACTTCGGGTCGTGATGGAGGATGGCGCCTCCTTCCCTGGAGAGAAGATCCGCGTCCACTGGCAGCTTGATTGACGGGGACGCTGACAAGTCCAGAAGGTCCGGGAACCATATCTGCCTCGGCCACGCAGGTGCGACGAGGATCATCCTGCACCGTGATCTCTTGAGCTGGTTGATGAGCCGGATCAGCAATGGCAATGGAGGGAACGCGTATAGAAACAGGCCCTCCCAGGGGAACGAGAAAGCATCGCCCATGCTCCTCGGCTGGGGAAACCTGCTGGCGAACCTCCGGCACTTGGAGTTCGTCGCCGTCGCGAACAGATCGATCTGGGGTGTGCCCCACCGTTGGAAGAGGCGGTCCACTAGATCCTGTTGTAGTTCCCACTCGTGGCACAAGCGCAGCTCCCTGCTGAGTGAGTCGGCGATGGTGTTTTTTATCCCTGCCAGATGAAACGGCACCAGAAACATCCCTTGGGCGACGGCCCAATGCCACAGATCCTGCGCCTCCATGGACAGGGCTGGGGACCTGGTTCCGCCCTGTTTCCTGATGTAGAACATGGTGGTGGTGTTGTCGGTGAAGATCCTCACCACCTTGCCCTTGAGGGACGGAGGAAAGGACCTGAGGGCCCAGAACACTGCACGGAGCTCTAGGACGTTGATATGGAGGGACTTCTCCGTCGGGAGCCAAAGGCCTCTCGCGTGCAGATTTTCGGTGTGCGCTCCCCACCCTTCCAGGGAGGCATCCGTGGTCACTGTCTCCTGGTGGCCGGGGGTCTGGAAGTCCATGCCCGCCGTCAGATGGGCGCGGGTGCCCCACCACCGGATCGCTCGTCGGAAGCTCTCGTCGAGTGTGATCCTCTCCTCGAAGCTGCCCGTCGTCTGGATCCAGCGCGCGTCCAGGAACTCCTGCAACGGGCGCATCCGGAGCCTGCACAGGCGGATGAGGTAAATGCAAGAAGACATCATTCCGAGGAGGGACTTGATGGACCTCACTCTGGCCGCGTCCGCAACCAGCATCCGCTGCACCTTGCCCAAGATGGCCCTCGTCCTTTCCTCCGACGGAGAGGCGAGAAGCGACACTGTGTCGAGCTTCGCTCCCAGAAACAGTGCGTCTTGCGCGGGCACCAGGTGGGACTTGGCGTAGTTTATGGAGAATCCCAGGTCCGTGAGAAGTTGGACGGTCCTTGCCGTGTGCTCCACGGCAAGCTCCTTCGTCTTCGCTCGGATGAGCCAGTCGTCCAGGTAGGGGTAGACGTGGATCCCCTCTCGGCGCAGCTGCGCCGCCACCGGTGCGAGGCACTTGGTGAACACCCTGGGTGCCGACCTCAGTCCGAAGGGAAGGGCTCTGAACTGGTAGTGACGCCCTTGGACCACAAACCTGAGAAATTTTCGGTCTCCCTTTAGGATGGGAATATGGAAGTAGGCATCCTCCAAATCCAACGACGACAGGAAATCGCCCTCCTCCAGCTGACCCAGAACGTGTTGGAGGGTGACCATCCGGAACTTCTGTGCCTTGATGAATTTGTTCAGTCGTCGTAGGTCCAGGATGGGACGCCATCCTCCCGTCTTCTTCTTCACGGGGAAGTATCTTGAGTAAACTCCGGAGCCCCGAAGCCTCTTTGGGACGAGCTCGATGGCGCCCTTCTTGAGCATCGCCTTTACCTCCAAGAGAAGTTGAGGGACGTGATGTTCTTTCCTGGCCACAGGGGGGACGCGCGGGCACCTCTTTAGAAACTCGAGCGCGTGACCCTGAGCTAGGGCGTCCAGCACCCAACGGTTGGTGGAGATGGACTCCCACACGCTGACGAAGCTCGCCAGCCGGCCTCCCACCGGGGTGCTTCGGTGGGGGCCCGACCCCACGGCCAGTTCAGTCCTGCTTCGACGAGGCTTTGCCGCCTTGTCCTCCTTGGCGACGACGGCGGGGTCCGTCTGACTTGCCTCGTCCCCTGTAAGGTTCCTGCGACGACGAACGGGCCGCTTGACGGTAGGTGGAAAATCCGCCGCTGGAACCTTTGGAGGCACCCTGTTTGCCTCCGCCGCTCTGAAAGGGCGGCCGCCGTTGCTGGAGAACCCCAAGAGCCCGGGCCGTCTCTGTGTCTGCCTTGATGGCTTGAAGGGAATCGTCCACTGTTTTCCCAAACAGGTTGTTTCCGTCGAACGGCATGTCCAAGACTCTGGTCTGCACGTCCTGACGGAAGTCAGTAGCCTTGAGCCATCCACGCCGCCTAAGGCACACGCCGTTGCCCAACTGGCGAAATCCAGTGTCAGCGATGTCCATTGCAATCGTAATGGTGTGGTCCGACGCCACCTCTCCTTCCTGCAAGATCTCTAGGGCTTCCGCCCCCTTGTCGTCCGGTAGGAAGTCCAGCAGGGGGGCCAGTTTGTACCACAACTCCCTGTCGTAGCGGGCTACGATAGCCAAGGCGTTGGCCGCCTTAATCGTCGTCGCTGCAGACGAGATGACTCTGCGTCCCATCGTATCTAATTTCTTTCCCTCGCCGTCCGGCGGGGAGGTCGACGTAGAGGCCGCGCCCCCCCCCGCTTTCTTCCTGGCCGTTGCAGAGACGACCGAGTCCGGGGTCGGCTGTGCCCGAAGGCACAAGGGGGCCGCGCCCGGGACCCGGTACTTCTTCTCGTACCGATCCCTTCTAGCCGGCGTCGTGGATGGGTTCTTGAGGAGGGCGAGGCCCTCATCCCAAATATCGTCCAGTAGAGGTACAGAGAGGACCGTCTTCCTCTTGGCCTCGCGCCGTTGATAAAGGAAACCTTCCTTCTTCTCTTCCGGGCAGAGCTGGAAAAGCTCGGATGCCCTGGCGATCATGGAGTGAAACGATCCAATCTCGTCGGGCGGGGAAGCCTGGGTGGGAGGGGACGACGGCAGATCCTCGTCGTAAACCTCGTCGTCCGTACCCGTCGCGGCCGTGTCAGTCCCCGTATCATCCCCAAGAGTCGTGGACGGGGAGGAGGGCTGAACAGGGCGCGATGGCTGAAAAGGAGGTGGAGGATGAATCCTTCTTCTCTTAGGAGGAGGGCTCCCAGAAGGGCCTGGCTCCGGGTCCCCCGTCGGGAGCGGTTCCTCCGCTGGTGGTAACGGCAGTCTCGTCCTTATCTCCGAGCATAAGGACTGTATAGCCAACAAAATGGCCGCCGAGTTGTCTTGCGGCACTGGTTGAGGGGAGTCCGACGGGCGGTCAGGGGCCCCGTCGGCACCCTCGACGTTATCGTCGTCTCCTACGTCGGGGTCCCTCCCGACGGGCTGGTCTTCTTCCACGCCAAAGCCGTGGCTTAAGACTTTGATCAGCTCTTCCTCAGAGGTTGAGGCCGAATCCACGACGACCTCCTGCCCCCCCTTTTTCTTCTCCGTCGGAGGTTTCACGGGGGTCCTGTCGATGGGCATAAAAGAGGACTCCCTCCGCGGTGGCAGGGAGACTCTGAGCCCCGAGGTCGCCACCACTGGTGTAGCCTCCACAGGCTGAGCCAGGGCCGCCGCGACTGTCTCGATTGAGGCCTTGGCCGGATGGATTAAGGCTTTCACCACCTTAGGTGCGCTCACCGCCTTCTCCTTGGGGGGAGGGTCACTGCCTCGCTCCCCCTCCGATGGGGCCTTCGAGCTCGACCGGGGTCTCTCCAGGAGCTTCGCCGGGTGCTCGGTCTTCCTCTTACCCGAACCAGAGCGTTGGCTCGTGGTTGATGGCGCCGGGGAGGATGCGCCCTGCCTGGCGCCCGTAGAGCCCGACCGTTCGGCGCTCCCGGTGCCAGCGGACTCGCGGTGCTTGGCCTTGTGTTGGACCCCCGTCGCCGGGGCGTCCTCAAAGGTCTTAGAAGACCACTCGGACTTCTTCTTCTTCTTCTCGCCTGACGGGCTCTTCACTTCCAGCCAGTTGGCGAGACGTTGATGGCGGTCCTTCATGGTCCGCTCCGACATATTGCCGCAAAACGCACAGTCCTTCTCCACGTGCGTCTTGTCCTCATGTAGGCAGTAAAGACAAAGGGAGTGTTCGTCCTCCTTAAAGACATTCTGAAGCTGGCATCCAGGGCAGACCCTGAACAGCTTTCCGGGCGTCGAGCTTCCCTTCTCCTGGGCCATGTCCGAGATGGGCCTGAGAAACTTCTGGAGTCCTCCAAAAGCGTGGCTCGACGAAGTCTTCAACCTTGAGGGGCGTAGACGAATCCGACACGGGTCCCCGTTGATCGGATGAAGAAACGGTGGAGCTTGAGGCTCTTTTGACCGAAAAATAGAAGTTTTTTGAGAAAAAACATGAAAAAAAGCACTAACGCTCGAGAGCAATAGCACGAGGATCCCAACACTTGAACGTGCGGTAAAAATCTGAAGATGGCTGCCAGAGGCGGGGCTTAGGTAGAGGGCAGTCATTGGCTGTGGTCAGTATGACGCAGAGATCAGTGATTGGTTATTACTACGAAAGACAGATCAGAAACGAAACTGATACTGATTTTTTCTTTACCGAGGATTCCCAGCCTGACGACGGGGAATATTCATGAGCATGTGAATCCATGCCAGACCCCATGCTGGAGAAAGTGAGTTAACCTGCCCCCTACAGGTGTCTTGTGTGGAAAGACCTCAGAGTGGTTTGGGGGCGGCTGATGCAGATGCCGAGGGTAAAGAGGCACCGGCTGCTGCTGCGGCCTTCTTACTTTTGACCCGTCCACCTCGGGTGGATCTCCTTTGGCCTCTTTGAGCCGGCTGTCCTCTGCCTTTCCGAACGCGGAATAATAGCGAAAGGACTTTCCTCTCCCAGAGGTTCCTGAGGGGCGAAAAGGAGTTTGGCAGATAGCAGCTCCTAAAGATTTTGCTGCTGCTTTAGATGTCTGCAACTTTTCCAGACTGTCATCAGCCTTTTTTCCGAATAATGAAGAGCCGTCAAAGGGCATATTCAAAAGTCTGGCCTGTACATCTGGAGCAAAGCCAGACTTTTGCAACGACGCATGCCTGCGGATTGTTGTACTTGCCGCCATGGCCCTGCTGATACTGTCAGCGGAATCGATGCCAATTTGAAGTGACTCGCACATGGCATCTTTGTCATCTTTAATAATGTTAAGGAAGGCTTCCTTTTCCTCTCCTTCGGGTATGCAGTCAGCAGCTGATGAAGCACACTCCCACAGTGTGTGACTGAACCTGGCGAGCGTACAGGTGGCGTTGATGGACTTCAACGCCATACTACAAGCAGAGAAGACTTTCTTTGCCATAGAATCGTACCTCTTGTCATCTCTATCCTGTGGGACAGTAGGGTAAGCGGTTCTGCTGCTTGATGAAGTTGCCGCTTGGACCACCAGGCTCTCTGGAGTCGGGTGTTTCGATTAGTATTCAGGGTCAGCTGCAGCTACCCTATACTTGGCTGATAATCTTTTATTGACAGCAGGGATAACTTCAGGAGTTTCCCAATTAGATGCAATCTTTCTTTGTAAGGCTGTATGAAGGGGACCACAGGATCCTCCTGTGGACCTTGGTCTAATATGTCTGTCAGGTCATCCTGTTGAAAAACAGGCGAAGGCGCAGACCAACCCATGAATTCAATAATTCTTGCCATCAGGGTTCTATAGGGTGTTTCGGCATGTTCCCCTGGGTCTGGTTTAACAAAATCCACTTCTGGGGAAGTGTCCAGCCCACTTGCCTCATGTAATGACTCTTGTAGGTCTTTCAACCTTCTTTCCTCAGAGGTGAAATCCTCTGAAACAGGTAGTGTGGTCCTCTGCAACCCGAAGGTTTCCTGGTCGGAATCTTCCCCTTCTTCATAAATTGAAGATAATCCAGGGTACTCTGACCTCTGAAATGGTATAAACCCCATTTCTAAGGCAGAAGGAGCCAAACTCGTCATTATTGGGCGAGAAAACGTCAATGTCGTCGACGCCGATGTGACAGGCTTCGAAGGCGCCGAGAACGGCGTCGAGAAAACTGGAAGAGGCCTCGAAGAACTCGAGAGGAACGGGATCCTACTCCAGGATGTCGACGACGGTCTTGGCGTCGTGCCGGAGGCTCTTAGAATCATCGTTGGCTGTGGAGTAGCCGTGGTCTTCTCTTTCATCAGCGTCGATGTCGGCGTCGACGATGGCGTTGAGTCGATCGACCGATGCGTCGAAGAACCCTTCGCCAACGGCGTCGATGGCGCCGATCCATGTGTCGAAGGGATCTTCGACGACGGAGTCGAAAAATGCCTTCTTACCTGATGGCCCGTGGCGCTCTCGGGTGGAATGTTTCGCCGGGTGCTGCGACTCGCGGCGTTTTGATTTTTTGGGTTTTTCACCCAGTGTATCACCCTCAGCTGTCTTCGAGGGGGTCGAGGCCGCTTTCTCGAAGACGCTTAACATTTTCTTCCTGAATTCCTCCCACTCAGCCTGAGAGCTGTGTTTTGTGAGCCAGGAGACCCTTTCTGGGGAAACAGAAGACGAGGAAGGGGATCTTCGACGTCTCTTTGAGTGTCTTGATCTCGAGGAATGGTGGGAGCTACTTCGAGATCTAGAATGGGAATGTTTTCGACGGCGAGGAGACGAATGCCTCGACTCAGCCGAAGAAACTTTCGAGGAGGTTTTGACTGACTTACCTCTCTCGAGCTTCCCCTTGCGCTCCTTCAAGGCTTTCGCCGTCATGGACATGCAGTCCCTCACACTCCGAACAATGGTGCTCGGCTCCCAAGCACCACAAGCAGATCCTGTGTGGATCCGTTATCAAATTTTTTTTACCGCAGTCTCGACATTTTTTGAAGCCGGATCGCGGCGTTGTCAGTTCCGATGAAGATGCCATCGAGAAGGAGTTGGTATATTCGAGTAGATGTAGATTAGGTTATCTGACTGAACTGAGCAACGATGTTCTTAGGCCCCACGAAGCGCGGAAAAACGGAACTGAGCAATGGATGCCGCGCGTGGCTATTTATGGGCATGGTGACGTCGGCGCTGATACGGTGGCCGTCGAGGGACATCGACTCAGCGGACGTCGACGCGCAGCGCCCTCTACAGAAAAAAATTCCAAGGCCAGCAAGCTGGAAGCGTATTATCAAAGATAAGGAATACGTCGGAAGACACAATCCCTTCGAAATATGATTATAGGAGATGACGTCCCTGAATCATTCCACAGTCCCATTACTTTACACGAGTTTCAGTGTTCCATCAAAAACTTTAAAACTTGTAAGACGCCAAGCATGGATGGCCTTTGCGCAGGCTTTTATGTTGCTTATAGTGATACTTGGCTTCCTTACTGCTGAGGGTATACCAAGCAGCCTACGAAAGTTAATTATTCCCTAGTTCCTTGCGTGAAGTGCTCATTACGATCCTCCTGAAAGAGGGTAAAGATGGAGCGCAACCAATATCTAATAAGTCTCTGTCCCTGTTAAATATTGATACGAAGATTCGTAGTGGCATAATTGCCCAATGCATACATGGGGTCATGTCCAGGTTGATCTACCCAGACTATAACGGTTTTGTTCCAGGAAGGAACACAATGTTCAAACTATTAGATTACTTGCAGTTCTGGAACAAAAATTCAACAAATTGGGAACACAATCAGTTGCAGTTTAGATGCCAGGAGGCCTTTGACTCGAATAGGCAATACCTGTTAATGTTGAAAGCAGTTGGTTTCAGCCCAAATCGGTTTAAAATGGATGAGTGCTGAACAGCTATACCAAATGGGGTCATAGTATTGCTGTGTTCCAGTTGAGTGGTGGTGTAAAGAAGAGTAAGCGTGGAGATGTGATATGGTGGTTTACCTTCGGTGTTTGAGATCGAGCCCACTCCAATAGTTCCATGTACTCCATCCGTTTCATGTACTCCGACTGTTCCATGCATTACAACCGTTTCAAGCACTCAAAACCGTTCCTTTCAATGCTCTTTCAAACGTTCCATGCACTCCAAACCATTCCATGTAGGTCACGCCATTCTATGCACCCATGCACTGCAATCCGTTCCATGCACTCCAATCCGTTCCATGCACTGCTCCTTTCATTCGTTCTACCCACGATATCCTTTCTCCATGCATCATCCATCCACATATGTCATCTTCACTGGTTCCACCCATTTCACATGTTCCACCCATTTCATACGTTCCATCCACTTCACCCGTTCCACCCACTTCACCCGTTCCACCCACTTCACCCGTTCCACCCACTTCACCCGTTCCACCCACTTCACCCGTTCCAAACACATCAACAGTTCATCCTCCTACTTCATCCGTTATACCATTTCACCCGTTCTACATCCGTTCCATCCATATACTTCACCCGTTCCATCCGCATACTTCACCCATTCCATCCGCATACTTCACCCACATATATCTCCCGTTCCACCCAGTTCATCCATTCCACCCAATTCATCCATTCCACTCACATACTTCACCCGTTCCAACCCCATACTTCCTCGGTTCCATCCACATTTTTCACTTGATCGATCCACTTCACCCGTTCCATCCACATACTTCAATCGTTCTATTCAATATATTTGACCCATTTTGTCCACATACTTTACCCGTCTCATCTATATACATCATCCGATCTTCCAGATCCATCCACCGCTCCTACCACCCACTTCACCCATTTCTTCCCCTTACTACACCCGTTCCATCCACATACAGCCCCTGTTTGATCCGCACTCAACACCCTTTCCGCACTTAACACCCGCTCCTCGCTTCGCACTTTACACCCGCACCGCACCTGCACCATACTCTACATCCGCTCAACACTCTACTATCCACTTACACAACCTACATCCGCACCACAACCTCCAACCGCCCCACGCACTCATCCGCCCCACCGACTTCATCCGCTCCACCGACTTCATCCGCTCCACCGACTTCATCCGCTCCACCGACTTCATCCGCTCCACTCACTTCGTTCATTCATCCTGAATTATTGATTCAGCCCATCTCATTTGTCGTACGCACTCGATCTGTACCATGCTCTCCATCTGTCTCATGCACTACACCCGTCTCATGTACTCAAATCGTCTATTCTGTACTTTCCATGTATACCATGCACTCATACATTCCATGCCATCTGTCTGTGCACTCATCCGTCTCCTCTATTCATCTTTGCATCCTCTTCACTTTATTCTTTTCGTCCATTTTGTTCCATTCGTCCATTGCAATCATTTAATCCATTTCATTAATTTCAACCGCTTTACTGCTTTCGTACAATGTATTCTTTTTATCCACTTCACGGCTTTGATCTACTTTACTCATTCTATTTGTCCTTTTAGTTTACATTACAGGTTATTAGTTGTCGATTTCTCGCTTGGATCTTGATGTTGTATTGTTGTTTGTTTTATTGTTATTTAAGATCTAGTAGTTTTGGTTAGTCGAATTGTTGTTATCCACTTTATTCCTTTTGTCCATTACATTTGTTTTGTCCACTTCCTTAATTTTCAGCCACTTTACTGCACTTGTACAACTTATTCTTTTTATCTACTTCGCAGGTTTGGTCCTTTTTACTCATTCTATTTTGTTTGTCCTTTTTAGCTAACCAATAGAGGTAATTATTTTTCTATTTCTCGCTCGGATCATGATGCTGCATTGCTATTTATGATCCAGCATTTGGTAAAGTCATTGAGATGCTGTTATCCAGTTTGAGTTAGTTTGAGTTCGGGGTCGGTTTTAGGGGAAGAGCCCAAGTTTTCAGTAATTTGCGGAAAGACACGAGGTCTTCAGTGAGTCGGGTGTGGGGTGGGAGTGTGTTCCACAGCGTGGGGGCTAAGGCCGAGAATGACGATACGCCTAACCTGACTGAGTTCCTTTTTGGTATGATTAGGAGGCCGGCTGAGCTTGATCTTAGAGTATGTGCAGGGTGATAGGGTTTTAGTTTGTCTTGAAGATATTTAGGTTAGGTTTTATGCAGTGCTCGGTGAGAAATGCATAAGGTTTTCAAGGTCACCCTTCGGGCAACCGGAAACCAGTGCAGAGTTTTGAGGGCTGGGGAGATGTGGTCTCTCTGGCCGAGCGCTAGTAGCAGTTTGGCTGCAGCGTTTTGTGCTCTTTGCAGTTTAGTCAGTTGTTATGCGTGGACTCTGAAGTAGAGGGGGTTAGCGTAGTCCAGTCTTGATATAACAATTGATTGGACCGCGGAGAGTCTGTTGGGAAAGGTGAGGTATGGAAAAATGTGCCTAAGAGTTTTAAGGTGGTAGTGGCAGGACTTTGAGATGTTGTTGACTTGGAGCGAGAGGGTTAGGTCTGAGTCTAGGGTGCATCCAAGGTTTTTTACTGAATTAGAGGGAGTCGGTGAGTTGCCCATGGCAGATGGCCAGGGTAGTGGGTGTGGAAGAAGTTCGGTGTTGCCACATACCATAATTTCGGTTTTGGAGGGGTTTAGCAAGAGGTGTTTTGTGGTCATCCAAAGCTCTATGTCGAGGAGGCAGGAAGCGAGGTCAGGTCGGCAGTTGGGTTTTGAGTTCAGGCGTTTTAGAATTCGTTGAGTGTCATCAGCCTAGTTGTAGCACAGGATGTTGTGTGAACTAATTATTTGTGGGAGGGTGGCCATGTAGAGATTGAACAGGAGGGCATGCTCCATGTGGAACTCCTGTGTCGACTGGTCGGGCTTGGGAGGAATTGGTGGAGAGTAGGGTTATTTGGTTCCTATTTTTGGAGGAAGGATGCTATCCATTTGAGAGCAGTTTCACAAATGCCTAGGGAGTGGAGGCGGTCAAGGAGGATTGAGTGATTGATTGTGTCGAAAACGGCGGATAGGTCAAGAACGATTAATGTGGCGCAGCCCGCGGAGTCTGCCGTGTTTTTAAGGTCATCCTAGATTGAGGTTAGGGTGGTTTCAGTTCCGTGTCGGGCTCTGAAACCCGATTGAGTGGGGTCTAGGAGATTGTTGGCTTCGACAAAGGCATTTAGTTGGGAGTAGGCGGTTCGGTCAATGAGTTTGGCAAGGAACCTGGTGTTTGAGATGGGACGGTAGTTTTTGGGCTAGAGAGGGTCGAGGGAAGGTTTTTTTATTAGAGGTTTGACATGAACCGTTTTGAATGCGTCGGGGAAAAATTCCTGAGGAAAGGGAGTCATTTATGATGGATCTTGCGTGTTCTCCTGCGCAGGTAGTAGCAAAAATTTCTTTGAGGGTTGTGGCCATGCAGGGGTTTAGCGGAGAGCCGGATGGTTTGCGGGCAGAGAGACGTTTGAGAAATTGGTCAGGTGATATTGGACTAAAGGAGTCGAACCTTGGTTGGGTAGTGGTGGCAGGTGGTGGTTTGGCCGGTATGGGGGGTGGGTTACCTGGTGGGTGTAAGAGAGCTAGTTTGTTGGTTAGAGCGTTTGTTCTTTCGAGAGCTGTGGTGCAAAAGTGGAGAGAGAGTTAGTCGCACAGCGATTGTGAGGGGGTTGGGACGGTGGTGGTGCATGATGATTTGGTGAATTTGGTGATGATTTTGTGACGTTCTTTGCTGGGGTTTTTACAGTTTAGGATTCGGGAGTTGTAATGGGCTTTTTTTGCTTTCCGGATTTTGGCCTTGTACTGATGAAGGTGGCGGGCCAAGGTGGATCTGCTCGGAGGAGTTTTGTCTTTCTGCCAGTTGCGTTCTAGGCATTTATATAGTTGTTTACTGGTCTTCAATTCAGGTGTGAACCATCTAGGGAAAAGGCCACGGCGGGCTTGTGGTTTGCAAGAGGGTGTGAGCCGCATTAGTGAGGTGTTGAACCATGAGTCAAAGGCATCGGGGGTTAGTTGATTATTGAGTAGGCAGGTAGGCGGAGGAGACTGGAGGAGTGCGTCGGCTAGGTCAGGAAGGATTATTAGTTTCTTCCAGCATTTGCGTAGATTCTGAGGTTCAGGTTCGGGTATGGGAAGCGGGTCGGGTGAGCGAATGGCGAAAGAAACAATGACGTGATCGGGCCAGATGATCGGGGTGGGGGCGGTTTAGATGTATCTGGTTGTGGGAGCTGAAGATGGCATCAAGAGTGTGTCCTTTATAGCGAGTCGGGCTGTTTGTGGCATTAGAGGTTAATCGCGTCTAGGCCGTCAACCAGAGAGTGTGTCATAGGGTTGGTGGGAATGTTGAGCCATATATCTCCTAGAAGGGTGAGGTTGGGATGGTTTAGTTGAAGGGTGGCAATAGAGTCGCAGAGGTTGTTTGAGAATTGTCTATCATAGCCAGGGGGTCTGTAGATCATTAGGAAGCTGTGGGAGAACGAAGGGGAAAGGGATAGTTTAACGAGGAGCGGTTCGCAGGAAGGAATGGAAGGTTGGTTGTCGATGATTGAGGTGTGGAAGTGAGACTTGAAGGCGAATGCTATTCCTCCTCCTCTAGAGGGACGGTTCAGTGGGATGAGGGAGTAGTCGGGGGGGGGGGGGGGAGGGAGGGCTTCATTGGCGATAGGGGTGAAGTTGTCAGAGAACCAGGTTTCGGTGATGAAGACCAGGTATGGTTTGGCAGAGGCGAGGAGTTCAAAGATGCTATGTCTGTTTTTTGCTACGGATCGGGCATTAAATAGGATGCAATTCACTTTGGTAGATGAGGTTGATGTCAGATCTGCAGAGATGCGGGTGGGGGAAGAGAGGGTAGAGACTGGAGAGCGAGGGGGTGGGGTGGTTGATGGTCGATGGGAAGAGTGGGCGAGCAGAAAAGTTGGTGGGTTTCGGGTGGGAGTGGATGGACGCGTGTGTTGGGATGATTGGGTTTGGCACGGGGGATTTGAAGGTGGGGTGTGGGGGTTAGGAGTTTCAGTTGTGGTCAGTGAGAAATCGAGGGAGAGGGGTTTCAGGCAGGGTGAGGCGTGGGTGGTGATTTGGGGGAAGAGGTGGTGGGTCGAGACAGGGGAGGCGATGAGTGCTGAGAGATGGAGGGGGACGAGGTACGTTTCCTCTTTAGTGTCTTTGTTGCAATTGGTGTGTGCGAGAGGGTAGGGGGGTCAGAGGGGGAGAGGGATGAGGCTTCTGTTCTTGCTAGGGCTAGGCGTGCAGTTTCTAAGGGAGGGGAAGGAGTGTGGTCGGGGGGATGATGGTGGGGGTTGATGGGAAAAGCGGGGGTTGCATGATTGCTTGGCAGGGTGTGCCTGGGAGGCTAGTGAGGGGAGCGGGTATGATCATAGTAGGTTGATCGGTGGAGGGGTTCGGAGGAGCAGTGGTCTTAGGGTGGATGGCTGGCCATCGTGCACCTCTGGCTTGGTGTTTGGAAAGGGGATGGGTAGGGGATGTGGTGGAGGGTGGGATGATTTGGGGAGGGGTACGGGAGGCAGTGCTGGCAGGAGGGCGGGGCGGTGCACAGGGGTCGTTTCCGGCAGACCTTGGTGGATTGGGTGCACTCATGGTTTAATTGTGATATAGATGGGTTGGAAGATTTCGTTCACACCATCCCACTTCAGCTATAACACCGGATGTTAATTGTTCACTCTTTCTGTGATTAACAGTACCACGGCAGTACCTGCTCTTAGGTACAGTTTCAGATGCAAATTATACTTTATATTTGGACCTTATAAGTTCAGCTATACCACTGGGTGAGATTATTCATGGTTTCTGGGTTCAACTAAACAGGGTGATATTATTCACTTATTCTAAGTTTTAATGTACTAATTGCAAACTAGGCTGCAGATATGCCTTTAGGCGGTTTTGAAGTGTAGCTAGACCTTAGAATATGCTATTATGCGGACTATCTAGTTGCAACTACAGCCCAGTTACTCTGTTAGGTAGACTTTCTTCTAGCAAGCTGGGATACAGGTATGCTATTAGGGAGAATTTCGAATGCAACAATGCCACAGATATGCTATTAGGTGGACTTTTAAGTGAAATTTAGGATAACTTTCTAAAAGCAGTTATGACACAGATACGCTATAGGGTAAACTTTCCAAAAGCAACTTTCAAATGCAATTATGACACAGATGTTATAGGGCAGAGATTCTGATTGCAATTATGACATAGATAAGCTATAGGGCAGACTTTGTAAATGCAATTACGCCACAGATAAGCTATAGGGCAGCCTTTCTAGATTTTGGCACAGTGACGTTATTAGGGACACTGTCTAAATTCCGCTATGCCAAAGTGATGTTGTTATATACATTTCTAAATTCAACTTTTGCACAGAGAGGATATTAGGCACAGTTCTAAATTCAACTTTTGCACAGAGGGGATATTAGGCACACTTCTAAATTCACCTTTGCACAGAGGGGATATTAGGCACACTTCTAAATTCAACTTTGCACAGAGAGGATATTTAGGCAACCAAATTCAATTTTGCACAAAGGGGATATTAGGCACACTTCTACATTCAAGCAAGGCACGCTATTAGGCACACTTCTAAATTCAACTTT
This sequence comes from Ambystoma mexicanum, assembly GCF_040938575.1. NCBI lineage: Eukaryota > Metazoa > Chordata > Amphibia > Caudata > Ambystomatidae > Ambystoma > Ambystoma mexicanum. Next base: position 1,383,248,914 of record NC_090921.1, on the reverse strand, counting down.
GTACTCGGAGGGTATTAGGCACACTTCTAAACTATATGCTATCAGGAGGACTTTCTAAATGCAATTATACCACAGATATGCTATTAGGCAGTCTTTCTAAATGCAATTATACCACAGATATGCTATTAGGCAGCCTTTCTAAATGGAATTATACCACAGATATGCTATTAGGCAGCCTTTCTAAATGCAATTATACCACAGATATGCTATTAGGAGGGCTTTCTAAATGCAATTATACCACATATGTGCTATTAGGTAGCCTTTCGAAATGGAATTATACCACAGATTTGCTATTGGGCAGATTTTCTGAGTGCAAATTTATATCATAGAGGAAGAGTGTACAGCAGTTTAGGTGCCGGTGTTGAGTGGTAGGGTAGTATGGTGTGAAGTAATTGCTTCAGTCCCCGCCCTTGCCACACTTACTTATTGGTGGCTTCTTGCTTCTCCTGCGGATACCTGCAGATACGATCTAGAGCCGTCTCTGTAGGAGCCGTCCTTTGCCTCAGGGTCCTTAGCCGATGGGGCTGTACAGGCAAAGGGCTGCCCTGGAAGGGTCGTTAAAGGCCTGGGTGAGGTGGTTGGGTTACCAATCAGGTCACGGTGGTGGGTAGGGAGGCGGGATGGACACGATCAGGAAGCAGGAGGGATAGTAATGGGCTCGGGAACAGGAACGCTGGGCCAATCAGGGGGTGGGGGGGCGGGTCTAGGGAACCAGGAAGCCGAGACTGCAAGAGGGGCCTGCGGGAGGGAAAAAACAGGGCGTTTGGGCTAAAAGGGTTATAAAATGGAGGTTAGGTGGCCACAAAAAGGAAGACCCACTCACCAGAGGGCCGCAAGGTAATAGGAGATTCCAACGAGGAGCGGGACTTTAGGAGAAAACACACCAAGTGCTGGGCCAATCAGGGGGCAGGGGGTGGGTCTAGGGAACCAGGAAGCCGGGACTGCAAGAGGGGCCTGCGGGAGGGAAAGTACAGGGCGTTTGGGCCAAAAGGGATGTAAAATGGAGGTTAAGTGGCCACAAAAAGGAAGATCCACTCACCAGAGGGCCGCAAGGTAATGGGGGATTCCAACGAGGAGCGGGACTTTAGGAGAAAACACATCGAGTGCTGGGCCAATCGGGGGGCGGGTCTAGGGAACCAGGAAGCCGGGACTGCAAGAGGGGCCTGCGGGAGGGAAAGTACAGGGCGTTTGGGCCAAAAGGGATGTAAAATGGAGGTTAGGTGGCCACAAAAAAGGAAGATCCAATCACCAGAGGGCCCAGATTGCGTTTCAGAATAAGCTCCCCATCTCGCGGATGGGAAAAATAGCCCTTACAAAAATGGTCATTCACTCCTTTCTGCCATATGTGTATCATGCGCTCCAACTCGTGATCCCACTTAGCCACTTTAAGTTACTGGACCGTTTACTGTCATGATAGATATGAGGTTAAGACTCCCAGAGTGAGTATGGAAATGTTAAAACTACCATTTGAAAGATGGCAGTTTAATTACACAGCAGGGCAAATAACATTTGCAGCCAAATGGTCATGTGAAGATCATGATCTCGGGAAGATAATAATTACACCCCAGATTTGCCGCTATCATGTTCACTCGATGCTGCATACAAACACAAACATGGAATTCCATCATTTTTTTAAAAACACTACAAAAGTCTGGAACAGAATTCCTAGGAGGATGCATTTAGGGACACCACACATCCCAGACAGGAAATGGATGTACACATTGCAAGCATTCACAAAGCTATCGCATGTCTGACACTGGGGAAGCTGTGGGTGTGAGTTGGTGCAGCATATTTTCCGAGGTTATTTTTAAGTTATTTTAGGATCTACAGTAGGATTATGGGCTACCGAGAGGTCCGTTTTTAATGTATGTTAAGATACATTTGTTGGCTTTGAAATGCTTGCTGGATTTCCCTGCCGAACCCCCAGACTCAGTACTATTAAAGACCTTCATTACACTAGGGGACGTGGTAAAGTGACTTTCTTGCATAAGGCAATGCTGTCAATAGCTACCCACGACTGTGGGGATTGACAACAGGTGTTAGAGGGATATCAGCCAGAAAATATCAGATACAGAGTGGCAAAGGGTATGAGAGCCTGTACGCCAGGTTTCTCTCAATGCCCGTCTTAAACTTATTCAATATAAGATATTGCATAGGATCTATCTCTCATCGCTCAGAGTACATACATTTAGACCAGACCGTTCACACAGTTGTGCTAGTTATGGGTCTGAAAGTGCAGATTTTTTTCACATGATGTGGACCTGTGGTAGATTTAAAAAAGATATGGTTTGAAGTAACACATCCGCTGTCTGAATGCACTGGTATGAAGCATGCATTTAGTTCCCAGATCTGCTTGTGAAGTCTTCAACTGCCTAGTAAAAAATTAGCAATGAAAGGAATTTCCCTAGGTTTAATATTATATAAAAAACAAATTGCTGTATTTTCCCAAATTCTGTTATTTTCACCGCACAGTCTCTGCTACCCTTTCAAAGTGTATAAATAATCCTCCTGGTCTTCTGATTCCAGATACCTCTGCAGTTCAGTTGATGTTAGTTGGACCATTTGACTGGGTCACTGCTGGCTTCTCCAATTTCCCTGAGATAGCAAGAGACAAGTTCTTAGAGGAATTTCTCCAGGATCTTTCCAGTTTCGGCACACCTACCCCCATGTTGCTTACGTGGGTGAAAATAAATTAACATTTTAGGTCCCCAAAAAGGTGGTCAGAATCAGCTTGCGATGAGTGTGGAGGGCCGGCAAATAGTGAAAGGCTAACAAGGATTGAGTATGGTCTCCTTGGCAAAGACAGATACACTCCAAATTTCCTTCATTTTGGGGTTCTCTACGAGGCTTGAAGTAACAGATTCTAGATCCTCCTCAGTTGGCAACTCTTCCTCACAGGAACTATAGGTGGATTCTGGTTCTGATGGGTTACTGAAGATCTAATGTTGTGGATTCTTGAAGACTCGATGTGATAGAACTTGGTGTGGCCGCTGGGAACTGAAATCATAGTGGTCTTTTCTACTCGGCCACAGTTCATATCATTCTCTCGGTGGGTTGAACCTCTGAAGTTAAGCCTAGTGATCCCATTTGTAACATTGTACATCACATTGAAGGCAATCAACAAAGGATTAGGTTCGCAAGCTTAAGACAACAAAACAAGTTTTATTGTGCTGCATACAAGGGGATAGAAAGCTAAGAACAAATAACTTACCTGTAATTTGTTATTCTAATGGATTCCTTCCTCCCACAAAGTCTTCATCTTTGTTAAACTCCTAAAGCAGTCTATAGACCGGGAGGAGGGAGGAAACAAGCACACCACCTAAACCAGAAAAGTCTGAAGGATTTATCTGCCAAAATGAGCGTCCTGACCATGCAGAGAATCCAAGCAGTAATGTTTTGCTAATGTGTGCACAGAAGCCCACTTAGCTGCCTGGCAAATGTCCAGAAAAGGGTCACCACACTGCCGTGCCGAGCAGGCAAGCAATCCTCTTGTGGAGATGACCTCAGACCATTAGGTACATCACTGCAAGCCTGATCATAGCTTTGAGATGCAGAGGATAATCCACCTTGAGAGGGTCTGCTTAATCACAATACGGCCAGCACGAGCACCAGCACCCCTCATCAGAGGGGCATAGTAGCTGAGGGCCCACACCGGGTCCAGCCCATGGAAATGTTTCTCTGCTTTGGAAGCATAAGGTGGAGGAAAAAAAGCCACGAAATTGATCTTTTGACAGATGGAAATCAGAGACCACTTTCGGAAGGAACTCTCAACGTCACCTTCTCTTTGGAGAAAGAAAAGTAGGGAGATTTAACAGACAACGCCTGGAGCTGAGTCACCAGGCTAGTGGAAGTGATGGCAACCATAAGAATCACCTTAAGGGTGGGTAATCTCAATCAACAAGAATGACGGGGCCCAAACGGAGCATGCATCAGAAATGTTAACACCAAATTCAAGTCCCAAGCTGGAACAACAAATTGGGATAGGGGAAGCAATTACAAAGACCCCTCTGGAACTGCATGACCGTAGGGATCATGAAAAAGGAGCCATGCTCTGGGGTTCTTTGGAAAACCACAATGGAAGTAAGATACTCCCCCAACAGTACCAATCAGCAGGCCCGTCTGGTTCAAAAAAAGCAAACAATTCAGACCTGAGGATGTGGGACAAGGATCCAGATCACTCCCAGTACCAAACCCAAAACCTACACTGCCTGTCGGCATAAATGGGTTTGGTGGTGGATCTCCTAGCAGAGAGGAGCAGGTCAAGGACGTCCCCAAACAAATCCTACTCCTTATACCTCAACTTTTCAGCAGACAGGCATAAAGGTTCAGGCTTGGGAGGTTTGGATGTAGGACCCGTCCTTCCAATTGGGAGAGCAGGTCCGCTCTCTGCGGGAGGTGCCAGCAAGGGCAGATGGCCATGCCCAGCAACTCTCGGTATCTCGTTCTCAGTCCAGGGGGATCAAGATCAACATGGGCCCGAGCAGGTGTAGCCTGAGAGCAAGCGGTATGATAGGGTTCGTCAGGAACAGATCGAGCAGGTCGAAGTCCCACTCGACTGAGCATCAACCACAGTACGCAGTCGAGGAAATACTAGAGAGCACAAGCAGCTGCACTCCCTGTCCACATGGAAGCCAAGAGATCCAGTGGAGTAGTTCCCAATGGGAGAAAATCTCCTCCTAAACTTCCTGACAGAGCTCTTGCCTGAGAGGAAGGTTGCCTTCCCAGGCACCACTATTCCAAGTCTCTGGATACCAAGATCTGAGGTACCTCCTGAAAACTGAGACCATTGGCAACTGAGAATCCACAGGAGTGACCTCATGCGTAGCTGCGCTTCTGGCACTACAAGGATGAAGGCAGCCATAAGACCCAGCAAACACAGAAAATCTGAGGCCACAACCTTTTCCTGAGGTTGGAAGACACACGCCATCTTGGAGATGTTTGGTACTCGGTCCTCGGGCAGAAGCATAAGGGTGCCCCAATGAACCAGAGGGACTGGAACGGCGACCCCAGAGACTTCCTGGATCTATGCTATTATTGCACCATTTATACTGCGAGACAGCCTCCAAAATGTCGACGTTTCTTTTAATTTCGACCCTCTTTTCACCCCATATATATGCGGGGGGAGACCCAATTGCAGTTCCCCTATATTCAATATATACTATACCCATCCCCCCACCTATAAATGGGGTGAAAAGGGTGTCGAAATGAAAGGAAAAGTCGACATTATGGGGGTGGTAAGTAAAATAAGCGCAGTAATTGTACAATCCAGACTTCCTGAAGTTCAGGGAGAAGCCCAAGCTGTGCAACAGGCTGCAGATCCGGTATAAGTGAGCCAATGTCTGGTGTGGGTAGAGCTTGGATGAACTAGTCGTCCAGATAGGGAAAAATATGGGTGCCCTCCCCTCTGAGGTGGGCCACTATCAGCTCCCCACTTTGAATCTCAGGTACTTCCTGTGTTTCATTTGGAAGGGCACACAGAAGTATGCATCCTGGAGATCCATGGAGACCAGCCAACACTGCAGGTCCAAGGACTCAATGATCCAGGCCAGAGTGATCATCTTTAACTTGTCCTTGGGGGTGTGGGGGGGTGGGAGGGGTTGGCGATTTGGGACAAATTCACACGTTCAAAGGTTCGGATCCAGGATGGGACTCAGGCCCCGGTCCTCCTCCTGCACCAGAAAAACAGGTTCAATACCAGCCCTTGCCTCATTTTGAGAAGAGCAACAGGTCTTTGGACCCCCGTCCCCTCTGTCAGAGGCGCACGGAACTCCATCAGCCGGATCGGTAGATGTGTCAAGAACCAGCCATCCCGTGGATAGTCTGGAGGACGATGAGCAAAAGGGAGAGCGTATCCCGGGTGAATGACCTGTAAGGCCCATGCATCAGAAGTGGGAAGTATCCATTCTTTGCCCTTTGCACCGAGGCAGCAGAGGGCACAGAGAAGGCTGAGAGGCCTCCTCCCGGGGAACCCCGACCACTGTTGGGGCAGTATTGCACCCGCTTGCCTGAGGGAGCGTCCTCTGTGGGCATAAGAGGTGAAGAGGTGAAAACTCCTGCCCCCGCAAGCAGGTGGTTGCTGTTGGACCGCCAGTCCCAGAGATTTCACAGTCACTTTCGAAGCCTGGAATTTCTGAAGAGATTCTTCAGTCTTTGTGCCAAACAGGTTGTTGCTGTCAAACGGCATGTCTAGAAGTTTTTCTTGGACATCCATGGGCAAAAGCAGACATTCTCAAACAAGAATATCTCCTTAGCACAATGTCGGTGGCTATCATTCTGGCCATATGTCCAGCCCCAATTTAAAGATGTGGCAGAAAGCTTATTGGCCATCCTTCACCAGGCACTCAAACCCATCCCTCATGTCACCTGCAGATGAAAATGTGGCTAAGGCACAGTAGGCATTAATACATCTTAGGCCAAGGTGTGCCGTGCCAATAACCTTCTGACCCCAAGCATCCATTCTCTGGGGCAAAGAGGGGAAGCGTGCAGTCTTTAGGCTCACCTTGGCTACCTGTTCAACTAAATTTCCTCCAGGGATCCAGGGATGCATGAGCAGACAGCAACAACGGATCAGAGTGTGCTTGCCTGTGCTTTTGGCCAGATCCCGGTCCACAGACTGAATAGAGGCCAGTTTGGACCACAGATCAAGGACTAGTGTCTCTACTGCTTGGTGTAATGGCAGCAGGGTCTCTTTCCTAGAGTCCTCATACAGAATATCATTCAGGCCGTACTACACCTTGTGTCAGAAGGGGGCCAACAACCCAAAGGCAACCACCATCTTAGCAATCAGATTCTCAAAAGATGCCTTCATCTTACCGCAGTAGGAGCAGGGAGCATGTCTAGTTCCGACGAGGTGTCCAGGCCACTTGCATCGTGCAAGTCAGCAGCAAGATCCATCAAGTCCCATTCCTTGCCATAAAATTCCTCCGGGAAGTGCCTAACTTCCATAGGTTGTAGGGATTCAAAAAAAAGGAATGGGGTCCCCCGTCTTCATCCTGAATGTCTTCCAAGCAAGGCATAAATGTGCGCCTACGGAGTGGGGCATATTCCCAATCGATTCTGGCATCACCAATGTCAGTCAGTGGCGGTGGAGCTATGGAAGGAAGTGCTGAGTTTGGAGGACTGACATCTGAAGATGGAACGGTGCAACTTTGGGACGGGTTCTTATCAGTGTTCCACATGAGCAAGCATAAGGGTGTACGTTTGCACAATTTTCTCGTGTCTCTGCTGGCTCGTTCAAGGCCAGGGGACTTAGAAGGCGCTGCCGGGGCATTGGCAAACATATCTAGCATATTAAGCCTGTAGGCTTTCCCTTCTTCCGAAATAGAGACTGGGTTGAAAAGGTACTTGAAATGTCTGGTCTTCAGGAGAGTCTCTGGAGTGATGGCTCCTTTTCGAGAAAGAAGAATGATGCTTTCTAGAACGTTGGGTGACAGACATCTTAGAGTGCTTTTTTGTTTTTGTCTTTGCAGTCCAGGGACCGTTCTTCAGTGCGACAATCAGCACCGGGCAACCTTGAGAGAGTATTCTTGTCACCTTTCTCCTTATGGAAGAAGGGTAACAATGTCACATCCCATTCACAAAGAGCATTGGGGTGAATCGACTGACAGCGTACAATTTTGCATGTCATGCTCCTCAATTAGGTAATAAAGGCAGATCCTACAGGGAACAGAGATTGGCATTTGATGTCGGAAGTCGACGCAGGGTTTAAACCCTGAAGATTTTAATGGATTTGGCATTAATGTCAAAAAAAAGGAGAAAATGTAAAACTTCGAAAGAAGTGTTCCTAAAGCAAGCAGAGTGTGCAGAAAAATAAACGAAGGGCATGGCACCTCTATATATACTTGTTGCAACATCATGTCTGGCACAGGACACAAAAGGGTTGGGCATAGCTGCCCTCCCCTGGTGGTGGAAAGGTTTCTGAAGAGCAGCTGCACTGAGACATAGGTATCAAAGACAAGGAATCCCTGGAAGGAAGAAATCCATTACAAAGTGAGGTACAATTTATAGACCCATATATTATACATTACAAGGTACAATATATGCGTCCATAGACATAGTGAGGGCAGCAAACTGATGTGCATTGAATATTCACAAGGCTCAGAGGCAGTCTTTCT